>NC_052148.1:75354862-76564293 GCF_902713615.1 Scyliorhinus canicula
TTTACGAGCAGAGTACCGGCTCCAGTGAGATTCGAACTCTCATCGCTGGATACAAAGTCCAGAGTGGTAACCGTTACACCATGGAGCCGGCAGCATATTTCCATATTTACAATGGAAAGGGATGATGCAGATATAGTCGTCCAGGAGGAATGTTGATATATTGAATGAGATAATCCTAAAAACAGAGGAAGTACTCAAAGGGTTGGAATCCTTGACATTTGATAAGTCGCCAGGGCCAGATGGATTGTTTCCAAAGCTGCTGAAGGAGGTCAGCGAGGAGATAGCAGATACTCTGAGGATGATTTTCCAACCCTCACTAGATACAGGGGAGGGAAGTGAGAACTGGTTCCATTGTTTAAAAACGGATCAAAGGACATGCCAAACAATAATAGGCCAGTTAGTCTTGCGTCTATAGTGACCAAGTTAGTAGAATCAGTCCTGAGGTAAGATGAATTGTAACGTAAAAAGACATGGACTAGTCAGGGATGGTCAGCATGGATTCGTTAAAGGAAGGTCTTGCCTCACAAATTTGATTGAATTCTTTGAGGAAGTGACTAGTAGGGTTGATGAAGGTAGTGCAGTGGATGTTGTGTACCTAGATTTTAGCAAGATGTTTGACAAGGTCCCGCAGGGCAGATTGGTCAAAAAAGTAAAAGCCCATGGGATACAGGGTAATGTGACAAACTGGATAAAATATTGCTTTAGTAATAGGAAACAAAGGGTAATGGTCAATGGATGCCTTTGCGAATGGAAAGTTGTTTCAAGTAGTCTTCCACAGGACTCTGTGTTGGGGCCCTTACTGTTTTTGTTGTATATTAACGATTTGGACCTGAATATGGGGCGTGGTTGGGAAATTTGCAGATGACACAAAGATTGGCCGAATAGAGAATAGTGTAGAATAAAGCTATAATCTCTAAAACAATATAAATGGGTTGGTGAGGGCAGCACGGTGGCTCAGTGGTTAGCACTGTTGTCTCACGGCGCTGAGGTCCCAGGTTCAATCCCGGCTCTGGGTCACTGTCCGTGTGGAGTTTGCACATTCTACCCGTGTTTGCATGAATTTCGTCCCCACAACCCAAAGATGTACAGCATAGGGGGATTGGCCACTCTAAATTGCCCCTTAATTGGAAAAAATGAATTGGGTACTCTAAATGTCTTAAATAAATAAATGGGTTGGTGGAGTGGGCGGTAAAGTGGCAGATGGATTTTAATGCACAAGTTTTAAGTCTTGCGTTTAGGGAGGGCAAACAGTTATAGGGAGTATACGGTAAATGGGAATATACTACAGGGGTAGATGAAGTGAGGTATCTTGCCGTACAAGTACACTGATCCCTAAAGGCAGCAATTCAAGTCGAAGGGGCTGTAAGTAAAGCATACGGAATGCTGTAATTTATTGGCAGAGGCATAGAATATAAAAGTAAGGATATAATGTTGGAATTGTAGAAGACACTAGTGATGCCACAACTGGAGTATTGTGTGCAATTAAGTTCAGTACATTACAGTAAGTACATAATTACTCTGGAGAGGGTGTAGAGGATGTTTACAAGAATGTTGCCAGGGCTAGAAAAATGTAGCTACGAGGAGAGATTGGGTAGGTTGGGGTTATTTTCCTTGGAACAAAGTGCCGAAGGAGGCCATTCGGCCCATCGAGTCCGCACCAGCCCCTACAAATAGCACCCCACTGAAGCCCACGTACATACCCTATCCCAGTTACATTGTTTGGACACTAAGGGCAATTTAGCATGGCCAATCCACCTAACCCGTGCATCTTTGGACTGTGGGAGGAAACTGGAGCACCCGGAACAAACCCACACAGACACAGGAGAACGTGCAGACTCCGCACAGACAGTGACCCAACCGGGAATCAAACCTGGGACCCTGGAGCTGAGAAGCAATTGTGCTAACCATTATGCTACCATGCTGATGAGGGGAAGAGATAGTGGACAGGATAAAATTTCTTCCCATGGCGGGGAATTCTGGATCCAGGGGACATAGATTCAGGATATGTGACAGAAGGTGTAGAGGGGACATGAGGAAGAACTTTTTTAAGCAGAGGGTAGTGGGTGGCTGGAAGTTGCTGCCCGAGTTGGTAGTGGAGGCAGAGACCCTAAAGTACCTGGACCAGTACCTTAAATGCTGTAAGCTACAGGGCTATGGATGGTGCAGGAAGATGAGATTAGAAAGGACACCTGGGCTGGCATGGACAAGGTGGGCCTAATGACCTCGTATATAGTTTACTCTTGGTTATTAACTTCTCTGCTAAGGGAACTAGGTCCTTCCTATTCACGCTTTTTGGACCCCGTGAAATTTTGCACGTGTCAATTAAATCTTACCATAGCCCACCCTGCTCCAAAGAAAATGTCTTCTGCCTGTCCCATCTTCCCTTAAAGTTAAAATGTCTTCACTATTCTAGCAAGAATTCTAGCAAATTGTCTCTCTACCCTCTCTCGAGTGTGATTCCAACCTTCCTGCAATGCAGTGACCAGAATTGTAGCCAGTACTCTAGTTGTGGTCTAACTAGTGTTTTGTATGGTTCTAATACAACCTTCCTGCTCTTGAATCCTATACCTTGGTTAATAAAGGAAAGTAATCCCATATCCATTTTTAACTGCCTGATCTATCTGTCGTCCTCTCTTCAGGGATTTGTGGGCATGCACTCCCAAGGCCCCTTCTGTCCCTCTGCACTTCTCCGTGTCCTTCCATTTATTGCATTTGCCCTTGCTTGTCCTCACATAAATGGCCAAATGTTTCTCTGGATTGATTTCAGTTTGACCTTTTCTGTCCACCTGACCAGTCCATTGATATATTTTTGATAAAAACATAATACTGCCGGCGCTGGAAATCTTAAATTTCTAATGATTGGTTTAACCAATCCCCTTGGTCCAATACGATGCAAAGTACCCCTACTGCTCACACCTGTTCCTAGCAGCAAGTAAATACAGCCCCCGTTGTGGTGAAATCCAGCACTCTCGGCCTTTTGGCAAAGCTGAGTGTGAGATCAGATTTAATGCCTGGATCTGGTATGTCTCTCTTGTGGGGAACATGAATTGGATTCAATTTGAATTGTTTTTTGGAGCAGACAAGGAGCTGGATTAGGGGTTTGCCCCTGTCCACACTCTGAGCTCTGGCTTTGTAACTGATAAAGTATTAAGGAAAAAAAGAGGGAGGGAAAGGCCGAAGTAAATGTAAAACATCTTGTCATTTAGACTAAATAATGTACGAGAAAATGCATGAAGCACCAGAACCTGAGACTACTTCTGAGGACTCCACTCCCATGTCCAGACCTGTACCATGTCCTAACTGGAAATGAAGATGAATGAGAGAATTTTTACTCTTCTAATTAATTTTATTTAATGAAAGTTTGCGCACGCTCTGATCAGTTTTAAGCAGGCTGCACCACATTGCACAATGTCTGCAAGATACCTGCTGAGGAAATGGATGCACAATAGCAATCTAGTAGTGAGGGCAGCACAGTAGCATTGTGGATAGCATAATCGCTTCACAGCTCCAGGGTCCCAGGTTCAATTCCGGCTTGGGTCACTGTCTGTGGAGTCTGTACATCCTCCCCGTGTGTGTGTGCGTGGGTTTCCTCCGGGTGCTCCGGTTTCCTCCCACAGTTCAAAGATGTGCAGGTTAGGTGGATTGGCCATGATAAAATTGCCCTTAGTGTTGGGTGGGGTTACTGGGTTATGGGGATAGGGCGGAGTTGTTGACCTTGGGTAGGGTGCTCTTTCCAAGAGCCGGTGCAGACTCGATGGGCTGAATGGCCTCCTGCACTGTAAATTCTATGATATTGGTGATTAAACTTCATGTTGCATTTTCTGATGAGGAATAATATGGCCAGATAACATCAATAATGTCAGGACGTGAAGGCTAAGACTAGCCTTCTGCTCCATTTACCTGCAAATATTGTAAATGAACGGTCTATATTCTTGGAAGCCATGTTGTCAAAGTTTATAAATTTGAGAATTTAATAAAGTCTCTGCACCCCCCCCCCCTTGCAATTTAATGCTCCAATACACTTTAATTGGTACCAGCAGCCATCTAATCTAAATCATTGTTGGGACTTGTACTTTGACTGTGAACGGTGGGCAGGTTATTTGACTATGGGAAGACTCTCAGCTCAGCCTGATTTCTGTTCACGTTCTATACTTGTACTCGTGCGTTTTCCAACTCGAGTCACTAGTCAGTATCAGAAGCTTTGCCTATATTATTCTTCCACGGCCCCTCTAGTTTAACGGTGCCACGTTTAATTGTCGTCTTGTTGGTGCCATGTCTAACATCATGCTCGTCCACATGTATATCAATGATTTGGATGAGGGAATTAAATATAATATTTCCAAGTTTGTTGACGACACAAAACTAAGTGGAATTGTGTGTGGTGAAGAAAAGAAGCTTCAAGGCGATTTAGACAAGTTGAATGAGTGGGCAAACACGTGGCAGATGCAGTATAATGTGAAATTATCCACTTCGGTCGGAAAAACAGAATCGCAGAATGTTATTTAAATGGTGATAGATTGGAAAATGTTGACATACAAAGGGACCTGGGTGCTCTTGCACACAAGTTATTGAAAACAAGCAGTTAGGGAGACAAATGACCTTCATTACAAGAGGACCTGACCTTACAATAGAACATACAGTGCAGAAGGAGGACATTCGGCCCATCGAGTCTGCACCGACCCACTTAAGCCCTCACTTCCACCCTATCCCCACAACCCCAAAACCCCTCCTAACCTTTTTGGATGACGAGGGCAATTTAGCCAATCCACCTAACCTGCATGTCTTTGGAGAACGTGCAGACTCCGCACAGTGTCCCAGTGTGGAATCGAACCTGGGACCCTAGCGCTGTGAAGCCACAATGCTAGCCACTTGTGCCACCGTGCTGCAGTACTTGTGGTACTGCAGCACGGTACAGGAGCAAGGATGTTTTACTGCAGTTGTACAGGGCCTTGGTGAGATCACACCTGGAGTATTTTGTGCAGTTTTGGTCTCCTTACCTAAGAAAATATGCATTTTCCATAGAGAGTGCAGCAAAGGTTTACCAGGCTGATTCCTGGGATAGAAGATTGGTCGTTTGTGAAGAGATTGGGTGACTCCACCTGTATTCAGAGGAGTTTAGAAAAATGAGAGGAGATCTCATTGAAACATTTAAAATTCTGTTGGGCTGGACAGGCTGGATACAGGAATGATATTTTCCCCTCTTGATATGGTCTTGAACAAGGGGTCATGATCTCAGGGTAGGGGTAGGCCATTAAGACTGAAATGAGGAAACGTTTCCTCACTCAACCCATCCATCAGACAGAAGTCTGAAGACCGCGCATCCAGACATAGGAACCAGCTTCTCCCCCACAGCTACTAGACTCCTCAATGAGTCTCCCTCGGACTGATCTGATCCCTGTAAGAACACTATTCACGATGTCCTATGCCGCCATTGCTCATGTATTTGCTTTGTTTGGCCCTTGTTCTGCACTGTAACCAATTACATATTTGTCGTACTTTGTCGATTATTCTTTTTGTCCACTGTGTATGTCCCCTTGGCCACAGAAAAATACTTTTCAATGTGCTTCGGTACATGTGACAATGAATGAATGAATTAATCAATCAATAATAAGGGGAAAGGGTGCTTGTCCACGAGTCGATTTTAAGAAGCCATAGAAGATTAGGTTTTAGAGGCTTAAAGCTGAGTTTCTTGTCCACCCTCTTCAGGTTATGTTGTGTTGAGGAATAACAAAAAAATGAAGTAAATGTTATGCGTGTACGTGTGTGTATTTCTAACATGCTGTTCAAGTAGATATATCATTTACTGTTTGCAGGTATTTCCAAAAACTCATGTGTTATCTGCACTAAAGACCATCTTCGAGTTGAATGTAATGAGTTTTGCTAATGGGACTATGGGAGCAGTAAATGGAATGAGACCCAATGGTACAATAGACACATCCAGTGTCCAATCAGACGAGGTTTGGATTGGGGTAGTCTACGGGCTGGCAGCCACTATGATGCAAGAGGTGAGTTATTAAGATATAGTTTCAAAATCTTGGTAATGCTACAAAAATGATTTGTGTGCCGTACATGAGCTTTCCCTGACACTAATATATCTTGCTGTTTATAATTCGGATGAAAGATTTAATGTTGTGAATCCAGAAACTGACAAACTGGTAGTGTTGTTGTAAATAGTCTGGTAATTCACAAATTAAGTTTAATTACTGACCATGATTCATTACAGGACGGAACCTTTTTTTTGACCAATCTGCATTTCATCCTAATCCTGATTGTTGCTGGATATAGGAGCATTATAGAAATGCTAATGTGACAAGGTGCATAGTTTTATGTGCAGTTCACTGAAGCTTTTCGTAAGTGGAGGACTGCTTGGCAGGAAAGCAAGTGACTGTGATCCTCACATTTTGAAATAGAAAGGGATTATGCTGGAAATATTTGGCAGGCCTGGCAGCATCTGTAGAGCGAGTGAGAGAGAGATTGATTCAACATTTCAGCACGCTCGACCCAAAATATTGGCTGGATTTTTTTTTGGCACCTCCCCTGACGGGATCTTCTGGTTCCACCAAAGTCAATGGACGTTCGAATGATTAGCCGCATCTGCCATTAACTCTTTCTTTGTCATTAGGTGCTGCCCAACTTGCTGAGCTTGTGTCTACTTGAGAGATCTAGTCAAAGGAAATGTGTTGAAATGTTTGTTTTAATAAATATACCAGAGGTTTCCAGGCTTCTGTGGCTGTGGAATGGGTAACTCTGAAAACTACACTTTGTCCAGCATATGCTTTCGATCCCAAACGCATGTTTCACTTCCCTAATTCTGCTGCACCAAAATCACTGTTTTTAAAGCTCCTGCCAACTGTTACTAAACTCCAAAACTTAATTTTCCAAAACTCCACAGAGCTACCTTCCAAGCTGATGTACATTGCCTACCATCTGTATTCTCTAACTTTTAATGTCTTGATTTTAAGCAAATAATCACTGATTTCATGTGGGAAGACCAATTACAATTTACAGACATGGTGTTAACTGGTTGAGGAATTGTGGGGGTAGCAGCGCATGTAAGGATGAGGTGGGTGACTGGGTGAGGAAAGCACAGACAAGAGAATGGAGGAGGAAAAGAACAGGCAATTATCAGAGTAATTGCATCCACCATAGATCTTACACAATTTGCACAAAGAGCCATCCAGTGGTCAAAGTATAGAAATAGACTTAAATTCAAACTACCATTCATAGACATTTATAGTGCTGAATGAAGCCATTTGGCCCATCATGTCCACACCAGTCAACAAAGATCTGACTGCACTAATCCCGTTTTCCACCACTTGGCCTATAGACCTGGAGGTTACAGCAGTGCAAATGAAAATCTAAATACTTTTTAAATGTTACGAGAGTTTTTAACTTAACCACCCTTTCGGACAGAGTTCCAGACTCCCGCCACTCTCCTGTTTGAAAGCGTTTCTCCTCAACTCTCCTCTTAGCCTTCTGCCTCTTCTATGCCCCCTGATTATTGGCCCCACTACTAATGGAAAATGTCCCTTCCTAGACACCGTGGGAGGGATTCTCTACCCCTGGTGCGACGTGCCCCTGCCAGCAGTGGATCCTCTGTCCCGCCAGCCGGCCAATGGTTTCCCATTGTGGGCATCCCCGCCCATCGAGAAATCCCCGGGTGTGAGTGCACTGCCAGCACAACAGAGAATCTCGACAGCGAAGAATCCAGCCCCCTATCTCTGCCCCTCATTGACATATGCACCTCTATCAGGTGCTTTCTCAACATTTGTTGCTCCGAGGAAAACAGTCCCTGCCTGTTCAATCTTTCCTCGTAGCTCAGAGCCTCCAGTCCAGGCAGAGTCCTGGAAAATCTCTTCTGCATCCTCTCCAGTGCAATCGCAGCCGTCCTATAATGTGATCAGAACTGCACACAGTACTCCAGTTGTGGCTGAACCAGCATTTTATACAGTTCCACCATTACCTCCTTGCTCTTGTGTTCTATGCCTCGATGAATGAAGGCAAGTATCCCATATACTTTCTTAACCACTTTACCTACCTGCCCTGTAACCGGAGGAATCTGTGGATATGCCTCTGATCTTCCGTACTTTTCATATTACAGCAATTCTGGAAGGTCTCTTCCCCCATCTTATCTCCTTGTGTGTGCTCCCCAAAAGCATTCCGTCCACCCATGCCTTGGTTCGTGTGTGTTTCTCCCCTTACCCTGCCCATGTAAGCGTGCTTCCCCATCGCTTCCCAACCCCATACCACTCTCCCCAAGGGAAGGAGGCAGACCAGTTAGTTGTTAACATCTGTTGTTGAGAAATTGCTGAATCAATTATCCAGTCATATCAGGATGTTTGGAAAGGGAAACTGTTATCCATCAGTGTCCGTGTGGTTTTATGAAGGGCAAATCATGTTTGACTAATTTGCTTGAGTTGTTTGAAGATGTAACTGGCAAAGTGGATAATGGGGATCCTGTACATTGTAGTGTATCTGGACTTCCAGAAAACCTTTGATAAGGTGCCACACAGAAGGTTAATTCCCAAGGTTCGATCACATGGGATTAGGGGATTAGGAGTAATATATTAGCTTGAATGGAAGACTGGCTGACGGACAGAATATGGAGAGTCAGGATAAATGGGTCTTTTACTGGATGGCAAGATGTAACTAGTGGGGTGCCACAGGGTTCGGTCCTTGGGCCCCAGCTATTTACAATCTATATAAATGGCTTAGATACAGTGATAGAAGGTTCTATAGCCAAATTTTCAGACAATGCAAAAATTGGTGGGACAATAAGTTGTAAAGAGGAAATACGAACCTTACAAATAGATATAGATAGGTTAGGAGAGTGGGCCATAATGTGACAGATGGATTTAATGTGGATAAGTGTGAGGTCATGCATTTTGATCAAAAAATGGGAAGGCAACTTATTATCTAAAATGGGGAGAGACTTCGGGGTGCTCTGTTGCAGAGGGATCTGGGGGTCCTAGTTCATGAGTCACAGAAAACTAGCATGAAGGTACAGATAAAGAAAGGGAACAGAATGTTGGCATTTATAGCTAAAGGAATAGAGTATAAAACACAAGGAAGTGTTGTAACTATACAAGGCATTGGTGAAACCGCACCAGGAGTATTGTGCATAGTTTGGTCCCCTTATTTGAGAAAATATATAGAGGCATTGGAGGCAGTTCAGAGGAGGTTCACTTGGCTGATTCCAGAGATGAGGGATTTTTTGTGTGAGGGGAGATTGAACAGTTTAGGCCTGTACTCTCTAGAGTTTAGAAGAATGAGATGAGATCAAATTGAGGTATACAAGATGATAAAATATATTGATAAAGTAGACGTGGAGCAGATGCTTCCTCTTCTGGGGCATTCGAGAACAAGAGGTCATAGTCTTGGGATAAGAGGTAGCAAATTTAAAACGGAGTTGAGGAGAAACTACTTCTCCCAAAAGGTTGTGAATCTGTGGAATTCGCTACTCCAGAGTGCGGTGATGCTGGGACAGTGAGTAAATATAAGGAGGAATTAGAGATTTTTAATTAGTAATAGGTTGAAGAGTTATGGAGAACGGGCAGAATGCTGGAGTTAAGGCCACTGAGATCAGCAATGATCGAATGGCGGAGCAGACTCGACAGGCCAAATGGCCCAATTCTGCTCCTATATCTTATGAACTTGTATCCCAGTATGTGGTGGGAAAGTAAACTTTAAATTAACACTCGATTGTGTGAAGAGAATGTTTCATCATGGAACTGGAAGAACAACAAATATTTAACTGCACAACTTTGCATTCAGTGTACTGGTAATTGATGCTTGTATTCCTTTACTTAAATATGCAAATAATTGAATCCCCAGGAGTTTGTATTTGGAAGAATGAAGATGGCTTTTTAGTACTTGTTTGGTTCTTTAAATCTATGTGTTAATTGTATCCTTAAAATTATTATTTTTAAATAAATCCTTTCTCTGGGGATTCATAGGGACTTGTCGATGAAGGTTTCAAGACTGCAGAGGGGACGTACAGGACAGTGTGGGAAAGACTTGGCATGGCTTTTCAGACGCCTGAAGCCTATTGCAAAAAGAATATCTATCGTTCTCTGGCATACATGAGACCTCTGAGCATTTGGAGTATGCAGCTAGCACTGGACAAAATGCATGACCAACTCAACTTGTCTGACTCTTCCATATAAATGAGCAGGGACCAGCTTCAGATTTATCAGTTACTTTCTACATTCTTCATTCAGTAATACACCCACAACCTCGGCTTCAAATACAAGTTTGTCTATTTTCTAAATATACCAATAATTTGTTGTTGTATGACATGTTTGTTTATATATAAAAACGTGCATTCCTTTTGGGTGAATTGTTAGAAGAATATCTCACCGTAACAATCAGTGAGGAGGAGGCAGAGGGTGATGCAAAAGACCTTGGGCTGTATTCTCCCTCTTGCTGCATCCGGTTTCTGATGCGGCGCGTCCCCGCTGACAGCGGGTTTCTCCGTCCCAGCAACCAGCCAATGGGGTTTCCCATTGTGGGTGCCCCCACACCGTCGGGAAAGCTGCCAGCGAAACGGAGGATCCCGCCAATGGAGAATCCAGCGCCTTGTCTTTCAATTATGTAAAATGACTCTCCTTAAAGAATTGAATCAATTACCAACACTTCATTAGTACTTTCTTTGCAGTAAAGCCCTGTCATATGTAGCAGATTTAATCAACTGGACTGCAAATAGTTGCAACAAAGAAAAGTTGACAAAGCTTCAGTTCTCACATGAGCTTCTCAAATTTGCTGAGTTGACAATGTAATGAAAGACTGAAACATTGCTTTTTGGGCAGCCCTGCAATTTGTTAGTTAGAACAGAGTACTTATTTTATTTTTTTGAATGTTGAAACAGAAAAAGTTGAGACCTTTTCAGGCACATGATAACTGGTACTGTGGAATATCAAGTTAGATACTATAATTTGGATTACTTTCAAACTATAAAGTACCAATGATGACTGGCTCAGACATTCAATCATTAAATATATTTTCTAATATTTTTAATCCAGATTTATATTTTAGTTCTTGAAGGATATGCTGTATTACATCTTAGACATTATCTGAATTGAAAGGTTATGAAATAGCTATGAATATAGATGATCATCAAATTGCATCTTTGCACTTTTATATGTACAATCAGTTAGAAAATCAGTGCAATTTTATAAATGATTGTGAAAATGTTGATTTTAAAATGTTTCTTGGGCACATCAAATATTTCTGGTTTAATTTACTTTTGAAAAGGGGTTCAAATAAAGCACTACTGTTGTATTGAATTCTTGTGTTAGGAATGCCTACATTTGGGTACAGAACAGATTTTTGACACTAAAACTGATCCTCAGGTTACTTAAATCCAGGTGTGAAAGAATACATTGTACATTTTTGAATAAGCAAGTTGTTTTTAGTAGGATGTTTCTTGCCTACTTGAATGCACCCACAAGTGTATTATTCAAAATGAGAGCACAAATGTTGAGTTTATTTACTGTGATGAATAAAAATTGTTATGCATCTTCACTTTCCGTTTAAATTGGACTAAACTACCTGTGTGTCTAATAATTTACTTTTTTTAGTGCAAAGCAGTGGCCATTTGGGGGAGAAAGGTGGAGTAAAATGCTATAAACTAACTTTCCTAACTCCAACCCTATAGGTAAAAGATTTGCCTTCAAAGACCAATATCTATTGCATATTGAAAAGCAGAAATTCTAAAGACTTGAGGTTTAACAAAAAATGTTGGAGTTATACAGTCAGCCACTGGAAATAGGATTTTCTGGCTATTGCCCTGACTTTCAAATATTTAATTTTAGCATTGTCTCTGAAAACAAAGGCTTTAATATTTTGACATTTTAATGCCATAGAGGCTAAACAAATTCATTGAAATTTGCTCCTGTTTCAAACCTGTTTGTTAGTTTTGATAATCTCAGATTTATATTTATTGTCACGTGTATCCAAGTACAGTGAAAAGTATTGTTCTGCATACAGTCCAGGCAGATCGTTCCATACATGAAAAACATGACAATTACTTTCGAAATCTCGGTGCACATGTTTTAGAACATAGAACAGTACAGCACAGAACAGGCCCTTCAGCCCTCGATGTTGTGCCGAGCAATGATCACCCTACTTAAACCCACGTAACCGGTATACCCGTAACCCAACAATCCCCCCATTAACCTTACACTACGGGCAATTTAACATGGCCAATCTACCTAACCCGCACATCTTTGGACTGTGGGAGGAAACCGGAGCACCCGGAGGAAACCCACGCACACACGGGGAGGACGTGCAGACTCCACACAGACAGTGACCCAGCCGGGAATCGAACCTGGGACCCTAGAGCTGTGAAGCATTGATGCTAACCACCATGCTACCGTGAGGCCCCTTTGTCTTAAACCTACCTAACGGGTCATTTTATTTTTATTCCAAATATACACATGGTCATGCTTTCTCATCCATTGCATTTGTTCTTGCAATAGGACTTATTTTGTTTTGCATATTTCCAGTGGTCTGATGGTGTCCAGGGAAACAATATACAAAAGGGTCCAAATGAAATTTTTTGAAAGACAATTTGAGCATAAAAGTTTTTTTATTTGTTTTTGTGATAATGTCACTAGCAACGTCGCCATTGATTGCGTTTTGCTGCTTTGAGAAGATGCCGGTGGGCCTCCTGCTGAATACGATGGCAGTGGCGTGTTTGCTATTACCACCTTTTTATAACCACCCACTAGATTCTAGAACAAATACAGCTGGTGCATCAGAAAGAAGGAAAACCATGAATGTTGCATTCAACTTGAGACATTCTTCACTGGAACAAATGAGCAGATCACGTTGTTTGATAGCACATTAGAAGCCATGTATGAAATAAATTAAAACATAAAACTGAAGACTGCAATGGAGGTCTGGGGCAAAATTTCACTTCAGGGTGCGAAGCAGATGAGGTAGTTGACAAATTACTACTCATTTTGAGCTGTTGCTGGAATTGAATTTTACCCCGATCCCTTGGTGTCTATCAATTACTGATTTTCTAGCATGCAAGTGAAAATAAGACAATCTGCTGCTGACATTTTAAATGTTAAAAATTCAGTTCAGTAGAGCAAAAACTTAATTGCAATTGTAAACTTGATCCACCTGTTATTTTTGGGGAATAAAAATGGCACCATATAGAATAATGCAAAATAAGATGGGAACAGGAGTCCCATTGAGCTCAAGCCTGTTTGACAGTTCAGTTAGATAACAGCTGATCTGTAACTCTATTTACTTGCTTTGATTCCACTTCCCTTAATATACCTTCCTGCCACAAATGTATCGATCTTGGCTTCAACATTTTTAAAGGAATTGCCTGAACTGCTTTTTTTTTTGGTTTGGAACAGCAAGTGGAAATTCCTTATTTCTTCTTTAACTTCCTCCCCCCCCCCCCCCCCCCCCTCATAAAAATGCAGCAGCGATCTAATCCTAATGGATTTTATGTTCATCTATAGTTTCAGGAGTTTAGATTGGAGAGCTTCCTGGCTTAAACCATTTGCTAGATTAACGTGGTTATTTATTTTTAAATTCAGGTTTTGATGCAAATACTTGTTTATTTGGTTATTGCTTATTTGGTCATTGCTATTGTGTGTAATAGCTGAACAATCAGCATTAAGGACAAATATAGTTTGTTACTATAAAACTTAAAATGCTTTGTATGATATTACATGAAGGTAAATTACAATTGTCTGTTTGCATGGTCTATAGCAAAGTTTATTATGAAGATTCTTTTTAAGTTTTGTTGCTTTTGCTATTTTTTTAGCATGTAAAGTAATTCATGCTCCACTAGACCAGCAATTGGCATTTGTAAATGTAGAATTGCAGTTGTCAGTGTGTTGTACTTTGTAAATTTTCAATATGGTGTGAAGGAGTGAAATAAAATTCAACGGAGAAGCTTTGATTGTTTTTGCATTTGTAATAGAAATACAGCAACGTTATTTGATCTATTTTCTTGGTTCAACTTTGGTTTGTAGAATATTGAACAAATGAGGCTTTAATGAATTTCAATGTTGATCTAAAATGTCTCCAGAAAACACATTTGAAATTATTTAATATTTCTGTGGTGCTTTCACCCCACTTGTATCACTACTAGAACTCTGCCTCTAGAACATTACCCTGTGATTCATTATCATTAAGAAACTGGTATTCGATGAAGGTATTTACCCCCACTTCTACAAGTCTAATCCTGGTAAGCAAGGTTATGGCTATTGAGACAGACAATGAAACTTAATTAAAAAGGGATGGGATAAGTATTTGAAAAGGAGAAATATAAAAGGATCAACGGGAATGGAATTGAATGAGAGCACCATAAAAGGGGCCTAAATGGCTGTCTCCACCTGTGCTATAATCTTATTACTCAATGAGAATTCCCTTTTATTGAATCCTATCTTGGTGAATGATCAGCCATGATAATTAATGGGCCAAATGGCCTCCTCCTGCTTCCCTTTCTTATGTTTCTATGAATAGTTTAGAAATGTTAATGCTGAACTGAGTTTTGGACAAAGATGTGCTGCAAAAACACAGCATGTTGCCCGTTGAGCAAACTCTCTGGTCAGCTTCATCAGGCAAAGGCTAAGTACAGAATGGCTATGATTAGTACAGATTTGACAAATTCAGGTAGAGTCCAAAGAGATCAGACCTTTTAAAGTAGCATTGATTAGGGCGCCTAAGAACACCGTGTACAATGCACTTGGATTCTGTCAGTAATTTTTGGATGAACGTGCAAGTTCTAGAATTGTCATGGGAGTGTCCCTTTTAAGAAAGGTTTTTGTCATCACATGGCTTTAGTGATGTCACTTTTGTGGGTGGAGCTGAGCTGTGGCTTAGAGTTTTTGGTTTCGCTTTCACATTTGGCTGCTGTGGACTCAGACAGAGAACAGAAGGTTTTGGACTGTCTTTCTATTTTCAATTTAAATATCTTCCAGTAAAAATCATTTTGGTGGTGGCATTAGATATTGTTTGCTTTCTGGAAGGGGTTAAACCTGCTGGTGAGATGGGGTCAGAATCTCTGGAAAAGCCAGTCTTATTCAAGTGAGAATGTAGAGTGCTGGGCCACGCTCTTGAAAAGGGGTTTATGGGATTTTGTTTTTAAATTGGAACAGTTAAAAGGAATTCATTAAGTGCTATACATAGATTACTGTAGCTGTGGGGTATCTTTATGTTTGTAATTGATAATTCTTGCTGTGTGTTTATGTAACTGTTAACTAAGTTCTTAGAATAAAGCTTATTTTGATTAATGTGTCGAGGAAGACTGTTGAATCACAACTCAAGTGAAGGCTCTTGTGCTCATCCGAGCCAAATTCAACAAAACGTTATAGGGCAGGTGAACTCCATAATATACTTTGGAGTTTCATAAACCCTGGCCCATAACACTACTATAGAAGGATATTGGAATGTTGCATCTATTACCATCAGAGTTGTATATTGGTGATGAGGGAAATTCCAAGTATTACTATTAGTCATCAGTGGAATTTCAATGAGTTACTATTAGTTACTGGTGGAATTGAAGTTCCCTTCACCTATCACCTTTATTCCTGAGAATTTCTTCTGGTGTCTAACCTTGAGATGTGGATGGTAGGTGTTGAACCGGAAGTTTGTTACTTTTGCACTATTCTTTATTTTATAATAGCATTCGCTGCTCTGACCCGAACAGCCCCAGATTCTCTTGTCTCTCCATGTATTTGACGTTTCTCGTACCTAATAAATCTGCATTGCACCCTCACTAACATTTTGACGTGCTTCCTGAAGTGTGGGGTATTAAAACTGGCCACAATACTCCAGTTAAGGCCTTTGTAATAGTTCCAACAGTAAAATAAAGCCGATGCTGGACATCTGAAATATGTTGGAAATACTGAGCAGATTTGGCTGCAGCGGTGGAGAAGAAAGTTAGCATTTCAGGTCATGGTTCTGATGAAAGGTCACTGGCCTGAAATGTGTTACTATTTCCATAGATGCAGCCTGACCTGAATGTTCCATTATTTATTGTAATTTCCTTTTTGTATTTTTGTAAAGGTTATCTATTGAGACTGGACAAAGTGGAAAGTAGTGTTCTACTAGGATTAATACTGGAACCACTGTTATTTACATTAATGACAGGCAGCATGGTGGCGCAGTGTTTAGGATTGTTGCCTCACAGCACTGAGGTCCCAGGTTCGATCCCTGCTCTGGGTCACTGTCCGTGTGGAGTTTGCACATTCTACCCGTGTTTGCATGGGTTTTGCCCCCACAACCCAAAGATGTGCAGGGAAGGTGGATTGAACAGGCGCCGGAATGTGGCGACTAGGGGCTTTTCACAGTAACTTCATTGAAGCCTACTCGTGACAATAAGCGATTTTCATTTCATTTTCATTTCAAATGGCCCCCTATTTGGAAAAAATGAATTGGGTACTCTAAATTTATATATATTTTTTAAAATTACATTAATGATTTTTACTTGGTTGCAAGCATCTTTATCAAACATTCGAGATACCAAGCTAACACTAAGGAAGACATTATTTGAAAATAATGCGAGACATCAGAAAACTTGCAGACTGGACATTTAGTAAACTTTTAACATCAATAAATGTGAAATGATGCACTTTGACAGAGGAATACAAACATCAACTGGCAGGTTTAGCACAGGGCTAAATCGCTGGCTTTGAAAGCAGATCAGGGTAGGTCAGCAGCACGGTTCAATTTCCGTACCAGGAGCCAGAATGTGGCGACTAGGGGCTTTTCACTAACTTCATTTGAAGCCTACCTGTGACAAGCCATTTTCATTTCATTTCAGTTAATCTTCCAAGCATTTGTCTCTGGGTTAAAATTCAGTGAAACCACAGTAAACTTGTAAACCCTGATCAGGCATCATTCGTGCTTCCATTGTTTTTTATTCGTTCATGGGTGTCGCAGGCTGCCAGAATTCATTATCCATCCCTAACAGTTTTAATAATATATTCATTTCACAAGTAGGCTTACATTAACACTGCAATTAAGTTACTGTGAAAATCCCCTAGTTGCCATACTATAGCACCTTTTCGGGTACACTGAGGGAGAATTCACAATGTCCAATCCACCTAACAAGCATGTCTCTGGTGCTGTAAAGCAACAGTGCTAATCACTGTGCTACATGCATAAGCCATTATCCAGGGTTACATTGTGGACTGTGACTGTGTGCCACCACCAACTTGTCATGGCCATATGCAGTCTGGATCCTGACTGCTTCACCAGATGTTAGGGGGCCAACTCGTAGGCATTCTGATCATTGTGTGTTTTGCATCTTAATCGGCATTCCATGAGGGTATTATTCACATTGGTTTCACGTTTGGGCTGCAACAGAGCCTTGGCAGTAGGAATTGTGGTCCTGGAAAAGAGTCATTGTGCTGACTCGTAGATTTTGCAGGCTGAGGGATGCCGCATAGTAATTTTTGTGATTCTGGGCACATTTCTCAAAGATGCTCAGCTGAGCATACAGCCTGTTCGGCTGAACTGTGGCTAGAGGGATTGTTTGTGATATGCTCAAAGTCAAGGTCAAGAGACACTTCAACACACACAACAGCCCTCAGACCTTATGACAGACATGTCAGCGGATGGTGTGAAGCCAGATCCAGACAAGACATTGGCTATGTGACAGATGGCCATCCCCGTGGACAAGCACCCTTTACAGTATGACAACTTATCAAATTTCCTTCCTTGTTATAGCGAGGTCAGTGGACATCTTCATCAGCTGCTCCACCAGGATGTCTAATAGTGCTGGCAGGAGACCACACAGTGATCTTAAATAGACTGAAACAGGTACTCACAGCCCCACCAGTGCCCCGATACTTTGACATTCGAGCACCTGTACAGCAGGCACCTCCCAGCAAAGTCTTGGTGCAGTCCTCAGCCAGAATGGCAGACCAATTGGGTACTTATTTTTTAAAAAGGCCCTCACTGACACTGAAACTCATTATGTACAGTTTGGAAGGAACTCCTGCCTTTAGTCTTCGCCTGTCAGAAATTTCATGACTTCATACTGGATTGGATTGGATTGGATTTGTTTATTGTCACGTGTACCGAGGTACAGTGAAAAGTATTTTTCTGCAAGAAGCTCAACATATCATTCAGTACATGGGAAGAAAAGGGAATTGAACAAAATTCAAGAAAATACATAATAGAGCAACACAAGATATACAATGTAACTACATAAGCATTGGCATCAGATGAAGCATACAGGGTGTAGTGTTAATGAGGTTAGTCAATAAGAAGGTCATTTAGGAGTCTGGTGACAGTGGGGAAGAAGCTGTTTTTGAGTCTGTTCGTGCGTGTTCTCAGACTTCTGTATCTCCTGCCCGATGGAAGAAGTTGGAAAAGTGAGTAAACCGGGTGGGAGGGATCCTTGATTATGCTGCCCGCTTTCCCCAGGCAGCGGGATATGTAGATGGAGTCCATGGATGGGAGGCAGGTTCGTGTGATGGACTGGGCAGTATTCACGACTCTCTGAAGTTCCTTGCGGTCCTGGGATGAGCAGTTGCCATGCCAGGCTGTGATGCAGCCCAATAGGATGCTTTCTATGGTGCATCTGCAAAAGTTGGTAAGGGTTAATGTGGACATGCCGAATTTCCTTAGTTTCCTGAGGAAGTATAGGCGCTGTTGTGCTTTCTTGGTGATAGTGTCGACGTGAGTGGACCAGGACAGATTTTTGATGTGCACACCTAGGAATTTGAAATTGCTAACCATCTCCACCTCGGCCCCGTTGATGCTGACAGGGGTGTGTACAGTACTTTTCTTCCTGAAGTCAATGACCAGCTCTTTAGTTTTGCTGGCATTGAGGGAGAGATTGTTGTCGTTACACCACTCCACCAGGTTCTCTATCTCCCTCCTGTATTCTGACTCGTCGTTATTTGAGATCCAGCCCACTATGGTCGTATCGTCAGCAAACTTGTAGATGGAGCTGGAACCAAGTTTTGCCACGCAGTCGTGTGTGTACAGGGAGTAGAGTAGGGGGCTAAGTACGCAGCCTTGTGGGGCACTGTGTCGTGATCTACTACTGTATATATGTGTGCGCTTGCATTAGGGGATGTATGACAGTACCTGCATTACAGGTTTTCCGGTAAGCCCCTGCCGGCTAGCTCCGCCCACAGGGAGCAGTATAAATATTCATCAGTTTCCCTGAGATGCCATTCGACAGCTGCAGCCAAAGGAATAGCATCTCACTGTCATAAAGCCTCTCTTGTACCGAATTGAGTCTTTGTGTGCAATTGTTAGCGCCACAATTTATTACAGTGAGACTTTCCAACATCATGGACATCAGAATTAAGCCCGATCGCCTGCAGTTGGATCTGCAGTCGCCACACGCCAGGAAAGACTTTAAACACTGGCTGGCTGTTTTCGAGGCCTACATCACCTCAGCGGACCCTACACCATCGGAGGCTCAGAAGGTACAACTCCTTTACTCAAGGTTGAGCTCCAGCGTGTTCCCGCTGATTCAGGACGCGCCTACCTACGCCCGGGCCATGGAACTGCTCAAAGAGAATTACGCTCAGTCAACGAACGAACACTCTGTTTGCGAGACATGTACTCTCCACTCGCGTTCAGCAAGCGGGTGAGTCGATTGAGGACGTCTGGCAGGCCCTTATCCCCCTAGTACGGGACTGCGACTGCCAGGCCGTCTCGGCCACGGAACATTCGAATCTACTCATGCGGGATGCATTTGTAACGGGTATTGCATCGGACCCCATCCGGCACGACTCCTGGAAGGGGCCGCTCTCGATCTTGTGGCAACAAAGACCTTAGCGCTCACAATGATGGCCGCTTCCCGTAATGTGCAATCCTACCCCGCCAGCCGCGCGACCCACCCATCCTACCCCTCGTGGACCCTGCAACCGACCCCCCCGACTGGGGCCGCCCCCGCGCAGTATACCTGTGCTGCTCGCCGCACCGCGCACCCTGGGGTCCCCGCTGCTACTTCTGCGGTCAGCAGAAGCACCCCCGCCAGCGCTGCCCGGCCTGCACCGCGACCTGCAAATCTTGTGGCAAGAAAGGCCACTTTGTGTGTCAGTCCCGCGCAGTTGCCGCTATCGCGCCTGAACTCCCCCCGTCGCCTCAGCTGATCGCGCAATGGGCCCTGCCGTCCGCTGCCCCCGGGGCCACGTGCGATCAGTGGGCACCTCCATCTTCCTTCTCCGACTCCACGTGCGATCAGTGGGCGCCGCCATCTTTTGCCGCCCCGCCATATGTGCGCCATGGGCGCCACCATTGTAGAAGTGGATTTCATTTGGAACTTCGCTGATAGGGTTAATATAACAGTTCTGAAAAGCTCTGTGAAAAAGATGTCAACAGGTCATGGGATGGAAAAAGGGGAGTGTGGCTTTAGTACTATTTAATGTTCTGACCGGCATCTGTGAAAGCAGAGATGTCAGAAGGTCATGGGATGGAAAAAGGGGAGTGTGGCTTTAGTACTATTTAATGTTCTGACCCGCATCTGTGAAAGCAGAGAGGTCAAAAAGTCAAAGAATGGAATGAATGGGAAGCGTTACTTTATTGCGGAGATAGCGCAATTAAGCTCGTTTGACCAGTTGAAACAAATAAACATTGAAATGTAAAAGGAATGGGCTTTGGAATGAGTTAGGCCACATGGCCATGGGATAAGAAAAACCTTTGTAATAGCATTAATAGTGACTTGTGCTAATGATTATGTCAAAAATAACCTCCCGACCTCGAAGAATAATTCCATATATGTACATGTTCTGGATCCTTGCCAAATCATAGGTGTATCTAGGAATTTAAGGGGACCACCCCTAAGCTGTAAAATGTATAAAAATACAGTCCTTATTCTGGGATTTTGGCACTTCTCGAAGGTGGTTACCCGACTGCTTAGAGATTTGTCCCGGCCGTGAATAAACGAATATTCGTTACTGACGTGTTCGAGTGTTTTACTTCTGGACTGACGATCAGATACGTGAAAGCGCAATTCACACCATCTTCATCCCCCGACTCCATGTGCGTTCCATGGTCGCCGCCATCTTGCCCCGCCCCCACAACGTGCGCTCCATGGTCGTCGCCATCTTGCCCTGCCCCCGCAACGTGCGCTGCATGGGCGCCGCCATCTTCTTCCCCGCAGGTACTCCAGACACCGCCATTTTGTCCTACCCTCGGAACGGGACCCGGGTCGCTGCCGCTACTCATCGGACGCTTCGGTCGATCGCCCGCTACTCACCTCCATGACGCTCGACCAATCCCGTCCTCGCAACCTGGCCACCGCCTCTACGACGGTGCTTGTCAACGGCCACGCGACCTGCCTCATCGACTCCGGGATCACGGACAGTGTCATCCATCCGGACACGGTAAGGCGCTACTCCCTCGCGGTCCATCCCTCCAACCAGCGATCTCCCTGGCCTCCGGAACCCACTCTGTCCCGATCCGGGGCTTCTGTCTGGTTGAACGCATCGTACAGGGCGTTGACTTCCACCGTTTCCGCCTGTACGTTCTCCCCAACCTCTGTGCGACACTTTTACTGGGCCTGGACTTCCAATTTAACCTCCAGAGCCTCACCCTCAAATTCGGCGGACCCCTACCTCCCCTCACCGTTTGCGGCCTCACGACCCTCAAGGTTGACCCTCCCTCCCTCTTTGCCAATCTGACTGCAGATTGCAAGCCCATTGCCACCAGGAGCAGACGGTACAGCACCCAGGACAAGACCTTCATCAGGTCCGAGGTCCAGCGGCTGCTTTGGGAGGATATTATAGAGGCCAGCAACAGTCCCTGGAGAGCCTAAGTGGTGGTGGTTAAAACTGGGGAGAAACACAGGATGGTCTGGACTACAGCCAGACCATCAACCGGTAAACGCAGCTCGACGCGTACCCCCTCCCTCTCATATCTGATATGGTCAATCAGATTGCACAGCACCGGGTCTTCTCAACAATTGACCTGAAATCCGCCTACCACCAGCTCCCCATCTGTAAATTGGACCGTCCCTACACTGCCTTCGAGGCGGACGGTCGACTGTATCAATTTCTTAGGGTTCCCTTCGGCGTCACTAACGGGTCTCGGTATTTCAGCGAGAAATGGACCAAATGGTTGACCAGTACGGACTGTGGGCCACGTTTCCGTACTTAGACAATGTCACCATCTGCGGCCACGACCAGCAGGACCATGACGCCAACCTTGCTAAATTTCTCCATCGCATCTCTCCTCAACCTCACTTATAACAAGAAGTGTGTGTTCAGCACAGACCGCTTAGCCATCCTCGGCTACGTAGTGCAAAACGGAGTACTGGGGCCCGATCCCGACCGCATGCACCCCCTCATGGAGTTTCCCATCCCCCACGGCCCCAAGGCTCTCAAACGATGCCTGGGGTTCTTTTCTTACTACGCCCAGTGGGTCCCACAAGACGCGGACAAGGCCCGCCCACTGATCCAGTCCACACAATTTCCCCTCACGGCCGAGGCACAACAGGCCTTCACTCGTATTCGCTCAGACATAGCCAAGGCCGGGATCCACGCAGTAGACGAGACACTGCCATTCCAAGTAAAGAGCGATGCTTCAGATGTCGCCCTTGCTGCCACTCTAAACCAGGCAGACAGACCCGTGGCATTCTTTTCCTGCACCCTCCATGCCTCCGAAATCCGACATTCCTCTGTTGAGAAGGAGGCCCAGGCAATCGTTGAAGCGGTGCGGCACTGGAGGCATTACCTGGCCGGCAAGAGATTCACTCTCCTCACTGACCAACGGTCGGTAGCCTTCATGTTTAATAACATGCAGCGGGGCAAGATCAAAAACGACAAAATCTTGCGGTGGAGAATCGAGCTCTCCACCTATAATTACGAGATCTTGTATCGCCCCGGCAAGCTCAACGAACCCCCAGACGCCCTCTCCCGAGGTACATGTGCCAGCGCACAAGTGAACCAGCTCCGTGCCTTGCACGAGAGCCTTTGCCATCCGGGGGTCACTCGGTTGTACCACCTTATCAAAGCTCGTAATCTGCCATACTCCGTCGAGGAAGTATGGACAGTGACCAGAGACTGTCAGGTCTGTGCGGAGTGCAAGCACTTCTACCAGCCAGACCGCGCGCCTGGTGAAAGCGTCCCACCCCTTTGAACGCCTCAGCGTGGATTTCAAAGGGCCCCTCCCCTCCACCTACATCCTTAGTGTGGTCGATGAATTCTCTAGGTTCCCCTTTGCCATCCCATGCCCGGATATGACGTCTGCCACTGTCATCGAGGCCCTTGATTCCATATTCGCTCTGTTTGGTTTCCCCGACTATATCCGCAGTGACAAGGGATCCTCGTTCATGAGTGATGAGCTGCGTCAGTTCCTGCTCAGCAGGGGTATCGCCTCCAGCAGGACGACCAGCTACAAACCACGGGGAAACAGGCAGGTGGAGAGGGAGAACGGGATGGTATGGAGGGCCGTCCAGCTGGCCCTACGGCCCAGGAACCTCCCAGCCGCTCGCTGGCAGCAGGTCCTTCCTGACGCATTCCATTCCATTCGGTCACTGCTGTGCACCGCAACCAACAACACACCCCATGAACGTGTTTTTGCCTTCCCTAGGAAGTCTACATCCGGGGTGTCCCTCCTGACTTGGCTCGCAGCTCCAGGGCCAGTCCTTCTTCGTAGGCATGTCAGGCTCCACAAGGCAGACCCTCTGGTGGACAAGGTACACCTGCTCCACGCGAACCCCCAATATGCCTACGTGGAGTTCCCCGACGGCCACCAGGATACAGTCTCGCTCAGGGATCTGGCTCCCTCGGGTGCCGATCCCATGCCCACACTCCTCCCTACCCATGCGCCACCCTTTTCCCCGGCGCCCCCGACTTAAGCCCCACCAACTCCATCCCTCGTTCCCCTGCCCACACTAGAAGACATGGAAGACTTTGGCTCGCTCCCGGAGTCATCCTGCCACTGGCCAGCACTTAGGCCGTCGACACCGCCTGTGCAGACGTCGCCACCACTGCTGCGTCGCTCACAACGGAACGTCCGACCGCCGGTCCGACTCAAAATGTGACGGGCACCAGGTTGCCCGATGGACACTTCGTTCCTTTTTCCCCCCCCCCCCCCTCTGTAAATAGATCACATTTATGTATTATAGTTTCACGTCACCCCCGCCGGACTCATTTTTTACAGGGGTGTAGCCATGCTGGCCACGCAAAATGGACACTGAGCCAAACTAAAATGGAAGACAGCAGGGAAAGCCTGTTTAGTGAGAACAGACAGCCTGCTCTCAACTAATTAGCATTTTGCAAGCAGCAAACCAGTTTTCTGGCCAGGTGCAGATCTCCAAGCCAAAGGTGTTAATGGCAAAGCGCTTAACATTCTGATGAGGCGGCCCAGATCCAGGCACAAACAATGGCAAAATTTCCATCTCAATGTAGCACTTAATTGGTGGAGTAGACAGGATGGCACCAGAGTAACGAATATCGAAACCACCCCCCAACATCGAGGAAAGCCCCGCATTGGAGGATTTCGAAGGTAGCCGTTTGGAAACGTTCCAATCGGTACCGAAAGGTAGAGCCCGCCTAGAAGGGGGCAAGGACATGAGAGAGGGGTATAAAAGCAAATTCCCCACAGAGCCCGGTCTGTTAAACCCGTGCTCCGGCTCTGACTGACATCTTGCATCCTGACTCCAGCCGTTGAGCACCAGCCGCCGAAACCGTAAGTTCAACGCTCGCTACGCGATCCAAGCCCACTAGACTCCCAAGTACCAGAACGCTTGCTGAAGGCTGCAGTGCCAGACCAGGACGAAGGCCTCGTTCTCTGACCTTGCCTGTTCCTGTTAGATAAGTATTCTGTTCGCTTAAAGTTTAGTTATAGCTTAGTCTCTTAGTGTGTGCATGAGTATTTATTATAACTGTATAATAAATATTGATCGTTTGAACTTTACTAATCGGTGTATCGTCTTTATTACTTTGAACTTGACCTTGGAATACTTGTGACGTTGCCTATACGGCAACTGGCGACTCCAGAGCTAAATAATTACATAGAACAGAGCCTAGTAGTGTTAAGCACACGTCGAACTCGGAGGCGTGTTAATACACTCCAATAAACGCGTTTTACGCCCATAGTAAAACGTGCAACATTTAGTGGCGACATCCGCCGGGACCCTGTTGTAAGTGGAAACACCACAGTGACCAGGACCCTGAAATTTGAATTAGAACTCCAAATTGCAGAGAAAGAAAGAGATCACAAGTATTCAAGGTGTTCAAAATAATAAGCGAAATTCGGAAGTGTGTTTAGTGCATGCGTACTAACAGGGCTGTAAGGTAAAACTGAAAGCTTTTTGTTGCGACAAACTTTCGGTAGTTTTGTGATCGGAAAATAGCGTAAGCCGTACCCTTTTCTCGAAACACCACCCCAGCAACCCCCTGTTCCAAATTATAAAAAGAGAGTCAGAGGAAATGGCCATGCAGGCAATGGAACGTCTGATGGATCCAGCAAAGTTTGTGGTCGCAGCGACCAGCAGCAGTAGCAGAGTAGGCCAGTGTCCCACGTGGGAGCTGGAACTCCGCAAATATTTACAAGGAAAGGGATGGCCCCTTTGGAAAGAGTTTTGTGCAAATGAGGAGACAGGTCCCGGGAGTATAGGTCATACTTGGTGGGAGAACCTCTCTCAAATACACAAAAAGAGTTTAGGTAAAGCACGCAAGCCGATGGCGATTGTGTCCTGTTTGGCACAGTTGCGAGGCGCAGAGGAGGTCATCAGGACGCTCCGGACAGATTTAGAAGAGAGGAATAGGCTGAGTAAGGTCGATGTCAGGGACATCGAGAAAGAAAACCTGGAATTAAAAGGGAAGTTGGCAGAGAAGGATAGAGAGGTGGATGATGCCAAGAGGGCTCATCAGTCTTGTCTAGCTCATCTGAGCAGTTCCCAGACCCAGTATGAGAAAGCCTATCAGGACGTGCAACGTGCCGTTCTGATAAGACAGGAATCGGAAAAGCAGGTGGAGGCATTGCAGAGGCAATGTTCTGATCTCAAAGCAGCTTTGAGAGCACTCCATGCTGCAACGACCGAACAAAGACAAAGCACAGTTGACCACGCGAAATGCAGGAAACAGATTGCGGAATTGCAATCTCTGCTTTCGGTGCAGAATGGCTTCCAAAGCACCTTTGGAGCTCAGTTAGATGGAGAAAACGCCCCAGATTGGCAGGAATTAAGCGAGACAGCGCAGCGTTATGTTCAGGGAACATGTGCGCCCGCAGCTCAGCAGAAACGACAGGCACCCCAACCCCCCACAGCTCAGACCATAACCTCACCCATGAATCCCGTAACCACGCAGAGAAAAGCCGAATCAGAAGGCGCCCCAGACATAACTTACACCACCCCTTTAACAGTAACCCAGCTAAGGGACGCTTGTGAAAAGATCACTCCGTTCCTCCCCACCGCAGACCCCCACCAGTTTTTCGCTAAAGTAAAGCAGCAGGCTACCATGTACGGCCTGGATGAGAGAGAGCAGGTTAAGCTCACCGTGCTGAGCTTAGACCAGAGCGTAGTAGCAGCCCTCCCCGACCCACAAAACGTGGCAGGAGGCAGCCTAGAGGAGATGCACACTGCCATTTTAGATGCCATCGGGTACAATAGAGGTGACCCCGTAGAAGGATTGAATAAGTGCAGGCAGAAAAGATCCGAACACCCCACAGCATTCGCAGGAAGGCTGTGGATTCATTTCAGCGCAGTTTTCGGACAGTTAGATAGAGCGCATTTAACCCGCGAAAACATGGTTAAGTGGACGCGCACAATTATCTCACACGCAACAGAAGCAGGACAGAGCGCTTGCAACAGCTATGACCCCTCAGAAGAGGCCCATAACGAAAAATGGGTCCTGAAAAGATTGTCCCGCGCTTGGGAGCAATCGCTTCAGGCAAAAGGAAAAGTTAGATCCCCAGAAGAGGCTCAGGCTGCTGCAGATATCCAAGCAGTCAGAGAGCACCAGAAGCCCGCATGGGTAAATGAAGGCAAGAGCAGCCCTCAACAGAAAGGACAGGAATGCTATAACTGTGGACAGTTAGGGCATTGGGCAAAAGAGTGTAATGCACCCCAGCGATCTCAGAGAGGCCAGCAGACAGGCACTCTGAACCGCAACAAGGCAAAACCCATCCACAATGTAGCAGTACAGTCAGGACCCACCAATGTGGACGAGACGAACTGACCGTGTTCGGGCTTCCCCACTTGGGTCTGTGACACACTATGGGACTCATCAGGGAGGCCCGTAGTCACAGCAAGAGTCAAAGGGAAGCCCATAGAGTTACTGTGGGACACAGGAGGATCCCGCACCACCATTAACTCCACAACCACGGCACACTCAGACACGTGGCCGACCACATCCACCATTACACTTAGCGGGTTCACCGGACACTCGCAGCAGGGACATATCACAGCACCCGTAGCGATCCAGCTAGGGAACATTAGCACAAAGCACCCCGTAGTTCTAGTAAATCTTCCCCGGACAGCAGAGCACATCCTGGGGATAGATTTTATGAACGCTCATAGCTTGTCGTTCAACCCAGTGAACCAGTGTGTCTGGCGAATGGCTAGATCAGACAGAGCACCAGCCACCCTCACAGTAGGAGACTACGCTAATCGGATTAGCGCAGTGGGAGAGTACTCATTCGACCTGACTACACTCCACACCGACCGACAAATTAAGGCCCTACTAAACAAACACAGGACAGCATTTGCAAGTCACCGTCATGACTGTGGCAGAATGACTGGACAAGTTCATGTTACCGGACAGGACCCCCGACCGCAAAAGCAATATAGATTTCCCCTCGAGGCAGAGGTGGAAATAGAAAAGGTTATAGGTAGCTTGTTGGACCAAGGTGTACTGAGAACGGTAGCCTCCACCAACAATGCCCCTATTTGGCCAGTGAGGAAGCCCAATGGATCATGGCGTCTGACCATCGATTATCGGGAACTCAACAAAGTAACCCCCGCAGTAGCCCCAACGGTAGCTACTAGTCCCGAGACCATGCTCAAGCAGGGTCTCAACGCCAAGTACTTCACGGTATTGGACATCAGTAACGGATTCTGGTCCATACCATTGGCAAAAGCGTGCCAATACAAATTCGCATTCACTTTTAAAACTCAGCAGTACACGTGGACATGCCTCCCACAAGGATTCCACAATTCCCCCTCCATTTTCCACCGACAGCTGGCAAGTGGATTAGAAAAATTTTCCCGACCCGAATGTCTGGTACAGTATGTAGACGACCTACTACTGCAGACAGACACAAAGGCAGAGCACATTTCGCTTCTGGCCGAACTCCTGGAACTCTTAACTGAAATTGGCTGTAAAGTTAACCCGAAAAAGGCCCAAATATTGGACAGTAAAGTGATGTATTTGGGATCAGTCATCACGCACGGCAAACGCGAGATCGAATTCAAAAGAATTGATTCGATTGTCAAATTGCCCCTTCCCCAGAATGTTTCAGCCCTCCGGTCGTTTTTTAGGACTGGTTGGCTATTGTCGGAACCACATAGACGGATTCGCGACAAAAGCCGCCCCACTTTTAGACCTCCTTAAGAAAGGAGCCCCCTGGGAATGGCTTCCGCAGCATACAGGCGCTGTGGAAGAGTTGAAACGAGCCCTTAGTGCAGCACCCGCGCTGCTAGTCCCCGACCAACTTTCCCCGTACGCAATCGAGGTAGCGAGCACCGAACTGACCCTCTTGGCCGTGTTGCTTCAGGAACGGCACGAGCAGCTAAGACCAGTGGCTTATGCCTCCCGACTGTTAGACCCGGTAGAACAAGGATTTTCAGCCTGTGAGAGGCACCTCCTTGCTGTCTTCTGGGCAGTACAGTATTTTTCATACATAACCGGACTAAACCCCATCACCATTCTAACCGAACACACACCCACACAGCTACTACTAGACGGTCGACTGAAGGACGGTTCAGTTAGCCAGATTAGGGCAGCTAGGTGGACCCTACTTTTACAAGGACGGGACATTACAGTTAAACGGACACGCACCCACACATATTTAGCAGACAACCTCCAATACCCCGGACAGCCCCATGACTGTGAAATTGTAGCTCCCCTGCATAACACAGGACCCTTTTTAGCAAAAACACCCCCCAGGAAGATAGGGAGCCCAAAACAAAGCCCCCAGCCCACAGACACGTGTGGACCCTTGAGGATTTATGTAGACGGTTCCTCCACAGTTTTAAATGGTGAGCGTATCACAGGATGCGGCATCTATGTAGAGGACGCGCAGGGGCGCGCTCTCGAAGAGATAGCTCTTAAGTTACCAGGTCACTTAGGCGCGCAGGCAGCAGAGCTAGCAGCCATAGCGTACATAGTGGACCACCCCGATTCTTTCCCCAGCCCAGCAGACATATATTCAGACAGCTTATATGTATGCAATAGCCTAACAGATTTTCTGCCCCTGTGGAGGACACGAGGTTTTGTCTCCGCAGACGGAAAACCCCTTCCATCAGCCCCCTTACTCCAGCATATCCTAGAGAAAGCGAAGGACAGGACCTTCGGCATTATAAAAGTTCGCAGCCACCATAGGTCATCACCCCCTGGGAATGTAAAAGCCGACGCATTGGCTAAGGCAGGTTCCAGGAGAGGACACTTATGGACCCCCCCAGCTAGCGCACCAGCTAGCGCCCCTGTGAGCGCAGTACAAGTCTCACAAACAGAGGTTAAAGATCTCGTGGCAGCACAGAAACAGGACGGAGACCTCAGGGAGGTTTTCAAGGGAAACTTTGTGCCTGCGTACGAGCACTTTAAACACACACTGACCACACATGAGGGTGTGATCATTAAGGACCAACTTTATGTGGTCCCACAGCAGGACAGGAATCAGATGATTGCCTTGTTCCATGACGGACACGGGCATCAGGGAATTGATGCAACAACGAGGCACCTCAGGCAACTCTGTTGGTGGCCTAATCTCAGGAATGATGTCACACACTACATTGAGAATTGCCTGATTTGTGCTCAGAATAACCCGGAGCGGTATTCTAAGAAAGCACAACTTCGGCATACTCGCCCAGTTAACGGCCCTTGGACAAACCTCCAGATCGATTTTATAGGTCCATTGCCCCCTTGTAGGAATGGCTATAAATACGTTCTGGTGGTCATCGACACCTTTACCAAATGGGTAGAGGTATTTCCCTCACGAACAAACACAGCTAAGACAGCTGCAAAGATCCTGACCCACCACATCTTCACGAGATGGGGTTTACCCCGAAGTATCGATTCGGACCAGGGATCTCACTTTACAGGACGGGTCATGAGGAACGTCCTGACAATATTCGGAATCAAACAGAACTTCCATATTGCGTATCATCCACAGTCCAGCGGGATTGTGGAGCGCATGAATCGGACCCTAAAAACTACCCTTAGGAAAATGGTTCAAGAGAATAATTCCACATGGGATTCAGTGCTCCCCTTTGCACTTATGTTCATAAGGAACACTGTCTCCACATCTACAGGATACACACCACATACACTCATGACCGGACGCCCTATGAAAGGTACAGAATTCCTTTTAGGACTGGACATGACAAGCCCCGAAGTGACGGCCCTCACACATGAAAAGGCAGTTAAAGATCTAGTTGAGACTGTGAGGTCTGCACAGCTCGCAGCCGCAGTCCAGCTAGGGAAACGCCGACAGCAACGGACTGCCTGTTTCAATAAGACCGTACACACCACAGAATTCCAGGTTGGGCAACAGGTAATGTTATCTGTTTATAACCCCAGCAGTTTTTTGGCTCCAAAATATTCCGGTCCCTACTCAATTTCGGACAAAATTAGCCCCTCCGTTTACAGGATAAAGTATCCTAATGGGAAGACCGCGTGGTTCCATATAAACCAGTTAAAGGCATATGGAACACAGGCCAACCATGCTCACCATGTCCTGCTGGATGCAGCAGAACACTTCACCCCGCCCACCAGAGACACTTTTCCACCATCCCCCTCACAGACCAGTTCATCAACGGACTCGCCCACGACTCCGCCCACAGACCACTACAGACCACGCCCCGACACGCCCACAAGCTGCCACAGCAGAGACAGCAGGACTGACACTGACTCTGAAGACAGCGACAGCACACAGCCATACAGCCCACACTGCACCAACTACGACCCCGACTCCAGTGACCCCATGGAAGTCACTTACCTCAAATATCCAGAACCACCACCCGACCCCGACTACCCCGACAACACACTCGACACTACACAATGGCACAGGGACAATTCCTACAGACTTGTCCGCAATGATGAAAGTGACCCCCGGTCACACAATTCCAAAGTTTCATGCCTGATCCACACAAGGGTGTGGGATCCGGGAGAGCAGGACGACACGGTGTCTGACTCCCGACACGGCAACCCCTTTGTGACCCTGTTCACAGAGGCAGAATCAAAGTGAGGTGTCCAGATGATGTAAGATAGGAATCGTTTGAGGGAAACGATGTCCTTTCTGATGGAACCTGCACGTATGTTTGTCTTCGTTTTATGTTTGTTTGTCTCAGGATTGTACATTGTTCAGCTGGAGGATGGACATCTTCTTTTCAGCTGAAAAGATTGTGACCACCTCACATACACGTTAGCTTGTCCGCAGATACTTTTGAGAACTTCGGTTTGATTGGAGATCCTTTCCAAAGTTGTAAGGCCACACGTCAAATAGCTTGTCCGCAGATATCTCTGAGAACTTCAGTGATGTCCTCAGTTGGAGCATCTTGGCTCCCTTGGTTTTTTTAGGTGCCCCTCTATTCGGCGAAATAGAGGCTGCAAGTCATGGTCAATACATTCGTACCCGTTTCTTTCCAGGTTACTCAGGCAGTGGACAAACGGCACTGAGGACCCGCCCTGTCTGAGAACCAACCCTTGGTCAGCCAAGCTCGGGTATGGCACAGCACGCCCTACCCGGGGATCCCATCCAACTCGTACCCGTCGCGGCCCATACGCAACTCATTCGGATGTTTGTTTCAAAGTTTGTTTTCATTTTACGTTAGGTAGCCCTTCGGCCACCATCCCACATGCTATTTACATCCGGGAACATTCGGATGGTAAATCAGCAAAGCCTGCGAGACGGCTCGCAGAAGGAAGGATTGTTAGGTGTATGCTGGTCTTTAAATTCGCTTTTTGAAAAAAAAAATGAGGGGAGTCACAGGGTGTGACTTAGCCAGTCATTTTAAAGGGTCAATTGGGTTTTGAAAGACAGATGCACTAACAAGTAAAGGTCTTAAACTGTGTATTGACAGATACTGTGCTTGATCCCAAAGGTTTCAAAGGACGAGACAGAGGTCGAAGCCAGGATTGTCAATACCGGAGGAAGAAGGAAGAGAAAGAAGAACAACAAAAGATGATGGAAGCCCACTTATTACTGTTTAATGTCATATGTATATGTGTGGAAACAAGACACGTTTCCCCCACAACCCCCACCGTAAATGCTTCAATTACAGCAAACCCCCAGTGCTCAGCTCTGATCAGCGAGGTTCAGACCTGGTGTACTAAATTCATGACGTGGTACTCCATGTCCTATATAATCGAATCACTGTTGGTGATCGCGATCCTCATCATACTAGTGCAGACCCTCAGGTTGAGGAAATGGAAGAGGAGAGCCTCTCGTTCCAGCACCTCACCCATCTATAGAGTTCAATCCCCCATCTTCGGATTCCACCAAACCCCTCAACCCCTCACTGATTACAACACTCTGTAAATAAAAATTCAGCCATGTATTATATTGTTCCATACTCGACTGCCGAGTTGGGAAGTGTGATGTTGTGGTGTGAATGGTTAAGGTTTTAGAGTGATTAAATGTTTAAGTTAAGGTTAAGGTTAATAGTGATAGGTAGAGGTTCCCAGTTGTAGTAATGCATGTCCCTTTGACATAGGGCCAAGTAGAAATGTTAGTTAAAAAATTTTTTTCTCTTCTTCCCATAGTTTAAGATAGAGTAGAACAGGAACTGGCAAGAGGTCAAAACACAAGGAAGGCAAAGTACATAGGTGATCCTTCACAATAGTATGATTGTGAGGATCACAAGGAGGGAATGTAGCCATGCTGGCCACGCAAAATGGACACTGAGCCAAACTAAAATGGAAGACAGCAGGGAAAGCCTGTTTAGTGAGAACAGACAGCCTGCTCTCAACTAATTAGCATTTTGCAAGCAGCAAACCAGTTTTCTGGCCAGGTGCAGATCTCCAAGCCAAAGGTGTTAATGGCAAAGCGCTTAACATTCTGATGAGGCGGCCCAGATCCAGGCACAAACAATGGCAACATTTCCATCTCAATGTAGCACTTAATTGGTGGAGTAGACAGGATGGCACCAGAGTAACGAATATCGAAACCACCCCCCAACATCGAGGAAAGCCCCGCATTGGAGGATTTCGAAGGTAGCCGTTTGGAAACGTTCCAATCGGTACCGAAAGGTAGAGCCCGCCTAGAAGGGGGCAAGGACATGAGAGAGGGGTATAAAAGCAAATTCCCCACAGAGCCCGGTCTGTTAAACCCGTGCTCCGGCTCTGACTGACATCTTGCATCCTGACTCCAGCCGTTGAGCACCAGCCGCCGAAACCGTAAGTTCAACGCTCGCTACGCGATCCAAGCCCACTAGACTCCCAAGTACCAGAACGCTTGCTGAAGGCTGCAGTGCCAGACCAGGACGAAGGCCTCGTTCTCTGACCTTGCCTGTTCCTGTTAGATAAGTATTCTGTTTGCTTAAGTTTAGTTATAGCTTAGTCTCTTAGTGTGCATGAGTATTTATTATAACTGTATAATAAATATTGATCGTTTGAACTTTACTAATCGGTGTATCGTCTTTATTACTTTGAACTTGACCTTGGAATACTTGCGACGTTGCCTATACGGCAACTGGCGACTCCAGAGCTAAATAATTACATAGAACAGAGCCTAGTAGTGTTAAGCACACGTCGAACTCGGAGGCGTGTTAATACACTCCAATAAACGCGTTTTACGCCCATAGTAAAACGTGCAACAGGGGGTGAATGTGGTGATCTACCACTGTATATATGTGTGTGCTTGCATTAGGGGATGTATGACAGTACCTGTATTACAGGTTTTCCGGTAAGCCCCTGCCGGCTAGCTCCACGCACAGGGAGCAGTATAAATATTCATAAGTTTCCCTGAGATGCCATTCTACAGCTGCAGCCGAAGAAATAGCATCTCACTGTAATAAAGCCTCTCTTGTACCGAATCGAGTCTTTGTGTGCAATTGTTAGCCCCACACACTGGTATTGAGGACTATTGTGGAGGAGGTGTTGGTGTTCATTCTTACTGATTGTGGTCTGTTGGTCAGAAAATCGAGGATCCAGTTGCAGAGTGGAGAGCCAAGTCCTAGGTTTTGCAGCTTTGATATGAGCTTGGCTGGGATTAGGGTGTTGAAGGCGGAGCTGTAGTCAATAAATAGGAGTCCTTGTTTTCGAGATGTTCTAGGGATGAATGTAGGGCCAGGGAAATGGCGTCTGATGTCGACCGGTTGCGACGGTATGCGAATTGAAGTGGGTCAAGGCGTTCCGGGAGTATGGAGGTGATGCGCTTCATGATCAGCCTCTCGAAGCACTTCATTACAACTGGCGTCAGGGCCACCGGGCGGTAGTCATTGAGGCACGTTGCCTGGTTCTTCTTTGGTACCGGTATGATGGTGGTCTTCTTGAAGCAGGTGGGGACCTCGGAGTGGAGTCGGGACAGGTTAAAGATGTCTGTGAATACCTCTGCCAGCTGGTCCGTGCAGACTCTGAGTGCACGACCAGGGATCACGTCCGGGCCCGTCGCCTTCGCGGGTTCACTTTCAGTAAAGCCGATCTGACTTCGGAAGCTGTGATGGTGGGTATGGGTGAATTATGGGCTGCTGGGGCACTCGACAGCGGACTGTTGGTTACCTGCTCGAACCGAGCATAGAATGCATTAAGTTCATCGGGGAGGGATGCGCTGCTGCCAGAGATACTGCTCGGCTTCGCTTTGTAGACCGTTATGTTGTTTAGTCCTTGCCACAACCGTCGAGTGTGTGTCTGTGTCATATCCTGCAACTGTAGAAACTGATCATCAGTCACTCATAACTGTCCTAAAAAAGCCTCTTCATGGACTTTGTGACTTCGGAAGACGCACTTGGAGTGGCTCCCACTGGAAATCTGACCATTTTACTGGTGCCACGGGTCTTTAACTTTGCTTGCTCCTTAAGAGGGACAAGGACCCGACTGAGCGCATTTAAAACCAACCCATCTCGCTCTTAAACTTGAACTGCTCACTGAGATTGGAGCCTTGCCCTCCAAATACAATTTTAGAGGGTCAAACGGGCTTTGTAAAGAGCCGTCAATTGTCAAGCAATATACATCGCCTTTTAAATGTTATCCTTTCCCCCTCCCCTGAGCCAGAGGTGATAGTATCTCTCGACGCTGAGAAAGCATTTGAGAGTGGAATGAGAATATTTATGTGAGATTCTCGGGAGATTTAGATTCAACCATAAATTCGCCTCGGATCTGTTTGTTATCAATGCCCCGACAGCCAGTATCCATAAGAACACTTTATATTTAGACTACTTCACCTTGAATAGGCGCACTGGATATGCCTGCGCACTTTCTCCACTTTTATTCACCCTGGCAATAGGATCTGAACAATACTTTTCACCCGTACCTCCGTACAGGTGACAATAAACAAATCCAAATCCAGATCTGGCAGCATTCGTGGAGAGGGCAAGTTACCACATCCACACTGCCACACCTGCTGCTGAGCTTTCCCAGCAGTTTCCTACTTTTATTTCAGATTTCCAGCATTGAGCTTTATCTTGACTCTAAACAAACCCGGCAGTCCCGCCCCCGCGCATTCATGCCAATGCAGATCGAGGCCACCCCACTGACGGAATAAGGTCAAAGATCCCGCTCTCGAGCAGGTTTCCCTGGTAACCCTGTTGTTTCCCGGCCTTCATCAACATGGCGCTTGCAACGATCCTCCCTTGAGGTCACGGCCCGGGATCCGCTGCGATTGGGCCAAATCCCGTCCACAGGCCCCGCCTCTCATTGGCTCGTCAGAGGGGCGCTGGTCGAGTCCGCCTCGTTCTTGCGGCATGCGCAGTAGCGCCGCCGTAAGCGTGTGCGGCGGCTCAGGGACGGGTGCCTTTAGGGGTCAGCGCTGCTCACATGGCAAGCGCATTTCCGTATTCCCTGTTTCCCAGTTTTTACAGTCCGGGCCCCTCCGCCAGGAACCCGCGGGACCCAGGGGGCTGGGGCAAGTATGAACAGGTCCAGCCCTTCTGTGTGGAGACCGGGGAGCAACAGGTGAGATGTTTGGACACAGGGTGAATCCTTTTCAGGATGACAGAAAATGCTGCAAAGTACTAAGCAGGTCAGACAGCATCTGCGAAGAGGAGGGAAACGGAGTTAAACATTTCAATTAAGTATTTGTTTCAATCACTAGCTTTCGGAGCATTGCTCCTTCCTCAGGTGAATGAAGAGGTATGTTTCAGAAACATATATAGGCACTGTGCAGGGTAGCATGGTGGTTAGCATAAATGCTTCACAGCTCCAGGGTCCCAGGCTCGATTCCCGCCTGGGTCACTGTCTGTGTGGAGTCTGCACGTCCTCCCCCTTTGTGCGTGGGTTTCCTCCGGGTGCTCTGGTTTCCTCCCACAGTCCAAAGATGTGCGGGTTAGGTGGATTGGCCATGCTAAATTGCCCGTAGTGTCCTAATAAAAGTAAGGTTAAGGGGGAGGTTGTTGGGTTACGGGTATAGGGTGGATACATGGGTTTGAGTAGGGTGATCATGGCTCGGCACAACATTGAGGGCTGAAGGGCCTGTTCTGTGCTGTACTGTTCTATGTTCTATGTTCTATACCTCTTCATTCACCTGGGGAAGGAGCAGTGCTCTGAAAGCTAGTGATTTGAAACAAACATGTTGGACTTTAACCTGGTGTTGTAAGACTTCTTACTGTGCTCACCCCAGTCCAACACCGGGTGCATCTCCACATCATTTAAGTTAATGTTTGGGGAGGGAGAAGTCAACACCACCAGTACCAACTCCCAAACATGATCAGCAAAACAATCGCCTAGTTTGGTTGAGAAATGAGAGCTGTTTACTAAATTGGAGGAACTGCAATTAACTGCCTAAGCTGGAATAGGTGTTTGGGATCCTGTAGGGTCATCTAGAGAAGCTGAAAGGGCAGCTACATGGGACAATGCCAGGGAAAGGAGAGTAATTGAATGCAGTTTGCATTTTTGGCCTCCCGATTTAAGGAAGGATCTAAATGCTTTGGAAGTGGTTCGGAGGAGGTTTACCAGATTGATACCTGGAATGAGCTAGTTGTCACATGGGGAAAGGAGGGACAGGTTGGGCTTGCTTCCACTGGAGTTTAGAAAAGTGAGGGGTGACTTGATGGAAGTATATAAGATCCTGGACGTTTCGACAAGGTGGACGTGGAAAGGATGTTTTCCTCTTGTGGGCAAATCCAGAACGAGGAGGCCCTGTATTAAAATTAGGGGTGACAGCATCTGGGGAGACAGAAGGGAGCTAATGTTTCGAGTCTGATGACTTTTTCAAAGCTTTGACAAAGAGTCATCCAGACTCGAAACATTAGCTCTCTTCTCCCTCCACAGGTGCTGTCAGAACTGCTGAGATTGTCCAGTATTTTCTGTTTTTGTTTCAGATTCCAGCATCCGCAGCAATTTGCTTTTAAAATTAGGGTTTGGACTGAGATGAGGAGAACTTTTTTCTGAGGTATGTGTGACATTAAAACTCTCTGTCTTGGAAGGTGTTTGAAGTGGGGTTAGTCAATATTTTTAAGGCGGAGATCGATATCTTATTGTTAGGTAAGGGAATCCTAAGATTTCAAGTGTATGGCATGTGGAACTTGAAACACTAACAGATCAGCCATGATCTTACTGAATGACAGGGCAGACTTGAGGGGTTGAATGGCCTACTTATATTTTGTATGTTGGTAAAAGGTGAACCAGGGTGTCCTGAAGCAATTTTTCTTTTAAACTGAATGGGCAAAGGGAAAATCTGCTTCATGGAGAGGATCATGTTAGAATCGGTCAAAGGTGAGTGAAAAGGAGGGGGGCCCTTTTATTCTGAGAAGGGTAGGGAAGGTAAAAGTACTTTATATAGTACAAATATATTGGATATTTGTATACGGTTAATGGAAAATAAGTAGCATTGCTCACAAAATTAAGGTTTTACACAAGGGCATAGTTTTAAATTCTGTGATGCTAAGATGGAAGTTTGCAGTATTGCTGACCGATCCTAAAGGATGCAAAAATAATTAGTGCAGATGAATCTAAATCTTTTTCAAAAGTGAGACATGTTGTTGAATCTTTTCAGCTTGCACTCATCAGGACATACGTAAGAATGCTAAATTTCAAACACTCGCAATTTATATGACCAAAAGATGCTGATTGGTTGTCAAATTGACACTGGCCGGGGTGTTTGTAATGGTGAAGGTAGTGGGGAATGATAGACTCCCCAAACTTGAGTAATTCAAAAAAGGCTTGAACATATTCCTTTTCTTTGCAGAACCAGTACCTGCATATGAATACATACATTGTAGGGTCCATCCTCGAATCATGATGTTTGAATGTTTTATTTATATATGCATATAACCATTGTTCCAGGAAACAGAATTGAAATGGTCAGCCCTGAAAAGCCTGAAGCGAGAAAGTTGGGAACCTTTGGAACCTGTAGCAGTTCCACTACTTCCCGCCAAAACAGGTAACAGAAAATAGGTTTTATGTATTAACTAAAATATTAGTAACATGTGTGAGTAGAAAACAAATAAGAGACTATCGGCGGGATTCTCCGAGCCCGCCCCGGGTCGGAGAATCGGCGGGGGCGCGGGAAATTTCCACTACGCTGCTCCAACGTCGGAACTCGATTCTCCGACGACCGCAGAATCGGTACCAATTGCGCCCGCGTGGTCCTCGTGGCGGCAGACGCTGCTGTGGGCGACTGGCCCAATGTCCACCGAGTCCTGCCGCCGTGGTTCCAACCTGGTACCACACGGACCCGCGGCCGCGGTTGATGTCCTGGTGGGTGGACTTCCACGCGGTCCAGGCCCGTGATCGGGGGCTTCCGATCGGCAGGCGGCTGCGATCTGGAGGGGGCCGACCTCCTTCTGCGCTACCCGCTGTAAGGTCCCCTGCATGTTGCTCCACGCCGGCGCCGGGACGGCAACCACGCACATGCGCCGGCGCGGAGATGGCAACCATGCGCATGTGCTGGCGCGGAGATGGCAACCAGACGTATGTGCCGGTGCGGAGACTTCTGTCGCGCGCATGCGTGGACCCGTGCAGGGCCGCCTTTCGGCGCCGGAGCAATGTGCAGCACTCCGGCGCCATGCTAGCCCCCTGAAGACCGATGGATTGCTGGGCCAAGAGGCCCGTTGATGTCGGTGTAAACCACTCCAGTGTTTAAGCCGGCGTCAACACATCCCGGCCCATGGATGAAATGGATTGTAGTGAAAGCACTTTGTAATTTATCTTGTCTTTTCATTGCCACCACCATTATAACTGCAGAAGTTTATTGTGCAGGTTTCCATCATGTGATAACCCAGGTCAAAACATGTGCTGAAAATCTAAAATAAAAGCAAGAGAGTGATGTAAAATCTCAGCATGTCGGGCAATATCTGGAGCAAGAAGCCAAGTTAACCCTTGAGGTGATGACCTTTCATCAGAGATGGAAACTGAAAGGTCAATAATATGCAATATTAACTTTAAGCATTAAATTGTTTTTTTTCTTGGTTATTCCTGACCTAGAGGCTTTTCACAGTAACTTCATTGCAGTGTTACTTGTGATAATAAAGATTATTATTAAGATGTGCAGGTTAGGAGGATTGGCCATGCAAACTTGTCCCTTAATATCCAGGGATGTGCAGATTAGGTTACGGGATTACGGGGAAAATGCGGTGTGGACACTCGTAAATGGGCAGAGTGCCCATTCGAACGGTTGGTGGCTGAGTGGCCGCCTCCTGACTATAGGGATTAAAAATAGAACATAGAACTGTACAGCACAGTACAGGCCCTTCGGCCCACAATGTTGTTCCGAACTAGTCTGAAACTAAGATCAAATCAACCTACTCCCAATTATTCTAGTGCACTCCATATGCCTATCCAATAACTGCTTGAAAGTTCCTAAAGTGTCCGACTCCACTCCCATAGCTGGGAGTGCGTTCCACATCCCAACCACTCTGAGTAAAGAACCTACCTCTGACATCCCTCTTATATCTTCCACCATCAAACTTATAGTTATGCCCCCTTGTAACAGCTGCATCCACCCAAGGAAAAAGTCGCTGAACGTCCACTCTATCTATCCCTTTCATCATATTATACACCTCAATTCTATGATAATCTTTATAGGCTTGCATTAAGCTACTGTGAAAATTCTCCAGTCGCCACACTACGGCACCTGTTCAGGTACACTAAGGGAGAATTCAGAACGAACAGTTCACCTAATAAGCACATCTTTCAGGACTTGTGGGTGGAAACCGGAGCACCCGCAGGAAACCCATGTAGACACAGGGAGAACGTACAGACTCCGCACAGACGGTGACCCAAGCTGGGAATCGAACCCGGGTCTCTGTGAAGTAACAGTGTTAGCCATTATGCTACCGTGTCACCCCAATTCTATGAAAGAGAAAGAAAAACCCTGAGTAATGAAATTTCTCCTCATCTTGACCCTTTATCCTGGAACTGTGACTGATTCTTCAGCTTGGACAAACAGCCTGTTTATATGTATCAGAGTCAAAGTTTTGAATCCAGTATAACTCTTCAAATAAAGTCATATCGGACTCAACATTAACTTGGTTTCTCTCTCCATAGTTGCTGCCAGATCTGCTGAGGTTTGGCAGCATTCTCTGTTTTTATTGTCAATCAGTTTACTGGTCTGTTAACTCTTTGCATCCTCTTCACACCTTGTTTTCCCAACTGGCTTTGCATTGTCAGCAAATTAAGATTCATTAGACTCAGACCCTTTGTCTAAGCCATTGGTATTGATGAAAAGCAAGAAAGAATTGTCCTTTTTGGCAGGAAAATATAAAAGAAGCATATCATCTAAATGGTGAGATATTGCAGAGCTCTGAAATGCCAATGGATCTGGGTGTCCCTAGTGCATGAATCACAGAAGATTAGTATACAGGTACAGCAAGTAGTTAGGAAAGCTAATAGAATGTTATAATTTATTGCGAGTGGAATTAATGCAAAAGTAGAGAGGTTATGCTGCAGTTATACAGGGCATTGGTGAAACTACATCTGGAGTACTGTCTCTACTATGTAAATGTGTTGGAAGCAATTCAGTGGACGTTTATTTGATCAATATGAGCATTTCAAAAGCCATGACATGCAAGGAGGTTACGGTCCAAGTGCAGAAAAATGGGGTTAGAATAGATGGGTGTTTTGTGACTGACACAGACACAATGGGCTGAAGGGCCTCTATCTGCGCTGTAAAACTCTGACTGTATGACACTGTTAGGAAAATAAAGGTAGTTTTAAAGTATTTGTATTAATAAATGTTAAAAATAAGATATAGTTTTAAGTGGGTTTAATTTAATGTTTCCGTGCCAGGAAGGGTAAAACCTATAATTCGATTAATACTGGGAAAAGGTATTTGTATGCGTGAGGGTTGGTTTGAAATCCAACTGCGGTCCTATTGTGCTTAGAGGGGGTTACGGCATGAAAAGTAAATAGATGCTGGCAGGAGTAGCAGTAATTGCTTAGCAACTGTGAGGTTTGTAAGGTAGAAATGCTTTTGAATTTATTTTTAGCTAGATTTGGCTGCAGTTGAAGCAGGACACCAGGAAGTGAACATTTCTCAACTTTTCCAGGAGAAGGACTTCCGGTGGCGTGGGCGCGCAGGGCGGCTGCAGCGCGAAGAGCTCCTGCCGGTGGCCGCGAGTCGCGGCGATTTCGGGGAAATCCCAGAGTTTCCACGCACCCCCCCCCCCCCCCCCCCCCCCGACTACCGTCGGCCTTTGGGGCCGTCGCGAGCAGCCAGCCAGTTTAAAAACCGGTGAAGAACCCCGCGCGGGTGTTGGGGCGGCGGGGGCTGAGGTCCTGGGCCCAGCGCGGCGTCGGGGCCAGAGTAGTGGGAGTGGAGCTACTAGGAGGCAGGCCCGAGTCCAGGGCACCATGTAAGAGCGGTGTCCCACAACGGATGGCTCCCACTAGGAGGAAGAAAGAAGGCTGGAACCTGGTCCCAGGGGAGTTCTGGATGAGTACAGAGGGGAAAGGAAGAGAGCTGGAAGATTTAAAGAAGTTTGGTGAAGTTTTTTTTTCCTCATTGTCTATTAAAAAAAAGAATAATTCAGATTAATGAAGGACAGAAGGGTGGAGGGGAGAGAGAGAAGAGAAAGAAAGTGAAAAACAATAAGCTGCTAAAGGATGCGAAAAGCAGCGTCGAAGAAAGGAGGAAACGCGGGGTCGCCGCTGAAGGAGAATATGAATAAAAGTGGTGATAGGATGGCGGAAGCCGAACTGCGAAGCGGGGCCGCACTATTTACGGTGGAGAAAATGACCCGAGGTGATGGCGGGGGAGCTGGAAAAACAGTTTGCGAGGCACATGGAGGCCTGGAAAAAGGAGACAGCGGCCGCATTGAAGTTACAGGTGGAGGAGGTAATCGCCCCGTTGAAGGTGGCGGTGGCAAAGGCATTGGCCGAGGTGAGAGAGCAGGGCGAGAAGATGAAGGAAGTGGAGGAAGCCATGTCACGACACAGCGACCAGGTCACCTCGATGGGAGATGAGTTGCGGAGGGCTGTGGAGATTAATAGAGGTCTCCGAGCAAAGCTGGAAGACTTGGAAAACCGCTCAAGGCAGCATAATTTGAGAATTGTGGGCTTGCCCGAAGGGACAGAGGGCCCAAGGCCAACACAATACTTCGCTAAGAAGTTGGTGGAGCTGATGGGGGAGGGTGAGAGCTCCTCCCAGTACGAGCTAGACCGAGCCCATCGGTCATTAAGGCCGAAGCCCAAAGTGAACGAGCCGCCAAGGGCAGTAATTATCTGCTTCCATAAGTTTTGCATGAAGGAGAAGGTGTTAAACTGGGCGAAGCAGAAGCGGGAGATACTATGGGATGGTACTACGGTCCGGATCTACCAGGACTTGACGGCAGAGTTGGCAAAAAGAAGAGCGGCGTTTGGGCGAGTGAAGGCGACGTTGTACACGAAGGGGGTACGGTTTGGTATGGTGTACCCAGCGAGGTTGAGGGTAACGTACAACGGCAAAGACTTTTATTTTGAGAGGCGTTCGTGAAGGCAGAAGGCTTGGGACAGACATGAAGAGCGGAGCTGGAAGAGAGACTGTGGACTGTGTTTGAACAGCCGGAAAATGTATAAATGTTATAACTTTCTTTTTACGGATTTGTATTGTAATCTACTTCTCTTTGTATTGTTATAGAGTTTAAGTTAATGGTGGGTTGATGGGCGCTCTGTGTTGCGACGATTAAATGTTATGTTAGTGAATTGTATGGGTTGGATTGTTGGGTTTGGGTTTTTTTTTCTCTGGGACTGGGTGGAAGGGGATGGTATGTCTTGGCGGGGGGGGGAGCCACCCGCACTAGCTAGCTAAAGTCAGTCAGCTAGTGAACGGAGGTGAGAGGAGGGCTGCGGACATTGGAGTCTGGATAGCAGGCGTCAATGGGCCTAGGAGGCGAGCGAGAGGGGGGGGGGGAGAAGGGTTGGATGCTGGGGGATGTTGTTTCTGGGGGAAAGGTAGGGGGGGGAAGGGGTTCGATGTTAACCATGGACAGGGGCGGGTCAGGCTTATGGGGCAGGGCCCGGCGGTATGTTGATGGTGGATAAGAAAGGTGGGGGGGGGAGGGGGCGGGGGGGCGGTGAGAGACCCCCAGTAAGGATAGTTAGGTGGATCGTGAGGGGGCTAGGAGGTTCGGTCAAGGGTGCTTGTGCATCTAAAAGTCTGAAAACCGATGTGGCAATGCTGCAGGAGACTCACTTGAGGGTGAAGGACCAGGTGAGACTTAAAAAGGGTTGGGTTAGCCAAGTGTTTCACTCTGGATTTGATGGAAGAGCTCGAGGGGTAGCAGTGTTGGTCAGCAAAAGGGTACGCTTCCAGATGGAGAAGATAGTGACAGATCAGGGGGGTAGATATGTGATTGTGGCCGGGGTGCTGGACGGGAGATTAGTGGCGCTGGTAAGTGTATACGGTCCCAACTGGAACGATGCGGGATTTGCAAGGAAGGTGTTTGGAGCCATTCCTGACTTGGACACACACAAGCTGATTGTGGGGGGGGAGGGGGGGGACTGGAACCTGGTGCAGGAGCCAAGGCTGGACAGATCACGGCCGCGCTCGCTGGTCCCATCAGGGGGGGGGGGCGGGGCAAAGGCGCTAGCTAGGCTAATGATGGAAATGGGAGGGGTGGACCCTTGTAGGTTCCTGCACCCAGGGGAATGGGAGTACTCGTTTTTCTCAGCAGTCCATAGGGTATACTCGCGGATTGACTTTTTTGTGGTGGGAAAGGCTTTGCTGGCTGGAGTCAAGGGGTCGGAATACTCTGCAATTGCTGTGTCAGATCACTCCCCACATTGGGTGGATATGGTGCTGGAGAAGGGGGTAGTGCAGAGGCCGGGGTGGAAACTGGATGTGGGGCTTTTGGGGAACCAAGTATTCCTGTGAAAAAATTGAAAAGGTAATTATGGAATATGTAAGATTCAACTGTACGGGTGAGGTGTCAATGGCAGTCGTCTGGGAGGCTCTAAAGGCGGTAGTGAGGGGTGAGGTAATTTTGTTTAAGGTCAGGGCGGACAAAGAGGAGAGGTTGGAGCGGCAGAGGCTAATAGATGAGATGTTGAAGGCAGATAGGAGTTATGCGGAGGATGGGGACCCAGCGATGCTGGGAAAGAGGAAGGAACTACAGGCGAGCTTCGACTGACTATCCACCAGGAAGGCGGTGCGCCAACCGAGGCGAGCGAGGGGTGCAGTTTATGAACATGGAGACAAGGCAGGCTAGCAGGTCAGCTCCGGAGGGAGACAGCAGCAAGGGAAATTCTTCAGGTAAGGGATAGGATCGGGAAGTTGGTGATGGCTCCGGAGCTGATTAACAAGGTTTTTGAGGAATTCTACGAGAGGTTGTACAGGTCAGAGCCACCTGGGGGAGACCGTGAGATGCTGGAATTTCTGGATGGGTTGGAGTACCCGAGGCTAGGGCAGGGAGACAAGGCTGCATTAGAAGGAGCAATACTGGAGCAGGAGATAAAAGACGCGATTGGGGGGATGCAGTCGGGGAAGATGGCATGGCCGGATGGGTTTCCGGTGGAATATTATAAAAAATTTAAGGATAAGTTGGCACCCCTGATGGTAGGGATGTTTGAAGAGGCGATAGGGAAGGGAGTGCTGCCTGAAACCTTGGGGCAGGCACCGATTTCACTGTTGCTTAAAAAGTATAAGGATCCGACAGAGTGTGGGTCGTATAGGCCCATTTCACTTCTTAATGTGAACGCAAAGGTACTGGCAAAGGTACTGGTGGGTAGGCTGGAGGGGTGCCTCCCGAAGATGATAGGTGAGGATCAGACAGGGTTCGTGAAAGAGAGGCAGCTGTTTTCGAATATTAGGAGAGTCTTGAACGTCGTTATGGCACTGGCGGAAGTTTAGGAAACAGAGGTGGTGGTGGCACTGGACGCCGAGAAGGCGTTTGATCGGGTGGAATTGGCGTACCTGATGGCAGTGCTGGAACGGTTTGGGATTGGACCAAGATTTGTGAACTGGGTAAAGTTATATAAGGAGCCGAAGGCGAGTGTCCGCACGAACAATATCAGTTTGAGATATTTCTCTCTCCACCGTGGGACGAGGCAGGGATGTCCTATGTCCCCCCCTGCTGTTTGCGCTTGCGATTGAGCTGTTGGCCATCGCATTAAGAAGTTTGGGAGCATAGAAAGGAATAGTGCGGGAGGGCATAGAAAGGAATAGTGCGGGGGGGGGGGGGGGAATAGAGCATAAGTGTCCTTGTATGCCGACGACTTGCTGCTGGATGTGTCGGAGCCAAGTGCGTCGATAGGAGGAATATTGGAGTTGCTGCAGGTATTTGGGTCTTTCTCTGGGTGCAAGCTGAACTTGGACAAGAGTGAGTATTTCATGGTGCTTCAACCGGGGGTGGGGGCAGGGGTGGTGGGGCTGCCATTCCGTAGGGCAGGGACTCCCTTTAGGTATTTGGGGGTGCAGTTTGCCCGGGAGTGGGGAAGGCTTCGCAGATACAGCGTCACTAGTTTGGCGGGGAGAGTGAAAGCCGACCTGGCGAGGTGGGATGGTCTCCCTCTGTCACTGGCAGGTCGGGTGCAGGCGGTTAAAATGAATGTGTTGCCGCGATTTCTGTTTATTTTTCAATGCCTACCGATTTTCCTGCCAAAGTCTTTTTTCAGGGAGATTGAGGAGAGGATTACCTCGTTTATATGGGGAGGGAAGGTGGCCAGAGTGAGGAAGGTGCTGCTACAGAGGGGAAGGCAGGCAGGGGGTTTGAGTCTCCCGAACCTGATGTACTACTACTGGGCGGCGAATGTGGAGAAGGTGTGGGGCAGGGGCAGAGAGGTTGAATCCCAGTGGGTCAGTGTAGAAGAGAGTTTGTGCAGGGGGTCGGGACTGAAAGCACTAGCAACGGCCCCTGCTCCCGATAGCTCCGGTAGTAATAGCTTCATTGAAAACCTGGAGGCAGTTTCGCCAACACTTCAGGTTGGGGGCAGGGTCGAGGGAAATGCCGATCCGGGAGAACCACAGATTTGAGCCAGGGAGGTGGGACAGAAGTTTTCAGAACTGGGAAGGGAAGGGGATTAAGACTCTGAAGGATTTGTTTCCTCGGGGTCGATTTGCAGGATTGGGGGAGCTGGAAGCGAAGTATGGGCTGGAGCAGGGAGAAGTGTTCAGGTATATGCAGGCTCGGGACTTTGCCAGGAAGGAGATACAGAGCTTCCCGGAGGAAGCGGCCTCCACATTGTTGGAGGAGGTGCTGGCGGCAAGTGGACTGGAGAAGGGGACAGTGTCAGCGGTATACAGAGCTATGTTAGAAAAGGATAAGGCACCACTGGAGGGGATCAAAGCGAAGTGGGAGGAAGAATTGGGAGAGGTTATAGAGGAGGGGGTCTGGTGTGAGGTGCTCCGGAGAGTGAATGCCTCCACCTCGTGTGCGAGGTTGGGGCTGATACAGCTGAAGGTGGTGCACAGGGCACACCTCACGAGGGCAAGGATGAGCGATTCTTTGAAGGGGTAGATGATGTGTGTGAACGTTGCGGGGGGGCCCCCGCTAATCACGTTCATATGTTTTGGTGCTGTCCATAGCTTGGGGAGTACTGGAAGGAGGTGTTTAGGGTAATTTCCAAGGTGGTGCATGTGAAGCTGGACCCGGGTCCCCGGGAGGCCATATTCGGGGTGTCGGTTCAGCCAGGGTTGGAAACGGGTGCGGAGGCAGATATCATAGCCTTCGCCTCGTTGATCGCCTGAAGGCAGATCCTGCTGTGATGGAGAGCGGCCTCTCCACCCTGTGCCCTGGCGTGGCGGGGGGACCTGTTGGAATACTTAACCCTTGAGAATGTTAAGTTCGAACTGAGGGGAAGCTCGGAGGGGTTCTACAAGTCATGGGCACTATTTATTATGCACTTTCAAGAACTGGATAACATCGAACATTAGTTGGGCGGGGGGGGGGAGGGGGGCTGTGAATGTTGAAATGTTGAAGATGGCTATGGGTAATCCCTGATTCCTTTTTTTTCTTTGTCATTTGTTTATGTTAAAATGCGGGCTGATGTCTGGGCATCGTGGGAGGAAGGGATCGTTGTTACTGTTATGGGGTTTGAGATATTTGTTGTTGGTTATTTATTGTTGTTGGGTGTAAATTCGGGAGAAAAATTGTGAAAAAGGAGAATAAAATTTTTTTAAAAAACGTTTCCAGGAGAAGTCGGACAGACAAGGGAGCTGCAAAGAGGCAGACTTCAGGCTTCTTAAGACATTCTTTAAGAGAACAGCGACCAAGGTATTGTTCAGGAAAATTCAAGGGGAAAAGTAAACAAAATGGTCTGAGTTAAACAGACAGTTGGAGTAACCAGATGCAAAGTGGAAAAGTAGACTGCAGAGGTAAATTAAACATTTGGTGCCATCTTAATAGAGACTGAGAATCGATGGTTAAAGCAACTGTGAACAATTTATACAACAGTCAAGGCAAAGAAATCTGGAAGGGGCAATTGTAAAGCCTTGATGCTGGATTCTTTGTTGAAAGTGGAGCGGAAGCTTTGAAAGAGTAATTTAGAAAACCTGGAATGCAAACTGCTGATTAAAGCAGTCATTGTGAAAGAAGATTTTAAAGTGTGTTTTTCTGGCAGTGGAGTTTGGAAACGCTCATGTTGACCATCCATGGAGGGGTGGAGTTGGGTGCCGAGGAGAAATCCACAGACACTAACTTGGGTTCAGAATGGGGTGTATATTTTGACACAGCCAGTCTGTGTTTCAAGGGACTTTGTGTTGCACCGCTATAGCTTAAGATATGCTTTATAATCCATGTTAAGCTTAAAATCTGTGTATATTTCTGAAGCTAAATGCGGAGTGTCAGGTGGATGTACCTTTAAGAAATGAGTGTTTATCAAATAGCTGCAGTGATATCATTGTGTGGGTGGAGCTGAGCTCTGGCTCTGCTTTTTTGAGCTGGCAACTGCAGTGTGTTTAGTTTTGCTTTCAGAGTTGGAGAGCTGCATTCAAAGCAAGCAGCTGTGTTATGATCTCTCTCTACAAGCTAAAGAATGTCTTCAGCTCATTGATGATTTCACAGTAATACCTGTATCTGTAGAGAATTTAAACCTGCTGTCATTATTTAAAAAAGGTTTAACTTATGGATATTGTTTGGGAAGTCATTAAGGGTTACCTATAGAGTTCTGTATCTTTTTGGGGGGGTTATCAGGGTGGGTAGTTGATAATCTGTTTACTGTACATTTATAAAATGCAAACTGGATTCATAGAATAAACATTGTTTTTTAAAAGAATACTTTAGATCTCTGTTGCATCACACCTGTAAAGGGGGCCCTTGTGCTCCCCATAACCAAAATCTATTAAAAGTTGTGAGTCAGGTGAACTCCATGATATACTTTGGGGTTCTCTAAACCCTGGCCCATAATAGGAGTAAAGGAGTAATGTATCATAATCCAACCTGTCATGTTTAATAAAATGTTTTTACTTGTTAAAACTAATTAGCGGCCCTGTGACTCTGTTCCTCCACTTTTTCTGAAAAATATTAAACCTTACGGTTTTTTGAGCCAGGGTTTCATTTTGGGATCTTCCCCTCCTGTTATAACTTCTATTAACAACTCTCATATCTGGAATGGGAGGCGTGTCTTATAAGGAAAGGTTGGACAGGCCAGGCGTCTATTCACTGGAGTAAGAGGAAGCTAATGAAATGAAAATCTGATTGAAACCTTTTGAATCTTGGGGGGGGTTTGACAGTCAAAGTGGAGAGGATATTTCCTCTTGTGGGAGAATTGACTACTAGGCGTCAGTTTTTTAAAAATAGGTGGTCACCCATTTTAGACTGAGATGAGTAGAATTTGTTTTTCCTCCTAAGGGTATTGAGTCTTTGGAACGCTCCTCAAAAAGCCGAGAAAGCAGTCATTGAATGTCTTTAAGGCAGTGGTAGATAGATTCTTGATAAGCAAGGAGTGAAAGTTATCGGGGTAACCTGGAACTTAGAGTTGAGCTAACAATCAGGTTAGCCATGATCTTATAGAATGACGGAGTAGACGCGATGGGTCGGGTAGCCAGCTCCTGCTTCTGATTGAAATGTTTGCATTTCTATTCTTGGAGCACATTTCATAATCACCAAACATCCCTAAGTGCTTTACAGCCAAAGAAGTACTGGTCAAAGTGTCAACACTGTTGTAATGGCGTGTTCGTGGTCTTAGCCAGGATAGTAGAGGAGGAGGTGGACCTTTGGTGGCGATATTTGGGGTTTCAGAGAAGCTGAAGCCCATGGAGAGGAGGATGGCCGATGTTGTGGCCTTCGCCTCTCTGATTGCACAGTGGCAATTTTTACTGGAGTGGCGGTCAGCATCGCCACCAGGGGTAGTGGCTCGGTTGAGTGATCTGTACAACTTCCTGAGGTTAGAGAAGATAAAGTATGAGTTAAGGGGCTCAGCAGGGGGGGGTTTGAGAAAAGATTGGGGATGTTTGTGACCGTGTTTAAGGAGCTGTTCGTCGTGTGGTTGGGGGGGGGGGGGGGGGGGGGTGGAAATGGGGGGAGATCTGTACAGACTGTATAGTTGATTGTTGGGAAGTATGTCTCCCAGGGTGTTTATTTGTTGTAATCTGTTTTGATATATGTTTGTAATAAATATATTTTTAAGATACCACTGTTGTAATGTAGAAAATACAGCAGCCAATTTACTGACAACATTGTGATAATAACCTTATGATCTATTGTGATGTTGATTGAGGGATAAATATTAGGCAGGACACTCGAGATAGTTCCCCAGTTCTTTGAAATAATGTTATGTGACCTTTTGTGCCAATCTGTGAGGGGTGCAGTTAATTATTGCATCGCATCCAAAAGATGGCACCTCTGAAGATGCAGCGCTGTCTCAGTACTGTGCTGGAGTGTGAACCTTGAATTTCTTTACTCAAGTCCTGGACTAGGAATTAAACCCACATCGACCAACTAAGCCATGGCTGATACTTAATGGCTGAAACCCAAGCACAGATTCTTGTGGCTCACTACTAACCTTTCTGCAATCCTGAAAATTATTACTTTATTCCTTGTACCCAATTCCATGAGCCCTAATTTTGCACAATAACCTATTTTGTGGCAACTTAGCAAAAGCCTTCTGAAAATCCAAATATATCATTGACTTCCCCCTTATCTACCCTACTCGTTACATCATCAAAACTCTTAAAAAATTATTGTAATGAACTCCAATTGGCTTTATGGTTGGCCAATTGGAGTATGAGCTCCCTCAATGATAGCTCATTGAGGGGGCCCATATAATCACCTGTGTAGGCTTTGTGAGCAGTCTTAAGTTGACTGGACTGCTAGCAGCACTGTTTGTAGCTGCTCCTGTAATATCGTTATTGTAAATAAATATTGGTGTGGTGACGGAACTCCTGCCTCCCGTGGATTACTACAATTATCAAACACAATTTCCCTTTGATAGAACTGCGTTGACTCTACAATATATTATTATCTATGAAATATGTGCCTTGGTGAATAAAACATATTTTCAAAGTTTTCCTACTTGTTCATTCCATTAAAAAATATTTTGTTGAGAATCTGGCCTTTATTGGAAAATCTAATTTTTGTGTGTTTATCATCTATCTTAATTTTCCCTTCAATTTTGTTTGTTCCTGAATTATTTTTTTTTCTCTTTCTTATTAAGTCTTCAAGTTCCTTCCATTAAGCCTGGAAGATCTTTCTTATACCGGGAGGATAATGACAGCTGGAGGAAGGGATGACATGACAATGCGTCCACTTAACTTCACGGAACAGGCATGTTGGGTGAAACATTTTATTTCTCATTTCATGATTACATGTTGACATATAGATCACGACTTAAAGAATATATTATGTATAAATTCATTATCAAAATTGTGATTCAGGCCCCATAGTTATTAAGCAGTGCTAGTTTTAAATTAAATGTACTTCTGCTTAAATTATTTTACTGAGGAGGGGGGGTTATGGGTTTTTTTTCTACAAGCACTGGCTTTAATATTATCTTTGAGTTGCGTTTTTTTCAATAATCAAACTTGATATTCAATTTTGTGAAAATCTTTTTAATATAAGGGTCAGTTTTCTTTTTAACTGGAATTTGGTCTGATAGTTGCAATGTGCTAAGTTATGGCATAATGTAAAATACATTTCGAAGATATTCCTTGACCTGGAGAGATGTAACTATTTGCATTGCTTCTTTCTTCTTGTATATTTGTTATCTGTCACTGATGCTTTTTCATAATTTTAAAGATGGCTAACTTCTTTCTTGATCAACCTACTGATGCCTTCAGTTCAATGGGCAAACTTCTAGAGGAGAACTTTTATTTTGGAGAATCAGCCCTCAGGGTAAGGATGGTTTTTGTTTTCATTAAAAAGATTACAAAAATCCCATAAAAATTATAACAATTAAATTATATGATCTAGGTGAATTGTATGAATTATTATTGTTTGAAATGGTTGTAGTTGGATGCTCATATTTTATTAACAAAATAATTAATACACAATAAATGGGAGGATTTTGAGAGGTGTAGAGGCAGTGAAGGACCTTGGAGTGAATGTCCACAGATCCCTGAAGGTAATAGGACCGGTCAATAAGGAGGACAAGAAGGCCCTCCCCTTTTTGTTCCGTTGACGGTAGATCCCAGCAAATCTTGACTGTCCCCCCCCAGCACTCCTTCCCTACTTTCCCCAATACAACTTATGACAATAGTTGTACATCATAATCAATATTGTATATGACCAATCTAGCTGTCTGGTTTAGCCAGCCTGAGCATTTCTGCCTTCCACCACCAAATTCCTTTCTTATTCCAGAGTTATCCTGTGCTACCGGACCACTACAAATTCAGATTGTATAATGTAGGTCTTCAATGTTTAATATTGTAAGTACAGAGACCTTTGGGTACTAAAAGGTTCACGACTAAAATGCTCTTTCTTCAAGGGAAAGGCAAGAGACACAGCAATAAGTGTAAACCATACGAGGACATTTACAGAGCAAGTACAACAGAAGGAGTAAGTGACATCAGAATTTACAATAATTGCTCTCTCCAATGGGATCCCTCGAACAGATGAATAATTTGTCCAGGTCACATTTCACTTGTGACATCATGATTTATTGAAACAAAATATATTCAATAACTATACATTAGCCCAGCGAATGCAGTTCAGGGTTTAGCACTTAACGTGGAAAATGTAATACTCAATGGCTGTCACTTAGAGCTATTCGTTCATGAAATGAAGGCATTGCTGACAAGGCCAGCATTTATTCCCATCCCTAATTTCCCTTGAGCAATACCGGCATCTCATGAATGAATTTTAAAAAGCTCTAAGTGACATCCGTTGAGTATCAAATTTTCAATGTTAATGACTGCATGACGAAAACCTGAATTGCATTTGCTGGGTTATCGGACTAGATTTTGCAAATATTAAACACCATCTTTAGAATTGCCTCAGATCCATGTCCTGTGGAGAATCCAACGAGGTTATTCTAGGAAGTAATGTAGTTATTGGCAAGTATAATTCTTCTTCAGTTCTCTGGCCAAAGGCAGATCCAACCCAATGCATCAGGACCTCCATCTTGTTTGGGCAAGGAGGCAAGTCCTGAATCCACCCCAGTACAAGGATCGAACCATGATCGAACATGGCACCATGTACATGGATATTATTGTCCGGAACCATCAATAATGTTGGTAGATGCTCTAATTTTCTTTCCAATACATAGCTGATCAGGAATCTCTCCCACTCTAACCCACTACCATTGCTGTAAGTTGGAGAGGCTTGCAAGCTTGTTTGGCTACGTTATGTATGCACCTTCCCTGACCATCAAGTTCTGGAGTGGGACTTGAACCTGGAACTTCCGGTTCAGAGGCAGGGACACTACCATTGTGCCAGAAAGCCTTCCAAGTATAATTATACCAAGTGATTTGTGACGTTACATCAGATGTAGCCCTGCATAAAAATGTTGATAAGGCCTACCAAAGAGTGCAGATGACTGTCCGTTTAGCATTCCACTGATGTATATTCTTCATTAATTTAATAGATGCCCACTTTCTACTTGGAGTAAGCGAACAAGACTTCTAAGTCTGTTGTTGCGAGAGTCTATTTTTGATATTCCACCAAACCTGCTGGCAGAAAATATCCATGAAGAAATGAAGATCCAAAGAAACAAACTTTTATTTGATCCTTCTGCCACTGGAGGTGCCCTGGTGTACTGTCCTTTCTCCAAAGAAGCCCGTTTAGAAGAAGGATGTCTGATCTATCCTGGCAGCGAGTCTATGAACTCACTCAGTATCCTTTGGGTAAACCTGCCTCATTTGTTTTGGAATACCTTGTTAATTATTTGCATTTTTGCACTTTTTTTTAAGTTCAAATCTATCCAACAATGAGACAACCTGGTTGTAAAGTAGCCTGTCTTCGCTTCCCCACAACTCCGTATTTCTCCACAAACAAAGTAATTAAAAAGTGTTTATCGAGCAGCACAGTGGCGCAGTGGGTTAGCCCTGCTGCCTCACTGGCGCTGAGGTCCCAGGTTCGATCCCGGCTCTGGGTCACTGCCGTGTGGAGTTTGCACATTCTCCCTGTGTTTGCGTAGGTTTCACCCCCACAACCCAAAGATGTGCAGGCTAGGTGAATTGGCCATGCTAAATTGCCCCTTAATTGGAAAAATGAATTGGGTACTCTAAATTTATTTAAAAAAAGAAAAGAAAAAAAAGTGTTTATAATGAGAGAAAATGTAGTCTGAATTCTTGTGACCTCTATCACCTGGAAGAACAAGAGGAGCAGATACATGGGAACAGGTTCCTCTTCAGACTACACACCATACTGATCTGGAACTGGATTATTGCTCTTTCACTGTCTCTGAGTCAAAGACGTGGAATTCGTTCCCAAACAGTCCTATCGGTGTATTGATATTTCACACTCATCCTCCTTCATTATAATGCCAGCTTTGTCCGCCTCTCTTGTTAAAACAGAAACAAAGTATTCAGTAAGAACCATTTCCCATGTCTTTCACCTCCACGCACCTTGGGCAGGATTCTCCATTTCTGAGACTAAGTGTTGACGCCAACGGAGAATCCATAAACTTTTACGACAGAAAAGCCGGCACCAATTCTGGACCAATTTCGCTGCTATTAAGGGGCTAGCATGGTGCTGTGTGGAACACAATCGATTCCAATGAAAAACGGTGGAGGATTCATCGGGTCTGTGATCGATAATCAGGAGGCTGGCAAGCTGCAGCCCCACATACACATTACACTCCCTACACACACTTATCCTAGACAAAAATATGGCACTGGTCGTGCTGGCACACGTCCATACAGCTGATTGATCATCTGGGGCCAGAGGGCACATAGCCTTGGGGGGGGGGGGGGGGGGGGAAAAGACCTGTGGCACCAGGTTTAAAGTGGGCTGCTAGCGGTGTGTGCAGCTGCATGGCTGCCTTGCCAGCTGCGGCAATAGTGCTCCGTGCTGGTCTACCCCACAGCCCACCTCCTGGCCACTTAACACCCCCCCCCCCCCCTGTCCCCCAGCCCAGGCAGAAGCCCCCACTGGCCAGATGCGCAGTCTATGTCGATGTTGGACACCTTCCGTACCCCTTCTCTCTTCCTCAGCAGCCGCCACGTCCCTTTCACGATTTTTAAAAGCACAAGTGAACCACGCTGTCAGAAACTCGGCCCATCGGAGGCGGAGAATCATGGAGGCCCTGGAGAGTACCGAGTTGGACCGGCTAATGATATGCAAACGGTACCTACTGTATGTGCGGAGTGAAACGCATTGACGCCATTTTCAAGGTGGGCGAGCATCGCAATTTGGATTCAAATCGCCGCCTGATGCGATTTTGCTGTCGGAAGCTATTCTCCGCCCAATCACATTTCATATTTCGGCCTCGGCTGACAGAGAATCCCACCCCTTACCTTTTTTGTCTCTAAATCAGTGTTCTTCAAACTTTTTTTCCGGGGACCCATTTTTACCAGCCGGCCGACCTTTGCGACCCACGCCGGCCGACCTGCGTGACCCACCATTTTCTTTTACCTTGTTTGCTGCTGGCAAAAATGGAGGAAATGGTTTTGGGTCCCTTTGGCCCTCGTAACCGCCCCTCCAATGGAACCTGTTGGATGAAGGTGAAGCCTTCCGGTGTCGGAAAGTATGGAGTCTCCATCTGTCCAAAGTTCTGAATTTTTTTCCTGTAAAATTTTATCAAATAAGCCCCTCCCCTGAACTTGTAAAAAAAAATAAAATGAATAAATGAATAAAAACCACTACAGAACTTGTAAAACAAAAAGCTGCAACCGTTTAAATAAATTGCGGCTGCACTGAGCATGCGTGCCCGATTTGCGCATGCGCACCGATCATCGTATACACAAGCGGGCAAATTTTCTTTTTACATGTTCCTGGCCGCTTGCAGCCGGCATTATGAAAAGCCGGCTGCTGCACAGGGATTTGCGCGATCGGGAGCACCGCGGACAACGGCTCCGCGACCTTCCCGACAACCGCCCACGACCCACCCGCAGGTCGCGCCTCCGACTTTGAAGAACACTGCTCTAAATGATCCTACTCTTTCCTTGCAAACCCTTTTGCTCTTTGTGTTTATAAAACATCTTTGGGTTTTCCTTTATTTTGATTGCTTTTTCATACCCTCTTCTTTGCTTTCTTAATTTCCTTTTAACTTGTACGCCTGTACTTTCTATACTCTTCCAGGCTTTCTGCAGTAGTGCGTTCTTGGCATCTGTCAAATATTTCCCTTTTTGCATTCTACTACTTATGCACTCGCCATGTTCTTGAATGCCTCCCAATCCTCTGACTGCTTCATTTTTGGACCACGGCAGGCTATGTGATGTGGGTTCACCCACAGTGCTGTTAGGGAGGGAGTTCCATAATTTTGACTTGTTACAGTGAAGGAACAGTGATATATTTCCAAGTCAGGATGGTGTGCGGCTTGGAAGGGAACTTGAAGGTGGTGGTGTTCCCAATCATCTGCTGCCTTTGTCCTAGGTTGCAGAAGTCGCAGATTTCGAAGTATAGAATCTCCGCAGAGTGAATACATGTGGAATGGTTGGCAGTATGCAACGATATAGATTTCTTTGAACGACACAATAACTCTCCACTCCCCGAAGGGTCTCCCTCGTCGACCTGCACCCAGCTCGCGGTTTCTATTCTATGAGGGCTTCCCTTATTAAGGGGAGGCCCCGCCACCGGGGAAGTTCATATTACTCTGACCTCCGTGGGGGTTATAACAGGAAGGTGCTGTCAAAGGAGCCATGGTGAGTACTGCAGTTTATCTTTAGATGTATACGTGCTGCCACTGTGCATTGGTGGTCAAGGAAGTTAATGTTGAAGGTGGTGGATGTGGTGCCAATCAAATGGCTGCTTTGTCTTGGGTGGTGTCAAGTTTCCAGAGTGTTGTCGGGGCTGTAGTCTTCTTGGAAAATGGAGAGTTTTACATCACACTCCTGACATGTGCCTTGTAGATGGTGGGCAGGCTTTGGGGAGTCAGGAGATGCGTTACTCTTTGTAGTATTCCCAGATTATGACCTGCTGTTGTCACAGTATTTATTTGGTTGGCCCAGTTCAGTTTCTGATCAATGGCAATGACCAGGATATTGATAGTGGGGGCTTCAGCGATGATCCACCACTTCTGCTAGGTCTGTTCTGCCGGTGGAACAAAGCATGCCCCAAAGGTGGCAATAGGACATGTCTATAATTCTGTGGGTATGACTGTCATGGTGTTGCTTGACTGGTTTGAAGGACAACTCTCCAAATTTTGCCACACGTCCGCAGATGTTAGTCAGGAGGATGTTGCAGGGTCGACACAGGTGGATGTGCCAGTATTGTTTCAGCTGCCTGAGTCTCAAGTTTAGTGTCTCAACTAAAAGCGATCACTCCTTCATACAACATAGAACAGTACAGCACAGAACAGGCCCTTCGGCCCTCGATGTTGTGCCGAGCAATGATCACCCTACTCAAACCCACGTATCCACCCTATACCCGTAACCCAACAACCCCCCCTCCCCTTAACCTTACTTTTTAGGACACTACGGGCAATTTAGCATGGCCAATCCACCTAACCCGCACATCTTTGGACTGTGGGAGGAAACCGGAGCACCCGGAGGAAACCCACGCACACACGGGGAGGACGTGCAGACTCCACACAGACATTGACCCAGCCGGGAATCGAACCTGGGACCCTGGAGCTGTGAAGCATTTATGCTAACCACCATGCTACCGTGCTGCCCCCAAAAAAAATAAAGAGCAACATGCCATGGTGGGATTTGAACCTGGAACCCCAGAACATGACTATGGATCTCTGGCTTACTAGTCCAGTGACAATACCACTGCACCATCACCTCCCCCATTCAGTAATGCAGTATGCTGTAATTTGACAATTTAAAAGCATAACCTGGGCCGAAAGGGGCAAGAATATTACACTGAGTCAAGCTGATACCTTTAAACTCTTCAGTTTGTCTCTTTTGAGCACAGAAAGAATCTTTATTCAGAGATTCCTGCTCCTTTACTTTGGAATCTTAACAGCTAAAATTTGTGATTACTAAATAATTTATAATACACCAGTGAAACATGTGTTTCTCTTTAATCAGCATTTATTTATTAGAAATGTAAAGAGTTTTAAAACTGAGATATTAAACTTGTCACTGCTGGAGTTTTGATTTTTAAAATTCAAATTGAGGGGAAGACGCGGATCTGTTTATGCAAGGCACCAGCAAAGTTCCAATGAGTGACTGTTGTGAGTTTTGAAGAAATATTATTCCGGGAGTAAAAAAAAAGAACCAACACCCAAGTTTACTCTCGTTATTCCAAAATTCTGTGGCTTTAATAACCCGTAGCTCACAAATGTCAAAGGCATTTTTGTCGCTGTTGTAAAGCCAAAAATACCTCAATAAAATGTTTATTAAAAAAAAACAAATGTCAAAGGCTACATTTTATCAATACTTTGTTGAAGTTCCTTAATACATTGGTATCAGATTTTCGCAAAATCAGGTTGGATTTTGATGATAAAATGCCAAAATTGAATGTGAAGTTTAAACCAGTGAAGTTTAACTTGAATGGTAGAATCCATCAAATAGATTCCAGTACTGTGGAAGAAGAAGGTAACTGCTTATGTAAACAACTGATATCTGTAGTATTGCTTATATAAATAGAAATGGTTTGCATTTATGTAGCACCTTGCACAGCCTCAGGACGTCCCAAAGCACTTCACGGTAAAGTAGTCATTGCTATAATGCAGGGCCTGGGCATAGTGACTGCCGATTTACACAACAAAGTTCCACAAACAACAATCTCAATATTTTGTTCCAGTGGTGCTGGTGAGAAATTGATATTGGCCAAGATATCAGGGATCCTGTCCTGCTTTTCTCTGAAAAGTGCGGGTGGTGGGATAATTTGGGTTTGTCAGAGAGTTTGGATAAATATCTCCTCTGAAAGATAATACCCGTGGAAAGTGCAACATTGTTGACGCTGTAACTGGTGGAGCTCCACAAGGATCTGTGCAGGGTTGATGGCTGTTACTTTCCAGCCGTTCACGTGGATCCCGCTGATGGCGGTGTGATACTGAATAGGCACTGGAAGTTAATTTAGCAAGGCTCCATTTTAATTGATTAATTTTCAATCTTTGAGAGGTCCACTTAAAGGAACCAGTGTCTGTCAAATCCCGTATTTTTTGCTCAACTGCATATTTTGAAGATTTTTGTTGAACCATTTCTTTAGATATTTTTTGCCTGCGGTTATAACTGGGTAAAGCCACTCTTCCCTCAGGTTGAGAGTATTCCGTGGGCCTGAGTGGCTAAAAGGAACAAGGACAGGATCATGTTCAGGTGTTCCTAAAGCTGCTGATGAAATGATGAAAGATATTTGAGCTCTCAGTGATGGTTTCTTTATTCAATTTTAAAACTTATTAAGTAGTTTAGTGTATATTATTAACAGACTGTTTTATTCTCCAATTTTTCCCGGGTGACAGTTTTTGTCGGAGTTCGATCCGACTATTATTGTGGAATATGGAAACTATCGCAGGAAATGAATCCGTCTATCCTACAGGTAGTTCAGGTGGACAATATGGCTACCTGCATTAATGTTAGGTAAGGACTGAGTTTTTAATGCTCCATTTAGTAGACTCATAATACTCTGGGTGTTATAACTGTCAGGAGCACCAAGGGGGATTGCTGGTAGATCTCCCCTGGGCTTCGTAGAGTAAGAGTTCCCATGGTGACATGGTGAGCGGGATATACCCTCCCTCCGCCCTCCACCCCATGTGATGAATAGACTAGCAATGTCAAATGGGCACATGAACACAGCATTGCTATTGATATGCAAGTCCTGTATGGTGTTCGCAAAAGTGAAGGTATGTAGAAAAATTGCTCAAATCTGGTTGGAAAACTTTTCACAACCGTTTGCCCAATTTGTGCTGTTTTGGACCAATCATAAATAAGGAAGGGTGTAAAGGGAAATCTTGGACAGACTATGCAGACGAGGCCGAGAGGACGAAACCTGTCACACATGTCAATTCCAGCAAGCATTTCATTAGCTGTCATTCGAGCAAGGTTATCTGGTCATATTGAATGATAGGTCCAATAGATAACAAATTTGGACTCATCATTAAGAATGGTGTGCATTTTGTTGATAGTCATATTTGTTTAAGGATGACTATTCCCGTCCCTTTTTCAGGTTTACTGATGTGCATATGCAGGTTGGTCTTAAGGCCCGGCAACACTCAGATATTTGCGTTGCATGTGAAAATTTTCTCAGAATCTTTACGTGCGCTAGATCAGCTAGGCGCGCTTTCAAGGATTAAGCATAGTCAGTTGATGCTGGTTTGGGACAGAATGGCTGCAAGTAGAGGAGTTTGGACTCAACGATTACCTCTTGTTTGATTTGGGATGAAGGCACACAAAATTGAAACCATGCAAAGAACAAACTCCTCGCTTTCTGGAGTATATGGTCAGAGATGTTTTTCTGTGTTTAGTGGCGTTATTAATTGTGTGTGCTAAAAATTACACTGACAATCAATTTAAGATTGCCTGTCAGTCAGGCTCATAGTGTGGCACATTTGCATGCACTGGAAGCTATGTATATTAATGCTGACGTTATTCATGAAGGTTATTCACAACCTCGTCTGAGGTGTGGTGACCCTCGGGTTAAATCATTATCAGTCAGCTCGTTCTCAAAAGGAGAGAACAGCCTATGGTACTTAGGGAACTATGGAGACTTTCACTTTTTCACTTAATAATAATCTTTATTGTTACAAGTAGGCTTACATTAACATTGTAATGAATTTACTGTGAAAAGCCCCTAGTCGCCACATTCCGGCGCCTGTTCGGGTACACAGAGGGAGAATTCAGAATGTCCATTTCACCTGTGGCCATCTACAATAGCCGCCCGTAAAGGACAATGGGAATTATGGTTAGGTTGGGACACAGACAGGACGTAATTTGTGTATATTGCAAACAACAACTCAGACTTATACTGAAACTCGGGATTTCCCGGGACAAATACTTCAGATTGAAACTTACCATAAGCAGCAGACTCGGGATGTCTGCTTGCCTTATTTGGGAGTGCCTACGTTCCTTGGACAATAACGACTAAGACCTGCCCAGCCATCAAGGTATCCGCCCCTAATTGGCTAGGATTGATTAGGGTGATTGAAATCCTAGCGATCCATTGGATCCTTGCCTCGAACCGCCCAAAAGAGCACAAAAGATTTGAGGATAAGAAGAACTGCACAACCAACGTTCTGACTCTTTTGGGGGACCGGCTTCTGTCATCCAACTGGAGCACATCGACCAGCCAAGTTCAAAGGACCCATGATCTCCACCTGAAAGACGATACTCAGCCTAGCCGAACCAGACAACCTCCAGCCGCCACATGTGGGGAACCAGATAAAGGCCTTATCTAACCTGCACAGAGTTGGTCACTTGGAAGTTAAGTAAAGGTCGTTTCAACTGCTAGATATAGTTTAATGTGTAATTTATTAAGTATAGAATTAATCCTATGTTCAATAATAAACTGATTATACTAAATACTTGTTTGGTCATTTGTCCAATACACGGAACACACTCGCACATTGTGGTTATTAATAATAGAAGTCAACACATCTAACAGCACGTCTTTCAGGATTTGTGGAAGGCAACCGGAGGAAACCCACGCAGACACGGGGAGAACGTGCTGACTCCGCATAGACAGTGACTCAAGCCGGGAATCAAACCTGGGATCCTGCGCTGTGAAGCAACAGTGCCACTCACTGTGCTACCCTGCTGCCCAAAAATACACACGGCATTGTTTTTGGTAGACAGAAAGACGGTGTCCACACATTGCACCTGTTTCAGCTAAACAAAATAAGTGATAACGATTGACTGACTCAGTCCCCAGGGCAATGCCTTGACCAATCAGGGTCAAACTGCCTGTTTTAAATTCCAAACAATGCTTTGTACATACCCTACCATTTATTCTATTTTATTTTTTATTGTTTTTTTTTTATTATTCACCATTTTCTTTTCTTTGGTATGTTGGAGGTGCCCTTCTCTTCTATAAATGTGTGTGTATATGTTTCTTATCCTGTGTACATAATGGTAAATATACTTTGTTCAAAACCCAATATGAAACATTTATTAAAAAAAACAATGCTTTGCAGTCACCTGGTGAATTCTCCATGGCAATGCCTCCCTCAGTCAGAGTCTACGTGCCAACCAATCAGCACTTTGGCAATGCCTCCACCAGTAAGAGTCTACTTGCCAACCAATCAGCACTTTCTTCTCGTACGGTATAAATTGTTGTTTTCCCCTTCCAGCACTGTTCTTGAAAAGTGTTCTGATGAGTGCAAGATGAAAATCCTCAACATGTCTCTTTTTTTCAGCAATTTATACCTATGCTGTTTTCTGGTTCGCACGTTTTTGTTAGACATTCTACGGCCATTCCATAATCCAAAACATTTTGAAATGCAGAAATGACTTGGTCTTAAGCATGCGGACTGGAGTGGTTATATATAAAAGGTTCAGAAAAAAGTACTGAAATAATTTAGTGATAATCTGTCCTTTTTACCTCAGCCCTCATGTTCCTGGAGAGGTGGTGATTGCCAATGAGAGTGGAGCTGCCTATCTCTGGATCCTGGACAAAGGGTAAATTGCAATTGTGCTCTTTCTCAAAAATCCCTGTGTAGGTGAAAATGAAATCATTCTAAATGATAAGCGAAACTTAATTGAATTGTAGTTACAGTATCCTTTCATACTTAACCATCGAGTGATGACATATCAAGTTAAACTTTTACTAGCCAAAACTATTTTGGCAGGAAACAACAAAGAGTTAAACAAAGCGTAAACCCAGAGTTTTACTATCTTAGTCAAATTTTACATAATTTTATTTAGTGGGAGTGAAGGGTAATGTTGGTTACTGATGTACAGAAGAGGTTATTGAAAATGAATTTAGTTCTGCATCTGGGTTATAATCTGCCAACACAAACGTTTAAGCACCATTTTTTATTTGCCAAAGATTATTTGTGCACCTTTTGACAGCAATTATCTTATCCCAACAATGTTTGGTTATAAATCAAAATTGCCACTTGTGCTTTTTTTTGTTGCATCAAGCATTTCACTTGTTTATATAACTCTATGTTTATCCTGTAAAAAGAGTAATGTGCTCTCTTTAGATGAAAGGAATTTGAAAAGGTTGTTATTTCATGCTATGATATATTTTATTTGTCGTGGTATTTAAAAGAAAAAGCCCATTGTGCACATTGAACAACATGGCGTAGGAGAAACTTTAGGGCATTATAACTCAGTGAACTAACTTCCCAGCCTGACAGTATCAGCTGTTGCACACAAGATACTCTCGAGTAAACTATTAGCTCCGTGAAGTCTTGATTTAGGCTAACATTGAAACAAAATAACATTTGAAACAGGTAGTGTGTCGTAGAAACATAGACAAAATAGGAAGAAATGTCAGCCAGAAGTCCATTTTTTTTTTTTAAATTTACATCAATTACCATCTTACATTTCTAGAAATATTTAATTCGACCTGACCATGAAGGGGAGGTCTTGTGGCCCAATGGGTAATGCCCCTGCCTCTGAGCCATAGTTTCTGCTTCAAGCACCATTCCAGGACTTGTTGACCACAGAAGGGGTATTCATGATGCAGCCAAAGAGGTTGATAATTTATCTGCTAATCCTTCAACTCAACCACGGAAGGCAGGAAGAGTGGGAGAGATTCCTAGTCAGTGATGCTTAATGCAGAGTGGAACCCTCTAGCAATAACCACTTGCCTCTCTATGAAATAGAGAGGGATGCCTACCGTCCCTTGTGGATTCTGACTAATTACAGACAGGACAGATCTTGAAAGAGAACCCAAAATTGTGCCCACCTCTTCTACTGCTCATGCCTTCTCCTCTGATATAAACTGTGTCTTTACTGCCATCCATAGAGCCAGATTCTTGATCCTGACCTCGTATACTGATCCCAAGGAAGTTTAAAAAGTGCAGTGGTCGAGGGTACATGTGTGTGTGCACAGTGTGTCTTGTCCTTCCCTTTGATTCAATGTCCAATTGAGCCAATGTCCAACAGCCTGACCAATCAAGAGGAGACATGTTCCTTGCTGAATCCGATGTTTTTATAGGGCCTTGAACCTCCAGTTTGTGGAATCTTTTGGGACTTGTAAAATTTGACACTGCACTGGCTGTGGCGAAACTACTAAATGTAACTTGTTTTGATAGACTAATATTTTCTATCTATGTTAGTCGAAAGAATAGTTTGTTGTTCATTTTTATTTTCTGTCTTGTTAAAATGCTATCTTAGCCTTCAGAAAATACGAAAGGAAAGTGACAACCTCTATTTCAATGCTCAGTTGCCTTGGAGATGGTGCGATTTCACAGCTCACCCAAGGGTCTATATGTATGCTGACAGAACTGGGCTTGATTTAACCGACACGAGGGTAAGTTAATTTTCAAACTGTTGTAGAACTTGTGGGACTCCAGTTCAGGAATATTCTGTAATCTTTAGGAAGTTCTGATTCTTGTTTGCTCTTTCCCCATCTCACTCATTTCCAATAAAAATGGTAATAAATGTATCAATATTGGTGTTCGGCTGTGTTGCGAAAATGAGTTTTTAATGCCCATGCAATAGACACCTTTGTGGTGTGTGTAACTGTATTCCTGCATTTTCTGGGACGTTTTGTATGGAAGTAATTCAAACACTTACTAGAATATTTGCAGATGGGCATGTTAGTATAACACTGGACATTGGCAATTGGTAGCACCAATTGAAATATTAGGCAAAAAAACAGTTGTTGCGCAGTTGTTGGGAAATTGAGTTTGCCTTGGATGCTTTCTTGGCTTCAGTGACTTAAGTCACTGCTCTAACCGGTTTAAGTGTTATATATTTATGGGAGCTGGTTCATTCCTGCCTTATACCTACCCGCACAATAACAAAACGCAGGAGCGGGAGTGGATATTAGTGTCTTTCACACGTGTGCTTCTTCACTCTCTTCAGAAGTGAACTTGGTGAGGCGTGGCCAGATGCAACTCATTAAAATGTTTCATATCACAGAACAAGAGATGTGATCAGATTTGCTTAATTCAGTCAGTCTATTTGCTTTTCTTATACAAAATGGTAAATGTGAGCATACTCTGCTTTAGGAACACAATATTAGAAGTATTTTTTTCTAAACCTTCTGCGGAAATTTTACTTTTTAAATGCTGAGACATGGCCACCGTGCACCATCTTTCATCGTAGCCACAGTATTTTTTTTTGCTATTTGTGCGGTAATGCCACTGCTGGATAATGCACAAGTATATTGCACGTCATTCTTGTCTGAATATTATTTTCTGATTCTAAACTTTTAAAATAATGTAACTTTTAGGCTGGCGAGACCTGTAACCAAACATTGTTTAAGATCGGAGCGGTTGCTGACTGCCAGAGAGGGGAACGTGTGATTCTTCCCAAACATCTACGGGATGTAAATCCGTGCCATCATCTTATTACTACACAGGTTTGTGCCTTTTAATATTTTTGGGTTTGCAATGACCTGATTTTCTTTGCTTCTTTGGTAGTCCATTAGTGAAATGAGTAAGTAAGTCAGTGCACCTAGGCATGAGAACATTATCTTTGATTCATCACCATGTGGATGAGACTTTAAACCAAACTCCTGTTCAACTAAGATACCACAGCTAAATTCATGTAGTACACTGGTTTGCACTGTGGCCTCACAGCTCCAGGGTCCCAGGTTCGATTCCTGGCTTGGGTCACATCTGTGCCGAGTCTGCACATTCTCCTCGTGTCTGCGTGGGTTTCCTCCGGGTGCTCTGGTTTCCTCCCACAAGTCTCGAAAGTCGTGCTATTAGGTGAATTGGGTGTTCTGAATTCACCCTCAATGTACTCAAACAGGCGCCGGTGTGTGGCGACTAGGGGAATTTCACAGTAATATAATTTCAGTGTTAATGTAAGTCTACTTGTGACACGAAAGATTATAAAGATTATAAAAAGAGGAAAAATTCATTCTAATGCCCTGACCAAAAATTCCTCCCTCCCCATTCAGAACAAATTGACTGGCTATTTATCTAATTTGATATGGGTGAACTTTTCATTGTGCAAATTGGCTGCTGTTTTGCCTACAAAAGAGTAACTGTATGTTAAAATTAATTCATTGGTTGTGAAGCACTTTCGAATAACCTGAGGCTGTCCTCGGACGCTATAAATATTTCCCTTCCTTTTTTTCTTTAGCTCATTCATTGAGCATACTCCGAACAGAAATCGATAGATAATGACATCAAGGATAAGATAGTATGGGGAAGTGGTAATGAGATAAATTATCAGCCATGATCCAATTGAATGGCAGAGCAGGCTCGATGGGCCAAATGGCCTACTCCAGTTCTTATTTCTCTCACTCACGTACATGCACACGCTTTTCTCCCCTTTTGCTCCCTGTATTTTGCACTTCGAGCTTAGGGATATTGCCGAATATTCTTGAAGTTGGGGGGGGGGGGATAGAAGGCGGGTTGTCTTCTTGCACATCAACTCGAGAAGCAGGCAGCCTCCTGAGAAATTCCTCAGATTCAGAGCAAAGAAGGGAATCTAGTCTCAGCCCCTCTCCAGGTAAATGCGGCTTTCAGTATGTTTTACTGTGAGCTATACAAGTCTGAGCCTCCTCCAGGTACCTCAGACATGATGACGTTTCTAGATGGTTTACACATTCCAACCATTGAGGAAGGCAGGAAACGGAAACTGTAATCCCCCTTAAGCTCAGAAGAAATCATTCGGCTGCCAACTGGCAAAGCTCCGAGTCCTGGCAGCAACTCGCACAAATTTTGAGGTTCTCAGAGCAACTAATACCTTTAATTTTCAACATGCTCAATGATTCACTGTCTAGGGGATTGTTACCCACAACCTTGACCCAAGCCACAATCTAGATGCTCCAGAAAGAGGGTAAGGATCCAATGGAGTGTGGGTCATACCGAGGCATTTCACTCCTCAACACTGAGTCTTAGCAATCCGGATGGAGCCATGTCTTCCGGGTATAATTTTGGAGGATCAGACAGGCTTTATCAAGCATGTGGGCAGCATGGTAGTATTGTGGTTAGCACAATTGCTTCACAGCTCCAGGGTCCCAGGTTCGAATCCCGGCTTGGGTCACTGTCTGTGCGGAGTCTGCACATTCTCCCCGTGTGTGCTTGGGTTTCCTCCAGGTGCTCCGGTTTCCTCCCACAGTCCAAAGATGTGCAGGTTAGGTGGATTGGCCATGATAAATTGCCCTTAGTGTACAAAATTGTCCATCGTATTGGGTGGGGTTACTGGGTTATGGGGATAGGGTGGAGGTGTGGGCTTGGGTAGGGTGCTCTTTCCAAGAACTGGTGCAGGCTTGATGGGCTGAATGGCCTCCCTCCTTCTGCACTTGAAATTCGATGAAATCAAAGGAAACAGTATCGGCCAATATCTGATATTTCTTGAACATTGCCCTAACTCCCTCTCCTGCTCAGGAACCCGAAGTTATAGTGTCTTTGGATGCAGAAAAGGCGTTTGATAGTGTGGAGTGGAACTACCTTTTTGAGGCCTTGGGATAGATTTGTTTTTTGCCCCAAATTCTCCTCCTGGGTTGTTTGATGTACAATTCCCCGAAAGCCAACATCCGCATGAATATGACTTCCTCCGAATACTTTTTGTTGGGCAGGGCCACTAGACAAGGCTGCCCCCTTTCTCCATTGCTCTTCACAGTGGCTATTGTACCTCTGACGATAGCATTGAGATCATCAGAGGGATGGAAGGGAATACATCGAAAGGGGAGGAGCACCGGATCTCACTATACGCAGATGACCTACTTTTATATATTACGGATCCAGTCTCCTCAATAGAAAACATCATGAAGATACTCAGAAGATTTGGCACATTCTCAGGCTATAAAGTAAACATCAGTAAAGTGAGTGTTTTTGCCAGTAAACTCAATGGCCAGAGGGGCTCAGCTTGTTTCACTGGCGTTTCGCCCCTCGCCCTCTAATATCTAGGGATCCGTGTGGCCCATAACTAGGCCTTACTTGACAAACTGAACTTGTCAAACCTCATCAGCAAGATCAAAATGGTCTTACAGAGGTGGAATAACCTTCCCCGACTCTATCGGGCAGGATCCAAACCGTTAAAATGAATCTGCTGCCTAGGTTTCTGTTCTTATTTCATAGTATCCCCATTTTTTTGTCCAAAGCATTTTTTATTACGATCAACAAATTAATATTGGCGTTTGTCTGGGCAGGTAAGAGTCCCAGAGTTTGCAGCGCTCTATTTCAGAGAGACAGAGGATCGAGTGGTTTAGCCCACCTGAATGTCCTGTTTAATTACTGGGCTGCCAAAATGCAGAAAATTCTACAATGGTTAACTGAACCAAAGTCGAACTGGAGTAGATTGGAGGCATAGACTTGTGCTGCAGTCTCCTCCATAATTATTACACCACTGCCCTTTTCTCCAATAGGCCTTTCCTTGAACCCTGTGGTGATTTCCTCCTTCAGTATTTGGAAGCGGTTTTGGCAGCACTTCAGACTTCTCTCACTGTCCTCACTTGCCTCAATATGTGATAACCACCTTATTGTGCCTTCGAGCTTGGATCCATCGTTCAGGTCTTGGAAAATGGGAGGTCTGGTACACTTTGGGGATTTATTCCTAGATGGAAGCTTTTCCACCCTTGAAAAATTGCATTCTGTCTGGTCCCAACCTTTTTTGTTTATTTCAAATTCGGGATTTGATGCAAGTTATTTTCCTCCTTCCCCCTGGCCCCCCCTTCTTCCCTGCTGGAAAAGGTATTGGCCTTGGCACAGCAGGAGAGAGGGTCAATTTCAAATCTGTACAGCCTCATTCTACTTTTGGATCCTGCCTCTTTGAATAGAGTATATGAGAAATGGGGGAGGAACTAAGCTCTGTGCTTACTGAGGAGGTTTGGACAGAAACCTTCTAGAGTGTGATCTCCACTTCATCTTGTGCCAGACTGAGTTTGGTTCAGTTCAAAGTGCTACATAGAACGCATTGGACAAAGGCAAGGATGAGTGGATTCTTTCAAGATGCGGAGAACGAGTGTTACTGCTGTTCACTTACACAGGCTAACCATACGCATGCGTTTTGTCCTAAACTTGCTGGATTTTGGGCCTCCTATTTTGACACAATATCTAAGATTTTGCAGACTACTTTTGAACCTTGCCCACTGGTTGCAATATTTGGTTTTCAGAATCCCTGTCTTCTCAGGAGTGAGGCAGATGTTCTTGCCTTCGCCTCCTTAATAACCAGGAAGTGTATATTGCTCAACTGGAGATCCCCCTCCCCACCCAGGGCATTGGCCTGGATGGAGACTTTATATCGGTCTTAAATCTGGGGAAAGTGAAGTATACCATCAAAGGCCCGGTGATGAGGTTCTACCAGAGATGGCGGCATTTCATTTCTTTCTTTAAGGACCTGGACTCGTTAGAAGGATGGGGGCCAAGGGGGGTAGGTTTGTATTTGAGAATTTATTAAAGTTATATTGTGTGTATATTTTTGGCTATATCTATAATACGGTATATATTTGGAAACTCAATGAAATTTATTTTTTTTAAGTTGGAGGAGGGGTGAAGAGGAACAAAAGTTATTTTTCAGAATTCCAGGTTGTGCTCCAGGTATTGTTTTTTTAAAATTTAGAGTACCCAATTCATTTTTTCCAATTAGGGGGCAATTTAGCATGGCCAATCCACCTACCCTGCGCATCTTTGGGTTGTGGGGACGAAACCCATGCAAACACGGGGAGAATGTGCAAACACCACATGAACAGTGACCCAGAGCTGGGATCGAACCTGGGACCTCGTGAAGCAGCAATGTTAACCACTGCGCCATTGTGCTGCCCTTGCTATCGGTTCTAATCAATACCGTCATTCAACTTCAGTTCATTTTTGAATTTGAACCAATTCCCCTTTGTTTGAATGTACTGATCAAGTTTTGTACAGCTCTTCCAGCATTTAATAAATATTAGGTTTCCCCGATAACATGTTGGTAAATACATCTAAACGACATGATAGAGAGCGGGCAGGTAGTCTGTTGATTCCCTTGTCTGTGAGGTAACTGACTGTATCATTTGGTTTCTGTATCCAAAACTAGGAAAGAGTAAAAATGACCTGTGATTGTGTTTGCGTCAGCTGGGAACAAGAAGAGGTTTCCGTGTGTTATGCTCTGGTAGCACAGTGACACAGTGTTGCTTCACAGCGCCAGAGTCCCAGGTTCGATTCCCAGCTTGGGTCACTGTCTGTGCGAAGTCTCCACGTTCTCCCTGTGTCTGCGTGGGTTTCTTCTGGGTGCTCCGGATTCCTCCCACAAGTCCCGAAAGACATGCTTGTTAGGTGAATTGGACATTCTGAATTCTCCCTCCGTGTACCCGAACAGGTGCCGGAATGTGGAGACCAGGGGCTTTTCACGGTAACTTATTGCAGTGTTAATGTAAGCCTACTTGTGACAATAAAGATTATTATTATAAGTGCCTAACATTTCTAATGGGTTTACCAGTGAAAAACAAGTCACTTTGTCGATGTACTAGAGAGTGGCTGATGCCAGTAGACTTTATCCCAAGATGAACCAGTAGTGGGGAGAAAATGAGTGCCACGCCGTCCAAAACATATGTTTTTATGGTCCTTCGAGGACCATACAGGTGTGGCAATTACGGGGTCATGATCTAAATGTTTTAAAACTTTGTATCTAATTGTGAAATCTTTGAAAGATTGAAATTAATGTTTAATAGTGACTGGTTCTTGTGGTTACTTGAATACTAAATCAATATTTAACTTTTCAAATATAGTATTCTGCCTACATTGTAGACGAACGATTTCCTACTGTACCTGTCCTAAAGTGGGCCCACATGCTGGAATCACCACCAATGTTTGCGCAAGTTGCATGTGGGGCAGCCAAGAACAGAACAAACAAGATCGTCCTGGGGACGCAACGGACACAGGAGGTGTTACTACTGCAATATTCAGGTGGCTGGTAAACTTCTCACTGCTCTGATTAGTTAGTGAGATTGTGTGGTTTGTCTGCTCCATAATAATGAGGCGCTGACGATTCAGGAGACATAAAACATGTTTTTGGAGGATATAGCTGCGAATGTCTGAAAGTCGTGTGTTTGTTTGTTACTGCCTCTGCTGCTTCTGTGGCCTGGAGTGAGGAATTGGAGGATGTAAGATGACCTGCCAGTTCTGGAAAGGGGGAGTGGAGCTCTCTCGCTTCTGATAAAGGAAGATATAGACGGGATGGTCAAATGGGGAGATAAATAGAAGATGTAATTGAACCCTGAAAAAGTGTGAGATGAAACACTTTGGAAGGAGAAATTTGATAAGGAATTATCCAATGAATGGCATGACACTAGGAAGTTCTGGGGAACAAAGGAACCTTGGCGTGTATTCCCAAAGGTCTCTGAAGGTGGAAAAGGCAGGCTATTAGGGTGGTGAAGCAGGCGTAAGGGCCACTTGCCTTTATCAATCAAGCATAGATTACAAAAGAGGGAGGGCCTTTGTCACCAAATTTAACTAAAGTTCTGGCTGGAGGAGGAGCAAAGTTTAGTCTGTTAGTAAACTGAATACCTCACTCTTAACGTACAAGGTTTTGAGGGTTCTTTAAATGTTGATCTCCAGAATACCATTGATAAATCTTTTTGAAACTGATCACCAATTTGCCAATCATTGTGCAAGTTGCAAATACCAATAGGAGCAAGAGTTGTGCATCTCACATTTGTCATCTCATCTAACTCTCCTACTGTTCCACTTCTGAAAGTGGGAACTCACTCGTGCACCCTCACTCGTGCACCCTCACTCGTGCACCCTCACTCGTGCACCCTCACTCGTGCACCCTCACTCATTTTTTTAAATGTTTTTTTTATTGAGTTTTCATATTTTATATATGACAAATTACAAGTTATTAGAGAGAGAGGAAAAAAAAAGGAAAACACAAAAATTTAACATGAATATTTACAGGTAAGCATCTTCATAACAATAATTGTGGCCGCCCCCTTTAGCCAGCATACATATTTTACATTCCCCAATATGGCCGAGGCACATGTTTATAGGCATTTATTTATAGTTTGGTTTTGGGCCTTGGCTTGCCATCAAACCCCCATACCGAGCCCGTAGCCCCCCCCCCCCCCCCCCTCCCTCCCCCCCGGCTACCTTCCCCCGATTCCCGTCCATTTTCCCCTGGTTCTTGGCCACCCGACTATTCTTCCTCCTATACGTTGGCCACAAACAGGTCCCGGAACAGTTGCATGAATGGCTCCCACGTTCTGTGGAAGCCGTCGTCCGACCCTCGGATGGCGAATTTGATTTTCTCCATTTGGAGAGATTCCGAGAGGTCGGACAGCCAGTCTGCAGCTCTGGGTGGTGCTGCTGACCGCCAGCCAAACAGGATTCTACGGCGGGCAATCAGGGAGGCAAAGGCAAGGGCGTCCGCCCTCCTCCCCAGGAATAGATCTGGCTGGTCTGAAACCCCGAAGACCGCCACTATCGGGCATGGCTCCACCCTCACCCCCACCACTTTGGACATAGCCTCGAAGAAGGCTGTCCAGTACTCCACAAGTCTGGGGCAAGACCAGAACATGTGGGCGTGGTTGGCCGGGCCTCTCTGGCACCGCTCACATTTGTCCTCCACCTCCGGGAAGAACGTACTCATACGGTTTCTCGTTAAGTGGGCTCTATGTACCACTTTTAGTTGCGTCAGGCTGAGCCTTGCGCACGTGGAGGTGGAGTTGACCCTATGCAGTGCTTCGCTCCAGAGTCCCCACCCTATCTCCATCCCCAGGTCGTCCTCCCATTTCCTTCTTGTTGCGTCCAGTACGGTGTCGTCCCTATCTACCAGTCGGTCATACATGTCACTACAGTTCCCTTTCTGTAGGATACTTGCGTCCAGTAGGTCTTCCAGTAGTGTCTGTCGTGGCGGTTGTGGGTATGTCCTTGTCTCCTTTCGTAGGAAGTTTTTGAGCTGCAGGTACCGTAGCTCGTTCCCCCCAGCTAGCTGAAATTTCTCTGTCAGTTCGTCCAGTGTTGCGATCCTGTCGTCCGTGTATAGGTCCTTGACTGTCAGTGTCCCCCCGTCCTGCCTCCACCTTTTGAAGGTGGCGTCAGTCAGTGCTGGTGTGAACCTATGGTTGTTGCAGATGGGAGCCTTGTCCGACATTTTGTACAGGCCAAATTGCTGCCGCAGTTGGTTCCAGGATTGGAGGGTGGCCGTCACCACTGGGCTGGTGGAGTGTTTTTTGGGTGGGGATGGGAGTGCTGCCGTGGCGAGGGCCCGGAGGGAGGTTCCCATGCAGGAGGCCTCCTCCGCACGCACCCACTCGGCTTCTGGCTCCTGGATCCATCCCCTTACTCGCTCGGCTGTTGCCGCCCAGTGGTAGAATTGTAGATTCGGGAGGGCTAGCCCCCCCCTGGATTTTGTTTTTTGTATGACCTTCTTTGGGATCCTAGCATTTTTACCCCCCCATACGAACGCCATGATATGTTTGTCCAGCGCTTTGAAAAAGGCCTTGGGGATGTAGATCGGAATGGATCTAAACAGGAAAAGGAACCTGGGCAGTACGTTCATTTTGATCGTCTGGACTCTCCCCGCGAGGGAGAGCGGGAGTGTGTTCCATCTTTGCAGGTCCTTTTTTACTTCCTCCGTCAGGCTGGTGAGGTTCCATTTGTGGATCCCTTTCCAGTCATGGGCTATTTGGATCCCCAGGTAGCGGAATTTATTTCGGGCTTGTTTGAACGGCAGGCCCTTTAGTGCTGCCCCCCCCCCCCCCTTGCGGGTGTACTGGGAAGATCTCACTTTTGCTCATGTTGAGTTTCTAGCCCGAGAAGGCTCCAAACTCTTTCAGGAGCGCTATGATTCCGTCCATGCTGCTTTGTGGGTCCGAGATATAGAGGAGCAGATCATCCGCATAGAGTGAGACTCTGTGCTCTCTACCTCCCCTTCGGATCCCCCTCCAATTTTTTGCTGCCCTGAGCGCGATTGCTAGCGGTTCGATTGCTAGTGCGAACAGCAGCGGGGACAGTGGGCATCCTTGTCTGGTGCCCCTGTGCAGCTGGAAGTATTGGGAGTTGGTATTGTTGGTCCGTACACTCGCCATGGGGGCGTTGTATAGGAGCTTTACCCAAGCGGTGAACCCTGTTCCAAGCCCGAACCGCTCCAGTACCTCTATGAGGTATTTCCATTCGACTCTGTCGAAGGCCTTTTCTGCGTCCAGGGAGACGATCACCTCTTGTGTTCTCTCCCCGGAGGGGGTCATTATCACGTTCAGCAGGCGCCTGATGTTCGCGGTAAGCTGTCTACCTTTGACGAAGCCCGTCTGGTCCTCTGTGACCACCTCAGGTACACAGTCTTCTAGCCTTTTGGCTAGGATTTTGGCCAGTATTTTGGCGTCTGCGTTCAGCAGAGATATGGGTCTGTATGACCCACATTCCGTTGGGTCTTTGTCTTTCTTAGGTATCAGCGAGATTGAGGCCTGTGCTAACGTGGGTGGCAGTGTGCCCCTAGCTAGCGAGTCTGTGAACATCTCCCGCAGGTGCGGGGCCAGCGCTGTCGCGAATTTTTTGTAGAAGTCCGCCGGGAATCCGTCCGGTCCCGGCGCCTTCCCCGTCTGCATGGAGCTAATGCTCTCCATGATCTCTCCCAGTGCTAGTGGTGCTTCCAGATCCCGTTTTCTGCCCTCTCCCACGACTGGTATGTCCAGTCCATCAAGAAACCGGTTCATCCCAGCCTTCCCCGTTGGGGGCTCCGAGGTGTATAGCTCTTGGTAGAAGGCCTTGAAGGTTTTGTTAATCTTCTCTGGTTCTGTTTCCAACGTGCCTCTGGTACCTCTGATTTGCGCAATTTCCCTGCTGGCTGCCTGCTTTCTCAGCTGGTGTGCCAACAGGCGGCTGGCTTTGTCTCCGTGTTCGTACAGGGCCCCGCGTGCCTGGCGGAGTTGGTGTACTGCTTTCCTGGTGGAGAGCAGGTCAAAGTTCCTTTGTAATTCTTTTCTCTCCGCCAGGAGCTCTACGGTCGGGGCCTCGGAGTATTTACGGTCTACCTCCAGTATGGAGTCGACCAGCTTCTGCCTAGCCACCCTTTCCTCCCTATCTCTTTGCGCTTTGTAGGCAATGATTTCCCCTCTTAGTACGGCCTTAAGCGCTTCCCAGAACGTGGAGGATGAGACCTCCCCGTTTTGGTTGTTCTCCGTGTATTCCACTATGGCCCGCGCTATCCTTTCGCTGAAGGCCTTGTCAGCTAGTAAGGCACCGTCCAGCCTCCATGTGGGGCGCTGGGCCCTTCCCGTCTCCAGCCGCACGTCCATGTAGTGTGGGGCGTGGTCTGATATCACAATTGCGGAATATTCCACCTTGTCTATCCCTGGAAGCACCGTTTTCCCCACCACAAAGAAGTCAATTCTGGTGTACACATTGTGTACTGGGGAGAAGAAAGAGAATTCTTTCTCCCCCGGGTGGGCGAATCTCCAGGGGTCCACTGCTCCCATCTGCTCCATATAGTGACTGAGTTCCCTTGCCATGTTTGAGGTTTTCCCCGTTCTGGGGTTTGATCTGTCCGTCTTTGGGTCCTGTACACAGTTGAAGTCCCCCCCCATGATTAGTCGCTGCGTCGCTATGTCCGGGATTTCTGCCATGGTCTTTTGGATGAAGCTTGTGTCGTCCCAGTTGGGCGCGTACACGTTAACTAGAACTAACGGCGCCCCATCCAGGGCCCCGCTGACCATGACATACCGTCCCCCTGGGTCCGTAACCGTCTTTGTCGCCCTAAACATTGTCCTCTTGCCAATCAGGATTGCCACCCCCCTGGCCCTTGCCCCATAACAGGAATGATAGGTTTGTCCCACCCAGCCCTTTCTTACCCGCAGTTGGTCCTGCTCCCTCAGGTGCGTAAAAATATGGAACGCTTCACGAATTTGCGTGTCATCCTTGCGCAGGGGCCATGCTAATCTTCTCTGTATCGTTCCAATTTTAGTATATGTGCTGCCGAAGCGAGCACGCACCCTCACTCATGAATGAAATGAAAAAAATGAAAATCGCTTATTGTCACGAGTAGGCTTCAATGAAGTTACTGTGAAAAGCCACATTCCGGCGCCTGTCCGAGGAGGCTGGTACAGGAATCGAACCGTGCTGCTGGCCTGCTTGGTCTGCTTTAAAAGCCAGCGATGTAGCTGAGTGAGCTAAACCAGCCACCTCACTCATTCACCCTCACTCACGATTCTCAAGAGCTGCTCTAAAATTATTTTCTAGGTGTTTAAAGAGTCCAAGATGGAGATTATTGGTCTGAAACCTTCCTGCCCCTGCAACCTTCTGTGAAGAATAGCAATAGCTTTTTAAAACACGCTTCGACCTCTTTCCAGAAATACAAGGAGATCTATTTAATTTTAAAGTGTTTTTACTCTCTCTTTGTGAAACTCTAAAATAAAAGTAAAATACTGCAGATTCTGGAAATCTGAACTAAAATAGAAGATTTTCTTGCAGAAAATGATAAAAGGTGAACTGGTTTAGGTGAACAAACAACAAAGGTAGTGATGTTGGCAGTATGTGCCCCTTTTAACTATTTAAATTTGAGCTATAGGATTATTTGAGTTTATTAAGTATACTGAGAACTAATCGGTTGATTGCCAAGTATCTTATGTGCAGGGTTTGTTTATCACATTGAACTATTGATTGTAGCACAGTTTACTGGAGTTTCAGCAATATCACCAAACTATCCCAAGCAGCCAATCGCATTAAAGAATTCATGACCAACCTGGAAATGAAAAGCACCAATAATGAAATCACTTTTTTATAGAGAATTAAATAAAGGTTGGGACATAGACTCGAGGTTAAACTGGAAGCTGAAATATAGTCGAGCTTTTTAGTTGGGTTCTTTTGAACTTCATGTGCTGCATGCTGTCTCTTTTCACAAATATTGGATTTTTAAAACTATTTCTCAGTGAAGTCAAACTCAATTCCCCTAACTGGTTTTCTGGAAGCTTCTCCAATTAAATTTGTTTGTCTGGGAATATCCACAATTCCACCTCATTGCCAGACTGTGGTATCTTTGCAGGACAGAAAAGAGACGGGTGTGCACCACATGGAGTTCAAAAGTACCCACAAGTGGATGCGTTTGCAATAAACACTTACGAAACAAAGTTTTTCTTTAATGGTTTAACAATCTTGTAATTAATGGAACAACGTAAGAACATTCCCATAACAATCATGGTAGTTGTTTCAAGGCCAGATTGGGTTGATCAGTAATTGTTACCCAGATCACATTGAAACTCCAGTTACACCTCATTGACAGTCCATTGTTAAAAACACCACAATCTCAGGCCAAATGTGTCGTAAAGTAGGAATGTGATTCATTTTAGAAATACTGAATGTCATCAAAACTTTTACAACTTCCGTTAGGTGGGATGCAGCTTCCTTGCCAGTCATTTGGTCCTCCCCAAAAACTCTCCTGTATTTACGATATGATGCAACACCTACCGGTCAGGTTACCTCGACGACGTGAAGTGGTGGCTGAGAGACTTCACTCTGCTGGAGCAGGTGAGATGCGATTTTCTTTTATAGAAGATATTATTGAAACTGTTTGACAATTAGTATATCTGCAGAGCTGCTATGAAGATGCGATGTAATTACCATTTCACAACTTCAGATTGATATAACTTTATATTAAGTATTAAGATGAGAAATATAACATTTATGAAACCCTGGAAGATCTTTGCTTTATAAACATTGCATTGAGATGGCAGAAAGGTATGTTACACTTATTATGTGCCTTGGAAAACAATATAATTTCCATCTGTATCACCGGAGAGGTACCTTATTGAATAAACAGTTCTACAATTGAACATCCCGGAGATGAAGCTTTTTATGCAATTGTGAGGGATAGGCTTGGCTTAAATTTGAAATTTAGTGTGCATAATTCATAATGAATTTGAAAGGAGGAAAAACTCTTGTTTTTATTTTACAGGACTTGCAACACTTTACCATTGTCATGGTAAAAAGTCCCTGTCTGTGTTTCAGCTCTCTGCAGTGGGAGACTTGTTTTACCAGATGCTAATTCCGAAGAGTCCATCAACCAGTAGAAAAAACATGATGAGAGCTAAGGGTGGATATGGTCATGAGCCACATAACTCCGTTTTGAGCGAAGGGATACAATCGTCAAAACATTCCACAGAACCTACAGATGGAAGTGCAGATTTGACACATAGAGAAAGTGAAAGACCAGAAGGAAACACTTCACTAAATGGAGTAGATGAACAAGGATTGCAAAGCCGTAACAAACCTTTAACACCCAGTTGTGCTGCTCTCGCTACATGTCGAAGGTGGATGAACTCATTTTTGAAAACCCAAAAGAAGTTTCAAAGTGATTCCAATATGCTCCACAAACATACCATCTTCAGTACTAAGCGTCTGTTTTCCGTTAAGACGTTTAGGAAGGGCAAAGAATCAACTGATACATGCAGAGAAATGTGGAATAAAATGCATGCGGTTATGGAAAAGAAGCAAGTTCTTTGTGACAGTACTTTTCCAATACTGGACCATGTTCATGTCCCAAATGTTGTGGATCCCTCAGTCTGGAGAGATGAGCTAAGTGAAAGACTTACAGCTGCATGGGAAGGGAAGTGGAGTGAGTGGTGGAAAGAGAAGTTGGGTGTGAACCGGAGCAAGAAAATCCAAGCACTGCGTGCAAAAAGACGACGTGAAAAATTAGCTAGAGCAGGGCAACGGAGAGAGCTCTCTGGGAGCTTCACATCCTCAGTGTCGGACTTGACTGATTTAAGTGAATTTTCGGATTGGAGTAGATCCTCAGTGATGGATTTATCTGGTACCGAAAGTAATGTTGTATCCAATAAATCATCTGATGTAGAACAATCAATTAGGACAGTTACTGAAGAGCCTCGACAAGAAAAGGAAAGTCAGTCCAATGTGTCTGTAGTAGAAGAAAGCCAGGCATCAACACCACTTTTTTCACAAGAAATACAGTTAGTTAGTATTCCTAAGGAACGGAAAAGAATTCTTCAGAATTACTTGGCTGCACTAGAGGACCATTTACCACAACCTTCTCATGAGGATGATGGAATAAACTTTCCATTGCCATTAGCTGTGTCCACGCAGAAGCCTTTTGCAGAATCTTCACAAGTGACATCTACATGTGAAATGTCCTGGCAACCACCCTCCCAGAGTCAACCTGGACAATTTCAGCCAAAGAAGAAAAGGGCCAGGATGGGTTTTTAAGAATTGTAAAAATATTGAACTATCATTTTGGAAAGAATTGGCTTCCATTCATCTTGATCAAAGTGGCCAGTATTTTCAAGATGATAACTCCTGTATCGAAACTTCCAGTCCCACATTGATCTCGGTTTCACCTCAGTGGTGTGTTTTGTTATGTGTTAAATTTCTACTTAAACATATATTTACTTATAAAAGGAATTAATCGTTAAATTGCTCCAGTATTTTTTTAGTTGTATGATTGGCATGCCATCTGAATATTCTATGGCTCATATAGAAACACAAATTTGAAAAATGAGGTATGAAATATTTTGCATCACGTTTTGTAAAATCTGTAAGCAAGTGCAAATGATTTTTCCTACTATTAATGTTTCCTTATTTGCAGTAAAAGCTCAAACTTAAATGAAAAAAATGAGAATTTATTAAAGTTTGATACTTTTGATATATGTGGGTGATGTTCAATGTAAATTTGAAAATTCCTCATTATATTAGTTGCTGATGTGTAGGCCCTTCAACTGAGTGGTTTGTTGTTATTCCAGAAGGAAGTTAGAATCAACCACGTTGGTGTGGTTCTGAAGTCACATATAGGCCAGAACAGGCAAGGATGGCAGATTGCCTTCCTTAAAGGACAATTAGTGAGCTAGGTGTTTTTTTACGACATTGATTAAGGCTACTCTAATCCTTGCTTCTGAAACTAGCTTTCAATTCAATTCCCAATTTATTAACTGAATTCAAAGTCCATGAGATGCCGTGGTGAGATTTGAAGCCATGTCCACAGGGCATTAGCCTGGGCTTCTGGGTTACTAGTCTAGTGACATTACAACTATACCACCATCGCTCCTTCATTACAGAAAACACAATTAGTACCCCAGAAATACTTGTAAATGAAGAGATGATGGAGAAGGAGGAACTCAAAACATTGATGATCACCCAGAAAGGGTACAGAGAAAACTATTAAAGTTAAAGGTCTGACAGCTCCCCAACACCTAAAGGCCTGCATCCTCGGTTCTTAAAAGAAGTGGCTGTAGAGTTAATAGATACATTGATTAAAAATATCCAGAATTCCCTACATTCAGAAATGGTTCCATCAAATTGGAAAATAACAATTGTAACTCTGCTATTCAAGGAAGAAGAGCAAACTACTGGCCTGTAGTTTGCTCTAAACCGCCATGGGCAAAATGCTGTAATCTATTATTGAGGTTATAGTGGGGCGCTTAGAAAATCTTAATGCAATCAAGAAGAGTTGACATGCACTTATCTGTGGGAGATGATTTTGACTAATTTATTAGAGTTATTTGAGGATGTATGCCGCAATGTGGATAAAGGGAAACCTGTCGATGTGGTGTACTTGGATTTCGGTAAGGGATTTGATAAGGTTCTGCAAAATAGTCAATGGTGGGGGGGGGGGGTAACAAAGGGGCTAGCATGGATGGAGGATTCCTTAGCTAATAGGAATGAGAGGGTAGTGATAAATGGGTCATTTTTTGGGTTGTCAACCTGTAACTAATGGAGTGCCACAGGAATCCATGCTGGGGCCTCAACAAGTATAACTTATATAGATGACTTGGGTGAAGGAATGGAATGTACGATGGCTAAATTTGCTGATGACACAGATAGGAGAGAATGTTGTATAGAGGACATAAGGAGTCTGCCAAAGGATATAAATAGGTTAGGTGAGTGGGCAGAAATTTGGCAGATGGAGTATTATGTGGGAAAATATGAACTTGTCCACTTTGGCAAGAAGATTAGAAATGCAACATATTGTTTAAATGAAGAGAGATTGCAGAACTCTACAGTTCAGAGGGATCTGGATATCCTGGCACACAAATCATAAACAAGTTAGTTTTCTGGTAAGCAAGTGATTTAGGAACGCAAATTGAATGTTGGTGTTTGTTGCAAAAGGAATATAATGTAAAATTGAAAAAATTTTGTTCCAGTTGCCCAGGACACTGATTGGTGAAACCACATCTGGACTACTGTGTACAAGTTTTGGTTTCCTTACTTAAGAAATGATACAGTTGCATTGGAAGCAGTTCAGAGAAGTTCACTTGTCTGAAAAAGGGGCTATCTTATGAGGAAAGATTGGGCTTGTAACCAGCGGAGTTGAGAAGAATGAGAGGCAATCTTATTGAAACATGTTAGACCTTGAGGGGACTCGGCAGGGTGGATAATAGAATTAGGGGACACAGTTTAAACGTAAGCGTAAAATGTTTCTCCCAGAGGGACATTAATCTGTGGAATTCTCATCCTCCGAGAGCAATGGAGGTTGGGTTTGTGAATATTTTTAAGATTGAGTTAGATTCTTGATTAACGAGGGAGCCAAAGTTTATAGGGGCTAGACCGGAGAGGTGAGTGAAGCTCACTACCAGATCAACCATGATCTTATCAAATGGTGGAGCAGATTTGAGAGGCTTAATGGCCTATTCCTGCTCCTAATTTGTATGTTCAGATATAGTGCTTCGACCATGTAGTTTAGCATTCTCTTAGCTTGATTGATCTATGTTCTGCATTGATTGGGTGTGTTAAGGCCTGGATCTCGTTCAAAACCATTCATGAAATTGTGTATGACCCATTTTCCTCCTATATTCAGGGTTTTTTTTTATACATCTACATTTATTTTGTCATTAGCTGCCTTCGGTCACGAAACACGCTGATGGTATCTGCGAGGGTATTTCAACATGAAACATTAATTCGTGGAGGTATATAGGTTTGCTTTTGGAATGGTGTGAGGAGTCATGTGGAACCTCAGCAAGAATAACCAGCTCAGCGCCATGTAACAATTATTAAAAGACTACTTAATAAATTGAAGAAAAGACAAATACACACAAACAGGACTACAATACTTTCCAAGATTGATTATTTGATTTATTGTCACATGAACCGAAGTACAGTGAAAAATATTTTTCTGCAGCTGAGTAACATATACAGTACGTACATAGACACAAGAATAATCAACAGAGAACATTGACAAATGGTATATTGACAAAACAGTGATTGGTTACAGTGTGGAACAAGGGGCCAAACAAAGCAAATACATGTGCAAGAGCAGCATAGGGTGTCGTGAATAGTGTTCTTATAGGGAACAGATCAGTCCGAGGGGGAAGTCGTTGAGGAATCTTGTAGCTGTGGGGAAGAAGCTGTCCCTATGTCTGGATGTGCGAGTCTTCAGACTTCTGTGCCTTCTGCCTGATGGAAGGGTCTGGAAGAGGCAATGCCTGGGTTGGAGGGGCCTCTGATAATGCTTTTTGCCTTCCTGAGGCAGCGAGGTGTATACAGAATCAATGTGGGGGTGGCAAGCTTGTGTGATGTGTTGTATATGCCAAGTATATGAATCACTAGACACACAGTTTATGTTCCAAAATATATCAACAAAACCCTGAAAAAGACTCCCCCTTTCCCCAAATAACACGGGCAGCACAGTAGCACAAGTGATTAGCACTGTGGCTTCACAGCGCCAGGGTCCCAGGTTCGATTCCCCGCCGGGTCACTGTCTGCGGAGTCTGCACGTTCTCCCTGTGTCTGCGTGGGTTTCCTCCGGGTGCTCCGGTTTCCTCCCACAGTCGAAAGATGTGCAGGTTAGGTGGATTGGCCATAATAAACTGCCCTTAGTGTCCAAAAAAAAGGTTAGGAGGGGTTATTGGATTACAGAGATAGTGGAAGTGGAGGCTTAAGCGGGTCGGTGCAGACTCGATGGCTCGAATGGTCTGCATTGTGTGTTTTATTTTCTATAAATTTAGAGTACCCAGTTATTCTTTCCAATTAAGGGGCAATTTAGAGTGGTCAATCTACCTACCCTGCACATCTTTGGGTTGTGGGGGTGAAACCCACGCAGACACGGGGAGAATGTGCAAACTCCACACGGACAGTGACCCAGGGCCGGGATTCGAACCCAGGTCCTCAGTGCCGTAGGCAACAATGCTAACCACTGTGCTACCTTCTGCATTGTATGTTCTATGTTCTAACATACAAATTAAATAAATCTATAAGTCAAATCCAGCTTGGAAGGATGGATTGCTGCATTTTGCTTATTGTCACACGTACCTCGGTACAGTGAAAAGTATTGTTTTTTACATAAACAGAAATACATAATAGGGCAAACATAAGGTACACATAATAATAATAGACACAGACATTGGGTGTAGTACTACTCAGTAGAGAAGATGTGTGAAGAGATCTGATTAGTCCATAAGCGGGTCGTTTAGGAGTCTGGTAACAGCGGGCAAGAAGCTTTAAAGTTACCACACAAAACTGGGCTGATGATCAAGTCTGGAGACACTTTTTCCTGGTCCAGTGAAGATATTTAAACTGCCTTTACGAAGGTTTCTGCTCTGCCTTGGCTCTAAGACTTGGATGTGGATCTAGCCTCATGGCTGTGATTTGTTGTCTGGGTCGTGAGCTGTTATATGCAAACTGATTTCTCTGCTTCTGAGGGTGTTGGCAATTCTACCATTCTTCCACTTTAATTCTTCATTCGGTGCATTTGGCTGCCTTTCAAAATTCCTTGACTCTAAAAATTAGAACGTATATACCTCCACTGATCTCAAGGTAAGCTGTTTCTACCTAATAGGGTGATTTACATCTGATTCTGTTGAGATGCCTGCTAATCTCATTGCTGGGAAAGTCACATCTCATCATGCTGTTTGAATGCTGGGTACTGCTGTTGCTAATCAGATTTGTACTGGGCAGTTCACATCCTATCGTGCCTTGTTAAATTTGTATTACTGCTGTTATTAGGCAGATCCGTGACTTCCTGAGTTCAAGGTCGCCATTTTTGTTCAATAATGGTATCAAAGGATTCAAAGGCTGGTGAATGGAGTTGAAGTGCATATCAACTATGATGTAATTGAATGTTGGAACAAGCTTGAGCTGATTATGTAACTATGTTCCATTCAGTTCTTAGTAGTTAGCTATTCGGCTGAAAATATTGGCGTCAATCTGAATGTTTTGTCAATAATGTACAATAGCCACACTGAGGAAGAAATAATCTTAATCTTGTGTGCACATTCTATTTACCAACTATGTACCTTGTCATTAGGTTTGTTCTTTTTTTTTTAAATTTAGAGTACCCAGTTATTCTTTCCAATTAAGGGGCAATTTAGAGTGGTCAATCTACCTACCCTGCACATCTTTGGGTTGTGGGGGTGAAACCCACGCAGACACGGGGAGAATGTGCAAACTCCACATGGACAGTGACCTAGGGCCGGGATTCGAACCCGGGTCCTCAGCGCCGTAGGCAGTAATGCTAACCACTGTGCCACCGTCCTGCCCCGTCATTAGGTTTGTTCATAGTGTCAAAATGTACCAATAGCTTTCTCAGGTATTAATGTAGTTGCAGACTGTGACCACTAGGTGGTATGAAAATATTTCTGTAATCTCCAAACTCATTTATATGTACAGAATCACAGAATAATAGTGCAGAAGAGACCCTTCGGTCCAATGAGTCTGCACCGACACATGAAAAAACCTGACCTGTCTACCTAATCTCATTTGCCAGCACTTGGCTCATAGCCTTGAATGTTATGACATGCCAAGTGCTCATCCAGACCGTCACCACCCTCTGGGTAAAAAAAGGTTTTCCTCAAATCCCCCTTAAACGTCCTGCCCCTCACCTTGAACTTGTGTCTCCTTGTAACTGACCCTTCAACTAAGGGGAATAGCTGCTCTCTATCCACCCTGTCCATGCCCCTTATAACCATAGAAAAGTTACAGCACGTAAGGAGGCCATTGGACTCATCTTGTCCATGCCAGCCCGAGGTCACTCAGATGCCTTTTCTAATCCCACCTTCCTGCACCCAGTCCATAGCCCTGTAGCTTAGAGCACTTAAGGTGCAGATCCAGGGACCTTTTATAAGAGTTTAGCGTCTCTGCCTCCACCACCAACTCGGGCAGCGAATTCCAGAATCCCACTACCCTTGTACATCTGTCTTTATTTTCGTAATGTGTTAACTTATGTTATGAGCCAGGGTTTAGAGAACCCCAAAGTGTATTGTGGAGCTCACTTGGCCCACAACTTTTAATAGATTGTGGTATGGAGACCATCCGGCCCACTCTACAGGCGTGGTACAGCAGAAATGGAAAAGTTTTTTAAAGCAAAACAATGTTTATTATATGAACTCAAGTTAACCTTTTAAAAACATACAGTGAACATCTCAGCAACCATTAATTCAAATACAACCCCCCAAATACAACACTAAGTAATCCTTTAAGCTTTCCTTTTAACATCCATAAGACTTAAAAACACCTTTTTACAGAAAGACATCAGGATTAACTTCACTACTGAGAACAGTTACCACGTTGAAATCAACAAATGGACACTCATAAGCTTGCAGAGATTCACACACATCCTGCTGTGATTGCAGCTTCTCCAAAACTAAAATGAAACCAAACCCACCCTGCAGCAAAAAAAGTCTAAAATGAAAGTAAAAAGCTGATGAACAGCCCAGCCCAACCAACACTCTGACATTACTGCAGTAATAAATATCCATTTCTTAAAGGTACACTCACTACAGATATTTATATACACGCCCATTTATAAACACCCATTTCTTTTTTTTTGGAAATGTTTTTTATTGAGTTGAGTTTTCATATTTTATATCCAACAAATTACAAATTATTAGAAAAAAAACACGCAAAAATTAACATGTATATTTACAAGCAAGCATCTTCATAATAACAACTGTGGCCGCCCCCTTTAACCGGCATACATATTTTACATTCCCCAATATGGCCGAGGCACATGTTTATAGGCATTTATTTACAGTTTGGTTTTGGGCCTTAGCTTGCCCATCAGACTGTTGCTTGCGGCTTTGTCCTTCCTTTTTTTTTGGAATAATTTTTATTCAAGTTTTCAACAACAGATTTTATCACAACAGATAAAAACAGTAACCCCTCCCCTCCAATACAAAAACAATAAATTAACAAGAAAAAGAAATAAGCGTAAAACCATGAGAACAAACCCCCATAACAAACCCGTAGCCTACCTGCCCCCGATTCCCGTCCATTTTCCCCTGATTCTTGGCCACCCGACTATTCTTCCTCTTGTTCGTTGGCCACGAACAGGTCCCGGAACAATTGCATGAATGGCTCCCACATTCTGTGGAAGCCGTCGTCTGAACCCTCGGATGGCGAATTTGATTTTCTCCATTTGGAGAGATTCTGAGAGGTCGGACAGCCAGTCTGCAGCTCTGGGTGGTGCTGCTGACCGCCAGCCAAACAGGATTCTACGGTGGGCGATCAGGGAGGCAATGGCAAGGGCGTCCGCCCTCCTCCCCAGGAATAGATCTGGCTGGTCTGAAACCCTGAAGACCGCCACTATTGGGCATGGCTCCACCCTCACCCCGACCACTTTGGACATAGCCTCGAAGAAGGCTGTCCAGTACTCCACAAGTCTGGGGCAAAACCAGAACATGTGGGCGTGGTTGGCCGGGCCTCTTTGGCACCGTTCACATCTGTCCTCCACCTGGGTCTCGGTATTTCAGCGAGAAATGGTCGAATGGTTGACCAGTATGGACTGCGGGCCACGTTTCCGTACTTAGACAATGTCACCATCTGAGGCCACGACCAGCAGGACCATGACGCCAACCTTGCTAAATTTCTCCACACCGCATCTCTCCTCAACCTCACTTATAACAAGGAGAATTGTGTATTCAGCACAGACCGTTTAGCCATCCTCGGCTACGTAGTCCAAAACGGACTACTGGGGCCCGATCCCGACCGTATGCGCCCCCTCATGGAGCTTCCCCTCCCCCACTGCCCCAAGGCTCTCAAACAATGCCTGGGGTTCTTTTCTTACTAAGCCCAGTGGGTCCCACAATACGCGAACAAGGCCCGCCTACTGATCCAGTCCACACAATTTCCTCTCACGGCCGAGGCACAACAGGCCTTCGATCGTATTCGATCTGACATAGCCAAGGCCGGGTGCATGCAGTAGACGAGACACACGCCCTTCCAAGTAGAGTGCGACGCTTCAGATGTTGCCCTTGCCGCCACTCTAAACCAGGCAGGCAGACCCGTGGCATTCTTTTCCCGCACCCTCCATGCCTCTGAAATCCGTCACTCCTCTGTTGAAAAGGAGGCCCAGGCAATCGTTGAAGCGGTGCGGCACTGGAGGCATTACCTGGCTGGCAGGAGATTCACTCTCCTCACTGACCAACGGTCGGTAGCCTTCATGTTTAACAACACACGGCAGGGCAAGATCAAAAATGACAAAATCTTGCGGTGGAGAATCGAGCTCTCCACCTATAATTACGAGCCCCCGGACGCCCTCTCCTGAGGTACATGTGCCAGTGCACAAGTGAACCAGCTCCATGCCATGCACGAGAGCCTTTGCCATCCGGGGGTCACTCAGTTGTACCATCTGGTCAAAGCCCGCAATCTGCCCTACTCCGTCGTGGACGTACGGACAGTCATCAGAGAATGCCAGGTCTGTGCGGCGTGCAAGCCGCACTTCTACCGGCCAGACCGCATGCGCCTGGTGAAAGTGTCCCGCCCCTTTGAACGCCTCAGCGTGGATTTCAAAGGGCCCCTCCCCTCCACCGACCGCAACACCTACATCCTTAGTGTGGCCGATTAATTCTCTAGGTTCCCCTTCGCCATCCCATGCCCGGATATGACGTCTGTCACGTCATCAAGGCCCTTGATTCCATATTCGCTCTGTTCGGTTTCCCCGACTATATCCACAGTGACAGGGTATCCTCGTTCATGACTGATGAGCTGCGTCAGTTCCTGCTCAGCAGGGGTATCGCCTCCAGCATTACGACCAGCTACAACCCCCGGGGAAACGGGCAGGTAGAGAGGGAGAACGGGACGGTATGGAGGGCCGTCCAGCTGGCCCTACGGTCCAGGAAACCTCCCAGCCGCTCGCTGGCAGCAGGTCCTCCCTGACGCGCTCCATTCCATTCGGTCACTACTGTGCACCGCAACTAACAACACACACCACATGAACGTGTTTTTGCCTTCCCTATGAAGTCTACATCCGGGGTGTCACTCCCGAATTGGCTCGCAGCTCCAGAGCCAGTCCTTCTTCGTAGGCATGTCAGGCTCCACAAGGCAGACCCTCTGGTGGACAGGGTACACCTGCTCCACGCGAACCCCCAATATGCCTACATGGAGTTCCCCGACGGCCGCCAGGATACAGTCTCGCTCAGGGACCTGGCTCCCTCGGGTGCCGATCCCATGCCCACACTCCTCCCTACCCACGCACCACCCTCCTTTTCCCAGGTGCCCCCGACTTCAGCCCCACCAGGTCCATCCCTCGTTCCCCTGCCCACACTAGAGGACATGGAAGATTTTGGCTCGCTCCCAGAGTCATCCAGCCACTGGCCAGCACCAACACCGCCAGAACCTATGCCGATGTGACGGGCACCGGGTTGCCCGATGGACACTTGGTTCCTTTTTCCCCCCCCCTCTGTAAATAGATCACGTTTATGGATTATAGTTTCACGTCACCCCCGCCGGACTTATTTTTTACAGGAGACGAATGTGGTGATCTACTACTGAATATATATGTGTGAGCTTGCATTAGGGGATGTATGACAGTACCTGTATTACAGGTTTTCCGGTAAGCCCCTGCCAGCTAGTTCCACCCACAGGGAGCAGTATAAATATTCATGTTTCCCTGAGATGCCATTCTACAGCTGCAGCTGAAGGAATAGCATCTCACTGTAATAAAGCCTCTCATGTACCGAATCGAGTCTTTGTGTGCAATTGTTAGCGCCACACTGAGCTGATAAAAACACAACCCTGCAAAGAAGGAGGAAACACTTGAAAGCATACTCTTTTCTGGATTTGCGGACTTCCTCAGTCTCCTACTGCAACACCAGTGTGAGACGGGTGGGGCCAGGGATCAACTAATCCATATTTTAAAGGATGTATCCCTCATTTTAACAATTTGTCCCATATTTATTTCTAGGACAGCCTTTAGGATACTGAGCCTGGGAGTCCGAGTGAATCGACTAGCAGAGAGGTGATAAAAGCAAAATTCTGAAATAAAAACAGAAAATGCTGGATGTGGTAAACACAGCAGGTCTGGCAGCATCTGTGGAGAGAAGCAGTTGACGTTATGAATGTAAATTGCATGTGGGTCATACAGACCCATCGCACTGCTGAACGCTAACGCCAAAATACTGGCCAAAATCCTAGCCAAAAGGCTAGAAGACTGTGTACCTGAGGTGGTCACAGAGGACCAGACAGGCTTCGTCAAGGGTAGACAGCCCACCTCGAACATCAGGCGCCTGCTGAACGTGATAATGACCCCCTCCGGGGAGAGAACACAAGAGGTGATCGTCTCCCTGGACGCAGAAAAGGCGTTCAACAGAGTCGAATGGAAATATCGCATAGAGGTACTGGAGCGGTTTGGGCTTGGAACAGGGTTCACCTCCTGGGTAAAGCTCCTAAACAACACTCCTATGGTGAGCGTACAGACCAACAATACCAACTCCCAATACTTCCAACTGCACAGGGGCACCAGACAAGGATGCCCACTGTCCCCGCTTCTGTTCGCCCCAGCGATCGAACCGCTAGCAATCGCGCTCAGGGCAGCAAAAAGCTGGAGGGGGATCCGAAGGGGCGGCAGAGAGCACAGAGTCTCACTCCATGCAGATGACCTGCTCCTCTACATTTTGGACCCACAGAGCAGCATGGACGGAATCATCGTGCTCCGAAAAGAGTTTGGAGCCTTCTCGGGCTACAAACTCAGCATGAGCAAAAGCGAGATCTTCCCAGTACACCCGCAAGTTTGGGGGGGGGGGGGGGGGCAGCACTAAAGGGGCTTCCGTTTAAACAAGCCTGACACAAATTCCGCTACCTGGGGATCCAAATACCCCATGACTGGAAAGGGATCCACAAATGGAACCTCACCAGTGTGGTGAATGTAACATGGTAATTCACACTGTATCTTTGTAAGCGCAGTAGCGTTATCTGACCACTAGGGGGAGTAGCTCTGGGAATGCTCAGGAGCTTGTACAGGGCTCCACTCTTGGCTTCGCCCACGACTCCTCCCCCTTGTGCTGCTGTATAAATACCCTTGTCCAGAGTCAGCCTGCAGTTCACCGAGAGTTCATCAACGTGTAACAGGCTGGCTCTGTAGTAAGTAGATTAAAGCCTATATTCATATCGGAAAACACATGTCTGGTGAATTGATGGTTCCATCAACCAGTCTGACGGAGGATGTAAAAAAGGACCTGCAAAGATGGAACACACTCCCACTCTCCCTCACGGGGAGAGTCCAGACGATCAAAATGAACGTACTGCCCAGGTTCCTCTTCCTGTTTAGATCCATCCCCACGGCCTTTTTCAAAGCGCTGGACAAACTAATCATGGCGTTCGTATGGGGGGGGGGGGGGTAAAAATGCTTGGATCCCAAAGAAAGTCCTACAAAAAACAAAATCCGGGGGGGGGGGCTAGACCTCCCAAATCTACAATTCTACCACTGGGCGGCGACAGCCGAGCGAATAAGGGATGGATCAAGGAGCCAGAGGCCGAGTGGGTGTGCGCGGAGGAGGCCTCCTGCGTGGCGACCTCACTCCGGACCCTCGCCACGGCAGCACTCCCATCCCCACCCAAAAAACACTCCAGCAGCCCGGTGGTGATAGCCACCCTCCAATCCTGGAACCAACTGCGGCAGCAATTTGGCCTGACCAAAATGTCGGACAAAGCTCCCATCTGCAACAACCATAGGTTCACACCAGCACTGACTGACGCCACCTTCAAAATGTGGAGGCAGGACGGAGGGACACTGTCAGTCAGGGACCTATACACGGACGGCAGGGTCGCAACACTGGACGAACTGACAGAGAAATTTCAGCTAGCCAGGGGGAACGAGCTAAGGTATCTGCAGCTCAAAAACTTCTTACGAAAGGAGACAAGGACGTACCCACAACCGCCACGACAGACACTACTGGACGCAAGCATACTAGACAAGGGAAACTGTAGTGACATGTATGACCGACTGACAGACAAGGCCGACACCGTACTGAACGCAACAAGAAAGAAATGGGAGGAGGACCTGGGGATTGAGATAGGGTGGGGACTCTGGAGCGAAGCACTGCATAGGGTCAATTCCACCGCCACATGCGCAAGGCTCAGCCTGATGCAGCTAAATGTGGTACATAGAGCCCACTTAACAAGAACCCGTATGAGTAGGTTCTTCCCAGAGGTGGAGGACAGATGTGAACGGTGCCAAAGAGGCCCGGCCAACCACGCCCACATGTTCTGGTCTTGCCCCAGACTTGTGGATTACTAGACAGCCTTCTTCGAGGCTATGTCCAAAGTGGTGGGGGTGAGGGTGGAGCCATGCCCGAAAGTGGCGGTCTTCGGGGTCTCCGACCGGCCAGATCTATTCCTGGGGAGGGCGGACGGCCTTGCCTTTGCCTCCCTGATCGCCGAATCCTGTAGAATCCTGTTTGGCTGGTGGTCAGCAGCACCACCCAGAGCTGCAGACTGGCTGTCCGACCTCTCGGAATCTCTCCAAATGGAGAAAATCAAATTCGCCATCCGAGGGTCAGACGACGGCTTCCACAGAACGTGGGAGCCATTCACGCTAATGTTCAGGGACCTGTTTGTGGCCAACGAACAAGAGGAAGCATAGCCAGGTAGCCAAGAATCAGGGGAAATTAGTCAAGAATCAGGGGAAGGTAGCCAAGGCATGAAAGGGAGAGATAGACTGGGAGGAAGGGAGGGGGATGGCTAAACCTGATGAAAGAAAGGCGAACCGTGGAAGGGGGGTGGGGGGGGGGGGACAAGAGAGGAGAACCAGCGGGGTGGGTCGGGGGGCGGGGAAACGGGAGCCGGAAGGAAGGCACGGGATGCCAAAATGTGCATGACATCTCCAGGAGCGGGGAACGAGGAAAATAAAGATGGAGGACTGGAGGAGCAGCAGAAGTGGAGGCGAGCGCGGGACGGCAGCGAGACCCGTCCGGGAGAAGCAGGCGACAACAAGACAAGACACAGCCAAGTATCGCACACTGTAATTATCTCCCCGGCACGCAAATGTATATTTGCCTCCCCAATTCCCGCCACCCCTGCCCCCCCCCCCCATTCCCCCCACCCCACCCCACCCCCCGCAGTCGCCTACTTACGTGGTGTGGGTAATTTTGCCAGGTGTACAGAGCTGCCGCTGTCGAAATGGTGCACAATACCCTACCAGTTATTCTATTTCATATTTTATTGTATTTTATGTTGGGGTGTGCCCTTCTCCTCTAAGTATGTGTATACATATATATATGTTTCTTATTCTGTATACATAACGGTAATTATACCTTGTTCAAAAACCCAATAAAAAAACATTTATGAAACAAAATGAATGTAAATTGCCCTTCTGTAGCAGAGGGATGATATTGTACACTGTGACTCCACAAGACAAGTTGTAAGTTTAGCGTTGCTTCAAACACCTCTCCATCTTTCCCGACCCACACTTGAAGTGTCCCTTATTCTGATCCTTAAGAATTGAAACCGCGCACAACCAGGTTGTGCTCAAAATGCCAGTGCTCTTCAAAAAGTGTGGAGGATAACACAATCCGAAGCAATTGGCATTTGACGTTTGTACTTGCTGGACTGCAGACAACATGCGGGTGAGAGCCGGGGCCAGCTGGATGCAGTTGCAGAGGGCTGGCATAGGCACGGCGGGCTGAATGGCTTCCTGTGCCGTAACAATTATATTATGATTCTATGACCTGAATGGTTAAAGTAGTTAAATGCCTGGCCTGCTTTTCTTACCGAGATAACTGGGTCTGAAAGCAGCCACATTAGTGTAAAATATAACTGGCTTAAATGTCTCGCTGACCAAATTCCACTCTACTTCCCTGCTCTTTCCTGTTTCAAACCACATGTTTATAGTTAACCAACCAGGATCAGTTTTGTAGATTGTATCGGTGTGGTTAGTGATAGGAGTCTGTAAGTGGAGGAGGGAGGACAGCAGCTTGCAGCCTGTTCTCAGGCGGGATGTCCGGAGTGTTTGCACTGCTGCTGCTGCCGCCCAGGCGCTTCGCTGCCGCTGGGCTGCTCTCGGTGAGGCGGGCGCTGCCGGGGAGCAGACTGGGCGGTGTGCAGGTGGGAAGCTCCAGAGCGAAGGCCCAGCAGCCACACTGTGGGGGTGGGGTTGATTGGCGACTTCTGGGCCATTCACCAGCCGAGTCCAGCTGCCTGTCATACGGCGGGAGGCAATCGGAGTGCGGGCTTTTTCTTTGCTCCTGTTCCTGAAATGTGAGCAGTTCCCAAAGTAGCAGCTCGAAGCAAATTACTGCGGATGCTGGAATCTGGAACAAAACCCACAAAGAAAATGCTGGACAATCTCAGCAGGTTTGACAGCATCTGTGAGACCTTCTGAGTGTTGCCTAAAGGATTGAGTTGAGTTGAATCTGCTACCTTGGGTCTGACAGCGTTTGTGGAGAGAGAAGGGAGCTAACATCTTGGACGGGATTCGCCGACCCCCCGCCGGGTTGGAGAATCGCTGGGGGTTGGCGTGAATCCCACCCCTGCCGGCCGGCGAATTTTCCGGCCCCCCAAAAACCCCCCCATGTGAATCGCACCGCACGCTACGGAGAATGGCGAGGACTGGCGCGATGCAATGGGCCTTGGGGCCGCCCGAATTATCCAGGCGGCCTCGGGGTGGGTGGGGGTTAGGGGGGGGTATCTGGCCTCGGGGCGTGCTCCCACGGTGACCTGGCCCACGATTGGAGCCCACTGATCCGCAGGCGGGCCTGTGCCATGGGGGCACTCTATTCCTTCGCTGTGGATCTCTGCGATGGCCGACGTGGAGATGAACCCCCCTGTGCATGTGCTGGGATGGCGCCAGCACACGCTGGTGCTGCCGCGCATGCGCAAACTCGTGCCGGCTGGCGGAGGCCCTTCGGTGCTGGTTGGCATGGCGCCAAGCCCCTACGCGGCGCAAACCACTCTGGCGCCGGCCTAGTCCCAGAAGGTGCGGAGGATTCCGCACCTTTGGGGCTGCCCGACGCCGGAGTGGTTCATGGAGTGCCCACCCTGTCAATTAACGGAGAATCCCGCCCCTTGAGTCTGGATGACTCTTTTTTTCAAAGCTAGGGAGAACTGAAAATGGGGTCAGATTTATACTGTGTGTGTGTATTGGCTGATTGTAACTCAGGCAGCATGCCTGTTTCGTTCTATCTGCTCCAGGATAAGCAAAATACAGCTGATTTCTTTCAGAGGATTTGGGCATTGCTGATGAGCCCCGAATTTATCGCCCATCCCTAATTGTCCTCGAAGAGGACGTGATGGAGCCATTGCCTTGAGTCGCTGCCGTTCATGTGGTGTTAGGGAGGGAGTTCTGAGATTTTGGCCCAGTGACTGAAGGAACTGCAATATCATTCCAAGTCGGGATGGTGTGGCTTGGAGGGGAACTTGCAGGTGGTGGTTCCCGTGCATCTGCCTACTCTTGTCCTGACAGGATCTAGATGGTGGAGCTTGCAGGTTTGGAGGTTGTTGAAGGACTCTTGAGTTGTTGCAGTGTGTCTTGTAAATGCTGCCACTATGTGTCAATGGCAACAAATGGAGAAACAATTAAAATAGGTGATTCGCAAAAATTGGAGAAGTGTGTCTGTGTGGAGTTTGCACTTTCTCCCCATGTCTACATGGATTTCCTCCGGATGCTCCAGTTTCCTTCCACAGTCCAAAGATGTGCAGGTTAGGTGGATTGGCCATGCTAAATTGCCCATAAGTGTCCATGAAGGTTATGTTGGGTTTTTGGATTACAGGGATAGGGTGGAGATGTGGGCTGAAGGGTGCTCTTTCTAAGGGCAGGTGCAGACTCAGTGGGCCAAATGGCCTTGTGCACTGTAAATTCCATGATAAGTGCAGATATCTTGGATAGTTGTAGGGCTAGAGAGATTACAAAGATAGGGAAGGGTGGGGCCATGGAGGGATTTGAAAATTGGGATAAGAATTTTTACATCTGAAGTGTAGCTGGACAAGACCACAAGATAGGTCAGTGCGCACAAGGGTAACAGATGAGTGGAATTGGATGTGAGAAAGTTTTGGACAATTTTAATTTCAGGAGGGGAAGATGCAGGCCGTCAGCAACATCATCTAAAAACACAGTATCAGTTTCCACATGAAAGCTGATGACATGAGTTCACCCGCACTACCACCTGTCCCAACTCCTTCACTGTCTGTCTCTAAATGATTAGACTGAACAAAGAACAATACAGCACAGGAACAGGCCCTTCAGCCCTCCAAGCCTGTACCGGTCATGATATCAACCTTTGCCAAAACCCTCAGCACTTGTGCCGGATCCCTCTATACCCATCCTATCCATGTGTTTGTCAAGATGCCTTCTGCACGCCGTTAATGTATCTGCTTCCATAACCTCCCCTGGAAACGCGTTCCAGGCACTCGCCACCCTTGCACATCTCCTCTAATCTTTGCCCCATAGACCTTAAACCTATGCCCCCTGGTAACTGGCCCCTCCATCCTGGGAAAGAGTGCCTGCCCATCCACTCTATCCGTGCCCCTCATAATCTTGTAGACCTCTATCAGGTCACCCCCTCAACCTCCTTCTTTCTAATGAAAACAGTCCAAGTCTTTTCAGCATCTCCACATAGCTAATGCCCTCCAGACCAGGCAACATCCTGGTAAACCTCTGCACGCTCTCCAAAGCCTCCACATCCTTCTGGTAGTGTGGCGACCAGAATTGTGTGTAATATTCCAAGTGCTGCCTTACCAAGATTCTATACAGCTGTAGCATGACTTGCTAGTTTTTATACTCGCCCCATCCAATGAAGGAATGCATTCCATATGCTTTCTTGAAATGAATGCTTGACTGATGACCAGTACAGGCTGAGCAGAAATTCCCAGCAGCTATATATTGGGAAGCTCATGCACAGTGTCCCAGCTATTGACTCAGTCCCTCTCCTTGACAACTGTATGAGGCGGAACCAGATTGATCTTAACCTTGGTATCTTATTTGTCCCTAAAATTAACTTGTTTTTCATTTATTTGTTCATCCAATGAAAGCATCACAAGCTGGACCAGTAGTGCTTGCTCATCACTAATTGCCCTTGAGAAAGTGATGGTGAGCTGCCTTTGGGCGGCACGATGGCACAGTGGTTAGCACTGATGCCTCACAGCACCAGGGACTCTGGTTCAACTCTGGCTTGGGTGACTGGAGTTTTCTCCGGGTGCGCTGATTTCCTTCCACATTCCAAAGATGCGCAGACTAGGTGGATTAAAATTCCTACAGTGCAGAAGAGGGTCTTTCAGCCCATTGAGACTGCACCAACTTTCTGAAAGAGCACCCTACCTAGGACCACTGCCCCACCCTATCCCCGTAACCCCATAACTCCACCTAACCTCCACATCTTTGCACAGTAAGGGGCAATTTAGCATGGCCAATCCACCTAACCTGCACTCTTTGGACTGTACACAAGGAGACATGGGGAGAAAGTGCAAACCCACTCAGATTGGCCTTGCTACATTGTTCCTTAGTATCAAAAGGTGCAGGTTAGGTGGGGTTATGGGGTGGGGTGGGGGAGTGAGTGTGCCTAGGTCGGGTGCTCTTTCAGAGGATCAGTGCAGACTCCATGGGCCAAATAGGCTCCTCCATCACTGTAGCAATTCTATGGTTCTTGAACCGTTGCAGTCCATATGGTGTAGGTACACACACACACACACTGCTGTTGGGGAGGGAGTTCCGGGACTTTGACTAAGGGACAGTGAAGAAACGGCGATATATTTCCAAGCCAAGATGGTGTATGGCTTTTAGAGGAACTTGAATGTGATGTCGTTGTTATGTCCTTGGTCTTTTAGGCGGTAATGTTCGCAGATTTGGAAGGTGCTTTCAAATGAGCCTTGGTGAGATATTGCAGTGCATCTTGTAGACAGTACATATTGCTGCTACCGTGCATTGGTAATGGAGGGAGTGAACATTGAAGGTGGTGGATAGGGTGCCTATCAAGCGGGCTGCTTTGACCTGGATGGTGTTGAGCTACTTGACTTTAGTTGGAGCTGCACTAGTGCAGTCAAGTGGAGACTATTCCATTACACTCCTGACGTGTGCCTTGCAGGTGATGAACAGGCTTTTGGGGTGGTCAGGATGTGAGGTAGGATTCCTAGCCTCTGACCTGCTCTTGTAGCCACAGTATTAATATGGCTGGTACAGATCAGTTTCTGGTCAATGATAATCCCCAGGATGTTGATAATGGGGAATTCGGCCATGGTAATACCATAGGATGTCAGGGGGAGATGGTTAGATTATCCCTTGTTTGGAGATGGTCATGGTCTGACACTTGTGTGGCACGAATGTAACTTGCCACTTATCAGCCCAACCCTGAATGTTGTTCAGGTCTTGCTGCATTTGGACATGGACTACATTATCTGAGGAGTTGCGAATGGTGCTGAACATTGTGCAGTCATATGCGAACAGCCCCACTTCTGACCTTATGAGGTCACTGATGAAGCAGCTGAAGATGGTTGAGCCTAGACCACTACCCTGAGGAACTCCTGCAGTAACACACTGGGACTGAGATGATTGATCTCTCACAACCGCAACCACTTTCGTTGTGCCAGGTGTGACTCCAACCAACAGGAAGATTTCCCCCTAATTCCCATTGACTCAAGTTTTGCTTGGACTCCTTGATCAAATGCTGCCTTGATGTGAAGGGCACTCACCTCTGGAGTTCAGCTCTTTTGTCTATGTTTGAACCAAGGCTGTATTGAGGTCAGGAGCTGAGTGACCCTGGCGGAACCCAAACTGAGCATCTGTGAGCAGGTCATTGCTGAGTAAGTGCCGCTTGATAGCACTGTCGATGACTCCTTCCATCACTTTACTGTTAATTGAGAGCAGACTGATGGGGTGATAGTTGACTGGGTTGGACTTGTCCTATTTTTTGTGGCAGGGCAAACCTGGGCTACTGCTAAGTTATATGTGTTAAACCCCTCTGGGTGTTCAGGTTAGTCGTCACAATGTTGTGGAGAAACTGCAGGCACAGGTTACATCAGGAGTGACTGCAATAATGTGTTGCATATTAAACTCTGAAATTTTCTTTTTCATATTTAGATTGGTTGCTGTTTATCTAAAGTCAGTGGCAGTGATGTTCTTAAAGCAACATTGGCTGATGATGCAACAAAGAAATACGGAAACCAACCGCCTACATTATTCTCAAAAATTATTGATAAGTCGCTTCCAGCCGACATTATATACGAAGATGATCAGGTATATTTACTGTACTGAATGTTTTTTGACTTGTGGTAATGAAGACCTCTTGGTGCATTCTTATTTCCATGAATTGCGGGTCTTTAATGCAGAAAAGAAAGAACTTCCATCCACATAATGTCTTGTGATGTTTTCAGGATATCCCAATTAATTACTTTAGGATTGAGTCATTGTATGTCATGAGTAATTATGAAATGCTGGAAATGCTCAGTAGGCCTGGCAGCATCTATGGAGAAGGAAACTGGGTTCACAGACTGAAATTTGTCCTTAGTGTGCCTATCCTGATGTCAGGATCAGCTCTGTCAGAACCTGGAAGAGCGAGTCAGATATAATCTTCCTGGAGGCAGCCATTAGGAAGTTACATCCGGGAGCTTTGTCCAATTTTGGCATCCAGCTGGATTCCAGCATTGGGAAGTCCAATCAGCATGACATGTAGGGAGGACTGTCTTCCATCTTCGCAGTGTGGGTGATATCTGGCCATCAGCAGGAGCAAGAAAACATATGGAATGCTTGCCTTCATTGGATGGGGCATCTGGCAAGTCATGCTACAGTTGTATAGAACCTTGCTATGGCCGCACTTAGAATATTGCACACAATTCTGGTCTCCACACTACCAGAAGGATGTGGAGGCTTTGGAGAGGGTGCAGAGGAAGTTTGCCAAAATGTTGCCTGGTGTGGAGGGTGTTAGCTATGCGGAGAGGCTGAACAGACTCAAATTGTTTGCATTAGAAATACGGAGGTTGCGGGGTGATCTGATAGAGGTCTAGAAGATTATGAGGGGCATGGATAGAGTGGATGGGCAGGCACTCTTTCCCAAGGTGGAGGGGCTAGTCACCAGGGGGAATAGGTTTAACGTCTGTGGGGCAAAGTTTAGAGGAGATGTTCGAGGCAGGTTTTGTACGCAGAGGGTGGTGAGTGCCTGGAACGCATTGCCAGGGGAGGTTGTTGAAGCAGATACATTAGTGGCGTTCAAAAGGCATCTTACTAAATACATGGATAAGATGGGTATAGAGGGATACGGCACAAGGGTTTTGGCCAAGGTTGATATCATGACCAGTACAGGCTTGGAGGGCCGAAGGGCCTGTTCCTGTGCTGTATTGTTCTTTGTTCAATAGTGGTTCCACGGAGCGAAGCAGCTGCCATTGAGGCAGGACATGCATTAGCAGAGACATCAGTCTCTTGGGCATGCAAGGGTGTGCCTACTGCCTGGGGGTAGATCCCCTCAGTGAATTATCCACCATCAACAAATAACTATGAACATTTAATTCAGTCACAGCTTCAACTTCCTCAGTATCAAGTTGGTTTTGATCCATTGTCGGGCTCCTGATACAACAAGCGTTCTGTGCGATGCCAGAAGGCTGCAGCACTAGGGTTTTATTGGGGCCTCAGCTGTCTTCATTACCTGCCTCTGTGATGGTATCCTGCTCCTGGGAACGGCACCGGGCGGTAGGACATCTTTGGGGATACATTCCATTGAAGATTCCCACAACTGTACTTCACCCCACCCCTCTACCTGCAAACCTGCCACCACAGGGTCAGGAAATTTCAGCCCAATGTTTCAAGTCAATGATTTTTCATCTGATGATCAGATTATTGACCTGAAACATTAATCCTATCTCTCTCTCTCCACAGATGCTGCCTGACCTGCTGAGTATTTCCAGCATTGTTAGACATAGAACAGACTGTGCAGAAGGAGGCCATTCGGCCCATCGAGTCTACACCAACCCACTTAAGCCCTCATTTCTACCCTATCCCCATAACCCAATAACCCCTCCGAACCACTAAGGACAATTTATCATGGCTAATCCACCTAACCTGCATGTCTTTGGACTGTGGGAGGAGACCGGAGCACCCGGAGGAAACCCACGCAGACACGGGGAGAACGTGCAGACTACGCACAGGCAGTGACCCACTGGGATCCTGAGACCCTGGCGCTGTGAAGCTACAGTGCTGTCCACTTGTGCTACCGTGTTGCTCCAAAAAGAATCGAACCCGGGACCTTGGACCTGTGAAGCAATTGTGCTAACCACTATGCTGCCGTGCTGCCCTACCGTGCATTTTCTACTTTTATTTCAGAATTCCAGCATTTGCCATGTTTTCTTTCTGCCTGGGTAATTAGCATTGGTACTGTGCTCTTTATTCCATTGCAATTAATTATTTCACGGCACTGCATGCTCACTGAATAGTCTAATTCTAAGAAAACACATCCACCCTAAATGTGGTCAATGCAGGAAGTCTGAAATAGCCTACGAGAGAGAACATCATAAACACGGGAAGGGATTTTTTAAAAATTGGTATTTTCAATTTATACACTTTATGTTTAATACTTACAGCACATGTGGCTCTTGTACACGTATTGATATTGTCTGACTTGGTGTTGCGACCCCCCTTTTCCGTTCAGGGTGTACTGTCCCCTGGCTCCTATTCTTCCCTTTCCATCCCCCTTCCCTTTATGTTTTCTGCTGTGGGTTTGGGGGGATGGGGGGCTTCTGCCTCCTCCCACTTCTCGTGCTTCCCCCTGTAGTATCCCTGAGTTCCCTCCTCACTTCTTCTCCCCTACCCCCAGAGTTGTGTGTTCCTGTCTGTCTTCTCCCATCTCTCACTTTTTCCCTACTCGCTGTTGGCTTCAACCAGGTCTTGGAACGGGCTGATGAATTGTCCCCATGCTTTGAGGAAGCCTTCTTCCGACCCTTGGATGGTGTATTTGATCATCTTCAAATGGAGAAATTCCGCTAGGTCTGCCAGCCAGTCTGCAGCTGTGGGTGGCGCTGCTGATCGGCAGCCGAGCAGGATTCTCCGGCGTGTGATTAGTGAAGCTAAAGCTAGGGCGTCGACCTACTTCCCCATGTGTAGCTCTGTCTGTTCGGTTTCCCCGGAGATTGCCACTCTTGGGCGTGGCTCCACCCTCACCCCCACAACCTTGGACATTGCCTCCGAGAAGACTGCCCAGAACCCTGCAAGTTTGGGACAGGCCCAAAATATGTGGGTGTGGTTGGCCGGGCTTCTCTGGCACCGTTCACATTTATCCTCCACCTCCGGGAAGAACCTGTTCATCTGGGTACAGGGTGGGGGGTGGGGGGGTGGGAATCTTCTTAGGCCTAAAAGGCTGGGGGAGGAACACAATTCTAAATGACCCATTTGTGCTGCTTTTAATGTCACTTTTTTGGTTCTGTGTTTACTTATTTCCTCCTTTGCAGTGCCTTTCTTTCAGAGATGTGAATCCTCAGGGTCCAGTTCATTTCCTTGTGATACCCAAAATGGCTATACCACGGATCAGTGCCGCAACAGATGATGACAAAGAGGTAGGAAAGGATGGTTAATATAAATAGAATGTAATACTGTTACCATTCAGTAATAAATGGCAATATTACTGGGGCCATTCAGACCAAAACAGTTTGATCTTCCGTCTATGCTACACACTAGCTGATCTTGGCTAGGGCTGCAGTGCAGTTCGGTACTGTTGGCCTGAACTTCCTGAGACTGGAAGTGGAATAACTGGCTTGGGTTTTTGCTTTTGAAATGACCCAGAAAACATACACACCTTGGAATAATCCCAGTGATAACTGTTGGAATACGAACATCAAGAGGCGTCGGAGGAGGTTCGGATTGTGCTGGTCTGCGATGTGTGCTCTGCAGTTGAATAATCTGCAGTAGCCCAGCAGCCATTTTATCTGGATTCACAAGTAGAATTCAGCTATGAAGAGGGGTTGATTAGGCTGAGGTTGTTCCCCTCAGAGTTGAGAAATCTGATTTGGGGGATTGAGTTGTACAAAATTATGAAGGACATGGATAAGATGGATATGAAGAAAAGACTTGTCCCCTGAGTAGAGGTCCAATAATCAGGAGCATGGATTTAAAGTAATGGGTAGGTCAATTAGAGAGGGTTTGAAGAAAAATCTTTTCACCTAGAGGGTGGTATGAATCTGGAACTCACTGCCTGAAAGGGTGGTAGATGTGGGAACCCTCACAACATTTAAGGAGTATTCAGATGAGCACTTGAAACACTATGGCATAAATCACTGCGGACCGAGCGCTGGAAAATTGAATTAGAGCAGATAGGTGCTTGATGGCTAGTGCATACACAAAAGGTCAACGGGCCTCTTTCTGTGCTGCAGTTATATTAATAATAATAATAATAATAATAATCGCTTATTGTCACAAGTAGGCTTCAATGAAGTTACTGTGAAAAGCCCCCAAACACCACATTCCGGCACCTGTTCGGTGAGGCTGGTACGGGAATTGAACCCGCGCTGCTGGCCTTGTTCTGCATTACAAGCCAGCTGTTTAGCCCACTGCTGAACCAGACCCTATTATTATTAATTATTATTAACTGTATTAGATACAATTTAACCTGTATGTGTGAGCTTCACCAAAGGGAGATGTTTTATCTGTTATGTGAAGTTTGTTCTCCTTGTTGTAAACAGCTGCTGGGACATTTACTGATAGTGGCCAAAAACATTGCAAAGAAAGAAGGGCTCGCAGATGGGTACAGATTGGGTAAGTCCGCTAATACTTTGGTAATAAATTGATATGTCTCTGGTCAATGAATGGGGATAGAATGGGTGCAATCTTCCCAAAAGGGAACAGAGTCCCTGTGCAAGCTCGCAGTGCCAAGAAACACATGGCTATTCAACGTGACTTGCTTTAAATAAGGGGCCTGAACGGGGAATGCGCCATAGGCCGAGGCTGCACATAGCCCCATTTTTTACAATGGAGAGCTCTGCTCTGAGACCCCCACAAGAATCCCTGACCGCCACACCCCCCAATACCCACAATGGGGGTGCGTGCAAAAAATGCCAGCTTGGCAGTGCCAACCCGCCACCTTGGTGCCCTTGCCAGCGCTACCAGGGTATCTTGGCAGTGACAGGCTGGCACCCAGATAACACTGCCAAATTAACCAGATGGCACCAGTAGTGCCAAGGCACCCCCTGTTCAAAGGGCATGCAGTTGGGGGCCTTCAATCCCCTTGGAGACTCCCACAAGTGCCGTTTGCCTGGTCGCCGTTTGTGTGGACCAATAGCAAACGCCGCTCATCCGAGGTCCCCGAGGCAAAGGGATTGAATCCCAAAGCCTCAGTACCGCGGGAATCTGGATATTAGAGCAAGGCTTACTGCCTCACTCTAATATACAGATTTGCCAAAACGTGATCCCACCCATTGTGGTCAGGATTCTCCTTACAACATCTCGTGTAATTGCGTTGAATCTTGTGAGGCGTTGCGAGCCGGGTAGATCCCGGGAGCAGGGTCTCCCAGCTTTCACTGGCCACGCTGCACTGCGACGAGCTGCTTTTCCTGCTCAGTGTGGCCTGAGGATCACCACCAATGTTTTTCAATATCTGATGTAATAATTTATAAATGTTATTGACTTCCATTCAGGCCTTAGCTCAGGGATAGTGACAGGTATATAGTCTATCTATTGGGTTCTTTCCTGGTAGGATATACTGCCTAGAAAACAGGGTTAGGCTGTTAGGCTGTATTTAATGGCAACATTATTTTTCATCTGCACATAGACAGAAGAGAAAAGTTAAAGAATTGGTGTTGGCACAGAGGTGTGGAAAAGAATGCGCTTTGGTGATTGTGTTAAAACTGGAAGACGTGTAACAATCATAACTTCTCCAATAAAGTGAATCGCTGTGTTTTCACAAATGTACTTTGTACAGGCAATTAGTGGTGCCTCTTAAAATGTAGAAAGACAGCAAAAGGTGCTGGCAAATGTTCCTCCTACTCAACCACTCTTTGAGTCACAGAGAAACCCCAGTGGCAATAGTTTCCCCTGAGGCAACCCCACTCCCCTCCACCCAAAACTCCAGGGCCTGCCTGACTTACACCAGTGTTCCCACATTCTACCTTCCTGGTTTGGTGTGCGGCATGCTTCCCAGCTGTGGTAGCGCTCCCAGTGGCGCTGCTGAGCTACGTGACTCCAAATGGCCAGCTGCAGAGGGTGAGGTAGTTGGCCTTGAGAGGGATGGTCTAATAAGGACACAGAGTCCACATTGAGGAAAAATAAGGACAAAGTTTTATTTACAAATGATATACACTTCCCGGTAGACCCCTACCAGGTTCCTACTTGGTCAGTACCTTACTATATACACTGGGTGATTGAGGTACTCCGCCCTAACAGGGGAAGCATTTCCACCTTGTAGGTCCCATGGGGGATATTGCACATGGCAACCCTGATGGAAACAAATTAATTCATGACTCCTGTAAAGTGCATCCGGGAATCCTGCACATGGTCAAGGTGGCATTGTAGCGAACTTTAGGGCCTGTCACCATAAAATTATTTAATTCGGCCTGTCATTCAGTCAATTTCATTCTAATGTTTTATGAAGCCACTATACATTGTGTGATTATGTGGTGTTTGCTAGAGAAGTACATTTGTCCACCGCATTTTCTTGGGTGTAATTTTGCTTGTGCAGAGCCACGCCAAAAATATAAACTGCCAGTTTGTTTGATATAAATGTTGGGTTTGTATGTTTGAAAAATTAGATCCTAACACTCTCTTCCTATTATGGATTAGTACCTGGGAATATGATGTTATTGGTATTACTGAGACTTGGTTGAGGGATGGGCAAAACTGGCAACTAAATATCCCAGGGTATAGATGCTTCAGGAGGGATAGAGAGGGAGGTAAAAGCTGTGATTAAGGAGGGCACGATGGAGGATTCGAGCACTGAGGCAATATGGATAGAGCTAAGAAATAGGAAGGGTGCAGTAACATTGTTGGTACTTTACTATAGGCCTCCCAAAAGCGAGCGTGATGTAGAGGTACAAATATGTAGACAGATTATAGAACAATGTAGGAGCAATAGGGTGGTTGTGATGGGAGATTTTAACTTCCCCAACATTGAATGGGACTCATGTAGTGTTGGAGGCGTAGATGGAGCAGAATTTGTAAGGAGCATCCAGGAGAGTTTTTTAGAGCAGTATGTAAATAGTCCAACTCGGGAAGGGGTCATACTAGACCTGGTATTGGGGAATGATCCCGGCCAGGTGGTTGACGTTTCAGTCGGCGATTACTTTGGGAATAGCGATCACAATTCCATAAGTTTTAGAATACTCATGGACAAAGACGAGAGTGGTCCTAAAGGAAGAGTGCTAAATTGGTGAAAGGCCAACTATAACAAAATTCGGCAGGAGCTTGGGAATGTGGATTGGGAGCAGCTGTTTAAGGGTAAATCCACATTTGAAATGTGGGAGTCTTTTAAGAAAATGTTGATTAGAGTGCAGGACGGACATGTTCCTGTGAAAATTAGAGATAGAAATGGCAAGATTAGGGAACCATGGATGACGGGTGAAATTGTGAGACTAGCTAAGGTGAAAAAGGAAGCATACATAAGATCGAGGCGACTCAAAACTGATGAAGCTTTGGAGGAATATCGGGAAAGTAGGACAAATCTCAAACACGCAATACAGAGGGCTAAAAGGGGTCATGAAATATCTTTGGCTAATAGGGTTAAGGAAAATCCCAAAGCCTTTTATTCGTATATAAGGAGCAAGAGGGTAACTAGAGAAAGGATTGGCCTACTCAAAGACAAAAGAGGGAATTTATGCGTGGAGTCAGAGGAAATGAGTGAGCTTCTTAATGAGTACTTTGCATTGGTATTCACCAAGGAGAGGGACCTGACGGATGTTGAGGCTAGGGATGGACGTTTAAATACTCTAGGTCATGTCGGCATAAGGAAGGGGGAGGTTTTGGGTATTCTAAAAGGCATTAAGGCATTAAGACAAGTCCCCAGGACCGGATGGGATCTATCCCAGGTTATTGAGGGAAGCGAGGGACGAAATAGCTGGGGCCTTAGCAGATATCTTCGCAGCATCCTTGAGCACGGGTGAGGTTCCGGAGGACTGGAGAATTGCTAATGTTGTCCTTTTGTTTAAGAAGGGTAGCAGGGATAATCCAGGGAATTATAGATCTGTGAGCTTGACGTCAGTGGTAGGCAAACTGTTGGAGAAGGTACTGAGGGATAGGATCTATTCACATTTGGAAGAAAATAGACTTAATAGTGATAGGCAGCTTGGTTTTGTGCAGGGAAGGTCATACCTTACAGGGTCCCAGGTTCGGTTCCCAGCTGGGTCACTGTCTGTGCGGAGTCTGCACGTCCTCCTCGTGTGTGCGTGGGTTTCCTCCGGGTGCTCCGGTTTCCTCCCACAGTCCAAAGATGTGCGGGTTAGGTGGATTGGCCATGCTAAATTGCCCGTAGTGTCCTAAAAAGTAGGGTTGGGGGGGGGGGGGGGGGGGGGGGGGGGGGGTTGTTGGGTTACGGGTTTAGGGTTGATACGTGGGTTTGAGTAGGGTCATTGCTCGGCACAACATCGAGGGCCGAAGGGCCTGTTCAGTGCTGTACTGTTCTATGTTCTCTAAACCTAATAGAATTCTTTGAGGAAGTGACAAAGTTAATTGATGAGGGAAGGGCTGTAGATGTCATATACATGGACTTCAGTAAAACGTTTGATAAAGTTTCCCATGGCAGGTTGATGGAAAAAGTGAAGTTGTATGGGGTTCAGGGTGTACTAGCTAGATGGATAAAGAACTGGCTGGGCAACAGGAGACAGAGAGTAGTGGTGGAAGGGAGTGTCTCAAAATGAAGAAAGGTGACTAGTGGTGTTCCATAGGGATCCGTGCTCGGACCACTGTTGTTTGTGATATACATAAATGATCTGGATGAAGGTATAAGTGGTCTGATGAGCAAGGTTGCAGATGATACTAAGATTGATGGAGTTGCAGATAGCGAGGCGGACTGTCAGAGAATACAGCAAAATATAGATAGATTGGAGAGTTGGGCAGAGAAATGGCAGATAGAGTTCAATCCAGGCAAATGCGAGGTGATGCATTTTGGAAGATCTAACTCAAGAGCTGACTATATTGTCAACGGAAGAGTCCTGGGGAAAATTGATGTACAGAGGGATCTGGGAGTTCAGGTCCATTGTACCCTGAAGGTGGCAACGCAGGTCGCTAGAGTGGTCAAGAAGGTATACAGCATGCTTGCCTTCATCGGACAGGGTATTGAGTGCAAGAGTCGGCAGGTCATGTTACAGTTGTATAGGACTTTGGTTAGGCCACATTTGGAATACTGCGTGCAGTTCTGGTCGCCACATTACCAGAAGGATGTGGATGCTTTAGAGAGGGTGCAGAGGAGGTTCACCAGAATGTTGCCTGGTATGGAGGGTGCTAGCTATGAAGAAAGGTTGAGTAGATTAGGATTGTTTTCATTGGAAAGACGGAGGTTGAGGGGAGACCTGATTGAGGTCTACAAAATTATGAGAGGTATGGACAGGGTGGATAGCAACAAGCTTTTTCCAAGAGTGGAGGTGTCAATTACAAGGGGTCACGATTTCAAGGTGAGAGGGGAAAAGTTTAAGGGAGATGTGCGTGGAAAGATTTTTACGCAGAGGGTGGTGGGTGCCTGGAATGCTTTGCCAGAGGCGGGTACGATAGCATCATTTAAGATGCATCTGGACAGATATATGAACGGATGGGCAACAGAGAGAAGTAGATCTTGGAAAATAGGCAACAGGTTTAGATAAAGGATCTGGATCGGCGCAGGCTGGGAGGGCCGAAGGGCCTGTTCCTGTGCTGTAATTTTCTTTGTTCTTTATTAGCATAATGTTAGGTGTCACTGTCCATCATTATCAATGGATTGATTTCTGGTGTGGCCGTGGGGAAAGGGGGAAGAAGGTTTAGCCTGGGGATCTCCAGTTCCAACCTATTTGGTATTTCTCCAGTTTTGAGTGGATTCGAGGTAGATATGGAGGCAATTTAAAAAGAATAGTAAGTTCCTTGTTATGGCCCTTTTACCATTCAACACAAAACAAAACAAAAGCTTAAATTGCAAGAAGTTAATTAGATTGTGTTTAATGCCAACATAAAATTCACCCTTTTGGAGTAAGTTGTCAATCCAAGTGGACTGATGTATATTTTATACCCATAAGTTTAAGATGTTTTTTGTGTTAGGTAATATCGCAAAGATAAACATTGTCAACAAAAATAAAAAATCAGCCTCAAAAGCAAATTGTCTGCTCAAATATTTCCTTTCTCTTTTGAGCCATTGACTGATTCCAGTTGCAGGTCTCCAGTCGAATGAGGATAGGACTAGTAAATCCCATTGCTTTATCTGATGCATTAGTGAGGAGCTGAAGGAAATTAGTAATAGTAGAGAAATGGTTTTAGGGCAATTAATGGGATTAAAGATGAATAAATCTCCAGGACTTGATAATCTTCATACCAGAATACTTAAGGAAGTAACCCTAGAAATAGGTAATCCATTAGTGGTTGTTTTCCAAAATCTTTTGGACTCTGGAATGGTTCCTACAGATTGGAGGGTAATTAACATAACCCCTCGACACAAAAAGGGAGGTAGAAAGAAAACAGGGAACCATTGACCAGTAAACCTGGTAGGAAAGTTGCTAGATTCCATAATAATAATTGCTTATTGTCACAAGTAGGCTTCAATGAAGTTACTGTGAAAAGTCCCTAGTCGCTACATTCCGGCTCCTGTACGGGGAGGCGGTACGGGAATTGAACCCCCGCTGCTGCCATTGTTGTGCATTGTTCTGTATTACAAGCCAGCTGTTTAGCCCACTGTGCTAAACCAGCCACTTCACGGATTTCATAGCACAGTATTTGGAAGACAGTGGTGTAATCAGACAAAGTCAGCATGGATTTCCAAAAGGGAAATCGTGTTTGACAAATTTATTGGAATTCTTTGAAGATGTAACTAGTAGAGTTAACCTGGGCGACACGGTGGATGTGGTTTATTAAGACTTACAGAACTCTTTCAACAAGGTCTTGTAATGACTTAGGCCAGGCCTTTGAAATTAGCCAATTAGAATACGAGTTTCCTGATTAGTGGCCCAATCAGAGAACCCCTTTCTCTGTATTTAACAGGGAGTGTCAGATCCCCTGCGCTCCCAGTGTAGACAGCAAGCTGAATGCACCTGGTTATTCGGCTGTTGGTTTTGTAAATGAAGGGAATTCTGGTGACGGGACTTCTGCCTCCGAGGACTTCTTACAAGTCTCACATAGCAGATTATTTTGTAAAGTTAAAGCACGGGTAGTGTCTTCAGATGGATAGAAAGCTGGTTAGCAAAACGTTGGAATAAATGGGGCATTTTCCGATTGGCAGGCAGTGACTAGTGGGGTGTTGTAGGGATCTGTGATGGGTCCCCAACTGTTCACATTATATATTAATGATTTTAACAAGTAAACTAAATGTAGTATTTCCAAATTTGCAGATGATATAAAGTTGGGTGGGTGGGGGGGTGGGGTGGTGGTAAACTGAGGAGGATGCAGAGATTGTTCAGCGGGATTTGGACAAGCTGACTGAGTGGGCATATGCATGGCAGAGGCAGTATAACGTGGATCAATTTAATAATCTTTATTGTCACAAATAGGCTTACATTAACACTGCAATGAAGTTATGGGAAAACCCCTAGTCGCCACATTCCGGCACCAGTTCGGGTACACAGAGGGAGAATTCAGAATGTCCAATTCATCTAACAGCACGTCTTTTGGGACTTGTGGGAGGAAACCGGAGCAACTGGAGGAAACCCACGCAGACACAGGGAGAACGTGAAGACTCCGCACAGACTCAAGCCGGGAATCGAACCTGGGACCATGGCACTGTGAAGCAACAGTGCTACCCACTGTGCTACCGTGGCAGTGAGGTTATCGACTTTGGTCGTAAAAATAGAAAGGCAAACTATTATTTGAATGGGTGTAAATTGAGAGGGGTGGATACTCAGTGAGACCTTGGTATTATGCATCCATCGTTGAAAGTAAGCGTGCAGGTACAGCAGGCAATAAAAAAGGCAAATGGTAGGTTGGCCTTCATAGCGAGAGGATGTGAGTATAGGAATCGAGATGTTTTACTGCATTTGTATAGGGCATTGGTGAGGCCACACCTGCAGTATAGTGTGGAGTTTTAGTGTCCTTATCGGAGGAAGGTTGTTCTTGCTAAGGAGGGACTGCAACAAAGGTTTACCAGCTGATTCCTGGATGGCGGGACTGTCATATGAGGGGAGACTAAATTGGTTAGGATTATATTAACTGGAGTTTAGAAGAGTGGGGTGGGGGATCTCATAGAAACTTATAAAATTCTATCAGGATTAGACAGGGTAGATTCAGAAAGAAGTTTCCAAATGGTGGGAGTCCAGAACTAGGGGTCATAGTTTGAGGATATGGGGTAAAACATTTAGGACTGAGATGAGGTGAAATTTCTTCACCCGGAGAATGGCTAATTTGTGGAACTACCACAGAAAGTAGTTGAGGTGAAAACATTGTGTAATTTCAAGAAGAAATTAGATATAGCTCTTGGGACAAAAGGGATCAGGGGATATGGGGGGGAAGGCGGGACCAGGGTATTGAAATGGATATTCAGCCATGATCATAATGAATGGCAGAGCAGGCTTGAAAGCCCGAGTGGCCGCCTCCTGCTTCTAGTTTCTATGTATTATGGCTGACTGATACTCTGGACTCCTCAGTAAACATAGACAATGGTGAAAGGTTAATGAAGGGCTGCCTTCATTCACAATCTGGCACAAGTAATCACCTTCTGGAAATGGTGCCCACAAAAATTCTTCACAAGAAAAGTATTTTACAATTAACTCAAATTTCTGACCTTTAAAGCACCATATTGTATTTCTGTGAAGTTTTACAGTCATATATTACAATCCGTAGCCATGCATTTAACGTGATAAGGTTCCCCATGGTTGGCTCATTCAGAAAGTTAGGGGGCATGGGATAGAGGGAAATTTGGCAGTCTGGATGCAGAATTGACTGGCCGAAAGAAGACCGCAAGTGGTAGTGAATGGAAAGTATTCCGCCTGGAGGTCGGTGACTAGTGGTGTCCTACAGGGATCTGTTCTGGGACCTCTGCTCTTTGTGGTTTTTATAAATGACTTGAATGAGGAAGTGGAAGGGTAGGTTAATAAGTTTACAGATGACACAAAGGTTGGTGGAGTTGTAAATAGTGTCGAGGGCTGTTGCAAGTTATAACAGGACATTGACAGGATGCAGAGCTGGGCTGTGAAGTGGCAGATGAAGTTCAACCTAGATAAATGTGAAGTGATTCATTTTGGAAGGTCGAATTTGAATGCTGGTTAAAGGCAGGATTCTTGGAAGTGTGGAGGAACAGAGTGATCATGGGGTCCACGTACATAGATCCCTCAAAGTTGCCACCCAGGTTGATAGGGTTGTTAAGAAGGCGTATGGTGTGTTGGCTTTCATTAACAGGGGGATTGAGTTTAAAAGCCGCAAAAGTTTGCTGCAGCTTTATACAATCCTGGTTCGACCACACTTCGAATATTGTGTCCAATTCTGGTCGCCTCATAGGAAGGATGTGGATGCTTTGGAGAGGGTACAGAGGAGATTTACCAGGATGCTGCCTGGACTGGAGGGCATGTCTTATGAAGAAAGGTTGAGGGAGCTAGGGCTTTTCTCACTGGAGCAAAGAAGGAAGAGAGTTGATTTGATAGAGGTGTACAAGGTGATGAGAGGCATGGATCGAGTGGATAGCCAGAGGCTTTTGCCCAGGGCGGGAATGGCTGTCACAAGGGGACATCATTTTAAGGTGATTGGAGGAAGGTACAGGGGAGATGTCAGAGATAGGTTCTTTACACTGAGAGTGGTGGGTGTGTGGAATGCACTGCCAGCGGAGGTGGTGGAGTCAGAATCATTAGGGACATTTAAGCGACTCTTGGACAGGCACATGGACAGCAGTAAATTGAAGGAGTGCAGGTTAGGTTGATCTGAGATTAGGATAAATGGTCGGCACAACATCGTGGGCTGAAGGGCCTGTACTGTGCTGTACTGTTCTATGTAATGTAGCTAAAGGGTGCATCACAGTAAATTCCACTATTGAGATTTGGATCACTGTTCTCTTGATACTCAGAAATAGAAACAAAATCTGCTGGATATTTTGAAGGTAAAGGCTGTGAGGAACTGAAAGAGAGAAATTAGAAGATTGATGTAAAATGTGTCTTTCAATCTCTCTGTTCTTGGGGACTGATGAGATGGGAAGCTTTTCTTTTCCATTACATTTAACTGTCAAGTTCCTATGATACCAGTTTGCGAATACACTGATAAAATGGGAATTGAGTACACCAACAAGGAAGATTCAGGCCCAAAGCTGTGTGGATTTCATCATCCTTAATCAGAGCAGCAGCACAGATGCCCAGATGGTTCCTGCGCTTGAGAGAAAAAAACCTGACAACTGTTCCTGCTTCAGTTTGCTACCCAGTGACCTATGTTCGAAAGTGTGTGTATGTCCATATGGGTGGTGGGTGAGGTTGGCTCAGTTGGTCAAAGCCTGCAGACATGTGGGGCTAGTTTAGCACAGTGGGCTAAACAGCTGGCTTGTAATACAGAACAAGGCCAACAGCACGGGTTCAATTCCTGTACCAGCCTCCCCGAACAGGAATGTGGCGACGAGGGGCTTTTCACAGTAACTTCATTGAAGCCTACTCATGACAATAAGTGATTATTATTACGAATAAATGGCACTTGTGTGAGCAGCATAGACACATAGAAGATAGGAGGAGGAGGAGGACTTTAGGCCCTTCAAGGCTGCTCCGCCATTTATCACGATCATGGCTGATCATTCAACTAGGGCAATAAATACTCGTGCACTAGCCAGTACCTTCAGGTGATGAAGCAAAGGAGAATGAAAATTCTCTCTCCTACTTTTATTCCATAAGGGTTATCTGCCACTTGGGCAAATATATTATCAGAATTATCCAGGGTTTATTTTGTAATCAGAGGCTATCCCGCCATGTTGATTCTCCTCACCAGTCACAGAACCAGTGGAAGCCACACATTGCTTCCATGGGGGAGGCCCAACACAATATGAGTGTCGTCAGGCACTTAAAATTAGCCACTATCAGGCCTTGCACATGATTTAGGATCCCTATCCTTCCCTTCAAGGGCTTCTGACCAATCAGAGGCCAGCAGCTGTCCACTGCCGGCAGCATGATCAAAAGTGGTAGCTGCTGCCCACAACGCTTCCAAGCTCAGCCCGACAATCTCTGCTCTCGGGCTACAGATGATTAGGCTGGGATGGGGTCCAGGGGAGGGAATCTGACAAGGGGGTGGAGGCAAAGGCAAGAGTGCGGCTTTTAGTGCCCCCCACCCCCACTAAACAGGTCTCCTGATCAGGCACTGAGTACCTGACAACGAATCATCCAAGCCCCCTCCCCCACCCACCAATGTCACAGGCAAATCTGACAGGTTTTGGTGGGCAAACCTATGGGAGGCATGGGAGCGGCTAGGAGTCCCATTTAACTCCTGAGTCACTAATAAATTCTGGTGTGCTCAGTTGTAATGTGGGTTAAGTAGCTCACTATTGAGGAATCCAATGCAGGTACTCCTGGCCGACTCTCCCAGTACCCTCGCTATCATGCCCGCTCTGGTGGACCCAATTAATGTCTGGCAATTGTTTGTGAATTTCTAGACAAACTCTTTTGTTGTTTCTTAGTGATTAACGATGGAAAGAATGGAGCGCAGTCTGTATACCACCTACACATCCACGTGATTGGAGGACGCCAGATGAGCTGGCCACCTGGTTAGAAGGATGTGATATAAACTGTTGTTTTTTGTCACTGTGTTCTGTCATTCATTTTATTAAAACATTTACTTTCAAATGCTTTGTTGGAAATAAATTACTTTTCTACAACTGCAGAAAGTGTATCCTAGGATTCTGGATTACAAAATTGGAAATGTAAAATTGTAATTCCCTAGTATGGGTCACATCACTCCAGTTCGTATGGGCTGTCTCCCTGCATCCAAGCATAAAACGTGAGGATGGGGGTGTGAGCCTATCTCCACTTAGCCGGCTCGTCCAGCTTTAAATTTTCAAGTGATGACCCTTCATTTAGTATAAGATTGGACTTCCACCGTCTCCAGGAGGACGTCCTGTCTTGTAGAGTTGTCAGCCAATCAAAGGACAGCAGCTCTGCACACTGACAGCGCCAGTAGGAATGATGGCCACTTCTAGTGCTGCGTGGAGGCTAGGAGGTGACAAAAATGGTTTTGGACATTCAGGTAGGTCTGAGATCTCTCTGGGGCCAGAATAATGGGCTCTGGCGACAACTGGCGGAAGGAGGATGAGGGGCTGGGTGGATGTAGGGTGACAAAACGGTGGAGAGGAGCCTATGATTGGCACTGGGGGTGCCAGCAAGGGGCACCCTCCCCACACCCCACACACTTTTCCACTTTTTTTTCACAGTGTTATCCCCATGCAGCAGTGCCTCTAGATTGATTGTCCAGTATCCTTGAACTTCAGCAGTGACCACCTTACCTCTAAGTTACCATTGTTGTGCAACTGCACAAAAAACATTAAATAGCGGCGCACTCCAAAATAGTTTAGAGGATACATCGCCGAGAACCATAGTGAACGGGCATAAGTTAAGTATTAAGGGATGGAGGTCCGAAACAACGTGTTGAAGCAGCCGGGAAAAATGAGACCTGAGGATTTATTCCTCTGAATAATCAAAAATGCTACTTACCTTGGTTTCCTGTAGTCACTCTGCCACAGACCTGGTTATTAGTTGCTGAGCAGGCCTCCCCTAAGTCTTAATACCAATGGCATCATTGGATCATGATTTTTTCATTTATATTAGACCATCACTTTCCTTTATCGGGAGCTTTGGTTGATTTCACAGTCAGTGAAGATGAGATGTTGGCTGGTAAGTGGACCCGGCCTGATCTTCGTTATTCCCAAGCACAGTTCGCAATGAAAATGGAGATTAAACTCAACCCCTTAAATCAGTGATAGGTAACCTAGGCTAGTGAGCGGACCACATCAGTGACCCTCCGTCATCTGGTTGGGCCACAAGATTGAAATTGGGTTTGTTCATTAACTATGACCCTTGACACGCTGGATATTTCATAAGTCATAGAAAATGCTTAATCATTCATATATTAATGGAACTATCATCAACTTCAAGTGGTAAAAAAAATAAAAATAATTATGCTTGATTGGATTCAGAGGGAGTGCATGGCTCTCACAGTCAATAAGTGCAATCAGCACGCACACCATTTCACGTGCCCTTGCTTTGCATGTGCTTCACTTCCATTGTACTGGCAGGAAAATGTTACCTGGATGGAAACCATTAGAACGGAGCAACTCTGCGCATTGGCAACAGTCAACACAGTGTCTTGTGGGCTGCACTCAGAACCCTGATAGGTCGGGTATGGCCCCTGGACCACAGGTTGCCCACCACTGCCTTAAATACTATTGCATTTCTAGAGCTTGGATTGTTTACCTATGGGTTTTCTTGGTGACTTTTCCTCAACCCAGAGACTATTTAACCAATGTTTCTGGGCCTTATTTATAAAAGGGTGAAAGTATAATCCAATTTCTAAAGCTAAAACAAGTAAATGAGCATGTTGATTTTACTTACTGAATCGATCTGTACTACTGAAATAAAAGTGGGTTACACATACATCGACCCTTCCTTCCCTCTTTGCCCACTGTCCATCTGGCACAGCATAGAAAGATAGAAAATGACACAAGTCCTCTTCTAAACCCCGTCAGTTGCCATATCCCACTCCTCAGAGTGGCTGGACACCATTTCATCATGTGCTGGACTGTTAGCCTACTTTATGAGAAATATGTAATTTTTGTAAGTGATTGGTGTGATGGGAGATCAATTATTTCTTACAATAATGATAATGATTTTTATAAAAAATCGAATATCCTCTGACTTGTAGGAAGAAACTCCACAGTTGGTCAACCAAATACAAAGCATGCAAATGGTAAATAATAAACGGTTTGATGTTTTAGGATGATCTTTAGAGCTAGAATATGTTTTTTAAAAAATTCTAGCTGGATTCCTCAATGAATAAATGTTGAGCAGATGTGTATGAAGTGGAGTGTAATGAAGATAATGAATGAGGAAAAATAGATTTTTAAAATATGTTGACGAAGTGTAAATATTCATGCAGATAAATAAGTGATCCAGAGATGAGTAAGGTACTTAGAATCTCATAAATCATTATTGAACAATGTACAAAGTGGGAGATGGTTATCCAGCTGAAACTGTATATCTGGATTTGGAGGAACCTTATACTATTTATTCCTGTTTCCTTTGTTTTATAGTAATGTGCTTAACTATAAAACATCCTTTAGCCTGGGTAAAATAGAACCAACGAACATAGAACATACAGCACAGAACAGGCCCTTCGGCCCTCGTTGTGCCGAGCATTGTCCGATACCAAGATCAAGCTATCCCACTCCCTGTCATTCTGGTGTGCTCCACGTTTGAAAGTTCCTAAAGTATCCAACTCCACTATCACAGCAGGCAGTCCATTCCACACCCTAACCACTCTCTGAGTAAAGAACCTACTTTGGATATCCCTCCTATATCTCCCACCCTGAATCTTATAGTTATGCCCCCTTGTAACAGCTACATCCACCCGAGGAAATAGTCTCTGAATGTCCACTATCCCCCTCATCATCTTATAAACCTGTATTAAGTCGCCTCTCATCCTCCTCTGCTCCAAAGAGAAAAGCCCCAGCTCCCTCAACCTTTCCTCATAAGATCTATCCTGCAAACCAGGCAGCATCTTGGTAAATCTCCTTTGCACCCTTTCCAATGCTTCCACATCGTTCCTATAATGTGGTGACCAGAACTGCACACAATACTCCAAATGTGGTCTCACCAGGGTCATATATAGTTGCAGCATAACCCCGTGGCTCTTAAACTCAAGCCCCTTGTTAATAAACACTAACACACTATAAGTCTTCTTCACGGCTCTATCCACTTGAGTGTCAACCTTCAGAGATCTGTGGGCATGAACCCCAAGATCTCTCTGTTCCTCCACATTCCTCAGAAGCCTGCCGTTGACCCTGTAATCAGCATTCATATTGTGTCAGAAAAAGAGTGACAGGAAAAATTGTGATGGAGCAATGGATGATCTATAATGAGATGTTTCCGATACAGGCCAAGTACATTTCAACAAGAGGGAAAGGTAGGGAGAACCAAAGTCGGGTCTCTTAACGTGGGACACAGGGATTATGATCAAACAAAAAAAGGGGTTGTATGGTGCATGTCAAGGTAATTCTTCAGGAAAGAACCAGGCCAAACGCAGTAAGCTGAGAGTTGAAGTAAAGACTGACAAAGGAAATGTGAGAATAGAGTGACTTTAACAATTGATTGGGTTCGCTTGCTGTATCAGGCACCAGCAGCAAGTGTGCATACGAATCGGCGGATGTTGGACTTTTTAAACTGCACCGAGGGACAAGGCAAGAGTGTCCCCTCACCCCGCTGTTGTTTTCTCTGGCCATAGAGCCATTGGCGATGGCGTTAAGAGCTTCTAAGAACTGGAAAGGGCTGGTCGGGGGGGGGGGGGGGGGATCATCGGGTCTCGCTTTACGCGGATGACCTGCTCCTGTACATTCTGGATCCGTTCAAGGGGATGGGGGAGATTATGCACACCTTAGGGGAATTTGGCAGGTTTTCAGGGTAGAAATTGTATATGGGGAAAAGCGAGTTGTTCGCGATCCAGGAGAGGGGGGCAGGCGAGGAGACTGAGAGAGCTGCCGTTTAGAATGGTAGACATCGCGCAAGTTAAACTTGTCCTGGCTTGTAGAACAAATGAAGGAGGACTTTAGGAGATGGGACATGCTCCCGCTGTCACTGGTGGGGAGGGTACAGAACGTGAAAATGACGGTCCTCCCCAGATTTCTGTTTGTCTTTCAGTGACTCCCCATCTTTATCCCGAGGGCCTTTTTTAAACGGGTGAATAAGGTGATTTTGGGCTTTGTGTGGGCGGGTAAAACCCCGCGAGTGAAGAAAGCGTTGGAGCGTAGTCGAGGGGAGGGTGGGTTGGCGCTGCCGAACATGGCATCGTGTAAGAACAGAAGTTTGGGGGCACTGCTAACAGCACCTCTGCCGTTCTCGCCTGCCCGGTCCTCCACAAGCCCGGTGGTGGTGGCGGCTCTGAGAGTCTGGGGGGCAGTGGAGTAAATATAGGAGAGCGGAGGGAGCATCGGTCTGGGCCCCGATTTACAATAACCATTGGTTTGTACCAGGTAGACTAGATTGAGGGTTTTGGAGATGGCAGTGTAGGAATTGAGAAGATGGGAGCTCTATTTATAGACGGGAGCTTCCCGAGCTTGAAGGATTTGGAGGAGAAATTTGAATTGCCAGCAGGGAATGGTTCAGATATCTGCAGGTACGGATTTTCTGAGAAGGCAGCTTCCGACCTTCCCGCTCCTGCCACCACGGGGAATACAGGACAGGGTAGTTTGCAGAACATGGGTATGAGAGGGGAATGTATCAGATATCTACAAAGAGCTTATGGAGTTGGAGGAAACTCAGATAGAGGAACAAAAGGGCAAGTGGGAAGATGAGCTAGGGGAAGAGATAGAGGCAGGTCTGTGGGGGGATGCCTTAAGCAGGGTTAACACATCCTCATCATTTGCCAGGCTCAGCCTGATACAATTTAAGGTAGTCCACTGGACACACATGACGATGGCCCGGATGAGCAAGTTTTTGTATGTAGAGGACAGGTGTGCGAGGTGCGCGGGAGGTCCAGCAAATCATTTCCAGAAGTTTTGGGCATGCCCGAAGCTTAGAGGGGTTTAGCAGGGTTTTGTTAAGGCTATGTCCAGGGTACTGGGTGGTGCCGAGTCCAGAGGTGGCGATCTTTGGAGTGCCGGGAGTCCAGGGGGCGGAAGAGGCCGACGTCTTGGCCTTTGCCTCCCTGGTAGCCTGGAGACGGATTCTGTTAATGTGGAGGGACTCAAAGCCCCCGATATTAGAGACCTGGGTTAGTGACATGGCTGGGTTTCTCAGTCTCGAGGAAATAAATTTTGCCCTAAGAAGGTCAATGTTAGGGTTCATCGGAGATGGCAGCCATTCGTCAATTTTCTCAGAGAAAATTAAAATGTCAGCAGAAGCAGAAATCTAGTTTGGGGGGGGGGGGGGTGGGGGTTATTGTTCCATTGTTGGGGGCGTGAAGAACGTGATAGGGCTGTGTTATGGGCCAGAGTTTAGAGAACCCCAAAGTGTATCATGGAGTACACCTAACCCACAACTTTTAATAGGTTGTGGTATGGGGAGCACACAGCCACACAGCCCACTCTACAGGGTGGTACAGCAGAAATGGAAAAGTATTTTTTAAAGCAAAACAATGTTTATTCTATGAACTCAATTTAACCTTTTTAAAACATACAGTGAACATCTTAGCATCCATCAATTCAAATACAACCCCACAAAGAATACAGCACTAAGTAATCCTTAATAGCTTCCGAAACAACATCCAGAAGACAAAATAAACACCTTTTGCCAGAAGCACATTAGGTTTACATTCACTACTGAGAACATTTATAATTCTGAATTCACCAAATGATCAAGAGATAGTCTTTTGATGGCAGAGAGATCAACAGTACACCTGCTCTGTCTGGCTTCAGATCCAACACTGAAAACAAAACAAAAACACACCCTGCCGCAAACAGCCTAAAATGAAAGTAAAAAGCTGACATACAGCTCAGCTCCACTCACACTCTGACATCACTGATGAACACCCATTTCTTAAAGGTACATTTCTTAAACACTCATTGTTTTAATATAAAAATTTAGAGTACCCAATTCATTTTTATTCTAATTAAGGGGCAATTTAGCGTGTTCAATCCACCTACCTTGCACATCATTGGGTTGTGGGGGCGAAATCCATGCAAACACGGGCAAAATGTGCAAGGTCCACACAGACAGTGACCCAGTGCCGGGATCGAACCTGGGACCTTGGCGCCGTGAGACTGCAGTGCTACCACTATGCCACCGTGCTGCCCCAAACACCCATTTCTTAAAGGTACTTTCACATGGCACCTTCCCCCAAGAAAAAAAATAAACAATCAACTTCAAGATGGTTTCATTTTTCACCTTTTCACTATCCTTTAAGAAATGCACACAGTAAATATACTTTCTCGTTTCAAAAAACAACACACGCAAACAGGTATAATAATATCCATTTTTTTCGTTCGTGTTCCTCCAACTGAAATGCTTCTCGATTGACAGTCTCTTTGAACAAGAAGGTCTCTGCACTATCCATCCATTTCTCTACGCCTCGGCATGTCTCTTGAAAGTCAGATACTTTAGTTCAATCTGATCACAGAGTCCCTTGTAATTCTGCAACACAGGAGCATTGGTTATCACAGCTTTCAGGCAGTCAAATGCCTGTTGAAACTCTGCTGTCCACTGAAATTTTTGATGTTTCTTCAGCACGTTTATCAGTGGAGTGATCACACTACAAAACATTTGCACAAATATTCGATCAAATCCACTCATGCCAAGAAATCGCATTATTTCCCTTTGTCTTGAGGGTTTCGGAAACTCCTCAAGGGAAGTGACTTGGCCCTTTCCAAATTCACTTCTGGCTAGGTTTACCACCAAACCCGCCTCCTGGTGTTGATCAAATAACTCCATCGGAAGTTTCAAATGTTCTGTCCATGTCTGGCTGAAAATTACCAGATTGTCGATGTATACCGGACAATTGGGTAATCCTGAAACAACTTTGTTAGTTAACCGTTGAAATGTGGCTGGTGTGTTTTTCATACCAAATGGCATAACTTTGAATTGGTATATATCATCTGGAGTCACAAAAGCTGAAATCTCCTTCGCCTTTTCGGATAAAGGTACCTGCCAATAGCCTTTAAGTAAAGCCAGTTTGGAAATAAAAGCTAATTGTCCCACTTTCTCAATGCAATCCTCCAAATGTGGGACAGGATAAGAATCCGTTCTTGTAACTGCATTAACCTTTCTATAGTCCACACATAACCGTTGGGTACCGTCCAGTTTTGGTACCATCACTATGGGTGAGCTCAACTTCAATTATGCCATTTTTAAGCATACTCTCAATCTCTTTGTTAACCTGTGCCAATTTTAACGGCTTAAGTCTATATGGATGTTGTTTGATTGGAGTAGCATTTCCCACATCTACATCATGTACAGCCATTTTGGTACTTTCCAGTTTATCTCTACAAACGTGCCCGCGTGATATCAATAACTCTTTCAGGTCAATTGGTTTTTCCTCTGGAAGGTAACTCAACAATTTATCCCAATTTTTAAGAACAGCCTAATTTTCCAATTTAATTTGAGGTATGTCAAATTCACAGTCATCTGGATTTGGTTTGTCACTTTGAGTTAGAATCATTAAAACCTCTTTTTTTTCTCCTTCCCTTTCAAAGTACCTTTTCAGCATATTTACATGACACACTCGGTGAGTCTTCCTTCTATCTGGTGTTTTTGCCACATAATTCACCTCACTTAATTTCCTTTCAATCTGATAAAATCCACAAAACCTTGCTTTCAAAGGTTCACCTACCACTGGTGACAATACTAAAACGTTATCTCCATAGGCAAAACTACGAACTTTGGATTTCTTGTCTGCTACCCGTTTAATCACATGTTGTACAACTTTTAAATGTTGTCTAGCCACTTCACCTGCTCTATTTAATTGTTCCCTAAAATTTGACACGTAATCCAATAATGTAATTTCTGATTTCTCACCAATTTTTCCTGCAGAGTCAGCAAGTTATCTCTGTGTCTGGGTGGGTGTCCTCCGGGTGCTCCGGTTTTCTCCCACAAGTCCCGAAAGACGTGCTGTTAGGTGAATTGGACATTCTGAATTCTCCCTCAGTGTACACAACATCTGGAAACAATCTGAGGTTTAACTTCTTTATTCCACTCTTTTTTAAAATATTTTTTATTCTACTCCTTTTTCACATTGTCTCCCAAATTTACACCCAACAATAAACAATAATCAATAACGAATGTAATGTCAATCCCCATATCAATAACAACGATCCCATTCGCCCACCAAATCCCCAAACATGAGCCCGCATGTTAACATAAAGAAATGACAAAGTGGAATCAGGAATCACCCATAGTCACCATTAACACATACAGTCCCCCTCCCCCCCAAGCCTCCCAGCCTCCAACCCCCCTAATGTTCGATGTGATCCAATTCTCGAAAGTGCATAATTAATAATGCCCATGAATTGTAGAACCCCTCAGTTCAAATTTGACCTTTTCAAGTGTTAAAAATTCCAACAGGTCCCCCCGCCATGCCAGGGCACAGGGTGGAGAGGTTGATCTCCATCCCAACAGGATCCGCCTTTTGGGCGATCAAGGAGGCGAAGGCTACAAAATCTGCCTCCGCACCTGTTTCCAACCCAGGCTGGTCCAACACCTCGAATATGGCCTCCTGAGAGCCCGGGTCCAGTTTCACGTGCACCACTTTAGAGATTACCCTAAACACCTCCTTCCAGTAATCCTCCAGCTTTGGACAGAACCAAAACATATGAACGTGATTTGCGCCCCCCCCCCCCACAACATTCACATACATCTTCTACCCCTCAAAGAGCCAGGTGCGCTCTTTTTACCACCTTCAGCTGTATTATCCCCAACCTCACACACGAGGTGGAAGTATTCACCCTCCAGAGCACCTCATACCCGAACCCCTCCTCCATACCCTCACCCAACTTCCTCCCACTTTGCCTTACTTGGTGGCTCCCGCTCTGATTTTTGATCCCTTCTAGAGGCACCTTCTCCTCCTCCAAATAGTTTTTATTGCACACTTAAGGAGACAGTGTTGCCCCTGTGTCATCAAACCAATTAAAATAAATATAACAAAAGTGCCCCTTTGGGTGGTGAGTAACTCATTATATCGCAGGCGAGGCAATACAGGCAAAGAGCTCTCCGGCTTGGGTCACTGTTTGTGCAGAGTCTACACGTTCACCCCGTGTCTGCATGGGTTTCCTCCGGGTGCTCCGGTTTTCTCCCACATCGGGACGAAAGACTGTTGAATTGGACATTCTGAATTCTCCCTCAGTGTACCCAAATAGGCGCTGGAGTGTGGCAACTAGGGGATTTTCACAGTAACTTAATGTAAGTTAATGTAACTTAATGTAAGCCTACTTGTGACAATAATAAAGATAATTATTGTCCTTTTTTGGTCCAGAATGGATAGCCTCACACTTGTTTACATTGAATTCCATCTGCCACAATTTTGACCATTTACCTAGTCTGTGATAATCTCCTTGCAATTTTATTCTATCATCTAGAATGCCCAAAATGCCACCTATGGCTCATCAATCATATTCTATCATGATGGACAGGTTCAGGCAAATGTATCCAAAAACCAGGACTTCCGGTGGCGGCTGTAAGGGAATAAGTCGCGTACTTGGTGGCTCCCGCTCTCGCCGGGCTTTTGGACTTTTTCCCCCGAATTTTTCGTGGCTTTGAGTTCTGATTTTGAAAGTGCGGGCATTTAAGCACTGTATCCACACAGTGGTGCATGGAACGGAGAACCCCAAGGGACCGTAAGGGAAGATATAGAAAGATAAGCAAGGGCTGGATAGAAATGGCTGCTGAAGCTAACATGGCCGAGATTCGGACCCCCGCTGCGACAGCCCAGCCATCGATGGAGGAGCTGATGCAGGTCATCCTAGAGGGCTTCGCCAAACAGAAATGAGATTGTCTAGACCCAATAAAGGAGTCAGTCGATCGGATGGAACGTAAGCTGGGAGCCCAGGATCGGACGATCCAGAAGTTGGAGAAAGCGCTGGTGGACCAGGAGGAGCACCAAAAGGTGGTGTCGCTGGAGGTGGGGATGCTGAAGGATCAGCAGAAAAGACTGTTTGAAAAGGTGGAGAGCGGCAGAATTTAAGAATTGTCGGTCTCCCTGAGGGGGCTGATGCTGGCGCTTTTGTGGACATATGTTCCAGAAGCTTCTGGGTGTGGGGGTTTTTCCCTGGCCGTTGGAGGTGGACAGGGCGTACAGGGCCATGACGAGGAAGCCATGGCCCCGGGACCCGCTAAGGGCGATGATGGTTCGGTTCCACAGATTTTTGGATAAAGAGTGTGTCCTCCAGTGGGCCAAATGTATCAGGAGCTGCAGGTGGGACAATAGCATATTGCGGGGCTATTACGGCCTGAGTGTGGAGGTGGCCAGAAGGAGGGCAGGCTTCAGGCAAGTGAAGGAGATCCTGTTCAAGAAGACAGTGAAGTTCGGGCTCCTCTACCCGGCGCGCCTCTGGGTCACTCATGAGGACCAGCACCATTACTTTGAGTGGCCCGAAGAGGCGATGGATTTGGCCAAGAAGAAGGGACTGGTGCAGAACTGAGAACTTTTTGGACTTAAGCGGCGGTATCTTTCTTTTTTTTTGAACGATGTATATATGGCTTGATTGTTGCCTTTTTTTTTGTCTTTGAAGTTTGGGTGAAGATGGGGGAGTAAAAGATATTCGGCTTTTGTGGGTTTTTCGGTGTTTTGATGGGGATGGTTGGTGATTTTCTTGTGGGGGTCTCTGTCTCTCTTGGGCTGTCTCCTATGGTAATTAAGAGATTGTTTGGTTTTGGTTTGATGCGGGAAGCGGTTTCAATGGGCGGGGGAGGGGAGTAGGGAGCATTAGGTGGGAGGGTCACCAGGCTAGCTGGGTGGGCTAGTCCACGGAAGCACAGTTGGGGGTGTGTATTGGTTCAATGCAGGGCAGAGGTTGGGTTATAGGGTAATGTTGGTAGGGGGGGGTGAGGAGGGGGGAATTACTCTGCTCACGAGGGTGGGGCCTGCATTCGGGTAGAGGTCGGGGATGAGGGCTACCTTGAGGCATGCAGAAGGCGGCGCGGCGCATGGGCGCGGGCGGGCCCAGAAAGGGGGAATGCTGATTACCTGGAACGTTAGAGGGCTGAATGAGCCGGTTATCGACCCCGGCCTGGACCAGTCGTGCTCGAAAACGGGGAGGGTGGCAGCGATGGCAAAGGAGCTGATAGGGTTCATTGAGCAAATGTGGGGGATCGACCCATGGAGGTTTAGGCAGCAGATGGCTAGGTAGTTTTCTTTCTACTCGCATGTACATAAAATGTATTCCCGGATCGATTTTTTGATTTTGAGTAGGGATCTGCTGGCGGGGGTGGTGGACACAGGGTACTCGGCCATTACTATTTCGGACCATGCCCCACACTGGTTGGAACTGCAGGTCAGTGAGGAGAGCTTTCAGTGCCCGCAGTGACGATTGGACATGGGCTTGTTGGCGGACGAGGTTGTGTGCGAGAGAGTAGGGAAGTGCATGCAGGACTACCTGCAGGTCAACGACACAGGGGAAGTCTCAGCAGCGATGGTCTGGGAGGCACTGAAGGCAGTGGTGAGAGGGGAGTTGATTTCAATCTGGGCTCATAGGGACAGGACGGACAGGGCATAGATGGACAGACTGATCAAGGAGATCCTACGGGTAGACAGGAGGTATGCGGTGATCCCAGGGGCGGAACTGTTAAGGGAGGGCCGGAGGCTGCAGGCTGAGTTTGGGTTACTGTCCATGGGCAAGGCAGTGGAGCAACTTAGAAAGGCGAAGGGGACGCAGTATGAATATGGAGCGAAGGCCAGCAGAATGCTGGCACAGCAGTTGAGGAAGAGGGAGGCGGCCAGGGGAATTGAAAAAGTGGTCGACAGAGATGGGAACCTTGTAGGGACTCGGCCGGGCAAAACAGGGCGTTTAGGGACTTTTATAGCGGACTCTATCGCTTGGAATCCCCCCCATCTCCTCGGGGCCCGAGGAGATGAAATGCTTTCTGGACGGGTTGACTTTCCCAAGGGTGGGTAGGGAGCTGGTGGGTGAGTTGGGGGCTCCGATTGGGGCTGAAGAAATATCTGAGGGCTTGAAGGCGATGCAGTCGGGTAAAGCTCTGGGGCCAGACGGGTTCCCGGTGGAATTTTACAAGAAATGTTCGGGGATATTAGGGCGAGGGATAGAGGGGAGCTGCCCCCGGCGATGTCACAGGCTACCTCTCTCATTAATACTGAAGCGGACAAGAACGCGGAGTTACTTGGGTCCTATAGGCTGATCTCGTTGCTTAATGTGGACGCTAAGTTGCTGGCCAAGGTGTGGCCTCCAGGATTGGAAATTGTGTGCCGGAAGTGATTACGGAGGACCATACCGGATTTGTCAAGGGTAGGCAGTTGGTAGCCAATATAAGAAGGGTGGTTAATGTGATTATGATGCCCCCGGAGAAAAGGGAAGTTGAGGTAGTTGTGGCCATGGACACGGAGAAGGCGCTTGACTGGGTAGAGTGGGACTATCTATGGCAGGTGCTGGGACGGTTTGGGTTTGGTAGGGGCTTTATCGACTGGGTCAGCCTGTTGTACCAGGCCCCGGAAGCCAGTGTAAGGACGAATAAGCTGAACTCGGACTATTTTAGGCTGCACCGAGGGGGGGGGGGGGGGGGGGGGGGGGGGGGAGTGGAGCATAGGGTATCGCTGTATGCGGATGACTTATTCCTATATGTAGCAGATCCAGGGGCAGGGCTGAGGGAGATTATGGCGATTCTGGGGGAATTTGGCCGGTTTTCGGGATACAAATTGAAAATGATGAAGAGTCAGATGTTTGTAGTCCAGGCAAGAGGTCAGGAGGGCCAGCTGGGAGAGTTACCGTTCAGGTTAGTGGGAGCCAATTTTAGATATCTGGGGATACAAGTGGCGCGCAACTGGGGCCGGTTACACAAGTTGAACTTGTCCCGGCTGGTTGAGCAGATGAGGGGCGAGTTTCGGAGATGGGATGCGCTCCCGCTGTCACTGGCGGGGAGGGTGCAGTCAGTTAAGATGACGATATTGCTGAGATTTTTATTTGTATTCCAATGCCTCCCAATTTTCATCCCGCGGTCCTTTTTTAAGAGATCAACATGTGGTGAATGTATTCAACATAATAAATGCATGCTACCATAACCTGTAACCTGTGACCTGGAAGTGGTGATATGAACTGCTTCCAGGTACTGCATTGTAACCCCGGTATGGCTCCGCCCACACCGGGACCATATATAAGTCGACCTCTTGTGGGCGGCATTCATCTATACTACTGACTCTGGCTTGGCAAGTTCATGACTAATAAAGCCTACTGTTCACTTGCTCTCTCTGCCTCACTGTGACTTGAAGGTCTATCAATTTATTAGTCATCGACAGCACTATGGAAGCCGCTCTAAAGCCAGACAGGCTCGAACTCAACGCCCGCGTGTCTGAAGCCAAGGAAATTTTCGAACATTGGCTCCGATGCTTCGAGGCCTACCTTGACTCCTCCACACCGCCTCCCACAGAGACTTTCAAGCTGCGACTCCTCCATGCCCAGGTGAGCAATCGAATCTCTGTAATGGAAATTAAATGAAAATAAAAATTGCTTATTGTCACAAGTAGGCTTCAAATGAAGTTACTGTGAAAAGCCCCTAGTTGCCACATTCCGGCGCCTGTTTGGGAGGCTGGTACGGGAATTGAACCGTGCTGCTGGCCTGCCTTGGTCTGCTTTCAAAGCCAGAGATTTAGCCCTGTGCTAAACCAGCCCCTGTAATGATCGAAAAAGCGGCCACGTATGAGGCGGCGGTCGCAACTCTCAAGGCACATTTCGTGAAGTCCGTAAATGAGGTGTTCGCTAGGCACTTCCTCACTATCATTAACGCACCGGAGAATCGCTGGACAAGTACCTCAAAACCCTGACTCTACTTGCGAGGAAATGCATCTATTGAGATGTGACAGCAGAGGAACTGGGGGTACTGTATCACCAATCTCACAATGCAGGGCACAGAGTACGCGCTTTTTAAGCTCTATGTCCTCCCCCATCTCTGCACCCCCCTACTGCTCGGATTCAACTTTCAATGTACTTTCAACTGCACACCGAAGCCTGACCCTACAGTTCGGCAGACCCCTGCCCCCCCCTCACGGTGTGCAGCCTCGCGACGTTCAAGGCCTCCCCCCCTTCACTCTTTGCGAACCTCACTCCTAACTGTAAGCCCATCGCCACCAGGAGCAGACTAACCATCCTCGGCTATGTCATAGAGAACGGAGTCCTAGGGCCAGACCCCGACCGTATGGACCCCCTCACAGAACTCCCCCCCCCCACAGCCTCGAGGCCCAAAAACGATGCCTGGGGCTGTTCTTGTACAACGCCCAGTGGGTCCCTAACTATGCGGACAAAGCCTGCCCCATTATTCAAACAACCACTTTTCCCCTGATGGATGAGGCCCGTGTGGCCTTCAGCCGCATCAAGGCCGATATCACCAAGGCCGCAGTGCATGCGGTGGATGAGTCCATCCCCTCTCAGATAGAGAGCAACGCAGACGCCACGCCCAACAAGGCGGGCAGGCCAGTAGCATTTTTCTCTAGGACCCTCCACGCTTCCGAAATTCGACAACCCTCGGTCGAGAAGGAAGCACAAGCCATAGTGGAAGCCGTGCGGCACTGGAGGCCCTACCTAGCAGGTAGGAGGTTCACCCTCATCACCGACCAATGATCGGTAGCCTTCATTTTCGACAACGCACAACGGGGCAAAATAAAAAATGATAAAATCTTGAGGTGGAGGATCGAACTCTCCACCTACAACTACGATATCAAGTATCGTCCTGGGAAGCTCAACGAGCCCCCAGATGCCCTATCCTGCGGCACACGCGCCAGCGCACAAGATGACCGACTTTGGACTATCCACAATGACCTCTGCCACCCGGGTGTCACCCGGCTTCCCCACTTCATTAAGGCCCGCAATCTGCTCTTCTCCCCCGAAGAGGTCAAAGCCATGACCAGGGACTGCCAAGTCTGCGTGGAGTGCAAACTGCACTTCTACCAGTCAGACAAGGCCCACCTAGTAAAGACCTCCTGGCCCTTTGAGCGTCTAAATATTGACTTCAAAGGGCCACTCCCCTCCTCCAACCACAATATATACGTTCTCACCGTCATCGATGAATACTCCCGCTTCCCCTTTGCCGTCCCCTGCCCCGGCATGACCTCAGCCACAGTAATAAAGGCACTGCACAGCACCTTCACGCTGTTCGGTTTCCCTGCCTACATCCACAGTGACTGGGGCACATCGTTCATGAGCGATAAGCTGCGTCAGTACCTGCTCAACAAAGGCAGCGACTCGAGCTATAACCCGCAGGGAAACGGGCAGGTGGAGAGGGAGAACGCAATGGTATGGAAGGCCGTTCTTCTGGCCCTTAGGTCTAGAAGTCTCCCAATACCCTGCTGGCAGGAGGTCATCCCTGACGCCCTCCACTCCATCAGAACGCTCATCTGCAAGGCCCCGAACAAGACCCCTCATAATCATTTGTTTATCTTCCCCAGGAAGTCCATCTGAAAAATGAAAAAAAAAGAAAATTGCTTATTGTCACGAGTAGGCTTCAATTAAGTTACTGTGAAAAGCCCCTACTCGCCACATTCCGGCGCCTGTTTGGGGAGGCTGGTACGGGAATTGAACCGTGCTGCTGGCCTGCCTTGGTCTGCCTTAAAAGACAGCGATTTAGCCCAGTGAACTAAACCAGCCCTTGCTGGTCTTGCTCCGGGATCTTGCTTCCATCTTGGCTGAAAACTCCTGAACTAGTCCTTCTCCGGAGACACATGAGGAGCCATAAGACCAACCTCCTGGTCGAGAGGGTCCAGCTGCTCCATGCTAACCCCCAGTACACTTACATCGCGCATCAGGATGGACGGCAAGACACAATCTCCCTACAGCACCTGGCGCCAGCTGGTTCCCCCGCCAACACATCTCCCCTCCCCGCCACCACTCACAGCGCCCCATACGCCCCCCTAGATCTCCTGTATTGTCCCGCACCGACACTGCCGCCACCCATCAACCCCCACCCTACCCCCGCACCCCAACCATCTCCAACACCCCGGACGGAGGCTCAAGCTCCAGACACAATGCCCCTGGAGTCACCACCTGCGACAACTGTGCCCGCCGCACCGCCAGAGCTGCGGAGGTCGAAGAGAACGATCCTACCTCCAGATAGACTGAATATGTAATGACCCCACATCACCCCTGCTGGACATGATTTTTTTTAACAGGGGGAGAATGTGGTGAATGTATTCACCATAATGTATGCATGATACCGTAACCTGTAACCTGTGACCTGGAAGTGGTGAGATGAACTACTTCCAGGTACTGTACTGTAACCCTGGTATGGCTCTGCATCTGGCTCCGCCCACACCAGGACCATATATAAGCCGGCCTCTTGTGGGCGGAATTCATCTGTACTACTGACTCTGGCTAGGCAAGTTCATGACTAATAAAGCCTACTGTTCACTTGCTCTCTTTTCCTCACTGTGAATTGAAGGTATATCACAACAAAATTATTTTGGGTTTTGTTCGGGCGGGTAAGTCCCCACGAGAGGAATCGGGGGAGTGGGGGCTGGCCCTGCCAAATTTTAGTAATTATTACTGGGCGGCCAATATTGCGATGATAAGGAAGTGGGTAGTGGGGACTGGGACGGCTTGGGAGTGGATGGAGGCAGCCTCATGCAGGGGCACCAGTTTGGGGGCGCTGATAACGGCACCGTTGCCATTCCCGCCGGCGAGATATTGTACCAGTCCCGTGGTGGCTCTGGAGGAGACGCATATAGAAGAGCTGAAGCATAAGTGGGAAGAGGAACTGGGGGAATGAGATGGAAGACGGCCTACCGCTACATGCACAAGGCTCAGCTTGATCCAATTTAAGGTGGTGCACCAGGCGCACATGACAGCGGCCCGGATGAGTAGATTTTTTTGGGTTGAAGACAAGTGTGTTCGGTGTGCGGGTGAACCAGCGAACCATGTCCACATGTTCTGGGCATGCCCAAAAATTAGGGGATATTGGCAGGGGTTCGCGGATGTCATGTCCAGGGTATTGAAGACAAGGGTGGAAATTAGTCCGGGGTAGCGATCTTTGGAGTGTTGGAAGACTAGGGTGTTCAGGAGAGAGAGGCAGATGTTCTGGCCTTTTCCTCCTTGGTAGCCTGGCGATGGATATTACTGGCTTGGAGGGAGTCTAGGCCTCCGAAGTCAGAGGCCTGGTTAACCGATACGGCAAGCTTTCTCGGCCTGGAAAAGATCAAGTTCGCCTTGAGAGGGTTGGTGTCAGGGTTCGCCCGGAAATGGCAACCATTCTTTGACTTCTTTGCGGAGTGGGAAGGGGGTGTTAGGGTACATAGAACATAGAACAGTACAGCACAGAACAGGCCCTTTGGCCCTCAATGTTGTGCCGAGCATTGTCCGAAACCAAGATCAAGCTATCCCACTCCCTGTCATTCTGGTGTGCTCCATGTGCCTAGCCAACAACCGCTTGAAAGTTCCTAAAGTGTCCGAATCCACTATCACAGCAGGCAGTCCATTGCACACCCTAACTACTCGCTGAGTAAAGAACCTACCTCGGATATCCCTCCTATATCTCTCACCCTGAATCTTAAAGTTATGCCCCCTTGTAACAGCTACATCCACCCGAGGAAATAGTCTCTGAACGTCCACTCTATCTATCCCCCTCATCATCTTATGAACCTCTATTAAATCGCCTCTCATCCTCCTCCGCTCCAAAGAGAAAAGCCCTAGCTCCCTCAACCTTTCCTCATAAGACCTATCCTGCAAACCAGGCAGCATCCTGGTAAATCTCTTTTGCACCCTTTCCAATGCTTCCACATCGTTCCTATAATGAGGTGACCAGAACTGCACACAATACTCCAAATGTGGTCTCACCAGCGTTGTGTATAGTTGCAGCATAACCCCGCGGCTCTTAAACTCAAGCCCCCTGTTAATAAACACTAACACACTATAGGCCTTCTTCACGGGTCTATCCACTTGAGTGGCAACCTTCAGAGATCTGTGGACATGAACCCCAAGATCTCTCTGTTCCTCCACATTCCTCAGAAGCCTGCCGTTGACCCTGTAATCCGCATTCAAATTTTTTCTACCAAAATGAATCACCTCGCACTTATCAGGGTTAAACTCTATCTGCCATTTTTCGGCCCAGCTCTGCATCCTATCAATGTCTCTTTGCAGCCTACAACAGCCCCCCAGCTCATCCACTACTCCACCAATCTTGGTGTCATCAGCAAATTTACTGACCCACCCTTCAGCCCCCTTCTCCAAGGCATTGATAAAAATCACAAATAGCAGAGGACCCCTGTGGTACACTGCTGGTAACTGGTCTCCAGTCTGAAAATGTTCCATCCACCACCACCCTCTGTCTTCTATGTGATAGCCAGTTACTTATCCAATAGGCCAAATTTCCCTCTATACTATAGAGTAGGGCGTTAAATAGGCGGACCTTGGAGGGACGGATGTCGGCGGTTGCTTTTTGATTACTGTTCTTTGTACTCCATTGTTTTTGTACTGTGGCTGTTTGTTATGCCAAAACCCCATTAAAAATTGTTTGTTAAAAACAAAATGTATCCAAAAACCAAAGTTACACAATACATTCAAAAGCAATAGATTACACAAAAGCGCTGACAATAAATTAAATTGCATATGGTCACATTTATACTTGACAGTGATACACAAGTTCACTGATCGATATCCTACAGATAAAATACCTTTATTATCAATACACTGATAAAATAAAATACCTGTAAAGTAATAACCGCTATACACTAATATGTTCAGAGATAATATACAACATGAGTACAGTAATTACTAACACAAGTGTGTACAAAGACATTAAAAATGAATAGTTATAGAACAATCCATTTAAGTCTAGAAGAGAAACATCAATCTAATAGACTGAGACATATCAATACATTGATACGATGAACCTTCTCCTCTCCCTTTCCAGCATCTAGCAGCTGGCATCCAATGTAATTTGCTGAAAGCTCACTGGCCGCTCAGAAACTAATATGGCATTGCACCTCACCTGCCTTAAGTAGCCATGATGTGGAGATGCCGGCGTTGGACTGGGGTGAGCACAGTAAGAAGTCTTACAACACCAGGTTAAAGTCCAAAAGGTTTGTTTCAAATCACTAGTTTTCGGAGCACATATTTATATATGACTTTGTCTCTACAAATGTTTCTGGAACTTACCTCTCCATTCACCTGAGGAAGGAGCAGTGCTCCGAAAGCTCAGCATCTACTGTGCCTTAAGTAGATCCATGATCATACCCAGATAAGGAGGGGGAGAGATATAAAGATTCTTCTAAAGCCTTCTTAGATACACTAATATAATTTCTGTAAAGAATTCTAACCTTTTAAGTGATTATAATCAACTCTCCATCTATTTCGGTTTGTGTCTTTGTGGTAGCCACCACTGTTGTATTTTATATATCGCATATGAGGTGTATTACGGTAAGGCTCCTGTACTACAGGTATGGGTGTAGATCTCTGTCTGCTGACTCCACCCAGTAGGCGGAGTATAAATGTGTGGGTTCTCCAAGCTGCAGCCATTTTGGCAGCAGCTGCGGGAAGCTACACATCTCTGCATAATAAAACCTCGATTACACTCTACTCTCATCTCGTCGTAATTAATAGTGCATCAATTTATTACACAGAAATTTTACAACGATGGATCTCCACATCAAGCCTGAGCGCCTGCAGCTGCACCCTCAAGCAAACAATGCCAAGTTGGCCTTCACACATTGGCTAGCTTGCTTTGAAGCATACATCGGATCTGCGCTCAGAGGCACAGAAGCTCCAGATCCTCTACACGCAGCTGAGCTCCGATATCTTTCCCTTCATCCGGGATGCACCTACCTACGCTGAGGCCATGGTGCTACTGAAGGAGAGTTACGCTCAGCAGACCAACAAAATCTACACCAGGCACGTCCTGTCCACGCGGCATCAACTCCCCAGTGACTCTGTGGAATATTTCTGGCATGCCCTGCACACCCTGGCAAGGGACTGCGATTGCCAGGCCGTTTCGGCCGTTGAACATTCTGAACTTCTAATTAGAGACGCGTTCGTTACAGGCATAGGGTCAGCTTACATCCGCCAGCACCTCTTAGAAGGGGCTACCCTTGACCTCGCGGTGACCACGAAACTAATGATCTCACTCACAGTCGCCTCCCACAATGTACAGGCGTAGGCCCCCGACCGCACGGCCTACCCCTCCTGGGCATCGTGGACTCTGCCAGCAAACACCCCATCGTGGACCCCACCAGCGACAGCCGCCAGCCAACCCCAGGCCTGCGCCGCGCAGCAGCCAACCAACCCCGGGGGACCCAAGTGCTACTTCTGCGGACAGTCAAAACTCCCCCGACAGCGCTGCCCGGCACGGAGCACGCTCTGAAAGGCCTGCAATAAGAAAGGACATTTTGCTGCTGTGTGCCAGGCCTGCTCGGTCGCCGCTGTTGTCCCTGCACCCCCCATGTGTGACCCGTGGGTGCTGCCATGTTCCTCGCCTCAGACCACGTGCGGCCCGTAAGCGCCGCCATCTTGCTCGTCTCACAACACATGCGGCCGTGGGCCCCGCCATCTTGCCTGCTTCAGGACACGTGCGCCCCATGGGTGCTGCCATCTTCCTCGCCTCAGGACACCTGCTCGTCGGGCACCTCATCGGGCCGCTCCTCGCCTGTAACCACCGACGATCAGCCGCGTCGCGCCTTCATCACGATCGACCAGTCCCGACCATACAACCTCGCGACCGCGTCGACGACAGTGAAGGGCAATGGGCATGAGACATCATGCCTTCTGGACTCCGGGTGCACTGAGAGCTTCATCCACCCTAATACGGTAGGGCGTTGCTCCCTCACGATACACCCTGCTAACCATAAAATCTCCCTGGCCTCCGGATCCCACTCCGTGGCAATCCGGGGGTACTGCACCGCTACCCTCACCATCCAGGGCATAGAGTTCAGCAGCTTCCGGCTCCATGTCCTCCCCAACCTCTGCGCTGCCTTGCTATTCGGCCTGGACTTCCAGTGCAACCTCCAGTGCCTAACGCTGAAATTTGGCAGACCCCTACCACTCCTTACTGTCTGCGGCCTCACGACCCTTAAGGTCGACCCGCCTTCTCTGTTTGCGACCCACACCCCGGATTGCGAACCCATCGCCACCAGGAGCAGACGGTACAGCGCCCAGGACAGACCTTCATCAGGTCTGAGGTCCAGCGGCTGCTATGGGAAGGTATTATTGAGGCCAGCAACAGCCCCTGGAGAGCTCAAATGGTAGTTGTGAAAACTGGGGAGAAAAACAGGATGGTCGTTGACTACAGTCAGACCATCAATCGGTGCACGCAGCTCGACGCATACCCTCAGGGCCGGCCCAAGGCACCGGCAACTCGGGCAGTCGCCCGGGGCGCCATGTGCTGGGGGCGCCAGAGACTCGGGTCCCGCGCATGCGCAGTTGGGCCGGTGCCAACCAGCGCATGCGTGGTGGCCGCCCTCCCCCAGGGCGGCCCCCTCCGCCCCCCCCTCCCACCCCCCTCCGTCCGCCCCCCCCCTCCGTCCACCCTCCGTCCGCCCCCGCCCCTCGCCCCCCCCGCCTCGGGCCCCCCCGCCCCCCCCCCTCGGCCCCCCCCGCCTCCCCCTCAGCCACCCCTGCCTCAGCCCCGCCCCCCCTCGGCCCCCCCCTCGGCCCCCCCCCGCCTCGGGCTCGGCCCCTCCCGCCCCCGCCCCCCCCCGAAGGGCGCCAAAGTTCAGCTTGCCCGGGGCGCCAGCAACCCTAGGGCCGGCGCTGCGTACCCTCTCCCACGCACGTCTGATATGGTCAATCAGATTGCACAGTACCGGGTCTTCTCGACGGTGGACCTGAAATCTGCCTACCACAAGCTCCCCATTCGCAAGGCGGACCGCCCGTACACCGCGTTTGAAGCGGACGGCCCCTTTTACCACTTCCTTAGGGTTCCCTTCGGCATCACTAACGGGGTCTCGGCCTTCCAACGGGAGATAGACCGAATGGTTGACTGGTACGGACTGCGGGCCACCTTCCCATACCTGGATAACGTCACCATCTGTGGCCACGACCAGCAGGACCACGCCGCTAACCTTGCCAAATTCCTCCACACCACCAAACTCCTCAACCTAACCTACAACAAGGAGAAGTGTGTGTTTAGCACTCCTCATCTTCTTTTTTTTAACAGGGGGTGAATGTGGTAGCCATCCTCAGCTATGTGGTTCTAAATGGAGTTCTAGGGCCCGACCCCGATCGCATGCGCCCCCTCATGGAACTCCCCCTTCCCCACTGCCCCAAGGCCCTCAAACGATGCCTGGGGTTCTTCTCGTACTACGCCCAGTGGGTCCCTAACTATGCGGACAAGGCCCGCCCACTCATTCATTCCAACGTTTTCCCACTGACGGCTGAGGCTCACTAGGCTTTCAACCGTATCAAGGCCGACATCGTCCTGCTCGAGGCAATGCCCCTGCTGAGCAGCTCATCGCTCATAAATGAGGATCCTCGGTCGCTGTGGACGTAGGCAGGGAAACCGAACAGAGCGAAGGTGGTGTTGAGGGCTTTGATGACGGTGGCGGACATCTGTTCAGTTTCCCTGCCTACGTCCACAGCGACCGAGGATCCTCATTTATGAGCGATGAGCTGCTCAGCAGGGGCATTGCCTTGAGCAGGACGACCAGCTACAACCCCTGGGGAAATGGGCAGGTGGAGCGGGAGAAACCTCCGGGGTTTCGCTCCCAACGTGGCTGGCAGCTCCAGGACCTGTTCTCCTCCGCAAGCACATGTGTCTCCATAAGGCGGACCCGTTGGTTGAGAGGGTACAGCTACTTCAAGCGAACCTGCAGTACCCCGACGGTCGCCATGACACAGTCTCCCTCAGGGACCTGGCGCCAGCTGGGTCCCCACACACCTCCCCCTCTGCCCCGGTGCCACCCTCCCTCCCCCCAGTGCACCCCACCACAGCCCCTGCTCCACGACAAGCCGTCCTTCCCTTGGTCCCACCTGGGGATGAAGATGAGGTCGACACGCTCCCGGAGTCACTGATGACCAAACTGACTCCTGCATCGCCACTGGGACTGCGGCGCTCGCAACGACGGATCAAGGCGCCCGATTGTCTGAATTTGGCAACTTTTCCTAAAATGTTAAACACCTGCATGTAAATAGCTTTCCACCACCGCCGCTGGACTCTTTTTTAACAGGGGGTGAATGTGGTAGTCAACACTGTTGTATTGTTTATATCACATATGAGGTGTATACAGTAAGGCTCTTGTACTACAGGTACGGGGTTAGATCCCTACCTGCTGGCTCCGCCCAGTAGGCGGAGTATAAATGTGTGGGCTCTCCGAGCTGCAGCCATTTCGGCAGCAGCTGCAGGAGGCAACACATCTCTGCGTAATAAAGCCTCGCTTACATTCTACTCTCGTCTCGTCGTAATTGATAGTACATCAGTTTTGAAAAAATAGCAATTGATGTATCCCGAATTTGATGATTATTATGAGTTTGTCTTATAATTGACATAGGCTGAAATAGGATTCACCCAGGTCAATGAGCTCAACCAGTCCATGCCGACGCTTATGGTCCACTCTTTTCCCTTTCCTCATCTACATCTATCAAATCATGAGGCAGCAGGATTGGCATTCCTGATTATTTCATTCGGAGAACTGTTAAGATTCAGAACGTGAAAGGGAGCCTGAAGGGAAGTTGGAAAGGTAGTTGAGAATCTGGAACTCGCAGGATTATCCACAGAGGCAGGCGGGGCCGAATGACCTCCTCCTGTTGCTGCAGCTTTCGATCATTCTTTGTTACACATTAAATCCGTTGTTTGTTACATCGTTACAGGGCCATGCGTGGAAAAGGTGACGTCCGGCGGCTAATTGTAACGTGCTGCCACGCCCCAATCCCCTGTGTTTCGGGTAAATGCTGCGTATTAGCCGCGCCGACAGGTGGAGGTGGAGGGGTAGGGCCGGTGCTACCCCAGGACTTCGGGCCCTGCAGCAGGTATATCACAGCGTCTGGAATTTGGCCCGGAGCTCGCGCGTCAACAAAGAGCAGAATGTGATTGGCAGCTGTCCCCTGGAGCTGCTGATTGCGGTGAGAACCTGGACGCCACTGTCTGCTAATCGGAGATGTTGCTGCGTTTTGATAGATATACACGCATATAAAAGTTTTAAAAGTAGCCAATCTTCCAAGAAGTTGGAAATTATTTTTTAAATCAGATTTGTGTTCAGTTTGAAGTTTGTGTACAAGCTCAGCTAACTGAGGTAAGTTTTTGTTTATTTTTCCTCGCCTCAGTTCCTGATACTTTCTTGAATTTTGTTCTCCCCCCCCCCCCCCCCCAATCTATCCCCTTTTTGGGGCAAGGCAGCTATGTACAGTATAGGAACAAACCCCCCATCACCGCTACCTCCGTTGTGCTTAACGAGTTTTATTTGAGTTTATCTGAATTTTATTGTTTTCTTATTAAAGTTTAAAATGTCAGCTGTTAAACGTTTTAAATGTTTGGATGGCTTTGAAAGCAGGTGATATTGAGTTTCCCAATGACAATCCATTGGGGGAAAAAGGACCCCGGCCATTAATTATAAATAATGGTGCTTGCATCTCTATTTTTTCAGTCACTGTTGAATCAGAAGTAAAGTCTCACGTGGGGCTGAGATATGACCGACTGATGGACTAATTTTTTAATCAGTGCATTTTTAATCCAAGGAACCTCCCACTTTGCATATAATATGGGAATTGGTGTGTGTTTTGTGTTACATTCTTTTCATAGAATTTACAGTGCAGAAGGAGGCCATTCGGCCCATTGAGTCTGCACTGGCCCTTGGAAAGAGCACCCTACCTAAGCCCACACCTCCACACTATCCCCGTAACCCCACCTAGCCTTTTTTTGGACACTTAAGGGCAATTTAGCATAGCCAATCCACCTAACCACATTTTTGCACTGTGGGAGGAAACCGGAGCACCTGGAGGAAACCCATGTAGACACAGGGAGAACGTGCAGACTCCGCAGACACAGAGAGTGACCCAAGCAGGGAATCGAACCTGGGACCCTGAAACTGTGAAGCAACTGTGCTAACCACTGTACTACCTTTTGATGGCCTTCCATTAGTATCTGATGTTGCGCTGTGAATTAAACACTAATCCTCGGCTACAACATTATTCTGGATGTTTGTGTGGGTGGTGGGTGGGGGGCGGGGGGGCGGGGGGGGGGGGGAGGGACTGCTGATCAGAAGATACCTGTTGCTGCAGCTTTAAAAACCCGTCTTCATGTCATTTTGCAAGTTCCCCCCCCCCCTCCCCTCAAATACAGGAGGAGAGTAAGAATTGGAAGAGTTGCCACGGAGATGTGTACACAAAGGAAATCTGTTTTGATGCAACTTATGGCACTGCATTTTACATTTTATAAGTATATGTTGGTGTCTCTTTAAAATTACACTTGAGTAGTAAAGTTGAAATTCAAACTTGGTAGTTGGAGAATTAATTCATCAAAACTAGGATAACTGTATAGTGAATATTAGCTTTCAATTATTTTAGAGAGCTTCTGATTTATTGTAATGTTCACTCTATCCGGTTAAACTCTGTGCCCTGGTGAGACTTTTGCTTTTTCTCTGCACGTAAAAATAATGTGATTTTCTTTTTGTTTGTAGAAATGGCAGTTTTACTTCACCAAGATTTGAAAACATGGTACAGAATTCTGTGTTTGCATAACCATCACATTATAAAAAATATGGGCTGGATTCTCCAATAATGGGGCTATGTCCCCACGCTGGTGTTTCATTGTAGATTTTCCTTAAAAGTCCAGAGTGATTCTCCTACCTGCAGGGGGCTAGCATGGCCCCACAGTTCCACTCGCAGCTCTGGCTGTGGATACGGGGCCCTGCACTTCCGGTTGGGAGCCCGCGCATGCGCATGGCGGCGCCCACCCCATGCAACATGGCGGACTGACACCACGGACAATGATGAACGAAGTAGGTCCCTCCGAGATCGCATGCGCCTGTGGTCGGTGCCGCCCGATCATTTGCCTGGCCATCTGTGAGGCCACCCCTGGGTGAAGGATCCCCCCCCCCCCCCCCCCCCCCCGCCAACCAGGGCGGCTGCGGGCCACCCAACGATCCCAACAGCCGATAGGTGATTAGAACCACATCGTCGGGAACACGGCCAGCTGCACTCAGAGAACCCCGGGGGGGAAGGGGGGCTCTATCAATAGCCCCGTACCCTCGTCATGTCCACCACGCGTGCCGATTCTCCGTGGACAAAACGTGATTTTGGCGTGAAGGCTGGGAGAATCCCACCCCTGGTTCCTAGCATTGGTTTGATAACCTTGACATTATGTACAAAACTTGGGTGGAGGGGAAAAAGGTGCTTCTAAATGCAAATTCAAGACAACCATTGCTTCCACAAGGGAAATGGAGCTTTGTCTCACTTCAACATGCAATCTTTTTGCTTTGCGTTTATTCGTATGATTTTTGAACCCAGTCAGTGTTGCAAGTGTAAAATGGAATCATGTGTTGCATACTGAAAGCAGCTCTTTTTATGGGAGGGGTGAATTTGATATGGGCAATTGGATTCAAATGAAGGTGGCTTGCTTTGTTTATTATTGCCCATGGAAACAACATAGTTTAAGGTTAGCTACTTATTACTACAGAGCTGTGACAAGGAATTGCAAGGGTCCCAACTCTATCTTACCCCCCCCCCAGGAGTTCCATGACACAACCCTTCATTTCTTGTCATTCAGCCAACTTTTTAACAATGACCCTTAGTGCGAACAGAAGGAAGGACAGGCATGATTGAGAATTAGTCAAACTTTGCCTCGTGCAACAGGCTCTTTTTAAAAATAAAAATAAAAAATGCAGCAGTCAACAAGTTAATGCAGTCGAAAATGGAAAACTGTAGACATCGGGAAAAATGAACAGAGAAATATGCACACTATCTTCCTATGTGCTACCTTATTGACTTTGCAGGGAGCACTTGTAGTCTCAGCTCCTATTCACTTTTCAAGAAAACAGAAATTATGAGCATCATTAGGCCATTTACCCTCTTGAGCCTGCTCTGCCATTTAATAAGATCATGGCTGATCTGATTGTGCGGTCTCAACTTCCACCTTTTTTTATGCCACCCTATAATCCTTGATTCCCTTGTTGATCAAAAATCTAACTGACTTGAATATATTCAATGACTCAGCCTCCATGACTCTCTTTTCAATTTTTTTGCAATTAAGGGGCAATTTAGCGTGACCAACCCACCTAACCTACACATGTTTGGGGTTGTGAAAGTGAGACCCACGCAGGCACGGGGAGAATGTGCAAACTCCACACAGGCAGTGACCCGGGATCGGACCCGGTGTGGTGAATGTATTGTATTAACCATTCACCATGTATTACGCTGTTGCCCATGTGGGCTCCACCTATGGACCATTGTACGATATTGCATAGGATTTGTCACGTTGGTGCCCTTGTGGGCTCCGCCCCTGGCTCCGCCCCTGGCTCCGCCCCTTAAGGGGAGGTATAAAGAGCAGCAGCTCTGTAGGCGGCTCTCTCTAGCAGATCAGTCGCAGGCAGGCTCTGTTCTATTCGATTAAAGCCACAGTTTATATCTACTCTCGCGTGAACTGATGGTTGCATCACCCAGGTCCTCGGCGGCATGAGGCAGCCAGTGTTAACCACTGTGCCCGCCCCCTCCCCACAACTCTTTGAGGAAGAGAATTCCATTGGCTTATGACCCCCTGACACTCTTTTCTTTAAAAATAATTTTTATTCAAAAATACAAAATACAAAAACAATAAATTAACAAGAAAAAGAAATAAGCATAGAACCATGAAAACAAATCCCCCCCCCCCCCCCCCCCCCCCCCCCCCCCCCCCCCGGGTTACTGCTGAAGTTAACCACCCTCTAATGCTCCTCCAGGAAATCAAGAAAAGGCTGCCACCGCCGGAAGAACCCTTGCACCGACCCCCTTAGGGCAAACTTGACCCTCTCCAGTTTAATGAACCCAGCCATGTCGCTGATCCAGGATTCTGGGCTCGGGGGCTTCGCATCCCTCCACTGTAAAAGAATCCTGCGCCGGGCTACCAGGGACGCAAAGGCCAGAATGCCGGCCTCTTTCGCCTCCTGCACTCCCAGCTCTGATGCTACCCCAAACATTTTGAGCACCCAGCCCGGTTCCACCTTGGAGCCAACCACCATTGACAAGGTCCCCGCCACCCCCTTCCAAAAGCCCTCCAATGCCGGACACACCCAAAACATGTGGGTGTGATTTGCTGGGCTCCCCAAACACCTGCCACAAACTGGTTCCCCCGTATCGGGGACCAAACTGAGGCCTTCACTCTTTCTCCCCCCCCCCCCCCCCCCCCCCCCATGCCGCCTCCACTGCCCCCAGATTTTGAGGGTAGCCACCACTACCGGACTCGTAGAGTACCTTGCCGGGGGGAGCGGCAACGGCGCCGTCACCAGCGCCTCTGAGCTCGTGCCCATACAGGACGCTGCCTCCATCCTCTTCCATGCGGCTCCCTCCCCTTCCATCACCCACCTCCGAATCATTGCCACGTTCGCAGCCCAATAATACCCACACAGGTTGGGCAGCGCCAATCCACTCACTTCCCTACCTCGCTTCAGAAATACCCTCCTCACCCTCGGGGTCTTCTGCGCCAACACAAACCCCGTAATACTCCTGCTGACCCTCCTAAAGAAAGCCTTCGGGATCATGATGGGCACGCACTGGAAGAGTAACAGAAACATCGGGTGCACCGTCATCTTAACCGACTGGACCCTGCCCGCTAGGGAGAGTGGCAACACATCCCACCTCTTGTACTCCTCCTCCATCTGCTCCACCAGCCTCGTAAAGTTTAACCTATGCAGGGCCCCCCAGCTCTTGGCTATTTGGACCCCCAGGTATCTGAAGCTCCTCTCTGCCCTTTTCAGAGGGAGCCCCACTATCTCTTTCTCCTGGTCCCCCATATGCACCACGAACAGCTCACTCTTCCCCACATTGAGCTTATAGCCAGAGAAGTCTCCAAACTCCCCGAGAATCTTCATCACCTCCGGCATCCCCCCGCCGGATCTGCAATGTACAACAATAAATCATCCGCGTACAACGACAGCCGGTGCTCCTCCCCCCCCCCGCCCCCCTGCACAATTCCCCCTCCAGTTCCTCGATTCCCTCAGTCCCATGGCCAGGGGCTCGATCACCAACGCGAACAGCAGGAAAGACAAGGGGCACCCCTGCCTCGTCCCCCGGTACAACCGAAAGTCCTCCGACCTCCTCCCGTTTGTCACCACGCTCGCCACCGGAGCATTATACAACAGCATCACCCACCTAATAAATCCCTCACCAAACCCAAACCTCCTCAATACCTCCCACAGGTAGCTCCACTCCATCTTGTCAAAGGCTTTCTCCGCATCCATCGATGTCACTATCTCCACCTCTCTGTCCACTGCCGGCATCATTATGACGTTGAGAAGCCATCACACATTGACGTTCAACTGCCTCACCTTCACAAAACCCGTTTGGTCCTCGTGAATAACCTGTGAGACCACCTCCTCCACCCTCCTGGCCAGTATCTTGGCCAGCAGTTTCACGTCCACATTGAGGAGCGAGATCGGCCCATAAGACCCACACTGGAGGGGGTACTTATCTCGCTTCAAAATCAATGAAATTAATACCCTGGACATCATCGGGGCAGGCCCCCCTCCCTTGCCTCATTCAAGGTCCTCACTAACAGCGGGCCCAACAGGTGTGAAAACTTCTTATAAAATTGCACCAGGAACCCATCAGGCCCCGGTGCCTTCCCTGACTGCATACTCCACCTGGCACTCTCAAGCTTGCCAACTCCATTATGGAGACAGGCTCATCCGCTGCAATTTTCATGGAGCCGGGCGAGGTGTTTAAAGAGTGATGATTCCTGAGCTATGGCATTTCTATGACCATTGGACCACTATACACTTTTTGGAACCAATAGCAACAATAGGGTATCTGCTATGTTTAAAAAAATATATATATTTTCACGACAGCCCAATAAAAGTATCAATCATCAAGACACTTTTTAAAGTATCAGAAACTGCAAGCTCCTGAAACCTCTTACCCTTGTGTTGCAAAATTAAAAGCAGAATCAAAGAGCCAGCCCTCTTAAGTAAGGTTTTCTCTGGGGTTCAGGTGTTTTAATCGAGTAATGGGTATCTTGATTTTTAGCCAGGCTTCAGAACTTGCAATAGGGGGCATGAAGGACTATGGGTTGCTCGGCATTGCTTTGCATTGGGATTTTGAGAGGCCATGGGGGCCAGTTGCATAGCTTATCAGAGGTGCCATGGAAGTTGGGTTTGGGGGGGGGGGGGGGGGGTGGAGAAATAAGGTGGCATAGATGGAGCATGGGAAATGTGTGCAACTTGTGAGGGGAGATCTCTGAAAGACCCTTCTGTTTTTATTATAACGAGAGCAAAGTTCCACAGCTCCGAGGTGGGCCTTTTCCACATCCCTCAAACATCGCAGTCACCTGCACAGGATCCATGACCAAGTTTGCCCCACCCCCAGATCGCCAGATTGTCTACCTTCTCCTGAAGCCGCTTCTGGGTATCTCGCATCACCCCCATCTCCGCCACCAACGAAGCAAGCTGCTCCTCATGCTGCCCCACCGTCTCCTCCACCTTCTGGTTGAGATTCCAACCTCATCTCCACACGGCCGATCCCCGCCTTGAGCGGATCCACCATCCTCACCAGGTTTTCTAGAGTCTCCTTCCTCTGCTGGGTGAATTTCTCATTCAGGAGGTGCACCAGCTGTCCCATGAGTAGCTGAGATAGTAGGGCTGGTCCTTTACCCTCTGCCATCTTCCCGTGTCCAACAGCTCCTTTCACCGAAAACCACTTCTGGTCCATGAATCCATCCAATGGTGGAATAAACTATTCCTCCAGCACTCCAGCACCTTTTTCCACTGAAACATCCGCCCGTTAATTGGGGAATTAGCACTGTCACAAGCGGGAGCTACCGAGGGCGGGATTCTCCGCTGGCGGGATTCTCCGTTTTGCCACTGCCCAGGGGTTTCCCGACGGCATGGCTGCCCCACAAGGGGAAACCCCATTGACCGTCTGGTGTAACAGAGAATACCGCCAGTGGGTCGGGGCAGAAATGTGGCGTGGTGGGGTGGAGAATCTAGCCCCCCAATGCCGTGACCACTCACACCATGGCTGCAACTGGAAGTCCCGTGGAGTGCTTATTCGAAGGGTCGGTGCAGACTCGATGGGCTGAATGGTCTCCTGCATTGTAGGGATTCTATAATTCTATGAACTGCTCTCAATACAGTTCAGTTAAAGATCTGTCTGTGGACATACCAGCAGTTTATATCCAGCTTTGACTGGGGGAAGACCAAAAGCAGCTGATAGATTTTCCTGTGAAGAGGATAGGCACTTTGAACAGCAAGTTGAGACAGACAGGAGTTTGCAGCTGGTTCTTGAGGGATATTGCTTTCTCCAAGTGGACTATCCAGACATCTCTGTGCAGCAAGTATTCCTGTGTGCTAATTGTGTTTTTAAAAAAAAATTTAGAGTACCCAATTATTTTTTCCAATTAAGGGCAAGTTAGCATGGCCAATCCACCTATCCTACACATCTTTGGGTTGTGGGGGTGAAACCCATGCAGACACGGGGAGAACGTGCAAACTCCACACGGACAGTGACCCAGGGCCACGATTCAAACCCAGGTCCTCGGCGCCGTAGGCAGCAATGCTAACCACTGTGCCACCGTGCTGCCCTTGTGCTAATGGTGTTATAAAAGTGGATTGGGATCAGAGATGTTTCTATTATTTGATTGGAAGTAAAGATAGCAGTTAATGGTTATTGTGTCACTGCATTGTGTCCGGCATTGTAATAGGTAGTGTGCATCTCCTGTAGGAGAGGTTCCCTGACTTGTGGTGGAATGACGACTCACGGCCCCCACAAGACCATGCCATCCTCGCGGCTTAATTCGTCTCGATGCGTTAAGTAGGGCCTCATACTTTGGGTCTTGTCATGGTGCCATTCGGTTTGTATCGTCTTCTTAGCTTGTGACAATATTGAATCCCTTTGGGTCCAGGCCCGGAAGCAGCCAGCTGACACTGGCTGTGTCCAAATATTCAGTGCTAATATGATCTGAGGCATCGTTGGAGATGAAACACTTTTCAGAAGGGGACCTCAACTCAAAGCATCAGCATTTCAAATCTGTGCGCCAGATTAGTACTGGAAAGTACAGTAGTAGGCCACTAGCAGCAAGACCAACATTGTACTCTTGCTGAGGGTATCAGGGGAGTTGGTGTATTTTCTCTGGAAAGGCCCGGCAGCAGCTTGTGGCCGGTAGTTATAACAAACCAGCGGCAGTAGACATTTTGGTGGAATATTTTCATACCATGTATAGCTGCTCGGCCCTCCTTCTCAATCTGAGCACAGTTTCGCTCCACTTCCAAAAGGATCCTCTCGAGATAAAGGTTATGGGCTGCTCAGAAACATCCTTCATCCTGTGGGACAACATTGCCCCAATCCCGTAAGGAGATGCATTGCATGTGATGATTATTGGTTTTCCAGGTTTGAAGGTGACTAAAAGATTTGAGAATTGTAAAGTTATTTAAGTTGGAATCGTTATTTTGCCAAGTTGGAATCTTTCTTCTGTGGCTCTCTCCATTGCCACTGTTGATGTTTCCTCAGGACTTTATGCAGTGGAGCTAATGTTGTGGCCAGATTTGGAATACATCTGCCCAAATCATTTTTATGCCGAGGAAGTGACTTTCTTGGAAGCTAGGACCCCACAGATAGCCCTGGCTCTCTCCTCAAGGGGATGTAGACCCCTGATGTCTACTGAAACCTAGATACGTTACTTCTCTGGCCTGGATTGTATATATTTTTGAGTTTGAGGCAGACACCCGAATCCCAAAATCTTTCAGTACCTTGTCGGGGTGGTAACGGTGATTAAGACATCATCAAGGTATACCATTACCTTCGAGATACCTTGAAGGAGATTGTCCATCTTATGTTGGAAAATGGCAGAGTCCGTCTCTATTCCACATGGTAGCTTTGTGTACTGAAATAGGCCGTTATGAGTAGTTATCGTGACGTACTTCTGGGACTTATCAACTCTAATTGGAAGTAGACGTAGCTGAGGTCCAATTTTGAATAGTTAAGGCCTCCCATCAGCTTGGTGTAGAGGTCTTCAGTCCTGGGGATCAGGCACATATCCAGCCTGATTTATTGTTAACTGGTAATCCCCGCAGATTCTTATAGATTATTTCAGCGGGCAGCATAATCAAAGACCCCTCCCACCCGGCTTACTCACTCTTTCAACTTCCTCCATCGGGCAGGAGATACAAAAGTGAGAACACGCACGATCAGACTCAAACAGCTTCTTCCCCATTGTTACCAGACTTTTTAAACGACCCTCTTATGGACTGACCACATTAACACTACACCCCTGTATGCTTCACCCGATGCCGGTGTTATGTAGTTACATTTGTACCTTGTGTTGCCCTATTACGTATTTTCTTTTATTTCCTTTTCTTTTCATGTACTTAATGATCTGTCGAGCTGCTCGCAGAAAAACTCTTTTCACTGTACCTTGGTACATGTTACAATAAACAAATCCAATCCAGTTTGAGGACGGGGACTATGGGGGTTGCCCACCTGAGAACTGAACTTGTTTGATGATGTCCAGTTCTTGGAAACGCTTCAACTCAGTTTCTAACATTGGTGCAAGCAGAAGGGACTGGTCTCTCCCTAAAAACTCTGGGTGGTAAGTCTGGGTTGATATTAACTTTGGAATTCATGCCATTGATCTGGCCAAGATTGCTGTTAAAAGCAACCTAACTTGCAGGGCAAAATAAATTCCAACCAATTAAGTTGATTTGGTATAACCAGTCCCTTTCCAGACCTCATTAGTTGCTAGGATACCGGACAGGAACCAAAATATTTTGATTTCTAAGACTGTGATGACAGGATACTTTGCCCCCGGGGTGACTCCACGCACAAATAGGGATATAGTGTATTAAAACAAACTTTATGATATTTTTATGTTAGTAATAAAGAAAATGGCTTACAATTATCAGTTAACAATGCCAATGACAATATAACACTAAATCCTAACTGTAATATTTTATCTCTACTCTAGAAAAACCCATCCCAGGTCAAAATCCACTTTTAAATACACTTGGCAAACTCTGGAATACTTGCTGTAAAGGGATGTCTTGGATAAACCACTTTGAGAGAGAAGTCCTCCAGAAAACTGCTTGCATATTTGTGCCTGTGTCAAACTACTATTTACTCTGCCAGCCTTTTCAGAAACTGTTCTGTTCACAAGCAAAGCTTTTTTTAACTAAACTGCTTTGAGAAAAGAAACTAGCCTGCTCACATCCCGATCTAGACTGAACTCAACATCTGGCTGCTTCAGTCCCTGGCTCTTCCTATTAACTACATCATTTTACTAAGGCTAAACACAGGGGCTGGATTCTGCGTTAACCCCAGTGTAGAATGTGTCGACTTTCACAATAGTAAATTCGGCACTGGCCCTCAAAGATTCCCGTACCGATGAAGGGCTAGCACCGGCGTTGACTAAAACTCCTGCAGCCTGCGCCGAGAATGGGTGGGTCCGGGCTGTGGATGCGCACGGCTGACGACCTGCACCGGTTGCGCTGTACAACATGGCACCGGCCATGTGCGTAACCTAAACCGCAAATCGCCGCCTACTAGCCCTAGCAGACGCCCCTCGGCCAGTACCACAGATCCTGGCCCAGTGTGGTGGCACTGGACACAGTCTGCAGCTGGCACGCTGGCTCAGACCATACATGTTCTGCACCATTGGGAACTCAGCCTATCGGGAGCGGAGCATCGTGGGTGGGCCGGCCGATGATGCACCAATGGCGCTGAAACTTCACATGTCATGATGACGCCATTTTGGAGGGCGCACAGCATGGCGGACCAGCATCAAAGCAGCGTCGGCCCTGAATTCGATGTCTGAGCCCATTCTCAGCCTGATCGCCGAACACAATTTTGGCACCGGGCTATGGAGAATCCTGCCCAATGTCTCTATGTACCCCTGAGGGAACTGTCTTCATACAAAATATTATTTTCCCATCAGACCAACTTTTACGATGCTTTAATTGCATTCTTCAAGTCACAAAGTCTGGTTGGCTTGCGAACCAGAATAAAAAAAAAAAATCACTACTTCAGCAGTCATAATGCACCAATGTAGGCTTTTAACCCTTACAGCACCAAATGCATATAATCCAACACATCTGAAATTCCTATATTCAGCACACTGAGGCTGGGTCAGTGCATTCCTACAACAACTAAGGGTAGATTGGCCGCTTGCTCTTTCTAAGACTGTATAGAGTTGGTGGTTCCAAGGATTTTTAGTACTTTCCCATGTATAAGTCGATAGCTTGTCCTTGGTGCTACTCAGATTTAGGATTTAATTGAAGATCTGCTCCCCCACAACTGTCACTGAGACCTGGTGTTGACTTCCATTTTCAGTGGCTTACAATTTGCATTCTAGGATTTTGATAGGGGACATCATCGTCACCTGGACAACATTCAGGTGGTACATTGTATGCTCCTCCTCAGAGATCATCCCCACTTGGTGACACGGCTTTGTGGACTGTTGCTTGTGGGTGTTTTGTTTACATTCACGGGCTCTGCTTTGCGCGCCTACATGCTTGAATATGGCCTCCGCAATTGCATTAGAAGCATACACACACATGGAAACTCTCTTGGGGATGCTCCCCATCCCACCCTGCAAAGGTAGCAGTCCTTTTCAGCCCTGGGTTGAAGGCCTATTCTATTCCCTGGCTTTCGACTTCAGTCCGGTACCGAGAAACGCCTGTTGCTCCTGCTTCGTGGCCATGCCACCTCCTCCTTGATTAACTTTTCCTTCGGCCATGTTTTAGTGCTCACTCGCATCTTTATCGGCTCACTGAGTCGCCTAGCGAATTTGATTACTTTTTCCAGCATGATTGTGGTCTCATCCAACAGATTCTTTTGGATATTGCGATTGTTGATCCACAAACTGGACGATTACAAAGCATGTAGTTTACAAAGCATGTAGTTAAGCGCAGTCCCAAACTTGCAGAGCTCAGCCAGCTGGCAAAGCCTGTCTATGAAAACCGTGATGGACTCCAGTGTCCCTGATTTGCGGAATTCAATTTGTATCGCTCGAAGCCTGGGATTAGTGTTCCTTAACCAGCTTGACTCGCTGGTCAAAGATCTTTGAGTCAGATTCCGCAGGGACATCACATTTCTTACTCAATTATATGTTTGGGGCCCACAAACTGTCAGAAGTATCACCTACTGCTTGTATTCACCTGTGACCTTGTTTACAATGACAAAATAGCAGAGCCGTTCGATGGACTGAGTCCAATCTTTAGTCCCCTCATCAAATGGGTCTAGTTTATCAATAATTGACACCCAAAAGTGAGTCACAATGCCAAAGTTGATGATTCACGACTCTCTTTCATCTCCTACTTGTTTTTTTTTCTTCAGACTGCTTTTTTTCTCTCCCTCTCTCTCGTGTTGGCCAGGGTTTAGAAAACTCCAAAGTATATCATGGAGTTCACCTGACCTACAACTGTTTATCGATTTTGGTTATGATGAGCACAAGGACCTGCCTTTCAGGGGTTATTCAACAGAGGTCTTAAGCACTTTTAATAAAAAACAAAGTTTATTCTACAAATTTAGTTAACATTTTTTAATAAACACTCAGTAAGCATTTTTATCAACTACCAACATAAATACCCCACCCAGCTACAGTACTCTATTTATAATCCTTAATAAATTTCCCCCTTTAGCTGTTCCAATTTAATAACAAGATTCAATAAACCAAAAAAACCTTTTCAAAGGAGTGGGCCAGCACACAGCACTCTTACTGTCTTTAAGACTTAAGACTTGGTATAGATATTTCTTGTTTCTTTCCCAAAACAGCAGGTTTGAATTCCTTCCAAAAAACAGTTATCAAGCAGTCTGGGAACAGCTTTTAAAATGCAGGTAGAGAAAAAAAATATTTTTCAACCTGTGCTGTACAAACTAGTTCAAACTCAAAGTGAAAAAGTAAAATTCGGAGTCACAGCCCAGCTCCAACCACACAATGCCATCACTGAAGCCATGTGATGAGACAAAAACATTTCTGAAAGGGCCACTCCCCTGGCCCGGAATCTGCAGTACTGCAGGCTGCAATCGAACATTTTACTTCAAATTTCTTCATCAATATGGTAGCTCAATACAAACACTCTGGATGTTTATTGAAGAAGAGCGAAGGCTGGCATACTTGCAGCACAGAACACACCATGTTTGCTTTCCGGTTGCAGGGCTCACTTCTCTGGGCCCCTACTATTGGTTGGGATTTGCATGCTCCCAAGGGATTGCCCCTGAGCCAGTCACATGGGCTGCAAGGCCTGGCTCTTTAAAGGGGCTGTGCTACCACAGGCACAAAACTCAAATTGAAAAATATTGTGGTAGAATAGTAAATAAAGGTCAACCTTGACCTGCACAGACTTTTATCTCGCTCTTATTGTGCTAGTTTAGCACAGTGGGCTAAACAGGTGTCTTGTGTTGCAGAACAAGGCCAGCAGCACAGGTTCAATTCCCATACCGGCCTCCCCGAACAGACGCCGAATGTGGCGACTAGGGGCTTTTCACAGTAACTTCAGTGAAGTCTACTTGTGACAATAAGCGATGATTATTATTGCTGGATGAATGCTAGAGAAGGATTTGGTGAATTGAAACATAAGAACAGGAATAAGGCCTTCCAGCCCCTTAAGCCTGCTCCATTATTCCAATAGGTCATGACTGATTTGTATCTCGGCATCTTCGACCCATCTTGGTTCTGTAACCCTTTAGATTCGAGTTTAGTTTTGATATTTCACTTGACATACTCTGGGTAGCATTTGGGGGCGAGTGCTCCAGATTTCCACTATCCGTTATGTAAAGAGTGCTTCCTAAGATCACACCTGAAATGCTTATTTTAAGGTTATGTTTCTTGGATATAAAGGGAATGCACACCTAAGCCGGGATTTATTGCCCCTGTTTTCAAGAGGTGGGAATGGTGAAGGGGGTGAAAAATCGAGCAGGAGTCCCAAAACCACTTTTATGGCGGCAGAATTTCCCCGCTTGATTGTCCCTGTTCACCAATTAAAAGCCAGGATCCCTTTTTGCATTCATTTAAATGGCATTTTCTTGGTCCTTCCCTGGAACACTGGATATTTGATGATTTGAGAAAGCAACCTGAGGGGGGGGGGGGGGGGGGGGGGGGGGGAAACAGGTTTTGGTCATTTGGACACCATACCCAGTCCATTGTAGCTGGATTTTGCAGGAATTTTGCCTGAATGACGCAAGTGCATGTTTGACAGACCGCTCTAGAATTTGAGAACATGGCAGAGGCATTAGTGATGGAATTGTTTTTAGCACTATTATAGTGGGTAGCTGATACACTGTCCTGCTCTCAATGCTGTACAGGAGTGTGGGGGCAACTGCTGCTCTGTACATTTCCATTTTCAAATACTTGCGGCTGTAGTTTGTGGAAGGCTGAGCTGCTGCAGCTTATCTGATGTTGGAGCTCCTCATCAATAGTGGCCTTTTAAGGTGGCAGCAAAGGCATGAGAAATGTGTTTAACATTTCCCAGAGTCACTCCTTCAACATTTATGGAAGGTGAAATATTTGTATGACCAGTTGTGTTGGGAGTTTTGTTTTGGTAACACTCCAGCACATTTTTGAGTTTCTTGTATACAGAATTGAAGAGATCTAGAGTAGCTTGTAAATCTGGTCCATAGCGGGCACCAGCATTAGATCACACATGTCTGTTAGTGGTCCGTTTTGTTTTGGTATGGAGGCGACTTGAGGTTAAAGAATTTCCATACAGATGGCATTTAATACTGCCACCAGAGGGCAGTTGGGAGAGGCGAATATCCATTGTAGGGAGACTTAAAAATAGTATGGAGACTGGGGCTTATCTCTCAGCCTTGCTTGAATTGGTTTCAGACTTTCGAAGGTATCTGTTTCAGATGTCCCACTATCTGTTTCAGATGTCCCACTCAAAGGCCATTGTAGTCATAACATGAAGCAATGGCAGGACGTTGAAGAAGTTTATTGGATACAGAAATCTGTTGAGCACAATCCACAGCTTCACGTTTTACCGAATGCAATGAAGGAGTTCCTGGTGTTCTTCGTACTTTCATTGGATTTATTTGGCAGCAACAAATATTATGTTGAGAGGTTCACCTGGAAGGTCTAAAGCCACACTGTTGCCGGACGTTTCTTCTCCGTTTGCATTGGGTGGGCTCAGTGACTGAGGCAGAAAATATTGCGAGAAGTCCAAAGTCGTTTTGACGACAATGTGCAAGCACGGCACAATTGTGCCCAATCCCCCCGCCAGTTACGGGCTGCGATTCATGACATACCATGTCAGGAACATCATTATATTAAATTTGTATATCATCAGACCCATATGCCAGATTCGGTCCCCACCCCTTCGTGTGAAATAATCCATTTGTGATGTCAGAACAGCGCAAACCAAGACTGGTTACTGAAGGCATCTGCAACTGGCGAGCAGTACTCCCAAGGAAGCTCGGGTGAGTGCAGTACTCAAGGGGGAGAGGTTTGTGCTTGTGCAATTGCTGGGTAGTGTAAGCTTGATGCCAGTGCAGTGCCTGGGGAAGTAAGTGGTTCAGGATTTTCCCTGCTATGGACACAGGGGAAGTATCTTTCTTTTTAAAAAAAAAAATAAAAAAATTTAGAGTACTCAATTCATTTTTTCCAATTAGGCGGCAATTTAGTGTGGCCAATCCACCTACCCTGCACATCTTTGAGTTGTGGGGGCGAAACCCACGCAAACACGGGGAGAATGTGCAAACTCCACACGGGCAGTGACCCAGAGTTGGGATCGAACCTGGGACCTTGGTGCCGTGAGGCAGCAGTTCTAACCACTGTGTCACCTTGCCAACCTTGGTGGGGGGTGGGGGGGGGGGGGTGTTCCACAGCATGATTTATCTCCCTCCTTGAAAGAAGTATCACATTCCTGAAGGTGGGGGATTGAGTTATTTTTCCTCCCTATTGCGTGGCATGAGTACACGGAGTCTGGATGTGACCAAAGGTTTTCCAGCTTTGAAGACATCAGCTGGAATGCCATCAGCACCTCCTGGCTTTGTTTTCATATGTTTGATTGCTTGTTGCAGCTCTTCCATCAATGATGGTTCACCCACAGATACTAATTACTACTGGGGGACTCCAGCATCAGCTCCATTGTGGATTGATGGTTGAAGAGTTGTTGGGCAGCACGGTAGCATAGTGGTTAGCGCAATTGCTTCACAGCTCCAGGGTCCCAGGTTCGATTCCCAGCTTGGGTCACTGTCTGTGCGGAGTCTGCACATTCTCCCCGTGTGTGCGTGGGTTTCCTCCGGTTGCTCCGGTTTCCTGCCACAGTCCAAAGATGTGCTGGGTAGGTGGATTAGCCATGATAAATTGCCCTTAGTGTCCAAAATTACCCTTAGTGTTGGGTGGGGTTACTGGGTTATGGAGATAGGGTGGAGGTGTGGGCTTGGGTAGGGTGCTCTTTCCAAGAGCCGGTGCAGACTAGATGGGCTGAATGGCCTCCTTCTGCATTGTAAATTCTATGATTATCTATGTTCTTCAACTCTGCTGGGTGACATTCTAATCCTTTGGGGAAAAAAACATTGTCCTGTGAACAAAGGGCAGTTTGTCTATGGATGGCCATGGTGGCTTCCAAAAAGCTTTGCATGTCATGGTGGGACGCATATTGTTGGATTCTTGGGCTTCCTTTTCCTGTAACATGTCTTTTATTTGCCTGATTTGTTTTTTGGTGTCAACCTTGAACTGTTGGTGTGCTGCCTTTTTGACTTGTCACCTTCAGTTGTCCTGGCAGGTGATGAAGGCTGCTCTTTTTTGTTTCAGGAGGTTACATATTTTTCATTGAATCAGTCCTGGTAATCATTGCTGAACCCAATGGTTTGACTTTATTTGATCTCACTGTTCTGGAACTGAATTGGATGTGTACATGATTTTCCAGATTTGTCGTTAGCTGCACTTGGAGTTCTTCTCTATGGTCTGACTGCTTTAAGGTTGAGAAATTGATCATCTTCCCGTTGGATTTTTGGGCCTTGTGATGTCTTGGTGCTAGGTGAATGTTCATCACTGATTGAGCAAGTTTTTGACCTATCCAGCAGGCATGAATTGAGTGGTTCTTTGACCCGAACAATGCATAATCCAGGAGCTGCCATTGCTTTGATCTGTGGATTAGTACATGTGAGATTTTTTTATTTGTCCTTCTGGAAGAAGAAGGTGTTTGTTATGTTCCGGCCAAGCTGCTCACACTTAGTCAGCAGGAGAACATTATTTGTATTGCCTTTTTCACTGTTTGTCCTAATGGTTCTACTCCAGGTATCTAGAGTCACAGCCAACCCTGGCATGAGTTCTCCAGAAGGAGTATCTTTTCTCCTTTTGAATTGGAAGTGAGGAGTTCACCAAGGTCAAAATAGAACTTTTCCTTTACATGGTCATTGGAGATGAGTGTCAGCCTTACTTCCTCCTGCTTGTTCCTTCAGCTGGCCCTCTCCAGGAAGGCCAGTGAGAGTGGCGTTGTCATTCGATCAAGATGATAGCTCAATTGCAGTTCTTCTTTCTGCACTGTAAATTCTATGATTATCTCTGTTCTTCAACTCTGCTGGGTGACATTGTAATCCTTTGGGAAAAAAAACATTGTCCTGTGAACAAAAGGCAGTTGTCCAAAAAGCTTTGCATTCCAATTGTAAAGTAACACTTATTCTTTTGTGTTCCAGTCTCCCGGAGTTAACATTCCATTTTTTTTTTTACCAACTTTATTTAGACATTTTGTTAATTGCAATAGGGCCACACCTGCGTTTAAAAACTTTCTGGTGTTTTCCTCAAATACGGCTATTTTGCAAAATGACCTGGGATGATTAACAACACTGAAGTTGCCTCTGTCCAATGCTTTGTCTGCAGTGCTTTCCTCTTTTAGTGCAAGATCTGTGTGAGAAATCTAGTAACAAAAGTCCCACTGCTCACTCCCCAACTCGCTGATTGTGACAAATTGCTTGCTTCTGTGATGGAATAATGTATTTATATTGTACTGTGTGACTGAACAATTCATAATAAAGCCTGTCCTTGTTTAAAAGCTGTACATTTTTAACATCTTCTCGTTCTGATGGAACATAATATACGTAAAAATTAACTGTTTGTGAGTGTTTCAGCATTTTCTGCTTTTTAATTGGTAATACTGTATTTATATTAAATCTAATTATAGATGTTCAAATTCAGCTTGGGTGACTGAAGTTTGCACGTTCATCCCGTGTCTGCATAGGTTTTCTCCAGATGCTCTGGTTTCCTCTCACAGTCCAAAGATGTGCAGGTTTAGCTGGATTGGCCATGCTAAATTGCCCTTGTGTCCAAAAATTTGGTTATAGGGTTAGGAATAGGCATGGGCCTAGGTAGGGTGTTAATTCGAAGAGTCAGTGCAGACGTGATAGACCGAATGGCCTCCTTCCTCAAGTGGAGAGATTCTATGCAGCAGACAACCCCCCATAACATTGGAATACAGCTAACCATTTTACTCGTTCTATTTGGATTGCAATCCTCTGCTTAAGGAATATTGGACTGCAATAGTTGAGTGTGTTAAAATACTTTCTCCTTTTTGTACTGTTGCTGCTTATGTGTCTCATCATAACAGTGTTGAGCATATGCCCTTTTAGAACCAGCAGGTGTGTTCTGGATGGTGTGGCTTGGATAAAACCCGCAGGCGGTGGTGTTCTTCTGAATTTTCTGCCTTTGTCCTTCTTGGTGGTAGATGTTACGGGGCTTTGAAGCTGCTGTGAAAAGAGGCTTGACATGCTGCTACAGTGCGTCTTGTAGATTGTTGCACAATGCTGCCAGTGCATGTTGGTGGTGCAGGGAGTGAATGTTTAAGTTGGTGGATGGGATGCCAAGCGAGCGTTCTGCTTTGCCCTGGATGGTGTAGAACTTGTGTAGGGCAGCACGGTAGCATGGTGGTTCGCACTATGGCTTCACAACGTCAGGGTCCCAGGTTCGATTCCCAGTTTGGGTCATTGTCAGTGCGGAGTCTGCACGTTCTCCCCGTGTCTGCGTGGGTTTCCTCCGGGTGCTCCGGTTTCCTCCCACAGTCCAAAGATGCAGCGTAGGTGGATTGGCCATGATAAATTTCCCATAGTGACCAAAAAGATTAGGAGGGGTTATTGGGTTACGGGGATAGGGTGGAAGTGAGGGCTTAAGTGGGTCGGTGCAGACTCAATGGGTCAAATGGCCTCCTTCTGCATTGTATGTTCTATGTCTGCGTGGGTTTCCTCTGGGTGCTCCGGTTTCCTCACACAAATCCCGAAAGACTTGCTGTTAGGTAATTTGGACATTCTGAATTCTCCCTCCGTGTACCCAAATAGGCGCTGGAATGTGGCGACTAGGAGCATTTCATAGTAACTTCATTGCAGTGTTGATGTAAACCTACTTGTGACAATAAAGATTATTATTATATTAGAGTTGCACAAATTCCTGGCAAGTGGAGGGTGATCCATCACACTGTTGACTTGTGCCTTGTAGGTGGTGGAGAAATTTGGGGAGTCAGGTTGTGAGTTATTTGCCTCTAAATTCCCAGCCTCGGACCTTCTCTTTTAGCCACAGTGTTTATCTGGCTAGTCTAGTTACTGTTCTGGTCAATGATAATCCCCCAGGATGTGGTTCGTGTGATGGTAACGCTGTTGAACACGAAGGGGAGATTGTTAGATTCTGTCTTGTTGGATCATGAAAATCCAACAATTTTCCAGGGTCATTCGCCGTTGGTCATTATTTCCCATGTCATTGTTTCTGCTATTTTTTTTTGCCATTTGTTTCTTCTCTATGAACTCCCTGGCATGCCTACAATTTAAATTGTTAAAATGAATAATTTCTCGAAAGTTGTAAAATTTTGTTCAATCTTGACTGTTCTGATCCCCATTTTGTATTTGCATGCTATAGAATTTTGTGCTCCAGCTGTTCTAATGAAGGGAAGTAGGACCTGTTGCTTATTTATTGCTTCTGGCATTAATGCCCACACATTTTGAACTTGTAGTCATTCTATTGGCCAATTTGTGCACAGTAAAATAATGGAGGCCTTCTAAAATTATGAAATCATTTGTTTCAGTGGCTACATAGGGCATGAACTCTCTTCTGGAGGAGAGCATAACTGGACCCATCAGTACAGACAGTTACCAAGAAAATCAATAGGAAATTCAGAAGAAACCTCTTTGGCCAAGAGTAGTGAGAATATGGAACTCCCAACCACAGGGAGTGGTTGAAGTGAATAGCATAAATGTATTTCAGGGCAACCTGAACAGTGGAGATTGTATTCTGACTCTCATTGTCTCCCGTTTTGCTCGCGTTCCTTGATGGCACATTCTGTGAAATGAACTTTAGATGTCTGATGACATCTGGGCAATTTTCCACGTGGCAGATTCCAGTGTTGTAGCTGTACTAGAAAAGCTAGGCTAAGGGAACAGCAAGTTCTAGAGCACAAGTCTTCAGTACTATTGCTGGAATGCTGTCAGTACCCATTATCTTTGCAGTATCCGATACCTTCAGCCATTTCTTGATATCATGTGGAGTGAATCGAATTATCTGAAGACTTGCATCTGTGATGATGTGTACCTCAGGAGGAGGCTGAAATGGACCATCCAGTTGGTACTTCTGGCTGAAGATGATTGCAAATGCTTCAAAATGTACTTTGCACTGAAGCTCTATGCTCCCCCACCATTGAGGATGGGGATATTGGTGGAGCCCCCTCTCCTTTGTGTTTTAATTGTCCGCTAGCATTGGCGACTGAATGAGGCAGGACTGCAGAGCTTAAACCTGATCCAACGGCCATGGAATTGCCTATCTCATGCTGGTCCTGCTGTTTAGCATGAAAACAGACCTATGTTGCAGCTTCACCAGGTTGACACCTTCATTTCTACTCCAGGCATGCCCACTTGCACTCGTCATTGAACTAGTATTGATCCTCCTGGCTTGATGGTAATGTGTAGTGTGGGATATGCTGTGCCATGAGGTTATTGTGGTGGAATACCAATCTGTTGATGCTGATGGCCCACAGTGTCTCATGAATGCCCAGTTTTAAGCTGCTAGATCTGTTCTGAATCTATCCCATTTAGCACGGTGGTAGTGCCACACAACACACAGGCATCCTCGATGTGAAGGCAGGACTTTATCTCCATAAAGACTGTGTAGTTGTCACTCCTACCAATATTGTCATAGGCAGATGTATCTGCGACGTACAGATTGGTGAGGCCAAGGTGAAGTAGGATTTTCTCTTTTGGTGGTTCCCTCACCAACCTAACAACTGTACCCTTTACGACTTGGCCAGATTGGTCAGTACCAAGCCCCTTTTGGTGATGGACATTGAAGCCCTCACCTAGAGTACATTCTGTGCTCTTGCCACCCTCAATACTTTTTCCAATTAATGCTCGACATGGAGAAGTATTAATTCATCAGCTCAGGTGGTGCACTAGGTAACCAACAGGAGATTTCATTACCCGCATTTGACATGATGCCATGCAACATATGTCCGGTTTTATTAATTTTAGATATCATAGTGGTTTATTACACTTGATATGCCAGTCCATTTCTGAGGGCATTTAAGAGTCAACCACATTGTTGTCTAGAGTCACATATAGGCCAGATGAGGTAAGTATGGCAGTGGGGTAGCACAGTGGTCATAGAATCCCTACAATGCAGAGGAGGCCAATTGGCCCATCACATCTGCACCAGCCCTCTGAAAGAGTATCTAACCTTTAGCACACTTGAGGGCAATTTAGCATGACCAATCCACCTAACCTGCACATTTTTGGACTGTGGGAGGATGCATTGACTCAGACTCTCCTCAGGGGCTTCCCCCATAACCCGACAACCAACTCTCCTCCCAGCTCTTCCACTTCCTCTTCACCTGCCCAATTGGGACACTGGGGTATTCTTGGAACGTAGGGCCAGTAGGTCGGCCTTCCAGACCGTCCCGTTCTCCCTCTCTACCTGCCCGTTTCCCAGGGGGTTGTAACTGGTCATCCTGCTGGAGGCAATGCCCTTGCTGAGCAGGAATTGACGCAGCTCGTCACTCATGAAGGAGGACCCCCTATCGCTATGGAAGTCAGCGGGGAAACCGAACAGGGTAAAGATGCTGTGGAGTGCTTTAATGACGGTGGCAGCCGTCATGTCGGGACAGGGGATGGCGAAAGGGAACTGGGAGTACTCATCAATCACGTTTAAGAAATACATGCTGCGGTCGGTGGAGGGAAGGGGTCCTTTGAAATCCACGCTGAGGCGATCAAAGGGACGGGTAGCCTTCACCAGGTGTGCTTTCTCTGGCCTGTAGAAGTGCGGCTTGCACTCCACGCAGATTTGGCAGTTTGTGGTTACGGCCCTGACCTCCTCGATGGAGGTACCTCCCATATCAATGGTCTTACAGCATTATCCAGGGTACCGTTATACCCCAATACCCCTAGCGAGGCATCTGGATAGAAATTGTCCCATTGGGCAGACGCAGCATGGGTTCATAAAGGGCAGGTCATGCCTAACTAATTTAGTGGAATTTTTTGAGGACATTACCAGTGCAGTAGATAACGAGGAGCCAATGGATGTGGTATATCTGGATTTCCAGAAAGCCTTTGACAAGGTGCCACACAAAAGGTTGCTGCATAAGATAAAGATGCATGGCATTAAGGGTAAAGTAGTAGCATGGATAGAGGATTGGTTAATTAATAGAAAGCAAAGAGTGGGGATTAATGGGTGTTTCTCTGGTTGGCAATCAGTAGCTAGTGGTGTCCCTCAGGGATCCATGTTGGGCCCACAATTGTTCACAATTTACATAGATGATTTGGAGTTGGGGACCAAGGGCAATGTGTCCAAGTTTGCAGATGACACTAAGATGAGTGGTAAAGCGAAAAGTGCAGAGGATACTGGAAGTCTGCAGAGGGATTTGGATAGGTTAAGTGAATGGGCTCGGGTCTGGCAGATGGAATACAATGTTGACAAATGTGAGGTTATCCATTTTGGTAGGAATAACAGCAAACCTGTTATTATTTAATTGATAAAATACTAAAGCATGCCCCTGTTCAGAGAGACTTGGGTGTGCTAGTGCATGAGTCACAGAAGGTTGGTTTACAAGTGCAACAGGTTATTAAGAAGGCAAATGGAATTTTGTCCTTCATTGCTAGAGGGATGGAGTTTAAGACTAGGGAGGTTATGTTGCAATTGTATAAGGTGTTAGTGAGGCCACACCTGGAGTATTGTGTTCAGTTTTGATCTCCTTTCTTGAGAAAGGACATACTGGCACTGGAGGGTGTGCAGAGGAGATTCACTAGGTTAATCCCAGAGCTGAAGGGGTTGGATTATGAGGAGAGGTTGAGTAGACTGGGACTGTACTCGTAGGAATTTAGAAGGATGAGGGGGGATCTTCTAGAAACATTTAAAATTATGAAGGGAATAGATAGGATAGATGCGGGCAGGTTGTTTCCACTGGCAGGTGAAAGCAGAACTAGGGGACATAGCCTCAAAATAAGGGGAAGTAGATTTAGGACCAAGTTTAGGAGGAACTTCTTCACCCAAAGGGTTGTGAATCTATGGAATTCCTTGCCCAGTGAAGCAGTTGAGGCTTTAAGGTAAAGATAGATAGTTTTTTGAAGAATAAAGGGATTAAGGGTTATGGTGTTCGGGCCGGAAAGTGGAGCTGAGTCCACAAAAGATCAGCCATGATCTCATTGAATGGCGGAGCAGGCTCGAGGAGCCAGATGGCCTACTCCTGCTCCTAGTTCTTATGTTCTAATGCCGACGACCACATTCACCCCCTGTTTAAAAAAAAATAAAAGAGTCTGGTGGAGTGGTGGTCTCACATTATACAGTGGTAGAGGTTGAGGGTATGGTGGTACCCGGTATACATTAGCACAGTGTTTTGCCTCGTTACATGCCGCAACTATTTACAGTATTTATTTACAGTCAGAATGAAGCACCTAGTCGATCCCTGGTCGTTCTCTGCGATCGCCGTAGCTTCGGCGGTGTTGCAGGCACCGGCTCGGGCATCCGAGGCTCTGGGAGCATGGCTTCGGCTTTTTCGGCAGCTTCATCACCCCTGAATGGGAACGGTGGGAGGATCGATCCATCTGGGAAGGGGGCGGCTGTGGGGTGCGCCGGCGGGAGGGAGGGGGCTGGTGGTGGTGTGGGTGGGGACCCAGCGGGCGCCAAGTCCCGCAGGGAGACCGTATCCTGTTGGCCGTCGGGGCAAGCCACGCAGGCGTATTGAGGGTTAACGTGAAGGAGGTGGACCATCTCGACCAATGGGTCCGACTTGTGCGCCCGCACGTGTTTGCGGAGCAGGATGGTTCCAGGAGCTGCCAGCCAGGTTGGGAGCGAAGCCCCGGAGGAGGACTTCCTAGGGAAGACGAGGAGACGTTCGTGAGGTGTTTGGTTGGTAGTGTTACGCAGTAGTGATCGGATGGAGTGGAAAGCGTCAGGAAGGACCTCCTGCCAGCGGGAGACTGAGAGATTCCTGGACCGTAGGGCCTGGAGGACGGTCTTCCAGACCGTTCCGTTCTCCCTCTCTACCTGCCCGTTTCCCCGGGAATTGTAACTGGTCGTCCTGCTCGAGGCAATGCCCTTGCTGAGCAGGGATTGACGCAGTTCGTCGCTCATAAAGGAGGACCTCCTATCGCTGTGTATGTAGGCGGGGAAACCGAACAGTGTAAAGATACTGTGGAGGGCTTTTGTGGTGGTGGCTGCGGTCATGTCGGGGCAGGGGATGGCGAATGGGAACTGGGAGCACTCATCAATCGTGTTCAGGAGGTACATGTTGCGGTCGGTGGAGGGGAGGGGCCCTTTGAAGTCCATACTGAGGCGTTCAAAGGGACGGGAAGCCTTTATCAGGTGCGCTTTCTCTGGCCTGGAGAAGTGCGGCTTGTACTCTGCGCAGATTTGGCAGTTCCTGGTGGTGGTCCTGATCTCCTCGATGGAGTAGGGCAGGTTGCGGGTCATGATGAAATGGAAGAACCGGGTGGCAGAGGTCCTCGTGGAGGGCCCGGAGTCGGTCCACCTGTGTATTGGCACGTGTCGCGGGATAGGGCATCAGGAGGCTCGTTTAGCTTCCTGGGTGTGGTGAATGTATAACCTATAAACCCACACTGTATATTACTGTGTCCCCGTGAGCTCCATCTGTGAGCCGTTGCGCGACTCTGCCCACGGGGAGATAAGGAGCATGTACAGGGCTCCCCCCTTGGCTCCACCCCCAGCAGGAAGTATAAAGTGCTGTGGTCTTACGAGCCCACCTTCAGTTCAGTTAGTCGCAGGCAGGCTCAGTTGTAAGTCGATTAAAGCCACAGTTTACTTCACTCGTGTCTTTGAATGAATTGATGGTTGCATCAATTTAATCGACTTAAAAAAAACTACCATGGAATCAGCCCTCAAACCTGATCGACTGGAACTCGATCCACAGGCCGCAGAAGCAAAATAAATATTTTTGCATTGGCTTCGGTGCTTCATGGCCTACCTGGCTGCGTCGACTACCTCCGCTTTTACAGAAGAACAGAAACTCAGTCTTCTCCACGCACGGGTGAGCCATCGTATTTCAACTCGACTTGATGTTACTGACTCTTATTCCGAGGCCCTCGCGATACTCGACCGCCTGTACGTGCGGCCCGTGAATGAAGTTTACGTGCGGCACATCTTTACAACCCGCCGCCAGCACCCTGCAGAGTCGCTAGAAGACGACCTGCGTGACCTTAAAGCTCTAGGACGAGAATGTAACTTCCAGGCCGTGACAGCCTCCCAGCATATGGAACTCGCCGTCCGAGACGTGTATGTTGCAGGGGTCTGATCCAATTATGTGCGCCAGCGTCGCCTCGAGAAAGGGGCCCAGAACCTGGAGAACACGGTAAAACTAGCGACCTCATTAGAGGTAGCTTTCCAAAGTTTAAATTTGTTTTCGGCCGATCACGCGACCCCATCGTGGACCCCCGACCAGAGACTGCCTCAGGCCTGCACCACGTGGCCACCCGCCCACCACAGAGGGCTATCGTGCCACTTTATCGGCCAGCCCCAACACTCCCGGCAGCACTGCCCGGCCCGCAACGCGACCTGCAGCAGCTGCGGGTGGAAAAGGCACTTTGCGAAGGTCTGCCTGGCCAAAACTTAAAAACTCCAACTCGAACGCTAACCAGAACACTCGCCCCTCCAACTCACAGGCCCGCAGACCCCGCAATGTGGCAGCGTGTCTGCCGCCTCCGCCTCCGCACAACATATGCGACTCATGGGGGCCGCCATCTTGGCAATCCTCCCTCACGCGGCCGGCCATGTGCGATTCATGGCCACCATCTTGGGCGCCATCTTCCTCGCCGCCCGCCACATGCGATCTCTGGGGGCGGCCATCTTGGACGCCATCTTCCTCGCCGCCCGCCACGTGCGATCAACGGGGGCCGCCCTCACCCGATACGCCACTCGATGACTACGACCTCTGCGGACAGTCATCACAGGGCTGCTCCAGCACCCCTGACCACGCAACCGACTACCCGCAGCGCAGTGCAGTCACTTTGGACCACTCGCGGCCAAAGCACCTCAAGAGCTCCATGATGTCCGTCCAAATCAACGGATACGAGACACCGTGCCTCTTCGACTCCAGGAGCACCGAGAGCTTTGTTCACCCAGACCTGGTAAGGCGCTGCTCGCTTCCGATATTTCCGACACAGCAAACTATCTCCCTCGCCTCGGGGTCATACTCTGTCTAGATACAAGGGCGCACTATTGCAACGCTAACAATACAGGGCGCCAAATACACCAACTTCGAACTGTATATACTCCCACACCTCTGCGCCCCCCTCCTCCTAAGACTGGATTTCCAGTGTAACCTCAGGAGCCTAACACTCAGCTTTGGCAGACCCCTTCCCCCTCTCATTATATGCAATTCAGCAACACTAAAAATCGACCCCCCTCCACTCTTCGCTAATCTCACCGCCAACTACAAACCAGTGGCCACTCGCAGCAGGAGGTACAGCCTGCAGGATAGGGTATTTATTAGATCCGAAGTCCAGCGGCTCTTACGTGAAGGAGTCATAGAGGCCAGTAATAGCCCCTGGAGAGCTCAGGTGGTGGTCGTCAAGACCGGGGAAAAGTTCCGGATGGTGGTTGATTACAGCCCCCAGATGCCTGTCCCGCGGCACATGCGCCAGCATGCAAGACGACCGACTACAGGCTATCCAGAATGACCTCTGCCACCCGGGGGTCACCCAGCCCGCCCACTACATCAAGGCCTGAAATCTGCCTTTCTTTGCCGAGGAGGTTAAAGCTGTCACCAGGAATTGCCCGATCTGCGCGGAGTGTAAACCGCACTTCTATAAACCAGACAAGGCACACCTGGTAAAGGCATCCCGGCCCTTTGAACGACTGAGTATTGATTTCAAAGGGCCCCTCCCCTCGACCAACCTTAACATCTATTTTCTCAACATTATAGATGAATTCTCTCGCTTCCCGTTTGCCATCCCATGCCCCGATATGACCTCCCAAACAGTCATCAGAGCCCTACATAGTGTCTTCACCCTGTTCGGTTTCTCCAGCTACTTCCACAGTGACAGGGGTTCGTCCTTCATGAGTGACGAGCTGCTTCAGTACCTGCTCGGCAAGGGCATCACCTCGAGCAGGACTACCAGCTATAACCCCAGGGGGAACGGGCAGGTGGAGAGGGAGAACGCGACGGTCTGGAAGACCGTCCTGCTGACCCTACGGTCCAGGAATCTCCCGACCTCCCACTGGCAGGAGGTCCTCCCCGACGTGCTCCATGCAATTGGGTCCCTCCTGTGTACAGCCACAAATTAGACTCCTCGCGATCGATTATTTGTCTTCCCTCGGGGCACTACTACGAGGGCTTCGCTTCCATCCGGGTTGAGGACACCGGGCCTTGTCCTCCTTCGGAAGCACGTCCGGACACATAAAACAGACCCACTGGTAGAGAGGGTCCTACTCCTGCATTCAAACCCCCACTACGCGATGGCCGACAGAGTTTCCCTCAGGGACCTGGCACCTGCCGGATCTACCACTACTGCCGAGGTATCCCTCACACTACACCCCATCCGACCTCCCATGCCCTGCGCCTCTGCACCTACAGGCTTCCTGCGCCCCCTTTCGCCCGTCACACCAGTCCACAGGAACGAAGCTCTGGAAGAACCACCCCCGGAGTCCACCCTCTGATTCACACCGAACATCTGTCCACAGCCATCTGAAGCGGCTGCAACTCCAGTGCTCCGTCGGTCCCAACGCACGATTCGAGCGCCGGACGGACTGAACTTATAGACCCGTCACCCCCGCCGGACTTGATTTTTTTAACAGGGGGTGAATGTAGAACATATAACTCCACACTGTATATTACTGTGTCCCTGTGGGCTCCATCTGTGAGCCGTTGCGCGGCTCTGCCCACGGGGGAGATGAGGCGCATGTACAGGGCTACACCCCCAGCAGGAAGTATAAAGTGCTGCAGTCTTACATAAGAACATAAGAACTAGGAGCAGGAGTAGGCCACCTGGCCCCTCGAGCCTGCTCCGCCATTCAATGAGATCATGGCTGATCTATTGTGGACTCAGCTCCACTTTCCGGTCCGAACACCATAACCCTTAATCCCTTTATTCTTCAAAAAATTATCTATCTTTACCTTAAAAACATGTAATGAAGGAGCCTCAACTGCTTCACTGGGCAAGGAATTCCATAGATTCACAACCCTTTGGGTGAAGAAGTTCCTCCTAAACTTGGTCCTAAATCTACTTCCCCTTATTTTGAGGCTATGTCCCCTAGTTCTGCTTTCACCTGCCAGATGGAAACAACCTGCCCGCATCTATCCTATCTATTCCCTTCATAATTTTAAATAGAACATAGAACAGTACAGCACAGAACAGGCCCTTCGGCCCGCGATGTTGTGCCGAGCAATGATCACCCTACTCAAACCCACATATCCATCCTATACCCTAACCCAACAACACCCCCCCCCCCCCCCCCCCCTTAACCTTTTTAGGACACTACAGGCAATTTAGCATGGCCAATCCACCTAACCCGCACATCTTTGGACTGTGGGATGAAACCGGAGCACCCGGAGGAAACCCACGCACACACGGGGAGGACGTGCAGACTCCGCACAGACAGTGATTCAGCCGGGAACCGAACCTGGGACCCTGGAACTGTGAAGCATTTATGCTAACCACCATGCTACCGTGCTGCCCTAATGTTTCTATAAGATCCCCCCCCTCATCCTTCTAAATTCCACGAGTACAGTCCCAGTCTACTCAACCTCTCCTCGTAATCCAACCTCTTCAGCTCTGGGATTAACCTAGTGAATCTCCTCTGCACACCCTGCAGTGCCAGTACGTCCTTTCTCAAGTAAGAAGACCAAAACTGAACACGATACTCCAGGTGTGGCCTCACTAACACCTTATACAATTGCACCATAACCTTCCTAGTCTTAAACTCCATCCCTCTAGCAATGAAGGACAAAATTCCATTTGCCGCCTTCATCACCTGTAAACCAACTTTCTGTGACTCATGCGCTAGCACACCCAGGTCTCTCTGCACAGCAGCATGCTTTAATATTTTATCGTTTAAATAATAATCCTGTTTGCTGTTATTCCTACCAAAATAGATAACCTCACATTTGTCAACATTGTATTCCATCTGCCAGACCCTAGCCTATTCACTTAACCTATCCAAATCCCTTGGACACATTGCCCTTGGTCCCCAACTCCAAATCATTTATGTAAATTGTGAACAATTGTGGGCCCAACACTGATCCCTGAGGGACACCACTAGCTACTGATTGCCAACCAGAGAAACACCCACTAATTCCCACTCTTTGCTTTCTATTAATTAACCAATCCTCTATCCATGCTACTACTTTACCCTTAATGCCATGCATTTTTATCTTATGCAGCAATCTTTTGTGCGGCACCTTATCAAAGGCTTTCTGGAAATCCAGATATACCACCCATTGACTCCCCGTAGATGCACTGGTAATGTCCTCAAAACATTCCACTAAATAGTTAGGCACGACCTGTCCTTTGTGAACCCATGCTGTATCTGCCCAATGGGACAATTTCTATCCAGATGCCTCACTATTTTTTCCTTGATGATAGATTCCAGCATCTTCCCTACTACCGAAGTTAAGCTCACTGGCCTATAATTTCCTGCTCTCTGCCTACCTCCTGTTTTAAACAGTGGTGCACGTTTGCTCATTTCCAATCCACCGGGACCACCCCAGAGTCTGGTGAATTTTGGTAAATCATCACTAGTGCATCTGCAATTTCCCTAGCCATCTCTTTTAGCACTCTGGGATGCATTCCATCAGGGCCAGCAGACTTGTCTACCTTTAGCCCCATGAGCTTGCCCATCACTACCTCCTTAGTGATAACAATCCTCTCAAGGTCCTCACCTGTCATAGCCTCATTTCTATCAGTCACTGGCATGTTATTTGTGTCTTCCACTGTGAAGACCGACACCAAAAACCTGTTCAGTTCCTCAGCCATTTCCTCATCTCCCATTATTAAAACTCCCTTCTCATCCTCGAAAGGACCAATATTTACCTTAGCCACTCTTTTTTTGTTTTATATATTTGTAAAAACGTTTACTGTCTGTTTTTATATTCTGAGCAAGTTTACTCTCGTACTCTATCTTACTCTTCTTTAAAGCTTTTTTAGTAGCTTTCTGTTGCCCTCTGAAGATTTCCCAGTCCTCTAGTCACCCACCAATCCTTGCCATTTTGTATGCTTTTTCCTTCAATTTACTAGCCCGCCTTCAGTTCAGTTAGTCACAGGCAGGCTCAGTTGTAAGTCGATTAAAGCTACAGTTTACTTCACTCGTGTCTTTGAATGAATTGATGGTCGCATCACCGGGATGATACAAGATCTCATAGTTGTAGGTGGAGAGCTTGATCCTCGATCCTCCACCGTAAGATCTTATCGTTTTTTATCTTGCCCCGCTGTGCATTATTGAACATGAAAGCAACCGACCGTTGGTCAGTGAGGAAGAGTGAATCTCCTGCCGGTCAGGTAATGCCTCCAGGGCCGCACAGCTTCTGCTGTGGCCTGGGCCTCCTTTTCAACTGAGGAATGGCGGATTTCTGAAGCGTGGACTGTGCTAAAATACATAAATTCAGTTACTGCCATCCAGTCTACTTCCTGTTTCTATCACTGTTGTCCCAGTATTTGCACTGTGGTAAATAACAATACTCCCTCCTGTGGTGTAAATATAAAGTGGTTATATTAACTGCAGTAACCTCTTATGCTTTTAAATGCACCATATTATGGGCAGCACAGTAGCAGAGTGGCTATTACTGTGGCACCACAGCGCCAGGGTCCCAAGTTCGATTCCCCACTGGGTCACTGTCTGTGGAGTCTCCCCTTGTCTGCATGGATTTCTTCCGGGTGCTCCGGTTTCCTCCCATAGTATAAAGACATGCAGGTTAGGTAGATTGGCCATGCTAAATTGCCCTTAGTGTCCAAAAAGGCCAGGAGGGTTTATTGGGTTACGGGGGTTAGGGTGGAAGTGAGGGCTTAAGTGGGTCGGTGCAGACTCAAAGAGCAAAGAAAATTACAGCATAGGAACAGGCCCTTCGGCCCTCCCAGCCTGCGCCGATCCAGATCCTTTATCTAAACCTGTTGCCTATATTCCAAGGATCTACTTCCCTCTGTTCCCCGCCCGTTCATATATCTGTCCAGATGCATCTTAAAAGTTCCTATCGTGCCCGCCTCTACCACCTCCACTGGCAAAGCGTTCCAGGCACCCACCACCCTCTGCGTAAAAAAACTTTCCACGCTCATATCCCTTAAACTTTCCCTCTCTCTCCTTGAAATCGTGACCCCTTGTAATTGACACCCCCACTCTTGGAAAAAGCTTGTTGCTATCCACCCTGTCCCTACCTCTCAATTTTGTAGACGCCAATCTGGTCCCCCCTCAACCTCTGTCTTTCCAACGAAAACAATCCTAATCTACGCAACCTTTCTTCATAGCTAGCACCCTCCATACCAGGCAACATCCTGGTGAACTTCCTCTGCACCCTCTCTAAAGCATCCACATTCTTCTGGTAATGTGGCGACCAGAACTGCACGTAGTATTCCAAATGTGGCCTAAGCAAAGTCCTATACAGCTGTAACATGACCTGCCGACTCTTGTACTCAATACCCCGTCCGATGAAGGCAAGCATGCTGTATGCCTTCTTCACCACTCTATCGAACTGCGTTGCCACCTTCAGGGTACAATGGACCTGAGCTCCCAGATCTCTCTGTACATCAATTTTCCCCAGGACTCTTCCATTGACCAAATAGTCCGCTCTTCAATTTGTTCTTCCAAAATGCATCACCTCGCATTAGCCTGGATTGAACTCTATCTGCCATTTCTCTGCCCAACTCTCCAATCTATCTATATGTTGCTGTATTCTCTGACAGTCCTCCTCGCTATCTGCAACTCCACCAATCTTCGTATCATCTGCAAACTTGCTCATCAGACCACCTACACCTTCGTCCAGATCATTTATGTATATCACAAACAACAGTGTCCGAGCACGGATCCCTGTGGAACACCACTAGTCACCTTTCTCCATTTTGAGACACTCCCTTCCACCACGACTCTCTGTCTCCTGTTGCCCAGCCAGTTCTTTATCCATCTAGCTAGTACACCCTGAACCTCGTACGACTTCACTTTTTCCATCAACCTGCCATGGGAAACTTTATCAAACGCCTTACTGAAGTCCATGTATATGACATCTACATCCCTTCCCTCATCAATTAACTTTGTCACTTCCTCAAATAATTCAATTAGGTTTGTAAGACATGACCTTCCCTGCAGAAAACCATGCTGCATATCACTGATAAGTCTATTTTCTTCCAAATGTGAATAGATCCCATCCCTCAGTATCTTCTCCAACAGTTTGCCTACCACTGACGTCAAGCTCACGGGTCTATAATTCCCTGGATTATCCCTGCTACCCTTCTTAAACAATTCTCAATTAGCAATTCTCCAGTCCTCTGGGACCTCACCCATGCTCAAGGATGCTGCAAAGATATCTGTTAAGACCCCAGCTATTTCATCCCTCGTTTCCCTCAGTAACCTGGGATAGATCCCATCCGGTCCTGAGGACTTGTCCACCTTAATGCCTTTTAGAATACCCAAAACCTCCCCCTTCCTTATGCCGACATGACCTAGAGTATTTAAACATCCATCCCTAACCTCAACATCCGTCATGTCCCGCTCCTTGGTGAATACCGATGCAAAGTACTCATTAAGAATCTCACTCATTTCCTCTGACTCCATGCATAAATTCCCTCTTTTGTCTTTGAGTAGGCCAATCCTTTCTCTAGTTACCCTCTTGCTCCTTTTTACGAATAAAAGGCTTTGGGATTTTCCTTAACCCTGTTAGCCAAAGATATTTCATGACCCCTTTTAGCCCTCTTTATTGCGCGTTTGAGATTCGTCCTACTTTCCCGATATTCCTCCAAAGCTTCATCAGTTTTGAGTCACCTCGATCTTATGTATGTTTCCTTTTTCATCTTGGCTAGTCTCACAATTCCACCCGTCATCCATGGTTCCCTAATCTTACCATTTCTATATCTCATTTTCACAGGGACATGTCTGTCCTGCACTCTAGTTAACCTTTCCTTAAAAGACTCCCACATTTCAAATGTGGATTTGCCCTTAAACAGCTGCTCCCAATCCACATTCCCTAGCTCCTGCCGAATTTTGTTATACTTGGCCTTTCCCCAATTTAGCACTCTTCCTTTAGGACCACTCTCGTCTTTGTCCGTGAGTATTCTAAAACTTACGGAATTGTGATCGCTATTCCCAAAGTAATCACCGACTGAAACTTCAACCACCTGGCCGGGATCATTCCCCAATACCAGGTCCAGTATGGCTCCTTCCCGAGTTGGACTATTTACATACTGCTCAAAAAACTCCCCTGGATGTTCCTAACAAATTCTGCTCCATCTACACCTCCAACACTACATGAGTCCCATTCGATGTTGGGGAAATTAAAATCTCCCATCACAACCACCCTATTGCTCCTACATTGTTCTATAATCTGTCTACATATTTGCACCTCTACTTCACGCTCGCTTATGGGAGGCCTGTAGTAAAGTCCCAACAATGTTATTGCACCCTTCCTATTTCTTAGTTCTATCCATATTGCCTCAGTGCTCGAATCCTCCATCGTGCCCTCCTTAATCACAGCTGTGATATCACCTCTGACCAGTAATGCAACTCCTCCACCCCTTTTACCTCCCTCTCTATCCCTTGTGAAGCATCTATATCCTGGGATATTTAGTTGCCAGCCTTGCCCTTCCCTCAACCAAGTCTCAGTAATACCAATAATATCATATTCCCAGGTACTAATCCAAGCCCTAAATTCATCTGCCTTACCTGCTACACTTCTTGCATTAATACAAATGCACCTCAGACCACCTGTCCCTTTGCGTTCATCATCTCTTCCCTGTCTACTCTTCCCCTTAATCACATTGAGTTTATTATCTAGTACTTTACTGGCTTTAGTTGCTGCCTTTTTACTGACTCTAACTTCCTAATTTGGTTCCCATCCCCATGCCACATTAGTTTAATACCTCGCCAACAGTGTTGGTAAAAGCACCCCCTAGCACATTGGTTTCAGCCCTGCCCAGGTGTAGACCCTCCAATTTGTAATGGTCCCACCTCCCCCAGTACCGGTTCCAATGTCCCAAAATCTGAACCCCTCCCTCCTGCACCATCTCTCAAGCCACGTATTCATTCTGACTATTCTTGAATTTCTACTCTGACTGTCTCGTGGCACTGGTAGCAATCCTGAGATTACTACCTTTTGAGGTCCTACTTTTTAAACTGATCTCCTAACTCCCTAAAAATGGGACAAGTGGCCTCCTCCTGCACTGTCTGTTCTATGTAAATATTCGTCCATGCAAGTGTAAAGTTTTTCAGCCTCATAACTTTGCTCAGCTTATTTTCTTTGGTAGTGGAGTAAGTTATAAAGGCATTTGAGAAGTGGTGGTTTGAACCATCACAGAGCTGCTGTATCTAAGTTAGAAATTACAGAGTCAAAAGGGTAGAGAACTTTTATGCTGATACTGGGGACTACCTTTCTATACCTTTTTCATCAGGGCCAGCTCAATCAACTGGCTTTGGATCAGGAAAATAGTATTTGATGGGAATTGCTTTGTCTTAATGTTAGATAGGGCATAATTTATTCGTAAGGTTTCTAAATTCTTACACTGATCTGTGGTTTTCATGTTTGATGTGTTGGGTAAGCTGGGTCTGCGAGGACTGCGTTTACTGCAGTAGTGAGAGAGACAGGCTTCCAACACTTGAAGAAATGCAACTCGATTTTATTGATATCTCAACTTTACTTGGAACGGGCGGAACTGCCTCCAACACAGAGGTCAGTAAAAGAACTGGCAGATCGGTGGCCTCGTGGAAGGGCGCGTTCTGAGGAACCAGCAGGCGAGGCGGGACATCACGTTCAGGTGGCGGGCGTGGAAGTAGCCGCAGCGCCCGCCTAATACGCCGAAGAAAGGAGCCATAATGCTTGCGAATGAGGAACAATCTCGGGGCCACTTGCTTAACCACCACAGTCGTGGCAGACCAGCCACCGTCAGGTAGCTAGCTGAACACTAACTCGGTCAGCAGGAACCAGAGCAGGGAAATCTGTGGCGTGGGCGCCGTACGCCGACTTGCATTGGGCCTGAGACTGTTGCATCCTCTGCAGGACCGGAAAATTGTCAAGGTCCAGGATGTGGCTAGCCGGCATCGTCGCGTGTAGTGTGCGGTTCGTTAACAGTTGTGCTGGGGACAGGCCAGCGGACAAAGGAGTCGCCCTGTAGGCTAACAGCACCAGGTTAAAATCCGAACCTGAGTCAGCAGCTTTGCACAACAATCTTTTAACAATGTGGACCCCTTTTCAGCCTTCCCATTCGACTGGGGGTAGTGGGGGCTTGAAGTGATGTTCCTGAAATTGTACAGCTGGGCAAAATCCATCCACTCCTGGCTGAAGAAGCAAGGGCCATTTTCAGTCATAACTGTAAGTGGAATGCCATGACGGGCAAAAGTCTCCTTGCATGCCTTGATTACTGTTGCTGATGTGAGGTCAGTCAGTCTGACACCTCGGGGTCGTTGGATAAGTAGTCCACGAGGAGGACATAGCCTTGGCCCTTTGCATGAAAGAGGTCAATACCAACTTTGGACCATGGGGAGGACACCATTTCATGCGGCTGTCGAGTCTCTTTTGGCTGAGCCGGCTGGAACCTTTGACACGTTGGGCAATTGAGGACCGTGATGGCGATATCCTGACTGATGCCTGGCCAATATACTGCCTCTCTGGCTCGATGGTGACACTTTTCAACCCCCAGGTGACCCTCGTGGATTTGGCTGAGGACCAGCTCTCGCATGCTCTGTGGGATTACTATCCTGTCCAGCTTCATTAGTATGCCGTCAACTACCGCTAGAGAGTCCTTTGCATTATAGAACTGGGGGCACTGCCCCTTTTGCCAACCATCTGTGAGATGTCACATGACCCACTGGAGTAAAGGATCCCTGGCCGTCTCCTGACAAATTTGCACGACCCTTTCATCAGTGGCCGGAATGTTGGATGCACAAAACTTCACCTGAGCGTCTATCTGACGGACAAAGTCCGACTGCTCGCACGGCGTGGTGATAGATCTAGAGAGTGCGTCGGCCACGATGAGCTCTTTGCCCTGGGTGTAGACCAGGTCGAAATCATAGCGGCGGAGTTTGAGGAGGATACGTTGTAGCCGTGGCATCATATAGAACATAGAACATTACAGCGCAGTACGGGCCCTTCGGCCCTCGATGTTGCGCCGACCTGTGAAACTATCTGACCTACACTATTCCATTTTCATCCATATGTCTATCCAGCGACTACTTAAATGCCCTTAAAGTTGGCGAGTCTACTACTGTTGCAGGCAGGGCCTTCCACAAGCCCTACTACTCTCTGAGTAAAGAAACTGCCTCTGACATCTGTCCTATATCTACTACCCCTCAATTTAAAGCTATGTCCCCTCGAGTTCATTGAGGTCTTTTTGGATGATGTGAACCAATGGCCTGTGGTCCGTCTCGACCGTGAATTTGGGGAGTCCATACACAATCACGGAATTTGTCAATCCTGAGGAGGCCCAGGCATTCTTTTTCAATCTGGGCGTATCGTTGCTCAGTAGGTGTCATGGCTCTAGAGGCATATGCAACTGAGGCCCATGAGGAGGAATCGTCCCACTGGAAGAGTACTGCCCCAATGCCAGCCTGGCTCGCGTCAGTGGAGATCTTCGTCTCCTTGGCGGGGTCGAAAAACGCCAGCACTGGGACCTTGGTGAGTCTCGCCCTGAGCTCACGCCACTCTTGCTCATGAGCGGGGAGCCACTGGAAGTCCGTAGTTTTTTTAACGAGATTGCGGAGAGCTGTGGTGTGTGATGCAAGGTTGGGGTCAAACTTCCCAAGGAAGTTGACAATCCCTAGGAAGCGGAGGACCACCTTCTTGTCCTCCGGGGTCTTCATAGCGTTGATCGCCGACACCTTGTCTGCATCTGGCTGCACACCGAACTGCAAAATATGGTCGCCAAGGAACTTTATTTCTACTTGACCGAACAAGCATTTGGCTCTATTGAGTCGGAGGCCATGCTCGTGGGTCCTGTGGAACACTCGCTTGAGACAATCGATGTGCTCCTGAGGAGTTGTGGACCAGATAATGATATAATCGACGTACACTCGCACCCCCTCGATGCCCTCCATCATTTGCTCCATTATGTGGTGGAACACCTCCGAGGCGGCGATAATGCCAAACGGCATCCGGTTGTAACAGTAGCGAGCGAACGGGGTGTTAAATGTGCACAGCTTTCGACTGGACGCATCCAGCTGTATTTGCCAAAACCCCTTCGTGGAAAAACTTGGCGTGAGCCATTTCGCTGGTGAGCTCTTCTTGTTTAGGTTAGTGTTCCCTCATGATGTTACGGTTCAAATCATTGGGGTCGATACAAATGCAAAGTTCCCTGACGGTTTTTTTGACACAAACCATGGAGCTAACCCAGTCCGTGGGTTCCGTGACCTTAGAAATTATGCCCTGGTCCTGGAGGTCTTGCAGCTGCTGCTTGAGGCGGTCCTTAAGGGGCGCCGGCACCCGACGCGGTGAACCACAGGTGTGACATTCGGCTTCAGCAGTATCTTGTATCGGTAAGGGAGTGTGCCCATACCTTCGAAGACACTGTGGTATTGTGCTGTGATGTCATCTAATTGGGCTTGGAAGTTGACATCTGGCGAGGCCGTTGCCTCTGCGGACGACATGGTGTGAACCCGCTGCACAAGATTCAGGAGTTTGCAGGCCCGAGCACCGAGGAAGGAAGCTCTGTTGGTTCAAAGCGCAGGGTTGCTTTTGATGAACGATGGAATACCGCAAGCTGGCATGAGCCGCTGGCAGCAATGGCATTGCCATTGTAGTCGAGGAGCTGGCAGGCCGGTGGAAGAATGCTTGGCTTGACGCGGATGGTATCAAGGTCAGACTTTGAAATGAGGTTCACTGAAGCCCCGGTGTCCAGCCTGAAGTGTATGCGAGCCTTGTTGACCGTAAGGGTGGCACACCACTCGTCGTCCGGATCAGTGCTCATCACTGGGAGTTGTTTCACCTTCTGTGCTGAGAGCAGTATATGCTTGGTGATGATGCCCACCCGGAATGGGGATGTGAGGCCCTCTGTGTCGGGATCTGGAAGCGAGTCGGAGTCTGCAACGGGTTGCTGTACTGACCGGACGTTCCTGCGCTGCGGCTGGGATCACTGTGTGTTGGGCAGTTGGGCAGACCTGCACAGGGCTACGTAGTGGCCAAGCTTGCCACACTGGAGACCGCGTCGAGATTTCGCGGGACATTGCCGCTTTAAATGGGCGGAGCCACAGTTCTTGCACGTCATGGCACCAATGTCGGGACGCTCCGTGCGCCACCGCCCATGCGCGTGCGGTCGAATGATGTGCGCACCTGCACAGTTCGGTCATCGGCCTCGCTGTCCCCTTGGTCGTGGCGCGCATGCGCAGGTGCCCGGGAAAAGCGCGCAAAATGGCTGCCCTCATCCAGACTCAGGCCCTGGAGCTGTTTTATGGCCTTCACCCGCTCCGCATCGTGGGGGCCTTGCCGCGCCGTCTCTGCCGCCTTGATATGGGAGTACCGGTTGTTAGCGTGCTCGTGGAGGATGCAGGTTTCGATGGTAAGGGTGAGCTGCTTAACTTTAAGGAGCTGCTAGCGCAGGGGATCGGAGTGGACCCCGAAAACGATCTGGTCACTGATCATGGAATCGGAAGTGGAGCCGTAGTTGCAGGACTGCACGAGGATGAGGAGATGGGTTAAAAAGGACTGAAAAGGTTCATCCTTACCCTGAAGCCTCTGCTGGAACACATAGCGTTCAAAGATCTCATTGACTTCGATGTCACAGTGACTGTCGAACTTCAGAAGGAGTGTTTTAAACTTTGTCTTGTCCTCTCCTTCAGCAAAGGTGAGGGAGTTAAAGATGTGGATAGCGTGATCCTCATCTGTAGAGAGGAAGAGAGAGATCTTACTGCCATCTGATGCAGCTTCGAGGTCGGTGGCTTCAAGATACAGCTGGAACTTCTGCTTGAAAATCTTCCAGTTAGCACCGAGGTTGCTGGCGATGCGGAGCTGCGGGGAAGGGCGGACGCTGTCCATGTTACCGGATGGCTGATTGCTGGTCGAAGGCAGACTATCTCAAGGTAGGTCCATCAAACTTGAGCATGACTTCCTGGACCATGATATGTTGGGTAAGCTGGGTCTGCAAGGACTGCGTTTACTGCAGTAGTGAGAGAGGTTTCCAACACTTGAAGAAATGTAACTCGATTTTATTGATCTCTTAACTATCATACATACTTTAACTGTGGGTTGACACTAAGCTGACTTGACTGGAGACCTGAGGCTAACCTGACCAGACTATCTTACTACCACATGGTGTTTGTTCTAGTTGCTGCTCACGAGCTCTGACTGTCTGAGGCTGGATCCCAAGAGAGCGGGAAAACTAGTGCCCTCTGGCTTTATAGTGGTTGTGTCCTGTCTGGTGATTGGCTGCTGTGTTCTGTGTGTTCATTGGTCATCCTGTGTATGAATCACTGCCTGACTGTGCACCATCATATACCTGTGTGTATATTATGACAATTGATTTACTTACAGTAAAAAGTATTTTTCTGCGGCCAAGAGAACGTACACTGTATGTACATAGTAGACAAAAAAGAATAATCAACAGAGTACATGGCAAATGGTACATCGGCAACAGTGCGGAACAAGAGGCCAAAGAAAAAGCAAATACATGAGTAAGAGCAGCATAGGGCATTGTGAATAGTGTTCTTAAAGGGAACAGATCAGTCCGAGGGAGAATCATTGCAGAGTCGGGCAGCTGTGGGGAAGAAGCTGTTCCTTTGTCTGGATGTGTGGGTCTTCAGACTTCTGTACCTTCTGCCTGATGGAAGCGTCTGGAAGAAGGCAAAGCCTGGGTGGGAGGGGTCTCTGATAATGCTGTCTGCCTTCCTGAGGCAGTGGGAAGTGTAGACAGAAACAATGTGTGGCAAGCTTGTGTGATGCGTTGGGCTGAGTTCACCACACTCTGCTGTTTCTTGCGATCTTGGGCCGCGAAGTTGCGACACCAAGTTCTGATGCGGCTGGTAGGATGCTCCCTATGGCACACCTGTAGAAGTTTGTGAGAGTCGATGTAGACATGCCAAATTTCTTTAGTTTCCGTAGGAAGTCGAGATGTTGTTGGGCTTTCTTGACTGTTGCATCAACGTGAGTGGACCAGGACAGACTGTTGGAGTGTCGTGGATTTAGGTTATTCCGGACCTGATAATACTCTATTACTAACCTATGCTCTAGGTTAGCCTATCAAAAGAGGGAAACCTGTATTCCTGCCAAGACTCAGAATAGATCTCGCGAAGGGAGAATGCTTTTCCAGGTCTCAAGCATTTAAACAGGATTTCAGTTACTTTTTATGGGGAGGGTTCAGATTCGTCACTCATAACTAAATCGATACCTCTAATGCCATGGGTCCTATCATATTCAGGGCTTCCTAAATGAGTGTCTAGGATATTCAACCTCGAGATAATTTTCACAGTGTATTTTTAATTAAAGTATCTTTTTTGTGAAAATATTCCCAATAGATACATACTGAATTGCAGAGTTAGACTATAAGTGAACTAACAGTCTTTCTAGTTATCTGTTATTTTAAATATATATATTTTTATTAAAGTTTTGCAAAATTTTTCATAATAAATAGTAATAATCCTAACACAGCAAAATAGAGTGAACATTAACATAGTGCAGAAAGAGAATATACAATAGCAATTAACTAGACGGTACCCCACGTGCCTCAGTCTTCCCACACCCTCCCAATGGAGCACTCACACCCCCCCCCCCCCCCCCCCCCCCCCCCCCCCGATCGCTGCTGCTGCGGCTGACGTTTTAATTTTCCCCGAGAAGTCAACGGACGGCATTATCCCCCCGCTCAACAGCAGCAGCTCTGTACACTTGGCAAAATTATTTATACACATAAGTAGGCATCCGTTCGTGCTGTTGTCCATTGCTTCTCCCGGATGGAGTTCGCTGCCGTTGTCGGCTCGTGCGCACATCCGCTGCTGCGGCCCTCCCGTCTGCCCCATTTTCTCTTCCCGTGGATGCCAAGTTTGTTGACATTTCCCTGCCTCCCCCCTCCCCCTCCCTGGCTCTCCTCTATTGTTCCCTGCCTCTTCCCTCTACCCCACCCCCTCTCCCCGAAGACCGCCACTTTCGGGCATGGCTCCACACTCACTCCCACCACTTTGGACATTGCCTCGAAGAAGGTTGTCCAGTACTCCACAAGTCTGGGGCAAGACCAGAACATGTGGGCGTGGTTGGCCGGGCCTCCTTGGCACCGTTCGCATCTGTCCTCCACCTCCAGGAAGAACCTACTCATATGGGTTCTTGTTAAATTGGCTCTATGTACCACTTTTAGTTGTGTCAGGTTGAGCCTTACGCACGTGGAGGTGGAGTTGACCCTTAGAGTCTCCACCCTATTTCGATCCCCAGGTCCTCCTCCCACTTCATTCTTGTTGCGTCCAGTACGGTATTGGCCCCTTCTACCAATCGGTCATACATGACGCTACAGTTTCCTTTTATCTAGTATGCTTGCGTCCAGTAACTCTTCCAGTAGTGTCTGTTGTGGTGGTTGTGGGTATGTCCTTGTCTCCTTTTGTAGGAAGTTTTTTAGTTGCAGATACCTTAGCTCATTCCCCCTGGCTGGCTGGAATTTCTCTGTCAGTTCGCCCAGTGTTGCGATCCTGCCTTCCGTGTATAGGTCCCTGACTGTCAATGTCCCTCTGTCCTGTCCCCACCTTTTGATGGTGGCGTTAGTCAGCGCTGGCGTGAACCTATGGTTGTTGCAGATGGGAGATTTACCCGACATTTTGGTCAGGCCAAATTATTGCCGTAGTTGGTTCCAGGACTGGGGAGTGGCTATTACCACCAGGCTGCTGGAATGTTGTTTGGGTGGGGATGGGAGTGCCACCGTGGCGAGGGCCCGGAGGGAGGACCCCCTTCAGGAGGCCTCCTCTGCATGCACCCATTCGGCTTCTGGCTCCTTGATATATCCCCTTACACGCTAGCCCGTCGCCGTCCAGTGGTAGAGTTGTGGGTTTGGGAGGGCAACGCCCCCCCCCTGGATTTTGTTTTTTGTAAGACCTTCTTAGACAACTCTCCCCATGAGGGAGAGTGGGAGTGTGTTCCATCTTTGCTGGTCCTTTTTTACTTCCTCTGTCAGACTGATGAGGTTCCATTTGTGGATCCCTTTCCAGTCATGGGCTATTTGGATGAAATGAAATGAAAATCGCTTATTGTCACGAGTAGGCTTCAATGAAGTTACTGTGAAAAGCCCCTAGTCGCCACATTCCGGCGCCTGTCCGGGGAGGCTGGTACGGGAATCGAACCGTGCTGCTGGCCTGCTTGGTCTGGATCCCCAGGTAGCGGAATTTGTGTCGGGCTTGTTTAATCGGCAGTCCCGTTGGTGCTGCCCCACCTACTTGTGGTGTACCGTGAAGATCTCGCTTTTGCTCATGTTGAGTTTGTAGCCCGAGAAGGCGCCAAACTCTTTCAGGGCACGATGATTTCGTCCATGCTGCTTTGTGGGTCCGAAATGTAGAGGAGCAGGTCATCTGCATGGAGTGAGACTCTGTGCTCTCTGCCGCCCCTTTGGATCCCTCCAGCTAAATTGCTGGCTTTGAAAGCAGACCAAGGCAGGCCAGCAGCACGGTTCAATTCACGTACCAGCCTCCCCGGACAGGCGCCGGAATGTGGCGACTAGGGGCTTTTCACAGTAATTTCAATGAAGCCTACTCGTGACAATAAGTGATTTTCATTTCATTTCAGCTTTTTGTTGTTCTGAGCGCAATTGCTAGTGGCTCGATCGCTGGAGTGAACAGCAGCTGGGACAGTGGACATCCTTGTCTGATGCCCCTGTGTAGCTGGAAGTATCGGGAGTTGGTGTTGTTTGTCCGTACGCTTGCCATGGGAGTGCTGTTTAGGAGTTTTACCCAGGAGGTGAATCGTGTTCCAAGTCCAAACCGCTCCAGTACCTCTTGGGTATTTCCATTCGACTCTGTCAAAGGCCTTTTCTGCGTCTAGGGAGACGATCACCTCCGGTGTTCTCTCCCCGGATGGGGTCATTATCATGTTCAGCAGGTGTCTAATGTTCGAAGTAAGATGTCTACCTTTGACAAAGCCCGTCTGATCCTCTGCTACCACCTCTGGCACGTAGTCTTCTAGCCTTTTGGCTAAAACCTTGGCCTGTATTTTGGCATCTGCGTTCAGTAGTGAGATTGGTCTGTATGAACCACAATCCGTTGGGTCGTTTTCCTTCTTGGGTATCAGCGAGATTGAGGCCTCTGCTAGCATGTGTGGCAGTGTGCCCTTAGCCAACGAGTCTGTGAACATCTCCCGCAGGTGCGGGGCCAGTTAGTTATCTGTTATTAATACAACATCGTTAACAGTCCTTTGTTATCTGCTAACGTACTAACTTCTCTCATTAGAGTGAGATATCTAGAACATGGAAAAATCCTAAAGTATCTCTATCAGTTTCTTAATACATTTCTAAGAAGTTATACAAAACCATACTTACAACCTGAGGTTTTGTTCAACGAGACAAGTGTGGTGAGGTAACCACTGTAGTTATGCATACTGCAGTAGGGGGATGTATGCCTGTACCTGTAATACAGGTTCCTCCGGTAAGCCCCTGCCGGCTAGCTCCGCCCACAGGGAGCTTGTGTATAAATATGCATGAGAGCCACTCAGACCCTTAGTCTACAGTTGCAGATGGAGGGACAACATCGTACAACAATAAAGCCTCTATTGAACCAGTCTCTCGGCTTTGAGTATAATTGTTAGCGCTACAACAAGCTTCTAAGAACAGAACTGACTCGCGCTCTAGAGGGGGATCAGAATAAGAGAGTGCTTCTGCTAAAATGCCTTCTCTTTATATACATTAAAGTTGGTTATCGGTTCAGGAAGACATAGCCAAATGGCTAATTGGATGTACTATCAATGATCGATCTTTTAATAGTTGTAGGGTCTGTGTAATTTTCAGGAGTCCTAAAATATATTGGCAAGGGAGGCCCTGTTTGGTGCCTGTCTTTTTTCAGTGTTGTCACTTTCTCCAGAGATCAGAACAGACCCTTTTGTGAAGGTGGTATCGTAAGTGTCCAAAGGTATAGTTTGAGAAAGATTTGGGTATCTGTTTATCTGTTCTCATATTTTCAATACTTCTAGGTATAGGGAGTTTATCTCAAATAATTTATTGGTCTGTCAAAGAAGAGCCTTTAATTGTTTATTATTAATGAGTCCTTGAAACCAGCTTGGAGTCTCTCCCATCAGGTGATAACCTCTACCTGACCTTTAGCTGGAGTGGTTTTTATTCCATCTTGAATTAGAATGTTGTTTGTATTAATGCCTTATTTTAATCCGAATCCAGCGTTGAACGTGATATCCATCACAGTTGACGGTGGCCATCTCCACTTCGAGTCCATTGATGCAGACGGGGGTGTGTGATGTGCTGCGCTTGTTGAAGTCGATTTGGTCTTTCCAACATTTTAGAGAGAGATTGTTTTCGGTACACCATGCCACCAAGTGATCTATCTCCCTGATTTGTCGTTGTTTGAGATCTGACCCATCCGTTGTATCATCCGCAAACGTATAGTTTGAGTTGGAGTTAAATCTTGCCACACAGTCATGTGTGTGTATAGGGAGCACAGTTGATGACTGAGCGCACATCCTTGCGGGGTTCCGGTGTTGAGGGCTATTGTGTTACGTATCCTGACAATTTGCGGTCTGTTGGTGGGGAAGTCAAGGATCCAGCTGCAAAGGGAGGGCTCAAGTCCAAGATAGCAGAGTTTGGTTTTAAGTCTTGTTGGAATAATGGTATTGAAGGCAGAGCTGTAGTTTATGAACAGCAGGCTTACATAGGTGTCCTTGTTGTTGAGGTGTTCGAGTGTTGATTGTAGGGCCAGGGAGATAGCATCTGCTATGGACTGATTGTGGTGACAGGCAAACTGCAATGAATCAAGACCATCTGGGAGGCTGGCGCTGATCCGTCTCATGACTAGCTGCTCGAAGCATTTGATAACAGGCATCAGAGTCACCGGTCGGTGGTCATTGAGGCAGGCTACCTTGATCTTCTTTGGTACTGGTATTATGGTGGTCTTCTTGAAGGAGATGGAGACCTCTGAACGAAGGAGTGAGCTGTTGAAGATGTCAGCGAGTACACTTGCCAGCTGGTCTGCGGAGGCTCTGAGTGTTCACCCAGGGACTCACACATTCGCACAGTGGTTAGCACTGTTGCTTCACCGCGCCAGGGTCCCAGGTTCGATGCCTGGCTTTGGTCACTGTCTGTGTGGAGTCTGCTTGTGCTCCCCGTGCCTGTGTGGGTTTCCTCCGGTTGCTCCGGTTTCCTCTCACAAGTCCCAAAAGATGTGCTGTCAGGCGAATTGGACATTCTGAATTCTCCCTCGATGTACCCGACCGAACATGCGCTGCAGTGAGGTGACTGGGGGATTTTCACAAAAACTTCATTGCAGTATTAATGCAAGCCTACTTGTGACACTAAAAAAGATTATTATTATTACAACTGAAAATGCTTTATTGCAGCTGTTCAGTGACATTGGAGTATGGATTTCACATGCACTTCATCTCCCATGTTTCTGTTTTGCAGATTTTTACCTTTTTAAAAAGTTTTTCTGAACAAGATCCTTCCAGTTTGTTGATGGGGGAAATCCTCTACGGTAAGTCCGGGCTGAATGATGCAAGAACGAGGGAACCGTGGTTTACTAAAGTAGTTGAATCACTTGGCAAGAGGACGAAAGATGAAGTATGTATGTAAAGAGGAAGAAGTATGTAAAGATGAGATGTGAAGGTTCAGTTAGGGCGCTTGAGAGTTACAGGTTAGCCAGGAAGGCCCTAAAGAGAGAGCTAAGTCTTTGGCAGGTAGGATCAAGGAAAACCCTAAAGCTTTCTTTGGTATGTCAGGAATAAAAGAATGACTAGGGTAAGAGTAGGGCCAGTCAAGGACAGTAGTGGGAAGTTGTGCGTGGAGTCCGAGGAGATAGGAGAGGCGCTAAATGAATATTTTTTATCAGTATTCACACAGGAAAAAGCCAATGTTATCAAGGAGAATACTGAGATACAGGCTACTGGACTAGACGGTAGTGAGGTTCATAAAGAGGAGGTGTTAGCAATTCTGGAAAGTGTGAAAATAGAGAAGTCCCCTGGGCCAAATGGGATTTGTCCTAGGATTCTCTGGGAAGCTCAGGAGAAGATTGCAGAGCCTTTGGCTTTGATCTTTATGTCGTCATTGTCTACAGGAATAGTGCCAGAAGACTGGAGGATAGCAAATGTTGTCCCCTTGTTCAAGAAGGGGAATAGAGACAACCCCAATAACTATAGACCAGTGAGCCTTACTTCTGTTGTGGCCAATGTCTTGGAAAGGTTTATAAGAGATAGGATTTATAGTCATCTAGAAAGGAATAATTTGATTAGGGATACTCAACATAGTTTGTGAAGGGTAGGTCGTGCCTCACAAATCTTATTGAGTTCTTTTGGGAAGGTGACCAAACAGGTGGGCAAGGGTAAAGCAGTTGATGTGTATATGGATTTCAGTAAAGCGTTTGATAAGGTTCCCCAAGGTAGCCTATTGCAGAAAATATGGAGTCATGGGATTGAGAGTGATATACCGGTTTGGATCAGAAATTGGCTTGCTGTAAGAAGACAGAGGGTGCTGGTTGATGGGAAATGTTCAGCCTGGAGTTCAGTTACTAGTGATGTACCACAAGGATCTGTTTTGGGGCCACTGCTGTTTTGTCATTTTTATAAATGACCTGGATGAGGGCGTAGAAGGATGGGTGAGTAAATTTGCGGATGACACTAAAGTCGGTGGAGTTGTTGGCAGTGCGGAAGGATGTTGCAGGTTACAGAGGGACTGCATAGATAAGCTGCAGAGCTGGGCTGAGAGATGGCGAATGGAATTTAATGCAGAAAAGTGTGAGGTGATTCATTTTGGAAGGAGTAACAGGAATACAGAGTACTAGGCTAATGGTAAGAGTCTTGGTAGTGTGGATGAGCAGAGAGATCTCGGTGTCCATGTACATAGGTCCCTGAAAGTTGCCAGTCAGGTTGATAGGGTTGTTAAGAAGGCGTACGGTGTATTAACTTTTATTGGTAGCGGGATTGAGTTTCGGAGCCATGAGGTCATGTTGCAGTTGTACAAAACTCTGGTGCGGCCGCATTTAGACTATTGCGTGCAGTTCTGGTCGCCGCATTACAGGAAGGATGTGGAAGCATCGGAAAGGGTGCGGAGGAGATTTACCAGGATGTTGCCTGGTATGGAGGGAAAATCTTATGAGGAAAGGTTGAGGGACTTAAGGCTGTTTTCGTTAGAGAGAAGAAGGTTAAGAGGTGACTTAATAGAGGCACACAAGACAATCAGAGGATTAGATAGGGTGGACAGTGAGAGCCTTTTTCCTCGGAGGTTGATGGCTAGCACGAGGGGGGACATAGCTTTAAATTGAGGGGAGATAGATATAGGACAGATGTCAGAGGTAGGTTCTTTACTCCGAGAGTAGTAAGGGCGTGGAATGTCCTGCCTGCAACAATAGTGGACTCGCCAACATTAAGGGCATTTAAATAGGCATTGGATAAACATATGGATGATAATGGAATAGTGTAGATGGGCTTTAGATTGGTTACACAGGTTGGCGCAACATCGAGGGCCAAAGGGCCTGTACTGCGCTGTAATGTTCTATGTTCTATGTTCTTTTTTACAACAGTAAAAGCGAGCAAAAGCTCCAGCAGAGTATAGATGAAAAACAACAGGGAATTCTAGATCAAGTGGAAACACCATTAGGAATGGAAATCCCAAACGACTCTCCTGTAAATCCCGAGCAAGTGACTTCAGCTCAGGAAAGAGGAAATCCTGCAGATATGGCCCAATCTGGAGATTTCAACAACTCAAACTCTAAGAAGAAAAAAGCTGGCGCAGAAGCTGGAACATCTCGAGGTAGCTTTGTTCTGAATGCTTTCCAACCAACATAAAATTGTGATCATTCTTGCCTTTTTTTAACACATCTCTTTACAAATAGGTAATTACACTGATTTAAAAAAAAATAACACGCTATTTATGCAATGGTTGTGAGATCTTTGGGGAAATTCCCGACCCAGTATTTGTGTTTCTGCTTCAATTGTGCTCGATAATTGCTATCAAGTTGAATAAATCACCGAATACTACAGTGAAGAAGAGGCCCTTCGGCCCATCGAGTCTGCACCAATGCTTGAAAGGCCCTGACATGACCACCTAATCCCACTTGCCAGCACTTGGTCCATAACAACAACAACAGGAAGGTGGCTGCAAAAATAAGGTGGGAGTAATGCCCCTTTGAACTGTTCATTTGCTGGGCCCCTTCTGGGCTGAGGGCCAGACCTTGCCCAGTTATCCCAACTGTCAGGCCTTCCTAATTCCATCTGATGAGCTTGTTCCAGGACGGGGATATCGAGTGGTTGCTGGGCCCCTCCATGGCTGAAGGCACCATACACGTGCCACCTTCCTGTTTTTTTTTCCTTCCCTCCTTCTTTCCTTCTCTCCTTCCTCTCTCCTCTCCTTCCTTCCTTCTGCTCTCCTTCCTGCAGGCAGTTCAGCAGAAACCAACACTGGAAACAGCACTCGGCAACAGAGACAGAGAGAGCAGCTGCAGTCACTCCAGGTGACCTGAAAGCTGGGCATAACGTGCTACGCTCAACACACCGTCACCATAGAGGCGTGTGTTCATGCGATGGCAGGGGTCGTTGGCCCCTAGGCCATTGTGGGCCCCTCGTCCATTGTGGGCGCCTCTCGAATGTACGGCAAAGTCGTGTTCTTCCTGAGGGCCGAGAGGGCGGTTCACCTCACCCTTGAAAAGAGGCTTGCGGTGGGCGGGACCTACATGGCGATGGACCCTCTTGAGGCCACCGCCGAAAAGGTCATTTTCCAATGTCCGCCCTAACTCCCCACAGAGCTCCTCCTCCCCCCCCATCTCCAACTATTGGGGGAGGTTTGTTCTGAGGTGGCACCACTCCATCTTGGCCTGAAGGATGCCCTCCAGGCACATCTACTCCTTCCGGCACCAGGCTTTCATCCGCCTGGCACAGGAGGGGGGATTCGAGGTCTCCCATCTAGGGGAGACCTTCCGCATCTTCTGATCTGCGGATCGCATGAGGTGCCATGCGTGAAAGAAGGTGTGGCACGTGCGGAAGAACTGTCCCGCTTCCAAAGCCACCACTGACACCAAGGTGGCTACGGGTAGCATCCCTCCATTGGCATTACCACCCTGACCCCACAAGGGAACACCAGTCGGCTGCTGGCGTGGAGGAGGGAGGGCACCCACCAGGCCGCAAGGCCCAAAAGAAGGCAAAGTGAAGATTGGCTCCAAATACCCCCAACCCCATCAGCCAAGAGACCTCTGCGCCCTGGAACTCCGACCTGGTGCCGACCGTGGACACTCAAGCTCATCCTGGATCCATTGATGCCTCTGTGCCGGATACTGGGCCCTGTGTCGTTCTGGCGCGGGCCAGCAAGAGCGAGGGCGGTGATGCACGTGCTCCCAGGCCAGCGCGAAAGGTGCCAACATCTCAAACTCGGGGGCAGTGTGTTGTGGGAAGGGGAGGCGATGTGAGGATGGAGGTTTCTTCGGCGCAGGCCACCCCCCGCAAGCAGCACCACTCCATGCAGGGGAGGGGGGGGGGGAAGAGAAACATTTTGTGTCCCGAACCCGGCCCCTCGACATTAAACCATGCCCCTGGAAGAGATTCGACAAAGTCCATCATCTTTCGACTCTCAGCTGTCGCAGCCCCCCCACCCCGAGCGAGAACCCCAAGGGCTCTTTCCACCTGGAGCCATGTTGCACCCCAGAGGCGTTCCTTTTCACAACATTGGAGGGCTGTGGTGGCTCCCTGACATCAGGGTCATTGGGTGGTTGTGGTGAGGAGAGCCCCCCCACACATCCCAACCTCCGCCGTCGGGTGTCCCCATCTCCAGCTCGGATCTTTTTCCATAACTGTTCCCATGTCTACCCTGTGGCCCGGCGTCTGAGCCGCCACCTCCCTCTGGCCTGATACCCCGAGAGGAGCCTGCTAGGCACCTGTCTGTCGATGATCTGGGGGGTGGGACCGAGGCAGACCCAGGGCTGGTTGGTGGGATCGCGAGTGTGGCTGAGGACTCGGTCCCAGCAAATGCAGAGGGCGGCTGCTCGGTGGGGGGATTATTTTGGGTCCATCTGCAGCGAGATGGTGGACTCCCTCGTGCCCGACACCGAGTCGCTGCTCGGTGGGGGGATTATTTTGGGTCCATCTGCAGCGAGATGGTGGACTCCCTCGTGCCCGACACCGAGTCGCCCCTCATTCCCCCGAGGGGAACTACGGGATTTTTTGCATGCAAATCGCGGTTGCCGAAACAGAGTGCAGCTAGCCCTCGGCCAGTGGTCGGACATGGCGCTGCTCATCCGGTCTTCCCGCGCCTACGTTAAAGAGGCGGGAGACGCGGACGCCTTTGAGCAGCGCTGGCATAAATCTTTCCTCGCTGGACTCCTGAGGGAACAGAGGGGCCTGCGCTCCTCCGCCCCTTGCGAGCACTGAAAAGGTGAATGTAGCACTTTACTACTGACATGAAGGTGACCATAGCCAGCCTCAACATTAACTGCAGCAGGGACACGCTCCGCAGGTTCCAGTGCCTGGCTGGTTGCTGCACCTGTCGGTCCGCAAGGGTGTCGAGGCACTTCACTTTGTGCCAGCAGCCGACTACTTTCTTCGAACAAGTGTCCACTCATCTTGGCACCATTGCCGTGGGTGAGTGCATCGTCCTGCAGGGGGGATTTCAATTGCACCCTCGGGACAAAGGACCAACTTGATACCCAGTGCAGCTCTCGTGCAGTGGTGAAGTTAAGGATCCTGGTCGGGTTCTTTGACTTGGTGGATGTCTGGCGGACTCTCCATCCTGACTCCAGCATCTTCACATTTGTGAGGCCTGGGATTGGAGCGTCCATAATTGACCGCCTCTACATTTCAAGGGTGTACCTGCCCCGTGTCCCGACAGCCTCTGTGCAGCAGGTGCCATTCTCGGACCACCGTCTCGTGTGGGTGGGGCTCGCCCTGTCTCTCACTCAGTCACGGTCCATGTACTGCCATTTTAACAACCTGCTGCTGGAGGGCGAGCAGTTTCGTCACTTCTGAACCGGCTGGAGAAGGAACCGGGGAGGCTTCCCCTCTTTTGAGGCTCTGGTAGGAAGTGGGCAAGACTCACCTGTCAGGAGTATGCGAGGGGACCAACAAAGAGGCGGAAATCCAGGGTCGACGAGTTGGAGAAGGAGGTGCTCGACCTGGAGTCACGTCTCGGTCAGCCCGATGAGGACCCGGCCCTGCGGCTGGTGTACAGAGAGAAGAAGGGTGCACTACGGGGCCTGCAACTTGTCTGGTCCCGGAGCGCGTATGTGAGGTCGCGAATCCAGATCCTCACGGACATGGAGCGTGGCTCCCCTTTCTTCTACTCGCTGGAAAAAAGGCGCAGGGTCCGACAGCAGCTCCCTCTTCTCCCTGGATCCATCCAGCGAGGATGCTTGTAGTGTTTTGTGGGAGGACCTGCCGCAGGTCGGCCCGGAAGGCACTGGGAGGCTTGATACCCCTATAAGCCTGGGGGAGCTGACCGGCACCCTCGGCGGCCTGTCCAGGGACAAAACCTCAGGGCTGGACAGCCTGACCTTGGAGTTCTTAAGGGCGTTCTGGGACATCTTGGGGAGCGATTATGTAGGAGTTCTGAGGGAAAGTATCGTGACTGGGGAAATGCCCCTTTCATGGTGCAGATACCTTGCTGGCAAAGAGGGGGGGGGTCTCTGCTCTCTTTAAAACTGGCATCCGGTCTTCCTCCTCAGCATGGATTATAAGATTTTCACCCAAGGTGATGTGTTTGCGACTTGGCACTGTGCTGGAACACATGATCCACCCTGACCAGTCCTACACGGTCCCGGGCCGCACAATCCACAAAAACATCCATCTAGTCTGGGACCTGGTCCAACATTCCCAGAGTGCTGGTATGTTGAGCGCTTTCCTGTCCCTTGATTAGGAGAAGGAGTTCGACAGAGTGGATGACGAGTATTTATTTATGACTCTGCATACATTCGGGTTCAGGATCAATTTGTCGCCCGGATCCGACTATGTACACTGCTGCAGAGTGTCTCGTTAAGGTAATGGGTTCCTGATGGCGCCCCTTCACTTTGGGAGAGGAGTGTGTCAGGGCTGCCATTTGTCTGGCCGACTTTATTCTATTTGCATGGAGCCTTTCCTGCGCCTCCTGCGGAGGAGGTTGTCGGGACGGCTTCTGCGCGGGCCAGGCATTGGGATGGCCCTTTCGATTTGCGCTGATGATGTGCTCCTCATGTTCACTGACCCTGCTGACCTGCGGAGGATGCGAGAGTGCCAGGCTTTGTACTCCGACGCGTCCTCTGCCAGGATCAACTGGGCCAAAGGTTCCGGACTCCTGGTCGGTCCGGGGCAGACGGACCCCCTCCCAGAAGAGCTCAGGCCTTTCACCTGGAGCAGGACCAGCCTCCTCTACTTGGGAGTCCATCTTTGCCCGGCTGAGGAATCCTGGCCGGCTAACTGGCAGGAGCTGGAGACCAAGGTCACCGTCCCACTTGAGACGCTGGAAGACTGCTCCGAGTGCTGTCTTATAGGGGTTGAGTTCTTGTCATAAACCAGCCGATAGCCTCCATGTTGTGGTATCGTCTGGTCACTTTGACCGCTCCCCCTGACTTTGTCACGAAGATCCAGAGAATGCTTGTAGAGTTCCGCTGGGACAAGAGACTGCACTGGGTCAGTGCAGTGGATCCGAGTCGCCTGCGGAGGGAGGGCAGCCAGGCGCTGGTGTGCCTTCACACCCAGATGGCTAGCTTCCACCTTCAGACCCTACAGCAATACCTTTATGTTGAGCCCCCTCCACGATGGTGTGCCGGACCTGATGGCATTCGCTTTTGTAGAACGCGCAGGTATGGGGTGGTAATCCGTCTGAACGAACCCCTGCCCGGATGGAATTCCAAATTGGCCCCAGGCCCCGAAAGGTCCCTCTGAGCTAATGCCCCACAATTCTACCCGCCTCACAGAAATACCCTCCGTGTCTTTTCGTACTGTGTGGATTAGTTTCCTGTATGGGCTGCTGCTGCACACCCTTCACCTCCTTACCCTCGCCCATTGTCCGGACATGTGTGGCATGCCCTGTTGCCAACCGCGGCAGACGTCCCCACTGGAGGTCCCTCTATGGAGGAGTCCTCCCCGTCAATCTTGGGAACCTGGGGTGGATGGTGTTGCATGCAGCAATGCTGTACAATCACCGATTGCATTGGTTCACAGATTCCCAAGAAGCCTGCCATTTTTGCGACCTTGTGGAGTATGTGGAACATGTCTTTGTGACATGTTTTAGGTTGCATTCCCTTTTTAGTTTTCTATCTAATCTTGTGCTGGAGTTCTGTTTGCACTTCAACCCCACACTCCTGATCTATGGGCACTCGGTGCAGAGAGCGGTGGGGAAGGCGGAGAACCTCCTTGTGAACCTGCTCCTGGGCCTGGCGATGTGCGCCATTTATAGGTCCTGGCAGCGGGCGACCGAGGGCATCGTCCAGCCAGACTGCCTGCCCCTCTTCTGCGGCCGGGTGTCCCTGGAAAGGGAGCATGTGGTGTCCATGGGCACCATCGAGGCCTTCTGTGCCTGGTGGGCAGCGCAGGAGTTGGGGTGCTTTATTGACCCCTTTAACTGCACTCACCGTAGATCTTTATTATGTTTGGGCAGTGCCCCTAACAGGGGCGGCTCTTTTGTTTTTACTTTATACCTCAATTTATTTCCTTCTGTTTTGTTGGTGGACCTCAAAAGAGGTCCATCCACCAAACCTGCACATCTTTAGGTTGTGGGGGTGAAACCCACGCAGGCACGGAGAGAACATGCAAACTCCACACAGACAGTGACCTGGGCCGGGATTGAACCCGGGTCCTCCGTGCCGTAGGAGACAGTGCTAACCACTGCGCCACCGTGCTGCCGATCTCAAATGCTGTTTTTAAACTGTTTGTGGTGAACGTATTGTATTAACCATTCATCATGTATGTCACTCTATCACGCTGTTGCCCATGTGGGCTCCACCTATGGACCATTGTACGATATTACATGGAATATATCATGTTGGTGCCCTTGTGGGCTCCGCCCCCTTGAGGGGAGGTATAAAGAGCAGCAGCCCTGTAGGCGGCTCTCACTAGCAGAGCAGTCACAGGCAGGCACTGTTCTAGTTGATTATAGCCATAGTTTACATCTACTGAGTTTCGTGTGAATTGATGGTCGCATCACTGTTACACTCTCTAAATAATTTTCACAAAAAAGAATGCTTTTTGGCATGGAATCCTGCATGATTTTTAAAAATCTTCTCTTTTTCTCTGCTTTTTGCCCACAGAGTTTTTTTACTCTGGGTGAAATGAATATAGTTATAGTTAGTTTAAACTAATGTGGCAGGGGGATGGGAACCAATGGAGGAATTTGGACAGTGGGGACAGAAACAAAAGGGAGTAAGGGGAAAAGTGAAAGACCAAGAAACCAAAGTCAAAAATCAAAAAGGGCCCCAATACAGAGTACAGAGACTGTGGATAATTCAGCCAACGGGTCCAGTAAGGCCAAGAGAAATAAAACACAGGGAGAGGTGCAAAACATGACCTGACAGATGGTCTGAGAAAGCAGGGCAGAGAACAAGGGAAGTTCAGATTAAACTGCACTTATTTCAATGCAAGAGGCTAACGGGCAAGGCAATGAATTCGAGGCATGGATGGGTACATGGGACTGAGATATTATAACTATGACTGAAACATGGCTAAGGGAGGGGCAGGGCTGGCAGCTTAATGTTCCAGGATATAGATGCTATAGGAAGGATAGACAGGAGGCCAGAGAGGAGGGGGTGTTGAGGTTTTGATTAGGGAGCATATAACGGTAGTACTGAGAGGAGATATAATCAAAAGGGTTCGTCCACTGAGTCTAACAGTGGTTAGCACTGTTGCTTCACAGCACCAGGGTCACCGGTTCGATTCCTGGCTTTTTGTCACTGTCTGTGTGGAGTCTGCACGTTCTCGCTGTGTCTACGTGGGTTTCCTCCGGGTACTCCGGCTTCCTCCCGCAAGTCCTGAAAGACGTGGTTTTAGGTAATTTGGACATTCTGAATTCTCCCTCTGTGTACTCGAACAGGCGCCGGAGTGTGGCGACTAGGGGCTTTTCACAGTAATTTCATTGCAGTGTAAATATTTTTTTTTTTATAAATTTAGATTACCCAATTATTTTTTCCAATTAAGGGGCAATTTAGCATGGCCAATCCACCTACTCTGCACATTTTTGGGTTGTGGGGGCGAAACCCACGCAGACACGGGGAGAATGTGCAAACTCCACACGGACAGTGACCCAGAGCCGGGATCGAACCTGGGACCTCAGCGCCGTGAGGCGGTTGTGCTAACCACTAGGCCACCGTGCTGCCCGTTGCAGTGTAAATATAAGCCTAATTGTGGCACTAATAAAGATTATTATAAGGGTAGAACTGAAAAAAAGGGTGAGATCACTTTGATAGGATTGTACTACAGGCCCTCAAATAGTCAGCGAGAAATTGAGGAGCAAATATGTAAGGTGATTACAGATGGCTGCATGAAAAATAGGGTGGTAATAGTTGGGGACTTTGACTTTCCCAACATTGACTGGAACAGCCATAGCATTAGGGGCTTGAATGGAGAGGCACTTGTTGAGTGTATTCATAAGAACATAAGAACTAGGAGCAGGAGTAGGCCATCTGGCCCCTCGAGCCTGCTCCGCTATTCAATGAGATCATGGCTGATGTTTTGTGGACTCAGCTCCACTTTCCGGCCCGAACACCATAACCCTTAATCCCTTTATTCTTCAAAAAACTATCTATCTTTACCTTAAAAACATGTAATGAAGGAGCCTCAACTGCTTCACTGGGCAAGGAATTCCATAGATTCACAACCCTTTGGGTGAAGAAGTTCCTCCTAAACTCAGTCCTAACTCTACTTCCCCTTATTTTAAGGCTATGTCCCTTAGTTCTGCTTTCACCTGCCAGTGGAAACAACCTGCCCGCATCTATCCTATCTATTCCCTTCATAATTTTAAATGTTTCAATAAGATACCCCTCATCCTTCTAAATTCCAACGAGTACAGTCCCAGTCTACTCAACTCCTCGTAATCCAACCCCTTCAGCTCTGGGATTAACCTCGTGAATCTCCTCTGCACACCCTCCAGTGCCAGTACATCCTTTCTCAAGTAAGGAGACCAAAACTGAACACAATACTCCAGGTGTGGCCTCACTAACACCTTATACAATTGCAGCATAACCTCCCTAGTCTTAAACTCCATCCCTCTAGCAATGAAGTGCACTCGTAGTATTCGGAATAAAGTAAATGAGTTGATGGCGCAAATCATCGTGAATGACTATGATTTAGTGGCCATTACTGAAACATGGTTAAAGAAATTCGGGAGGAATTTCTCATTTCGACTAGAGAGGGGACTTCTCAATAAGGAAGGGCAGGTGGCAGCAGTGTCAGTGAGGGATAACTTTGCGACCAGTGACCATAATTCCATTAGTTTTACGATAGCTATGGAGAATGATAAGTCTGGCTCAAAAGTTAAAATTCTAAAATGGGGCAAGGCCAATTTTGATGGTATTAGGCAGGAATTTTCAAAAGTTGATTGGGGGTGTCTGATGTCTGGCAAAGAGACGGCTGGTAAGTGTGAGGCTTTCAAAAGTGTGTTAACCAGAGTTCAGGGTAAGCATATTCCTTTTAGAGTGAAGAGCAAGGCTGGTAGAAGTAGGGAACCCTGGATGACTCGGGATATTGAGGCTCTGGTCAAAAAGAAGGAGAGATATGACATGCATCGGCAGCTGGGATCAAGTGGATATCTTGAAGAGTGCAAAGGTTGTCAGAGTAGAGTTAAGAGACCAATCAGGAGGGCAAAAAGGGGACATGAGATTGCTTTGGCAGGTAAGGCAAATCCAAAGAGCTTCTACAAATACATAAAGGGCAAAAGAGTAACGAGGGAGAAAGTAATTCATCTTAAGGATCTACAGGTCATCTATGTGTGGATACAGAAGAGATGGGTGAGATCCTAAATGAATATTTCTCATCGGTATTTACTGTTGAGAAAAGCATGGATGTTGGGGAACTTGTGGAAATAAATAGTGATGCTTTGAGGAGTGCACATATTACAGAGAAGGAGGTGCTGGAAGTCCTAAGTGCATCAAGATAGATAAATCCCCGGGACCTGTATCCCAGGATGTTGTGGGAGGCTAGGGAGGAAATTGCAGGCCCCCTAGCAGAGATATTTGAATCCTCGACAGCCACAAGTGAGGTGCCTGAAGATTGGAGGGTAGCAAATGCTGTGCCTTTGTTTAAGAAAGGCTGCAGGAAAAGGCCTGGGAACTACAGACTTGTGAGCCTGGTATGTTGTTACAAGATATTCTGAGATACAGGATCTACAGGCATTTAAGGGCAAGGAATGGTTGGGGACAGTCAGCATGGCTTTGTGAGTGGAATATTATGTCTCACGAATTTGGTTGAGTTTTTAGAAGGGGTAACCAAGAAGGTAGCTGAGGGAAGTGCAGTCAACATTGTCTACATGGACTTTAACAAAGCCTTTGACAAGGTACTGCATGGTAGATTGTTGAGGTTGTTGCTTAAATCTCACAAGATCCAGGGTGAGGTAGTCAATTGGATACAAAATAGGCTTGATGACAGAAGACCAAGGGTGTTGTAGAGGGTTGTTTTTCCAACTGGAGGCCTGTGACTAGTGGTGTGCCTCAGGGATCAGTGCTGGGTCCACTGTTATTGTTATTTATAATAATGATTTGGATGAAAATTTAGGAGGCATAGTTAGTAAGTTTGCAGATGACACTAAATTGGTGGCATAGCGGACAGTGAAAAGGTTATCTGGGATTCCAATGGGATCTTGATCAATTGGGCCAGTGGGCCGATGAATGGCAAATGGAGATTCATTTAGATAAATGTGAGGTGATGCATGTTGGTAGATCGAATCAGGGCAGGACCTAGTCCGTTAATGGTAGGGAGTTGGGGAGAGTTATAGAACAAAGATCTAAGAGTACAGGTTCATAGCTCCTTGAACGTGGAGTCACAGGTGGAAAGGATGGTGAAGAAGACATTCAGCATGCTTGGTTTCATTGGTCTGAACATTGAACTCAGGAGTTGGGATGTCTTGTGAAGTTGCACAAGACATTAGTAAGCCCACACATGGAATACTGTGTACCATTCTGATCACCCTATTATAGAAAGGATATTATAAAATAATGAGGGGCATAGATAAGGTAGATAGTCAACATATTTTCCTAAAGGTAGAGGAAAAGGGCATATAGTTAAGTTAAGAAGGGCGAGATACAAAAGGGTCCAGAGGAGCAATTTTTTCACAGAAGGTGGTGAGTGTCTGGAACGAGCTGCCAGAGGCAGTAGTAGAGGCAGGTGCCATTTTGTCTTTTAAAAAGCAGTTCGAAAGCTGGGTATAGAGGATTGTGGGCCAAATGTGGGCAATTGGGACTAGATTAGTGGTTAAAAACTGGACTGCACGGACAAGTTGAACCAAAGGGCTGTATAGATTTCAGTTTTGTGGGGCGACTGCAGAAGATGATGGAGTTTTCCTCCCAGGCGTGTTGCTCGTTATGCTTTCCCTTAATTTGCTCTGTTTTAATTACCTTTGCTCAAGAGTCGCCAGGTATCTTTCTGATACTACCACAAGGTTCAAAGCCGAATACTGATCAATGACTCGATACACCAGTTAGTAAGTTTGAAATCAATGCACATTTATTTATACACACAGTCAATTATTACTCATGCACAAACTCTACTCACTAAACTGTAACTACTACTAAAAGCCTATACTTAGCTTCGAGTGGCCCACTCAGTCAGAGTAACAATGGCCGTTGTCCGGTTCTGATACTGCTGGCTTCGAACTGGTAAAGAATAGTAGCTAGAAGCGCCTATCTCGTAGCGTGCGTTGACCTTAGACTTACTTGGCTGGTGCTTGGTGGGCCTCTCGTCGCTGAGAGCCAAATGCCAAGGTGAAGATGGAGAAAGTAAGAGTTCTGAAGAGCTTCTAAGCGAGCGAACTGACCTTGGGGACTCTGCTTTATACCCCAAGGGGTTTTGCGCCCTTCTGGGCGGACCCTGGACTTGGTCCCAATTAATTGGACTATGTCCCAATCTTTTGTATCAATACTCTCCAATAACGGGGTCGTTCCCTGATCGTTGGGTGGGCTCTATGTAACCGTTGGCCTGCCTTTGTTTTAGCTTCCACTGGCGCCGGGAAGTCTGTCCTGGTACCGATTGTTTCAATGTTTCTTTTTGTCCCCGGAGATAGCTCATTACTATTGTAGTGGCTTGTAGTTTCAGTTCTGTCTGGATTCTGCAGGTTCGAATCCACAGAAAACCTCCCACCTGCTTGTTTTCTAGTGTTGTTCATTTTTCCCTGCACTCTTTGCGAGTATCCATTTTGGAATGGGGTCGTGGCCACCCCAGGTGGCTACACTCACTCCTTGTGATCCTCAACGCGAAGCGTGAAGGATCACACTACTGCGTTGTCTTCGTTCCCTGACCAAGCGGGCACTCATGACCAGGCTCTACTCTGACCCTAACTATGCAACATATCTTTAACTAAACAATTTTACATACACACATCATCAAAATTCTATGGGGCCACTATGTCATGAAGGACATGCATTACAAAATAAAAAACTGGAACCTACGAACACTTAACGAACACATACAAACAAACATGCACCGAATATCGTGCAGGTTCCATCAGAAAGGACACCGTATCTCTCTAGCGGTTCCTTTTGAACATCATCTGGACACCTCAGTTTTCAGTTGCGAACAGGGTCGCAAAGGGATTTGCGCGGTGGGAGTCAGACTCAGTGTCATCATCTTCTCCCGGCTGCCATACTCTTGACTGTAGAAGTCGTGCCAAAAGCTGCGTGGGGTGACTTGGGGTCCATCTCATCGTTCCTGATGAGCCTGAATGAATTGTCCCGGTGCCAGAATCGTGTGTCTAGTTTTGAAGTGCAGGGGTTTAATTCGTAATCGTCGGGTGGTGGGTCTGGGTCTGGGGCTTTAATGTATGTGATCTCAAAGTGATCACTTGAATTGTACTCTGAGTCGCTGGGAGTGGGGCCTGGTGCAGGGGGATAGTATCATGGTGAGCTGTGGCTGTCGTCAGTGCTTTCGCAGTCACTGTCGCTGTCGCTGCTGTCTGGGGGCGGGGAGAGGCGGAGTCATGTGTCGGGGGCGGAGTCGAAGTTGAGTCTGAGGACGGGCTGGACTGGCTGGGGGAGGGTAGGAATGTGTTTTCTGTGGGCGGGACGAGCTCGTCTGCTGCTGCGAGCAGGATGTGGTGTGTGTGGTTGTTCTGCGAGCCATAAGCCTTAAGCTGGTTTATGTGAAACCACGCAGTTTTTCCATTAGGGTATTTTATCTTGTAGACAGAGGGGCTTACTTTGTCCGAAATGGAGTACGGACCTGAGTACTTAGGTGACAGGAATGTGCTGGGGTTGTAAAGAGAAAGCATTACTTGCTGCCCTACTTCAAGCTCAGTGGCATGCACTGTCTTATCGAAACAAGCCTTGCTTTGTTTCCTCCTTGTGTCCATTCTCACAGCGGCTGCTAGTTGGGCCGCCTGCACATTTGCTATTAACTGTTGTACAGCGTTTTCGTGTGTGAGGGCTGTCACTGCGGGGCTGGTCAAATCTAAACCTAATAAATATTCTGTTCCTTTCATGGGGCGTCCAGTCATGAGAGTGTGGGGGGTGTATCCTCTGGACGTGGATACCGTGTTTCGTAAAAACATCAATGCAAATAGGAGAACTGAGTCCCAGGTGCTATTGTGCTGCTGAACCATTTTCAAATTTGGCCACCAACAAAGTGGTCTGAGGTGGGCTAAAGTGGGTTCAATTCCCTGATGTCCATGATTGTCATGGAACAAACAAATGAGTTGGTTCCTATCCTGCTCTGGAACTACATAAAGGCTGTCTTTAAGAATCACACCATCATGTGTGGTCATGGCATTCTTAAACTTGTCATAAGGGGCTGGGAAGGTTCCCTTTAAAACTTCCCTGAGCTTCTCTTCCTGTTTCTGTGCCTGGGCTAAATCCTGTATGTTGGTCTGTGAGACCTGAACTGCGTGTACCGGGGTGCTTTCAGGGGGGTTCCAAAAATAACCATGCCTAGAACCTGCTTTTGCTAGGGCGTCTCCTTTAACATTTCCAGGTGGGGAAGAACGGTGGTGACTACGAACTTTTACACTGCCGTATTTCCTGTCCTTTGCCCGCTTTAAAATATGGCGGAGTAATGGGGTCACTGTGATGTCCCGTCCCTGTAAAAGAAGGGTCCAACGGGCTGCTCGGATTTGGCTGACTGCCATCTTTAAGTCGGCCGTCTAATAATAGCTGTGTTGGGGATGTTCTGTGAGGATGGTGATGGGATTGAGTCCTGTAGTGTATGAAAAGTACTGTACTGCCCAAAAAACTGCGAACAGGTGCCTTTCACAGGCAGAAAATCCTTGCTCGACAGGGTCTAATACTCAGGATGCGTATGCTACGGGTCTTAACTGGTCATGCCGTATCTGGAGGAGCACGGCTGAAAGGTTTCTGTCGGTGCTTGCTACTTCGATAGCGTACGGGGAAAAAGGGTCTGGGACCTGTAGTGCGGGGCTGTGCTGAGTGCTCTTTTTAAAGCATCCATGGCATCGGTATGCTGTGGAAGCCATTCCCAAGGTGCTTTTTTCAAGAAGGTCGGATAGGGGCGCTGCTTTAGTGGTGAAACTGTCGATGTGGTTTCGGCAGTAGCCAACCAGTCCTAAAAATGACTGGAGGGCTGAGACATTGTGGGGAAGGGGCAATTTGACAATCGAGTCAATCCTTTTCTGCTCGATCTCGCGTTTACCATGCGTGATAACTGTTGAAATGAAAATGAAATGAAATTAAATTAAATGAAAATGAAATGAAAACCGCTTATTGTCACGAGTAGGCTTCAATGAAGTTACTGTGAAAGGCCCCTAGTCGCCACATTCCGGCGCCTGTCTGGGGAGGCTGGTACGGGAACTGTTCCCAAGTATATCACTTTTGGGGGTTAACATTACATCCAATTTCTTTTAGGAGTCCTAGGAGTACTGCTAGAAGCGAAAGGTGCTCTGCCTTTGTGTCTGTCTGTAGTAGCAGGTCGTCTACATACTGGACCAGACATTCGGGGCGGGAAAATTTAGCTAATCCATTTGCCAGCTGTCGGTGAAAAATGGAGGGGGAGTTGTGGAAACCTTGTGGAAGGCACGTCCACGTATACTGCTGTCCTTTAAAAGTGAAGGCGAATTTGTACTGGCACGCTTTAGCCAATGGCATGGATCAGAAGCCGTTACTAATGTCCAAAACCGTAAAGAATCGTGACTGGCGTCCCTGCTTGAGCATGGTCTCGGGACTTGTGGCTACGGTGGGGGCTGCTGCTGGGGTTACTTTGTTCAGTTCCCGGTAATCAATGGTCAGTCGCCATGATCCATCGGGTTTCCTGACGGGCTAAATCGGGGCATTATTAGTGGAGGCTACTGATCTCAGTACGCCCTGTTCTAACAAGCTGTCTATCACTTTCGAGATTTCTCCCTCTGCTTCCTGGGAAAATCCGTACTGTTTCTGGGGTCAGGACCTGTAATCTGCACAGAGCCAGCCATTCTGCCACAGTCGTGCTTGTGTTGTGCAAATGCTGCTTTGTGTTCTTGCAGGACTGCCCTATATCTGCACTAATTGTTCTCGGGTCAAACCAGTAGTCTCCAACTGAGATGATCCTATTTGCATATTCTACTACTGTGAGCGTGGCGGGGGCTCATGCTGCTTTTGCCATTCTCCAGACACATTTGTTGACTGGATTAAATGAAAGGTTGTGGGGGCTCATAAAGTCGATTCCTAAAATGTGTTCTGCTGTGTGGGGTAGATCAACTAACACTATGGGGTCCTTAGTTGTTAGATTGCCAATTTGTATGGATACAGGCGCTGTGATGTGTCCCTGCTGTGAGTGGCCTGTAAAGCCGCTGAGGCTGATGGTGTCTGTAGTGGGCCATGTGTCCATCTGAAACATCGTGGAGTAATTGAGTGTGGTGCGGGACCCTCCTGTGTCCCAAAGAAATTCAACGGGCTGACCCCAGACTTTGCCTGCTGCGACCGGTCGACCGGACTTATCCCAAAGGGTGTCGCAGACCCAAGTTGGGGAGTCCGAACAACATCAGCCTGTGCCGTTCATGTCTCCCTGGTCTGAACGGGCGCTAACACTGTGAATAGGCTTTGCCCTATTCCTATTTAAGGTGCCTGTCTGTTGGGCTCTCTGTGGTTTCTGTGGCGGGTTGCACTCTCGTGCAAAGTGTCCTGGATGTCCACAGTTGTAGCACTCCTGTGATTTGGGCTGGGGTGGGCTGTTTCTACTCTCATTTATCCATGCGGGGCACTGATGCGCTTTAACTGTATGCATATCTGCACCTGCCTGCTCTTCCTCTGCTTTCTTAAAATTGGCCTTGTTCTGAACGGATAGCTCCCAAGCGCGGGATAACCTTTTCAAAACCCATTTCTCATTATGGGCCTCACCTGAGGGGTCATAATTTGCACAAGCTCTCTGTCCTGCCTCTGTTGCATGAGAGATCAAGATTCAAGTCCATTTTGCCATGTTATCTGGGGACAAATGGGCGCGGACTAATTCTCCAAATTCTGCAGTGAAATGAATCCACAAGCGTCCAGCAAACGCTGTGGGGTGCTCTGTCTTCTTTTGCCTGCATCTATTCAGACCTTCTACCAGGTCTCCTCTGTTCTATCCGATCGTATCAAGGATCGCTGTGTGCATCTCTGCTAGGGTGCCTCCTCCTACATTCTGTGGGTCGGGAAGGGCTGCCACGACTGAAGGATCGAGACTCAAAACTGTGAGCTTTACCTGCTCTCTGTCATCCAGGCCGTACATGTTGGCCTGCGGTTTAACCTTCGCGAAGAATTGGTGGGGGTCTGAAGTGGGGAGGAACGGTGTGATTTTCTCGCACGCGTCCCGTAATTGGGTCACGGTTAATGGGGTTGGGGCCCTGCGGTGTGTGGTTACCGGATTCATGGGGGTGTGTTCTGCCTGTTCGGTGGGGGGTTGGGGTGCTCTCGTTTTCTAGGGCTTCTCCTGCGTACATGCTCCATGTGCATATCTATGGGCTGTTTCATTTAATTCCTGCCAATTGGGGCCGTTTTCCTGATCTAGTTGGGGTCCGAATGTGCTCTGAAAGCCATTCTGAACTGAAAGCAGGGATTGCAATTCTGCAATTTGCTTCCGGCACTTTGCGTAGTCTACCGAGCTCTGCCTTTGTTCCGTTGTGGAAGCATGGAGTGCTCGTAGGGCTGCTTTTAAGTAATTGCACAGTTTCTGCAATGCCTCTACCTGCTGTTCTGTTTCTTGTCTTATCAAGACCGCACGTTGTGTGTCCTGGTAGGCCTTGTCATTCTGGGTCTGGAAGCTGCTTAAGTGCGCCAGACAAGACTGGTATACCCTCTTGGCATCATCCACCTCTCTGTCTTTTGCTGCTAACTTCCCTCTTAACTCTCTGTTCTGTCTCTCCATCTCGCTCACATCTACCTTGCTCGTTTTATCTCTCTCCTCTATCTCTCTACGGAGCATCCTAACTACCTCCTCTGTACCTCGCAATTGTGCCAGACAGGACACGATTGCCATCGGCTTGCGAGCTTTTCCCAAGCTGCTCTTGTGAATCTCTGTCAGGTTCTCCCACCAAGTATGCCCTAAACTCCCAGGACCTGTTTCTTCATTCGCGCAGAATTAGCTACAAAGTGGCCATCCTTTCCCTTTGAGGTACTTCCTAATTTCATCTTCCCAAACGGGACACTGTCCTACTCTGCTGGTCGCTGTGACCTCGAATTCCTGTGGGTTCATAAGGCGTTCCATTGCCTTCATTGCCATTTTTCCTATATCTGGGTTCTCTATTAAATTTGGAACAGGGGGTGATAAAGCGGTGATGTAAACACGGGTACGGCGTACGCTAATTTCCGGCCTACAAAACCACCGACAGTTTTACGCAACAAAATCTCTCAGGTTTACCTTATATCCCTGTTAGTACGCATGCATTACACACTTCCGAATTCTGGAGGATTGATCAGTACTGCTTAAACTCTTGTGGTTCTTCTGTTTCCAATTGGATTCCTAATTCAGATTTTGGGTTCTCTCGGAGTGGGGTGGGGGGGGGGGGGGGGGGGGGTTCACACATCTAAGACGAGTCCCGTCAGATGTCGCCAGTAAATGTTGCTCGTTATGCTTTCCCTTAATTTGCTCTGTTCTAATTACCTTTGCTCAAGAGTCGTCAGGTATCTTTCTGATACCACCACAGGGTTCAAAGCTGAATACTGATCAATGACTCGATACACCAGTTAGTAAGTTTGAAATCAATGCACATTTATTTACACACACAGCCAATTATTACTCCTGCACAAACTCTACTCGCTAAACTACAACTACTACTAAAGGCCTATACTTCGCTTCGGGGGGGCCCACTCAGTCAGAGGAACAATGGCCGTTGTCCGGTTCTGATACTGCTGGCTTCGAACTGGTATAGAATAGTAGCTAGGAGCGCCTATCTCGTAGTGTGCGTTGACCTTAGACTTACTTGGCTGGTGCTTGGTGGGCCTCTCGTCGCTGAGATCCAAATGCCAAGGTGAAGATGGAGAAAGTAAGAGTTCTCAAGAGCTTTTAAGCGAGCGAACTGACCTTGGGGACTCTGCTTTATACCCCAAGGGGTTTCGCGCCCTTCTGGGCGGACCCTGGACTTGGTCCCAATTAATTGGATTATGTCCCAATCGTTTGTATCGATTCTCTCCAATAACGGGATCATTCCCTGATCGTTGGGCGGGCTCTATGTAACCGTTGGCCTGCCTTTGTTTTAGCTTCCACTGGCGCCGGGAAGTCTGTCCTGGTACCGATTGTTTCAATGTTTCTTTTTGTCCCCGGAGATAGCTCATTACTATGCTAATGGCTTGTAGTTTCAGGTCTGTCTGGGTTTTGCAGGTTCCAGTCCACAGGAAACCTTGCACCTGCTTGTTTTCTAGTGCTGCCCATTTTTCCCTGCACTGTTTGCGAGTATCCATTTAGGAATCGGGACGTGGCCACCCCAGGTGGCTACAGACGGAGAAGGCTGTGAGTCAAGGGGAGATGTAGTAAGATATGTTCAAAATTATGAATGGTTTTGAGAGCTAATCAGGGAAAACAGTTTCAGTGGAAGAAGGGTAATAAGTGGAGGACACAGATGTAAAGTAATTGACAAAAGAACCAGAGGTAACACAATGGTTTTCTAAGCTGTGCATTCTTCGGAGAGTAGGGAATGTTCCGTTTGAAAGGTTGGCGGATGCAGATTCAGTATTAGGCAGGATTCTCCTGTCTCCCCGCTGCCTGTTTCTCGGTGATGGGATTCTCTGCTGCCACCGCTGTCAATGGGAATTCCCGTTGATCTCCCCCTATGCTGCCGGAAAACCCACAGATGGGGGTTGTTGCCGGTGGGCCCGGAGAATCCTGCTGCCTGCGAACTGCCAGAGAATCCTTGGTAAGTTCATAAAATGTAGGAGCAGAATTTAGGCCATTTGTCCCATTGAGCCTGCTCCGCCATTCGATCATGGCTGATCTCATCCTGGCCTTAAATCCACCGTCCTGCCTGTTCTCCATAACCCTTCCACCCATTAGCAATTAAATATTTGTCTAATTCCTCCTCACTGTCCCGCCATCCACCACACTCTGGTGTAGTGAATTCTGACCATTAACTTTCAAAAGGGATTTGGATAAATGCTTGAAGGGAAAATGTTGCAGAGCTATGATGAAAGGGGAGGAGTGTGGGACTATTGATAGCCCTTCCAAAGAACTGGCACCTTTGTGTGTTTTCTCATTCTACAATTCTTGCTGATACCCAAATGGGCATATTAATTTTTCTTGGCTGTGCATTTCTACTAATTCTGCATCCATTGCATGGGGCCCCAGTATAAGGGTCTGCTCCTGAGATAACATCAGTGATCTTCTACAGGAGGAGAGAATAGCACTGAGTAGACTTGCAAAAAAAGTAACACCTAAATGCGGTTCAATCCTGTTTGCTACTCGTTATTCACTATGACCTTTTAGATGTGATAAGATTACACCAAACGCCTATTTCTATGTTTCCCAAATTGGCTCCCACGGCACTCATTCATGGGCACTAAGGCTGGTTCAGCCAATTAAAATTTTTTAATAACGTTCCTTCCAGCTTGACCAGTCAAATACTTTGTGTTCATTTTGTGGGTTACTACTGACAGACAAACTAGACAGCCTATTTGCAGCCGATGAACTGAGAAACTGGCCTCTGGATGAGCTGTAAATACGTCTCCTCCTAGTTATTTGGGGTGCCTGCTGTCCGGGTTGCCGGTCTCTCTCTCTCGCAGGGGTGGCCGGGGACTTCTCTCCTCATGGGTCTGCTGACACGCTTGCTTTCTGCACTTTTCTGCAGTTTCTGGTTTCCCTGTGGCCTCTCGTGCTTCTGTTTCCTGGCATTATTTTCCTGTCTGTTGTCTGTGTGTGTGAAGGGATGAAGGAGTCCAGTTTTCCAGGCTAAATTTGGCCAAAAGTGCTTATTTTGCTGTTTTCTGGAGGAGAGCCACCTGATGTGTGACTGCTCAGCAAATCCCTGTCACCAGAAGTCATCTATCTTTGTCCTAAAGACACAGTGATTTGACCTCCACAGCCTTCTGTGGTAAAGAGTTCCACAGATTCACCACCCTCTGGCTGTTGAAATTCCTCCTCATCTCTGTTTTAAAGGATCACTCCATCAGACTGAGGCTGTGCCCTCGTGTTCTAATTTTTCCTGCTAGTGGAAACATCTTTTCCACGTCCACTCTATCCAGGCCTCTCGGTATCCTTTAAGTTTCGATAAAATCCCCTCTCGATAAAACCCAGAGTCCTCAATTGCTCCTCCAGGGATCGTTCTTGTGAATCTCCTCTGAACCCTTTGCAAGGCCAGCACATACTTATTAGATACGGGACCCAAAACTGCTCTCAATACTCCAAATTGGATCTGACCAGAGCCTTATACAGCCTCCGAAGTACATCCCTGCTCTTGTACTCTAGCCCTCTCGATATGAATGCTAACATTGCATTTGCCGTCCTAACGTCCGACTGAACCTGCACGTTGAGAATCTTAAACTAGGACTTCTAAGTTCCTTTGTACTTCTGATTTCCTGAGCCTTTTCCCAATTAGAAAATAGTCTATGCCTTCATTCTTCTTACCAAAGTGCATAACCTCACATTTTCAACATTGTATTCCATCTGCCACTTCTTTGCCCACTCTCCTAGCCTGTCCAAGTCCTTCCACAATCCCTGCTGCTTCCTCAATACTACCTTTCTCTCTGAATATCTTTTTAATCATCTGCAGAATTAACAGTGCCCTCAGTTCCTTCTTCCTGATCATTAATGTATATTGTGAGAAGTTGTGGTCTCAACACCGACCCCTGAGGTACACCACTAGTCGCCAGCTGCCATTCTGAAAAATACCTTTTATCCCCACTCTTTGCCTTCTGCCAGTCAGCCAATCCTCTATCCATGTCAGTTTCTTGCTTTTAACATCATGGGTTATGCCCATAGCTTCCTGCCGTGTCTCTCCACCTAAATGTTCTGTTTTCCCATTCTTCCTGCCAAAGTAGACAGCTACACATTTTCCCACCATTTTCCTCTTCATTCAGTTAACCTATCTATATATTTTTTACAGATGTTTGAGCCTGAAATTTTGCCCCTGTAGCAGGAGTCTGGTAATCTCGTACGTCTGCTGCAAGAGAAACTCACCTAAATAGCAGGAACTTAGCGGGCAGCGCTGGATGGAGTAGGGCCACAGGCTGCCAAGTGCTGAGATTGGCTGTCTTCAAGGCCCATCTTGGTTACAGTATCCAGTTATGCTTGCACATTAGGCAATGGAACACTGTTTCGTGAATAACATAAAAGATGTGCAAGAAGTCATCTGTGTTAGTTGTCTGGAAAAGACGGACTGCTCAAGTCCCATAAGGTGAAATATTGCTTCTTCAGAATAGACTTTTGTTTATGTGTCCTTGTTTGTTTACTTCAGGTAATAAATCATTTTCTATTAAACTCGCTCCTGCAACTAACTTGTGGACCACACAGAAGAATGGTGCTGTTAAGCTCCGAATGGAGGAAACCTGTTGTGGTGGGGTGTCACCCTTAACAGTTGCTCAGATGTTCCAGGAGACAGTAAACCAATGTGGTGACCATGTTGCTATAGGTTTTAAGCAGACAAATCAATGGGAAACGCTGACCTTTGCAGAATATTACGGCGAATGCAGAAAAGCAGCAAAAAGCTTTCTTAAGGCAAGCACCTTTCTCTGTTTTAACATAATGCTCTGAGTGTAAGATGCTTAGTTTATAGAGGAAAAGTGCATGGATTTTCTGTTTTTAATCATCAGTTCTTTCCCAGTAAGCTGAATTCTTGATGAAAGAAGAAGTGAACCGTTATTCTTGGGATTAATGCATTTTGGCTGCAATGATAAAAAAATACACTTGCAAATTTAACAGGTTTCTTAAGCACACATCTATATTAATTTATTATAGAAATTTACCAGTATATTTTTACATAATTTTAAAGAAAGACATGTATTTGAATAGTGCTAATTCGTGACCTTGGGTTGGTCTAAAGCGCTTTATAACCAATTATTTTGAAGGGTATAAAATTGTTGTGATTATATGACATTTTGAAGAGAATTAGGTAGTAAAGTATCTGTTTTGTGTTGACAGCTTGGTCTCGAACGTTTCCATGGAGTTGGCATCCTGGGATTCAACTCTCCAGAATGGTTAATAGCAAATGTAGGAGCAGTTTTGGCAGGGTATGCCTTTAAAAATAAAAAAATGTAATCTAGTGATCTTAAGGAGCCTAATGGAGATTGCTGATTATTCTTGCAGCAATTGATTATAAACATCAATATGTTTTGATTTTAAAAATGAATTGATAAAGAGACAAGAATTGGATATATGTGTATACTATTTACCGGCATGGTGGCACAGTGGTTAGCACAGCTGCCTTAGAGCTCCAGGGTTACGGGTTCAATTCTGTGTGGAGTTTGCACGTTCTCCCTGTGTCAGCATGGATTTCCTCCTGGGTGCTCCGGGGTTCTTCCCACAGTCTAAAGATGTGCAGGTTAGGTGGATTGGTTATGTTAAATTGCCCCTTTGTGTCCAAAGATATGAGGGTTAGGTGCGGTTATGGGAATAGTGCAGGGGACTGGGCCTGGTTAGGGTGTTTTTTTTGGAGGTTTGGTGCAGTCTCGATGGCCCCAGTGGCCTCCTTCACTGCAAGGATTCTACGTTTAGAGATTTTATGTCATTATTCAAAATTACAATGTTAATGATGTGTTAATATTGCATGAATATTCTTTGTTATAAATTTGAATTAAAAATTGACCTGTACCCACAAGTCAAATAATGATTGTTTGTTCATATAATTTTAAGAATCTTTCATTGTCACAAGTAGGCTTACATTAACACTGCAATGAAGTTATTGTGAAAAGCCCCTTGTCGCCACATTCCGGCACCTGTTCAGGTACACAGAGGGAGAATCCAGAATGTCCAGAATTCAGCAGGTGGATGCATGCAGGTGGCGGAAAGTATCATAGATAGCAGTTATAGAGATGTGGTCACACCCAAGGTGCGGCAGAGAGATGGGTGACCACCAGAAGGAGCAGGCAGTGAGTGCAGGAATCCCCTGTGGTTGACCCCTCTCGAACAGGTATACCCCTTTGGATACTGTTGGGGGGGATAGCCTATCAGGGGAAAACGGCAGCAGCTAGAGCAGTGGCACCGTGGCTGGCTCTGATGTTCATCAGGGAGGGTCAAAGCACAGAAGAGCAATAGTCATAGGGGACTCTATAGTCAGGGGCACAGATAGGCACTTCTGTGGACGTGAAAGAGACTCCAGGATGGTATGTTGCCTTCCTGGTGCCAGGGTCCAGGATGTCTCAGAACGGGTAGCGGGCATCCTGAAGGGGGAGGGCAAACAGGCAAAGGTTGTGGTACATATTGGTACTGACGACATAGGCAGGGAGGGGGATGAGGTCCTGCAGCAGGAGTTCAGGGAGCTAGGCATAAAGTTAAAAGACAGGACCTCTAGGGTTGTTATCTCCCTGTGCCACGTGCCAGTTAGGCTAGAATTAGGAAGATAGAGCAGCTAAACATGTGGCTAAACAGCTGGTGTAGGAGGGAGGGTTTCAGTTATCGGGACCACTGGGAGCTTTTCCGGTCAGGGATGACCTGTACAAGAAGGACGGGTTGCATCTAAACAAGAGAAGCATAAATAACCTGGCCGCGTGGTTTCCGAGTGTCACACAGGAGGGTTTAAACTAGTGTGGCAGGGGGTGGGTACTGGGGCAATAGGTCGTAGGTTAAAAAATTGAGGGTGAACTAGGGAATAGGACCAGTTTGGCTTTGAGGAAGAGCAGACAGGGAGATGTTGCTGAAAATAGCAGGAGTGGTGGCCTGAAATGCACATGTTTTAATGCAAGAAGTATAACAGTTAAGGCAGATGAACTTACAGCTTGGCTAAGTACTTGGAACTATGATGTTGTTGCCATTACAGAGACCTGGTTGAGGGAAGGACAGTATTGGCAGCTAAACGTTCCAGGATTTAGATGTTTCAGGCGGAATAGAGGGGGATGTAAAAGGGATGGAGGAGTTCCGCGACTGGTTAGGGAGAATATCGCAGCTGTACTGTGGGAGGAAGGAGCAGTGCTCCGAAAGCTACTGTTTGTAACAAACCTGTTGGACTTTAACCTGGTGTTGTAAGACTTCTTACTGTGCTCACCCCAGCCCAACGCCGGCATCTCCACATCAGTACTGCGGGAGTACACCTCAGAGGGCAGCGAGGCTATAGGGTCGAGATCAGGAATAAGAAGGGTGCAGACACAATGTTGGGGTTTACTACAGGCCCCCCAACAGCCAGCGGGGGATAGAGGTGCAAATAGGTGGACAGATTTTGGAAAGGAGTAAAAGCAACAGGGTTGTTGTGATGGGAGACTTTAACTTCCCTAATATTGACTGGGACTCACTTAGTGCTATGGGCTTGGTGGGGTTTGTAAGGAACATCTAGGAGGGCTTCTTAAAACAATATGTAGATAGTCCAACCAGGGAGGGGGCTGTACTGAATCTGGTGTTGGGGAATGAGCCCAGCCAGGTGGTAGGGGAGCATTTCGGGAACAGTGACCACAATTCAGTAAGTTTTAAAGTTCTGGGGGACAAGGATAAGAGTGGTCCTAGGGTGAAAGTGCTAAATTGGGGGAGGGTTAATTATAACCGTATTAGGCGGGAACTGAAGAACATAGATTGGGGGCGAATGTTCGAGGGTAAATTAACATGTGACGTGTGGGAGGCTTTCAAATGTCAGTTGAAAGGAATTCAGGCATGTTCCTGTGAGGAAGAAGGACAAATATGGCAAATTTCGGGAACCCTGGCTAACGAGAGATATTGGAGGCCTCGTCAAAAAGAAAAAGGAGGCATTTGTCACGGCTAGAAGGCTGGGAATTGACAAAACTTGTGTGGAATATAAGGAAAGTAGGAAGGAACTTAAGCAAGGAGTGAGGAAGGCTAAAAGAGGTCATGAAAAGTAATTGGCAAATAGGGTTAAGGAAAATCCCAAGGCTTTTTACACGTAGATTAACCAACAAGAGGGTAGCCAGGGAAAGGGTTGGCCCACTGAAGGACAGCAGAGGGAATCTATGTGTGGAGCCAGAGGATATGGGCGAGTTGCTAAATGAGTACTTTGCATCCATATTCACCAAAGAGAAGGAATTGGTGGCTGTTGAGTCCGGAGAAGGGTGTGTAGATAGCTTGGGTCACAGTGAGATCCAAAAAGACGAGTTATTGGGTGTCTTGAAAAATATTAAGGTGGATAAAAACATAGAACATACAGTGCAGAAGGAGGCCATTCGGCCCATCGAGTCTGCACTGACCCACTTAAGCCCTCACTTCCATCCTATCCCTGTAAACCAATAACCCCTCCTAACCATTTTGGTCACCTAAGGGCAATTTATCATGGCCAATCCACCTAGCCTGCACATCTTTGGACTGTGGGAGGAAATCGGAGCACCCGGAGGAAACCCACGCAGACACTGGGAGAATGTGCAGACTCTGCACAGACAGTGACCCAGAGGGGAATCAAACCTGGGACCCTGGCGCTGTGAAGCCACAGTGCGATCCACTTGTGCTACCATCCCCAGGGCCTGATGGGATCTACCCCAGAATACTGAAGGAGGCAAGAGAGGAAATTGCTGAGGCCTTGACAGAAATCTTTGGATCCTCACTGTCTTTAGGTAACGTCCCAGAGGACTGGAGAATATCCAATGTTGTTCCTTTGTTCAAGAAGAGTAGCAAGGATAATCCAGGGAACTACAGGCCTGTGAGCCTTACGTCAGTGGCAGAGAAACTACTGGAGAGAATTCTTCGAGATAGGATCTACTCCCATTTGGAAGCAAGTGGACATATTAGCGAGAGGCAGCACGGTTTTGTGAAGGGGAGGTCGTGTCTCGCTAACTTGATAAAGTTTTTCGAGGCAGTCACAAAGATGATTGATGCAGGTAGGGCAGTGGATGTTGTCTATGTGGACTTCAGTAAGGCCTTGACTTGGTCCCTCATGGTAGACTGGTAAAAAAGGTGAAGTCATACGGAATCAGAGATGAGCTGGCAAGATGGATACAGAGCTGGCTAGCTCATAGAAGTCAGAGAGTAGCAATGGAAGGATGCTTTACTGATTGGAGGGCTGTGACTAGTGGTGTTGTGCAGGTATCAGTGCTGGGACCTTTGCTGTTGTAGAATATATAAATGATTTGGAAGAAAATGTAACTGGTCTGATTAGTAAGTTTGCAGACGACACAAAGATTGGTGGAATTTGATAGCAATGAAGACTGTCAGAGGATGCAGCAGGATTTAGATTGTTTGTAGACTTGGGCGGAGAGATGGCAGATAGAGTTTAATCTGGACAAATATGAGGCATTGCATTTTGGAAGATCTAATACAGGTAGGGAATGTACAGTGAATGGTAGAACCCTTAAGAGTATTGACAGTCAGAGAGATCTAAGTGTACAGGGGCAACACAGGTGGAGAAGGTAGTCAAGAAGACATATGGCATGCTTGCCTTCATTGGCCGGGGCATTGAGTATAAAAATTGACAAGTCATGTTGCAGCAGCATAGAATTTAGTTAGGCCACACTTGAGTATAGTGTTCAATTCTGGTTGCCACACTACCACAAGGATGTGAAGGCTTTGGAGAGGGTGCAGAAGAGATTTACCAGGATGTTGCCTGGTATGGAGGGCATTAGCTATGAGGAGAGGTTGAATAAACTCGGTTTATTCTCACTGGAACGTCGGAGGTTGAGGGGCGACTCGATAGAGGTCTACAAAATTATGAGGGGCATAGACAGTGGATAGTCAGAGGCTTTTTCCCAGGGTAAAGGGGTCAATTACTAGGGGGCATAGGTTTAAAGTGTGAGGGGCAAGGTTTAGAGGAGTTGTACGAGGCAAGTTTTTTTTACACAGAGGGTAGTGGGTGCCTGAAACTCGCTGCCGGAGGGGGTGGTGGAAGCAGGGACAATAGTGACGTTTAAGGGGCGTCTTGACAAATACATGAATAGGATGGGAATAGAGGGATACGGACCCCGGAAGTGTAGAAGATTTTAGTTTAGACAGGCAGCATGGTCGTCACACGCTTGGAGGGCTGAAGGGCCTGTTTCTGTGCTGTACTTTTCTTTGTTCCTTGTCCAATTCACCTAACAAGCACTTCTTTCGGGACTTGTGGGAGGAAACCGGAGCACCTGGAGGAAACCCATGCAGACACTGGGAGAAGGTTCAGACTTCGCACAGCAGCGACTAAAGGCGGAATCGAACCTGGGACCCTGTGCTGTGAAGCAACAGTGCTAACCACTGTGCTATAGTGCCGCCCATTGACGAATGGTTCAAAATTTGATGCTGATGAGGTGGTGTTGAAGTGGTATTGTCACCAGATTGGTAATCCAGTGAGCCAGGCAAGATGGGGGGCAGAGTTCAAATCCCACCATGGCAAGTGGTGAACTTTGAATTCAATTTAAAAGAAAAACAAAAACGTTCTGCAATTTAAAAAGTTTAATGATTGTCGTAAAAAACCATCTGGTTTTTAATGACTCATGTCCTTTAGGGAAGGAAATCTGTCCTGCTTACCCAGTCTGGCCTACATGTGACCGATCCACAGCAATGTGGTTGGTTCTAAAATGTTCTCTGGAGGGTAATTAGTGATGGGCAATAAATGCTGAGCCAGCCAGCAATGCCCATGTCTCGTGAATAAATTTAAAATAAAAAAAAATTCTGTTCTCTTGCCATTTTTCTGTGGGGATTTTGTCGCCTGGTCAGACTTGAGCTAATGTTCTAGTGTGGTGCTGTAATGTTGCTGATGCAATTTTGTAGTAACCACCAATTTTGTCCAAAGAGGGCAAAATCACCTTGCAGGAGGTTTCACTTGGTGTTTGGAATAGTAAGTATCTATTTGTAATTGCAAGAAGATAGATTCCAGAGGAATGCATAACCATCTTTCTGTTAGCATTGGGCAAGGTATTTGTTGACCTTTTAGACCGGTGAAATACTCATTCCAATTATTGTTGTAGGTTTCTAGGTATTAGGAAAAGAAAGTTAGTTTTCAGGGATTTAAATTTGTTTTGATAAACATTAGAAATTAGGGGCGGGATTCTCCGACCCCCCGCCGTGTCCTGGATTCTCCGCCACCGGAGATTCGTTAGGGGCGGGCAATGCGCCCGCCGGTCGGCGCCCCCCCCCGACGAATCTCTGGCCCGCAATGGGCCAAAGTCCCGCCGCTGTTAAGTCTCTCCCACCGGCGGGAATCGAAACACCTACCTGACCGGCGGGATTGGCGGTGCGGGCGGGCGCCGGGGTCCTGGGGGTGGTGGGCATGGGGCGATCCGACCCCGGGGGGGTGCCCCCACGGTGGCCTGGACCGTGATCGGGGCCCACCGATTGGTGGGCGGGCCTGTGCCGTGGGGGCACTCTTTTCACCATGGCGGAGGCGGAATTGATCCCCTCCCCTGCGCATGCGCCGGGATGACATCAGCAGCGAAGGCCAAGACATCAGTCTTCCTCCTCTCCATGAGCTCTGGCTTCTATGATAACCCTAAATATAACCACCAAAGCATCCGAGTCCACCTCCTCCTTTCCTATCCTGGCTAAGACTGCGAACACACCTGCCCAGAATCTTCCCAAATTTTCGCAACCCCAAAACATGTGCACGTGATTCGCTGGTTCCCGTCCACACCTATCTCACCCAGCTGTTACCTCCTGAACGAACCCACTCATTCTCGCCCGAGTTATATGCACGCTGTGCACCACCTTAAACTGTATCAAGCTCATCCTTGCACAGGAGGAGGTCCCGTTTATCCTACGCTGTTCCTCACTCCGTACTCCCCAATTGATCTCCCCTCCCAATTCCGCTTCCCATTTCTGCTTAATCTTCCCTGCTCACCCAGCCACTTGTATATATCCCCAAATCTTCCCTCCCATTCCACATCCGGAAGCAGCAGTTGCTCCAGCAAGGTGTATCTCGGCAAACGAGGGAATCCCCTCCAGACCTTTTGGGCAAAGTCCCTAACCTGAAGATACCGGAACTCACTCCCCCTCGGCAGCTCTACCCTCTCCCTTAGTTACTCCAGACTGGCAAACCCTTCCTCCACATACAGACCCCTCACCTTGACCGGCCCCACTTTCCTCCACCTCCTGTATACAGTATCCATGCTACCCGGCTCAAACCATGATTATCGCACAGCAGTGTTAGGTACCTGTACTGTTCAGTAGTTACTGGATTGTCCCTCTTGGTGGAAATCACTGACTCTCGTTTTGGGGTGGGCTGAGTGGAAGGCACCCAATTCAGCTGGTCACGTGAAATGTAAGGGGGTTGAACGGCCCAGTAAAAACGTCAAGGATATTTGCTCACCTGAAAAGTTTGAAGGCTGATGTGGTGTTTCTGCAGACGACCCATTTGTGGGTCTGGGACTACACAACATTGCGGAAGGGATGGGTGGGCATGTATTCCACTTGGGTTTCAATTGTGGGGGTGGGGTGGGGGGGGGGGGGGTTGTGTTGGGGGATTGGGGGGCTGCTGCAGTATTGATTCATAAAAGGTTTTCTTTTTCGGCTGCTGAGATCTTGGCGGACATGAACAGGAGATATGTGATTATTAGTGGGTCTTTAACTAGGATCACTGAGGAGCCCTCCAATGTGTACGCTCCAAATTTGATTGGTATGTCATTTATTAATACGTTACTGGCTTCTATTCTTGACTTGGATTCGCAGCAATTACTTTTGGAGGGAAACTTTACATTGTGTTTTGGACCCTTAGTTGGACCATTCAACACCTAAGTCTCTTTTTGCAATTGAGGGTCAAGGAATGATTTCCCCCCCATGTCCATCAGATTTATTCTTGGATTTATTCTTTTGTGTTGGGCAGGTCTCTCCTTCCAAGGGGTGAAGAGTGGGAGTACTCGGAAATTGTTATCTCAGAATATGCCCCACATTTTGTAGATCTGGTGTTAGAGCCAATGCCTGATGTGGAGATTGAACATGGTGTTCTTAGCAGACAAAAATTTTTAAGAGGGCATATCATCCACCATTGGGGAGTACATTATGTTTAAAAAGAGCAGGTCTACCTCGCCTTCTGGGCAGTACGACAGCATAGTGGTTAGCATAATTGCTTCACAGCTCCAGGGTCCCAGGTTCGATTCCCTGCTTGGATCACTGTGCGGAGTCTGCACGTTCTCCCTGTGTCTGCGTGGTTTTCTTCCGGGTGCTCCGATTTCCTCCCACAGTCCAAAGATGTGCAGGTTAGATGGATTGGCGATGCTAAATTACCCTTGGTGTCCAAAATTGCCCTTCGTGTTGGATGGGGTTACTGTGGGGATACTAACTAATGAGGATAGGGTGGAGGTGTGGATGCTCTTGGGTAGGGTGCTCTTTCCAAGAGCCGGTGCAGACTCGATGGGCCGAATGGCCTCCTGCACTGTAAATTCTATTATTCTGTGTTGTGGGAGGCCCTTAAGGCGATCATTAGGGGGAAATCATTACCTACAAGTCACATAATGAAAGGATTGGAAGGGTAGAGTGGCAGAGTCATGGTGGATTCCATCCTAAAGGTGGACAGTGAGTATTCGCTTGCCCCCAAGCTGGAGTTGCTGGCGAGTAGGAAAAATTTGCAGGCGGAATTTGAACTGCTCTCAAGCGGTGAGCTAGCTGCAATGCTCGAAGGGGACATTCTATGAACATTGAGAGAATGCCAGTCGTCCACTAGCACACCTTAGGCGGCAGACTGCCTCCCGTGAGACTGTGCAGGTAGGGACTTGGAAGTTGCTTTCTGGCCATCGAAGGTTAATGCTGCATTTGAAGCCTTTTATCGAAGTCTTTATAGATCGGAGCCCCGGAGGAGAGTTTGCCCATGACGCAGATTTTAGAGGGGTTCTCCTTCCTACTGATGGAGGAAAGAAGTGACGAGTTGGAATCCCCACTGGGCCCTGAGGAGATTATGAACTGTATTGGTTTAATGCAGTCGGGGAAAGCTCTGGGCCCGAATGGATTCCCCATTGAGTTCCATAAGAAATTTGCGTGGCAGTTAATTCCACTGATAATGGACATGTTTTTTTAAATAAATTTAGATTACCCAATTATTTTTTCCAATTAAGGGGCAATTTAGCGTGGCCAATCCACCTACTCTGCACATTTTTGGGTTGTGGGGGCGAAACCCACGCAGACACTGGGAGAATGTGCAAACTCCACACGGACAGTGACCCAGAGCCAGGTTCGAACTTGGGACCTCAGCGCTGTGAGGCGGTTGTGCTAACCACTAGGCCACCGTGCTGCCCTATAATGGACATGTTCAATGAATCCTTATTCTAGCCCTCTCGACCTGAATGCTAACATTGCATTTGCCTTCTTAATTGCTGACTCAACCTGCACATTAACCTTAAGAGAATCTTAAACTACAACTCCCAGTCCTTTTGTGCTTCTGATTTCCAAAGCCTTTACCCCATTTCGAAAATGCCTCCATTCTTCTTACCAAAGTGCATAACCTCACACGTTTCCACATTGTATTCCATCTGCCATTTCTTTGGCCACTCTCCTAGTCTGTCCAAATCCTTCTGCAGACCCCTGCTTCCTCAATACTACCTGTCCCTGTGCAGAAGAAGCCCATTGACTCTGTGCCAACACATGAAAAACACCTGACCTACTTACATAAAACCATTTACCAGCACTTGGCCCATAGCCTTGAATGTTATGACGTGCCATGTGCTCATCATATTCAGGTCACCCTTTGGTCTTCTCTGCTTCAAAAAAAATAACAAACCTATCCAATCTCTCTTCATAACTTAAATGTTTCATCCCAGGCGTCATCTTGGTGAATCTCTCTGCAACCCCTCTAGTGCAATCACATCCTTTCTATAATGTGATGACTGGAATTGCGCACAGTGCCCCAGCTCTGGCCTCACCAGCTCTATACAACTCCAACATGACTGACAAATTAAGTTCTTTACCCGTCAGTCTGGTCTCAATAAAACTCGAGAGGGATCTGTAGGTATGGTATTATTTATTTTTAAACAACTTGCAAGGCTGACCCGCTCTATAGAGATTCAGAACACATACAGCCTCTTGAAGCTCCCAGAACCAAGTGAGTCCGAGGACAAAGAGATCTTGATACATATCATTCAAATGGCGTCAGGTTTCACATACAAGATTCCCATAGGTCATCCTATACACCTCCTGACCTGGCCATATATCCTGATTGGCTCACTTCGCATTCCTCAACCCTGGGCCTCTTGTTACCCAGCATTCTTTTCACCATCCTCTGCACGAGGCTCCCCTTCCCCTTTCTGGCCATGCTTCGCTCAATTGCTTTGTTCTTTGCCTACTAACTCACTACCATCAGACCGGCTCTATCCTCTACATTATTCTAACTAATTATCCTTTTTTATATCACATTCGTTTGTTCAATTCCTCATGACCTCCCTGCTTTTGTAATCAATGCCTCGATAATAAAGACAAGTGCCGCATATGCCTTTTTCACAAGCCTATTAACCTGCCCTTTTGACTTCAGAGATTAATAGACAAACACTCCAAGGTCCCTTTGTTCCTTCGAATTTCCCAGTGTCATGCTGTTTTTTGAATGATTCCTTGTTAAATTACCCCTTCCAAGGTGCAGCACCTCATACTTTTCAGGGTTAAATTCCATCTGTAACTTATTTGCCCATTTGACCATCCTGTCTATATCATCCTGTAGCCCAAGACACTCAATCTCACTGTTAATCACCCACCCAATCTTTGTGTCATCTGCAAACATACTGATCCAACCCCTCACATATTCATCTATGTCATTTATATAAATAACGAATAATAGGCAACCCAATAAGGATCCCTGTGGTAAGCCACTGAACACTGGCTTCAAGTAACTAAAGCAGCCGCTTGTCATCACCCTCTCTCTCCTATAACTAAGCCAATTTTACATAGAACATAGAACATAGAACAGTACAGCACAGAACAGGCCCTTCGGCCCTCGATGTTGTGCCGAGCAGTGATCACCCTACTTAACCCACGTAACCGGTATACCCGTAACCCAACAATCCCCCCATTAACCTTACACTACGGGCAATTTAGCATGGCCAATCCACCTAACCCGCACATCTTTGGACTGTGGGAGGAAACCGGAGCACCCGGAGGAAACCCACGCGCACACGGGGAGGACGTGCAGACTCCGCACAGACAGTGACCCAGCCGGGAATCGAACTGGGACCCTGGAGCTGTGAAGCATTGATGCTAACCACCATGCTACCGTGAGGCCCCAATTTTAAATCCACTTTATCAAATTGCCCTATATCCCATGTGCGTTTGACTTTATTGTACATCTCCCTTGTGGGACCTTGTCAAAGGCTTTGCTGAAATCCACTTAAACTACATCAACTGCACTACCCTCATCTACACAACTGGTCACCTCCCTCTGACAAAGCCATGCAGGCTATCCCTGATCAGATCTTCCCTCTCCGAATGGAGATAGATTCTCACCGTCAGAATTTTCTCCAATAGTTTCCCTACCACTGATGTTACTAACTGATCTGTAGTTCCCTGGCTTATCTCTCCAACCCTTTTTCTAGGGGAACCACATTAACTGTTCTCCAGTCCTCTGGCACTACCCTGTGGCCAGGGAGGAAATAACAATTTGGGTCAGAGCCCCTGCAATCTCCTTCCTCGCCTCGCACACAGCAGCCTGGGACACAATTCATCCAGACCTAAAGATTTTTCCACTTTTAAGCCTCCATTACGTTGTCACTCTCTATGTCAATTTGCTCAAGAACCTCAACAGCCTCTTTCCCTGAGTTCCATATCTACATCCGGTACTCTTGGGTGAAGACAGATATGTAAAGTATTCGTTCAACACCCTGAGAATGTTCTCTGGCTCTACCCATCAATTGGACCCTGTAGCGATCTCTGTATTAAATAATACATGATCAGACTATGTTAAGCAAGTCCAGGCAAATGAACACTAGATGGCCACACTATCAGGACCTATATAAATATTTTCCCGCTCTTTTTTAGGGGAGTGTGTGGCAGGATTGCAGTGAGAACAAAAGTGAGAAAGCTAGAGAGAAGAAGTTATTAGTTTATCAGAGTTTTATATACGCTTATTTAATAGTTAATATTCTACAGTTTATTTGTTTTACTAGTTTAGGATGAAGTAAAAAGAACTCTTGATTATTTTATATTACTCAATAAATTACTTAATCGTTACTGGAAGATTACAGCTATCATTCAACAACTCAGCTAGATTAAGAGAGCAATATATATATATTACATATCATAATATAACAGTCCCTAATGGGGCCTAATCTTTCCTTGGTTATCCTCTCCCATTGATATACTTATGGAATATTGGGATTTTCCCTACTTTTACCAGCCAGAGCTTACTCATATCCCTCTTTCATTTTCAAATTGCTTTCTTAAACTTCATCCTGCACATTCTGCACTCCAATAATGTTGTCACTGATTTGCTCCCCTTGTGATTGCTAAAAGCCTCACTTTTCCTTCTCATTGTATCCTGAATATCTCTTCCTATCACCCGAGAGGGAGCATGTTGGGCCTGTACCCTCCCCATTTCTTTTTGAATGCCCGCCACTGCGCTTCTGTAGATTTACCCACAAATAACTCTTCCCAGTCTACCTTGGGCAGACCCTGTCTCATTTTACTAAAATCCACTCTCCCTCAATCCAAAACCTTTTTTTTTTTGGAACCTTGTCTAGGGAGGGCCCGATTCTCCCAAAACATTTCTAAGTTCATTTGTGGCGTGTTGTTTTTAGGGAGTTTCCCACCGGCTCTGCCAGGGAGTTCCCCACTGCTATTCAACGACACTTAGTCACTTTTTCCTGGGGATTTTCTCATCTGTTTAGGCTACACTTAGAATTCTGTTTAGCACTGGGAGCTGAACTCATCAGGTGGCCATTTTGAAAGGGTGCTCTGATCTCTAAGTGGGCTTGTGGGTCCCCGACACACCCCACCCATGGGCAATGTCACCCCCCCCCCCACATTAATGGACACTACACCACATCCCCCAAATGAGGACACCCTGCTATGGGGTCCCTGGGGGTCCCTGCTCTTCAGGCCCCTCCAAGCCCTCTTACAGCACCCCCTCCCTCCCTGAAACCCCATTGAACCTGCCATGTACTTTCCCACCCTTCAAACCCCCCTCCACCCTAATTTTATGGGCACGGCCCCCTCCTTGCCCCCTGGCCCTTGGCAGTGCCACCCTGGCACTTGGGCACTTGTGTACTGGCACCCAGGCAGTTCTCCTGCCAGCTTGGCAGTGGCATCCGGGCACCTAGGCAGTGCTAGCTGGGCAGTGCCAAGGTGCCCATGTTCCAGGGGGGAGGACCACAAAGCCATCCTGCACTAACCCTGATACCCAGGGGCCTCTGATGGCCTGGGAGACCCCTAGGTGCTGTTCTGCTTGGTCCACGTTTGTGTGGACAAGCTCTGATCAGTGCCCAGCTGCAACCTCCCAGGGGAGGCCGGAGAATCGAGGGAGGCTCATGGATCCCGCGCAGGTAGGTCATTAGTAGGTTACGACCTACTTCCGCGAGTCATTCGGTCCCGCCCATTTGAGGCGGGTTTCCGATTACGATGCTTCGCAGGGCGTCAGAGATGCCCGGGAGGCGCGGATGCTGTTGGGAGGCTCGCTGGAGGGCTTTACCGGCATTTACCGACTGCGTTGCGCTCAAGCGAGAACCCAACGCAGCCGGAGATTCGCGACCTATTTCTTTATCTATAACAAGCTGAAATTGTACCATGTTGTGATCGCTATCACCAAAATGTCCCCCCATCAGTACCTGAACCACCTGTCTAGCTTCATTCCCCAGAATTAGGTCCAGCACTGAGCCGTCCCTTTTTGGGTCCTCCACATATTGATCTATAAAGTTCTCGTGAATACATTTGAAGAAACCCACTCCAACTGAACCCTTAACACTATGGCTATCTCAATTAATGTTGGGAAAGTTGAAATCACCTAATATATAATTACCTTATTATTTTTACACATCTTTGGCGAATTGCATACACATTTGCTCCTCAATTTCTTGCTGACTCTCTGGGGGTCTATAATAAGTACCTAGCAATGTGGCTGCCCGTTTTGATTTGTAAGCTTTATCCACATTTGATGTCCCCTCCAATATATCATCTCTCCTTAATGCAGTAACTGACTTCTTAACTAATAATGCAATACCTCTTCCTCTTTTACCCCTCCTCTGTCTCACCTGAAGATTCTACATCCCAGGATGTTTGCTAATCCTGCCCCTCCCTCAACCACATCTCCATGATGGCTACTACTAAATCACAATTTCTTGTGTCAATCCTTGCCCTTAACTTATCTGTTTTACCTGTAATACTCCTGGCATTAAAGTAGAGGCCATCCAGTCTTGCCTTACTCCCTTGAAACTTAATTTTCCCTGTGACTTGTTTGCCCCCCCCCCCCTCCCCCCTCCCCGGACTGTCTGATGGTCATCATTCCCTTCCTTCCTCTGGTTCCTTCAGCTGTGGTGTGACCACCTCTCGAAACATGCTACCACAATACTCTCAGACTTGCAGATGCTCTGGCCGCTGTTGTAGCTCTGAAACCTGAGTTTTCAGGAGCTGCAGCTGGACACACCTACTGCACACATGCTGGTCCCAGGGACTGGAAATGTGCCCGGCTGCCCAGTTAGAGTAGGAGGTGCACGCCATGGCCTTGAGCTCTGCCGCCGTGATTAAAACATTTAAATTTGAAGTCTTTTATATTTAAAAAAAAAAAATCGACTAAGTCCCTACCCATGCTAAAACAATGACACACAATTTAATATAGTATAGTAGACTTATTCACTAATCAGCTGTATCTTTTTAAACTCCCCACTCATCTCGCGCTTTTTTTTTTAGGCTATTTAAGGCGAGTCCATAGGTCCCTTGCCACAGCTTCTGTGATGTCACTTTCATTCAATGTACCTCTCCGTGCCTGGCTCCGGCGCGCTCTCTGCTCTCGCGTCTTTTGACTGCTCTGCTCGGTCTAGCTGCTTCCTCTCAGGATAGCTCAAAAGTGTGAGCCCCAGCTGCTGCCCTCTCACCTTTTGACTACTCCAATTCTGCTCTGCCCCACTGCATCCTTTTCAAGTTTGCTCAAGAGTGAGAGTCATGAATGATTGGGCCTCGTTCCATAAATTAAGTTATGCTAGTCTGGTTAACGGGGTCAAATTGGGCTTGCAGAAGTGGGATAGCCTCCCCCTGTCCCTGGCGGGCAAGGTTCAGATGGTTCAAATTAATGTTCTCCTGAGGTTTTGATTTCTTTTTCGGTGTCTTCCTATTGTTCTCCTCAAATCTTTCTTTGTTACAGTCAACAAATTGAAAGCTTCCTTCATTTGGGTGGGCAAGACGATTTGTTGGGCATTTCTTCAGAGAGTGAGAGAGAGACAGTCGGGTGGCTTTGCTTTACTTAATTTGTTGTTTTTTTACTGGGCAACTAATATTGAAAAGGTACTGGAGTGGCTCATGGATCAGGATTCCACTTGGGGCCAGATGGAGGCGAGCTCTTGTAGTGGTTCTAGCTTAGGGGCCTTGGTAACTGCCTCGCTTATATTTTCCCCTCCAAAATTTACTTCTAGTCGAGTAGTGGTGTCCACTCTGAAGATTTGGCGGCATTTAGACAGCATTTTAAGCTCGGCCCCATGTCATTGTTAGCCCTTATTAATAGGAATCCTCTTTTGTACCAGTGTGTTTGGATTTGATGTTCAAATCATGGGGAGAAGGGTCTGGAGGGGTTTGGGAACCTGTTTTTGTGGAGAGTAGGTTTGTCGATTTTTGAGGAGCTGTTGGACAAATTCCAACTCCAGAGGACTAATTTATTCGGGTATTTCCAGGTTTGTGATTTCTTGCGTAAGGAGTTTTCCCTTGGCACCTCTTCCCTCTCTCTTCAATAGGGCCTTATCTTTGGTCTAGCTGGGTGAGGGGAAGATTTTGGATATTAATGGCCAGATCCTGTCGGTGGAGCAGGCTCTGTTGGATGAGATGAGCAGGAAGTGGGAGAGTGAACTAGGTCTGTTTTTATAATGAGTGAGTGTGGAATAAGGCTCTTCACGGGGTCAATCTCCTCCGCTTGATTCAGTTCAAGATGGTGCATATTAGGAAGAGTTCATCTCCTTTTTCAGAGAGGTAGTCACTGTCAGCTGTTGCGGGGGAGGGGGGCGGGGTTGGTTCAGTTGGCTAGTTTGTTTTAGTTATATGTTATGGGTGGTTCATGGGGGTTGTTAAGATTGATTCTGTTCTTGATTTTTACCTTTTATGTAGTTGTTGTATAGAGTGGTATGTGTTGTCCCTCGTGTCTTAATAAAGCTCGTAGTCTCAAAGGTGGAGAAGATGCTTTATTGTGAATTTGTTCTGTCTTCAGAGCTTAACTTATGGCTACCTCAAATGCTGCCTGCCTGTGTCTGTGTCCTGCTACGAGTTCTGCCTTCTGTGAAGTGTGTCATCACTTCCTGTCCCTGTGTATATATAGCTCTCCCATGCTCCCTCTAGTGCTTGCTCAGTTGTATTGCATCTACTCAGATCTACAATCACCACATCCCCCTTTTTTTCTTTACATATTTTCTGTACATCGTTAAAGAAAATTGTACAAAACAGTTACTTATGATATGTGTATCTAGACAAGTAATGGTGCTATTGCATATTTTACAAAGCCAATTTATATTTATGAGTCCACTCTTAATAAAAACATTTATGAGTCCAAGCTTGATGAATTTGTTCACTGAGTTTTTTCTTTTGTTGTTGTTGACGTGGTGAATGTTGTCGGTTTTCTTGTTATTTTAAGTAACCAATGCATCATCCCGAGGTGTTTGCATGGTCGAACCACTGATGTTGACTGACATGGACTTTTTTCTGTGCTTGTGGTATCGATTTATTATGTCATCTGCCTTGAAAGCTGGTGTGCTTGCTTGTTCTGGAGCAGATGTGAGTTTGTGCGATTCGTTGTCATCCCATGGCATGTTTGTAGTCTTGTCATTGTTTTGCAGTGTGCTGTGGAATTGTCCTTCATGTGCAGAGTTGTACCATTTTGTACAAGTCGTTGTTTCATTGCTGTTGTTTCTGTTCCTTTCTTTGTTGTTTTCGATGCCGTTCTTGTTGCTGTTTTTGTCGTTTCTGTCTTTGTTGTTGTCGCTATCTTTGTTATGCTTCTTGTTGGTTTTGTTGTTCTTCTTGTAGTTTTTGTCGTTGTGCTTGTAGTTTTTGTTGGTGCTGTTGTTGTTCTTGTTTCTGCAGTGCTTCTTGCGATTTTTGTTCTTATCGCGCTTCATGTTGCTTTTGTTCTTGCTGTTGTTGTTCTCGTTTCTGCTAAGCTTCTTTTGGCTTTTGTTTTTCTTGTTATGTTCAATGAGTGTCCCGTGTGGATAATTTGAGTCATTGTCACAGTTATTGGTGCGAGTGTCCCTTGTGGAATCTGTTGCATTGAAGGTTTCATCTCAAGAATGGTGAGACTGATCTGATGTTGCATTGATGCTGGTGACATCAGTCATTTGTGGTGGATTTGATTCCTCATCTTTGCTTTCTTGGTGCTCCTCTTCTGAAGTCAAATTCTTCACGATTTCATTTGACGCGGTCTCTCTGGACTCTTGGTGCTCCTCTTCCGGAGTCAAAATCTTCATGATTTCTGTTGATGTGGTCTCACTGGACTCTTGGTGCTCCTCTTCTGGAGTCAAAATCTGGATGGTTTCTATTGGCGTGGTCTCTCTGGACTCTTGGGTGGCCCTACTCTGTGCTTCTGTACAGACAAGCTGAGAACTGTCAGTCTCGCTGTACCTCCTGTATGTCGAGTGTGATCACCTTGTCACTGTTTTCGCATGCAGTGGGTAGATGTACATTGTCTTCTTGTTTATGTGAGCTTGGTAGACTTTCATAGTCTGCTTGCGGTTGCTCAGATATGGCGGGTTGACGTTCATGGTCTTGTTCATGCATGGTGTTCACCAGGGAGTGTTTGCTTGCTTCCCTTTTGGAGTCTTTCATTACTCTCACTGTGGAGCCTGTCATTGCTCTCTCTGTGTGACGTCGTCTTCGTCTTGGGTATTGCTGTCATCCAATGTATCGACGATCTGCCATGGCACCATGGTGTTGGATTCATCAACCACGAGTAGATTCGTGTTGATCTTTGCAACCGTGTCGCTGATGCTGTGATCAGCATATCCGAATAACTCAGCCATGTCTGAGTAGTAATATTTGAAAACCAAATCATCTTTTTTTCCTTCGGGTTTGGTATCGTTGTCTTCATCATTTTTTGCATATCCGAATAACTCAGCCATGTCTGAGTAGTATTGTTTGAAAAACAAATCATCTTTTTTTGTTTTGGATTTCTTTTTGTTCTCTTCACTTTGAGTGGTGAAGACTGCTTTTTCCAGGGTGTTGTGAGTTATTTTCAACTGCTGGTTTAAGTTCAGGCGTTTTTTCTGTGTTCTGAGGCAAGAAAATTTGGTTTTACCGCTTTAAATATCTTGTTTTCAATTTTCGGGCATTTCCCTTTTAAGTAGGCGTGGTCCGGATGCTCAGACGTCATGACGCTCGTGACGTCATGCGTAGGAATCAATTGCGCATGCGCAAATCGGCCTTCCTTTACTTTGCGGTTTTGTGTCCACTGTGCATGGACTCTGTGCATGCGCCTGCGCAGGCGCATAACGATCCGCGACCAAAATGTTTTGAGTTTGCGGATGCGCGGCTTGCGCATGTGCATAACGATCAGCAACAAGGACTTTTTTAAACTGCGCATGTGCGGCTTGCGCATGCGCAGAACGCAAAATTGATGATTGTAACTGCGCATGCGCGGCTTCCGTTTCCTGCACATGCGCAGACGCAGTTTTTTGTTCTTTGTCTGCCCAAGACTGTAAAATGTGCTCCGACGCCATTTTATTGTGGATTTCAGCGTTTTTTCTTTCTGAAAGTTGTAAGTTACCTTTTCCTTTCGATCTGGACTGGATTTCAGCGTTTTGGCTTTGTGAAAAATTCAAGTTATTTCTTCTTTTTGATCTGTACTTTTCACTTGTGATTTCTTGACTGAACCCTTTCTGTTTGTAGAGTTTTGCATCACTCAGTCTCTATGCAGTTTGGCCTCTGAGCATACCGTGCTGTTCAAATTCCTTACAGTACTCTTCCAATTTTTGTAGTATTATTTGTAAGTTGCTGTCTTCAGCTTTTGAGTATTTAAATCCATTATATACTTTCCTAGCTTCATGTCCTGCGACGAGCATTGCTATTTTAATTTTGTCTGAGGCTGCTGCTACATCATTAGCTATGATATATAAATCGAACATTTGTTTAAACATTTTCCAGACATTTCTTACATTGCCGGTCATGTCCAGCTGAGGTGGGGTTCCAAGCCACATCCTCGAATAAGCGATGTCTTCCCAAGTCCAATGTCCAGTAGGAGATTTCCATGCCATTTTGTTCTTTCTGTGTCTGCAGCTGAGTTGTCCTGTAGTAAGCGTCTGAAGCCACTGCTGGTACCATGTGTTGTTCCTCGTGTCTTAATAAAGCTCGTTGTCTCAAAGGTGGAGAAGATCCTTTATTGTGAATTTGTTCTGTCTTCAGAGCTTAACTTATGGCTACCTCAAATGCTGCCTGCCTGTGTATGTGTCCTGCTACGAGTTCTGCCTTCCGTGAAGTGTGTCGTCACTTCCTGTCCCTGTGTATATAGCTCTCCCGTGCTCCCTCTAGTGCTTGCTCAGTTGTATTGCACCTACTCAGATCTACAATCACAACATGGTATAGGAGTATAGTTGTATGATCTTGTTATCATGAAAAATTTCTTCCATGAAGATATTTTAAAAAAAAGAAAGCATTTAGATGAGCACTTGAAATGCCATTGCATAAAAGGCCATGGTCCAAATGCTGAAAAATAGGATTAGGATAAGTGTTTGATAGCCAGCACAAACACGTTAGGCTGAAGGGCCTCTTTCTGAGCTGTATGATTCTAAGGGGCTGGTAAGGATGCAACAAAGGTGGGGGAGGTGTGGTGGTGGCGGCTTAGGGACAAAGGTCTAGTCATGAGCAGGAAAGTCAATGTTCACAGTGGTGTCATGGTAATGTCACCAGGCTTGTAATCCAGAGGCCCAGGCTAATGCTTTTGAGATAAGGGTTCAAATCCCACCATGCCAGCTGATATGTATAGGGCAGCATGGTGGCACAGTGGTTAGCACAGCACCAGGTAACCAGGTTCAATTCTGGCCTTGGGTGCCTGTGTGGAGTTTACACATTCTCCCCATGTGTTTCCTCCAGGTGCTCCGGTTTCCCCCCATGGTCTAAAGATGTGTAGGTTAGGTGGATTGGCCGTACTGAATTTCCCCTTTAATTACCCAAGATCTGCAGGTTAGGTGAGGTTACGGAGATAGGAGGGGGTGTCGGGGATGCCTAGGTAGGGTGCTCTTATGGAGGGCCAGTGCAGAATCAATGGACCAAATGGTCTCTTGCACTCTAGGGATTTTGTGGAAGTTCTAGGCTTCAGTGGGTGAGGAAGGTCTTGCAGAGTGGAGGTGAAGCGGGGGAATGATGTTGTAGGGTAGTGAAGCTGGGAGTGGGGGAGAAGGCAGTGAAGATCTTGGAGGAGGGGGGTAAAGCTGGGAGGAGCGAAAAAGATGATCAGAGGGCGAAGCTGGGGAGAGAGAAGTTGGTGTTGGGCAGATGGCAGATAGAATTTAATGTGAGCACATGTCAATTTGTCTACTTTGGCAGGAAAATAAAAGAGCATCGTATTTCTTAAATGGAGAGAGGTTGCTGAACTCTGAGCTACGGAGAGATCAGGGTGTCCTGGTACATAAATCAGGAAAAATTAGTCTGCAGGTAGATCAAGTTATTATTAATGGCAGTTTGTAATTTATTGCAAGGAGAATAGACAGTACAATTAGGGATGTTTTACTGCAGTTGTACGGTCGTTGGTGCGACCATATCTAGAATACCGCATACAGTATTGGTCTCCTTATTTACGAAAGGGTATAAATGTGTTGGAAGCAGATTGATGCCTGGGATGGTAGGAGGCGTGCAGTGGTTACCTTACAGGATTGCACAGGCTGAATCTCTGTCCATTGGAGTTAAGAAGATTGAGTGGTTATCTTATTGAAACACATGGCTGGATTCCTCCACCCCTCCCACTGCAAGACCACCACGGGAGGGATGCAGACCATGTAAAGGTCCATTGACCTCGGGCGGGAATTTCCGGTCGCCACGTGGGCGTGGCCAGAGAATACCGCCCATATAGATCCTGAGAGGACTTGACAGGATGAACGCTGAAAGGATGTTTCCCTTTATTGGAGAGACTAGAACTCGGAGACACAGTTTTAAAATAAGGGGTCTCTCCTTCAAGACAGACATGATATTAGAAATTCCTCCTGTTGAGGGTTTGAATGTTTGAAACCCTTGCCTGGAGAGTGGTCCTAATTCATATGTAAGAAGTCTTACAACACCAGGTTAAAGTCCAACAGATTTGTTTGGAATCACTAGCTTTCGGAGGTGCGTCAACACTCACAACCGAACTCTGCTCACTCTGCACAGTTGCTCAAATCAGTTGCTCACTATCTTAATAACTGAACTACCAAAATAAATTTAATAATTGTAAAGTTTCCAACTGCTGTTGTTTCTTCGCGTTGCTTGTGAAATTACATTTTCTGTCGGCAATTGTGCAAATTCAGCATTGGCTGAAAAATTGTGCATGTAATAATAGTAGTCTTCTCTCTAATGTAGTGGTTTGGCTGTTGGGATTTATGCAACAAATACTCCAGAAGCATGCAAGTATGTGGCGCAGCACTGTGAGGCTAATATTCTGGTGGTGGAGAACGCACACCAATTAAAGAAAATTCTGGAGGTACTATTTGTTTTAATTTTAGACTGCATTCTGTATTAACAATTGCATAAAATGATATCCACATGCAAACAGAACTAAAGTCATTATGAACTGGAGGGTGGACCACAGAATCTTTGAATGCAATGTCACAGCACAACAGACGCTACCATCTTTTAAATTACCTATGCATTTGCATTAAGGTCACACTCCTGCACCTCAAATCCATCATTTATATTGTTTAAAAATTAATTCTTGGAATGTGGGTGTTGCTTAAATGCCAGCATTTGTTGAATATCGCTAATTGAGCTTCAGAAAGTGGTGGTAGGCCACATTCTTGAATGACTGGAGTCCGTGCAGTGAAGTTAATCACACGTTGCTGTCGAATAAGAACAGTCAGAATTTTGGCTCTGCGGCAGTGGTATGTTTCCATTTCCCATTTTTGCATTGAATGTTTCTTCGTATTGCTATGCATTGAATCGCACATGTCAATTAAATATTCATTCCTCCAACTTGTCTGTGACTTTCTGGTGTCATTCATGACCCTTGCGATAATTTGCTCTAATTCCTTAATTTTGCACCTTCAACAAACAGCTTTTTATATTCTTACAATATCTAATTCCAAATCATGTATGTATATAGTATAGTAAAGGAAAGCCACCCAACACAAAAGTACTTCAGTGACAATATTCACCACATTCTTTTGTCTGAAAGGTTCCTCGAGTTTCTATTCCAACACTTTTTCTATTTGCATGTGCTCTCCTTTCTCCTTAGAACATAGAACATAGAACAGTACAGCACAGAACAGGCCCTTCGGCCCTCGATGTTGTGCCGAGCAATGATCACCCTACTCAAACCCATGTATCCACCCTATACCCGTAACCCAACAACCCCCCTTAACCTTTTTAGGACACTACGGGCAATTTAACATGGCCAATCCACCTAACCCGCACATCTTTGGACTGTGGGAGGAAACCGGAGCACCCGGAGGAAACCCACGCACACACTGGGAGGACGTGCAGACTCCGCACAGACAGTGACCCAGCCGGGAATCGAACCTGGGACCCTGGAGCTGTGAAGCATTTATGCTAACCACCATGCTACCGTGCTGCCCAAATTCCATACAAAATTACCTTTTAATCTGGTTCTTTATCAATTTTGAAAATTTATATAAACCATTGGCACGATTCAGCAGACGAAAGCCCACTTTCGGGCATGTTTGATGGGGTGATTCTCGGCGGCTGCAGCGTCATTTTTGGCCTCGGTGCATTTCTCCCATCCTGAGGCTGTATTTGGAAAGAGTTCCACTGGCAAACTGATGTTGCAGATCGGGGCGGCATTTGATCAGTATGGTGAGATAACCATTGTAGTTATGCGTACTGCAGTAGGGGGATGTATGCCTGTACCTGTAATACAGGTTTCTCCGGTGAGCCCCTGCCGGCTAGCTCCGCCCACAGGGAGCTTGTGTATAAATATGCATGTGAGCCACTCAGACCTTTAGTCTACAGTTGCAGATGGAGGGACAACATCGTACAAAAATAAAGCCTCTATTGTACCAGTCTCTCGGCTTTGAGTATAATTGTTAGCGCTACAATTTATTGTTGTACGATGTTGTCCCTCCATCCCAGCAGCCCTGATTTTTATTATTATTTAAAAACATTTCTTTATTTTTTTTCTCTCCTCTTGCTTGCCGCCACCCCCCCCCCCCCCCCCCCCCCCAAAATCTTTATCCCCAACCCCTAACCTTCCCACTGCACCTGGGATCCCCATCTCCCCTAGAAAACGATTCCCTGGGCCCAGCCTGGCAGTACCAACCTGGCACCCTGGTGCTGGAAGTGCCAGGGTGCCCTGGTGCCAGAGGGACTGCCAGGGTACCACCTTGCCCTGTCCCCGACCACGGCAGGGTTTCCAATGGCCCGTGAAACTGTTATGCTTGGCCGCTGTTTGTTTGGATCAATACTAAATGGCGCCCTGGTGAAGCCTCGCAGGCATGGCCGTTGAATCCCAGGCGCTGAGTGAATCCAGTCTCCAGGTATTTAAATGAACCATTAGGCTCATTTAATATGCGGACCTGTATCTCACCACAAGACATAGGAGAAGAATTAGGCCTTTCGTCCCATCGAGTCTGCTCTGCTGTTCAATCAGGGCTGATATTTTTCTCATCCCCATTCACCTGCCTTCTCATAAATCCTGATCCTCCACCAAGCAAGACTAAGACGCAATCGCAGTGGGCGGAGCGAGTCAGGTGACTCTCGATTTGGTGATGCACTGTTGCGCTGGGATCTGAACTCCCCCTTTTATTTCTTCAAGGAATTCTATTATATATAAAATCACCTGCACCAGGAAAACCCGGTCCATCTGGTCCAAATTGGTGTTTCAAGCTTCATGAGCTTCTGGCCTCTCTAGTTGTCTCTTACCACTCTATTCCTTAATCCCACATGTTTATGTTAACGAAACTACTCTTCTCATTCTCTGTGTAGAGCAATTCATCTTAAATTCTTTATTTGAGCATTTAGTGCATATCTTCCTCTGGCTGCACTTGTCCATTAAGTAGATTCAGTTTATCTACATGCATCCTATCAAACTCCTTGATAATTTCAAAGACTTTGTGTGGGATTTTCAGGCCATTCATGCCGATGGGATCTTTCAGTCCTGCTGATGCCCCCCCCCCCCCCCCCCCCCCCCCGACTGTGGATTTTGCAGTGCCGAGGAGTGCGTTCAATGGGAAATCTCATTGACAGCAGTGGGACGACCAGAAGGTCCTGCCACCGGCCAATGGTGAGTGCGGCAGGTTGCACGGAAAATCCCGCACTTTAACATATGTCTTTGGGCTTTTTTTGTGCCTCTGTGTGGAGGTGAGAATGGATGTGTAATTCTGTGTAACTTGCCAGAATACATATTTGCTGGCACCTCCAAACAAATTTTGCTGAAGACCAGATCAGGAGTAGAAAGGTAACCATCTGAAAGCAGTAGATACGGTAATAGGGGCTTTTCACAGTAACTACATTGAAGCCTACTTGTGACAATAATTGCTCATTATTATTATTATTAAAAGGCCAATTAAGGCAACGCACCAGAGATGACTGACATTTCCCAGTTGGCCTGAGGCCTACCGCATTGTGGGCAGCATGGTAGCTGCCTGTAAAAGGCGTCTTGGAGTCAGGCAGGGCGCTGACATTCCAGACCGATTTTGAGGTCCCCCTCCTGCCTAATTCACCATTATTGTGGCCACAAGCTACTCTGAAAAGGGGTCCCATCCATAATTAATGTTGGATGATTGTTTCCAGCATAGTGCCAGGTTGGGATCCGTATTTTGCCCCGACATCACCGTACCGACCCAATGTGTAAAATCCTGTCCCTCTTTCCGAGAGAAAGGAGCCCTAGCTTCTCTTCTTTCTAGAGAAAGGAGCCCTAGCTTCCTTTCTTTCTAGAGAAAGGAGCCGTACCTTGCTGCTCTTTCTAGAAAAAGGAGCCCAAGCTCCTCTTTTTAGAGAAAGGAGCCCTCGCTTGCCCTTCTTTATGGAGAAGTGTCCCCAGCTTGCTCTTCTTTCTAGAGAAAGGAGTCCCCTAGCTTGCTCTTCTTTTCCTAGAGAAGAATGCCCTAGCTTCTCTTTCTTGAGAAAGGAGCCCTCACTTCTCTTCTTTTTAGAGAAAGGAGCCCTAGCTTGCTCTTCTTTCTAGAGAAAGGAGCCGTACCTTTCTTTTCTTTCAAGAGAAAGAAGCCTGAGCTCCTCTTCTTTTTAGAGAAAGGAGTCCCCTAGCTTGCTCTTCTTTCCTAGAGAAGAATGCTCTAGCTTCTCTTCTTTCTTGAAAGGAGCCCTCACTTCTCTTCTTTCCAGAGAAAGGAGCCGTACCTTGCTCTTCTTTCTAGAGAAAGGAGTCCTGGCTTGTTCTTTTTTCTAGAGAAAGGAGTCCCCTAGCTTGCTGTTCTTTCCTAGAGAAGAATGCCCTAGCTTCTCTTCTTTCTAGAGAAAGGAGCTCTAGCTTATCTTTCCAAAGAGTTCCCCTAGCTTGCTCTTCTTTCTAGAGAAGAGTTCCCTTACTGACTCCTCTTTCTAGAGAAGGGTCCCCTAGCTTGCTCTTTCTAGATAAAGGAGCTGTACCTTGCTCTTTGTTCTAGAGAAAGGAGCCGTACCTTCCTCTTTCTAGAGAAAGGAGCTGTACCTTGCTCTTTCTAAAGAAAGGAGCTGTACCTTGCTCTTCTTTTTAGTGAAAGGAGCTATACCTGGCTCTTCTTTCAAGAGAAAGGAGTCCTAGTTCCTCCTCTATCTAGAGAAAGGAGTCCCCTAGCTTGCTCTTCTTTCCCAGAGAAAAATGCCCTAGCTTCTTTTCATTCTAGAGAAAGGAGCTCTAGCTTCTCTTCTTTCTAAAGAATTCCCCTAGCTTGCTCTTTCTAGAGAAGAGTTCCCTCGCTTGCTCTTTTTTCTAGATAAAGGAACCGTACCGTGCTCTTCATTCTAGAGAAAGGAGCCGTACCTTGCTCTTTCTAGAGAAATGAGCCCTAGCTCCTCTTTTTAGAGAAAGGAGCCCGAGCTTGGTCTTCTTTCTAAAGAAAGGAGCCGTACCTTGCTCTTCTTTCTAGAGAAAGGAGCCCAAGCTCCTTTTTGGAGAAAGGATCCCTAGCTTGCCCTTCTTTCTGGAGAAGTGTCCCCTAGCTTGCTCTTATTTCTAGAGAAAGGAGTCCCCTAGCTTGCTCTTCTTTCCTAGAGAAGAATGCCCTAGCTTCTTTTCTTTCTAGAGAAAGGAGCCCTAGCTTGCTCTTCTTTCTAGAGAAAGGGGCCGTACCTTGCTCTTCTTTCTAGAGAAAGGAGTCTCCTAGCTTACTCTTCTTTCCCAGAGAAGAATGCCCTAGCTTCTCTTCTTTCTAGAGAAAGGAGCCCTCACTTCTCTTCTTTCTAAAGAGTTCCCCTAGCTTGCTCTTTCTAAAGAAGAGTCCTCTCACTTGCTCCTCTTTCTAGAGAAGGGTCCCCTAGCTTGCACTTCTTACTAGAGAAGAGTCCCCTCACTTGCTCCTCTTTCTAGAGAAGGGTCCCCTAGCTTGCTCTTCTTTCTAGAGAAGAGTCCCCTCACTTGCTCCTCTTTCTAGAGAAGGGTCCCCTAGCTTGCACTTCTTACTAGAGAAGAGTCCCCTCACTTGCTCCTCTTTCTAGAGAAGGGTCCCCTAGCTTGCACTTCTTACTAGATAAAGGAGCTGTACCTTGCTCTTTGTTCTAGAGAAAGGAGCCGTAACTTGATCTTCTTTCTAGAGAAAGGAGCCGTACCTTGCTCTTCTTTCTAGAGAAAGTAGCCATACCTTGCTCTTTTTTCTAGAGAAAGGAGCTGTACCTGGCTCTTCTTTCTAGAGAAAGGAGCCCTAGTTCCTCCTTTTTCTAGAGAAAGGCGTCCTGGCTTGCTCTTCTTTCTAGAGAAAGGAGTCCCCTAGCTTGCCCTTCTTTCCTAGAGAAGAATGCCCTAGCTTCTTTTCTTTCTATAGAGTTCCCTCACTTGCTATTCTTTCTAGATAAAGGAGCCGTACCTTGCTCTTCATTCTAGAGAAAGGAGCCGTACTTTGCTCTTCGTTCTAGAGAAAGGAGCCGTGCCTTGCTCTTCTTTCTAGAGAAAGGAGCCGTACCTTGCTCTTCTTTCTAGAGAAATTAGCCCTAGCTTCTCTCCTTTCTAGAGGAATGAGCCCCAGCTTGCTCTTTCTAGAGAATGGAGCCCCAGCTTCTCTTTCTAGAGAAAGGAGCCTACCTTGCTCTTCTTTCTAGAGAAAGGAGCCGCACCTTGCTCTTCTTTCTAGAGAAAGGAGCCCTAGCTGCTCTTTTTAGAGAAAGGAGCCCTAGCTTGCTCTTTCTAGAGAAGAGTCCCCTCACTTGCTCCTCTTTCTAGAACAGGGTCTCCTAGCTTGCTATTCTTTCTAGAGAAAGGAGCTGTACTTTGCTCTTCGTTCTAGAGAAAGGAGCCGTACCTTGCTCTTTTTTTCTAGTGAAAGGAGCCGTACCTTGCTCTTCATTCTAGAGAAAGGAGCCGTACCTTGCTCTTTCTAGAGAAATGAGCCCTAGCTCCTCTTTTTAGAGAAAGGAGCCCGAGCTTGGTCTTCCTTCTAAAGAAAGGAGCCGTACCTTGCTCTTCTTTCTAGAGAAAGGAGCCCAAGCTCCTTTTTGGAGAAAGGATCCCTAGCTTGCCCTTCTTTATGGAGAAGTGTCCCCTAGCTTGCTCTTATTTCTAGAGAAAGGAGTCCCCTAGCTTGCTCTTCTTTCCTAGAGAAGAATGCCCTAGCTTCTTTTCTTTCTAGAGAAAGGAGCCCTAGCTTGCTCTTCTTTCTAGAGAAAGGGGCCGTACCTTGCTCTTCTTTCTAGAGAAAGGAGTCTCCTAGCTTACTCTTCTTTCCCAGAGAAGAATGCCCTAGCTTCTCTTCTTTCTAGAGAAAGGAGCCCTCACTTCTCTTCTTTCTAAAGAGTTCCCCTAGCTTGCTCTTTCTAAAGAAGAGTCCTCTCACTTGCTCCTCTTTCTAGAGAAGGGTCCCCTAGCTTGCTCTTCTTTCTAGAGAAGAGTCCCCTCACTTGCTCCTCTTTCTAGAGAAGGGTCCCCTAGCTTGCACTTCTTACTAGAGAAGAGTCCCCTCACTTGCTCCTCTTTCTAGAGAAGGGTCCCCTAGCTTGCACTTCTTACTAGATAAAGGAGCTGTTCCTTGCTCTTTGTTCTAGAGAAAGGAGCCGTACTTTGCTCTTCTTTCTAGAGAAAGGAGCCGTACCTTGCTCTTCTTTCTAGAGAAAGTAGCCGTACCTTGCTCTTTTTTTCTAGAGAAAGGAGCTGTACCTGGCTCTTCTTTCTAGAGAAAGGAGCCCTAGTTCCTCCTTTTTCTAGAGAAAGGCGTCCTGGCTTGCTCTTCTTTCTAGAGAAAGGAGTCGCCTAGCTTGCACTTCTTTCCTAGAGAAGAATGCCCTAGCTTCTTTTCTTTCTATAGAGTTCCCTCACTTGCTCTTCTTTCTAGATAAAGGAGCCGTACCTTGCTCTTCATTCTAGAGAAAGGAGCCGTACTTTGCTCTTCGTTCTAGAGAAAGGAGCCGTGCCTTGCTCTTCTTTCTAGAGAAAGGAGCCGTACCTTGCTCTTCTTTCTAGAGAAATTAGCCCTAGCTTCTCTCCTTTCTAGAGGAATGAGCCCCAGCTTGCTCTTTCTAGAGAATGGAGCCCCAGCTTCTCTTTCTAGAGAAAGGAGCCTACCTTGCTCTTCTTTCTAGAGAAAGGAGCCGCACCTTGCTCTTCTTTCTAGAGAAAGGAGCCTTAGCTACTCTTTTTAGAGAAAGGAGCCCTAGCTTGCTCTTTCTAGAGAAGAGTCCCCTCACTTGCTCCTCTTTCTAGAGAAGGGTCCCCTAGCTTGCACTTCTTACTAGATAAAGGAGCTGTTCCTTGCTCTTTGTTCTAGAGAAAGGAGCCGTACCTTGCTCTTCTTTCTAGAGAAAGTAGCCGTACCTTGCTCTTTTTTCTAGAGAAAGGAGCTGTACCTGGCTCTTCTTTCTAGAGAAAGGAGCCCTAGTTCCTCCTTTTTCTAGAGAAAGGCGTCCTGGCTTGCTCTTCTTTCTAGAGAAAGGAGTCGCCTAGCTTGCACTTCTTTCCTAGAGAAGAATGCCCTAGCTTCTTTTCTTTCTATAGAGTTCCCTCACTTGCTCTTCTTTCTAGATAAAGGAGCCGTACCTTGCTCTTCATTCTAGAGAAAGGAGCCGTACTTTGCTCTTCGTTCTAGAGAAAGGAGCCGTGCCTTGCTCTTCTTTCTAGAGAAAGGAGCCGTACCTTGCTCTTCTTTCTAGAGAAATTAGCCCTAGCTTCTCTCCTTTCTAGAGGAATGAGCCCCAGCTTGCTCTTTCTAGAGAATGGAGCCCCAGCTTCTCTTTCTAGAGAAAGGAGCCTACCTTGCTCTTCTTTCTAGAGAAAGGAGCCGCACCTTGCTCTTCTTTCTAGAGAAAGGAGCCTTAGCTACTCTTTTTAGAGAAAGGAGCCCTAGCTTGCTCTTTCTAGAGAAGAGTCCCCTCACTTGCTCCTCTTTCTAGAACAGGGTCTCCTAGCTTGCTATTCTTTCTAGAGAAAGGAGCTGTACTTTGCTCTTCGTTCTAGAGAAAGGAGCCGTACCTTGCTCTTTTTTTCTAGAGAAAGGAGCCGTACCTTGCTCTTTTTTCTAGAGAAATGAGACCTAGCTTCTCTTCTTTCTGGAGAAATGAGCCCCAGCTTGCTCTTTGTAGAGAATGGAGCCCCAGCTTGCTCTTTCTAGAGAAAGGAGCCACACCTTGCTCTTCTTTCTCGAGAAAGGAGCTCTACCTTGCTCTTCTTTCTAGAGAAAGGAGCACTAGCTTCTCTTTTTTCTGGAGAAGAGACCCCTAGCTTGCTCCACTTTCTAGAGAATGGAGTCCCAGCTTGCTCTTTCTAGAGAAATGATCCCCAGCTTCTCTTGTTTCTAGAGAAGAGTGCCCTAGCTTGCTCCTTTTAAAAAATGTTTTAAAATAAATTTAGAGTACCCAATTATATTTTCCAATTAAGGGGCAATTTGGCATGGCCAATCCACCTAGCAATCCTTTGCTAGCAGCACTGCCACCGTGCTGCCCCTACTGTGACACTGATAAAGATGATTATTATTATCTTTCTAGAGAAAGGAGCAAGATCCTTGGATTTTATTTCTCTTGAACTTTCTCCAGTGGTTCAGTATTCTTTCTGGACAGTTCTGGTCTTCATACTATAAAATGTGACATCTTGTCTGACTAAGATTCTACATTAATTTAACATTATCTCCCTGATTTCTAAATTGTATTCCTTTAGAAATGAACCCCAGTACTTTGCTCTTGATGGTCTTTGGAGTTGATTTTAGTATCTGTATCTGTCCAATCTCTAAGCTTTTTTAACCCATTTAATTTCTTGCTTATTCATCCTACCTAAATTGACCACATCATACCCCATTATACTGTATTGAAATTCATTTGTTATTTATCTGCTCATTTGGTAAGATTGTTTGTCTACTTTTTTTTCCCGAAATCCATGTTTAATGGCCCTGATTAATTACTGCATCTTCCAAGTGCTTACCATTTTCATCATAGATTGGTTGATTGACAAATGAGGACTGCAGCAATAGCTTCTATTTATATAGGACCTTTTCATATAGTAAAACATTCCACGGTGTTTCATAGGAAGATTATCAAACATAATTTGACACTGATTGACAGATGACTAAAGGAATGAAGTAGAGTTTCTGCACTAGCTACCAATTTAATTTTCACACTATTTTATGATTCTAATTCCTGGCTTGTTCCTGGTTAGATATAGATATAGAACAGTACAGCACAGAACAGGCCCTTCGGCCCTCAATGTTGTGCCGAGCCATGATCACCCTATTCAAACCCACGAATCCACCCTATACCCATAACCCAACAACTCGGGCCCACCCGTAACCTTAACCTTACTTTTATTAGGACACTACGGGCAATTTAGCATGGCCAATCCACCTAACCCGCACATCTTTGGACTGTGGGAGGAAACCGGAGCACCCGGAGGAAACCCACGCACACAGGGGGAGGACGTGCAGACTCCACACAGACAGTGACCCAGCCGGGAATCGAACCTGGGACCCTGGAGCTGTGAAGCATTTATGCTAACCACCATGCTACCCTGCTGCCCCGTTGTTTTTTGAAGGTGGGGATAGGAAGATTATCAAACATAATTTGACACTGATTCACATGATATATTGACGGATGACTAAAGGAATGAGGTAGAGTTTCTGCAGTAGCTACCAATTTAATTTTCACACTATTTTATGATTCTAATTCCTGGCTTGTTCCTGGTTGTTTTTTGGGGGGGGGGGGGGGGAAAGATTTTAAAGTTATCTCCCTGCAACCTACCGCAGCAATTTCTCTTTCCTATAGGTATTGGAAACCTATAGTTATTCTACGCAATTTTGGTACCAGCCTCCCTCTGGGTTTCCAAATTTAATTTGTGCATGGTTGCACAAGTGGATAGCACTGTGGCTTCACAGCGCCAGGGTCCCAGGTTCGATTCCCCGCTGTGTCACTGTCTGTGCAGAGTCTGCACATTCTCCCCGTGTCTGCGTGGGTTTTCTCTGGGTGCTTCGGTTTCCTCCCACAGTCCAAAGATATACCAACAAAAAGGAAGGACGGTAGAAAGAGGGAAAATCGACCGTGGATATCTAAGTAAATAAGGGAGAGTATCAAATTGAAGGAAAAAGCATATAAAGTGGCAAAGATTGCTGGGAGATTAGAGAACTAGGAAATCTTTAGGGGGCAACAGAAAGCTACTAAAAAAAGCTATAAAGAAGAGTAAGACAGGTGAGGACCTTGAGAGGATTGTTATCACCTAAGGAGGTAGTGATGGGCAAGCTAATGGGGCTAAAGGTAGACAAGTCTCCTGGCCCTGATGGAATGCATCCCAGAGTGCTAAAAGAGATGGCTAGGGAAATTGCAGATGCACTAGTGATAATTTACCGAAATTCACTAGACTCTGGGGTGGTCCCGGTGGATTGGAAATTAGCAAACGTGACACCACTGTTCAAAAAAGGAGGTAGGCAGAAAGCAGAAAATTATAGGCCAGTGAGCTTAACTTCGGTAGTAGGGAAGATGTTGGAATCTATCATCAAGGAAGAAATAGCAAGGCATCTGGATAGAAATTGTCCCATTGGACAGACGCAGCATGGGTTCATAAAGGGCAGGTCATGCCTAACTAATTTAGTGGAATTTTTTGAGGACATTACCAGTGCAGTAGATAGCGGGGAGCCAATGGATGTGGTATATCTAGATTTCCAGAAAGCCTTTGACAAGGTGCCACACAAAAGGTTGCTGCATAAGATAAAGATGCATGGCATTAACGGTAAAGTAGTAGCATGGATAGAGGATTGGTTAATTAATAGAAAGCAAAGAGTGGGGATTAATGGGTGTTTCTCTGGTTGGCAATCAGTAGCTAGTGGTGTCCCTCAGGGATCCGTGTTGGGCCCACAATTGTTCACAATTTACATAGATGATTTGGAGTTGGGGACCAAGGGCAATGTGTCCAAGTTTGCAGATGACACTAAGATGAGTGGTAAAGCGAAAAGTGTAGAGGATACTGGAAGTCTGCAGAGGGATTTGGATAGGTTAAGTGAATGGGCTAGGTTCTGGCAGATGGAATACAATGTTGACAAATCTGAGGTTATCCATGTTGGTAGGAATAACAGCAAACGGGATTATTATTTAAACGATAAAATACTAAAGCATGCCGCTGTGCAGAGAGACTTGGGTGTGCTAGTGCATGAGTCACAGAAGGTTGGTTTACAGGTGCAACAGGTGATTAAGAAGGCAAATGGAATTTTGTCCTTCATTGCTAGAGGGATGGAGTTTAAGACTAGGGAGGTTATGTTGCAATTGTATAAGGTGTTCGTGAGGCCACATCTGGAGTATTGTGTTCAGTTTTGGTCTCCTTACTTGAGAAAGGACTTTCTGGCACTGGAGGGTGTGCAGAGGAGATTCACTAGGTTAATCCCAGATCTGAAGGGGTTGGATTATGAGGAGAGGTTGAGTAGACTGGGACTGTACTCGTTGGAATTTAGAAGGATGAGGGGGGATCTTATAGAAACATTTAAAATTATGAAGGGAATAGATAGGATAGATGCGGGCAGGTTGTTTCCACTGGCGGGTGAAAGCAGAACTAGGGGACATAGTCCTAAATCTACTTCCCCTTATTTTGAGGCTGAGTTAAGGAGGAACTTCTTCACCCAAAGGGTTGTGAATCTATGGAATTCCTTGCCAGTGAAGCAGTTGAGGCTCCTTCATTACATGTTTTTAAGGTAAAGATAGATAGTTTTTTGAAGAATAAAGGGATTAAGGGTTATGGTGTTCGGGCCAGAAAGTGGAGCTGAGTCCACCAAAGATCAGCCATGATCTCATTGAATGGCGGACCAGGCTCGAGGGGCCAGATGGCCTACTCCTGCTCCTAGTTCTTATGTTCTTATGTTAGGTGGATTGGTCATGATAAATTGCCCTTGGTGACCAAAAAGGTTAGGAAGGGTTATTAGGTGCCGGGGATAGGGTGGAAGTGGGGGTTTAAGTGGGTCGGTGCAGACTCGATGAGCCGAATGGCCTCCTTCTGCATTGTATGTTCTACGTTCTATGTTACATCCATTCCTGATCCTCTTATGTTGAACATTAACAAGAGAATACTGGAAAAACTCAGAAGGTCTGCCAGCATCCATCGGGAGAGAAACCAAGTTAACGTTTTGAGTCCAAAGACTCTTCATCAGAACTGAAAAGAGTGAAAATGTAGAAACAAAAGGTAGCAACTTTAAGAACAAAAGACCGATTGCCTGGTTCGAGGTGCGTTGGGTGGTGCGTTTTAGGGGTTTGCATTGGGCAATGCATGTATGAAGTATTAAGGGGAGTATAAGATGGAGGAGAAAGATCAAATTCTGAAGTTGCCAAATTCAACACTTGAGTCCCGAGGGCTGCAACATGCCCAACCAGAAGAGGAGGTGCTGCTCCTCCAGCTTGCGCCGGCTTCACTGGAGCATTGCAGCAGGCCAAGGCATGAGCTGAATTAAATGACACTCCGTGACACTCAACAGGAAGTTTGGGGTCATGCTTGTGGACTGAGAGTGAGGGTGTTCTGCAAAGCGGTCACCCAGTCTATGTTTAATCTGCCCTATGTAGAGTGGACCGCATTGGGAACAGTGAACACAGTAAACAAAATTGAAGGAAATGCAAGTGAAACACTGCTTAATTTGAAATGAGTATCGGTACCTTGAATGGTGAGGAGGAAGCAGACAAAGGGGGAGATGTTGCACCATGTACAATTGTCTGATAAGTTTGGTTGGTGTTTTCAGCTTCTTTTCTCTTTGACTAATAACTTTAACCAGTTTTGAGCTGCTTGGTCTGTTTGAAACCTATCCCATTTATCATGGTGGTAGTGGAGCCGCCATGATGGAGGGCACCCTCAATATGAAGATGGGATTTTGTTCACAAAGACTCTACAGCTGTCACTGCCATCAATACTCGGGTGACAGGTAGTTTGATAATGAAGACAAGGTCAATTTTGTTTCCCCCACTACCTGCTGCCAAACCAGTCTCGCAGCTGTGTCCTTTAGAACTGACTAGCTCGGGCAGTAGTGGTGATATCAAGCTGATCTTGGTGATGGACATTGATGTTCCCCCACCCCAGAGTATAATCTGTGCCCTTGTCTCCGTCAGTGCTTCCTCTAACAGGTGTTCAACATCAATCAGCAGGTGGTTTCCTTGTCCATGCATGACTTGATGACATGAGACTTCAGGGGCCCAGAGTCAATGTTGACTGTTGTCAGGGCAGCTCCCTCCCAACCTCACTGTGCCATCACCTCTGCTGGTTCTATCCTACTGATGGTTGAGTTGGTATCTGGGACATTATCAGTATTGTTTCGGTCAGTATGTCTATGTGAGGCTGGTGCTTGTCTAGTCTGTGGGGCAGCTCGCCCAATTTTGACACAGGCTCCCAGATATTACAAAGGTGGAATTTGCAGGTTTGACAGGGTTGGCAGGTGATAACTCTTGTGATGAAGATCGACACGCTTTGCAGAACTGCCTGATTTTTGTAACTTCTTTCCCCTCTGATTTGTATCTTTTACATAATAATGAACAATGGCTATGTTAAGTTTTTAATCATCTTTCTATTCTTGTTTTAACCGTGCTTTTCTTTGCATACTTGAATAGGTCAATTTAAGAATTGGATGTGTAATCATAATATGCATGGTGACTGAACAAATAGAGAAATCCATGATAGAATTTGCTTGTGATGTATTTAAATGAATGGGCTAAATGAACTTATTAATTAATTTTGTTTGCTCTACATTTTCTAATTAAATCTTGTAATGAATGTTTGAAACTATTTTTTGACTTTTATGTTTAGATTCAAAATCAGTTGCCTCACCTCAAAGCAATTATTCAGTATAAGTTTGCATTAGAAGTACATCAACCAAATATTTATATGGTAAGTGTTCTGTCATTATTGATTCCGAAAAATTATATATTGTCATGTTTAAACAGCTAACTCCAACAGTTATCGTGCATAATAACATTGTACAATTTTATTAAGAATGTTTAACATTTAAAGATATTATTTGGCTGTTTTAAAGATCAGATGTAATAATTTCCTTTTAATCATTGCTAAGTGGAAGGCATTTATGAAGATTGGGGAAAAGATTCCAGATGCAAAGTTGGATGAAATCATGGACTCTCAGATGGCAAATCAATGTTGTACGCTAATCTACACGTCAGGAACAACCGGGATTCCTAAAGCAGTCATGCTCAGCCAAGATAATGTAAGTTTTGGATAGATTTAGTTTGTACTTGGTGATTGTTGAGGCATTGGTGGGCGGCACAAAAGCACAATGGTTAGCACTGTTGCTTCACAGCGTCAGGGTCCCAGGTTCGATTCCCGAGTTGGGTCACTCTCCGTGTGGAGTCTGCACGTTCTCTCTGGGTCGCCGTGGGTTTCCTCCGGGTGTTTTCCGATTTCCTCCCACAAGTCCTGAAAGACTTGCTGTTAGGTGAATTGGACATTCTGAATTCTGCGTCTTCTGTACTCGAACAGACTCCAGAGTGGGGATTTTCACAATAACGTCATTGCAGTGTTAACGTAAGCCTACCTGTGACAATGAAGATTATTATTATTATTATATATTATACTAAGATTTAAAAAAATCTTATTCTTAAAGATCAAATGACATTTAGCTCATTCAAGAAATTTAATGACAAATTAATTGAGCCTTCGGGATGTGGCAATTCCCATCTTGTCAATTCACTTTCTTTATTGAGATTTATATATGTTTCCATTCCTTTTTGAAAATAATCCAAAGTGGTTATCTGTACCTTTTTATGTTTTGTCAGAAACTATGCATCTATGAAACCAATTCATTTATTTTGTTCAGTGGATGTGGGCAAAGCTGACAAGGACAGCACTTATTGATCAGCCCTGATTGTGACTGAGAAGGTGCTAGTGAGCTACCTCCTTGAACCATTGCAGTCTATTTGCTGCAGATACTCTTACAGTGGTGTTAGTGAATTCTAAGAAGATCTGAGCATTGTGCAACCATCAGCAAACATCCCTACTTCTGACCTTGTATTGGAGTAAAGGGTATTATTGAATCAGCTGAAGTTTGGCAGAGGACACTACCCCAAGAAGCTCCTGCAACGATATCCCGGGGCTGACATGATTGTCTTGCAAGGTGAGAGTGACTCCCCTTGACATTAAGGCAGCATTTTATCAAGAATGGCATCAAGGATCTCTAGCAAAACCGAAGTCAATGGGAATCGGGGAAAACTCCTCCGGCTCATACTTAGCACAATGACTGTGGGAGCTCCTCGGGGTGGCTCAATCACCTCGGCCCAACCATCTTTAACTGCTTCATCAATGACCTTCCTTCCAACATTTGGTCAGATGTTGGGATATTCCCTGATGTTCAGCATCATTCACAACTCCTCAGACACTTGCAAATGCACCAAGTAATATTCACGTCACACAATTGCCAGGCAATTACCATCTACAATAAGGAAGAAACAAGCCATTGCCCCATGACATTCAATGGCATTACCATCACTGTATCCCCCGCTATCAACATCCTGGGGATAACTGTTGACCAGAAACTGAACTGGACTAGCCATATAAATACTATGGCTACAAGAGCAGGTCAGTCATCACCTGGAAGTTGCCCTCCAAGTCACTCACCATCCTGACTTCGAAATATATCGTTGTTTCTTCGCTGTAACTGGGCCACAATCCTGGCACTCCCTCCCTAAAAGTGGGTGTACATACACCACATGGACTGTGGCGGTTCAAGGAGGCAACTTACCATCTTCTGAAGGCATATAGGGATGGGCAACAAACGATTTGATTTGCTTTATTTGATTTGATTTATTATTGTCACATGTATTAGTATACAGTGAAAAGTATTTTTTCTTGCATGCTATGCAGACAGCGCATGCCGAACGTAGGGAAAGAAGGAAAGACTACAGAATGTAATGTTACAGTCATAGCTAGGTTGTAGAGAAAAGATCAACTTAACACGAGGTAGGTCCATTCAAAAGTCTGATGGCAGCAGGGAAGAAGCTGTTCATGAGTTGGTTGGTACGTGACCTCAAACCTTTGTATCTTTTCCTGGCGGAAGGTGGAAGAGAGTATATCCAGGGTGCATGGGGTCCTTAATTATGCTGGTTGCCTTTCCAAGGCACCGGGAATTGTAGACAGAGTCAATGGATAGGAGGCTGGTTTGCAAGATGGACTAGGCTACATTCATGACCTTTTGTAGTTTCTTGCGGTCTTGGGCAGAGCAGGAACCATAGCAAGCTGTGATACAACTAGAAAGAATGCTTTCTATGGTGCATCTGTAAAAGTTGGTGAGAGTCGTAGGTGACATGCCAAATTTCCTTAGTCCTCTGAGAAAGTAGAGTCGTCAGTGGGCTTTCTTAACTATAGTGTCGGCATGGGGGGGACCATGACAGGTTGTTGGTAATCTGGACACCAGGACACCTAAAACTTGAAGCTTTCGACCCTTTCTACTTTATTCCCGTTGATGTAGACTGGGGCATGCTCTTCTCTACGCTTCCTGAAGTCGATGACCACCTCCTTCATTTTGTTGACATTGAGGGAAGAGGTTATTGTCATCGCACCAGTTCACCAGATTCTCTATCTCATTCCTGTACTTGTCTCGTCATTGTTTGAAATCTGACCCACTACCTGAAAATCGAGACGGCGGGAAATTTAGCCACATGGTCATAGGTGTATAAGGAGTATAGTAGGGGGCTGTGGACACAGTCTTGTGGGGCACCAGTGTTGAGGATGATCGTGGAGGAGGTGTTGTTGCCTATTATTACTAATTGTGGTCTGTGGGTTAGGAAGTTCAGGATCCAGTCGCAGAGGGAGGAGCTTAGGACTAGGCCACAGAGTTTGGAGATGAGTTTCATAGGAATAAATGCTGCCCAAGACAGCAAAGCCCATGGCCGGGATTCTCCCTTCTGGGGACTAAGTCCACACGCTGGCGGGAAAACCGATGCCAATGACTCCGGCGTCAACGGGTCCCCAAGGTGAGGAATTCTCACCTGTATTGGGGGCTGGGTGGACACCGGAGGGGTTGGCGCCGCTCCAGCCGGTGCGGAAGGGACTCCCTGAGACCGCGGAATGGCCGTCGTGATCTCGCAGATGCGCAGACCGGCCGTCGTATTTTTAGCGCATGCGCAGAGGGTTCTCGTCTCCATGCTGGCCATGGCTGAGTCCTACAGGGGCCGACACAGAAGGAAGAAGTGCCCCCACGGAACAGGCCCGCTCACAGATTGGTGGGCCCCGATCACGGGCCAGGCCATCGTGCCCCCCCCCCCCCCTCCCCCCGGGGTCGGATCCCCCTGCGCCCCCCCAAGGACTGCCCACACCGACTTACCTGCCAGGTCCCGCCGTGTGGGACCATGCGTAACCCATGCCGGCGGGACTGGCCAAAAACGGACGGCCACTCAGCCCTTCGGGGCCCGGAGAATCGCCGGGGTGGGGGGGGGGTGCTGCCAACGACCACCGATCGGCGTGGCGCGAGTCCCGCACCCACCCAAAAAATGGTCCCAGAGAACACGGCAGCCGGCGACAGGGTGGGATTCGCGCCCCCCCCCCCCCCCCCCCCCCAAGGGATTGTCCGACCCGGTGGGGAGGGGTCGGAGAATTTTTCATCATATCTCTCAAAAATTAATTTTGAAAAGAAAGTACAACCATTATCTTTTGTGCAAGGCCTGATTCCAACCAGTGGAGAATTTTCCTCTGATTTCCATTGACTTAAATTTTGATAGGACTCCTACATGCCACATTTGGACAAATGCTGCATCGAAGCCAAGGGCAGTTACTCTATCCTCACCTGGAATTTAGCTCTTATTGTTGTAAGGGCCGATTCCCTTATTTACCATTTCTTAATTTTTGCTGTTTATTATTTTGATCGATGGATGCTCGATGGAAATATATCTTTAAGTTAAGCAGGGGAAGGGAGGAGCTTGAAAGTACAAAAAAGAACACTGTGCCTGCATTTGGACAGCAGAACACAGACTTTATGGCACCAGAGTGATAGATGGGATTTGGTTTGTTTTATTGGCAGGTGGCCTATGAATTGGCCAAAAGGCTTTATTCTGCCCGGTAATAGGCGGTGATTGGATCCTACCTGAGAGGGATGATTTTTTTTCAGAGAACTAAGGAAAGCACTGTTGGTTCCTGGATGCTCAGGAGGCAAGGGCGTGCTGTCTCCTGCTCTTTCTTTCGCCAGAAAAGCTGCATAGCTGTACAGAGACCTGAATGAATCTACAGTGAAAATCATTACCGATTTGACCGCAGGAACCTCAAACTGAAAGCCTAAATTGAAGGAAGGTTGTGCGAGAAGATAATCATCTGAAACAAAAACTCTTACCCTTTTTTACTTTTATCATTATTTAACACTCCTTTTTTCCTCTCTGTTCGTCTGGCTTGTGTGTCGTGGGTGGGGCGAGTTAAAGTGGGTGGGGTAGGGGTTAGGAATTAACCTGTTGTATTTACTGCATATCTACTCATAGTTATTGTTATTAATAAAATTTAATTGTGTTTAAATTTACAAACCTGATGACTACTTATTGGGCAGCCAAGGACCAAAGACTTTGGGTATTTTGGGAATTATTTATCAGTTTCAATTATGTTGCGACTCTGGGTCAAATGGTGCTGGAATTGACCACGCACTAGCCCCGGGGGTCGTAACATTGTCCATCATTGAACCAAGGGCGTTATGTGGTGAGGAGCTGAATGGCCCTGGCGGTACCTGAACTGAGCGTCCATGAGCAGGTTATTGCTTTGTAAGTACGCTTGATAGCATGGTTGATGACCCCTTCCATTGCTTTTATGATGATTCAGAGTAGACTGATGGGCAATAATTGGCCAGGTTGGATTTGTCCTGCTTTCTGTTGGCAGGACATTCCTTGGCATTTTTCCAAATGATCAGATGTATGCCAGTGTTATAGCTGTACTGGAACATCTTTCTCAGAGGAGTAACTGGTTCTGGAGCACAAGTCTCATAAGCTATTAATTGGCTGTTAATAGCCTGAATTAGCCTCCAGACAGGGAAGGGGTTACCTTTTAATCTATGGTTGTATGATGTGTCCTAATGTCATTCTGGGATTTCAGAAAATAGTAGCAATGATACAGTTCATTTTAATATAAATTTAGTTCACCAACTCATTTTTTTCCAATTTAAGGGGCAATTTAGCGTTGTCAATCCACCTAATATGCACATCTTTGAGTTGTGGGGGTGAAACCCACACAAACACAGGGAAAATGTGAAAACTCCACACGATCAGTGACCCAGAGCCAGGATCGAACCTGGGACCTCAGCGTCGAGAGGCAGAAGTGCTATCCACTGCGCCACCGTGCTGCCCTTGCATTTATACAGTTGACAGATTTTCATTTGCACTATAAATTGCCAAATCCATTTATAAACCCTTCATTTTCCCCACCTGCCCTCTCCAGCAAATTAACTAAATCAATTGAAGCAAACTTTGAACAAAATTACCCGTCTTGATTGTTGATCTTCAGCCTTGGAATTATCCACACAGGGTCCAAAATGGGTTCATCAATTGTCTGAAATAACTCTTATGTCGAATTGTATGCATTGAATACTGGTGATGTCTTAACTAAGTGTCATAGCTGATGAATGATTCCTCACAGTGAAAGGTTCTTCCACTTGTGGAGCCACATTGCAGCCTGTCTACTATGTAAGGGAGGGAGGGATTTTTTGCTAATGCTATGGATTATCAACAGGTCTAAATCAAGACTGCTCCTAGAAAGGTGATAAATCACTTTTTCTTCCCTCGGCAGGGAACAAATTAAATGTCCTTGTGCCTTCATCCAGGAGGGTTACAGGCTAAAGCAAATCTTGGGTGAATGTGGTGATTGTGGTGGGACAGGTTGTAAGTCTCAACGTTCTGAATGTTTCTTGCATAAACCCAACAATTCTTTGGATGCTGGCACGTTCCTCTTGTATGGAAGAATGATGTTAAGACAGTTCTCTTCTTTTAGCTGACATGGACTGCGAATACAGCAGGGAAGATGGTGGATATTAAACGTGCAGGAAGAGAAAGAGTTGTTAGTTTTCTTCCAATGAGTCATGTTGCAGCACAGATGATGGATATCTGGATTCCAATGAAGTTTGGAGCTGCAACGTACTTTGCTGACCCAGATGCCCTCAAGGTAGGTAATTTGTATGGACTTAAGAGTTTGAAGAGTTGTTCTATTGTTTAAATTTGTCTGTAAACGAATGGTTCAGATTTGTGTGGCAACTGGGGGGGAATTCTCCGACCCCCCTGCAGGGTCGGGGAATAGCCCGGGGCCAGCGTAAATCCCGCCCCCGCCATGGCCGGAATTCTCCGCCACCCGGGAATCGGCGGGAGCGGGAATCACGCCCCGCCGGTTGACGTGCCCCCCCCCGCGCCGATCGGCGGACCCCCCGCAACGATTCTCTGGCCCACGATGGGCCGAAGTCCGGCCGTTGTCAGGCCTCTCCCGCCAACGTGGTTTAAACCACCTCTGTGCCGGTGGGATTGGCGGCGCGAGCGGACCCCCGGGGTCCTGGGGGGACGTGGGCCGATCGGACCCCGAGGGGTGCCCCCACGGTGGCCTGGCCTGCGGTTCTCCCCTACCCAGCGGGGTGGGGGGTCCCGGCGTAGCAGAGTGGTGCCTTTAAGGGCTAGGCCCGCGCCGGAGTGACTCCCGGTCCACCGACTGGTGGCAACGGCTTTTGGCGCTACGCCGGCTGGCGTCGGGGCTGGCCGAAAGGCCTTCGCCGGTCGGCGTGAGTCCGCGCATGCGCCGGAGCGTCAGCGGCTGCTGATGTCACCACCAGCGCATGCGCGGTGGAGGGGGTCTCTTCCGCCTCCGCCATGGTGGAGGCCGTGGCGGTAGCGGAAGAAAATGAGTGCCCCCACGGCACTGGTCCGCCGGCCGATCGGTGGGCCCCGATCGCGGGCCAGGCCACCGTGGGGGAACTCCCCAGGGTCCGATCACCGGGGACCCACTCGCGCCGCCAATCCCGCCGGCACAAGAGGTGGTTTAAACCACGTCGGCGGGAGAGGCCTGACAGCGGCGGGATGGAGATTCTCCCCGGTGGGCCCGCCGATAGGCACGGGGGGGCACCCCGACCGGCGGGGCGTGATTCCCGCTCCCGCCGATTCCCAGGTGGTGAACAATTCCGGCCACAGTGGGGCGGGATTTACGCTGGCCCCGGGCGATTCCCCGCCCCTGTGGGGGGTCGGAGAATTTCGACCCTGATCTCTAAATGGAATATCTTTTAAACTGTCACCTATTTACTTATCTTCCTTCCCCAAACAATTGATACAGCCCAGGTCAAATGATCTTATTTGCTCTCTTATAAAACCATTAATAGTCTTCATTTTGTTTTAATGTTGAAGGCTGCTAGTGCTAAAATTTGAAGCACTTCTCCGTTTTAGAATGCAGAATTTATTTTCCCAGAAATATACTTGATTCATATAAAATTTGCAGAGTGGATAGTGGCAGCGAGAGAAACGTACATGGAATTCAATAAGTACTCAGCGGTCTCGCCCTCCACATTCTGGGAGACGTTAAAGGTGGTAATTTGGGAGGGGGGGGGGGAGAGCTCGTTTCGATTAACTGCACAGGGAGAAGGTGGGAATGTTGGGGTGGGGGGAGTGATTTCTGACCCAGGTAAGGTATGTTTGAGACCTTCTATCAGGGGTTGTACTCAAAATAGTTCCTGGATGGTTTAGATTTTCTAGTAGTCAAAGAGGGGAAAGGGCTGGGGGAGGTTATGAGGTGCATTTGCGCTCTGCAATTTGGGAAGGCTCTGGGCCTGGATGGATTCCCAGCGGAATTTTAAAGAATATTTGTGACCATATCTAATGGAGATGTTTAATTAGTAGTTAGCCCAGGGTGAGTTGTCCCCAACCACATTGGCTGGCTCAGTGGGCTAGACAGCTGGTTTGTAATGCAGAACAAGGCCAGCAGCGCGGGTTCAATTCCCGTACTGGCTGAGAATTCTGAATTCTCCATCTGTGTAGCAAACAGGCGCCGGAATGTGGCGACTAGGGGCTTTTCACAGTAACTTCATTGCAGTGTTAATGCAATCCTACCTGTGACAATAAAAGATTATTACTATTATTGGAACAGGCTTTGATCTTTCTAATCTTGAAAAAAGATAAGGATCTAGAGGAATGTGGGTCTTTTCAGCCCATATCACTATTAAATGCCGACATGAAATTATTGGCTCAGATGCTGGCAACACACTTTAGAGGTTTGCTTACTAGGGGTGGTAGCGGAAGATCAGACTGGGTTTGTGAAGGGCCGACAACTGTTGGACAATATAAGGAGGTTGTTGAATGTGGCGATGTTGCCCCTGTCAGGTCCGGAGCTGGAGGTAATAACTTCCAAGGGCACGGAGAAAGCATTCAACCAGGTAGAGTGGGAGTCCAGGTAAAGTGGGTGCATCTTTTTAAGATACTGGGGTGGTTTGGGTTTGGACGGTTTGGGTTTGGACCCAGGTTCATTTCCTGGATCAGACTGCTGTGTAGGGCCCCCCACACCAAGTGTTCTCACTAACACGTTAAGTTTGGAGTGCTTTCATTTGCATAGAGGGGATAAAGCAGGGGTGTCCACTTTCTCTGTTACTTTGTGCATTGGCAGGTGAGCTGCTGGCGATTATGCTAAGGACATCGACAGAGAGGAAGGGTATAGAGAGTGGGGTATAAAGAGCGGCCCAAAAAGAGGATGATTTGCTGTTTTATGTGCCAGACCCGCTCGCCAGTGTGAGTAGGATTATGGAGGTGTTGGATAGGTTTGTCTCCTTTTTCAGGGTATAAAAAAATTGGGTACTCTGAATTTTTTTTTTTTAAATCCCATGCGCTTTAACTTTGTATAGTAATCTACTACATGAGACCTGGTCGAAAGCCTTCTGAAAGTCTAAATGAAACACATCCACCATCCTCCCTGGTCAACTCCACTAGTTACATCTTCAAAGAATTCTAGTAGATTTGGCAAGCATGATTTTCCTTTCATAAATGCATGCTGATTTATGCCACATCTGATTACGCCACTGCTTTCCAAATGCTGTGCTATGAAATCCTTGGTAATGGACTCCAGCAACTCCCCCACGACCGACATTAGGCTCACTGGTCCATAGTTTCCTGTTTTCGCTCTACCTTCCGTTTTGAAAAGAAGGGTTACATTCGCTAACCTCCAGTTTGTAGGAACCATTCCAGAGTCCAAAGAATTTTGGAAAATGACCACCAGTGGGCCCTCTATTTTTAGGGTCGCTTCCTTAAGTACTCTGGGATGAAGGTTATCAAATCCTGGAGATTTTTCCTCCTTCAATCCCATTAATTTCCCCAAAACCATTTCTTTACCAATACTAATTTCCTTCAGTTCCTCACTTCTGATTGTGTTTCTCAGAACTTCCGGTACATTATTCATGTCTTCCTTTATGAAGACAGAAGCAAAGTATGAATTTAGTTCCTCCGCCATTTTTTTGATCCTCTCCTCCATTAGGTGCAGCCTTTTGCTGGTGTTTATGATAACAAATTCCCTGGAAGTTTCATCTAAGTCTAATTGTTGGTATGCATGACTCGCATCACGTTTGGTGTAAGTTAAACTTCCTGCTAATTTGGCATATAAATCTTCAATTCTTGGTACTGGGTACTGGGTACTGGTCCAATTTGGCTGCCTGATTTACAGTTAGTCACCACATATTCTAATAGACCCTGTCAGGCTTTACCACTCTGAAAACTACTGGTTTGATGACACCTAATTATTATCGTTGCTTGAGTTCAGACTCCACCTACTCGTTTAAAGCATGGGGACAGGTGGAGCTATGAAAAACTTGGGTGTGGCTTCAGGATCCACACAAATATTTGCTTTAATGCCCTGTATCCTGCCTAATGCATCTTTGAAAACCTCCTGACTATTTTTTAAGACGTCATGAAGACCGCCTTTGTAAATTTGGAAAATTTCTAGCCAATTCAACAATTTGACAAAGCCAATTGTGTCCCAACAGATTTGGCCATTAGCCTCCCCACTACTATAGGGACAATTGATTTGACTGGTTCCAGTAGTTAACGAGCATTGTGGTGGTTCTATGATCCTTAAAGCTTTCCCAGCATACGTGGCTGATGTGCTTCTTAACTTCAGGGGCTGGACCCCACTTGTAGGTCATGATACGTTTGTTCACCTCCAACTGTAGCAGAGGCCCTCGTGTCCCCCTCAGAATAAGTGGCTGACCATTTATTATCGATGCAATCATAATTGGGGGTGTCTTGCCCACTTTGTTGTTTAAATTGTATACTTCAGATTCATTGTCAGGTTTATTCTCAACACTGTGTTCTGGAGTCTGATATTTTTGTCGCTGGTTCCCGGTGGGCTCTGCTATATCTTGCATTTCTTCCTAATGTGCCTCCTCCTATTGCAGACATAATGTGGCTTCCCTGAATTTACATCTCTGCTAGAGGTGATCTCCCCCACACCAGAAGCATCCTTCATAGCTCCAGGTCTGCGGATGAAATTCCCTCGGGGCAGGGGGGAACCGCCGTGTGTTTGTAGCCGGTGGAGGCGAACCCCCAGCGGGATTTACTGACCCCTCCATTATCAATGGGATTTCCCAGTGACTGCACCCTTCGTAGCCGGGAAACCCGTGTGTGGACGTGCGACCGGAATATCTCACCAGTGTGAACAGCTGATAGATTGCGCCCAATATCTCTGCACTCTTTTGTACCAAACGGTTAAATCATTTGACTTTACTTTTTGATCACATTGTTAAATTTTTGTGATTGTGTCTTCAATATATGGCTTTCAAGCTGATCTTCTATCTTAAAAAAAAAATCTTCCCATCTCTTGGAAAAGTCTAACCTTACCAGTTATGTTCACCCTCTATAATTATTCCGCAGTTGGGAGTGTGGGCCTAGACATCTGCTCCCAAGAGGCTGGTGGTTCATTTAAATATTTTAATGAGGCTGAGTGTCTGATTTTTCTATACCTCCTCGAACTTGGAACCTACCCAGCTGGATTCCTGGGTCTCAGGAACCCCGGCAGTTACAATTGTTTTGTGGAAGAGGCAAGTACCTTTTCTTCAGCATCGCTTCTGGGGTCAGGAGGAGCTGCAGTGCATTTCACAATGTGCCATCCCCATCCCTCCTTCACCAACTCCACCCACCTCATTCCAGGTGTATGATTTGTAGCCCTATGATTATTGCCCTGGCTGAGATGAGATAATTAGCCCAGGCTATGATTTGGGCCTGCCACCTTTTTGTTCTTGATGGTGTAAAAACGGAGGTATAAAAGCCAACATAAGGGTACTTTACCTAAATGCTCGTAGTATTTGGAATAAGGTAAATGAGTTGATGGCGCAAATTATGAATGACGATGATTTTGTGGCCATTACTGAAACATGGTTAAAGGGTGGTCGCAACTGGGAGTTAAATATCCAAGGGTGCCGCATAGGAGACTGTTAAATAAGATAAAAGCCCATGGTGTTGAGAGTAAGATTCTGGCATGGATAGGGGATTGGCTGACTTGCAGAAGGCAGTGAGTGGGATTAGAGGGGTCTTTTTCAGGATGGCAGCCGGTGACTAGTGGCGTGCCTCAGGGGCCTGTGCTGGGACCACAACTTTTCACAATATACAGAAATGATTGGAAGAAGGAACTGAAGGCACTGTTGGTAAGTTTGAAGATGATGCAAAGATCTGTAGAGGGACAGGTAGTATTGAGGAAGCAAGGGGGCTGCAGAAGGATTTGGGCAAGCTAGGAGAGTGGGCAATGAAGTGGCAAATGAAATACAATGTGGAAAAGTGTGAGGTGATGCACTTTGGAAGGAGGAATTTAGGCATAGACTATTTTTTAAATGGGCAAATGCTTAGGAAATCAGAAGCACAAAGGGACTTAGGAGTCCTTGTTTGTGATTCTCTTAAGGTTAATGTGCAGGTTCAGTCGGCAGTTAAGAAGGCAAATGCAATGTTAGCATTCGTGTCAAGAGGGCTAGAATGCAAGACCAGGGATGTACTACTTGATGCAACCATCAATTCATGCGAGACAGAGGGTTGAAGTGAACAGTGGCTTTAATCGACTAGAATAGTGCCTGCCTGCGACTGTTCTGCTAGTGAGAGCCGCCTACAGGGCAGCTGCTCTTTATACCTCCCCTCAAGGGGGCGGAGCCCACAAGGGCACCAACCTGATACATTCCGTGTCGTACTGTACAATGGTCCATAGGTGGAGCCCAGGTGGGCAACAGCGTGATACAATGTAATACAGTGGTGAATGGTCAGTACAATACGTTCACCACATTTCTGAGGCTGTATAAGGCTCTGGTCAGACCCCATTTGGAGTATTGTGAGCAGTTTTGGGCCTCGTATCTAAGGAAGGATGTGCCGGCCTTGGAAAGGGTCCAGAAGAGGTTCACAAGAATGATTCCTGGAATGAAGAGCTTGTCTTATGAGGAACGGTTGAGGACTCTGGGTCTATACTCGTTGGAGTTTAGAAGGATGCGGGGGGTCTTATTGAAACTTACAGGATAGTGCAAGGCCTGGATAGAGTAGACGTGGAGAGGATGTTTCCACTTGCAGGAAAAACTAGAACCAGAGGACACCATCTCAGACTAAAGGGACTATCCTTTAAAACTGAGCTGAGGAGGAATTTCTTCAGTCAGAGGGTGGTGAATCTGTGTAACTCTTGACCGCAGAAGGCTGTGGAGGCCAAATCATTGAGTGTATTTAAGACAGAGTTAGATAGGTTCTTGATTAATAAAGAGATCAGGGGTTATGGGGATAAGGCAGGAGAATGTGGATGAGAAAATATCAGCCATAATTGAATGGCGGAGCAGACTCGATGGGCCAAGTGGCCTAATTCTGCTCCTATGTCTTATGGTCTATTCGGTAGGACAGAGTGAATGGTAAGGGAGGTGGTGTAGCTCTGTTATTTAAGGATGACATCCGGGCAGTAGTGATGGATGACATCGGTGCTATGGAGGATAAGGTTGATTCCATTCGGTGAAAATCAGGAATAGTAAGGCGAAAAAGTCACTGATAGGAGTAGTCTATAGGCCACCAAATAGTAACATTATGGTGGGGCGGGCAATAAACAGAAATAACTGATGCATGTAGAAATGGTACAGCAGTTATCATGGGGGATTTTAATGTACATGTCGATTGGTTTAACCAGGTCGGTCAAAGCAGCCTTGAGAAGGAGTTTATAGAATGTATCCATGATAGTTGCCTAGAACAGTATGTAATGGAACCTACGAGGGAACAGAGTTAGATAGGTTCTTGATTAATAATGACATCAGGGGTGATGGGGTTAAGAGATTATCCATTTTGGTAGGAATAACAGCAAACGGGATTATTATTTAAATGATAAAATATTAAAGCTGTGCAGAGAGACCTGGGTGTGCTAGTGCATGAGTCACAGAAAGTTGGTTTACAGGTGCAACAGGTGATTAAGAAGGCAAATGGAATGTTGTCCTTCATTGTTAGAGGGATGGAGTTTAAGACTAGGGAGGTTATGCTGTATAAGGTGTTAGTGAGGCCACACCTGGGGTATTGTGTTCAGTTTTGGTCTCCTTACTTGAGAAAGGATGTACTGGCACTGGAGGGTGCAGAGGAGGTTCACTAGGTTAATCCCAGAGTTAAGGGGTTGGCTTACTAGGAGAGGTTGAGTAGACTGGGACTGTACTCGTTGGAATTTAGAAGGATGAGGAGGGATCTTATAGAAACATAAAATTATGAAGGGAATAGATAGGAATGATGTGGGCAGGTTGCTTCCACTGGCGGTTGAAAGCAGAACTAGGGGGCATAGCCTCAAAATAACGGGCAGTAGATTCAGGACTGAGCTTAGGAGGAACTTCTTCACCAAAGGGTTGTGAATCTATGGAATTCCTTGCCCAGTGAAGCAGTTGAGGCCCCTTCATTAAATGTTTTTAAGATAAATAGATAGTGTTTTGGAGAATAAAGGAGTAAAGGATTATGGTGCTCGGGCTAGAAAATGGAGCCGAGTCCACAAAAGATCAGCCATGATCTCATTGAATGGTGGAGCAGGCTCGAAGGGCCAGATGGCCTATTCCTGCTCCTAGTTCTTATGTTTTTATGTAATGAGCAGGATGTTCCTCACTGGGCCATCTGATGACTTACTCTTGGTTTTGCATAGTTTAAGTACAAGCTTTGACAAATTGAACTAAATATTAACTCCCTTGAACATATGTTGGCATTTTGTTTTTATTTTAGGGTTCCTTAGTGAACACCTTAAAAGAAGTGCGTCCCACTGCCTTTTTAGGAGTACCTCGTGTTTGGGAGAAAATAGAGGAAAAAATGAAAGAAACCAGTGCTGAATCGTCTACTTTGAAGAGAAAGATAGCCATCTGGGCAAAGGGTATTGGTCTGCAAGCAGGTTATAATAATATGTACGGGTATGTCAAAATAAGAACTTTTTTAATGCAATTCGTACAATAGTAAAACAAAAATACACGATGACATAGGAATATACAAACTGAAGAGATTGTTCCAGTCACCTGGTTGGTTCGAAAGGCTGATTTAAAATACCAAAAACCTCTCCGTATAGCGTTTATTTAAACTCCTCTTCAACCAAATGTTTGTTCAGTTCCCCCCTGTTTTGGTGAACATTATATTGTACAACCATGGACAGAGTTCAGTCGGCAGATACACCATAAGGTCTAAAGTAAAATCTATATTTCTCCATTCTTGAGGGACAACGATCAGTGGAAGTAAATGCCCTGACAATTGCATTTACTCTGTTGTGTGATGACTGTGAAGTTAGCGTTAGCGAATAAACTTTCATAAAACCTTGAATGTAGCACGTAGCTGAACTTCCACGGATTGGCAATCAGGAGTCGGATTGTCGCTCCCCTCCTAGTCCCCTACATTGAAATACTTTTGATTCTTTCCCTTCAACCTTCTGACTCGGGCTGGGTGCAAAATATGTAGGGCAGCACACTTATGTTAAGGGCTACAGAGTCAGAGATGAGGAGGTCGCCCCCTCTTTTTAAACCACATTGTCTGCCATAAATCAGATGAGTTTAAATGTTCATCCACTTACAAGCCAGTGAAAAGGTAAATTGATGGAATTTAGATTTGGCTGAAGTTCGTGCAGGCATTCAATGGTAAGAGGCATATGGCAATTGGAGAGGAGTGGCCCAGCTCTTGATGCGGAGGTGGTGTTGGGGTAGTCGGTTATTAGGTGGTGTCCTCGGGGGAGCAGGAGTCGTGTAAGGACATGGGCTGTGTGAGTCCCTAGTCCTGTGGGAAGAGAAGGGGTTGGGGGCAGGGGGTGGTGTTAGCTGGGGGTGGGGGCTGGGGGAGGAGTTCCCTGGAGATTTATGCGATTGTGTGGAGTTCTGTGGTGGGCCGTTACAATACCTATTGAGAAGCTTGCAGTGGTTTCAGTTCTTCTATCCTTTGTGTGTGCATGTGCACACATGTGTACACAATGGGTATCCCACGAGTACATGAGGTCCAGGTGACATTTTATGGTATTCTGTATGGTAGTCTCTTCACGTAAAGATTGTTGGGAATTGGTGAATGTTGAGAAGGTGAGGAGTTGGGTTAGAGGGGGGATGCTCAGTGGATTGGTGTGGAGGCGAGTCTGTGCAGGGGGTCGGATTGAGAGCTTTGGCAACAGCGCCGCTACTGATGGCCCCGGAGAAATATTCGTGGAGTCCCATGCTAGTGGCGACATTGAAGATCTAGAGGCAGTTGTGCCACCACTTTAGGTTGTGTTCGAGGTCAAGGGAAATACTGATTCGGGGGAATCATAGATTTGAGCCAGGGAAGTTAGGGTTAGGGACCATAGTGGCTGGATCTCGAATAACGACGAGTCAGAATACAGGAGGGAGATAGAGAACCTAGTGTAGTGGTGTAGCGACAACAATCTCTCCCTCAATGCCAGCAAAACTAAAGAGCTGATCATTGACTTCAGGAAGCAAAGTACTGTACACACTCCTGTCAGCATCAACGGGTCCGAGGTGGAGATGGTTAGCAGTTTCGAATTCCTAGGGGTGCACATCTCCAAAAATCTGTCCTGGTCCACCCACATCGACGCTATCACCAAGAAAGCACAACAGCGACTATATACTTCCTCAGGAAACTAAGGAAATTCGGCATGTTCACATTAACTCTTACCAACTTTTACAGATGCACCATAGAAAGCATCCTATCGAGCTGCATCACAGCCTGGTATGGCAACTGCTCGGCCCTGGTCCGCAATAAACTTCAGAGAGTCGTGAATACCGCCCAGTCCATCACACGAACCTGCCTCCCATCCATTGACCCCATCTACACCTCCCGTGGCCTGGGGAAAATGGGAGCATAACCAATGATCCCTCCCACCCGGCTTACTCACTGTTCCAACTTCTTCCATCGGACAGGAGATACAGAAGTCTGAGAACACGTACAAACAAACTCAAAAACACTCAAGAAGGTGAAGTTTGAGTTGAGGAGAAGGATAAAAGGGTTCTACAACTCATGGGCTTTGTTTATCATGCATTTTCAAGAATTGGGTGATATCAAACATGGTGGGTTGGTGGAGTTGGAATGTATAAGTTATTGGTGACTATGTATGAGTTGATGGTGGATTCCTGATTCTTTTTCTTTGGTGTTTTGTATTTAAAATGTTGAGGGCTGTTTGGGGGTTGGGTGGGATAAAGGGATTGTTGGCCAGGGGATTGCCATTGTATTTGTTATTGTTGATTATTTGTTGGTGGGTGTAAATTTTATGAAAATGTGAAAAAGGAGGAGAGTGAAAATATTTTTTTAAAAAGTAAAGTTGTTGGGAAGCCAGCAAGGCCCTCTTGGGTAGGTTTAATTTTTAAAATCTTATTCGGGTGTCTGTTTAAAAGTCAAAAATCTGAAGCAACAGTATAGATGTCAGAGCAGCACTTCAATGAAAGGATTAAATCACTGTGGAAATTTGACGCAGTCTATCCTGAATATCAAGGAATTATTTTAATCGTTGGATAATGCACTGCAATGCAGCTGAATACTTTTTCACTTTTCACAGTGCTGGTCAATTTAATAGTAGGACTACTTTAATCACAAATTAAGTATGGCTCTAATATAGTGATTACTCATGCACCATAAGTTTGAGATTTAAAAGTTGTTAATGTTTTAACTTTCCTGTGAAAAGTTTCCTGACTCGAGTTCTCCTATGGTTCATGACTCCACTCCACTGCTGAGAACCAAATTGCGCACCAAGATGGGCCAAACCTCATGAAAGTAGTGGGGGGAGGAAATACCCACTTGCTACCTGCACCCTTGCCCCGTGCCTTAAAATGCCATGCGACGGGAATGGGGGCGGGAATCAGGTCCCGCCCACCATTTAAAAATCTGGTCTGCCTCCATTTTGATACAGACATAGTCACAAAATTCTGGCCCAAAGAGGCTGGAAAGGTTTTCACACACCTATCCCTGACCTCAATATCCATCAAAGAATACCGACACAGGATTTCACCCACTTCCTGTGGTTCCACGCATAACATCCCTCCATTGTCCTTGAGTGAGCCTACTCTTTCTCTTGCTAACCTCCTGCTCCTAATATATGCAACAAAAAAAAGCCTTGGGACTCTCCTTGATCATGTTTGCTAAACTAATTTCATGGCCCCTTTTAGCACTTCTAATTCTACGTTTAACTTCCTTACTACTTTCACTGTACTCCTCGAGCGCTTCACAGGACATATTCATGACAGCTCCATCCTGGGGCAGTTCAACATCCCCAGCCTCCTCGAGGACCACCCCAGGATACCCAGTTCGCTCTTGGGGGGGGAAAAGGGGCACCCACTGAGGACCTGGCTGATGACGCCAATATGGAGGCCAGTGACCGACGCTGAGACCTGATCTAACGAAGCCAATGTGGCCACCTGGGACACCTCACAATGCGGTTCCAATGCCTTGACTGCACTGATGGTGCACTGCAGTACACTTCCCCATAGGGCCGCCTGCTCTGTGGTGGTCTGTTGTCCCCTCCACAGCCTGACACAGCAGTGGGGCAATGTGCTGGAGGTGGAGGATGAGAAACATGTGGCCACCTCTGAGAAGGAGGTGAAGGACGAGGAGGCGCCGGACCAGGAGGAGCTGGAGAATGAGCCCGGGGAGGGGACACAGGAGCGGCTGGAGGATCTGTAGCAGCGGCAAGGGTTCGCCAAGACCTGAGGGCCAGGGAGGCCCTCATCCTTGCCCGCTTCACATGGAACGTGGCCTTATCCGTCATTGCATTCCCTCTCTCCCCATCCCTAATCTTCAGCCTTTCCCCTCCTCCATCCCTCTCCCTTCTCCCCTCTTTTCTTCCATCCACCCTGTTCCATCCTCCCAGGGTCTGTGTAACATCACCCCAGGGTGGCGGGAGGTAGCATAGTGGTTAGCACGGTTGCTTCACAGCTCCAAGGTCCCAGGTTCGATTCCCGGCTTGGGTCACTGTCTGTGCGGAGTCTGCATGTTCTCCCCGTGGGTGCGTGGGTTTCCTCCGGGTGCTCCGGTTTCATCCCACAGTCCAAAGATGTGCAACTTAGGTGGATTGGCCTTGCTAAATTACCCTTAGTGTCCAAAAAGGTTGGGTGGGGTGATTGGATTATGGGGATACGGTGGATGTGTGGGCTTTGGTAGGGTGCCCTTTCCAAGGGACGGTGCAGAATTGATGGGCTGAATGGCCTCCTTCTGCACTGTAAGTTCTATGATAATCTATGACTGTGTCGGCACTGTCAGTGGATCACTGTTGAAGGCAGGGCGTGATGATAGCCGACCGAGAGCTGAGTGCAGACACTATGCCATAGTCTGGCCCTGCCTGTCCACTGCTTGCTCACTCACTCACTCGCCCATCAACTGCATGTGACGTGCTGGAGTGGGGGAGCAACTTCATGCCCGTGTAGCTGGGGCAGGGGATTGAAGCTCGGCCTGCAGTGCCGAAGAAATTGCCAGAAACCTCGTATGTCACGAGTGCTCCCCCTTTGCCTCCTCAGTGATCCTCAACCTGCTTATCCTTCCATACTTTACCACTGCGTCCAGGTATTACCCAAGGATGCACATCAGAGGTGGAGGTAGCCTGCTGCTTACCGTATTCAGTGGCCTTCGATGCCCCGGCAGAGTCCACTTGGGCCAGAGGGCCCTGTCGGCATGTGCCCCGCCGCGCCACCCTATTCCGGGTACTGATTACGAGGCCTGCGGTTGTTGGCCGGGGCGGGGCGGGGGGGGTATGGAACTCGGGGAACTGGTGGCCGCTGTTGCCACTCCATAGGGTGACTTCGGGTTGACACCGTGCCCCCTTCCCCTGGACAGTGTCAAGGTGTTCACCTCGGATGAGCGGCTGAATCAAGCCACAGCTTCCCCTTTGTCATCTGCTCTTCCAGCCTTGGCGACTCCCCAATGTCTGGAGCATGGTGCCGACACCCTCGGCGGTGCTCCTCTGTCTGGGACATTCTCTGGAGCACACCAGTAACGCCCACTTGAGACTGGGACATGCTCTACAGTGCGTCATCAAGGTCCATGTGGGACTGGAACACATCCTTCAGCGACTGGGACATGCTGTCGAGCCACACCTTGTGCACCGCCACTCGTGCTGCCGACATTATGCATCAGGCTCTCCCCCTGCAATCGCCACCCTAGCAGTGTTGGTCTTGGTGCCATGTATTGCCGGCGCTATCTCCTGCACCATAGTCTCTGGAACTACTCCAATTGGCTATGGACCTACTGGAGAGTCGCCGACATCCCCCTCTGAATATCACGGCTGCACCCTAGCATCTGCATCTGGTCCGGAGGTTCAACATCTGGCTGGGACCCAACTGGGTCCTGGGATCCAGCAGACCTCTGACTGCTGTTTCGCCTGGTCATTCTTGCCTCCACCTGATGTGCATCGGCAGCTGTGGTGTTCACCAGAATGTGCTCCAGAAATCTGACACTATTGCCCACCGAGGTTTGCGTGGGGAGTTTGGGGGGGGGGCGTGGGAGCGTGGGCAGCACAGCTGGACATGGGTGGGTGGGGCACATGGTGCTGGGTGGGAGCAGTTACAGGTGCATGCTGTGGGGGGGCCAGGGGTGGTGGGCTGTGCCGGCACCAGGGGGTTCGATGCCAACCTACCCGTATGGCCCGATAGAATTTGTTGACCTTATAGCACTGGGTTCCGGTCCTCCTGAAGATGCTTCCCGAGCTGATGGCCGCTGCTGCATCCTCCACTGGCTATCCTCCAAGACCATCTTGGGAACAGGGCATCCCGACTGATTTTGAGCACGTCCAACAGTCTGGCCACGTCAGCATCCCCAAATCGTGGTGGTTGGTCTCCTTGGTAGCATGGCTGCGAGCTGTATGGGGTTGGCTGTGCAGGATCGCTTTATGTGCTGCTCTCCCTTGTTAGTGGGGGCTGGCGAGTATGATCCCGGTGAATCAGCCAGCTTGACAGTCCATGGGGACACGTGAAGCCCGTGGGGCCTTGTTAAGTGGACCAATTAACGTTTTTATAGCGGTGACGGCCTCGCTGTGCCGTGTGCCGGGAAGCCCACGGCAGCTCCCGCTCACCCCCACACTTCAAAATCTTTCCATTAAATCGTGCCCCTTCGCCCTACTCATTGTTTTCTGCTTAATTGCCAATTTCCTATCCATACCAATATACTACCTTCAACACCATGGGCTCTTATGTCTTAACCTTTTGTGAGCTACCTTGTTAAATGCCTTCTGGAAGTCTAAATATAACATCTACCGGTTCCCCTCCGTCCACTCTGGTTGACACTTCCTCCAAAAACTCTAATAAATTAGTTGGACATGATGTCCCTTTCATTAAACCATTTTGACTCTGCTTGATTAGATTATGATTTTCAAAACTTCCGGTGGTGGCCATAGAATAAACGGTCGCACATTCAGCAGGTCTCGCCCTGAGTGTTTTTTTTTTAATGGTATTTCAGCCGGATTTTTCAGGAAGGGAGAGGAAAAGGAGGTGACCCTCAATTTATGGAATCGTGTCCAAATAAGAGTCGAAAAAGAAGAAACCAAAAGATGAGTGAAAGCAAGGCTTGGAGGTCATCGAGCACAATGATAATGAGACAAAGCGTGTCCATGCCAGCTCACTGGTCGATGGAGCAATGCTGAGCTAGCTGGACAGCTAGTTCGCGGGAGCAAAGTGGGGGGAGAGCTGAAGAAAGACTAAGTGGTGGGGGGGGGGGGGTGGGGGGGGGGTACTGCTGACGGGTAAGAGACAGTTAGGAAACTGGAAATGGAGATCAGATGGTGGTCGCCGCCGAGGGGCGGATGAAGTGAGGTGCGGAACACGGGCTAGGAGCTGGCCTAGGAAAGGTCATGGTTGACCGACCAAAAGCCCCCTCGACCACTGAATGGGCCGGTTAAGTGAACTAGTGTGTTCGCCCACCTGAGACAGTTAAAAGCGGACATGGCCATGTTACAGGAGACACACTTGAAGCTGGGAGACCAAATTAGATTAAAGAAGGGATGGGTTGGGCAAGTGTTTCATTCAGGACTGGACTTTCAAACAAGGGGGGTGGATATCCTGATTAACAAAAGGGTGACATTCGAGGTGGGGAGGATAGAGGCAGACCCAGGAGGCAGATTTATTATGGTTATCGGGAAGCTAGAGGGAATGGCAGTGGTGCTGGTGAATATATATGCCCCAAACTGGGATGATGTTGCGTTTATCAGGAAGGTGCTGGGAAAGATCCCAGGCATTGACTCGCACCAGCTGATCATGGGGGGTGACTTTAATACGGTCCTGGACCCGAGATTGGACCAGTCGAGTGCTATGTCGGGGAAACTATCAGCAATGGCAAAGGAACTGCGGGGGTTCATGGAGCGCATGGGAGGGGTAGATACGTGGGGATTTGAGAGACCAAGGAGCAGGGAATATTCATTCTATGTACATGAGGTGTACTCCAGGATAGATTTCTTCGTGCTCAATAAAACACTGTTAGCAGGGGTTGAGGACACTGAGTACTCAGCAATAGTGGTCTCAGATCATGCACCACACTGGATAGACCTATGGGAAGACACTGGAATGTCCCAGCACCCACAGTGGAGACTAGATACAGGGCTGTTAGCGGATGAGGGGATCTGTGAGCGAGTGAGAGAGGCCATTCAGGGGTACATAAAAATCAATGACATGGGAGAGACTGCGGTTGGGTGGTCTGGGAGGCACTGAAAGCGGTCATTAGAGGGGAATGTATTTCGATTCGAGCCCACAGGGATAAAACTGAACGGTCGGAGCTGGACAGGTTGGCAGGAGAAATCTTACAGGTGGACAGAAGATATTCGGAGTCTCCAAATGAGAAGCTCCTGAAGGAGCGTCAGAGACTTCAAATGGAGTTTGGGCTCCTTTCCACAGGTAAGGCGGATTTTGTAGCCAGCTATAACGAGTCGGAACCCCGGTAGGGAGGAGGGCATGAATCAATTGCTGGGGAGACTAGAGTTTCCGAAGGTTAATGAGGAGCTAGTGGAGGCCCTGGGGGGCCCGATTGGGCTTGGGGAGGTGATAGATCGACTGGGGGCGATGCAATCGGGTAAAGCTCCGGGACCTGATGGATTCCTAGTGGAATATTATAAGAAGTTCTCTGGGTTACTGGGGGCCACACTTGGTTAAGGCTTTTAAAGAGTCCAAGGAGCTGGGAGTACTCCCCCCCCCCCCCCCCCCCCCCCAATGTTATCATAGGCATCGATTTCTCTCATCCTGAAGCGTGACAAGGATCCGGAGAGCTGTGGATCGTATAGTCCAATCTCCCTCTTGAATGTAGATGCCAAATTATTGGCAAAGATCCTGGCCACTCGAATAGAGGATTGTGTCTTGGAGATGATTGGGGAGGATCAGACGGGATTTGTAAAGGGCAGGTGCCTGGCATCCAACATGGGACGGCTTTGTAATGTAATTATGATGTCAGTGGAGGGGCGCGAGACTGAAATAGTAGTTGCCATGGTCGCAGATGGAGTGGAAGTATCTATGGAATATTTTAGGCAGGTTTGGGCAGGGATTTGTTGAGTGGGGTCCGGCTATTGTCCCAATGTAAGAACTAACCGAGTTCGGTCAGAATACTTTAGTCTTTGTCGGGGGACAAGGCAGGGATGCCCGCTCTCCCCATTACTGTTTTCCATGGCCATAGAACCCTTAGCAATGGCTCTGAGAGCAGCAAATACCCTGTGGGGTATAGTTTGGGGGGGGGGGGGGGGGGGGGACACAGGCTTCTCTCTATGCGGGCGATTTGCTGCTTTATGTCACCGACCCGGTGGGGGGGATGACCAAAGTCATGGAGGTATTAGGAGAATTTGGGAGATTTTCAGGCTAAATATGGGAAAGAGCGAGATGTTCGTGATATAGGCACAGGGTAGGAAAGGAGACAGAAGGAGATACCTTTTGAAGTGGTTGGGAGGAGGTTTAGGTATCTAGGGATTCAAGTGGCCAAGGATTGGGGCAGCTGCATGTTGGGACCAACAATTCTACGGACACGTGCTTGTAGGATTAGAATAGCGGTTTTAATATACTCACAACAGAGCCAGCCTATTAGCCATTGAACATTCGGTGAACTGGCCGGCTGACCATGTGGCACTGATCTTTATACAGCAGCTTCCGGGGAGGAGTCCTGGGCAGAGCCAAGGGAGAAGCCCCGTACAACTCGAGTATTCCCAGAGCTACTCCCCCTGGAGGACAGGTAGTGCAACTGCACTTACAATATAGACACATGTATATACAGATTATAATCCGGTGTGAATCACATTCACCACACTGCACAAGCTAAATTTGGGCAAAGCAGTGGATCAAATGAGAAGGGATCTTTGTAGTTGGGACATGCTCCCACTGACGCTGGCGGGAGGGTTCAGACGGTGAAGATGACGGTCCTTCCGAGACGGCTTTTCTTTTTTCAATGTCTCCCAAGTTTTGGCACAAAGGCTTTTTCCAGAAGTATGAATGCGGTGTTATCGAGATTTATATGGTCGGGTAAAACCCCAAGAGTAAAGAGGACACTCCTGGAGAGGACCCGCGGGTTAGGGGGCCTGGCTCTTCCGAGCTTTATTAACTATTACAGGGCTGCCAACATATTGATGGTCAGGAAGTGGGTAGTGGGGGAGGGGTCGGTCTGTGAGTGGATGGAGGCAGCATCCTGCAAAGGTGCGAGTCTGGAGGCTTTACTGACGGTGCCCCTGCCGCTCTCGCTCACTCGGTACTCTACAAGTCCGGTGGTGGTGGTGGCAGCCCTTTTTGTTTCTAAACATTTTATTCAAATTTGTATCAAAGCAGGTTACAGCAAATAAACACCCCGGGAAACATTCTTCCCAACAATCAACTATACAGTTTGTACAGATTTTTCTCCTTTTTCACCCCCTACCCCTCCCCATCACCACACCCCTCATCCCCCTGCGACGAACAGCTCCTTAAACACGGTCACAAACATCCCCCACCTTTTGTCAAACTCCCCTGCTGAGCCCCTTAACTCATACTTTATCTTCTCTAACCGCAGGAAGTCATATAGGTCATCCAACCATGCTGCTACCCCCGGTGGTGATGCCGACCTCCACTCCAGCAAAATTTGTCACCGTGCAATCAGAGGCGAAGGTCAAGACATCGGCCTTCCTCCTCTCCATGAGCTCCGGCTTCTCTGAAACCCCAAATATCGCCAGCAAAGGGTCCAGGTCCACTCCCTCCTCCACTATCCTGGCTAAGACCGCGAACACTCCCGCCCAGAATCTTACCAATTTTTCACAACCCCAAAACATGTGCGCATGATTCGCTGGCACCCGCTCCCACCTCTCGCACTCATCTGCTACCTTCTGAAAGAACCCACTCATTCTCGTCCGAGTCATATGCACCCTGTGCACCACCTTAAACTGTATCAGGCTCATCTTTGCACAAGAGGAGGTCCCGTTTACCCTTCGCAGTGCCTCACTCCATACTCCCCAATTGATCTCCATTCCCAAATCCGCTTCCCATTTCTCCTTGATCTTCACCACCCGTTCGCCTCCCTGCTCCCCCAGCCACTTATATCTCACCAATTCAACCCTCCCCTTCCACATCCGGAAGCAGTAGTCACTCTATCAGGGTGTATCCCGACAATCTAGGGAAACCCTTCCAAACCTTTCGTGCAAAGTCCCTAACCTGTAGATACCTAATCTCACTACCCCTCGGCAGCTCTACCCTCTTCCTTAGCTCCTCCAGACTGGCGAACCCTTCCTCCAAATACAAATCCCTCACCTACACCAGCCCCACTTCCCTCTACATCCTGTATACACTATCCATCCCCCCCGGCTCAAACGCATGATTCTCACACAGCGGCATGGCACCGACATCCCTTCCACCCTAAAATGCCTCCTCAGCTATCTTCACCGTGGACTGCACCACTGGGCTCCCTGAATACCTTGGCAATGCTGCCATCACCATAGCCCTCAAACTAGACCCCTTACAATATTTCTCCTCCATCCTAACCCACACTATTCCTTGTCCTTCCCACCACCGCCGCACCTTGTCCACATTTGCCGCCCAATAATAATGAAGCACGTTTGGCAACGCCAATCCCCCCTGCTACCTCTGCCTCTGTAGCAGGGTCCTCCCCACCCTTGGCACCTTTTTGCCCATCCAAAGTCAGAGATAATTGTGTCCACTTTCCGAAAAAAGCCTTTGGTATAAAGAGCGGGAGAGCCTGAAAGATAAACCTCATTTATCTTCCCTGGCTCTGACACTACGTCCCCAGCCCCAGTCCGGTTCTTCAATGTTTCCCTGGATCAGCCTGCGGCTCACCTTCTCCCTATACTCTTATCGCACCCCTCTTGCCCTCCGCAGTTACCCTGCTGCCCTCCCCATTGTCAGCCTGTCAAATTGCCCTGCAACGTTTTGGTGGTGGCAGCCCTCAGGGTGTGGGGGCTATGGAGGCAGCACATGAGACTGGAGGGGGCGTCAGTGTGTCCACCGATCTGTGACAATCACCTGTTTGTCCCGGGGGGCCTGGATGGGGGCTTTAAGATATAGCAGCGGGCAGGGATTCAGAGGTATGAGGATCTTATTCATCCAGGAGGGCTTTCCGACCTTGGAGACTTTAGAGGAGTTTGATTTGCCAGGTAGGAACGGGTTTTGGTATCTTCACGTGCGGGACTTTGTACGGAGACAGGTCCCAAGCTTTCCTCACCTCCCCCTGAGGGGACTACAGGATAAGGTGCTGTCAAAAACAGGGGTTGGAGGTGGGAAGTGTTCGGACATATACAGGGAGTTGTTAGAGTGGGAAGGGGCCCCTGTCAGAGAGGTGAAGAGGAAGTGGGAAGAGGAGCTAGGAGGGGAGCTGGAAACTGAACTGTGGGAAAAAGCCTTGAAAAGGGTAAATGCATCTTCTCCTTGTGCTAGAGGTAGCTTGATTCAGTTCAAAGTAATCCACAGGACCCACATGACGGTAGCCCGAATGAGTAGGTTCTTCGAGGAGATGGAGGATAGATGTGGGGGTAGCCCAGCCAACCATGTTCAGCTGTTTTGGGCATGTCCGAAACTGGGGGAATTCTGGCAGGGATTTGCAGATGTTATGTTGGAAGTCCTGGAAGGCAGGGTAACTCCGAGACCAGAATTAGCAATATTTGGGGTGTCGGAGGATCCGGGGGCAAAGTGGGGAGGGAGGCCGATATCCTGACCTTCTCCACCTTGGTTACCCAAAGAATGATCTTGCTGAGATGGAGGGACTCGGAGCCCCCGAAATCAGGAGTGTGGGGTCAGCAATATGGTAGGGTCTCTCAGTACGGAGAAAATCAAGTTCGCTCTGAGAGGATCAATACAGGGATTCACCTGGAGTTGGCAGCCGTTCATCGGTTTCTTTAAGAAAAACTGAACATCAGCAGTGTGGGGGGGGGGGAAAGGAAAAAGTGGGGGGTGGGGGAGGAAAACCAGAGGCATGGTAATGTTAAGTAAGGACAGGGAACTTGGTATACGGGTAATTGGGGATAGGGCGGGAGAAATGGGGTATGTGGTTTGTTATTTTAGGGGGTATTTTGTGCGTCGACCAGCATGGTTGTTTTCGAAATGTCAGCATGTTAAATTGTGAAAATTACAAATGGTTCAATAAAATATATTCCAAAAAATTATTTTCCAAATGTGTTGCTATTACTTACTCAATGATCAATCCCAATATTTTTCCATAAATACATAATTGGCCTATTGTTACCCACTTTTTGCCTCCCTCCCTTTTTGAATAGAGGTGTCACATTGACAATTTTCCAATACTCTGGTACTTTCCAGAATCCAGTATCTTTCACCATGAAGACTGATGCAAAGTATTTATTTAACTTGTCTTCCATTTCCTGGTTCCCCAGTCTCATTCGCCACTCTCTCTTCCTTTTTAGATATTTAAAGAAAATCTTACTGTCTGTTTTATATAACTTGCTAGTTTACCCTTGGCAGCTTATCTTTTCCCTCATGATGTTTTTGGTCCACTTTGTTATTTAAAAAAAAATGTTCCCAATCCTCTGGCTTACACTTAATCTTTGCTACAATTTATATGTTTCTCTCAGTTAAACACAATGGTTAACTTCCTTGGTTGATTTATCCCCTTCCTAGAATCCCTACTCCTCATTGGGATATAAGTTGTTAGGAGTCATGAACTATTTTCATAAACGTTTGCCATTGCTGTTCAACTGCCTTTTCTGCAAAACCTCTTTCGAAATCCACTCCAGTCAACTCTGCCGTTATAATTAACCTTATTTAACTTTAGCACAGTTGTTTCTGACCCAAATTTCTCTCTCAAACTGAATTCTAAGTTCTACCATGTTATGATCACTGTTTCTTAGGGGATTATCAACTCTGAGATTGTTTATTAAACCTGCCTCATTATAAATTGCCAGATCCAAGATAGCCTGATTCCTGGTTGGATCCACAACATATTGTTCTAGGAAGCTGACCCAAGTATACTATGAACTCTTCCTCATAGCTACCTCTGCCAATTTGATTTCCCCAACCCACATGAAGATTAATGTCAACCATGATTAATGTACTGCCTTTTTTACATGCCCTCATTATCTCCTGATTTATTCTCCAACCACAGTATAGCTTCTGTTTGGTGTCCTAAAGACTACTTCCACCTGTGCAGTCTTTCCCTTGTTATTTCTTGCATCCATATGGATCCATAGAATTATAAAATCCCTACAGTGCAGAAGAAGGCCACATGATCCATTGAGCCAGCACTGACCCTTTGAAGGAGCACTCTATGCATGTCCACTCCCCTGCCCTATCCCTGTTACCCTATAATCTAGTCTGCGCATCCCTGGGCAGTGAGGGGCAATTCAGCATGGCTAGTCCACCTAGCCTGCTCATCTTTGGACTGCGGAAGGAAACCGTAGCACCAGGAGGAAACCCACGCAGTCATGGGAGAACACGCAAACTCCACACAGAGAGTGACCCAAGGCCAGAATTCAACCTGGGATCCTGGCGCTGTGAGGCTGCAGTGTGAACCATTGTGCCACTCGCCGCCCAATTACGTTTACATATTTTGACCCAGGATCATTTCTTGCTATCGTACTTATTTTGTCTTGTACGAACAAAGCTACTCCACCACCCTTTCCTTCCTGCCTGTCCTGACCAAAAGTCACACACCCCTGAATAATGAACCCTGACACTGGTCAGCAACACAGCCGTCTGAATTCTCTCTTTGCTGCAGAGAACAGTGTCAATCCCGCTCACTGTCCCCTACATTCTTGTGTGCTCCCCCTCACTTCATTGGCATTCTGTATCATGGTGTCATGGTCAGTCAGTTCATCCACCCTGTGTGATGATATGCGTAAGGAATCATGTAAATAGTGATATAAATGACCTCCAACCAGCAGGTGGCAGTGTAAATCTACCACTTGACTGCATCTTGAGGAGTCTGGAGATAGTCGTGTTAGTGGATAGTCACACTTGCTCTAGGATAAAGTTTGTAATATATTTCTCATAGTTATCTGAACCATGCATTTATTTTATAATAAAACTAGTCAAGAATTAGACGTTCTATTGTGCATAATTCCTACCAGCCAAGCACCAGAACGTAACACCCTGCAGCCCTCACTCTCAACAAGCTGAAAGAAACTCAAGCGTTTTGGACAATTGCATTTCAGAGGCCGACATTCCTGCCCTCTAGGTCCCCTTACCTGACTCAGCTGCAGTTACACCCTCCTGTCCCTGTCCACATTCTAAATGAGAAGACCCTATCCCAAGGAGTGTGACCACCACTCCAGGCATTGCTGTTCATGGCTGTTTGTTCCACGTGCCTTTTCATTTTGTGCCTGTACAGCTTTCTGACCCGCTGTGGATATAGGATGTTCTCCTTTCCCTCTTCCACCATATCTCTAGTGAAGCATTGGAAAAGCTGGGCGTCTGTTCTCTTTCCTATGTTCAGCTATTTTTCTCTGTTTTCCTAATCAAATTCAGCTCACCTATCCCAGCCACATTGCATCTCCCCTTTTAGGAGGCCCAGGTTACCTTGCATTAGCAAGTAATGATATTGAGTCCACTGTTCAATCAGCAGTGCAGTTAATAAGTGCCACAGCAGAAATCAGGTTGAACAGGTAACATAATCAAATTTTCCACTTGCAATCGAACATGTTTTTTTATAAGCCCTCCTCCATTCTTTGCTCTTCTGATTTGGAATTATTAAGCCTCTGATCTTGTCTTGTACAGTTTTCTTCCAGCTCCCTTCCTCCTCAAAATATATTTAGATTGTGTGCACAGTCCAGGCAGATAGTTGCATACAAGAAAAACATAGGACATATGATCAATACACAATGTAAATACATAGACACAGGTATTGGGTGAAACAGATGGAGTGCAGTGCTATGCAGTAGGGAAGATGTGTGGAGAGATCAGTTGAATCCATAAGAGGGTCATTCAGAAATTTGGTAACAGCGGGGAAGAAGCTGTTTTTGAATCTGTTTGTGCGTGTTCTCAGACTTTTGTATTGCCTACCCAATGGAAGAGGTTGGAAGAGAGAATAACCTGGGTGGGGAGGGTCTTTTATTATGCTGCCCGCTTTCCCAAGGCAGTGGTAGGTGTAGATAGAGTCAATAGATGGGAGGTGGGTTTGCGTGATGGACTGGACTGTGTTCATGACTCTCTGTAGTTTCTTACGGTCTTTGGCCAAGCAGTTGCCATACCAGGCTGTGATGCAGCCAGATAGGATGCTTTCTATAGTGCATCTTTCTAAGAGTCAATGTGGGCATGCTGAATTTCCTTAGTTTCCTGAGGAAGCATAGACGCTGTTGTGCTTTCTTGTTTGTAGCATCAATGTGAGTGTATCAGGACAGAGTGTTGATGTGCACACCTAGGAATTTGAAGATGTCAACCATCTCCATCTCGGCACCATTGATGCAGACAGGGGTGTGTACGATACTTTGCTTCCTGAAGTCAAATGACCAACTCCTTAGTTTTGCTGGTATTTAGGGAGAGATTGTTGTATGAACTAAATCATAAACTTATTTTTTCATTAACAAATTCTTGCCTAACTTGTTTTTTATGCACTGTAGCGAGGGAAAACAGAGGTTATTTACACCTCCTTTTATGTTACAGGAACACAAGTGTGCCCTGCGGATTCGCATTGGCAAATAGCTTGGTTTTTAAGAAAGTTCGTGTTTTACTGGGCCTGGATAATTGTACAAAGTACTTTACAGGAGCAGCACCCATTACCAAAGATACATTGGAGTTCTTCCTCAGCCTTGGTATCCCAATTTTTGAACTCTACGGAATGAGTGAGAGTACTGGTCCACACACCGTCTCGCAGAAAAATTACTTTCGAATTACAAGGTCTGTGTATATACTCGTACTAATGTAGTCAAACTGAATCACTTCTAAATTCTTGCAGAGAGCAATTGTTTAATTTAGTTTGTAAATTTGCAGAGCCTGTATGTTTTAAATAATAGCTCATTCTCTAACACAAGAATATTTTTAGGATTTGCATTATTTTTATCTTTTCCACCTAACACAATTTTCCTTTATTTCCTTCTGACTTAAACCTCTTATTTTTATGGGTCAACGGTTACTCTAGGTAGTCTGCTCAAATGACCTCAACTGTCTTCTTGAAAAGTTTAAGTTATTTGGATGAATGGTAAACTAAAGACTGGATTGGTAAAGACACTCATCTTCTGTTGATACTGAAGACTGCTTTGTCCGATTGATGAAATAAGCATTGAAAAATATTTCAGTTATGCATTTAATTGCATTACCTATTGCTCTGTGTCAGTTGAGCTGAATGGCAGTGCTCTCGCTTCTCATCAGAAGATTGTGGATTCAAGGACCACTCCAGGAAACACAGCGGACAATTCAGTGCTACAATGTTTAGCTGTTACCTTTCAGGTAGGTAAGTGGGTGTAAGAAGTTCCATCCAAAAATAAGATGCGGCAAAACATTGGAGATCTGAAATAAAAACAGAAATGCTGGAAATACTCGGCTGATAAGGCAGCATCAGTGGAGTGAGAAATAGAGTTGATATATCATCACAATTGGAAAGATTTGGAGAATGGAACAGGTTTTAAAGAAGCACAGAGCAGAGGAAGAGGGGAAGGAGGAAACCTAATATAATAATCTTTATTGTCACAAGTAGGCTTACATTAACACTGCAATGAAGTTACTGTGAAAACCCCCTTGTTCCAACGCCTGTTCGGGTACACAAAGGGAGAATTCAGAATGTCCAAATTACCTAACAGCACGTCTTTCGGGACTTGTGGAAGGAAACCGCAGCACGCGGAGGAAACCCACGCAGACACGGGGAGAATGTGCTTACTCCGCAGACAGTGACCCAAGCCTGGAATTGAACCCGGGACCCTGGCATTGTGAAGCAACAGTGCTAACCAATGTGCTACCGTGCCGCCCATGGTAACAAAAGGAAAGACTTGAATAGGCTGTAAGGTAGGAGAGACTAAATGACAAATGAATGATGGTGCCAGGCAAAATGGGGTAGTAATGGAACAAGTAAACAAATAGAAAATGGGCCTAGGGACGGTGCGAATAGGAGAATCATTGCCAACAGTTCAGATGCTTTCTGACAAAATAGGGATAGAGTTCTGGTTGGAAATTGTTGACCTCAATGTTGAGTTCAGTGGGATGTAAAGTGCCTAATTGGAAGATGAGTATTGTTCCTTGTGCTCCATTGGAAGAGGGTAGGATACTAAGGAAAGAGGACAAAGTGAGGAAGAAATTTAAAATGACAGGAAGATTGGTGTCACAAACATGGACCGAGCAAAGTGGTCATCCAATGTCTGTTCATTCTCGTTAATGCAGACGTAAACACATCATGAGCCATGACTCCAGTGTATGAAATGGAAAGAAATAAAGGTAAAGTCGCCATAGTCCCAGATGACCAGAGGCTGCTTTCCCCTTTTGAGGGGGAAAGCTGACTGGTGGTGATTTAACCTAAAGATCACCATACCTCAGGTGAGGGGCAAGGTTGAGAATGCTAAATGACCTTTATGAATAACTTCAGCCGGCATGGGAATTGAACCTATGCTATTGGCCTTGCTCTGCTATCTAGCCAAGTGAGCTAAACCGGCCCCCCAAAAAAGTTCAAGTAAATCGCTCTTTCACCTGGAGGGAGCGTTTTGGCTTTGAATAATAGATAGGGAAGAGGTTAAAGGGCAGGCATTGCATTTCCTGTGCGTGCATATGAAGGAAAAAAGCTATTGGGGATAATTGAGGAGCAGACCAGGTTTCCATAGAAGAAATAGCCCTTTATGAAATGTTGAGTGATAGCGAGGGGATGGTGTATTTGTGGTGGCATTAACTTAGACGTGGTGGAAATGGCAGAGGGCGGTCCACTGGACATGGAGGGTGTAAGAAGAGGACTGGGCGAACCCTAATGGGAAGAAGGCATGGGGTTAGAGCAGAAGTGCAGCAATGGACTTCCAGTGGCGGACATGAAGTGAGTGGTTGCATTTGGTAGATCCCGATCAAGGTGGAATTTCCCGGTCCTTCCCCATCTGAGGGGTGGAATTTTGGATGGAAAGAGGTGTAGGAGTACCAGGAGAAGGTGTAACTCCTGTGGTGTGGCTGTTGGATGGATCCATGAAGTAGGGGTAGGACGAGAAGAAGGGAGCTGGAGAGTCTTTGTGCGCCATTGGTTTAAGATGGCAAAGGGCCTGTTCTGCCTGCCTATGTCAACGGAGCCTGGTGGACTTTGTAAATGAGAGTTTAGCCAGCAGAGAAGGGAAGCCCTGGAGGACCTGGCCGAATAGTTAGAGCCACTCAAAGCAGCGATTGAGAGTGGAGCAGAGGCTGGAGACCCAGGGCCAGGCGACCAGAAAGTGGAGGAGGCGAAGGGGAGCATGAGGAGCAGCTCGTCTCATTGGTGGTCGAGGTGGGGGTGATGCTTGAGACTCAAATGAGGCTGAAGGAGAAGGTGGAGGATCTGGAGAACCGATCCAGAAGGCAATATTTATGGATAGTGAAGATGCCTGAAGGCATTGAAGGTGCGGAGGCCGATACGTATGTGGCCAAAAATGCTGGAGCAGCTGATGGGGGAGGGGGACTTTGACCATCCTCAGGAGGTCAACCGAGTGCATAGAGCGTTGATGAGGAGGCAGTAGGCAGACGAGCTGCCAAGGGCGATGGTGCAGTTGCACCGCTTCTTGGACAAAGAGAAGATTCTTCGGTGGGCGAGGCAGATGTGGAAGTGCACCTGGGAGGGGAACGAGCTGCGGATGAACCAGAAGAGGAGCGCCGGGTTTAATCGGGTCAAGGCTGCCCTCTTCAAGAAGGAGGTGAAGTTTAGGGTGCTGTACCTGGCCCACCTCTGGGTTACATTCTAAAATAGAGAATACTATTTTGGTACGCCAGAGGAGGAGATGGAATTTTTGAGGGACAATGGACTGGCAGAAGAGGAAGGACATTGAACTTTTGAGGTATTTTCTTTCTGTTGTTTTTGCAAAACATTTTATCCTTTGAAATGGTTTGCTGAGTTTGCTGGTGGGGTGCTTGGGAGCATCAAGGATGTTTGCATTTTTTTTCTTTTTCTTGAGTGTGGACGGGTGAGGGGATGGGACTCGGAGTAGGAGATTTGGAGGCCTTGGGTGGGGGCTGCAATGCTAGCTGTGGGGGCTAGTTAACGGGAACACGGGGGGGGGGGGGGGTGGTCAGGTGGTGTAGGGGAGAGTGAATGGGGTTGTTGTTTGGTTTTGGGTAGGGGTGCTGACAAAGGTGCGGTCGTGGTGGCGCAATTGGAAAAGGAGTGATGACAGTGGACAACCGAGGGTGTACCTGGAGGGCCACGTGACATGGGAGGGGGCAGGCCCAAAAATGGATCTGGTTGATCGGCTGGGGAAGGGCCGGGGAGCCACCTGACCAGGCTGGTCACGTGGAATGTAAGGGGGCTGAATGGGCCGGTCAAACGGTCATGTGTGTTCGTGCACTTGAGGTATCTGAAGACGAATGTGGCTTTTCTACATGAAATGCATTTCAAGACTGGAGATCAGACAGGGTTGAGAAAAGGATGAGTGGGGCAGGTATTCCACTCGGGACTGGACATGAAGGCAAGGGGGGGGGGGGGGGTGGCGGTGAATAAGCGGGTGTCGTTCGAGGTGGGGAATATTGTGGCAGATTCCGGGGGGAGGTTTGTGATGGTGAGTGGGAAGCTCGAGGGTTCCTGGTGGTCCTGGTAAACATTTATGTCCCAAATTGGAAGGCTGTGGAGTTTGTGGCGGGTGCTGGGAAGATTCCTGACCTGGACTTGCACCGGTTGATCATGGGGGATTTTACTATGGTCATCGAGCCAAATTTGAGCCCAAGGTGGTGAAGGTGCCGGTGGTGGCAAAAGAACTGAAGGGGTTTAAGGAGTGTATGGGAGGGGTGGGCAAGGTGTTGTTGGCGGGGATGGTCATCTCCGAGTATTCACCGATTGTGGTCGCAGACCACGTGCCGCACTGGGTGGATTTGCGAGTGGACGAAGGGGCGGGGCTGGCAGCGCCACAGTGGAGGTTGTTGGCGGATAAGGTGTAAGAGCAGGTGAGGGCTACCATTCGGGGTTGCGTGAAGCTGAACAACATAGGGAGATCATGCCTACCACCCTGCTGGAGGCACTCAAGGCGATGGCTCAGGGGAAGTTTATCTTGATTCAGGCACATAGGGAGAAGAGGGAACTGGCAGAGATGGCAAGGCTGGTGGAGGAGATTTTGAGGGTGGACAGGAGGCACTTATGTTTCTATTCCTGGTAGCATGTTATACTACCATGATGGTAATATGCTGTATTCTTTGTCCTTTCTTCCATAATGACACAGTGTAGTGTTGACAAAGAATATACCAATCAAAAGATTGAAATAAAACTAATTTATTATTACACTAATTAAATGAAGTTTGAACGCTCTACTGAGCTGCAGATAATTAAATGATATTGAATCTATCTTACAGTACTCAATAATCTATCTAGTCACTAACTACACTATGATCTAACCTCGCGCTATCTCTATCTACTCTAAGCTTCTTCTTGTGCTTTCACCATGCTTCTCCTTAGGCTACTCTTCATACTTCTTCCATAATTCTTTTCGAAACAATGTCCTGTTCTTCGTGACATTGCAGTGGACTGTGCTGTTAAGGTGTCCTTCAGTTTCACAGTTGTACCATTGTGTACAGTCTGTTGTTCCGTTGTTTCTCTTTTAGTGCTCAAGAACTGTTCCTTCTGGATTGTTTGATTCATGTTCAAACTTTTTAGTATAGTGCCCTTTGTTTTATCTGATGTTGCATTAACCTTTATGATCTTGGGTTCATGTGAATGATCTGATGTTTCGCTGAGCTTGGTGACATCAGTCCTTTCTGGATGATTGGGTGTATCTTTGGTGCTCCTCTACTGGAATCGACTTGTCCAAGATGTAATTTTCTTGTAGGTTGTTTACAATTAATCTGTGCTCAATTGAGTCATTCATTGTTTCACACTGATTACCATGTTCTTTTGTACAGTCCAGCTGAGATGTGTCGGTCTCGCTGTGGTCCTGCGCATCTTGTATGCTAATTGTGATCACTTTGTCGCTATTCGCAAAGACAGTGAGTAGACATTCATTGCCTTTGTTTTGTTGATCCAATAAGCTGGATCGATCTTCATAGTCTTCTTCTTGTTGATCAAATATGCTGGATACACCTGCATAGTCATTTGTATTGTTCTCTCTGTGGAGTCTTTCATCGCTCTCTGTGTGGAGTCTTTCATCGCTCTCTGTGTGGAGTCTTTCATCGCTCTCTGTGTGGAGTCTTTCATTGCTCTCTGTAGAGTCTTTCAGTGCTCTCTCTGTAGAGTCTTTCAGCGCTCTCTCTGTGGAGTCTTTCAACGCTCTCTCTGGAGTGTTTCATCGCGCTCTCTGGAGTCTTTCATCGCTCTCTCTGTGGAGTCTTTCATCGCTCTCTCTGTGGAGTCTTTCATCGCTCTCTGTGGAGTCTTTCATCGCTCTCTCTGTGGAGTCTTTCATCGCTCTCTGTGGAGTCTTTCATCGCTCTCTCTGTGGAGTCTTTCATCGCTCTCTCTGTGGAGTCTTTCATCGCTCTCTCTGTGGAGTCTTTCATCGCTCTATCTGTGGAGTCTTTCAGCGCTCTCTCTGTGGAGTCTTTCAGCGCTCTCTCTGTGGAGTCTTTCAGCGCTCTCTCTGTGGAGTCTTTCAGCGCTCTCTCTGTGGAGTCTTTCAGCGCTCTCTCTGTGGCGTCTTTCAGCGCTCTCTCTGTGGAGTCTTTCAGCGCTCTCTCTGTGGAGTCTTTCAGCGCTCTCTCTGTGGAGTCGTCTTGTCCATTTGACTGGTTACTGCTGTCCATTGTAGCAACTGTATGCAAGGCCATCAATGTACTGGATTCACCATCCTTTAGTAGAGTGGTATTTAGCTTATTCAACACAATAATCCTCAAATTCGAATATCTCTGCCACATCTGAATAATATTCTTCAATGTACAATTGATCTTCTTTAGTTATAGATCTTTTAAAATTTTCTTCATGCTGCACTTTGTTCCATGGTGCTGCAAAAGTTTTCTTCAACTGTTTGTTTAAATTCAGGCAAGGTTTGCCTTGAGGTAAAAAAACCCTCAAATTTCCGGGCAGTTTCCCTTTAAGTGCGCGTGTCCAAAATGTTCTGTCATCATGACGTTCGTGATGTCATGAGCAAACCTCGATTGTGCATGTGCAAATCAATCGTCTTCTGGATTGCGTTCTTTTTTCATCTGCACATGCGCAGAATGATATTTTTCCTGTTCGTGCCTTTTTTCTAAGCGCGCATGTGCAAACTGATCACGCAAACGCTCAGAGCGTCCAGAATCGGAATTGCGCATTTTTTTCAGACGCGCTTGCGCACAGTCGTCTTTTTGAGCATGATTAATTTTTAATTGCGCCATATCTTCAACGGAAGGAAAAAATTTTTTTACTTTGACGATTTAACGTTTCGGCATTTCTATTTTTAGATTGTTTTCTCACATTGCACATTTTAATCAAATCTTGAGACAGCATTTTTTGGTTCTTGCAGTCTTTTGCTGAGCTTTTCATTACTTTCAGAATAATAATTACATTTTTCAACTATCAGTTCAAAGTTACTTTTTCAGCATCATTCTTAAAATGGAATGTGTTGTACACTTCTGTGGCCTGTTGTCCAGCTATTAGTAAAAATAAAGCAGTTTTTCGCTCATCTCCGGCAGTTTCTAGGTTGGAGGATGAGAGATACAGTTGAAATCTTGTTTAAACACTCGCCAGTTAACAATTAGTTGACCAGTTCTCTGGAGGTGCTGTCAAGATTGCAGTTGTTCCATCAGTTTGGGATTCTTTGGAGTCTCGCAGTAGCAGGTCTTTGTCGCGTGCTAGTTTCTTGTTAATTAGATTCCAGCTAAACTATCTACATAGCTTCAGTAGTAACTCTGATACCATGTTATATTGTAGTACATTAAGATTTAAAGCTATCCACTCCTTCTATCATGTTATGTTTCAACTCCTGCTAGCATGTTATATTATCATGATTGGTAATATGTTGTATTCTTTGCCCATCCTTCCAGAATGGCCCGATTGTAGTGTTGGCAAAGAATATACCAATCAAAAGATTGAAATAAAACTAATTTATTGTTCGGCTACTAATTAAATGAAGTTGGAACACTCTACTGAGCTGCAGATAATAATTAAATGATTTTGAATCTGTCCTAATAGTACGCAATAAGCTATTTAGTCACTAACTACACTATGATCTAACCTCATGCTATCTCTATTTACTATAAGCTTCTTCTTGTGCTTTCACCATGCTTCTCCTTTGGCTGCTCTTCATACTTCTCCTTCGAACTTCTCTCTATGCTTCTCCTCTCAGCTATTCTCGGAATTCCCTGAGACTGCCTTAAATACAGAGCAGTAGTAATGCCCTCTAGTGTTTGATTTACACAGAGAAGTAATTATTAACCCTTCCGAAACTAACTATATTCCTATCATTACAGTGCACTGAGGCCCTGGAGGCAAGGTTGTTGAGGGAAAGGCAGATGGTTCCAGATGGAGTTTGGATTGGTGTCCACGGAGAAGGTGGTAGGGCAGTTGCGAAGGGCAGGGGGGCAATATATGAGTATGGAGAGAAGGTGAGCAGGGTGCTGGCCCACCAATTTGGGAAACGGGAGGTGTCAAGGGAGATTGGTAGAATGAAGGATGGGATGGGAAGGGTGGTGCTGGTCCCGGTGGGGTGAATGGGGTGTTTGAGGAATTTTAACAGGAGGTTTTTTGAGTCGGAGCCCCTGACTTTGGGGGGGGGGGGGGGGGGGGAAATGCGGCAGTTCCTGGATGGGTTGAAGATTCGTAGGCTGGAGGAGGAGTTGGTGAAAGGGTAGGGGTGATGCAAAGGGGAAGTGATGGAGTGTATGGGATTGATGCAGGCAAGGAAGGCCGCAGGGGCGGATGGGTTCCTGATGGAGTTTTATAAAAGGTTTGCGGGGGGATGGGACCTTGGGCTATTGCTGGTGAGGGCATACAATGAGGCTAGGGAGAGGGGGGAACGCCCCCCTACACTATCGCAGGCATCCATCTCCCTGATATTGAAAAAAGATGAGCTGGAGCAGTGTGGATCATACTGTTCGATATCGCTGTTGAATGTGGACGTTAAGTTATTGGTGAAGGTGTTGGCTTGGCGAATTGAGGACTGTGGCCCGGGGACAATAGGTGAGGACCAAACTGTGTTTGTAAAAGGGAGACAGTTGTTGGCAAATGTGGGAGGTTGCTTTAAGTGATTATGATGCCCCCGGAGGGGCAGGAAGTGGCAGCGGCAATGGACGCGAATAAGGGTTTCGGCCGGGTGGAGTGAGAATATCTGTGGGAGGTGCCGGGGGGTGGTTTGGGATAGGATTTGTGGACTGGGTCCAGTTGCTGTATAAGCCACTGGTCGCAAGTGTGCAGACGAACCGGGTGACCTTGGGATATTTCAGGTTGCACAGTGGGACCAGGCAGGGGTGCCAGCTTCTCCCCATTGCTTTTTTCCTTGGCACTGGAGCCATTGGGAATAGCGCTTAAGGCGCCTAGGGATTGAAGAGGGATTGTTAGGGTGCGGGGCGAGGGGGTCGTCGAGCACAGAGTTTTATTGTATGCAGTTGACCTGTTGTATATGGGGGGGGGGTTTATTGGCAGGATTTTGGAGTAATTCGGTTCTCCGGGTACAAGTTGAACAAGGGAAAGAACGAAGTGCTCCTGATTGAGATCTGAGGGTGGGAGAGCAGGTTAGGAGAGCTGCCATTCAAGGTGGTGGGGCTGAGCTTTAGATACTTGGGCATTCAGGTGACAGGCAGTTGAGCGCAGCTTCACAAGTTAAATTTGACTCGGCTAGTGGAGCAGATGCAGGGGGATTATAAGAGGTGGGATGTGCTGCCACTGTCGCTGGCGGGATTGGTGTAGACAGTGAAGGGTGACGGTGCTGCCAAGGTTCCTGTTCATGTTTCAGAAGCTACTGATCTATCTCACAAAGTAATTCTTTAAGAAGGTTAATGCGTTGATCACAGGGTTTGTATGGGCGGGGAAGACCAGTGGGTCAAGAGGGCTTTTTTGGGGCGGGGTTGGTGCTGCTGAATATAATGAATTACTATGGGTGGCAAATATCGTTAAGGTCAGGAAATGAGTAGTGGAGGAGGGGTTGGTATGGGGGCGGATGGAGGCAACGTCTTATAGGGGAACAAGTTTTAAGGGCATTGTTGACAGCGCCTCTGCCGTTCTCGCCAGCCAGGTACACCATGAGCCCAGAGATGGTGGTGGTCTTGAGGGAATGGAGTACTGTAGGCAACATTTGAGTCTGGAGGGGCCTCGGTTTGGGCATCGATCTGTGATAATCATAGGTTTGCACCCATGGGGCCGGATGCAAGGTTTCAGGGGAGGCGGCATCCAGGGATTGAGTGAATTGGGGACCTGTTTGTAGGGGTCAGCTTTGTGCAATTAGAGGATCTGGAGGAAGGATATGAGCTGCTCAGGGGCAATGGTTGTCGGTACTTGCAGGTCTGTGATTTCGTTAGATGGGAGATGCCGTCCTTTGCCGGGTTGACATCCTTGGGGTTGCAAGATGAGGTGTTGTTGAAGGGGGAGGAAGGTGTCCGAGATCTACAAGGAGCTGATGGATTGGGAGGTGGCCCTGATGGGAGACATTAAATGGAAGTGGGAGGAGGAGCTGGGGGTGGAGGTGGAGGCTGGGACATGGGAGGAGGCTCTGTGTGGAGGGTGAATGTGTCCTCAACATGTGCGAGGCTCAGTCTTATTCAGTTTAAAGTAGTCCACAGGGCACATTTGACGGTGACAAGGATGAGTAGGTTCTTTGAGGGAGTAGACGACCGGTATGGATGGTGTGTGGGGAGGTCCGTGAATCATATCCACATGTTTTAGGCATGTCTGAAACTGAAGGGGTTCTGCCAGGGGTTTGCAGACTTAATGTCTGAGATAATGGGGTGGAGATGGCCCCGAGTCCAAGGGTTAGTGATATTTACAGTGTCGGGAGACCTGGGAATCCAAGAGCGAGAGAGGCCGATGTCTTGGTCTTTGCCTTCCTGATATCCCAGAGACGGATTTTGTTTGGGTGGAGGGACTCGGAGCGCAAAAGTAGGGGTGTGGGTGAGTGACCTGGTGAAATTCCTGAGGTTGGGAGTAGATCAAGTTCGTCTTGAGGGGATCAGTCGATGGGTTCACTCAAAGGTGGAAGCCAAAGCCGTTCATTGACTTCTTTTCTGATTTGATTTGATTTATTATTGTCACATGTATTAGTACACAGTGAAAAGTATTGTTTCTTGCATGCTGTACAAACAATGCATACCGTACATAGGGAAGGAAGGAGAGACTGCAGAATATAATGTTACAGTAATAGCAAGCTGTGGAGAAAAGATCAACTTAATACGAGGTATGTCCATTCAAATGTCTGATGGCAGGAGAGATGAATCTGTACTTGAGTCAGTTGGTACATGACCTCAAACTTTGGTATCTTTCCTGACGGAAGAAGGTGGAAGAAAGTATGTCCGGGGTGTGTGGGGTCCTTAATTATGCCCAGTCCATCACACAAACCTGCCTCTCATCAATTGACTCCATTTACACCTCCCGCTGCCTGGGGAAAGCGAGCAGCATGATCAAAGATCCCTCCCATCCGGCTTACTCACTCTTCCAACTTCTTCCATCAGGCAGGAGATACAGAAGTCTGTGAACACGCATGAACAGACTCAAAAACAGCTTCTTCCCCACTGTTACCAGACTCCTAAACGACCCACTTATGGATTGACCTCATTAACACTACACCCTTGAATGCTTCACCCAATGCCAGTGTTACATAATTACATTCTGTACCTTGTGTTGTCCTATTATGTATTTTCTTTTATTTCCTTTTCTTTTCATGTACTTAATGATCTGTTGAGCTGCTCGCAGAAAAATACTTTTCACTGTACCTTGGTACACGTGGCAATAAACAAAATCCAATCCAATCCAAGCTCCACCCTGCACTTTCTGTACTCCACTAATGCCTCAGCTGATTTGCTCCCCATGTACCTTCTAAAACCTCTCTTTTCCTTCTCATCGTAGCCTGAGTATCTCTGATCATCCATGGCTCTCTGGACTTGTTACTCCTTCCTATCACCCAATGAGGGTAGTGCAGTTGATGGAGTTTATATGAATTTCAGTAAAGCCTTTTGACAAGGTCCCACACTCCAAAGACTTATTAAGAAGGCAACTGCACTTGGAATACATTATTCATCATTTTATATTAATGACATGGATAACCATATAGGGATTGGATCAGTAAGTTTGCGGATGCCACAAAGATTGGCCGGGTGGTTAATTGGGAGGTTGAGTGTCTTGGGTATAGATATAGACGGGATGGTCAAATGGACAGAAAGGTGACAGGTGGCGTTTAACACTGAAAAATGTGAGGTGAAACATAGAATCATAGAATTTACAGTGCAGAAGGAAGCCATTCGGCCCGTCGACCATTGGAAAGAGCACCCTGCTCAAGCTCATGCCTCCACCCCATCCCTGAAACCCAGTAACCCCACCTAACGTTTTGGACACTAAGGGGAAATTTAGCATGGCCGATCCACCTAACCTGCCTATCTTTGGATTGTGGGAGGAAACCGGGGCACCTGGAAGAAACCCACACAGACACGGGGAGAAAGTGCAAACTCCACAGAGAGTGACCCGAGGTCGGAATTGAACTTGGGTCCCCGGAGCTGTGAAGCAGCAGTGCTAACCACTATGCCACCATGCCTTCACCTCCGGATATACTTTGCAAGGAGTAATTTGACAAGGAAGTATTCAATGAATGGCTTGACACTAGGAAGTAAAGGGACCTTTGCTTGTTTGTCCATAGATCTCTGAAGGTGGAAGGACAGGTTAATAGGCTGGTGAAAAAGGCATTCAGAACACTTGCCTTAATTATTGAGGCATAGGTTACAGAAGCATGGAGGTTGTTGGAGTTATATAGAACTTTGAGGCTGGAGTTGTGCAGTTCTGGTTGCCACATTAAAGGAAGAGGATGATTGCACTGAGGGGGTGCAGAGGAGATTCACCAGGATGTTGTCTGGGATGGAACATTTAAGCTAAAACTGGATAGGCTTGGATTGTTTTAATTGGAGCAGGGAAGATTGCGGGCTGGCTTGAGGTGTACAAGATTGAGGGGACATGGGCAGGGTGGATAGAGAGCAGCTGCTCCTTTAGCACAGTGGTTATCACTGTTGCTTCACAGCGCCAGGATCCCAGGTTCATTCCCACTTGGTCACTGTCTGCAGAGTCTGCACGTTTTCCCCGTGTCTGCGTGCGTTTCTTCCAGGTGCACCGGTTTCCTCCAACAAGTCCTGAAAGACGTGCTTGTTAGGTGAATTGGACATTCTGAATTCTCCCTCTGTGTACCCGAACACAGAGACGCCGGAGTGTGGCGACTATGGGATTTTCCCAGTATTAAGCCTACTTGTGACAATAATAACGATTATTATTATATTTGAAGACTCAGTCACGAGGGAACACAAGTTCAAGGTGAAGGGCAGGAGGTTTCGGGCAATGTGAGGAAAAACCTTTTTTATCCAGAGGGTGGTTATGGACTGGAAAGCACTGGCTGGAAGGGAGACAGTGGCGGGTTGACTCACATCCTTTAAAAAGTACCTGAATGAGCACTTGACACATCATCACATTCAAGGCTATGGCTGAGTGCTGGCAAGTGGGATTAGGTATGTATGTCAAGTGTTTTCAGACTCTGGTGTTGGTGGAGACCCAATTGGCCGAAGGGTCTCCTGCACTGTGATTCTGTGATTCTCAACTGTATGGGCCAGGGCTTAGAAACTCCAAAGTATATTATGAAGTCCACCTAACCTACAACCTTTAAGTTGAATTTGGTTGGAATGAGCACAAGAGCCTTCCTTTAAGGTGTGATTCAACAGTCTTCCCAGAACTTTAATCAAAACCAGCTTTATTCTAAAAACGTAGTTAACATTTATATAAACACACATTAAGAATTTTTAGCAATTACAAACATAAAGACGCCCCACAGCTATAGTAACCTATAACATTTAATGAATTCCCCTCAACTGTTCCAATTCAAAAACAAAATCCCATAAACCCCCCGTTTCAAGGGTGTGGCCCAGCACTCTGCATTCTCATTTGAATAAGACTGGCTTTCCATGAGATTCAGAGCCTGTCTCACCAGCAGGTTTAAACCCTTCCAAGAAGCAAACTACATATTTTATGTTACCAAAGCAGATAGCTATAATCAATTTGTTTTTACTGGAACAGATATTTAAAATGAAAATAGAGACAAGCCAAGACACTTATTTTTCTCTGTCTGTTGCTCACAGCAGTCAAAACTGAAAGCGAAAGTAAAAACAGCTCACACAGCCACTGTCCAGCTCCACCCACAAAATGACATCACTGAAGCCATGTGATGAGACAAAACCTTTCTTAAAGGGACACTCCCATGACACAACGGGTGGGCATTAAAAATGCTGGTTTAGCCAGGGATGCTCACATTCCATTAAGTTCCATTAAAGGATTCCCTGTGGCTGAGATTTCTGACTCTTTTGCTAGTCCAGGTTAGAAATGTGGAGTTGATGAATGAAGAAACCCATTTGTGGAGTCTTTTAAACTGGCTCTCTGCTGCTGGCACAGGTCATCAGTTATCACTCAATGGCTTTACCAGCTGCCATTTGTGCATGGTTCAAGACAGTCCCCCAACATGTAAGTTATTATTTGTCATGGAAGGTAGCATATGGTAAAGGAACAAGGTGTATTCATGGAAATGGCATTACTGAGGTTGTTTTGAGTTATAATTCATGGTCTGAAAGTTTGGATTGAATTTTCCCATGTCCCTACCAACAAGCTCAATGGCGGCAGGGTCGGGAGGTAGAATTTGGCAGGAGGCCCAAAAATAGATTTCACACCGGTGTGAGCTTACAGTGGGATATTCAACTGGTGCCCACTATAATAGTTAGGGAACCCCTCTGGTGACCAGTGGGAAACTGATTTGCATCACAATAATGGCAATTGAAGGCCGAACTGGAATCTTCTCCCCCATGTCTGATTCTCCGTTACACCAGCGGGAAAACACACTGGTTCAAAATATGTCTGGACCAATATCGCTTGTAAAAGTAGGGACTTAGCTGTTGAAGGAGGGGCCAAGACACTCCAGATCTCAATCCTCCAGAGGATTCCTGCCAAGGTCATAGAATCATAGAATCTACAGTGCAGAAGGCACTCATTGAGACTACACTGGACCCTGAAAGAGTACCCCACCCAAACCTACACCATCACCCTATCCTTGAACCCAGCAACCCACCTAACTCCTGGACACTATGGGGCTCCCCGAACAGGCGCCAGAATGTGGCGACTAGGGGCTTTTCACAGTAACTTCATTTGAAGCTTACTTATGACAATAAGTGATTTTCATTTGCAGTTTCAAATTCCTAGGGGTGCACATCACCAAAAATCTGTCCTGGTCCACTCACGTTGACGCTATCACCAAGAAAGCACAACAGTACCTATACTTCCTCAGGAAACTAAGGAAATTCGTCATGTCCACATTAACCCTTACCAACTTTTACAGATGCACCATAGAAAGCATCCTATCTGGCTGCATCACAGCCTGGTATGGCAACTGCTTGGCCCAGTACCGCAAGGAACTTCAGAGAGTCGTGAATACCGCCCAGTCCATCACACAAACCTGCCTCCCATCCATGGACTCCACCTAGACCTCCCGCTGCCTGGGCAAAGCGGGCAGCATAATCAAGGATCCCTCCCACCCGGCTTACTCACTTTTTCAACTTCTTCCATCGGGCAGGAGATACAGAAGTCTGAGAACACGCACCAACAGACTGAAAGACAGCTTCTTCCCCACTGTCACCAGACTCCTAAATGACCCTCTTATTGACTGACCTCATTAACACTACACCCTGTATGCTTCATCCGATGCCAATGCTTATGTAGTTACATTGTATATCTTGTGTTGCCCTATTATGTATTTTCTTGTATTTTCTTGAATTTTGTTTAATTCCCCTTTCTTCCCATGTACTGAATGATCTGTTGAGCTGCTTGCAGAAAAATACTTTTCACTGTACCTCGGTACACTTGACAATAAACCAATCCAATCTAATCCAATTCAGCGTGACCAATCCATCCAACCTGCTGAATTATTGTCCTGTGGACCCTAGCGATACACCATGATGTAGTGGCAGGATTAGAAAGGTTAAGAAGGTTTAGTTGCACAATGTGGGCATGAGCTTTAGGCACTTGAACATGGCAGCCACCTATGTAAGTCAGCCGCCAACTGTGTAAATAAACTCTCACTTATTGCACCCTCTCTATGGTTCCTTGTTCTGATGAGATGTCGTCTTGTACTGCTGGCCTGACAACTGGATTCCTCTTCCACAGAAAGGTTGGTGCTCAGTCCAATGTTTCCTCCGTGTTTTTTGCGAGGTTGTCAGCACATTGGTGTCATTTCCTCCCAGTGACTGGCCACATTGGTCATGCCTGTTCCCCATGGAGATTCTGATTGCTTCCCAAAATGTATAGGGCTACCATTACTCATCCCAGTCATTGTCAATCTGTGGTCTCTGCAAATGATACCTTGCTGCTTGACCCCATAAAACATTAGCCTCATCCTCTGGTGACAACTGAACCTCTAAGGCACCAAGAACTAAGGACATCACCATGTTGTGACCCTGGCCATTGAGAGTAAGTGAACTGCCATCAGCCAGAGAGGAGTCAGACATCTGCAGCAGTCCCTTGAGATTCTATGCACTGTGCCCACTGCAAGTTGTCATTATCCTCCTCTAAGGTAGGGACTATGGGCAACCGCTCCCTTCCCGTGACACAAGCCTTCTCAGTGAGGGAAGCAGAACAGACGACCACGATGCACAACAGTCTCTGCGGATTTTTCAGCAACCCTATGGTCTGCTCCACCAAAGTGTGAGGAGCAACCTGAGCCTAGTTATATCTGGTCTCAGCTGCAATTTGTGGCTTCCTCACAGGCATCACTAACCGGGAGAGGAGGTGGCAGTCACTTTTGTAGTTATGTGTCTTCGGACAACATTGTTGGGGTGGGAAGTCAAGGCCAGTCCGAGCCCGGGTGCTGGAGGTTAGACTACAGAACTGTGCATGACAGTCAATGGTGGTCACGATCATGGAGTGGGAAGGCTTGTGTACAGTGTGGGGGTGGTGGACAGAATGGTGTTAAGGTGGTGGCCAGTGCCTCACACATGGCAGTCCTGGGGTTGCATGGGTGCCATTGGTATTGTCATGGTCAGAGGAGGTAGCTGCAGCTTGTAGATGGGGAAGACATAATACAAATGTGGAGAAGCACCCAAAGCAGTGCATTGTGGAATAAAAATGGCTCTAGGCTTCCAAAGATTCCAAAGTGCAATTCAAAGTGCAAAGCCCATTCACCTGAAGAAGGAGCCGTGCTCCGAAAGCTCGTGTTTGAAACAAACCTGTTGGACTTTAACCTGGTGTTGTAAGACTTCTTACTGTGTCCAAAGTGCAAGACAGGGGTGAATTCAAATCCGAATGTGGCAGCCTGATGGTGCTTTGGGTGAGTGTCAAATCATATGGCTGTGCTCAACCCTCTCCAGTACTATTTGTGATTTTGTGAAGTTGCTGGGGGTTTGAAAGGCACCAATGATCCTTGAGTTCACTGCTCAAGTACAAGGATGGAATGAGGAATGGCACAACTTTAATGAGTCCAGCCCAATGTTTTCACATTAAAGTGATTTAAGAGGGGGAAAATAGAGTACGAGGGTAAACATAAGGAACATAAAAGCTAGCTGTAAAAGCTTCTATAAGTATGTAAAAGGAAAATGATTTGTCATAATATACATCTATGTATATAATGGAGTGCAGACAGGCCGTGATTGACACACAGGATGACCAGTAAGACACAGAACAGAGCAGCCAATCACCAGACAGGACACGGCCACTATAAAGCCAGAGGGCACCAGTTTTCCTGCGCTCTCGGGATCCAGCCTCTGAGACAGTCAGAGCTTGTGAGCAAGGCCAGTGCAAACACTATGTGGTAGCAAGTAAGTCTGGTCAGACTAGTATTAGGTCTCCATTCAAGTCAACATAGTGTCAACCCACAGTTGAACATGTATAATAGTTTAGATGTTAAATAAAATTGTGTTGCATCTCATCAAGTGTTGGAAGTCTGTCTCTGGCTACACTGCATCAAGTGCAGTCCACATCGACCCAGCTGACCCAACACATCATTATTAATGAATCATTATTCTATGCCCCAGGGTACTAAAGGAGGTGGTGATGGAAATAGTGGATGGGTCGATTGTCAAATTCCAAAATCCTATAAATTCTGGAACAGTCCAGGCAGATTGGAGGCTGGCAAATGTAACCCCGCTGTTTAAAAAAGGGGGGAGGGAGAAAATGGGATTGCAGACTAGTTAGCCTAACATCAATAGTAGGAAAAATGCTCGATCATAAAAGATCTGGGTCTAGATTCTCTGCTTCATGACGCTGGAAAGGTGAATCACGATCGGGCGGAGAATTGCGCAAAATTGAAAAATCGAGGTTTGTACCCGGTGCCTATTCCAATGCTATGTTCTGGTTCCTCCCTGGCAACGATAAGTTTGTGCCCTATGCCAGCAGGTCAATGCAAAACCATCATTTGCATGGATTTAAATCTCGTTAGTGGGTTGGATACTTCATGCTCCATCCTTCCACACCTCTGAGGCAGAAGCCACATAAGTGCGAATTAGTGCAAGTATTTACAAGCCTGGACACCATGGCTGCTGAGGGGGTGTGAGAAGGTAAGAAAACTCTTAGAAGCTCTCCAGTTTTCGGGCTTGCTGGGTGGGGGGTGGCTGTCCAGACTGGGAGGAATAGCAGGTAATGACTTGGTGCCAAGTCAATGGACTCTGGGTATCCCCCTCTTGGCTCCCTCTTAGCTGCAATGTGGTATGGGTGGCTTGGCTCTGACCGCAATTGCTGCAGTATATGTTTTACAGCTGACCCATCAATGGGATAGGCATGGCAAAGCTCAATCAGTGGCTCACCAGATGCTGGCTCACCAGATGCTGGCACTCCGTGCAGTCCTCAGAAGTGCACCCCCTCTAGAGGGGGAAGCAGGGGACTGGCAGAACTCGCCCCAAACAAAGGCAAACAGCCCCTCTCAGAGCAGAAGTCTAACCAGTGACACTATCAGCTAGCCAACGCCTCAGGATCACCAGCTGCCCTGCCTGTGCACTGCGCCCCTGCTCTCAGCCATCCTGCCCTGACCAAGTTGTGTCACGGCCAGGACCCATACCACATTGCAGCTAAGCTCCAACGGATGCACACTTACCTTAGCTCATCCCCATCTGTCAGACCTGCCTGCACACAAGCCTCGAAGCAAGGAGACGATTTGATGGCACGCAATGAACCTCCCCACAAAACAACCAGGTGCCACCTGCTGGTGGGACAACACATGGGCAACTCAGTGAGGAAACTCACAGTAGACTCCACTGGCGGAAACAGGACAGGGACCACCGAGCATATTGCTGGCACGGGCTGCAGCATTCACCATTATCCCAATTGGCAGGGAATGGTGGTGAGGCTAGAGGATCCCCCCCCCCCCCCCCCCCCCCCCCCCCCCCCAATCACAGACCTGGTGCCACTCACTGACGGAGACAGGGGTGCCCTGTGGATGACAACATTCTGAGGGGGCGGGGAGGATTTGGGATGGGGTATATTTTGATGGTGGGAGGACACCCGCTCCTGGTGGTCCTCAAGGTGACGTTTGCCCTGAACCTTTATGTATTTGGATCTTTCCAGGGTTCGAGCGGGGGCCTGTGTGGGATATCACGACCATCCGCATACCGGTGCATCTGCCTTGTGCGCCCGTGCAGCGGACCTACAATCTGGACCAGGCCCATCAGGATGTTGAGCAGTAGGATTCAATGCCATTGCTGACTTGCCCCAGGTCCAGGGAGTCATCAATGCTGGGGGACAGCGAGGCTAATGATGAACATTTTTGATTGTCGTAAAAACCCATCTGGTTCACTAATGTTCTTTAGGGAAGGAAATCTGCTGTCCTTACCTGGTCTGGCCTACATGTGACTCCAGACCCGCAGCAATGTGGTTGATCTTAACTACCCCTCGAGGGCAATTGAGTATGGGCAATAAATGCTGGCAAAGCCTGCAATTTTCACGTGCCATGAACGAATATTTAAAAAAATTGCACTCTGCTGGCTTCTTTGTCCATCAATGGGAGGTTAGTTGTAGCTCAATAGCATGGCTCTTTCTTGCATGAACGTGAGTGGGCAATCAGCCAAGTTACTGCTGATGGGTTCAAGTCTGGAAATTCCAGTAGAGAACCTTTGTTTGAGGGTCTGGGTGGAGCTTAGAGAGAGAGCGAGCGAAGGAATGCTGTTTTGAGCAACTTCCTCCCATCCTCCCCGGCAGGCGAAGTAGGTCAGGCTGTTCACTCACCTGGTTCCATGCTTAGAGAGGAGTCTATCTTGCTATTCGCGCACAGCCTGGAGGATGTTGTGTTTGGTCTTCTGTGCCTTACAAAGGATTCCACTAAACACCTAGACTTGGACAAACCAGGATCTTTATTGAGTCTTGTGTGGCAAGGTGGCAATCTGTTACAGAGCGTGTTATCATTGAGTCTCTTTATTACTCCTATGGAACTACACCTCGCACTGAACATCCACTTTTATGTCTTACTCACATCTGCAATCTTCTGATCAAGGCCAGATGTGTCTCCCCTTGTATGGAAGTCGCTGGTCACATGACCTTGGTCTTGAGACCACAGAGGAGACTCACCAGGGAGCTGTGGCTGAATTGAGGCATTGAGGGCTTTCTTCTCCTGAAGAAAAAGACATGGCTTTACCATATTGCTGGTCTGCAGAGTGTGTATGCATATTTAGCCTCTGCTTAAATATAGCACCAGAAACTTTGATTTAATGAGGTTACATGAATCAGTACCCCCTCGCCAACCCCCCTCCCTCCCCCCATGTGATTTGACCAGCAGTTTGTGAATGCATATTGATCAGTGACATTATGCTATATCATCATCTCCCCATCTGATTTATCTCTGTGATACTTTATCTTTTGGTTTTTTTTCTTCACCTTGCTAGTTTTCTCAACTTTTCCATGTTACGCTTTGAAAAATATATTTGTTTAAAGCCAGCACTAGGTTCTTTCTGCCTAATGTAAAGGAAACTTGTTTGGTCCTCAGGTTTTTGACTACCCTTTCCTTCCATCAATCCTGCCTTTTGGGGCTGCTGGAAGGGATGGGAAGGAGGTGTTTCTATATAGTATTGCCTTGTTGTTTATCTACTGTCAGAGGTATATTTCCTGTGGGAATGATCCTTGTTATCACTTGGTAACTGTTGTGAGGTGAATGATCCTAAATTTATATTACTTTCCTGTTGACTGTCTATTCAAAGTTTTGTCATCACCATTCGATATGTTTGCCTGACTGTATTTTCAATTGTTGGCTGTTAAGCTTGAAGCCCTTTTCTTTTACAATCCCACCAGCTGTGGAAAAACGATGGAAGGATGCAAAACTAAGGTTGACAAGCCGGATGAACTGGGGACTGGAGAAATCTGTTTCTGGGGCAGAAATATCTTCATGGGATACCTGAATATGGACGAGCAGACTCAAGAAGCGATAGATAAAGTGGGCTGGTTACACTCTGGAGACTTGGGAAAATTTGATGAAGATGACTTTCTGTATATTACAGGCAGAATAAAAGGTAACTCATTTTAATTTTTTTTTCTGGCAGATTCACCCCCGCCATCCTATTCTGAAATCATCATCTCTTTGCTGAGTCATAGTTCTGGGATGTTGGTCACGCTCTCTTATTTTTCCGAATTGACCATTCTCCATTTTTGAGGGAAGATAGTGTCAGTTTTGACAGGTCATCCGATATCGGGGAATCACCAATTCCGCTTGGGGAACCTTTCTGGATGTGGTCACTGGCAGTTGTCACAGTTGGGAACCTTCAATGATTATTATTCATGCCAGCTGAGGACAGCCATAGTCCCACAATGTACTGGCTGAAATTAGCTAACCCGATAAAGACCTGCAATTGACCTGAAAATCTTCTGACTCTGAATGATGCAATTACTCATAAATCTGTCGAGCCAGCAGGAAATCTAAAGATTGCTGTAGGCGACTTGCATGACTTCATTTCACAAAATCAGAATTTTTTCTTTTGAAAAGTTTTACAATTTACAACAACCATACTGAAGTGTTGGCTAGTGTAGACTTGAGAGATGAACAGACACTTGCAACACTGATGAAGGTTCAACTCAATTTTATTAACTACTTCTAACTAACTAACACACGATGACTGTGGGTCTAAATGATGCTAACTTAAACTAGAGACCTAAGCCTTGTCCGAACCAGTTGATTCTCTCAGCACGTGTTGTAAGTCTGTGCTGGGCTGGATGAGTTCTTGTTAAACTCAGAGGCAGCACCCAGAATGAGCGGGAACCATGGTGCCCTCTGCCTTTATAGTGTGTGTATTCTAACTGGTGATTGGCTGCGGTGTTTGTACATGTTGATTGGTCCCTGTGTGTGTCCATCAGTGTGTGTCTACACCATGATATACTGATGTATATTATGACATCCCCCCCTTTTATAAATAAATGTTGATATAGGCATGTGATAATAAATAGTGTGGGTGTGTGGAGAATGTACCTAGCTACGTGTGAGGTGCGAAGACATATGTACAAAGCTATATACAGGGAACAAGACTACTTAGAGAGGAAGGTGCCTGGTGCAGATGACTACCATGAACTGGAACAACCAACGAATCTATTTACAAATCACTGGATAACAATAAAGAATATAGGAAAAAAAACATTTCAGAGAGTCCACATGTGTACAGAGTTCATAAGTTCAGTCTCTGAGGTGGGCAACGAACTCTGGTTGACCGCCTCAAGGGTGGGGCAATGGCTGGCGCCCCAGGAGTCGGGAGGGCTGCAGCACTGTCAGGGGCAGGCAGAGTGACCGGAAGCGCCACACAGTCCACGGCAGGATCAGTAGAAGAGCTGGTCGGAGGATCCAGTGACAACACTGGAACCAGGCGAAGAGCACGCCTGTTGCGGCGCCGAATGGATCCATCCGGTAAGTGGACCAGGAAGGAGCGGGGGGCCACCTGCCTTAAAACGACAGCAGGCTCAGACCAGCCACCATCCGGGAGGTGGATGCGAACCTTGTCGCGTGGATGGATGTCGGGAAGGTCAGCAGCCCGTGAGTCGTATGACGTTTTCTGCTGCAGTTGAGACATGCATGCGGTGGAGCACGGGGACATGGTCGAGGTTGGGAGCGAGAATTGATGGCACCGTCGTTCTGAGGGTGCGGTTCATTAGCAGCTGAGCAGGTGACAGGCCGGTGGAGAGCGGGGCGGAGCGATAGGCCAGCAGAGCAAGATGAAAATCAGAGCCGGCGTCGGCGGCCTTGCTGAGGAGCCGCTTAACGATGTGGACCCCCTTTTCCGCCTTCCCATTGGATTGGGGGTATAGGGGACTGGACATAACATGCTCAAAGTTGTAGTTTCAGGCGAAGCCGTCCCATTCCTGGCTCGTGAAACGGGGGCCATTGTCTGACATGACCGTCAGCGGAATGCCATGTCGGGCAAATGTCTCCTTACAAGCCCTGATCACAGCCGGGGATGTGAGATCGTGCAGCCTGATGACCTCTGGGTAACTGGAGAAGTAGCCGATGATGATGACGTAGTCCCTGCCCAATGCATGGAACAAGTCGATGCTCACTTTGGTCCAAGGTGATGTGATGAGCTCATGGGGCATCAGGGTCTCCCGTGGTTGGGCGGGCTGAAAACGCTGGCAGGTAGAGCAGTTGAGCACCACATTGGCGATGTCATCATTGATGCCCAGCCAGTAGACGGCTTCTCTGGCCCTGCGGCGGGACTTCTCGATTCCTAAATGTCCTTCATGGAGTTGCTCCAACACTAGCTGGCGCACGCTTTGTGGGACAACGATGCGATCCGATTTCAGGCGCACCCCGTCGACAGCCGCCAGGTCATTGCGTACATTGTAAAATTCCGGGCATTGGCCCTTGAGTCACCCGTCTGACATCAGGCGCATCACCCGCTGCAGAAGTGGATCAGCCACTGTCCCCCGGCGAATTTGCATCAGTCGTGCATCCGTAGCTGGCAAATGGGAGGCTGTAAACTGAACGTGAGATGCTATTTGGCAAATGAAGCCATCATGATCACACGGAGTTATGATCGACCTTGAGAGGGCATCGGCAACGGCAAGGTCCTTGCCAGGGGTATAGATCAGTTGAAAGTCGTACCTGCGCAGCTTGAGTAGGATACGCTGGAGGCGAGGCGTCATGTCATTCAAGTCCTTTTTGATAATATTTACAAGGGGGCGGTGGTCGGTTTCAACCGTGAACTGCGGAAGTCCATAGACATAGTCGTGGAACTTCACGACTCCAGTGAGAAGACCGAGACACTCTTTCTCAATTTGCGCATAGCGCTGCTCTGTGGGAGTCATCGCCCGCGACGCATACGCAACGGGGGCCCGTGACGAGGCCTTGTCTTGTTGCAGGAGCACGGCACCAATCCCCGACCGACTGGCATCAGTAGAGATTTTGGTCTCTTTGGCCGGGTCAAAAAAAGCCAACACTCGCGCTGTGGAAAGCTTGGCCTTCAGCTCCTGCCATTCATGCTCGTGAGCAAGAAGCCATCGGAAATCTGTGGTTTTGCGAATCAGGTCTCTGAGGGCCGTGGTGTGTGAGGCGAGATTCGGGATGAACTTCCCGAGGAAATTCACCATACCCAGGAACCGGAGGACCGCTTTCTTGTCCTCTGGCGTCTTCATGGATGTGATTGCTGCAATCTTGTCCTCGTCCGGATGCACCCCCTGGTGGGAGATATGATTCCCCCAGAAACTTGATACTCAACTGGCCGAAGGGGCATTTGGCCATATTGAGGCGGAGGCTGTGTTCGTGGATCCGCCTGAAAACACGCTGAAGGCGGGCAATGTGTTCCTGTGGGGTGGTTGACCAGATAATAATGTCGTTGACATATACCCGGACGCCGTTGATCCCCTCCATCATCTGCTCCATGATCCGGTGGAAAACTTCGGACGCAGAGATGGTGCCGAATGGCATCCGGTTGTAGCAGAACCTGCCAAAGGATGTGCTGAATGTACACAGCTTCCTGCTTGACTCATCTAGTTGGATCTGCCAGAAACCCTTCGAGGCATCCAGTTTTGAGAATAGTTTGGCGTGGGCCATCTCGGACGTGAGCTCCTCACGTTTCGGAATCGGGTAGTACTCCCACATGATATTCTGATTCAGATCTTTAGGATAAATACAGATCCGCAGCTCGCCGAACGGCTTCTTGACGCAGACCATGGAGCTTACCCAGTCTGGGTTCCGTGATTCTAGAAATGACTCCTTGGTCCTGGAGGTCCTGGAGTTGTTGCTTGAGGCAGTTCTTGAGAGGCGCTGGGACTCTGCGAGGTGCGTGGACGACAGGCGTGGTGTTGGGCTTGAGTAAGATTTTGTACGTGTAGGGGAGCGTGCCCATGCCTTCGAAACATCATGGTATTGCTGGATGATGGAGTCGAGTTGCGCCCTGAAGTCTTTGTCAGAGGATGCAGACACATCGCTTGAAGAGAGAGAGTGTACTCTCTGCACTAAGTGGAGCAGCTTGCATGCCTGGGCACCAAGCAAGGAGGCTTTTGAGGCAGCAACAATCTTGAACAGGAGAATGACTGTGAGCACGATGTGTCACCTCAAGGCGGCAGGAGCCACTGGCAGCGATGGCATTGCCATTGTAGTCCAGCAATTTACAGGCAGATGGCATGACAGCAGACTGTACGCAGAGCTTGTGCAAATCAGACGACGCAAGAGATTGGCAGAAGCTCCAGTGTCCAGGCGGAACCTGACAGGGGACCGGTTGACCGTAAGGGTGGCACACCACTCATCATCCTGGCTGACGCTGTGGACGTGGACGGGTTCAGTGCCATGCTTGGGGGACATCCTGTTCGTAGTAACAACGCCGATTTGGAACGGGACCTGTGGGTCATTGCAGCCACAGTCGGAATCAAGGTGTGGAGTAGGTTCATTGATGGCAGGCTGGATATCCCTGATGTCTCTGTGGGGCTGGGTGGACCTTCGAAAAACAGCAGGCATGGAAGATCTGCACATTGCAGCGTAGTGGCCTCATTTGCCACACTGCAGGCAGCATCGGGACTTCGCGGGACATTGCTGCTTTAAGTGGGCAGAGCCGCAGTTGCCGCACGCCGGAGCGTCGGGACGTTCATTACGCCACCGCGCATGCGCGGGGCGATCCAGCGTAGCACGCACCTGTGCGAAGCGGTCCGTGACGTCAGCACGCTCGCTGCGTGTAAGCGCGGGATTCCGCGAATAGTGCGCGAAATGGCCGCCATCATTCAGATCCAGAGCCTGAAAAGATTTAATAATTTGGACCTGTTCTGCCTCGTAAGGGGCTTGCTGCGCCGTTTCAGCAGCCTGGATGCAGTAGTAGCGCGTGGAGGCATGTTCATGAAGTACACAGGTCTCAATGGCCGTAGAGAGAGTGAGCTGCTTTACTTTTAGTAGCTGCTGGCGCAGGGGCTCAGATTGAACACCAAAAACAATCTGGTCACGGAGCATGGAGTCAGAGGTGGACCCTTAGTTGCAGGACTGCGCAAGGACGTGGAGGTGGGTAATGAAGGACTGGAAAGGCTCGTCCTTACCCTGAATTCGCTGCTGAAACATGTATCTCTTGAAGCTCTCGTTGACCTTGATCGTGCAGTGGCTGTCGAACTTCAGAATTATGATCTTGAACTTCGATTTGTCCTCCCTCTCATCGAAGGTGAGCGAGTTGTAAATGTGCAGAGCGTGTTCCCTGGCTGTAAAGAGGAAGAGAGCAATCTTCCGTGCATCCGAGGCAGCTTCCAGGTCCCTGGCTTCGAAGTACAGCTGGAAGCGCTGTTTGAAAAGTTTCCAGTTCGAGCCCAGATTCCCTGCAATGTGGAGAGGCGGCGGCGGGTGAACGGAGTCCATTCTGTAGGATGGCGTGAGACTGGTGGAAGGCAGATCACTGAAAGGTAGGTCTCAGAATTGCAAGCGTCCCTCAACTTCTGGTACCATGAAGTGTTGGCTAGTGTAGACTTGAGAGATGGACAGACACTTCCAACACTGATGAAGGTTCAACTCAATTTTCATTAACTATTTCTAACTAACTAACACACGATGACTGTGGGCCTAAATGATGCTAACTTAAACTAGAGACCTAAGCCTTGTCCGAACCAGTTGATTCTCTCCGCACGTGTTGTAAGTCTGTGCTGGGCTGGATGAGTTCTTGTTACACTCCGAGGCAGCACCCAGAATGAGCGGGAACCGTGGTGCCCTCTGCCTTTATAGTGTGTGTATTCTAACTGGTGATTGGCTGCGGTGTTTGTACATGTTGATTGGTCCCTGTGTGTGTCCATCAGTGTGTGTCTACACCATGATATACTGGTGTATATTATGAAACCCACCAAATCCCCCCCAAACCCCTCCCTCAACAGTCAATGGTAACCAACCCCCGAAAATGCAATGATAAACCCCAACAATTGCAGAACCCATCAGTCCCCACACCCCGGAACAAATTTACTCCAGCAGGACCCCCAGCCACACCGAGGTACAGGGTGGAGAAGCTGACCTCCATCCCAACAAGACCCGCCTGCGTGCAGTCAGCGAGGCAAAGGCTATAACATCTGGCCCCCCTTCGAACAGCCGGCTCATCCTCACCTTTGTAAGGTGCTCCCTGTATACCACCTTCAGCTGTATCAGCTCCAGCATCACAAACAAGTTTGAGGCATTTACCCTCCGCAGGGCCTCCACCAGCGACACCCCCAACTCTTCCTCCCACTTTGCTTTAACTCCCTTCATGGACACCCCATCTTCCTCCAAAATCCTCCCGTAAATCACCAAGACATCCACCCTCTCCAACTTCCCCTGTCGATAGTACCGCCTTTAGCAATGAGGAGGCAGGGGGTGCTTTCAGGAAGGACGGGAAGACCTTCCACGCAAAGTCCTACACCTGCATGTACCTAAAACCTTCGCCTCTTGCCAGCCAAAACTCGCCCAGGTCCTCCAAACTTGCAAATCATCCTCCCAGAAACAGATCCTTCATTTCCTTAAACCCCCTCTCTTCCCTTCCTCAGAACCTTGCTTCCCATCCTCAGAATCTATCCTTCCCGGCCTGAGCCCATGATTCCCCCAATTGGGGCACCCCCCCCTCCCCTCCCCCCAGATGTCAACCTAAACTGCCGCCTAAACTGCCTCCAGACCTTCAATATGGCCACCACCACTGGATTCACCAAATACTTCCATGGGACCTTTGGGATTGGCGCTATTGCCAGTGTCTGCAACCCCCACCCCCTGCAAGAGTCCGTCTCCATCATCCTCACCCACAAAGTCACCCTCCCTGTTCCATCCCTGAATCTTCTTTGCATTTGCCACCCAATAATAATGCATCAAATTTGGGAGGCCTAACCCTCTCCTGCCTGCTGTCCCCTCTACAGTATCACCGTCCTAATCCTAGGTACATCCCCCCCCCACACATACACATACACACACACACAAAATACCCTGGGCAAAAGACCGGCAGGCATTGAATCGTGGCAAAACATTCATTTTTACTGCCTGCACCCGGCCTGTCAACGGCAGAGGGAGATTGTCCCACCTCAGCAAATCAGCCTTCACACGCTCTACCAGCCTAGCGAAATTAAACCTTCGAAGCCCTACCCAATCCTGGGCCGCTTGTGCTTCCAGATACCTAAACTGAGACGCTGCCAGCTGAAATGGAAGCCTCCCCACCTCCACTGCCACTCCCAGAGGGGAGACCGCAAAGTACTTACTTTTCCCTCAATTAAATTTGTACCCTGAAAACATCCTAAATCTCTGAAGCTATCCCTTTTTAAAAATAACTTTAGATTACCCAATTATTTTTTCCAATTAAGGGGAAATTTAGTGTGGCCAATCCACCTACTCTGCACATTTTTGGGTTGTGGGGGCGAAACCTACGCAGACACGGGGAGAATGTGCAAACTCCACACGGACAGTGACCCAGAGCCGGGACCGAACCTGGGACCTCAGCGCCGTGAGGCGGTTGTTCTATCCACTAGGCCACCGTGCTGCCCTCTCTGAAGCTATCCCACCGTGCTCCCCACCGAAGAACTTGGCTCTGAAATATATAGCAAGAAGTCCCACTAAATCAAAATTGACCACAGTTTTATTGAGGGCTACTATCCTAACGTCGTGCATGATGGGTACTTTTGGGAAAGCTGCAAGGAGTTGATGATTTTAAGCGTCACTGTGAGCAGTTGCCAACTACAACTGAAGGTAATCCTTCAGAGAAAGTGGAACAAATAAACTGTGGGATCAATTATTTTTTCAGGATCCCTTCACATGCAGTACGGTAGTCAGGCTAACTCTGTTACTTGGAGAGAAGTTAAGTGTGTTAGGTAAGTGGGTGAGAAGGAAAGTGATGGGGTGAGAGGGTAGGGTGGCGGATGGTGGGGGGGGGGGGGGCACCTGGAAAATGAAGGGTTGGAATGAGGGAGTGGGAGGTAGGTTGGCAGGAGGGTGGGTGATGGGATAGGGTGGAAGGTAAGCGACTGAGGTGGGGAGGGTGGCAGCTAAGGGAGTGAAGTGGTAGTGTAATGGGTTTGTAGAATGAGTGATGCAGTCATGTGTCAGTGATATCAGCAGTCATGTGCTGGACTTTCGGAATGGAACCCTTAGGAGAGACATACCTAATCTGCAACCTATCTTGTATATTATGTAAATAAACCAGTTTAAAGCACCTCCCAGAGTAAGATTACAGTCTTTCTAGGGAAGACACGTCGCACATACCAGCAATCATGCCAAGAGCACACAAAGCAGGTAGTGTCAGTTTAGTTTGTGAGTGGTTAGGGTGGCAGGTAAGTGTGTGAGGGAGTAGAGTGGCAGGTAAGTAGATAAAGAGGTAGAGTGGCTCCTTGTGGGCTTGGGGGTAGTTGTTTCAGACGACGGGGTAGACAATGAGTGGATGGTTGGTTGGGTCGGAAGGGAATTGGGTTGGTGGGGTAGTTGAGGGGTTGGAGGTGTTTGGGGGTTAGTCTGAGGTAGCCCAGTGTTTGGGGGGGGGGGGGGAGGGAGGGAGGGGTTTAGACGGGGAGGTGATTGGGCAATTTAGGGTTGTGGATGGGTAGCCAGAGGGTCCAGTGGGGTTGGGGGCTCAGTAGCATAGTCACCTCGGGATACAAATAGTCAATTGTAGTACAGAACTTGAGTTTTATTGAAAAAAGAGACATGCTATGAAAGCTTTCATATTGCAGCTTTCAAGGGCAGCTGCACAAGATAAACCATCAGTAAAGGGAACAACAATTTGTACTGTGTGAGAAGAGGACTCTTTGGGTTAAAAATGGACTCTGGTTGTCATGAAGAGTGCACAGAGAACCATTGGCTGTTAACTGCCAAGTTTATGTTTCAGTTTCAAACCAGTCTAGCCAATTTGATTGGTCAAAGCATTTCAATGGGGAATGAACCAGGGAATGGCTATTCTGCAAACTGTTGTTCAATTGAAAAAGCGTCATTTGTGGATTTGTTCCTTTTGTTTCTGTTTGCAAGGGGCAGGGCCTTGTGTGAATATTTGTGGCTTCTAGCAAGCAATAAGTGAGCCACAGAGTCCAACTGTGTATAATCAGTGTATTCCTGGCACAATTCGGATTGTTTAGTAAGTGTTGTCCAATTGTGGAATCAGATCTAATGTTGGACACTATGGTTGGAATTTGTCAGTTACCCCCTCCCCCTATAGCCTGATTTCCTGTGGTGGAGGCTACTCACTATTGGTCACTGGTGGGATCTTTCAGTCCTGCCAAAGTCAATGGCAGTTGCCATGGCTATCCAATCCCACTGCTAGGGAACCCATGGCTAGGATCAACTTTGGTGGTCCAGAGATCCCGGTGGCGAGAATGGCCAAAAAAAATCCCATTTTATATTTTGTGTTTTATAAGCACGGGTTAGTTGAGAACAGCTAAAGGGGTGTACTGTTTGATATGATCCATCAATTATTGGGATGTATGGGTATCACACTAGCACTGAACATTACTCATTTGTGTGTTAGGTAGAACATCTTTTTGGCTCGATGGCAGTATCCCGATAGTGAAGGAAATCACTCGTATTGCTACTGCATAGTAGCAACATGAAACAGCTAGCTTCACCTGCTGCTCAGATTTGTGAGGTGCCTTTCCCTTCCAGGGTAATCTGAGGTAGAATGGCACTTTTTAGCACTAAAAGTGGTGGCCTAAGGCCCATTCGTGGGTTTGCACGAAGTCAACAAACAATGATCTGATCAGAGTAGCTATTACCCCACAGGATGCCTTTGACGTGCCCTATTGCAACATCAAGCTTGGACAGCAAGCAAATGGCTCAAGCCCTATTTATGAGATTGCCAATTAGGCCAATCTTGAAGCACGTGGAACTGTTGGAATCACAGAGTAAATTTACCAGTGAAGGTGGGTTTACATGGTCAGTAGTACAGAACCCATTGACTTTTCTCAACTAGCACTTCTAGCAAAGGGAGCTCATTTGATTGCTCCATTTCAAAGGTGAATTTGAGTGCGGAATGAAGCCCAATGAAGTGTGTAAGGAAGTTCTTATATTTAGTTGTGGATTCAAATGTAGCAATGTATATGTATAATGAAGCATAAAAATTCATTAAGGGATGATCATGTTTAACTGGAGATTTTTCAGGAGGTAACTAAGAAAGTTGATAAGGGCAATGCTGTTGATGTGGTGCATATGGATTTTTAAAAAGCATTTGATACGATGACACTCAACAGACCTGTGAGCAAAATCTGAACTCGTGGAATAAAGGGGAAAGTAGGCTCTTGAATAAGAAATTGGTTGAGTGTCAAGGAACAGAGAGCAGTGAAAAATGGTTGTTTTTCAGATTGGAGAAAGGTCTGCAGTGGAGTTCCCCAGGGTTCAGTGTTGGGACCCTTGCTGTTCCTGAAAGAAACTGATCCAGAGGAGAAAATCATTTTTCTGCACTGCATTATTCACCAAGAGGTTCTCTGCAGTGGTGTTCTGAAACTAAACACTGTCGTGGACACAGTTGCAAAATTCATCAACTTTTCGAGAGCAAGAGCATTAAACCACAGGCACTTTGTCTCTTTGTTAGAGGAGTCTAAGTCGGAGTGCATGGATGTTCTCTACCATACAAATAATAGTTTAGTTTGGGGAAAGCTCTGAAAAATGTATGAAACCTGAAAGTAGAGATTGATTTGTAAGGTGAATAAGGAAAGAGGCGTTTTGTTCATGACGGGCATTCCCTTGTTGAGGCCTTCATGACAAAGTTGTTATTTTTATCCCCATCAAATTAAAGACAGGAAGTTCACACACTTGCCCACTTTGCAACAATATCTGATCAGAACCTGAAAATATATATGTTCCTACCGCTTGCTTTGCATGCTGAATTTTCCTGCCGCAACGAGGGTTTTGGGGAGCTAGAAGATGACGTGGCTTTGATCTCCTCCCCTTTCACATGCAATGTCGACCACGCTCCAAGTGACATCCGACTTGAGCTTATAGACTTGCAGTCTGACTTATTCCTTGCGATTCAAATCAGCACCACATCCAAGGTTTTGCGCACCTCTGTGAACACTTCCCAAAGAACAGAGCTCATGCCCAAAATTTGCTTCTGGGAGTAAATCTTTTCTGTCATGAAATTCGATAAATCAAAGAACATATCCACCATCGGTGATGATCACCTTGTAGCAGTGCTCAATATTACAACAGAGAAGACACCTGACTTCACCTCCCTTTTTGGTGCCCACGAGAGACTTCCCTCTTCACATATTTAAAGTATCTTTTTAAATGGTGACGTACTTTTGTTACAAAACAGATATACGGCATGTGAAGGCACATCAAAATTCTGGTGTGCCCCCCAGCCTCCCGGGAGAAAACTATTGCCCATCCGTGGCCCATACGTTGAGTGGACGGCTGAGCCAATTTATGAAATCTAGGTCTGGCCCATATATTCCAGTAGTGCTGTTAACCTGCTGAGAAGAGCAAAAGGAATTGTGCAAATTTTATGGCCTCCATTTAAAAATACATATTTTTCTTGGTTTTTGCATTTGATTGTGACAACATTGCAGAAAGGCAAAAGAATAAAAAGTATACAAACAGAAAAAAATAAGATGATGAAAGGGAAAACCGAGTAATCAGGTCTGAATACATAGGAAATATATACAGCTACGAGGCCTGTTAACATTGGGCCCCCAGTAATCGGTTACCACTACCGTACTGTTTGACTATTTACATGTGGCCCCATGTTATGAAAACATACCAGGTGTGTGTTTGTTGGCATCCATTTTATCTCTGCTTTCATTCAGAAGTCACAGAAGTTGAGGACTGAATTTGCACTCTCTTTTTTTTTTTTAAATAATTTTTATTGAAAGAGTTTTTCCATACAAACATTTACCCCTACTAATTTTTAAATTATTTACAACACAATCCCTCTAGGCAAATGTCCCTCCCTCGCCCGCCCTCTCGCGCGCACCAGTCCTCCCCCCCCCCCCCCCCCCCCCAGGCAACCTTAACAAACAAGGCAGCCTACAGTTTCAGACATGAGCAGCGAGCAGACTTGCCCGCGTTACAGTCGTGCATGTCCCCCCACGGCCCTTGCTGCCCCCCCCTCCCCCCCCCCCCCCCCCCCCCCCCCCCCCCCCCCCCCCCGGGTTGCTGCTGCCACGACCCCGAACGTCTATCTCTGATCTAAAAAGTCAAGGAAAGGTTGCCACCGCCTGGCGAATCCCTGTACCGACCCTCTCAGGGCAAATTTGATCCTTTCTAGCTGAATATAGCTAGCCATATCATTAATCCAAGTTTCAACGCTTGGAGGCCTCGCGTCCTTCCATTGAATTAATATCCTTCGTCGAGCCACTAGGGACGCAAAGGCCAGTATTCCGGCCTCCCTAGCCTCCTGTACCCCCGGTTCTACCCCGACCCCAAAGATCGCAAGCCCCCATCCTGGTTTGACCCTGGACCCCACCACCTTCGACACCGTCCTTGCCACCCCCTTCCAGAACCCTTCCAGCACCGGACATGCCCAGAACATATGCACATGGTTCGCTGGGCTTCCCAGACATCTGACACACCTGTCCTCACCCCCAAAGAACCGGCTCATCCTTGTCCCCGTCATGTGAGCTCTATGCAGCACCTTAAATTGAATGAGGCTCAGTCTCGCACACGAGGAGGAAGAGTTGACCTTCTCCAGTGCATCCGCCCACGTCCCGTCTTCTATCTGCTCTCCCAGCTCCCCTTCCCACTTGGCTTTCAGTTCCTCCCCTGATGCTGCTTCCGCCTCCTGCATTATCTTGTAGATGTCTGATATCTTCCCCCCTCCGACCCAGACCCCCGAGAGCACCCTATCACTCGCCCCCTTACTGGGGAGCAGGGGAAACCCCTCCACCTGCCGCCTAGCAAATGCCTTCACTTGTAGATATCTGAACATGTTTCCCGGGGGGAGCTCAAACTTCTCCTCCAGCCCTCCCAGGCTCGCAAACCTCCCCTCTATAAACAGGTCCTTCAGCTGCCGTATGCCCACCCTGTACCAGCTCTGAAATCCCCCGTCGATGTTCCCCGGGATGAATCTATGGTTCCCTCTTATTGGCGCCGCCAACAGACCTCCCATTTCCCCCCTATGTCGCCTCCACTGCCCCCATATCTTGAGGGTGGCCGCCACCACCGGGCTCGTGGTGTACCTCGTGGGGGGGAGCGGCCATGGTGCCGTTACTAGGGCCCCCAGGCTTGTGTTGCCACAGGACGCCCTCTCCAATCGTTTCCAAGCTGCCCCCTCCCCTTCCATCATCCACTTGCGCACCATTGACACATTTGCCGCCCAGTAGTACCCCGAGAGATTGGGCAGTGCCAGCCCTCCACTGTCCCTACTCCGCTCCAAAAAGACCCTCCTCACCCTTGGGGTGCCATGCGCCCACACGTAGCTCATGATGCTACTCGTCACCTTTTTGAAGAAGGCCCTAGGGAGGAAGATGGGCAAGCACTGAAATAAAAACAAGAACCTTGGGAGGACCGTCATTTTGATTGACTGCACCCTCCCCGCCAGCGACAACGGTACCATGTCCCACCTCTTAAATTCCTCCTCCATCTGTTCCACCAGCCTGGAAAAGTTCAACTTGTGGAGGGTCCCCCAGTTCCTTGCCACCTGCACCCCTAAGTACCTAAAGCTCTTTCCTGCTCGCTTGAAGGGGAGTCTCCCAATACCCTCTCCCTGGTCCCCCGGGTGTATCACAAAAACCTCGCTTTTGCCCAAATTTAGTTTGTACCCCGAGAAGTCCCCAAACTCTGCTAATAGTTCCATTATCTCCGGCATTCCCCCTTCTGGGTCTGCCACGTACAGCAGTAGATCATCCGCATACAGCGATACTCGATGTTCCTCCCCTCCCCTAGTCAGTCCTCTCCACCCCCCTGAACCCCTCAGTGCCATCGCCAACGGTTCAATCGCCAGTGCGAAAAGTAGGGGGGATAGGGGACATCCCTGCCTGGTCCCTCGGTGGAGCCCGAAATACTCCGACCTCCTCCCGTTTGTCACTACACTCGCCGTCGGGGCCGAGTAGAGCAACTTCACCCACTTAATAAACCCTTCCCCAAACCCAAACCGTTCCAACGTCTCCCACAGGTACTCCCACTCCACCCTATCGAATGCCTTCTCCGCGTCCAGCGCTACCACTATCTCAGCCTCCCCCTCCACTGCCGGCATCATAATTACATTCAGCAATCTCCGCACGTTCGTGTTGAGCTGCCGCCCCTTCACGAACCCCGTCTGGTCCTCATGGATTACCCCTGGCACACAATCCTCTATTCTAGCTGCCAGGATCTTTGCCAGCAACTTGGCATCCACGTTCAGAAGCGAGATAGGCCTGTAGGACCCGCACTGCACGGGGTCTTTATCCCGCTTCAATATCAGGGAGATCAGAGCCTGCGACATTGTCGGGGGCAGAACCCCCCCCTCTCGCGCCTCATTAAAGGCTCGTACCAGTACCGGTCCCACCAAGTCCACATTTTTCTTATAGAATTCCACCGGGAACCCATCTGGCCCCGGCGCCTTCCCCGCTTGCATCTGACCTATTCCCTTGACTAGCTCCTCTAGCCCTATTGGCGCCCCCAGCCCTTCTACCAGCCCCTCCTGGACCCTTGGGAACCTCAATTTGTTTAGGAAGTCCTCCATTCCCCCTCTCCTCGTCGGCGGCTCAGACCGATACAACTCCTTGTAAAAATCCCTGAAGACCCCGTTCACTTCTTGCCCCTTCTGCACTACCTTCCCGCCCCTCTCCTTCACTCCCCCAATCTCCCTAGCCGCATCTCGTTTGCGAAGCTGGTGTGCCAGCATCCTGCTCGTCTTTTCCCCATACTCATAGACCGCGCCCTGTGCCCTTCTCCACTGCGTCTCTGCCTTCCTGGTGGTCAGCAGGTCGAACTTGACCTGCAGGCTGCGTCGTTCTCCCAGCAGCCCCTCCTCTGGTGCCTCCGCATATCTCCTATCCACTTCCAATAGCTCCCCCACCAGCCTCTCCCTCTCCTGCCTCTCCTTTCTTTCTCTGTGCGCCCTTATGGAGATCAGCTCTCCCCTGATCACTGCCTTCAGGGCCTCCCAGACCATCCCCACCTGCACCTCACCCGTGTCATTCAAGTCCAGATAGCTTTCAATGCTCTTCCGGACCCTTTTACACACCTCGTCGTCCGCTAACAGCCCCACATCCAGCCGCCACAGCGGGCGCTGGTCCCGCGCCTCCCCCATTTCCACATCCACCCAATGCGGTGCATGATCAGAGATCGCAATGGCCGAGTACTCAGCTTCCCGTACCCTCGGGATCAGCCCCCTGCTCAACACGAAGAAATCGATTCTGGAGTACACTCTATGGACGTGGGAGAAAAAGGAATACCCCCTCGCCCTCGGCCTACCAAACCTCCATGGGTCTACTCCTCCCATCTGCTCCATGTACCCCCTCAGCACTTCTGCCGCTGCCGGCCTCCTATTGGTCCTTGAGCTCGATCTGTCTAGCCCGGGGTCCAGCACTGTGTTAAAGTCCCCCCCCCATGATCAAGCCCCCTGCCTCCAGTCCCGGAATGAGGCCCAATAGGCGCCTCATAAAACCCGCGTCATCCCAGTTCGGGGCATATACGTTGACCATCACCACTTTCTCCCCCTGCAGCTTACCCTTCACCATCACATACCTACCCTCCTTATCCGCCACCACCTCCTCCGCCACGAACGACACCCTCTTTCCCACCAGAATCGCCACCCCCCCGGTTCTTTGCGTCCAATCCAGAGTGGAACACCTGTCCCACCCACCCCCTTCTCAGGCGAACCTGGTCCACTACCTTCAAATGGGTCTCCTGTAACATTGCTACATCAGCCTTCAGTCCCTTCAGGTGTGAGAATACCCTTGATCTCTTGACCGGCCCATTCAACCCCCTCACGTTCCAAGTGATCAGCCGGGTCGCGGGACGACCCGCCCCCTTCCCCTGCCGATTAGCCATGTCCTGTTCCCTGCTCGCCCCGGGTCGACCCTTCCCTTCTGACCCGCTCCCCATGGCGATGTCCCCCTCCCCCCACCTCTCCAGCCCTCCACTTCCCGTTTCTGGTCTTTTCAGCAGCAACCCGGTATCCCTCCCTAACCCCCCTCCCCCCCCCACCCCCAGGCTAGGACCCCTCCTAGCCGCGATGTACCCTCCATTGTACTCCCGTAAGTCAGCTGGTTCACGCTGACCCGGCTGCTCCTGCCACACTCCGACTCCCCCCGGCTCGGGGGGGGGGCCTCCCCCCCCCTTGCCACTCCTCCCTGGCCCCGCTCCAGCGCGGGAAAGGTCGCCATTGCTAGCCACGCCCCGCACTCCTCCCCTCCCCCCCTCCTCTGCCCCGCGCGCGGGAAAACAGAGGAAAGCCCGCGCTTTCGCCCTGCCACACCCCACCCCGCCATCTTCAGTTCCACCCCCGTCCCCGTCCATGCCTGTAAAAGAACCCCCCCTAGGAACCCATATCCCCGATCTGCTCTCCCCCCCGTCCCACCTCCCCAACTTAACATTATAAATAACAGATAAATAACAAATAACAATGTACTTAACAGTCGCCCTCTACCAAACAGCATAAATAACCATAAATAACCATGAATAACCACAATAACCATAACTAAGGGAAATTGGCAAAGGGGGAAAAAACATCAGAAGAAAAACCACAGCAAGAGTTCAAAATCCAAACAAAGAATTCAGCAGAAAGTACCCGAGCGGCTACGGCCGCCAAGTATCCCCTGGGTCTAATTCGAGTCCAGTTTCTCTTCCTGTACAAAGGCCCACGCCTCCTCTGGGGACTCAAAATAGTGGTGTTGGTTCCTGTAGGTGACCCACAAGCGCGCTGGCTGCAGCATTCCGAACCTGATCCGTTTTGCATGTAGCACCGCCTTCGTCCGGTTGTACCGGGCCCGCCGCTTTGCCACCTCCGCACTCCAGTCCTGGTAGACCCTCACCGTCGAATTCTCCCACTTGCTGCTCCTTTCCCTCTTGGCCCACTCCAGCACTCTCTCACGGTCGCTGAGTCGCTGGAACCGCACCAGCACCGCCCTCGGGGGCTCATTTGCTCTTGGCCTCCTAGCCATGACCCTGTAGGCCTCTTCCAGCTCCAGGGGCGAAGGGACGGCCCCTGCCCCCATCAGGGAGCTCAGCATTTCTGCTACATATCCCGGGAGGTCTGACCCCTCCAGGCCTTCTGCCAGGCCCAAGATCCTCAGGTTCTTCCGCCTCATTCGGGTATCCAGCTCCTCAAAACGGCTCTGCCATTTCAGGTGGAGTGCCTCGTGCACCTCTACCTTTCCCACGAGGACCGTGGCCTCCTCCTCCCTCACAGTCATCTCCTGTTGCAGCTCCCGAATCGACGCCTCTTGGGTCGCCTGGGCTCCCATCAGCCTGGTGGTCGTCGCATTCATTGACTCCAAGAGCTCCATTTTCAGCTCCGTAAAGAAGCGCAGGAGAGCGGCCTGCTGCTCCTCCGCCCATTTCCTCCATTCCTCGGGTGCGCCACCGGCCGCCATTTTGGTCTTCTTCCCCCGCTTTTTTTTGGGAGCTGCTGTTGCTTTCTTTACCACCCCACTCCGGGTACCGACCATAAAGTTGGTCTGGTTCTCTTCAGGGAGCCTTCCCCCACCGGGATTTGTCCTTACAGCGCCGTTGGGGCCCTCCAATCGGCCCGAAAACACCTTTGTAGCAGGAGCAGCCAAACGTGCGACTTAGCTGGTCATAGCCGCAACCGGAAGTCGAATTTGCACTCTCAGGAAATAATTTCCTACGCTGTGTGTAATGCAATACCATCATGCTCACTGCCAGAGATTTTGTTTTAATTCATTCATGAGATGTGGGTTTCGCTGGCTGGGCCATCATTAATTGCCCATCCCTAATTTCCCTTGAGCTGAGTGGCTTGCTGGGCCATTTCAGAGGGCATTTAGGAGTCAACCACATCGCTGTTGAACTGCAGTCGCATGTAGGCCAGAAGAGGTAAGGATGGCAGATTTCCTTTCCTAAAGGACATTAGTGAACCAGATGAATTTTAGGACAAGTAATTTTACTTTCAAAAATATGAGCCAGAAATGCCTAGCAAGTACTGGGTATGTACCTCCTGCTGCAAAGAAAAGTCATCAGCCTAGCATTGAAATCGGATGTTTTGAAACATTGAGGCGAGTGACTGATATCCAATTTGAATTTATACAGGATTGATTTTGTATTTAGTTATTCATTTTATTTTGCAAGTTATTTCAGTTAGGATTGCACAGTGCTGCACACAACTGGTACAGTAATTTAACTTGTACATTTTTTTTCTGACCAAGAAATGTCTGACAGAACCTACCTGCAACTTTAACCATGACTCCTATGGGGACCCATGATGTCTTGAAGTTATTGTCACTTAAAATCACGATTTACATGAACACAACCACATCTTAAAATGAGGACTTGCTGTATCTGTGACTTTCCATTCTATTATTGCAGAGTTGATCATCACAGCTGGTGGAGAGAACATAGCTCCAATCCCCATTGAGGATTCTGTTAAATCAAAACTACCAATCATCAGCAATGCCATGCTTATTGGTGATAAAAGGAAATTTCTCTCCATGCTTCTCACTCTGAAGGTAAGTGTCATTTTGCAGATTCTAACACACTTTACCTGTGAATATTGGATGTTCCAATTCTTTACTCTTCTTTTGTGGGGCACCAAATCATGAGTGTTTCCATTGTCCTTGTTGTTGTCCTTGTGATTAAGTGATGGATGTTAATGCAAGAACCTCCACACAATAATGCCAAAGAGCATTATTCTTTTTGTTCCACAATATTAGGCAAAGCATTGTTTAATGAGGGAAGTTGAGCATGAATGTTGCTTGAGGTTACGATATTTGACTTCTGACCTCTGAGTTGGACCTCACAAATAAACTGCTTGGGGTGCTGGACTACAACCTCATGAACATAAATATAGGAGTAGGAAAAGGCCGTTTGGTCCATTGAGGTCTCCATTGTTGTTCAATGGTTGGTTTAGGAATATAGGAACAGGAGTAGGCCATTTGGTCCATTGAGCCTGTTCCTCTAGTCCATTACTGGAGAGTGGCGAATGTTGTTCCTCTGTTCAAGAAAGGGAGTAGGAATGACCCTGGTAATTATAGGCCGGTTAGTCTTTCTTTGGTGGTCGGTAAGTTAATGGAAAAGGTCCTGAAGGATAGGATTTATGACCATTTGAAAAGATGCAGCTTAATCCGGGATAGTCAACATGGATTCGTGAAGGGTAAGTCTTGCCTCACAAATTTGATTGAGTTCTTTGAGGAGGTAACTAAGTCTGTAGATGAAGGAAGAGCAGTTGATGTCGTATACATTGATTTTAGTAAGGTGTTTGATAAGGTTCTCCCATGTCGGCTTATGAAGAAAGTAAGGAGGTGTGGGATAGAGGGAAATTTGGCCAATTGGATAAGTAACTGACTATCACAGAGACAGAGGGTGGTGGTGGATGGAAAATTTTCAGACTGGAGACCAGTGTACCACAGGGATCAGTGCTGGGTCCTCTGCTATTGGTGATTTTTATCAATGACTTGGAGGAGAGGGCTGAAGGGTGGGTCAGTAAATTTGCTGATGACACCAAGATTGGTGCAGTAGTGGATGAGGTGGAGGGCTGTGGTAGGCTGCAAAGAGACATTGATAGGGTGCAGAGCTGAGCCGAAAAATGGCAGATGGAGTTTAACCCTGATAAGTGCGAGGTGATTCATTTTCGTAGAAATAATTTGAATGTGGATTACAGGGTCAACGGCAGTGTTCTGAGGAATGTGGAGGAAAAGAGAGTTCTTGGGGTTCATGTCCACAGATCTCTGAAGGTTGCCACTCAAGTAGATAGGGGGCCTCACGGTAGCATGGTGGTTAGCATCAATGCTTCACAGCGCCAGGGTCCCAGGTTCGATTCCCGGCTGGGTCACTGCCTGTGTGGAGTCTGCACGTCCTCCCCGTGTGTGCGTGGGTTTCCTCCGGGTGCTCCGGTTTCCTCCCACAGTCCAAAGATGTGCGGGTTAGGTGGATTGGCCATGCTAAATTGCCCGTAGTGTAAGGTTAATGGGGGGATTGTTGGGTTACGGGTATACGGGTTACGTGGGTTTAAGTAGGGTGATCATTGCTCGGCACAACATTGAGGGCCGAAGGGCCTGTTCTGTGCTGTACTGTTCTATGTTCTATAGAGCCGTGAAGAAGGCTTATACTGTGTTAGCGTTTATTAACAGGGGGCTTGAGTTTAAGAGCCGCGGGGTTATGCTGCAACTGTACATGACCCGAGTGAGACCACATTTGGAGTATTGTGTGCAGTTCTGGTCACCTCACTATGGGAAGGATGAGGAAGCATTGGAAAAGGTGCAAAGGTGATTTACCAGGATGCTGCCTGGTCTTGTGAGGAAAGGTTGAGAGAGCTAGGGCTTTTCTCTTTGGAGCGGAGGAGGATGAGAGGTTTATAAGATGATGAGGGGGATAGATAGAGTGGACATTCAGAGACTGTTTCCTCAGGAGGGTGTTGCTCTTACAAGGGGGCATAACTATAAGGTTCAGGGTGGGAGATATAGGAGGGATGTCCGAGGTAGGTTCTTTACTCGGAGAGTGGTTAGGGTGTGGAATGGACTGCCTACTGTGATAGTGGAATTGGACACCTTAGGAACTTTCAAGCGGTTATTGGACAGGCACATGGAGCACACCTGAATGACAGGGTGTGGGATAGCTTGATCTTGGTTCCGGACAATGCTCAGCACAACATCAAGGGCCTGTTCTGTGCTGTACTGTTCTATGTTCTATGTTCTAAAAAATTACCTCATGATTGATAATCTACCTCAATGCCATGGTCCTGCATTATCTCCATATCCCTTAACGTCATTAGTCTCCAGAGATTTATTGTTTTCTGTCTTGAACATACTCAATGGTTGAGCTTCACAGCTCTCTCGGTTGGAGAATTCTAAAGATTCATCACGGCCCGTTAAATGCTCCATCACATTTTCCGTTCCGCCTGCAACCATTTCCATAGTGGGTGGGACCAGAAAACTTACCCCTATATAACTGACAGCATTCATTACTGTACTCAAATCCCCTTGTGATGAAATTCACATACCTTCTTATTTCTTGCTGCATCTGCATGCACTTCCCAACCCCTCACTATTTAAGAAATATTCTGCCTTTGCTGAATGTGCCAAAGTGAACAACTTCATGTTTATTCCCATTCTATTCCATCTACCATTTTCTAGCCCATTCACTTAGCCTATCCAAATCCTCTTTAAAAACTCTTTGCATTCTCCTGATAACTCGTGTTTGACACAGTTTGGTATCATCAGTAAATTTAGAAATATTACTATTGGTCCCCACATCCAAATCTTTTGTATACATTGTGAACAGCTGTCGACTTAGTACTGCTATTTGCAATAACCCACTAGTAACTTTCATCCTGAAAATGATCTTTTTTTACTCCTACTCTCTATTTTCTGTCTATTAACAAATTCTCAATCCCCACTAGTATAGTTCCCCCAATCCTATGTGCTCTAATTTAATTTACTAACCCGAGTGGGACCTTATCAAAAGGTTTACCTCAATTCTTCTACCTTCCTGGATTCCTGAATCTATTAAACAGTTGAGCATCTGCAACCATTTGGGTAAAGAATTCCAAAGGTAACAAACCTTTTGAGTGAACAAATTTCTCAACTTCTCGGTCCTATATGGCTGACCGTTTATTCTGAGACTGACTGCAGTTCTAGACTTCCCAACAGAGCATATATCATCCCAGCATCCGTCATGCCAATCCCCTTACGATGTGATATATTTCAATGAGATCAGCTCTGAACTCTAAGGGATATAGGACTGATTTCCTCACTCTCGCCTCATAGGCCAATCCCCTGATCCCTGACATTAATCTATACCCTCCCTTGGGTAAGGGTTCTGGAACTGTGGGTAATCCTCCAGGTGTGCTTTCATAATTGTATGGAAGCACCACACAAATATACATTCAATGTGAGTCTTTCGCAGAGGCAGATTTACAATGAAGCACACCATGCCTGGGCGGCAGCTGGTACACTGGGCATCCAATTAGGGCTTGATTCCCCTGTATTTGCTGATTGGTTCAGCCTGTCAGCAGGCAGGCAATGCAGAGCGAAATCAGACTCTGATTGTTGAGCCTAAACAAATGGGAAAACACTGATCTGAATTGTACGAACGGTTATCTTGAGGTGTGCGTGATGAACAAAGAGAGATGAGGAGGGAGAGTTTCTGAGGTTTTACTGTTTTTGCGAAAGGCAAGTAGGTTTGCGACTTGACCCAGGGCAGGCCAAGAACAGCGAGGTGTGATGCATCGAAAGCCACCACGAGGGAAAACAGCAGGCGAGGTGAGGTGGTTCGACCCAGGGCTGAGGGCAGGCCAGGAGGGTGCCGAAAGCCACCACGAGATGAGGTCAGCTGCCAAGGGGAGGAACAGGCAAGGCAGGCAGGCCAGCGATAGCAAGGAGGCCACCACAAGGTGAGGTCAACCACCAAGCAGGCAAGGCGAGCAGGTTTGCGACTCGACCCAAGGCATGCCAATGACAGCGAGGCGCGATGCACTGAATCAAGCATTAACTACAAGGAGATGATGAGTGAGGTGAGGTGAAGACCTCAGGTGAGGGAGGTGAGTGATATTGTGAGAACGGAAGAGGGTGAGGGGTGGGGGAGACTGATAGGGTGGGGGAGTGTGGTGGAAGGAGAATGTGTGAGAGGGTTGGGCTGCAGACATGCAGGGAGGAAGAGTGTCTAGAACCAGTGTGCATTTTGGAGGGAGGGAGAGTTTATGGTGGGATTGGGGGTCCACATAGAGGCAGAGTTTGTGAGGGGGGGATTGGGCAGGAGAAGAGAAAGAGCTTGTTGTTTGAAATCCAGAATTGCTGCGTCATAGTTTAAAAAATTGATCCAATTTTTGCAGAGCTTGAATTGAAGCTGCTAATGTTGGATTGACTGTACAAAATGCTGCTGTTTCAGATACTTAATTCGAATCAAGATCAGTTTCTTTAGCAATGTGAAGTGACACCATCAATCTGGCAGTCAAAAAACAGAAAATTTCAAGGTGAGGCAAGAGGATGAAGATGGGCAAAAACAAGTTTGTCATTTTACTTTAAAAAGTTCAAGAATTGAGCAGTGCACATTCATCCTCATCCAAGAGTGTGGGTGAATTGTCTGATCACTCAGACTTGCCAATTTCCTGAGATACCACGTCACTGAAAACGTTGAACAAGAAGTGGACTCTGAAATGACAATGGAACTACAACGATCTTGCAAATTTGTTTTCTGATGTGAGGGAGGAAACCTACGATGAAGATATTGCCTTATGGCCAAAATCTGTTCTACTGGGTATAATAGAATATCTCCTATTAAATAAACCAGAAAACATGGGTAATATGGAAAATTTGGTGAAAGTGTTTTATGTTGGAGGTCTAAAACAGGTCAGAAGTTGCCTTAAGTCCCATTTTCTCAGGGTGAAGAGAAATGGGATGACTGAAATTAGAAATTGGTTGATTTCTTTTGGAAACCTCTAAGGCAGTTTACTGTTATTCGCAAATTACTCTCTGATCCTAGTAAAGGGAAACAAGCATTCGATGATGGGTGCTGTAACTGGAGAAGAGACCCTGCTGATCATGCAACTTCCAAAGCTGATATTAAATCTGTGTGCAATCGTTCAAAGATGTAAATTATCTGGAAGAATTGATCTTGCGTTATTAGTTCAGTTTCAAAGGGAGTGTTCTTACTGGAGGAAAATACTGGGCTGTGTTGTTGTCACAGTCATAGAGGTCTACAGCATTGAAAAGGCTCTTTGGCCCATCGTGTCTGCGCCAGTCAAAAACCACCAAGTAAATAATCTAATATCATATTACAAATCTTGGTCTACAGCAAGAGTAATTCAGCAGTGAGTTTCAGAGACCTCCCCAACCTCTGGTGAAGATGTTTTCCTCACATTCCCTTTGAACCTCCTGGCCCTGATTCAACACCAGATGTGAGTCATATGGACCAATTAACATTAATTTGTGACTAGCGATGGTGACGTTTTTGAGCGATTTCCTTTGTTTTGCCCAGCTGCAATCTCGCACTAAGTGTCTCGAGACAACTGTTTCAGAAATCATTGCAAATTTACATTTGGATATCAGACATTGCCGTGGGAAGAGTTTTGTTAATGCCAAAAATATGGCAGGAAAATATCCAGGTCTACATCCATCCCTTGTTCCAGTCATTCCTTGGCTCCAAAACTGAGGACTTGGCTCCACCCTCTGCAACTGCATCCTTGACTTCCTGACCCATAGACCACAATCAGTAAGGATAAACAGCGACACACCCTCCCCAAAAATCTTCAATACCGGGGCCCCACAATGCTGCGTACTTAGCCCCCCACTATACTCCCTATACACCCATAACTTGTGTGGAAAAGATTCGGCTCTAACTCCATCGACAAGTTTGCTGATGAAACAACCGTAGTGGATTGGATCTTAAATAATCATGAATCAAGAGTACAGAAAGGAGAGAGAGCACCTAGTAGCATGGTGCAATGACAACAATCTCTCCCTTAACATCAACAAAACTTAAGGAGCTGGTTATTGACTTCAGGAAGCGAAATGACATGCACGCCCCTGTCTGCATCAATGGTGTTGAAGTAGAGATGGTTGATAGCTTCAAATTCCTAGGTGTAAACATCACCAGCAGTCTGTCCTGGTCTACCCATGTCGATGCTATGAGCACAACAGCACCTATACTTGCTCAGAAAACTAGGGAAATTCAGCACGTCCACATTGACTCTTACCAATTTTTACAGATGCTCCATAGAAAGCATCCTATCTGGCTGCATCACAACCTGGTATGGCAACTGCTCGGCCCAAGACTGTAAGAAACTACAGTCATGAACACAACCCAGTCCATCACGCGAACCCATCTCCCATCCATTGACCCTGTCTACACCTCCCACTGCCTGGAGAAAGCGGGCAGCATAATTAAAGACCCCTCCCATTCAGCGTATTCATTCTTCCAACTTCTTCCATCGGGCAGAAGATACAAAAGTCTGAGAATGTGCATTAATAGATTCAAAAACGGCTTCTTCCCTGATTTCACTAGACTCTTGAATGGCCCTCTTATGGATTGAACTGATCTCTCCACTGTTGTAGCATTATGTTCTGTATGCTTCACCTGATATACATGTATTCACTTTGTGTATTTACCATATGAAACAGCATGGTGGCACAGTGGTTAGCACTGCTGCCTCACAGTGCCAGGATCCGGGTTCAGTTCTGGCCTCGGGTGACTGTGTGGAGTTTGGGTTGGCATGGTGGCACAGTGGTTAGCACTGCTGCCTCACAGTGCCAGGACCCGGATTCAATTCTGGCCTCTGGTGACTGCCTGGGTAGAGTTTGCACTTTCTCCCCCTGTCTGCGTGGATTCCCTCCGGGTGCTCCGGTTTCCTCCCGCAGTCCAAAGATGTGCATGTTAGGTGGGGTGACAGGGTTCTAGGGGGCAGGGCATGGGCCTAGGCACGGTACTCTTTCCAATGATCGGTGAAGACTCGATGGGCCGAATGGCCTCCTTCATGGAGCCAGTCCTGTAAGGGAACTGCACATTTTGTTTTGACTGTTTTAAATGTATATGTCTTGTTTCCGGTTTCCATGCAATCAGACTTGGAGCAGGCAAGTGGAAACCATTTGACGATCAAAATAATTTGTGTCACCAGGTAGTCTGCTCAGGCAGATGCGGTTTTGGCTTTGAATATGTACTTTGCTGATATAAAGGAAACCTTTATTAGACAAAGTCAGAAAATGTATGTGTGAAAACTGAAGCAAAATTCTTAGCAGAGACATTTGAAATGTATGATATTACTGTGTTACTCTTGTGGAACCGTTTACTTCAATGAATTAATGCCATCAGCAAATTGCTGCAAAATGTTGATATAACCTTATTGAATGTTGCACAATTGTTAGCCTCAGTTAATGGTTTTGTCATGGACGTTTGAAATGACCAAAGCTCGGTGGATGCAGAGGCACTAACATTAACAAAACATCTAGGACCCTCTGATGATGAGAAGGGTACTAGATGCAGGAAGTTATTTTCGATGAACCTAGAGACAATAAAATCACATTAAAAGGGAAAGAGAAGACCATCGTTAAGACTGACTAATGTTATTTGTGACACAATAATGGTGCAGTTGCAAAGTAGAAGTGAATCTGGAGAAAACTTGATTTATTTTGCATGCTTTTTGACAGTGCTAAAAGTCAGTGCAGTAAGTGAATTCTACTGGGAGGACATTGACACAAATAGTTTTGAAGATGAAATGAACCAGTTCATTCATTTCATCAATGATAATGAGCTCTGTGCTTTGGAATTACCAGCTGATTTGTACACACATGTGATGGTTTGTAGAAAACCGTTCCAAATGTGGAAACCTTTCTGAAAATATTTTTGATAATCTTTACTGGTTTCACAATTAGACTTACATTAACACTGCAATGAAGTTACTGTGAAAATCCCATGTTCAGCACACTCGGGCGTCTGTTCGGGTACTCTGAGTGAGAATTCAGAATACCCAACTCACCTAACAAGCACGTCTTTCGGGACTTTTGGGAGGAAACCAGAGAACCCATAGGAAACCCACGCAGACATGGACGAGAAAATGCAGACTCTGCACAGAAATACCCTCTGGTGATTTTCTTTTCCTGTATTGATTGCGAAGTACAATGATTCACCCTATCCCTGTAACCCAACCTAACCTTTTGGACACTAAGGAGCAATTTAGCATGGCAGATCCACCTAACATGCTTTGAACTATGGGGGGAAACCAGGGCACCCGGAGGAAACACACGCGGAGAAAGTGCAAACTCTACACGGGCAGTCACCCGAGGCCGGAATTGAACCCGGGTCCCTGGCACTGTGAGGCAGCAGTGCTAACCACTGTGCCACCATGCCAACCCAAACTCCACAGTCACCCGAGGCCAGAATTGAACCCGGATCCCTGGAGTTGTGAGGCAGTAGTGTTAACCATTGTGCCTCTGTGCGTGCCACCCTCTTTATATTCTCTTACTTATATTCTGTTTTTCAAAATAAGAACATAAGAACTAGGAGAAGCAGTAGGCCATCTGGTCCATCGAGCCTGCTCCGCCATTCAATGAGATCATGGTTGATCTTTTGTGGACTCAGCTCCACTTTCCGGCCCGAATGCCATAACCCTTAATCCCTTTATTCTTCAAAAACTATCTATCTTTATCTTAAAAACATTTAATGAAGGCGCCTCTACTGCTTCACTGGGCAAGGAATTCCATAGATTCACAACACTTTGGGTGAAGAAGTTCCTCCTAAACTCAGTCTGAAATCCACTTCCCCTGATTTTGAGGCTATGCCCCCTAGTTCTGCTGTCACCCGCCAGTGGAAGCAACCTGCCCGCATCTATCCTATCTATTCCCTTCATAAATTTATATGTTTCTATAGGGTCCCCCCTCATCCTCCTAAATTCCAATGAATACAGTCCCAGTCTACTCAACCTCTCCTCATAATCCAACCCCTTCAGCTCTGGGATTAACCTAGTGAATCTCCTCTGCACACCCTGCAGTGCCAGTACGTCCTTTCTCAAGTAAGGAGACCAAAACTGAACACAATACTCCAGGTGTGGCCTCACTAACACCTTATACAATTGCAGCATAACCTCCCTAGTCTTAAACTCCATCCCTCTAGCAATGTAGGACAAAATTCCATTTGCCTTCAACCACCTATTGCACCTGTAAACCAACCTTCTGTGACTCGTGCACTATGTTTTAATATTTTATTATTTCAATAATAATCCCGTTTGCTGTTATTCGTACCAAAATGGATAACCTCACATTTGTCAACATTGTATTCCATCTGCCAGACCCGAGCCCATTCACTTAACCTATCCAAATCTCTCTGCAGACTTCCAGTATCCTCTGCACTTTTCGCTTTACCACTGAACTTAGTGTCGTCTGCAAACTTGGACACATTGCCCTTGGTCCCCAACTCCAAATCATCTATATAAATTGTGAACAATTGTGGGCCCAACACGGATCCCTGAGGGACACCACTAGCTACTGATTGCCAACCCGAGAAACACCCATTAATCCCCACCCTTTGCTTTCTATTAATTAACCAATCCTCTATCCATGCTACTACTTTACCCTTAATGCCATGGAACTTTATCTGATGCAGCAACCTTTTGTGTGGCACCTTGTCGAAGGCTTTCTGGAAATCCAGACATACCACATCCATTGGCTCCCCGTTATCTACTGCACTGGTAATGTCCTCAAAAAATTCCACTAAATTAGTTAGGCACGACCTGCCCTTTATGAACCCATGCTGCGTCTGCCCAATGGAACAATTTCTATCCTGATGCCTCGCTATTTCTTCCTTGATGATAGATTCCAGCATCTTCCCTACTACCGAAGTTAAGCTCACTGGCCTATAATTACCCGCTCTCTGCCTACCTCCTTTTTTAAATAGTGATGTCACGTTTGCTAATTTCCAATCCGCCAGGACCACCCCAGTGTCTAGTGAATTTTGGTAAATTATCACTAGTGCATTTGCAATTTCCCTAGCCATCTCTTTTAGCACTCTGGGATGCATTCCATCAGGGCCAGGAGACTTGTCTACCTTTAGCCCCGTTAGCTTGCCCATCACTATCTCCTTAGTGATAACAATCCTCACAAGGTCCTCACCTGTCATAGCCTCATTTCTATCAGTCAGTGGCATGTTATTTGTGTCTTCCACTGTGAAGACCGACCCAAAAAACCTGTTCAGTTCCTCAGCCGTTTCCTCATCTCCCATTATTAAAACTCCCTTCTCATCCTCTAAAGGACCAATATTTACCTTAGCCACTCTTTCTTGTTTTGTATATTTGTAGAAACTTTTACTGTCTGTTTTTATATTCTGAGCAAGTTTACTCTCATAATCTATCTTACTCTTCTTTATAGCTTTTTTAGTAGCTTTCTGTTGCCCCCCTAAAGATTTCCCAGTCCTCTAGTCTCCCACTAATCTTTGCCACTTTTGTGCTTTTTCCTTCAATTTGATACTCTCCCTTATTTCCTTAGATATCCATGGTTGATTGTCCCTCTTTCTACCGTCCTTCCTTTTTGATGGTATAAACCTTTGCCGAGCACTGTGAAAAATCGCTTGGAATGTTCTCCACTGTTCCTCAACTGTTCCACCATAAAGTCTTAGCTCCCAGTCTACCTTGGCTAGTTCTTCTCTCATCCCATTGTAATCTCCTTTGTTTAAGCACAAAACACGAGTATTTGATTTTACCTTCTCACCCTCCATCTGTATTTTAAATTCCACCATATTGTGATCGCTCCTTCCGAGAGGATCCCTAACTATGAGATAATGAATCAATCCTGTCTCATTACACAGGACAAGATCTAGGACTAGGATGCGTTGACCGACCTGGTTAAACAAATCGACATGTAGATTAAAATCCCCCATGATAACTGCTGTACCATTTCTACATGCATCCGTTATTTCTTTGTTTATTGCCTGCCTCACCATAATGTTACTATTTGGTGGCCTATCGATTAGTCCTATCAGTGACTTTTTCGCCTTACTATTCCTGATTTCCACCCAAATGGATTCAACCTTATCCTCCATAGCACCTATGTCATCCCTTACTATTGCCCGGATGTTATCCATTTAAAAAAAAAAAAAAATTTTTTATTGGAATTTTTTGAGAAATATATATCAACAAAACAATAATAATAATAAACACCCCCCGGCACCCGTAACAACGCATATAACAAACTCCCCCACCCACCCAACCCCAATAAACAACAAAATAAATTAACAATAAGCAAATTAACTTAAACACTATCCCCCCCGGGGTTGCTGTTGCTGCTGACCTAGTACCTTATCATTGAGCCAGAAAGTCGAGGAAAGGCTGCCACCTCCTAAAGAACCCTTGTACCGACCCCCTCAGGGCGCACTTGACCCTCTCCAACTTAATGAATCCCGCCATGTAATTAATCCAGGTCTCCACACTCGGAGGTCTTGCATCTTTCCACTGCAGCAAGATCCTCCGCCGGGCTACTAGGGATGCAAAGGCCAAGACATCGGCCTCTTTTGCCTCCTGCACGCCTGGCTTGACCCTGGATCCCACCACCCTCGACACCGTCCCCGCCACCCCCTTCCAGAACTCCTCCAGTGCCGGGCATGCCCAGAACATATGGGCATGGTTCGCTGGACTCCCCGAACACCTGATGCACCTGTCTTCGCCCCCAAAGAACCTACTCGTCCTAGATCCGGACATGTGGGCCCGGTGCAGCACCTTGAGCTGGATGAGACTAAGCCTCGGACATGAAGAGGAGGAGTTCACCCTCTCCAGGGTGTCCGCCCATGTCCCCTCCTCAATCTGCTCCCCCAGCTCCACCTCCCACTTAGCCTTCAGCTCCTCTACCGACACCTCCCCCACCTCCTGCATTACCTGGTAGATGTCAGACACCTTCCCATCCCCGACCCACACCCCCGAAAGCACCCTATCCCTTACCCCCCGCGGGGGCAGCAAAGGGAACCCCACCACCTGTCGCCTAGCAAACACCCTGACCTAAAGGTACCTGAACATATTCCCTGTGGGGAGCTCAAACTTCTCCTCCAGTTCACCAAGGCTCGCGAACCTCCCGTCAATAAACAGGTCTCCCAACTTCCTAATGCCCGCCCTGTGCCACCCCAGGAACCCGCCATCCATGTTCCCTGGGACAAACCGGTGGTTCCCCCGCAGCGGGGCCTCCACCGAGACCCCCACTTCCCCCCTGTGTCGCCTCCACTGCCCCCAAATTTTGAGGGTACCTAAAACTCCTCACTGCCCTCTTTAGTGGGAGCCTACCAATCCCCTCCTGATCTCCCGGGTGTACGACAAACAGCTCACTCTTGCCCAGGTTCAATTTATATCCCGAGAAACTCCCGAACTCAGCAAGAATCTCCATCACCTCCGGCATTCCCCCCACCGGGTCTGCTACATACAACAGCAAGTCGTCCGCATACAGCGACACTCGGTGCTCCTCCCCACCTCGCACCAAACCCCTCCACCTCCTCGACTCCCTGAGAGCCATGGCAAGAGGCTCTATTGCCAGCGCAAAAAGCAAGGGGGACAGGGGGCACCCCTGCCTCGTCCCACGGTGGAGCCTGAAGTACTCGGACATCCTCCCATTCGTCGCTACACTTGCCATCGGGGCCTCGTACAGCAACCTCACCCATTTAATAAACCCCACCCCAAACCCGAACCTCTCCAACACCTCCCACAAGTACCCCCACTCAACCCTGTCAAAGGCCTTCTCCGCATCCAATGCCACCACAATCTCCGCCTCTCCTTCTGCCGCCGGCATCATTATCACATTTAGCAGCCTTCGCACGTTAGTGTTCAGCTGCCTCCCCTTCACAAAATCCGTCTGATCTTCATGTACCACCCCCGGCACCCAGTCCTCTATTCTAGTGGCCAAGATTTTCGCCAGCAACTTGGCGTCTACATTCAGCAGTGAAATCGGCCTGTATGAACCGCACTGCATGGGGTCCTTATCACGCTTCAGGATCAGGGAGATTAGTGCCCGAGACATTGTTGGGGGCAGAACACCCCCCTCCCATGCCTCCTTGAAGGTCCTGACCAACAGGGGGCCCAGCAGGTCCGCATATTTCTTATAAAATTCAACCGGGAACCCATCCGGTCCCGGCGCCTTCCCCGACTGCATGTGGCCAATCCCACTGACCAGCTCCTCCAACTCGATTGCCGCCCCCAGTCCCTCCACCTGCTCCTCCTGCACCCTTGGAAATCGGAACCTGTCCAAAAAACTCTCCATTCCCCCTCCCACCGCCGGCGGCTCCGACCGGTACAGTTCCCTATAGAAGTCCCTAAAGACCTGATTGACCTCTGCCCCCTGCCGCACCACATTCCCATCTCTATCCTTCACTCCACCAATCTCTCTAGCCGCGTCCCGCTTACGAAGCTGGTGCGCCAGCATCCTGCTCGCCTTCTCTCCACACTCATAGACCGCTCCCTGCGCCTTCCTCCACTGTGCCTCCGCCTTTCTGGTGGTCAATAAATCAAACTTGGCCTGCAAGCTACGTAATTCCCCCAGCCTCCGGGGCCTCCGCGTACCTCCTATCCACACTCAACAGCTCCTCCACCAGTCTCTCCCTCTCCCTCCTCTCCCCCCTCTCCCTAAGGGCTCGGATGGAGATCAGCTCCCCCCCTAATCACTGCCTTCAGAGCCTCCCACACCATCCCCACCTGGACCTCCCCAGTATCATTGACCTCGAGGTACCTCTCGATACATCCCCGAACCCTCCTACACACCACCTCATCAGCCAACAACCCCACGTCCAGACGCCAAAGCGGGCGCTGGTCCCGCACCTCCCCCATCTCCAGATCCACCCAATGCGGAGCATAGTCCGAAATTACGATAGCCGAATACTCGGCCTCCTCCACCCTCGGGACCAGTCCCCTGCTCAAAACAAAGAAATCAATGCGGGAATAAACCCTGTGCACATGGGAGAAAAAAAGAGTACTCCCGAGCCCTCGGCCTCCTGAACCTCCAGGGATCCACTCCTCCCATCTGGTCCATAAACCCCCTCAACACCTTGGCCGCCGCTGGCCTCCTGCCTGTCCTTGAACTAGAACGATCCATTAGGGGATTCAGCACCGTATTGAAGTCTCCCCACCTCCAGGCCAGGAATGCGGCCAAACATACGCCTCATGAAACCAGCATCATCCCAATTTGGGGCGTACACATTAACCAACACCACCCTCTCCCCCTGCAGCTTACCGCTCACCATCACATATCTGCCGCCACTATCAGCCACAACCTCAGACGCCTCAAACGCCACCCTCTTCCCTACCAGGTTCGCCACCCCCCGGTTCTTCGAGTCGATCCCTGAGTGGAAAACCTGCCCCACCCACCCCTTCCTCAGACGGACCTGGTCCGCCACAGTGGGTCTCCTGGAGCATGGCCACGTCTGCCTTTAGCCCCTTCAGATGCGAAAACACCCGGGCCCGCTTAACCGGCCCATTGAACCCTCTCACGTTCCACGTTATCAGCCGGATCAGGGGGCACCCCGCCCCCCTCCCGCGTCGACTAGCCATAGCCCATCGACTGCTCGCCTCTGGCCATCACCCATTCGGCCCGTTTCCCACGGCGATAGAACCTCACCCCGACCCCCCCCGAACTCCTCCCTGGCCAATCCAGCAGCAACCCGGTATCCCCCCCCCCCCAAGGCTAGGACCCCCCCTAGCCGCGACGCTCCCTCCATAATACTCCCGTGAGCCAGCTGACTTCTGCTGACCCCGGCTGCTCCCGCTCTAACTCCGACCCCTCCCGATATGAGGTCACCCCTCCTCCCCTGCATCAGCTCCTGGGCACCGCTTCAGCGCGGGAAACCCGGTCTAATAACCACGCCCCTCGCCACCAGCTCCACCCCCTCGTCCCGCAGCACAGGAAACCAGAGAAAAGCCCGCGCTTTCACACTGCCCCACCCCACCAATGCAGCTCCCAAACCGCAGTCCCAACCCAACCACCAACTCCGTACAAACAAAGACACAGATCAACCACAAACCCCAGTACCCCCCTTAGAACACAAAACCATAACCCACATCTTCCGAAAGCGAGAGAAAAAACAAAAACAAACAGAATAACCCGCTACAGCATAAACAATGATACATGAATAGAAAAACTCCCACAGCCCCCAATCTCTAGTTCAAGTCCAGCTTTTCAGCCTGCACAAAGGCCCACGCTTCCTCTGGGGACTCAAAGTAGTGATGCCGGTCCTTGTAGGTGACCCACAGGCGCGCAGGCGGCAACATGCCGAACTTCACCTGCTTTCCATGGAGCACCGCCTTCGTCCGGTTAAACCTGGCTCTCCGCTTGGCCACCTCCGCAATCCAGTCCTGGTAGATACGCACCACCGAATTCTCCCACTTACTACTCCACCTTCCTGGCCCATCGGAGAACACACTCCCGGTCACTGAACCGATGGAACCGCACCAGCACCGCCCGCAGGGGTTCATTCGCCTTAGGCCGCCTGGCCAGCACTCTATGGGCCCCCTCCAGCTCCAGGGGCAGACGGAAGGATCCTGCCCTCACCAGCGTGTTCAACATCACGGCCACATAGGCCGGCAGGTCCGACCCCTCCAGCCCCTCCTCGAGGCCCAGGATCCGCAGGTTCTTCCTCTGTGACCGAAGCTCCATCTCCTCGAACCATTCTTGCCACTTTTTATGAAGTGCCTCGTGTATCTCCACCTTCCCCACGAGGGCCGAAACCACCTCCTCGCGCTCAGAGGCCTGCTGCTGCAACTCAAGTATCGCTGCACCCTGGGTTGTCTGGGTCTCCAGCAGCTTACTCGTCGTTACCTTCAGGGATTCCAACAACTCCCCTTTCAGCTCCGTGAAATAGCGCAGAAGGGCCGCCTGCTGCTCCTCAGCCCACTGCCTCCACTCCTTAGGGGCTCCACCGGCCGCCATTTTGTCCACCTTCCCCCGCTTTTCAAGGGGAGCTGCTGCTGTTTTTCTCCTCGCCCCACTTCGAGTCCGCACCATAAATCCAGACCCCTTTATCCACCAGGAATCGTCGAATCAGCGCCGTTTGGGGCCCTTAAAAGAGCCCACAAGTCCTTTTAATGCGGGAGCTGCCGAACGTGCGGCTTAGCTCCGCATAGCCGCAACCGGAAGTCGCCCGGATGTCATACTTAAATAACAGAGCTACAGAGCTAAGTTCTATTTCCTCTTAACCTTTCTCCTAATTTTCCTTGTTGTTGAACCCATGTCTTCATGTAACAACTTGCCACGTCACTTACCATTAATGTTTTTACTTCCCGTTTTATTCCTTTTAGTATTATTGGGCCTATTCACTGAGCTCCCCTCAGTCACTGTATCTTGTACTGTCGCCCTTTTTGATTTTTGACTATGGCTTCTCTGCGTTACACTTTCCCCCTTCCTTTTGCTTCTGTCCCTGTTTTACTACCTTCCAACTTCCTGCATCGGTTCCCACCCCCCAGCCACATTAGTTTAAATCCTCCCCAACAGCTCTTGCAAACACCCCCCCTCGGACATCGGTTACAGTCCTGCCCAGGTGCAGACCGCCCGGTTTGTACTGGTCCCACCTCCCCAGAACGGGTTCCAATGCCCCAGGAATTCGAATCCCTCCATCTTGCACCATCTCTTGAGCCACACATTCATCCTTACTATCCTGACATTCCTACTCTGACTAGCTCGTGGCACTAGTAGCAATCTTGAGATTACTACCTTTTGAGGTTGTACTTTTTAGTTTAACTCCTAACTCCCTGAATTCAGCTTGTAGGACCTCGTCCCATTTTTTTAACCTATATCGTTGTTGCCTATGTGCACCACGACAGCTGGCTGTTCACCCCCCCCCCCCCAAGAATGTCATGCAGCCGCTCCAAGACATCCTTGACCCTTGCACCAGGGAGGCAACATACCATCCTGGAGTCTCGATTGCGTCCGCAGAACCACCTGTCTATTCCCCTTATGATTGAGTCCCCTATCACTATATCCCTGCCATTCTTCTTCCTGCCCTGCTGCGTAGCAGAGCCAGCCACGGTGCCATGAACCTGGCTGCTGCTGCTTTACCCTGGTGAGCCATCTCCCTCAACAGTATCCAGAGCGGTATATCTGTTTTGCAGGGAGATGACCGCAGGGGACATCTGCACTGCCCTCTACACTTGCTCTGTCTTTTGGTCACCCATTTTCTATCTCCCTCAGTAACTTTCACCTGCGGTGTGACCAACTCGCTAAATGTGCTAGCCACGACGCCCTCAGCATCGCGGATGCTCCAATGTGAGTCTATCCGCAGCTCCAGAGCCATCAAGCCGTCTAACAGGAGCTGCAACTGAATACATTTCTTGCACATGAAGGAGCCAGGGACAGTGGACGTGTCCCTAGGCTCCCACATCGCACACGAGGAGCATGACACGGGTCTGGGATCTCCTGCCATGTCTTAAACCTTAGGTAAACTTATACAACTACAATTACAAAAAAACGAAAGAAAAAATAAATAAATTAGACCATGAAAAGAAAAACTACTTACCAGTCATTTACCAGGGTTAAAAAGCACCTCCTCCCCACCCAACTTCGAATTCCCACGTAGCTTCAAATTCCCAAACTCACTCTCGTGCTTCACTTTGGCTGTGTCTTCTCTGGCTCACTGGGAGAACTTACCCAGGGTCTCAGATGCTCTCTGGTTCTCTCCCTGCAGATTACAAGTTACAGGCCAGAAGAAAGAGAGAGAACAAAACAGTAGGGAAAAAGCACCTTCTCCCACTCTGCACCGAATTACCTCACTGCACCAAATTACCAAGTTCCAAATTCCCACTCTGGATGTGCCTCACTCAGGCTGTGTCTCCTCGGCTTGCGCCAAGCTTACTGAGTGCACTTTCTGTCTGTCTTTTATACAGAAATGGACCATTGTTGGTCTGATGTAGTGGCTGCAGCTGGTCACATACTGGTAGCTTTAATTACCATTAGCACTTCCTCCACGAGTCTGCGTGGGTTTCCCCGGGTGCTCTGGTTTCCTCCCACAGTCCAAAGATGTGCAGGTTAGGTGGATTGACCATGCTAAATTGCCCTTTGTGTCCAAAATTGCCCTTATTGCAGAAGGAGGCCAATCGGCCCATCGAGTCTCCACCGGCTCTTGGAAAGAGCACCCTACCCAAGCCCACACTACCCTATCCCCATAACCCAATAACCCCACTGAACCAACAGTAAGGGCAATTGTGAACACTAAGGGCAATTTAGCATGGCCAATCCACCTAACCTGCACATCTTTGGACTGTGGGAGGAAACCGGAGCACCCGGAGGAAACCCACGCACACATGGGGAGAACGTGCAAACTCCGCACAGACAGTGACCCAGCCGGAAATCGAACCCGGGAGCCTGGAGTGGTGACGCATTTGTGCTAACCACTATGCTACCATGCTGCCAAATTGTTGTCACGTGTACCAAGGTACAGTGAAAAGTACTTTTCTGCGAGCACCTCAACAGACCATTAAGTACATGAAAAGGAAAGGAAATAAAAATAAAGTACATAATAGGGCAACACAAGGTACACACTGTAACTATATAACACCGGCATCGGGTGAAGCATACAGGGGTGTAGTGTTATTGTGGTCAGTCCATAAGAGGGTCGTTTAGGAGTCTGGTAACAGGGGAAGAAGCTGTTTTTGAGTTTGTGCGTGTTCTCAGATATTTGTATCGCCTGCCCGATGGAAGAAGTTGGAAGAGTGAATAAGCTGGGCGGGAGGGATTTTTGATTATGCTGCCCACTTTCCCCAGGCAGCGGGAGGTGTAGATGGAGTCAATTGATGGGAGGCAGAGTTCGTCTGATGGACTGGGCTGTGATTGGAGTATTTGCTCCTGCACTGGGATGGCTCATTCTGTCCTGCACTGGCTTGTGCTGCAGTGATGTAATCGGCTGATTTTTTCCATCTCATTGCTCATCAGAAAGTTTCATGTTTGCTTACCTCGACTCGCACATCTTTACCGTTATTCAGACGAGAGGTAAGCCTGGATTTCAATTCAGCAATTAATAATAAAGGGATGCTTTTGCAAGTTTAAAAAGTCTGAGCAATTTGTATATTATAGTGGCTTCCGCCTTTGTGCGTTTTGTGAGGTGAGGATGGGGGTCGGGAGGGGTCTTAGGTTGGGGGTTGTAGGAGGTCAGAAATCAAAATGAGTATGGGGCCCTACAAACTGTCAATGAGCCTCTATGGCCTGAAGGGGTTCTGTACAATTCCATTCCCTTCCGTTAACACTGGCTGAAAGGTCTTAGACATCAACCTCCTCCCATTGCGTTTCTGTGGCGGATGCTCCAAGGTTATTGTGTCCCTCAGCACGTAGTCCTGAGCTTTGGAATGTGCCAGTCTGCAACACTAGGATGGGTCAACTCTTTACACTGCAAGACCAACTAGTTTCAGACAGACCAAAGATCCTTCAGCAATAGCTGGTGTGCATCCTCAGAACAGCCCATAGAGCACAGAGTCCTGTTTCCCTGAGCTGCTTGGGATGAACCTCAACTCTTTCCAGACGTTCTTTGCCAATGCACATTCACAAGGTGGACAGCTTCATATTTCCCATATATTTTATCTGCCATGTAGTTTCCCATCTTTTGTGTTCTCTTTGCTCCCTCCTCGCAGTTTACTTTCTCATCTAGCTCTGTATCACCAGCAAACCTGGATACATTGCACTCAATTGCCTTATCTAATCATTGTAAGTAGCTGTGTCTCGAGCACCAATCTTTGTTATACCAAAGTAGTTATTATAGCCTGCACCAATCTACTCGCTGTGTTTTCTGTTGTGCATTGGCTTTGTTTTGATACTATTAATATCAGCCAGTATGCTTAAATGGTCATTTATTGCAGTCTTTTAATAGTTGAGGCTTATGCCACTCTGCGGAGACTTAAAAGAGATAATTTTAGAAGTTCTTGCCAATAAAGGTTCAGCCCAAGAGTTTTACTTTTAAAAGAAGAAAATCTGCAGAAAATCTGGAAATCTGGAACTAAAACAAAGCGCTGGAAAGTCTCACCAGGTTAGCCAACTACTGTGGAATGGGAAATGGGGTTAATGGCGTGAATTAATGGCCCTATTGCACCTGACGTGCAATGAGATTCACGACGCTCGGAACCTCTTGGAGGAAACCTACGCAGACATGAGGAGAATGTGCAGACATCGCACAGACAGTGACCCAAGCCGCGAATCGAACCTGGGATCTTGGAGCTGTGAAGCGACAATGCTAACCACTGTGCTACCGTGCCTCCCATATTCCCAGCCAGACTCTGGGTCACACACCCGAACAAAGAGCACTACTTCAATACCCCGGCGGAGGCAAACTATTTCATGCAAACCAATGGCCGAGACAAAGGGTAGGCGAGGCAGCGATGAAGGCGGCTCGGAGGAAGATTGCTAAAGTAACAGACTTATTGATCATTACCATATTTGCGCGGGACTGTACTGCCTCATTCTGATCAAAAAGACAGGGAAATGCAAGTGAGAGTGCAGGCAGAGAAAGCAGACAGTCAGTGGGTATAAGCAAGGGACTAGACCAGCCCTGGGATGGAAGCCACCGTATTAGCAGGGTCGCTAGCACAGGAAGCACAGGCAGTAAGGGGGGCCGCGGCGCACTTCGGCATGGAGGGAGCGTCTGACCAGAAGGCGGGGAGGGAACACAGGGACAGGTGGGGATGGGGAGGGGGGGGACAGGGGGAGACACGGGGGGAAGGGGCAAGACGTAGGAAACAGAACGGGAAAAAAGAGTTGGTTCTCAGATTGGCTTCGGTGGGTAGGGAGGAGGCTGAGGAAACAAGATGGTGCTGCAAGCAACCACTTTAGAGGGTGCCTAAACAAAGGGAAACCCCGGAACGCAGGTGCCCGGCCTCATGGTGAGAGCGGCGACCGTGGCCATTTTGGAGAGCCCCGTAACAAAGGGAAATCCCGGAATGCAGGGGCCTCGTCCACCAGGTGTCCCGCAGGAACGGGGTGGACAGAAATCCCCACCAGGATTATCACCTATAATGTCAGTGAAAAGGTCAGGACTCTTCGTCCACTTACAAAGTCTAAAAGACGACATATTCTTCCTGCAGGAGACAGACTTGAGGGTGAAGGACAGACTGCTGTTAAGAAAAGGCTGGGTGAGACAGATGTACCATTCATGCTATGTGACAAGGAGTAGGGGAATAGCCATATTGATTAGCAAGAGGACGAGGTTCACAGAGACAAGGATGGTTACGGACCAAGGGAGACGGTGTCCTGGCTGGATGGGTCACCAGTAGTGCTGGTAAACTTGTATGTGCCCAACTGGGACGACACAGACTTTATATCGAAGACCATTATGGAAATCCCCAACATTGACACATACCAACTGATTATGGGAGGCGACTTCAACTGTGTACATGACCCTCTGATGGATCGATCAAAGCCCAGAGTAGGAAAAAAGTCAGGCTAGGGAATTGCAAGGGGCTGGTTTAGCACACTGGGCTAAATCGCTGGCTTTTAAAACAGACCAATACAGGCCAGCAGCACGGTTCAATTTCTGTACCAGCCTCCCCGAACAGGTGCTGGAATGTGGCGACTAGGGGCTTTTCACAGTAACTTCATTTGAAGCCTACTTGTGACAATAAGCGATTTTCATTTCATTTTCAATTGGGAGTATTCGTGGAGCAGATGGGGGCGGTGGACCCATGGCGGTTTTACACCCCGGTGAGAGGGAATTCTCGTTCTTTTAGCCGGTGCACAACGTGTACACCCGGATCGACTTCTTTGCAGTGGGATAATTGGTGCTTCCAGGATTAGCAACGGTGAAATATTCAGCGATAAGCATCTCCGACCATGCTCCAGATTAAATGGATGTGAGGTTGGAGACTGGTCCAGCGCCCCACATGGCGGCTGGACACAGACTTCTTGGCTGACAAGGCCCTCTGCCAAAAAACATCACAGGCCATAGGCAAGTACATTACTTTTCTTTTAGAAAATATTTTATTGAAGCATTTGTAATTTTCACAGTTTAACACGTTAACATTTCTTAAACAACCGCGAGGGCCGACAAATGCAAAAAAACTAAAAAACAATGTCCCCTACTGCCCACGGCCTATTCCCTAATTACCTGTATACTGAGTGCCCTGTCCTTATCTAACACTGCCATGCCTCCTATTTTCTTCCCCCAGCCTTTCCCCCTCCTCTTACTGCTGACGTTCAATTTTCTTTGAAGAAGTCGATGAATAGTAGCCATCTCTGGGCGAACCCCTGAGTTGATCATCTCGAGGCGAAATTGATTATTTCCAGGCTGAGTAACTCTGCCATATCGCTGACCTACACACCTGACTCCGGGGGCTCCGAGTCCCTCCATCCCAGCAAAATCCGTCTCTGGGCCACCAGGGAGAAGAAGACCAGGACATCGGCCTACCTCATCCCCTTGGCACCCGGATCATCCGATACCCCATGTTAAGTAATGGGTTAAGAGACATTCCAATTAGTTGTCTCATTTATGTTAAGTATCCAGTAATTGACACTGATATGTAAAGGGGCTTCAGGCGGCCTTTGTGTCAGGTGATGTGATGTTAGTTTTGTGCAGAGTCTGTCAAAGTGAAATAAAAGTGTTGGTGAAAAGGAGCAGAACTTTTGACTCTTTATACAACAGCAGCTAAACGTCTAACAAATGGTAGCCAAGGTGCAAATGTGAAGTGTTGAAAGATGCAACTTTTCTAGACCAAACCAAGTAGTGAGTGAGAAGAAAAAAAACCCAAAGATATATGGCTGAACCTAGGATAAAGATGGCCGGATATGACTATCCCCCCTTATTTTCTGAAATGGGATCATACGACCAATGGAGAAATGCAGTAGTTATATGGACTAAGGTAACTGCCTTGGGAAAGAGAAAACAAGGTATGGCATTGGCTCTTTCTCTACCTTATGACAGTAAAATCCGGAGCAAAGTGTTTTCTGAGTTGGAATTGGAAGAGTTAGACTCAAAAGAAGGTCTGTAGACTCTATTACGTTATATGGATAAGATTTATAAGAAGGACAACTTGTTAAGTGCGTATGAAGCATGGTCGGATTTTTATAGGTTCCGGAAAATAGAGGATTTCTCCATTGAAGACGATATAATGGAATTTGGCAGACTATATAAAAGGCTGCAGAAGCACAACCTGGAATTTCACAGTCTGTGTTGGCCTTTAAATTCCTTGTCTGTGCTAGAGTGAGCAACATGGATAGGCTCCTGGTTTTGACAGGAGTTCAGTTTGCGGACAATGCTACCTTATTTGATCAGATGACAGAAGCTTTAAAAAAGTTTCTGGGGATACATTCGATTCTGATGGCTCTGATGACCCAAATAGGTCAGCCTGCAATAAAGCAGAATATGGAAGATACACTACTAACAGTATAGCAAAATCGTACGGCTACGAATAGGTTCCAAGACGGAGATCGGGACCCTGAAATTATGAAGATAGAAACCCAGTTAGAACCTACAATAGGAAGATGAACCCCAGAAATGCACGGGGTATGATAAATCAATGTTTTCAATGTGACTCTCAATACCATTATGCTTTCAACTATCCAACAAGTTATAATAGAGTTTGAAGCGACACATGACATGGAAGAGTCAGAAGAGGAAAAAGATAGTGACCAGAAAGAAGGCATTGTCCTATTAACAAGCAGTTTTACGCCGGTAATGAGGGTGTTGGTTGCAGAATCCTTCAATTGTGCTGTATTGGACAGTGGCTGCACATCTACTGTGTGTGGAATTGACTGGTTAAAATGTTACCTGGACTCCTTGATTGCTGAAAATTGTAACAAGGTTAAGGAATTTGCAAGTTCCACAAGTTTCAGGTTTGGGGATGATAATACTCTGAAGTCACTGAGGAGTGGTGATCCCTTACAATATTGCCGGAGTGAATCATTTCATTAGCACGGATGTTGTATCAAGTGAGATACATTTGCTTCTGAGCAGACCATCGATGAAGAAAGCACACTTGAAACTGGATATGGAACAGGATAAGGCAACAGTTTTTGGAAAGACAGTGGACTTACAATTTACACAGTCGGGACACTATTGTATTCCATTACTGACAAATAATATTTCAAGTATAGTTGTTAAGGATGTGTTAATGGCAATTAAAAATGGGACTTTAGCTGAAAAAAGCTTGTTGTATTAAAACTGCATATGTAATTTGCGAATCCGTCTCCTCGGAGGCTGAAAAATGTATTAAAGGATGCAGGGGTAAGGGATGAAGATTATACTAAACTGATAGAACAGGTTAGTGATCGCTGTGAGGTTTGTAGGAGGGACAGAAGGACACCATCACGACAGATAGTAACCCTACCCTTAGCCAGTGATTTTAACGATATTTGTGGCCATGGACCTTAAGATCTGGGATAAAGCCAATAATATATTTATTTTGCATTTTGTAGATTTAGCAACTAGATTTAGTCAATCAACGATTGTACGAAGTAAAGAAAATTCTGGATCAAATCGTGGAAAAATGGATAGGGACAGGAATGGGCCCACTGGCAAAATTCCTTACGGACAGTGGGGGAGAATTTGCTAATGATGAGTTTAGGGATATGTGTGAAAACGTGAATATCATCGTTATGAATACGGCTGCGGAAAGCCCATTTAGTAATGGTGTCTGTGAAAGAAACCATGCTGTAATCGATGACGTGCTCCAGAAAACTTTGGCAGATAGACCGAATTGCAGGCTAAATTCAGCTTTAGCATGGGCGGTACATGCAAAGAATTCATTGCAGATGGTTGCGGGCTATAATCCCTATCAAATAGTGTTTGGTGGAAATCCTAAAATTCCGTCCATTTTGGATGACCAGCCTCCAGCTTGGGAAGGGACTACAATTAGCTCTGCCTTTGCTGAGCATTTAAATGCATGACATAGCAGTAGAAAACCTTTTTGGAAGCAGACGTCTCTGAAAGAATTCACAGAGCTTTAAGTCATAATGTATGGCCATCAAATACCGTATTTCAGCAAGGAGACATGGTATACTAGAAGAGAGACAATTTTAATGAATGGAAAGGCCCAGGGAAGATCAAAGGCATCGATGGCAAACAATTATTTTGCAACGTGGCAATCAAACTGTTAGGGTACATTCATCAAGGATAGGGTACATTCATCAAGGATAATGGGTACAGACTACAAATTTGCAAATTTAGACAGAGCAGAAAGACATGATGAGGAACCAAGGACATCTGGTACGCATGTGTTACGGAACTATGAGGACCAGTTAACTGATATAGACAGGGCTTCTGTAGAGGAACACAACACTTCTGATGAATTAGAACAGGCCATTTCCCCAAAAGGACAAATGTCAAAAGTTGGTACAAATGTGATATACTTGCCTGAAGGGTCTAGTCAATGGAAGGAAGCAACTGTTAGTAGTAGAGCAGGGAAGGCCACTGGAAAGTATAAACATTGGCTGAATGTACAGCATTCTGGAGAAGGAGTCGAGACAATGGATTGTGAACACAAAGTTCAAAAATGGTGGGCACAGAAATGCAGTGCCAGTTCAGATAGTACATCGGAAAGGTACATCGGAAAGTGAACAGGTCTGCAGGAAAAGGTCGAGAACTATTGAAAGGACATCCCACAGCAGAAGAGAAAGATCAAGCAAAAGCAGCACAGAACGGGCAGCACGGTAGCATTGTGGATAGCACAATTGCTTCATAGCTCCAGGGTCCCAGGCTTGATTCCGGCTTGGGTCACTGTCTGTGCGGAGTCTGCACATCCTCCCTGTGTGTGCATGGGTTTCCTCCGGGTGCTCCGGTTTCCTCCCACAGTCCAAAGATATGGAGGTTAGGTGGATTGGCCATGATAAATTGCCCTTAGTGTCCAAAATTGCCCTTGGTGTTGGTTGGGGTTACTGGGTGATAGGGATAGGGTGGAGGTGTTGACCTTGGGTAGGGTGCTCTTTCCAAGAGCCGGTGCAGACTCGATGGGCCGAATGGCCTCCCTCTGCACTGTAAATTCTATGATAGAACGAGATACCAGGCGGGAGAGAGGACGTCGTTTACCAAGGTCTCGGAACATGAGTAAGACTGCAAATACTAATAGGAGTAGAAGCCCACATTCACGTGAGATTTTGGTGGCTTCCAATAAATTAGATGAAAAAGCTATCAAAGATGCCAAACAGCAAGAACTGCATAGTTGGAGTGAATTTGGGGTATACACGGAAGTACCGGATAGGGGACAAAGAGCTCTATCCCACAGATGGATTTGCACGGAAAAGGTTCTTCCGGATGGAACCTATAAGTCAAAGACCAGGCTTGTGGCAAGAGGAATTGAAGAAAACTTAGAAGATCAGGATTTAAGGGTAGATTCACCTACGGCAGAAAAAGTTATTTTAAATATCTTCTTGGCTCTATTAGCCATAAACACATGGGAATGCAAATCTATAGATATAAAAGCTGACTTTTTGCAGGGGCATCAGCTCCAGAGAGACATTTTTCTCGAACCTCCTAAAGAGGCAGCTAGCACAGAAGGGGTACTCTGGAAGTTGAACAAATGTGTATATGGTATTTTTCGGTAAGGTCAGTTTTATTAAAGTTAGGCTGTTGCCAGTTGTAAGCAGATCCGGCAATGTTTTACTGGCACTATAAAGGAAATCTTTCTGGCATCTTTATGATGCATGTCGGTGATATTTTGTGGGGTGGGACCAATGATTTCGAAGCTATTGTAATCTCTGGTTTGTGTCAGGTGATGTGATATTAGAGTTTTGTGCAGAGTCTGTTAAAGTGAAATAAAGATGTTGGTGAAAAGGAGCAGAACTTTTGACTCTTTATACAACAGCAGCTAAACATCTAACACCCCAAATATTACCAGTTCTGGACTCGGAGTTACCCTCCCTTGCAGGACTCCTGACATAAAGTCCACAAATCCCTGCCAGAATCCCCTCCACTTCGGACATGCCCAGAACATATGTACATGGTTAGACGGGCTACCCCCAACACCACCCACATCTGTCCTCCGCCTCGTCAAAGAACCTGCTCATCCGGGCTATCGTCATGTGGGCCCTGTGGACCCACAGGGTCTGGCACTAGATGAGGAGAAATTGACCCTCTTCAAAGCTTTTCCCCACAGTTCAATTTCCAGCATCGAAACCCATTCCCGCCCGGTAGCTCAAACTCCTCCTCTAGTGCCTTCAAGGTTGCAAAGCCCTCCTGGATAAATAAATCCCCAAATCTCTCGATCCTTGCCTTCTGCTACCTCCTTAAGCCCCCATCCAGCCTCCCCGGGACAGACCGGTGATTGTTACAAATCGGAGATCACACTGGCGCCCCTCCAATCCTATGTGCTGCCTCCATTGCCTCCACACCCTTAGGGCTGCTACCACCTCAGGGCTTGTAGAGCACGGAGCCGGCGAGAATGGCAGGGGCGCCGTTGGTAAAGCCTCCAAACTCATACCCTTGCAGGATGCCGCTTCCACTCGCTCCCAGGCTGACCCCTTCCCCACTACCCACTTCCTGACCATCGATATGTTGGCCACCCAGCAATAATTAATAAAGCTCGGGAGGGCCAGGGCCCCCTCTCCGCGACCCCGCTTCAGAAGTGCCCTCTTTACTCTCGGGGTTTTTCCTTGCCCACCCAAAACTAATCGCCACATTTATTTTTCTACAAAAAGCGGAATGCAGTGAAAAAAGAAAAGCAGTCTTGGGAAGACTGTCATCTTCACCGTCTGGACCCTTCCCACTAGCGTCAGCGGGAGCATATCCCACCTGTGGAAATCCCTTTTCATTTGACCGACCGCTTTGCCCAGATTTAACTAGTGGATCTGCCCCCACTCCTTAGCCACTTGAATCCCTAAATATCTAAAACTCCCTGCCATCACTTTAAAAGGTAACTCCCTCAGTCTCCTTTACTGCCCGCATGCCTGGATCACAAACATCACGCTCTTTCCCATATTCAACTTGTAGCCTGAAAATCGCCCAAATTCACCCAGTACCTCCATGATTTTGGCCATCCCTCCCACCGGGTCTGTAACATAAAGCAGCAAGTCATCCGCGTGGAGAAGAAACCCTGTGCCCCCCCCCCCCCCCCCCCTCCCCCCACTATCCCCCACCTCACACTAAGAGCTGCTCTAAGAGCCATTACTGAAGACTTAATGGCCAGGGCAAACAGTAATGGGGAGAGCGGCATCCCTGCCTTGTCCCTCTCCCGAGATTAAAATATTCTGACTGGGTTTGGTTGGTTCTCACATTTGCCACCGGGGCCTGATGTAACAGCCGGACCCAGTCCAAAAATCCCTACCCAAACCCAAACCTGCCTAAAATATCTCATAAGTATGTCCACTCCACCCGGTTGAAAACCTTCTCTGTGTCCGTGGCTACTACCACCTCAACCTCCCCCCCTCAGCTGGCATCATTATACATTAAGAAGCCGTCTAATATTGGACGTCAGGTGCCTGCCCTTCACAAATCCCGTCTGATCCTCACCTATTACCTCCGGGACACAGTCCTCTATTCTGCTGGCCAAGATCTTTGCCAGTAATTTAGCATCTACGTTTAAAATGGAAATTGATCTGTACGATCCTCAGCTCTCTGGGTCCTTGTCTCGCTTCAGGATGAGAGAGAATGATGCTTGTGGTAGCGTTGGGGGAAGCACTCCCAACTCCAAGGATTCATTGAAAGCCTTAACTAACAGCGGTTCTCACTAGTCCCGAAAACATTTTATAAAAGTCCACTGGGAATCCGTCAGGCCCGGCGCCTTACATGATTGCATTGCCCCCAATCCGTCTATCACTTCACCGAGCCTAATTGGGCCCCCCCAAGACTTCTACCAGCTCCTCATCTACCTTCGGGAACTCTAGCCTCTGCAGGAATTGGTTAATTCCCTCCTCCCCCGCAGGGGGTTCCGACTTATATAACTGACTATAAAATTCACGAAACACGTCATTAACCGCCCCCGGGTCCCTCACTACTTTTTCCCTCACATCCTTAATTTTCCCTATTTCTCAAGCCGCCTCCTGCTTCCTCAGTCGATGTGCCAACATCCTGCTAGCTTTCTCCCCACATTCATATACTGCCCCTTTTACCTTCCTCAGCTGTCCCTCCGTCTTGCCTGTGGAAAGGAGTCCAAAATCCATTTGAAGTCTCTGACCCTCCTGCAGGAAATGAAATGAAATGAAGATCGTTTATTGTCACGAGTAGGCTTCAATGAAGTTACTGTGAAAAGCCCCTAGTCGGGAACTGTGCATATCTCCTATCCACATGCAAGATTTCTTCTACTTGGCTGTCCAGCGGCCGGCCCATTCAGCCCTTTCCGTATTGGTCTGAATCGAAATATGTTCCCCTCTGATGTCCTCTTTCAATGACTCCCACACCACACCAGCCTTTCCCATGTCGTTGGTTTTTATATACCCCCAAATGGCCTCCCTCACTCGCTCACATATCTTGTTATCTGTTAACAGTCGTGCATCTAGCCTCCACTGTGGATGCTGAGAATTTCCTGTGTTCACTTGTAGGTCTAGCCAATGTGACGCATGGTCCGATACTACGGATTGCTGAATACTCTGTATCCACCACCCCCGCTAACAATGATTTGTCTCGTATAAATAAAATCAATCCTGGCCTTGTGTACATGAGAGTAGAATGAATATTCCTTGGGGAAAGTACATTACTAATAATCAGAACTGGGAAGAGTCTCCTTCCACGTTCTGGGAGGCACTGAAGGCTGTGATTAGGGGAGAAATTATAGACTATAAGGCAGGGAAGAGAAGGCGGCCAGGCAACAACTGATCAACTCCATCCTGGAGGTCGACAGAAAGTACTCCGAGGCCCTAGTCGTAGAGCTTCTGGCAGAGAGGAAAAAGCTGCAAATAGATTTTAACCTGCTATCCACCAGGAAAGCAGTACACCAACTCCCCCAGACACAGGGGACCTTCTCCAGACACGTAGAAAAGGCTGGCCGCCTACTGGTTCACCAGCTGAGAAAGCAGGCACCCATGAGAGAGATAGGGCAGGTGAAGAATAGCAGAAGCAGGCTGGTAACCGAGCCAAAAAAGGTCCATCGAGTGTTTGAGATCTTCTACCGAGGGTTGAACACCTCTGAGCCCCCCCCCCCCCGGGCAGGGGCTCGGGATGAAACGGTTCCTTGATGAACTGGACATGCCAGTTGTGGGGGACTGTAGGCGGGGTAACTGGAAGCACCAATAGGTCTGGGTGAGATCATGGAGAGCTCAGCTCCATGCAGCTGGGGAAGAGGTTGGGAAACCTTGGTTCCCGGCGGACCTCTATAAACAATTTGTGCCAGCCCTGAGCTAAAGGGTATGTTCGCAGACTTGCTCGTGAGAACCACCATGCCTCCTACGCTAGCGCAGGTCACGATACCGCTGGTACCCAAAAAAGACAAAGACCCGAAGGAATGTGGTTCATACAGACCCATTTTGCTGTTTAATTTAGACATGATCATACTCTCAAAAGTCCTGGCCAAGAGATTGGAGAACTGCGTACCGGAGGTGGTCGCAGAGGACCAGACGGACTTGGTCAAGGGCAGGCAGCTAACTGCAAACATCAGGCGGCTGCTGAATGTAATAATGACCCCTCCTGGGGAGAGAACACCAGATGCGATCATCTCCCTGCTTGCAGAAAAGGCCTTCGACAGTCGAGTGGAAATACCTCTTTGAGGTACTGGAGTGGTTTGGGCTGGGAACAATGTTCATCCCCCTACACCCCCAAGTTGAGTGTTCGCACCAACACCACCAGCTCTGAATACTTCCAGCTGCACAGAGGCACCAGGCAGCGATGCTCACTGTCCCCACTCCTGTTCGCCCTGGCAATTGAACCCCTAGTGATCGCTCGACAAGACGCGAAAAGCGGATGACCTGCTCCTCTACATCTCGGACCCACAGAATGGCATGAAAGCAATCAAGCAGTTCCTGCAAGAGTTCAGAGCCTTCTGGGGCTACAAATTCAATCTGGGCAAGAACAAGGCTTTCCCGGTGAACCCAAACAAGGGAGGGACAGAGCTGGAGGGACTTCCATTCAAACTAGCCCAAAGCAAATTCCACTAGCTGGGGATCCAGATAACCCATGACTGGACTCGGATCCACGAGTGGAATCTGACCAGTCTGGCTGAGGAAGTTAAAAAGGACATACAGATATGGGATGCACTCCCGCTCTCCCTGGCGGGGAGACTGCAGATGGTCAAAATGAACATACTGCCGAGGTTACTCTTCTTGTTCAGATCCATACCGATCTTCATCCCAAAGGCCTTTTTCCTTAACATAGACAAAATGATCATGGCATTTATGTGTGGGGGGGGTATGAACCTAAATCGACTCTGCAAAGGGGGAAAAATATGGGTGGTCTGGCCCTGCTGAATCTACAATACTACCCCTGGGCCACCATGGCAGAGGGTGAGGGGATGGATACGTGAACCCAATATGGAATGGATGAGGGTGGAGGAGTTATTCTGCAAGGGAACCATGGAACCGGATGAGACAATATTTTGGTCTAACCGAGATGTCCCCCATGGCCCCCATCTGCGGAAACAACAAATTTCCACCAGCCATGCTTGACAACACTTTAAAAAAATGGAGACAGGATGGGGAGGGGGAGGGGGGGGGGGGGAGCGCTAGGACGGGGGCGCTAACAGTAAGGAACTTCTACATAGGGGACAGACTAGTGACCTTGGGCGGACTGCCGGAAGGCCTGGAACTACCGACAGGACAGGAAATCAGTCACCTCCAAATTAAACACTTTCTCGCAAGGAGACGGCAGGATACAGCAGGGCCTTGAGAGAGACACTATTAGAGGAACAAAGAAAGTTAGAAGGGGGGAACTGTGGGAACATCTATGGACAGTTACTGGATAGGGCAAGACTACCGCTGGACAAAGCCAGATGGAAATGGAAGGATGAACTGGGAACGGAACTGGGTGGGCCAGCTCCTCCACCTCCTGCGCAAGACCAAGCCTCATGCAGTTGAGAGTGGTACACCGAGCGCACCTGACCAGAACTCAAATGAATAGGTTCTTCCCGGAAGCAGAAGATAAATGTGAACGGTACCAGGGAGGCCCGGCCAACTACGCCCACATGTTCTTAGCTTGCCCAGAGTTGTAAGGTTCTGGACAGCCTTCTTTGAGGCGATGAGCAAGGTTGTGGGGTGAAGGTGGCGCCGTGCCCAAGAGTGGCAGACTTTGGGGCATCGGAACAGCCAGAGCTACATATGGGGAAAGGAGCCAATACCCTTGCTTTTGCTTCCTAAATTGCACGCCGGAGAATCCTGCTCGGTTGGCGATCAGCAGCACCACCCACAGCTGCAGACTGGCTGGCACACCTGGCAGAATTTCTTCACCTGGAGAAGATCAAGTTCACCATTCAAGGGTCGGACGAAAAGCATGGGGGCCATTCATCGGCTTGTTCCATGACCTGTTCGAGGCCAACAGCGACTGGGGAAAGAGAGGGAGACGGGGGAGAGCAGGCAAGAAGTCAAACAATGATGACGAGATACAAAGGGGGAAGGAAATGAGGAGGGAACCCAAGGGAGCCACAGAGAGAAACATTGGGGGGAAAAGGGGGCTGGGAAGGGGCAGAAAGTACCCCCCCCCCCCCCCCCCCCAGCAGAACCCACATGGCCAATGACAAAAGCCGCAGAAAAGAGCTCAGCAGTAGGGCACACAGGGCGGAAGATGGGGCTACCAACAAGGGGTCCAGGAGGGGCAGGGAGCGGTTAAGAGGGGGACGGGGAGAATGTATGATAAGAAATATATATGTAAATAAGAAACTGTACAACATGTAAATATCAGACGCACCATCCATTAAAAATATAATTCTGTAAAATTGAAAAATGTCAATAAAAATATTTTTTAAAAAGTAGGGTGCTCTTTCCAAGGGCCGGTGCAGACTTGATGGGCTGAATGGCCTCTTTCTGCACTGTAAATTCTATGATAGACTTGAGCCATTGGAAGAACCCACTGGGTTACTTATTATCCATGATGTTGAATATCCGTAAGGTTGAACCAGATTAGAATGGTTGCTAATCTAGTCCTTCCCAAATGAGTAAATAGTAATTTTCATAGCTGCTATTATCGTGTCTCTTTTTCTCTATCCGCCTTTCCCAGTGTTACACGGATGATGAAACCGGAGCCCCACTAGATGCATTGGCTCCAGCAAGCGTTGTGTTTTGTCATAAACATGAATGCCCTGCCACCTTTGTGTCTGAAGTTCTCCAGAAAAATGATCCTTTATTTCAAAAAGCCATCCAGGATGGAATTGACACCGTCAACAGAAGAGCCACATCAAATGCTCAGAAAGTTCAGAAGTGGATCATTTTGGAAAAGGACTTCTCAATTATTGGAGGAGAATTGGGTAAGATAATTGCTGATCTTCATTCATTATCATTATAAATAGTAAGTAATCCAACAGCAGTTCTTTTCTTTGAAATGGCCACCGTTATGAAGAGTAATGAACTTTTTGTTATCGGATCTGGGCAAGGCTGCAAGTAGGGCAGCACGGTAGCATTGTGGATAGCACAATTGCTTCACGGCTCCAGGGTCCCAGGTTCGATTCCGGCTTGGGTCACTGTCTGTGCAGAGTCTGCACATCATCCCCGTGTGTGCGTGGGTTTCCTCCGGGTGCTCCGGTTTCCTCCCACAGTCCAAAGATGTGGAGGTTAGGTGGATTGGCCATGATAAATTGCCCTTAGTGGTTTAGCTCACTGAGCTAAATCGCTGGCTTTTAAAGCAGACCAAACAGGCCAGCAGCACGGTTCGATTCCCGTACCAGCCTCCCCGGACAGGCGCCGGAATGTGGTGACTAGGGGCTTATCACAGTAACTTAATTGAAGCCTACTCGTGACAATAAGCGATTTTCATTTCATTTCAATTGCCCTTAGTGTTGTGTCGGGTTACTGGGTTATGGGGATAGGGTGGAGGTGTTGACCTTGGGTAGGGTGCTCTTTCCAAGAGCCGGTGCAGACTCGATGGGCCGAATGGCCTCCTTCTGCATTGTAAATTCTATGATTCTATTGTTCCACCCTTGCTACCCTGAGAATTTGGTAGAAAGCTTTCTTTTTTAAGCAATGGCCAATAACTGGTGAACCCATAGTGGCATTGGTTTGGGAATTCTTGGGCTTTCATAGGGAAAACAAATCATAGAATCACTACATTGCCAAAGGAGACCATTCAGCCCATTGAGTATGCACCGACCCTCTGAAAGAACATCTTACCTAGGCCCAAGCCCTCACTTGCTGATCTTAACAATAATAGATGCATCTACAGTGAGCTGATTTTAAAAAAAACTTGCAAATTAGTTACAGAAGCTGATCCTGCATTTATATTCTGTAGCAATTGGTTTTGTGGAGGCCCCATATTCAGACCGGCACCTAATAGATACTAAATAGGGGAGAGCTGTATAGGTGGTCACTGTCCAGACATTTAAGGGGGGTACATTTTGCATTCTTTAATGTTTCAAATTTTGAAATTGAAAATTTATGTTGTATTCACAGGTCCAACGATGAAACTGAGAAGGGGCATTGTGTTGAAAATGTACAAAGATATAATTGAATCTCTTTATGTGGATTGAAGTCTTTCTATGGATGGTTAAGAGAGTATAAAATCATCCGAATGTTGTTTTAAAATATTAAAGATTGGCAGATTCTAATTGTAATTGTCCAATGTTCAATACGTACAAAGCATTCTATTTTTAAATGAATCGTGATTTATTTGAGTATATGAATACTGGAATGAGATGATTGAACAATGTTTGTTGATGGCAGGGGCACTCGCCCAGTTTTTTACATGGATAAAATTGAATTCATTTCTTCCTGCTTGAATGTTTGCTGCTATGCAATGCTGGCTTGCTAAAATTGAATGATTTAAACAGTGCCGTTGTTGCATTTTAAGCACTAAATATAGTTCTGGTCCTTTTTGTTGTGCTGCCTAAACTCATTTTCCTTAAGAATCTTTAAATCAATCTACTACAAACAAAAACAGAAAATACTGGACAATCTCAGCGGGTCTGACAGCATCTGTGGAGAGAGGAGAGCTAACGCTTCGAGTCTGGATGACTCTTTGTCAAAGCTGCAGAGAACTGGAAATAGGGGATCAGATTTATACTGTTGTGGGTGGGGGGGGGGGGGGGGGGGGGGGGGGAGGGTGAGGGAGGGTATGGAATAATTGGGCTGGATAGGGGGCCAGGGATAGGTGGAGATTGACAAAGATGTTGTGGACAGAAAGACAAATGGAATGGAAATGGGGGTGATTAAGGCTAAGGGGGGTGCTGCTGATAATGGCACATAAAGTGATTAGACTGTGTTAATTGCAGACTACCCAAACAATCTATAGTAATTAAGTAGATTTTCTTTGATGTACTCTTGCAGGCCACCACAGATATCCAAATTATTCATTTGTAGAGTTGCTTGGAATTGCAATCCAAACAACGCGACAATTTATACTTGCATTGGAGGTGGTACAATGAAGGTCCATTGTTCCCTGGGATGAACGGGTTGTCTTATGACAGAAAGGCTGAGTAAATTGGGCTTATTCTCTGGAGTTTAGATGAATGAGAAGCAATCTCATTGAAACCAACAAAGTTCTGAGGGGGCTGGATAGGGTGGATGCTGAGATTGTTTCCACCGGTTGGAGAATCTAAAACGGAGGCAAACAGTTTCAGGATTAGGGGCCGATATTTTAGGACTGAGACGAGGATAAATTACTTCAAAGGTAGTGCATCTTTGGAATTCTCTACCACAGATGCTCCATTGTTGAATACATTTAAGACGAGGACAGATTTCTGGTCTCACAGGAAAGTCAGTGGGGGTGGGGTTGCTGGGCAGGTGGGAAAATGGGAGATGAAGCCCAGGATCAGACATGTTCATATTGAATGATAGAGCAGAATCAATGAGTCATTGGTCTACTCCTGCTCCTATTATTACCTAAATGAAGAGAAACTTTAAAATGCTTTGGTTTCTGGCCTTTACATGAACATTTCTTTGGTTAATGTTTCATATTTCTGATTAAAATAATGACATGTGTAACATCTTTTCATAACCTCGTATCCTTCTAGTATTACTGGTTGCATTCAACAGTTCAGGCAGCCAGGTTAGAAAGGAGCAAATGGTGCCAGTTGATCTTCGATGGAAGGAATGCTTGTGCTAGGTAGTCTTTTCTGCACATTACATATATTCACTGTTGCCCCGTCAGCAATCTAGATGGGAAAAATTACAGGCTTGTTTATTACTCTTCTTGAAGGACAAGTATGTTTTATGTTAAATTGGTCTTGTGGTGATATAACCACTGTAGTGATGTGTACTTGCAGTAGGGGGATGTATGCCTGTACCTGTAATACAGGTTCCTCCGGTAAGCCCCTGCCGGCTAGCTCCGCCCACAGGGAGCTTGTGTATAAATATGCGTGTGAGTCACTCAGGCCCTAGTCTACAGTTGCAGATGGAGGAATAGCATCGCACAGCAATAAAGCCTCTATTGTACTTGTCTCTCGTCTTTGAGTATAATTGTTAGCGCCACAATTTATTGCTGTGTGATTTTCCGTTCACCATGGACATCAGAATCGAGCCTGACCGTCTGCAGCTGGATCTGCAGTTGCCTCACGCCAGAAAAGACTTTGTTCACTGGCTGGCAGTCATCGAGGCCTACATCTCTTCAGCCGACCCTGCCCCGACGGAGGCTCAGAAAAAGCAACTCCTGTACTCCAGACTTAGCTCCAGTGTCTTTCCGCTAATTCGAAATGTGACTGACTACACCAGAGCTATGGAACTGCTCAAGGAGAACTATGCACAGTCAGCGAACACCCTGTTTGCAAGGCATCAACTCTCTACTTACGTCCAGCAGCAGGGTGAGTCGATTGAGGAATTCTGGAGGGCCCTTATACCCCTGGTACGAGACTGCGACTGCCGGGCCCTCACAGCCACGGAACACTCTGACTTACTCATGCGCGATGCCTTTGTTACAGGCATTGCATCGGACCCCATCCGGCAACGACTGCTGGAAGGGGCCGCCCCTGACCTCGCAGCCGCAAAGGCTCTGGCGCTTTCCATGACGGCCGTCTCCCGTAGTGCGCGATCTTACTCCGCTGGCCCCCCAGGCCCACCGGTCCTACCCCTCTTGGACCCCGCAAACGGCCCCCCTGCGCTGCTCGCCGCATCGCGCTCCCCGGGGGTCCCCACTGTTACTTCTGCGGTCAGCAGAAGCACCCCCGCCAGCACTGCCCGGCCCGCACCGCAACCTGCAAAGCTTGTGGCTATCGCCCCCCCGGTCCCCTCGCCTCAGCTGCTCGCTCAATGGGCTCGGCCGTCCGCTCCCTCGACCCCACATGCGATCAGTGGGCGCCACCATCTTTCGCCACCCCGCCACGTGCGTTCCATAGGCGCCGCCATTTTGTCCCGACCCGACAACATGCGCTCCATGGGCGCCGCCATTTTATCCACAGGTACTCCAGATGCCGCCGTTTTGTCCTCCGCCCGGGACGGGGCCACGGGACACAGGTCGCTACCGCTCCTCATCGGACTCATCTGACTCGACCGCCGATTGCCCGCTACTCCCCTCCGTTACGCTCGACGAATCGCGTCCTCGCAACCTGGCACCCTCTTCCACATTGGTGCTGGTCAACGGCCACGTGACCTCCTGCCTCATCGACTCCGGGAGCACCGAGAGTTTCGTCCACCTGGACACGGTAAGGTGCTATTCCCTTGCGGTCCATCCCGCCAACCGGCAGATCTCTCTCGCCTCCGGGTCCCACTGTCCCGATCCGTGGTTTCTGCCTGGTTAAACTTACTGTACAGGGTGTGGAATTCGACCGTTTCCGTCTGTACATTCTCCCCAACCTCTGCGTGTCACTCTTACTAGGCCTGGATTTCCAGTGCAATCTCCAGAGCCTCACTCTCAAATTCGGCGGACCCCTACCTCCCCTCACCGTTTGTGGCCTCGTGACCCTCAAGGTCGAACCTCCCTCATTCTTTGCCAATCTGATCGCAGACTGCAAGCCCGTCGCCACCAGGAGCAGATGGTACAGCACTCAGGACAAGGCCTTCATCAGGTCCGAAGTCCAGCGGCTGCTTTGGGAGGGTATCATCGAGGCCAGCAACAGTCCTTGGAGAGCCCAGGTGGTACTGGTTAAGACCGGGGAGAAGCACAGGATGGTCGTGGACTACAGCCAGACCATCAACCGGTACACGCAGCTCGACGCGTATCCCCTCCCCCGCATTTCTGATATGGTCAAATCAGATTGCACAGTACCGGGTCTTCTCTACTATTGACCTGAAATCCGCCTACCACCAGCTCCCCATCCGTAAATCGGACCGTCCCTACACTGCCTTCGAGGCAGACGGTCGTCTGTACCAATTTCTTAGGGTTCCCTTCGGCGTCACGAATGGAGTCTCGGTATTTCAACGAGAAATGGACCGAATGGTTGACCGGTACGGACTGCAGGCCACCTTCCCGCACCTCGACAATGTCACCATCTGCGGCCATGACCAGCAGGACCATGATGCCAACCTTTCTAAATTCCTCCACACCGCATCTCTCCTTAATCTCACGTACAACAAGGAGAAGTGCGTGTTCCGCACAGACCGCTTAGCCATCCCCGGCTACGTAGTCCAAAACGGACTACTGGGGCCCGACCCCGACTGCATGCGCCCCCTCATGGAGCTCCCCCTCCCCCAAGGCCCTCAAACGCTGCCTTGGGTTCTTTTATTACGCCCAGTGGGTCCCACAATATGCGGACAAGGCCCACCCACTTATCCAGTCCACACATTTTCCCCTCTCGGCCGAGGCACAACAGGCCTTCGCCCGCATTCGATCTGACATAGCCAAGGCCGGGATGCACGCAGTAGATGAGACACTGCCTTTCCAAGTAGAATGCGATGCTTCAGATGTCGCACTTGCCGCCACTCTAAACCAGGCAGGCAGATCCGTGGCATTCTTTTCACGCACCCTCCACGCCTCCGAAATTCGGCATTCCCCTATTGAAAAGGAAGCCCAGGCAATCGTTGAAGCGGTGCGGCACTGGAGGCATTACCTGGCCGGCAGGAGATTCACTCTCCTCACTGACCAACAGTCGGTAGCAACACCTACATCCTTAGTGTGGTCGATGAATTTTCTAGGTTCCCCTTCGCCATCCCATGCCCGGATATGACGGCTGCCACCGTCATCAAGGCCCTGGATTCCATTTTCGCCCTGTTCGGTTTCCCCGACTACATCCACAGTGACAGGGGATCCTCGTTCATGAGCGATGAGCTGCATCATTTCCTGCTCAACAGAGGTATCGCCTCCAGCAGGATGACCAGCTACAACCCCCGGGGAAACGGGCAGGTAGAGAGGGAGAACGGGACGGTATGGAGGGCCGTCCAGCCGGCCCTACGGTCCAGGAACCTCCTAGCCGCTCGCTGGCAGCAGGTCCTCCCTGACGGGCTCCATTCCATTCGGTCGCTACTGTGCACCGCAACTAACAGTACACCCCATGAACGTGTTTTTGCCTTCCCTAGGAAGTCTACATCCGGGGTGTCGCTCCCGACGTGGCTCACGACTCCAGGCCCAGTCCTTCTCCGTAGGCATGTCCGGCACCACAAGGCGGAACCCCTGGTGGACAAAGTACGCCTTCTCCACGCCACCCTTCAGTATGCCTACGTGGAGTTCCCCGACGGCCGCCAGGACACAGTCTCGCTCCGGGACCTTGCTCCCTCATGTGCCGATCCCATGCCCACACCCCTTTTTCCCCCTGCGCCACCCTCCTTTTCCCTGGCACCCCCCTATTCGTCCCCACCAGGTCCATCCCTCGTCCCCTTGCCCACACTGGAGGACACGGAAGATTTTGGCTCGCTCTCGGAGTCATCCCGCCAGCAGCCAGCACCTGCACCATCGTTGCCATCACCGCCTGTGCCGATGTCGCCATCACAGCTACGCTGATCACAGCGGAACGTTTGACCGCCGATTCGGCTCAACCTGTAACCTGCTAACCGGATGGACTCTTGGTTTTCTTTGTTTGGACCCTCTTGTAAATTGCTCATCCTTTGTATTATAGTTACACGTCACCCCCGCCGGACTCATTTTTTTACAGGGGGTGAATGTGATGATATAACCACTGTAGTTATGTGTACTTGCAGTAGGGGGATGTATGCCTGTACCTGTAATACAGGTTCCTCCGGTAAGCCCCTGCCGGCTAGCTCCGCCCACAGGGAGCTTGTGTATAAATATGCGTGTGAGTCACTCAGGCCCTAGTCTACAGTTGCAGATGGAGGAATAGCATCGTACAGCAATAAAGCCTCTATTGTACTTGTCTCTCGTCTTTGAGTATAATTGTTAGCGCCACAGGTCTATCATGTCCACTAATTGTCAAATGGGGAGAATATATTAAGAAACCTATATTCACAAAATTAGCTTGTTCCCTTTGTTGATTACCATGACTCCCAAAAGTGCTGTTCAGAAATTACTCTATATAACTAAATATTCTCATCCTACTTCAGTACATCACCTTTTGTCATAATGGAGGATGGGCTAGAGTTTCAAATGACATTGCCAGCCTTGGCCTGTGTCTCCAAATGTGCCAGCCACTTAGATAAGGATTTTCTCAGTTGATTGCGATCATGACAATTCTTGTTGAAGGACCCATAAATGGCTGGTGTGGGATATCAGTTGCGGTCTTCCCAGAGGCAGTCAACTAAGAAACTGCCTGCTGAAATCCTGTTGAATTAAGGATGGTGGACAGACCACGGAAGTGGGAGACCCAATCAGGGCACTCAAATGATGTCTGGCTGGCAGCCCCACTGAACATAGAACAGTACAGCACAGAACAGGTCCTCCGGCCCTCGATGTTGTGCCGAGCATTGTCCGAAACCAAGATCAAGCTGAGAATCCCGCCCAGGAGCTTGGACCATTTCTGGGTCCTGACAGCGTGGCCCAGTTTCACAACGGCGCAAACCTGGCCCGGGTATGACCTATTCTGTCCCCCACAGGGGGTCAGCACGGCGCTGGAGTGGTTCACGCCGGAAAATAGGCCCGGGGGAAGAGGCTGGCCCGCTGATGGGTGGGCCCAGATCGCGGGCCAGAACCCATCGGAGGCCCCCACCCCAGGGACGGAGCCCCCCTCTCCCCCCACAGGCCGCCCCCCAACCGTTCGCGCAGAGTTCTCGCCGGCAGCAACCAGGGTGAACGGCGCCGGTGGCACTCTGTCGTATCCACGCGGCTGCTTGGCCCATCCGGCCAGAGAATCGGCGGCCCCGCTGATTCCAGTGGCCCACGGCTGGCGCCGCGCCAAAGCGCCGCCGCAAATGGTGCCGATTCTCCGCACCTCAGAGAATCGCTCGCTGGCGTGGGGCACGTTTGCGGCGATTCTTCAGCCCGGCACGTGTCCCATGTCCGCGAGCGTGTGGACTCTGGTCGTGACCAGAGTAGGCCTCAAGGACTGGCAGTGGGGAAGCCTCAGGGGGCCTGTGCTGTGATTCCCACATGGGGCGGTGCCAAAATACCACAGCACCTCCCTTCCTGTCCCTCGTGCATCCTGTGGACAGCGGGCAGCACCATGCTACCTGGGACACACCTCCCATCCAGGCCCGGTCACCCCAGAAGACGCCCGCCAATGGGGACCCAGGTTGCAGGGTCGGAATCGCAGCAAAGTGCCTCCACTCCTGCTGTACCATCTGGGGAACCACCTAAGCATAGCGTTGGGACCCGTGAGACCAGAAAGTTAGGCAGCAGTTAAGTTGGCCCAGTGCAGGGTACAGTTAGATATAGGGATGAGGGTATGTTTATGTATACATTTGTGCACGTTTAACACCTGTTACCACTGTTACAACTTGTCTCAGTACTCTGATGGATGTCGATTGGCCGGGGGGGGGGGCGGGAAATGGGCAAATATTGTGGGCGGCCTGTCATCTGCAGGTGCTAGTAGGGGACATGGATCCCGTCAATCACCCCCCACCTGGACACGGGGCATGTTGGCGGTGAACCCCACCATCTGGGAACCTGGTGGGCTGGTTCCACATTAAAGTGGATGTATTGAGCTGCCTGGGCATATAGGGCTTCCGTGATGGCATGGGTGCACCTATGCACAGAGGTCGGTGAGATCCTGCTCCTGCAAGGACCCCGTGGCGTAAAAGTTCAAAGTAACTGCCACCTTGACAGCCACTGGGAGCGCGTGTGCTCCCCCATAGCCCTGCAGTGTCAGGTGCGTCATCATCTGGCAGATATATCACACGGTCTCTCTGTTCAGCCGGTGCCTTCGATGGCATGCCTGGTCTGGCAGGTCCTCGAATGACAGGCAATGCTGGTACACACGGGGCCTCATGCGCACCTCCTTGGCATCTCCTCCTCGGCCTGTTGGGCAGCTCAATCTCCATCCTAGACGGCTGCCACCTGACCCTCACTCCGCTGCTGCAGCTTCCTCCTCATCGAGCAGCTCCAGCTCGTACAGCCGCAGGGTATCCCCCAGCACAGCAGCGACTAGCAGGAAGGTCACCATTGCTGGCTGATACCCAATATCCATTGTCTGCAGGTGGTGCAAGACTAACATGTTGCGTACTGCTGTGCCCAGCCAAGTCCAACGGACGCTGCGGACTATGCCCCCCGCATGTCCCATCATCCTGGGCCCTTCAGTGGCCAGCATCGTGGGGGCCTCTGGCCCATCCCTGATGCCAGGGGTACCATTGGCTGGCACTGCCCTTGTCAGGGATATGCTCCATGGCCCCTGTCCAGGACCTCCATTGGGGCTACAGTGGGCATTGTCCTGGGTGGGCCACCAGCACAAGTGAACTGCACCGTCGGGAAATCGGCCCATCGGAGAATAATGGTGGAGGCCTTGGAGAAAACCGGGTCGGGCTTGCTAATGATATGCAAACTGTGTTTACTGTACGGGCATTCCGGTATGCATTGACATTGCTGTTGAGGTGACAGAGAATTGCGATTTTACGTCAAATTGGCACCCACCACGAATTGGCATCGTAACCGATTCTCCGCCCAATTGTTTCGCAATTGCGGCGTCAGCCAACTGAGAATCCCACCCCCTAACTATTTTTAAAGAATAGTTTAGCAGGAAGCTGCTGTGGAACAAATGGTCAACAACCTCAGAAGGATTGAACTTGGTAGGAAAAAAATGAATCCAAATGCACTTCAAAAACTCAAAAGTTTACAAGATATAGGAGAAGATTTTGGCCAATAGAGTCTACTCCACCATCCTATCATGGCTCCAATTCTGCCTCCAGGCTACCCTTGTCAATTTGATTCCTCCAGTTTATGTGCACATTAAAATCATCATTATTATCATGGCTAATATGTTTCTCATCTGCTACCTACAATCTTGCAGACCAAGAACTGGATTTTGAAGTCAGCCAGAGTATCTCCTCCCTTGAACACATGACCTAAGAGCAGGAATGGGCAATTTAGGCTCCCAAGCGTAAACACCTTAAATGTGATCATGGCTGATCACATCTGGCCTCAACTGCACCGTCCTGCCCATAACCCTTCAATCCATTACCAATAAAAAAATCTGTCTCGCTCCTCAAATTTACGAACTGCCTATGCATCTGTCACACTCTGGGGTAGTGAATTCCACTGATTCACAACTATTTGGGAGCAGTATTTCCTTAAATCCGTTTTAACTTTGCTACCTCTTGTTCTAAGATTATGACTTCTCGCTTTAGAATGCCCCACACGAGGAAGCACCAGCTCCACGTGTGGCGGCACGGTAGCACAGTGGTTAGCACTGTGGCTTCACAGCGCCAGGGTCGCAGACTCGATTCCTGGCTTGGGTCACTGTCTGAGTGGAGTCTGTATGTTCTCCCTGTATCTGCTTGGGTTTCCTCCGGGTGCTCCGGTTTCCTCCCACATGTCCCGAAAGATGTGCTGTTAGGTGAATTGGATGTTCTAAATTCTCCCTCAGTGTCCCCGAACAGGCGCCAGAATGTGGTGATTAGTGGCTTTTCACAGTAACTTCATTGCAGTGTTAATATATTAGAACATTAGAACATAGAACATACAGTGCAGAAGGAGGCCATTCGGTCCATCGAGTCTGCACCGACCCATTTAAGCCCTCACTTCCACCCTATCCCCGTAACCCAATAACCCCTCCTAACCTTTTTTGGTCATTAAGGGCAATTTACCATGGCCAATCCAACTAACCTGCACGTCTTTGGACTGTGGGAGGAAACCGGAGGAAACACACGCAGACACGGGAAGAACGTGCAAATTCCGCACAGACAGTGACCCAATGGGGAATCGAACCTGGGACCTGGCGCTACTTGTGCTACCGTCCTGCCCCTTCCGTGCTAATGTAAGCCTATTTGTGACAATAAAGATTATTACTTTATACCTTTTAGCATCTTGCATACCTCAATTAGATCTCCCCCTTGAGAGTATAGGCCTAAACTGAGGCAAAGTATTGATTTAGAATCTCTGCCATTTCTGTGTTCCCCACTTATTAACTCACCAGTTTCATCTTCCAAGGGGCCAACATTCACCTTAAAATGTACTTGTAGCTTTTGTTATCCTTTCTGATATTCTGTGCTAGTTTTTTTTGTAATTTCCCTGATCTTTTTAAAATTACTTTATTAGTATCCCTTTGTTTATGTTTCCCAATCTTCCAGCCTGCCACTGGCCTTTGCAATTCGATATAACTTAGTTCTTATCTTTATATCCTTGACCTCCTTGTTTAGCCATGGATTTTCTTTACCCCTCTTCCCATCTTTCTTCCTCACTGGGATATATTTTAGTTGTGAGGAATTGTATCTCCTCAAACAACTGCCACTGCTCATCAGCTGTCCTACCTTTTAGCCTTCCTGCCCAGTCTGTTCGGGCCAAATCTGTCCTCAAACATATGTGATTTCCTTTGTTTAATTCCCGTACACTAGTGTGCGACTACTTTCTCACCCCCAAACTGAATCTTGAATTCTACCATACTATGGTCACTACTCCCGAGTGGATCCTTAACTATGAGGTCATTACTGTACCAGGAAATAATCTCTGATGCATTTCAATCAATTCTGCCTCCATTGTCTACCCTTGTCAATTTGATTCCTCCAGTTTATGTGCACATTAAAATCATCATTATTGCCGTACCTTTCTTCCAAATCCCCAGTATTTCCTGGTTTGTACTGTGCCCCACTGTAGAACTATTGTTTGGGGACCTACAGTTTACTCCAAGGACTTCTCTTTATTTTTTATTTCCACCCAGACTGATTAGACATCTTGATCTCCAGTGCTCAAGCCATTTCACATTACAACACTGATCCCTTTTATCACCATCAGAGCTACACCACCTCCTTTTCGTTTCACCCTATCTTTCTAAAATACTTCGTACCCTTGGATTTCCAATTCCCAGACCTCGGTCTGGAGTCTCCGATTTGAAGCCTAAGTGCTGACGTTGGCATTTTACGCCAGAAGAAACGGTGCAAAAGCTGCACCGATCCCCCGTCTGGTAGGGACTTAGCAGCCACGCAGTGTAAGCTTTACCTGCAGATACAGCCAGAGAATTGCCAGTGCCCTGGCCGTGCGCCGATCCGGCCTGCCAAAAACTTCCCCCCCTTTGACCAGGCTCTTCGCCACTGCCCCCAGCCCCCACCAATGCCCCCCTGCCTGCAGAACGGCTCCCCGACGGGCAACACTGGACTCAGTCTGCAGCCACCACGCCGGGTTCATGAAAAAAAGGATGAGTGACCCACGCTGTTGGGAACTCAGTCCATCGGGGGCAGAGCATTGGGGAGGGCCTCAGGGTAGCATCCTGAGGTAGTTCCGACAGCATGCGGTGTACTCAGCGGAGCATCGCAAAAACAGTACCGCCCCTGATTTTGGCACAAACGGGGATTCTCTAGCTGATGGCCAAACGCCATTTCATCAGCGACCGGAGAATCCCGCCCCTGGTCTCCATGTAACCACGTTTCAGTAATCCCCACCAAGTCATAACCTTTTGTTTCTATTTGTCTTGTTAGTTCATTAGGTTTGTTACGAATGCTTCTTGCATTTAGATACAAAGCACATATTTGTTTTCATGTCGGATTTACCTACTCTTCCATAATTCCTTGGTGCATACTGACAGCGCCTGTTTTGTCCCTCACTTTTATTTTCTGGTAACCACCACATTGCTAACCTGCACTCTTTACCTCTTCCTTTAAATTGGGGTTTCTAGTTTCCCCTACAACTGAATCCCCCTCCCCTATTTAGTTTAAAGCCCAATCTACAGTCCTTCGGATCAGGTCCCCACTTCCCGAGTACTGGTGCCAGTGTCCATGAATTCTAACACATTTCTCCCACAGCAACCTTTCAGCCATGCATTTACCTCTTTAATCTTATTGATCCTATACCAATTAGCTTGTGGCTCAGGTAGTAATCTGGAAATTATTACCTTTTTGGTTTTGCTTTTTAATTTACCTCCTAGCTGTTCATACCTGCTTCTGCTATGTCATTGGTACTAATAGGGACCACGACAACTGGATCTTTACCCTCCCACTCCCAGTTCCTCTGCAGCCCAGATGAGATATCCTGAACCGGAGCATCAGGAAGGAAATGCAATCTTTGGAATTGTCGATCCTGGTCACAGAGAACAGTGTCAATGCTCTAACTATACTATCCCCGATTACGACTATATTCTTTTCTCTCCTCCCACTTGAAGGGTTCCCTTTACCACGGTGCTGTGGTCAGTTTGCTCATCCTCTCTGCAGTCTTCATTCCCGTCCATACACGGTGCAAGAATCTCAAACCTGTTAGACAGGGATAAAGGCGGAGGCTCCTGCAACCTTACCTTCTGAATCCCTCTACCTGCCTCACCCGCAGCCAAACCCCCCTGACCCTGACTGAATTTAGGTTAGTTATTCTCAGGGGCGTGACTGCCTCCTGGAACAGTGTCCAGGTACCTCTCCCCTTCCCGGATGTGTTGCAGTGTCTGAAGCTCAGACTCCAAAGAACAAAGAAAAGTACAGCACAGGAACAGGCCCTTCGGGCCTCCAAGCCTGTGCTGACCATGCTGCCCGTCTAAACTAAAATCTTCTACACTTCCAGGGTCCGTATCCATCTATTCCCATCCTATTCATGTATTTGTCAAGATGCCCCTTAAATGTCACTATCGTCCGTGCTTCCACCATCTCCTCCAGCAGCGGGTTCCAGGCACTCAGTACCCTCTGTGTAAAAAAACTTGCCTCATACATCTCTTCTAAACCTTGCCCCTCACACATTAAACCTATGCCCCCTAGTAATTGACCCCTCTACCCTGGGGAAAAGCCTCTGAATATCCACTCTGTCTATGCCCCTCATAATTTTGTAGACCTCTATCAGGTTGCCCCTCAACCTCCGTCGTTCCAGTGAGAACAAACCGAGTTTATTCAACCGCTCCTCATAGCTAATGCCCTCCATACCAGGCAACATCCTGGTAAATCTCTTCTGCACCCTCTCTAAAGCCTCCACATCCTTCTAGTAGTGTGGCGACCAGAATTGAACACTATACTCCCAAGTGTAGCCCAACTAAGGTTCTATACAGCTGCCACATGACATGCCAATTCTTATACTCAGAGCCCCGGCCAATGAAGGCAAGCAGGCCGTATGCCTTCTTGACTACCTTCTCCACCTGTGTTTCCCCTTTCAGTGACCTGTGGGCCTGTACACCTAGATCTCTCTGACTTTCAATTCTTTTGAGGGTTCTACCTGCATTAGACCTTCCAAAATGCATTACCTCACATTTGTCCGGATTAAACTCCATCTGCCATATCTCCGTCCAAGTCTCCAAACAATCTAAATCCTGCATTATCCTATGACAGTCCTCATCACTATCCGCAATTCCACCTACCTTTGTGTCGTCTGCAAACTTAATCAGACCAGTTACATTTTCCTCCAAATCATTTACATATACTATGAACAGTAAATGTCCCAGCACTGATCCCTGCGGAACACCACTAATCACAGCTCCTCCAATCAGAAAAGCACCTTTCCATTGCTACTCTATGCATTCTATGACCTAGCCAGTTCTGTATCCACCTTGCCAGCTCACCCCTGATCCCGTGTGACTTCAACCTTTTGTACCAGTCCACCATGAGGGACCTTGTCAAAGTCCTTACTGAAGTCCATATAGACAACATCCACTGCCCTACCTGCATCAATCACCTTTGTGACCTCTTCGAAAAAAACTCTTATCAAGTTAGTGAGACACGACCTCTCCTTCACAAAACCATGCTGCCTCTCACTAATATGTCCATTTGCTTCCAAATGGGAGTAGATTCTGTCTCGAAGAATTCTCTCCAGTAATTTCCCTACCACTGACGTAAGGCTCAATGGCCTGTATTCCCTGGATTGTCCTTGCTACCCTTCTTAAATAAAGGAACAACATTGGCTATTCTCCAGTCCTCCGGGACATCACCTGAAGACAGTGAGGATCCAAAGATTTCTGTCAAAATCTCCAGCTCATCAACTCTGAGCTGGAGTTCCTCAAGAAACCAACACATACTACAGAAGTGTTCACTGGGAACCACAATGGGGCCCACCAGCTCCGACATCACACAGAAATAACACATCACCTAATGCTTCATGTCTATTTTATTTAATTCGTTTTTTTAACCCCTAATTATTTTTTTTAGAAACTTCTTTTTAAATCTCTCCTTCTTACCTCTGTCTGAAAGCAATTAATAAAGTGGGTTTTCAAATTTAACACTGATTGTTAGCCAATCAAATCACAGCCTTCCTGTGATGTCCTTTGTTTGATCCCCCTGTTGGAGCTCTGTCAGTTTTAGTGAGAGAGATAGTGTGTGTGAGAGAGAAACAGCACTTCCTTACCTTCCCCAGTTGCAATCTAATTACCGGTCAGCTGTTCTCTCCACTGCGGTGTCTGGAACTCCGCTCTCCGACTCTGCTCCCTGGAGACTTGGCAGTCACTTCTCTCCCTTGTAGCCTCAGCTGCCAGTTTCACCTTCTCCCAGTTCCACCTAACACCCAGTTTTCACCCAATTCCAAAATGCACTGTCACTCAGCCAAAGCAGCACTCTTCCCAATTCCATTTTCCAAATCACCTTACATTTTCCTTGATTGAAGTAACACCTTCCACAGTAAGTCTGATAATACAATACTAGAATAATAGAGATGGGGCCCAAACAAATATTGAGCAACCTGGAAGAAACTGAGTGATAACATTTGGCTTACTTTTCATCAAATTATTCATTCCGTGGTCACTTTTTATAGTTGACAATTGACTGAGAACAATGTAAAGGATCACTCATTCCAAAAAGCTCAACTGCTGAATGAAGTCTACTGTTATGTTCTACTTTAGTTTTAAAACTGAAGATTGTAATGTCATTCTATTTTATCAGTGGCTATTATCAAGATTTATTCATTGGTAAGATGACAACATTGCTTACAAGAACGCTGTTGAAATATTTCATATTTTCTGAACAAAAGTGTTTTTCTCTGCCAGTGGAAATGCTTTAATAATAAACCACAGATGAAATTTGGAAGCATGGTTTGTTGATTTATTATTTCAGCTTTTAAATTGTTAAAGTGAATCAGATACTGGTGAATATGTAGAGTTACCAGCTGCTGGGAATGTTGCTCAGGAACGTTATGATGATCAAATATTATTCCTTGATATTCTGAAACTATTCATTTCTGAAGTGGGAGATCAGAAGTATCTTTTTGATTAGCATAGACAGCAACCCTTGATTTAAAATAAAAATCACTCCTGAAAATTATTGCACTGGTAAAACCTTTCTTGGCATTGTATCAGTTAACTTTGCATAATCATTATAGCTAAATTGAAATAAAATCTGCGTAATTTTGCAATCAGTTCAATAACTGAGGGATAAATAATTACTTTTGTTCCCACTGAACTAGCTCTATGAAATAGAATGTATTATATTCATGTGTTAAGATACAATTTTTTTTCTATCAAGTATTTAACTATCATTTCCTCAGTCAGTACCAATCATGATCATGCATCAGCCACAGACGAAAATGCTATGCATGTTGTTAGCACACGCCGGATCCTTTATTGTTCAGTGTGGTATGGAAAATTATCTTTGCACCAAAGAATCAGAATCACTTAGTCAAGTTTCCATAATCAGGTTACGGTTTGGCAATCATCCACCCTGGTCCTGTACACAAGATGCTTCAATTAGGCAAAGTGCTGCACTTAATCACTTAACCACATGTACATGCTTTCTTCAAAAAAAACATTTTACAATTTTACAGGATATAGATAATTCCTGATCTTAAGTAGTGCACGAAGTCAAACTAAACGTTTTTTTTAAAAAAAGGTAACACTGGTGCATTTTTGGTGTAACATTTTGTGATGGAGCAAGTGCTTATCCTGCAAAGTAGAAAAGATCAATTTTTAAAAATGTTTGACTATCTGTAAGCTGCTTTGTTCATGTTTTCTTCTCCTGAGATTGAAACATTGCTTTTCAGGGGGATGTGGTTGAATTGAAGTAACAGCTCTCAGTAGTCATTGTCTGAACCTTCTCCAGTGTCGGCATTCCTGGAGAGCATGTAGTTGTCCATGTCAATTGATCTGCAATTCTGAATGGCATAGCGCAAACGTTCTGCCATCACCTGTTGACTTGAGTAAGGAGGCAGACGAAGCTGGAAGAAGCAGGTCTGGGCTGTCGGAAGACCATCGACTGGCTGTACAATCAAATGACAAGATAAACTGTTAATAGAATAAAAATGGTATATATGCTATAAACAGAACATGAAACTGTGAAGAACATCAGTTTAGTATTTGGAAAGTGCAATTTTTTACTGATGTACATTTGTGGGGCAGAAAGTTTGATGGCAACAAGATACAAACTATTAGCTATTTTCAGATGAGGAGGACTGGGAGTTCAGGAAGATCATACAGCTTAAGGGGCTTGTTGGCACAGTGGCCCTGCTGTCTCACCATGCTAAGCACCCAGGTTCAAATCTGGCCTTGGGTGACTGTGTGGAGTTTGCATGTTCTTCCTGTGTCTGGGTGGGTTTCCTCTGGGTGCTCCGGTTTCCTCCCACAGTCCAAAGATGTGCAGGTCAGGTGGACAGGGCATGCTAAAAAATTGCCCCTTAGTGTCCAAAGATGGGGAGGTTAGGTCAGGATATGGGGATAGGGTCTAGGTAGGCTGTTCCTTCAGAGGGTTGGTGCAGACTTGTTTGGCCAAATGGCCTCCTTCTGCACTTGTAGGCATTCTATGACTGGTCTAGTTATTCCTGCTGCATTTTATTCTACTCCTGGATGTGGATATTGCTGGAAGGGCCTGCATTTGTTGCCCATCCCTAATTACACCCGAGAAGGTGGTGGTGAGCTGCCTTCTTGAACCACTGCAATTCGTGGTGGAGGTACACCCACAGTGCTGTTAGGGAGGGAGTTCTAGGATTTTGATCCAGTGACAGTGAAGCCACGGTGATATGTTTTCAAATCAGGATGGTGTGCTTTTTGGGAACTTGCAGGTGGTGGTAATCTCAAGTGTCGGTTGCCACTTGTGGAGTATTTGGTGATAGAAATCACAGGTTTGGAAGGTGCTGTCAAAGGAACCTTGGTATGGTTGAGAGAATAAATGTTGGTGTAATGATTAGATGCCGATCAAACATACTGCTTTGACCTCGATGATGTTGAGCTTCTTCAGTGTAGTTATCACTACACTCATCCAGACAAGTGGAAAGTATTTCATCACCCTCCTGACTTGTAGATGGTGAACAGGCTTTGGGAAGTTGGGAGGTGAGTTACTTGTCTCAGAATTCCTAGACTCTGACCTGCTCTTGAAGCCACATTATTTACATGGCTAGTCCAGTTCAGTTTCTGGTCACTGGTAACACTTGAATGTTGATAGTGTGGAATTCAGTGATGGTAATACCATTGAATGTCAAGAGGAGGTAGTTGGATATTGTTAGAGATTTTTATTGTTGAGCACTCCTGTGGAGTGAATATTACAGTCCAAACCTAAATGTTGTCCAAGTCTTTGTGCATAAGGCCAGAGACTGCCTTAGTATCCGAACAGTTGTGAATGGTGCTGAACATTGTGCAATCATTGATCATTAGTGAACATTCCCACTTGTAACGAGAGAGGATAATTGGTGAAGCAGCTGAAGATGGTTGGGCCTCAGATACGACCCTGAGGAACTCCTGCAGTGATTTCCTGGGACTGGGATGATTGGACTCCAAGAACCACAACCATCTTGTACTAGGCATTATTCCAACCACTGGAGTGTTTTCCCCGATTCCTATTGATTTCAATTTTGGCAGAGCTCCCTGATCCCACACTCAGTCAAATGTTGTCTTGCTCCCAAGGGCAGTCACTTTCAACTCCCCTCCTGAGTTCTGCCTTTTTGTCCCTGTTTGGATTAAGGCTGTAATAAGGTAAGGAGCTAAATCGATCTGGCAAAACACAAACTGCACCTGCACTTTATTGATGTTTAAAAGGCAGCGAATGGGATGGTAAATAGCCAGATTGGATTTGACCTGCTTTTTGTGGGACAGGACATATCTGGATAATTTCCACATTGCCAGATAGATGTCAGTATTGCAGCTGTATTGGAACAGATGAGCTAGAGACAATGTTATACTGGAGCACAAGTCTTCAACACTATTACTGGGATATTGTCAGGATCCACGATGTTTGCAGTATCTAGTGCCTTCAGTCATTTCTTGATATCATGCAGCTAGATTGAATTGGTTGAACACTGGCAGCTGTGATGCTAGGGACCACAGGATGGATCATTCACTTGACACTTCTGGCTGAAGATTATTGCAAATGCTTCAGCCTTGTCTTTTGTACTGACGTGTACTCACTGATTTATGGTGACTTTCGGTGATGTGGATGTGATGAGTAGTCACACATCAGGTGGCTGTTCTCCATACGAAAGAAAAATAGGCACTTTTGGCTGAATTTAGCCCAAAAAATCAGACTTAAACATCCCCTCATGCTCAACAATAGTACGAATAACAAAATGGCAGGGAGTAATAGCTCGAAGCCACAGGAACACCATGAATTGCAGCAAGGGTCAGGAGTGGTGAGCAAGTGGGTTGGTGGACCCATGAGGCGAAGGGTCCCCAGCCTCCCCCGAGAGAGGGAGACTGGCAACCCTGAAAACAAGCTCCCCCACCTCCATATCTGGAGGCCGAGATCAAGAGGTTGGTGGTGACTCGGGAACATGAAAGGGAAGGTCGAGGACCAGGAGAATCAGTCGAGGAGGCAGAACATTCAGATATGAGCCTGTCAGAGGGGATCGAGGGCAGGGACCCAACCGACTACATGGTCTAACTGCTGGGCAACCTGGTTGTGAGGGACAGCTTCCCCAAACCACTAGAGATCGACAGGGCCCTCAGGTCGCTCTAACCAAAGCTCAGGGCAGGGAACAGCCAAGGGCGATAATAGCCAAGCTGCACAAATACCAGGACTGAGAAAGGATCCTTTGCTGGGCTCGACAGACAAATGCAACTGGGAGGGACATAACATAAGTGTACTAGGACCTGGTAAAGTACAGGGCCGAATTTAACCACGCAAATGTGGCCCTATAGAAGAGGAAGGTCAGATTCAGTTTTGGGATGTTATTCTGAGCCAGGCTCTGGGTAGCTTAACAGGGCAAAGAATATTGTTTACTTTCATCCATAAGAATGGTCTGGACGGTGTAATTGATAATATGGAAAGATGTGTAATTTGAAGCATGGAAGTCTGGCAATATCTGGTCTGAGAGAAACATGAGAGGATACAGTGAAATATCCCACGAAGGGTTAACAGCAGCTGCAAAGAGCAGGATTATAAAATGCAGATTCCTTCTCCGAAGTAAATACACAGGATTTTTGTATGAAGCTAAAAACAATGGCTCACACCTTCATTGAAAGTAACTATCATAGTAAGCATCTGGAAAAGCATGGATGAGGGTTTCAGTTGAGCTAAGTGATAAATGTAAACCTTTCAAATTATAACCAAGTGGATTTTTAGCATTACGCTAAAAGCAATGATTCACACCTTCATTGAAATTAACTATCTTAGTAAGCAGCTGGAAAGGAAAGGATGAGGTTCAGTTGAATTTGATGACAATTCTAGGTGTGAAATTCTGCTAACACCAGGCAAATTAAAGAAAATTGGAGACTATCCATCTACGAGAAACATAATTTAAAGCCAAAATCAAAGTCAAAATTATGAGCTGGGGACACAATTGGAAAATAAAACTATAGAAATGACAGGAATTAAAAGTAACACCTCTTGAAACCAAAGCATTTTTGAATATCAAAAAGGAACTTTGAACATCACAAAGGAAACAATGTAACCAGAGACCTGAGAGGTGAGGTCATGTCAAAATGAATACTTAGTTGTATTAGAATGTTTCAATCAAAGATACTTTTTATAATCCAAGTGAAATAAAAGTTACTTTACAATAAGGTCATAAAAACTTAATAACTGTTAGAAAGAGAATATAAACCCAGAGACCAGGGCAGGAACTACCAGAACTCAGAAAGAGGAGAGAAGCAGAGAAGGAACAAGAGAAGCAAGCAGAGTCAGCTTACAGTCAGCTCGGTCATGGGAAAGATAAGACATAGTAGCCGAGCTAAAACAGCTAATACATCTAAGGACGACTAGAACTTAAAGAGGAGGCAGAGTCAGCTCAGAGACAGCCAGCAGAGTCAGCTCTCACAGCTCGGTACATGGGAAAGATAGGACAAGGCAACCGAGCTCACCAGCGAATATATCTAAAGAAGACCAGATTTTAAAAAGATTGATTGTCATGTTGGGCCTGAAGGTCCCTTCAACCAACCAGAAGGATCCAGAATCAAGATCTTTTTACCTTTCTGTAAAGAAAGTGATTGCAGCTTTTAAAAGAAAAAATATAATAAAATAACTTAATTTAACCTGAAACAGTGGTTATTCCAAAGTCTACTTTACTTACTTAGCAATGCGGGATCCAGGATCGATGCTACTAAGTGGTAAGTAGATGAAATATTCGGTGAAGGTATGGGTTATACCCGGGGATAACTTGAAAATATAGTTTGACCTGAATAGCACCCACCGAAGCCTACATCGGAGAGTGAGAATCCCTTTTCACCATTTAGAATGTCGGCCCTTTTTGGTATAGGGGGACTTCTAAGAATAGTGGTGAGTTTTCAACCAGAACGGGCAGCAAGAGATGCAGCAGTGAGAAAGACACGGTGAAAACAAAAGGAAGACAGACAATTTTGTGCAGGACTGAATCGTCTCACTATGAAGAGGAAGCAGCTCATAGGAAGGAAGGGGCGAGGACAGCAGAGTGCAGGAGAGGGTGAGGAGGAAACAACAGGGACACGAGCAGAGCGGCCGTAGGATGGGGGGGGGGGGTCAGATCAACCCTGGGTAGGGGGCCGCGTCCTATTGCCCACCGGGGAGAGCGCATCTGGTGTGGGGGAAGGTGGGGGGGGGGGGGAGAGGGAGAGACACAGCGATGGGGGAAGGCATGGGGATAGACAGAAGAAGGGGGGTTTGGTGGGGTGGGGGCAGAAGGGGAAACCAAAATCACGGGGAAAGAGACAATAATGAGGGGGGGTTGGATGGGCTCGAGACTGGCTTCAGCAGGTCAATATCGGAAATGCGGAACAAGATGGCATCGCAAGCAGGCACCTAAGAGGGCCCCTGATCAAAGGGAAATCCCAGAGGGCAGGGGCTCACCCGCATGGCGTACTCATTGTTGGCAGCCATTTTGGGTGGTCCCTGGACAAAGGACAGGAGCCCGGCATCATGCTGAGAACGGCGACCATGGCCATTATGGATGCCCCCCTAACAAAGGGAAACCCTGGATTACAGGGGTGCAAGGCAAGTATGGTGGATCCCGCAGGAGGGAGGGTGGACACAAAACCCCGCCGTTAGGATAGTTACCTGGAACGACAGGCGAAAATATCAAGAGTTTTCGCCCACCTGAAAGGCATGAAAACTGACCTAGTCTTCCTCCAATAGACAGATATGAAGTAGAAGGACTGACTGGTGGTAAGGAAGGGCTGCGTGGGACAGACCTACCATTCATACTATGGGACGAGAGGGGTAGGGGTAGTCATACTGGAAGAGGATGATGTTTACTGCGGTGAGGATGGTTATGGACCAAGGGGCACTGTACGTCATGGTCAGCGGTGTTGTGGCGGGACACCCGTGGTCCCGGTGAACGTGTAAGCGCCCAATTTGGATGACACGCAATTTATAAAAAAAGACAATGGCGAAATCCCCGACATAGACACGCATTAAATAATCATTGGGCAGGGGGGGGGGGGGGGGGGGGGGGGAACTTCAACTGTGTACAGGACGCAAGGACGGACAGGTCAAATCCCAGAAAGGGGAAAACGACAGGCATGACTAGGGAACTGGGAACATTTATGGAGCAGATGGGGGCAGTGGACCCTTGGCGGTTCCAGAAGGTCTACACCCACATTGACTTCTTTGTAGTGGGGAAATCGCTGCTTCCAGAAATAGTCAGAGCGGAATAATTTGTGATAGTCATCTCTGACCATGCTCCACACTACATGGATGCGAGGTTGGAGACGGGCCGTGCCCAAATCCCCACACGGAGGTTGGACCCGGTCCTCTTGGCCGACAAGGTCTTCTGCCAGAAAATATCACAAGCCATAGGTGAGTGCACCACTAACAACCAGAATGGGGAAGTTTCACCTTCCACGTTCTGGGAGGCACTGAAGGCTGTTATTAGGGGGAAAATATCACCTATAAGGCATGCAGACACAGGGAAAAGAGGGCGGCCAGGCAAAAACTGATTTACTCAATCCTGGAGGTCGACAGACGGTATTTCGAGGGCCCGACTGTAGAGCTTCTGGTGGAGAGGAGAAAGCATCAAATGGACTTTAACCTGCTATCCACCAGGAAAGCAGTGTACCAACTAAAGACACCGGGCACCTTTTACGAGCATGAAGACAAGGCTAGCTGCCTGCTGACTCACCAGCTGAGAAAGCAGGCAGCCACGAGGGAAAGAGCTCAGGTAAAGGATAACAGAGGTAGACTAGTAGCCAAATCAAAAAATGTAAACAAAGCATTCGAGGCCTTCTACTGGGGACTGTAAACCACCTAAAGCCCCGACGGGGACTCAGGATGATGCAATTCTTCGATGGACTGGACATGTCAGTCATGGAAGACGATAGACGGAGGGAGCCGGAAGCACCACTAGGACTGGGTGAGGTCACGGAGAGCATCATATCCATGTAGGCGGGGAAGGCGCCAGGATCCGACGGATTCCCGGTGGACTATACAAAACATTTGCAACGTCACTGGCCCACATCTGCAGGAAATGTTCACGGACCGGCTAGCGGGGGGCACCCTGCCTCCAACGCCAACACAAGTCACCATATTGCTGATACCCAAAAAGGAAGACCCAATGGAGTGTAGATCATACAGACCCATTTCGTTGCTCAATGAGGACGTGATTATATGTGCAAAAGCCCTGCCCAAGCAGCTGGAGAACCGCGTGGTCGCAGAAGGCCAGATGGGCTTTGTTTTTAAAAAAAATATTTTTATTCTCCTTTTTCACATTTTCTCCCGAACTTACACCCACCAACAATAAACAATAATCAGCAACAAATATGTCAATCCCGATAACAATAACAACGATCCCATCCTCCCACCAACCCCCAAACATCAGCCCGCATGTTTACATAAACAAATGACAAAAAGGAATCAGGGATTACCCACAGTCACCCTTAATACACACAGCCCACCTCCCCCCCCCCCCCCCCCAACCCTCCCACCCATTCCCCCCCAACTAATGTTCGATGTTATCCAGTTCTTGAAAGTGCATAAGGAATAATGCCCATGACTTGTAGAACCCCTCCATCCTTCCCCTCAGTTCAAACGTAACCTTCTCAAGGGTCAAGTATTCCAACAGGTCCACCCCATCACGCCACGGCACAAGCTGGAGAGGCTGCTCTTCATCGCAACAGGATCCGCCTTCGGGCGATCAACGAGGAGAAGGCTATGATATCTGCTTCCGCACCCGTTTCCAACCCTGGCTGGTCCGACACCCCGAATATGGCCTCCCGGGGACCCGGGTCCAGTTTCACATGCACCACCTTGGAAGTTACCCTAAAACCTCGTTCCAGTACTCCTCTTCTTTTTATCTAGAGGGGATGGCAGGGAAGGCAGTACAATGCTCCTCCTGCAGAATGTTTGAGGTGAGGGACGCCTTCAGTGTCCCTGCTGATTTTATCTGTGGGAAGTGCACCCAACTTCAGCTCCTCAAAAACCGTGTTAGGGAACTGGAGCTGGAGCTGGATGAACTTCGGATCATTCGGGAGGCAGAGGTGGTCATAGATAGAAGCTTCAGGGAGGTAGTTACGCCAAAGAATAAAGATAGATGGGTGACAGTGAGAGGGGCTGGGGGGAAGCAGTCAGTACAGGGATCCCCTGTGGTCGTTCCCCTTAGTAACAGGTATACCGCTTTGGATACTGTTGGGGGGGGGGACTTACCAGGGGTCAGCCATGGGGTACAGGTCTCTAGCACAGAGTCTATCCCTGTTGCTCAGAAGGGAAGGAGAAGAACATTAGTCATTGGAGACTCCATAGTTAGGGGGATAGATAGGCGATTCTGTGGGAACGAGAGAGACTCGCGGTTGGTGTGTTGCCTCCCAGGTGCCAGAGTTCACGATGTCTCGGATCGTGTTTTCGGGATCCTTAAGGGGGAGGGGGAGCAGCCCCAAGTCATGGTCCACATAGGTACCAACGACATAGGTCGGAAAAAGGATAGGGATGTAAGGCAGGAATTCAGGGAGCTAGGGTGGAAACTTAGATCCAGGACAAACAGAGTTATTATCTCTGGGTTGTTACCCGTGCCACGTGCTGGCGAGTCGAATAGGGAGAGAGAGCAGTTGAACACATGGCTGCAGGGATGGTGCAGGAGGGAGGGTTTCAGATTCCTGGACAATTGGGGCTCATTCTGGGGTAGGTGGGACCTCTACAAACGGGATGGTCAACACCTGGACCAGAGGGGTACTAATATCCTGGGGGAGGGGGGGGGAAGTTTGCTAACGCTCTTCGGTAGGGTTTAAACTAGTTCAGCAGGGGATTGGGAACCTGAATTGTAGCTCCAGTACACAAGAGGTTGAGAGTAGTGAGGTCATGAGTAAGGTTTCAAAGTTGCAGGAGTGTACCGGCAGGCAGGAAGGTGGTTTAAAGTGTGTCTACGTCAATGCCAGAACATCCGGAATAAGGTGGGTGAGCTGGTGGCATGGGTTGGTACCTGGGACTTCGATGTTGTGGCCATTTCGGAGACCTGGATAGAGCAGGGCGAGGAATGGTTGTTGCAGGTGCCGGGGTTTAGATATTTCAGTAAGCTCAGGGAAGGTGGTAAGAGAGGAGGAGGGGTGGCATTGTTAGTCAACGACAGTATTACAGTGGCTGAAAGGACGTTTGATGAGGACTCAACTACTGAGGTAGTATGGGCTCAGTTTAGAAACAGGAAAGGAGAGGTCACCCTATTAGGAGTTTTCTACAGGCGTCCGAAAAGTTCCAGAGATGTCGAGGAAAGGATTGCAAAGATGATTCTGGATAGGAGCGAACGTAACAGGGTAGTTGTTATGGGGGACTTTAACTTTCCAAATATTGACTGGAAACACTATAGTTTGAGTACTTTAGATGGGTCCGTTTTTGTCCAATGTGTGCAGGAGGGTTTCCTGATGTAGTATGTAGATCGGCCAACGAGAGGCGAGGCCGTATTGGATTTGGTACTGGGTAATGAACCAGGACAGGTGTTAGATTTGGAGGTAGGTGAGCACTTTGGTGATAGTGACCACAATTCGATTACGTTCACTTTAGTGATGGAAAGGGATAGGTATATACCGCAAGGCAAGAGTCATATCTGGGAGAAAGGCAATTATGATGCGATGAGGCAAGACTTAGGATGCATCGGCTGGAGAGGAAAACTGCAGGGGATGGGCACATTGAAAATGTGGAGCATGTTCAAGGAACAGCTACTGCGTGTCCTTGATAAGTATGTACCTGTCAGGCAGGGAGGAAGTGGTCGAGCGAGGGAACCATGGTTTACTAAAGCAGTTGAAACACTTGTCAAGAGGAAGAAGGAGGCGTATGTAATGATGAGACGTGATGGTTCAGTTAGGGCGCTTGAGAGTTACAAGTTAGCTAGGAAGGATCTAAAGAGAGAGCTAAGAAGAGCCAGGAGGGGACATGAGAAGTCTTTGGCAGGTAGGATCAAGGATAACCATATCTATAGATATGTCAGGAATAAAAGAATGACTAGGGTAAGAGTAGGACGAGTCAAGGACAGTAGTGGGAAGTCGTGTGTGGAGTCCGAGGAGATAGGAGAGGTGCTAAATGAATATTTTTTGTCCGTATTCAGACAGGAAAAAGACAATGTTGTTGAGGAGAATACTGAGATACAGGCTACTAGACTAGAAGGGCTTGAGGTACATAGGAGGTGGTGCTAGCAATTCTGGAAAGTGTTAAAATAGATAAGTCACCTTGCCCGGATGGGATTTATCCTAGGATTCTCTGGGAAGCTAGGGAGGAGATTGCTGAGCCATTGGCTTTGATCTTTAAGTCATCTTTGTCTTCAGGAATAGGTTTATAAGAGATAGGATGTATAATCATCTGGAAAGGAATAATTTGATTAGAGATAGTCAACATGGTTTTGTGAAGGGTAAGACATGCCTCACAAAAGTCATTGAGTTCTTCGAGAAGGTGACCAAACAGGTGGATGAGGGTAAAGCAGTTGATGTGGTGTATATGGATTTCAGTAAAGCGTTTGATAAGGTTCCCCATGGTAGGCTATTGCAGAAAATACAGAGGCATGGGATTCAGGGTGATTTAGCAGTTTGGATCAGAAATTGGCTCGCTGGAAGAAGACAAAGGGTGGTGGTTGATGGGAAATGTTCAGACTGGTGTCCAGTTACTAGTGGTGTACCACAAGGATCTGTTTTGGGGCCGCTGTTGTTTGTCATTTTTATAAATGACCTGGAGGAGGGCGTAGAAGGATGGGTGAGTAAATTTGCAGATGACACTAAAGTCGGTGGAGTTGTGGACAGTGCAGAAGGAGGTTACAAAGTTACAGATAAGCTGCAGAGCTGGGCTGACAGGTGGCAAATGGAGTTTAATGCAGAAAAGTGTGAGGTGATTCATTTTGGAAGTGTGATTCTTGGTAGTGTGGATGAGCAGAGAGATCTCGGTGTCCATGTCCATAGATCCTTGAAAGATGCCACCCAGGTTGAGAGGGTTGTTAAGAAGGCGTACGGTGTGTTAGCTTTTATTGGTAGAGGGATTGAGTTTCGGAGCCATGAGGTCATGTTGCAGTTGTACAAAACTCTAGTGCGGCCGCATTTGGAGTATTGCGTGCAGTTCTGGTCGTCACATTATAGGAAGGATGTGGAAGCATTGGAAAGGGTGCAGATGAGATTTACCAGGATGTTGTCTGGTATGGAGGGAAGATCTTATGAGGAAAGGCTGAGGGACTTGAGGCTGTTTTCGTTAGAGAGAAGAAGGTTAAGAGGTGACTTAATAGATGCATACAAGATATCAGAGGATTAGATAGGGTGGGCATTGAGGCCTTTTTCCTCAGATGGTGATGTCCAGCACGAGGGGAAATAGCTTTAAATTGAGGAGAGATAGATATAGGACAGATGTCAGAGGTAGATTCTTTCCTCAGAGAGTAGTAAGGGCCTGGAATGCCCTGCCTGCAACAGTAGTGGACTCGCCAACACTAAACGCATTCAAATGGTCACTGGAGAGGCATATGGACGATAAGGGAATAGTGTAGATGGGCTTTAGAGGGGTTTCACAGGTCGGCGCAACATGGAGGGCCGAAGGGCCTGTATTGCGCTGTAATGTTCTATGTTCTCTGTTGTAGCTTTGGATAGGACCAAAACATATGAACATAATTCGCACCCCCCCCCCCCCCCCCCCCCCCCCCCCCCCGGCAACGTTCACACATATCTTCCACTCCTTCAAAGAATCGGCTCATCCTCGCCCTAGTGAGATGCGCTCTGTATACCACCATCAGCTGTATCAGCCCCAACCTCGCACATGAGGTGGAGGCATTAACTCTCCGGAGCACCTCACACCAGACCCCCTCCTCTATAACCTCTCCCAACTCTTCCTCCCACTTTGCTTTGATCCCTTCCAGTGGGGCCTTATCATCTTCCAAAATAGCTCCATACACGGCTGACACTACCCCTTTCTCCAGTCCCCTTGCCGTCAGAACCTCCTCCAGCAATGTGGAGGCTGGTTCCTCCGGGAAGCTCGGTAACTCCTTCCTGGCAAAATCTCGAACCTGCATGTATCTAAACATTTCTCCCTGCTCCAGCCCATAGTTCGCTTCCAGCTCCCTAAATCCTGCAAACCGACCCCTAAGAAACAAATCTTTTAGTGTCTTAATCCCCTTCTCTTCCCATTTCCGAAAACTTCAATCCCACCTCCCTGGCTCAAATCTGTGGTTCCCCCAAATCGGCATTTCCCTTGACCCTGCCCCCAACCCGAAGCATTGGCGAAACTGCCTCCAGATTTTCAATGAATCTATTACTACCGGACCCCCCGAGTATTTCCCCGGAGCTATCGGGAGCGGCACTGTTGCTGGTGCTTTCAGTCCCGACCCCCTGCACAAACTCTCCTCCATTCTGACCAACTGGGAATCAACCCCTCTGACCCAGCCCCGCACCTTCTCCACATTCGCCGCCCAGTAGTAGTACATCAGGTTCAGAAGACCCATACCCCCTGCCTGCCTTCCCCTCTGTAGTAGCACCTTTCTCACTCTGGCCACCTTCCCTCCCCATATGAACGAGGTAATCCTTCCCTCAATCTCCCTGAAAAAAGCCTTTGGCAGGAAAATCGGTAGGCATTGAAAAATAAACAGAATCGCGGCAACACATTCATTTTAACCGCCTGCACCCGACCCGCCAGTGACAGAGGGAGACCATCCCACCTTGCCAGATCGGCTTTCACAATCCTCACCAAACTAGTGATATTGTACCTGTGAAGCCTCCCCCACTCCCGGGCAACCTGCACCCCCAGATACCTAAAGTGAGTCCCTGCCCTGCGGAATGACAGCGGGGGGCACCCCTGCCCCCACCCCCAGCTGAGACACCACAAAATACTCACTCTTGTCCAGGTTCAGCTTGCACCCCGAGAAAGACCCAAATACTCGCAGTAGCTCCAATATTCCCCCTATCGACACACTCGGTTACAACACATAGAACAGTAAGTCGTCGGCATACAAGGACACCCTATGCTCCATTCCCCTCCCGCACTATTCCTTTCCATGTTCCCGAACTTCTTAATGTGATGGCCAACGGCTCAATCGCAAGTTTAAACAGCAGGGGGATATAGGACATCCCTGCCTTGTCCCACGGTGGAGAGAAAAGTATCTCGAGCTGATGTTGTTTGTGTGGACACTCACCTTTGGCTCCTTTTATAAGAGCTTTACCCAGTTCACAAATCGTGGTCCAATCCCAAACCGCTCCAGAACTGCCATCAAGCACCCCCATTCTACCCAGTCAAACGCCTTTCTTGGCGTCCAATGCCACAACCACCTCTGATTCCTTCCCTTCCGCCGGTGCCATAACGACGTTCAAAACCCTCCTAATGTTTGAAAAAAGCTGCCTCCCTCTCACGAACCCCGTCTGATCTTCACCTATCACCTTCGGGAGGCACTTATCCAGCCTACCCGCCAGTAGCTTCGCCAATACTTTTGGTCCACATTCAGAAGTGATATGGGCCTATACGACGCACACTCCGTTGGATCCTTATCTTTTTTTAGCAACAGTGAAATCGATGCCTGCCGCATGGTTTCAGGCAGCACCCCCTTCCCTAACGCCTCTTCAAACATCCCCACCATCAGGGGTGCCAGCTTATCCTTCAATTTTATAAATAATATTCCACCGGAAACCCATTCGGCCCTGCCACCTTCCCGACTGCATCCTCCCAATCGCATCCTTTATCTCCTGCTCCACTATTGCTTCTTCTAATGTAGCCCTGTCCCCCTCCCCTAACCTCGGGTACTCCAACCCATCTAGAAATTCCTGCATCTCACGGTCTCTCCCGGATGGCTCCAACCTGTACAACCTCTCATAAAACTCCTCAAAAACCTTGTTAATCAGCTCCGGGGCCAACACCAACTTCCCTGCCCTATCCCTCACCTGGAAAATTTCTCTTGCCGCTGCTTCCCTCCGGAGCTGACCTGCTAAGATACCAACATGTCTTATCTCCATGTTCATAAACTGCACCCCTTGCTCTTCTCAGTTGGCACACCGCCTTCCTGGTGGACAGACGGTCGACGCTCGCCTGTAGTTCTTGCCTCTTTTCCAGCTTCGCTGGGTCCCCATCTTCTGCATAGCTTCTATCTACCTCCAACATCTTATCTATTACCCTCTGCCGCCCCAACCTCTCCTCTTTGTCCACCCTGGCCTTAAACAAAATTACCTCACCCCTCACCACCGCCAGAGTCTCCCAGACAACTGCCTTCGACACCTTACCCGTACAGTTGAAACCTACATATTCCTTAATTACCTTTTCACTTTTCTCACGGAAAATTGGTTCCCCAAAAGCCCCACATCCAGTTCCCACCCCGGCATCTGCGCTACCCCCTTCTCCAGCACCATATCCACCCAATGTGGTGAGTGATCTGACACTGCAATTGCCGAGTATTCCGATCCCTTAACCCCAGCCAACAAAGCCTTTCCCACCACGAAAAAGTCGATCCGCGAGTATACCTTATGGACTGCTGAGAAAAACGAGTACCCCCGCTCCCTCGGGTGCAGAAACCTTCAAGGGTCCACCCCTCCCATTTCCACCGTTAGCCCAGCCAGCGCCTTCGTCCCCCCCCCGCCGATGGAACCAGCGAGTGCGGCCGTGACCTGTCCAACCTTGGCTCCTGCACCAAGTTCCAGTCCCCCCCTACTATCAGTTCGTGTGTGTCCAAGTCGGGGATGGCCCCGAACACCTTCATTGCGAATCCCAAATCGTCCCAATTGGGACCGTATACACTTAACAGCGCACTAACCTCCCCTCCAGCACTCCTGTCACAATCACATATCTACCCCCCTGATCTGCCACCTTCTCCATCTGGAAGCGTACCCTTTTGCTGACCATTACCGCTACCCCTCAAGCCCTTCCGTCAAATCCAGAGTGAAACACCTGACTCACCCAACCCTTTTAAGTCTCACCTGGTCCTTCACTCTCAAGTGAGTCCCCCGCTGCATTGCCACATCGGCTTTCAAACTTTTAAGATGCGCAAGCACCCTTGACCGGTCCTCCTAGCCCTCTCACATTCCACGTGATTATCCTAACCGGGGGTCTCTCATTCCCCCCGCCCCACTCTTCTTATCCACCATCATCATACGACTGGGCCCTGCCCCATAAGCCTATCCATTATTAACATCGAACCCCTTCCCCCCCCCCCTCCCAAGAACCCCCCTACATTTCCTCTTGAAAAAACATCTCCCAGAATCAATCCCTTCCCCTACCCTCGCTCGCCTCGTAGGCCCATTAAAACCTGCTAACCAGGCTCCAACGTCCACAGTCCTCCTCTCACCTCACCTCCATTCACTAGCCAACTTTAGTTAGCTAGCGCAGGTGGCTCCCCCCGCCAAGATATAGCGTCCCTTCCCACCCAGTTCCAGAGCAGGAAAAAACAAAAACAACAATCCAACCCAAACAATTCACCAAAATAAGATATAACCGTCGCAACACAGAACACCAATCAACCCAACCATTAACTTGAACTCTATAACAATGTAAAGAGAAGTCAATTACAATACACATCAGTAAACAGAAAGCATTAGCATTTATACATTTTCCAGCTCCCCAATCACAGTCCACAGTCTCTCTTCCAGCTCTGCTCCTCACGTCTGTCCCAAGCCTTCTGCTCTCACGAACGCCTCAGCCGCCTCCGCTGTCTCGAAATAAAAGTCTTTGGCCTCATACGTTACCCTCAGCTTCGCCAGGTACACCATACCAAATCGCACCACCGTTTTGTACAGTGCCGCTTTCACTCGCCCGAACGCCGCTCGTCTCTTTGCCAGCTCCAGTGAAGTCCTGGTGGATCCGAACTCAAGTGCCATCCCACTGCACCTCGCGCTCGTGCTTCGCCCAGCTAAACACCTTCTCCTTCATGCAATACTTATGGAAGCAGATAATTACTACTCTTGGCGGCTCGTTTACTTTGGGCTTCGGTCTTAATGACCGATGAACTCGGTCTAGCTCGTACTGGGTGGGGTTCTCACCCTCCCCCATCAGCTCCGCCAACTTCTTAGCAAAGTATTCTGTTGGCCTTGGGCCCTCTGTCTCTTCGAGCAAGCCCACAATTCTCAAATTGTGCCGTTTCGAGCGGTTGTCCAAGTCCTCAAATTTTGCTCGGAGTCCTCTGTTGACCTCCACCACCCTCCGCAGCTCGTCCCCCATCGAGGTGAGCTGGTCGCTGTGCTGTGTCACGGCCTCCTCCACTTCCTTTATCTTCTCGCCCTGGTCTCTCACCTTGGCCAATGTCTTTGTCACCGCTACCCTAACCGGGGCGATTGCCTCCTCCACCATTGGTTTCAATGCGGCTGCCGTCTCCTTCCTCAAGGCCTCCAAGTGCTTCGCAAACTGTTTTTCCAGCTCTACCGCCATCAGCTCGGTCATCTTCTCCACCATAAGTAGTGCGGCCCCACCATGCGGTTCGGCATCTGCCATCCTGTCAGCACTTTTGCTCGTCTTCTCATGCAGCGGCGAGCCCGCGTTTCCTCCCTTCTTCGATGCTGGTTTTCGCATACTTTAACGGTGTATTGTTTTTCCTTTTTTCCCCCCTTCACCCTCCTGTCCTTCTTCAATCCGTTTTTTCCTTTGAAAAACAGAATGTTTCAAAGGGGGGGGCGGGGGGGAAGAAAAAAAAACTTTCACCAAACGCATTAAAACTTCTTTCTCTTCTTTTTTGCATCCCTTCAGACTTTCCCTGGGACTGGACTTCAACTTTCTTAGCACGCTCTAGGTGGGAACCATCCGACGTGGGACATCTCTTCTACATCCCGCCCTGGCTTCGGGCCTGCCGCCTCGGCCCTCGCTTGGCTCCGCCCCCGCTGCTCTGCCCTTCGAGCGCGTGCTGGGCCCGACGCCTTGGCACCCGCCGCCCGACACCCACGCGGGGTTCGTCGCCCGTTTTTAAACCGGCCCCGCTAGCTGCTCGTGACGATCCTAAAGGCCGTCAATAGTTGGGGGGGCCATCGAAAAGTTGGAGAAACTCCCAAAAGTGCCGCAAATCATGGCCACCGGCTGGAACTCTTCCCGATGCTGCCGTCCTGCTCTCAAGTGCAGATGGGCTTTGTTAAGGGTAGACAGCTAACTGCAAATATCAGGCGCTTGCTGAACGTGATAACGAGCCCATCCGGGAGAGAACACCAAAGGTGATCGTCTCCCTGGACGCAGAAAAGGCCTTCGACAGAGTTGAGTGGAAATACCTCATTGAGGTACTGGAACGGTTTGGACGAGGGACAGGGTTCACCTCCTGGATGAGACTCCTATACAACGCTCCCCCAAGGCGAGTGGACAGATCAACGCCACCAGCTCTGAATATGACCAGCTGCACAGAGGCACAAGGCAGGGATGCCCGCTGTCCCCACTTCTGTTTGCCCTGACAATAGAGCTGCTGGCAATCACCCTGTGAGAGTGGTGAGATTCTGGAAGGGAATCCGAAGAGGAGGCAGAGAGCAGTCTATCTGGATGACCTGTTCCTCTACATCTCAACCCGCAAAGCGGCACAAAAGAAATCATGAAGCTCCTGAGAGAGTTTGGAGCGTTCCTGGGCTACAAACCCAACACTATGGGCAATTTAGCATGGCCAATCCACCTAACCGTGTTTCCCTGGTGAATGCGAGGCGGGGAGGTGCAGAGCTGGAGGGTCTACCATTTAATCTCGCCCAAAACAAATTCCGCTATATGGGGATCCAGATTGCCCATGACTGGACACAGATCCACAAGTGGAACCTGACCAGTCTGGCGGAGGATGTCAAATTGGACCTACAGAGATGGGTTGCACTCCCGCTTTCCCTGGCAATGATCAAGATGAAGATAATGCCGCCCAGGTTCCTCTTCCTGTTTAGATCCATCCCGATCTACATCCCCAAGACACAAACACGGACTGGGTGAGGATGGAGGAGTTGTCATACAGGGACGGCCCTCTGGGCCCTCACCAGGCAGCGCTCCCGTCCCCACCAACATGGTAGCATAGTGGTTGGCACAATGGCTTCACAGCGCCAGGGCCCCAGGCTCGATTCCCGCTTGGGTCACCGTCTGTGGAGTCTGAACATTCTCCCCGTGTTTGCGTGGGTTTCCTCTGGGTGCTCCGGTTTCCTCTCACAGTCCAAAGATGTGCAGGTTAGGTGGATTGGCCATGCTAAATTGCCCTTGGGTTAGATGGGGTTTCAGGGTTACGGGGATAGGGTGGAGATGTGGGCTTAAGTCGAGTGTTCCTTCCAAGAGCTGGTGCAGACTCGATGGCTCGAATTGGCTCCTTCTGCACTGTAAATTTTATGATTCTATGAACAAGCCCAGTGGTAGTAGTGACCTTGAGAACTTGGAACCAGATGAGGCAACATTTCGGTCTGACCGATATGTCTATCATGGTCCCATTTGCGGCAACCATAGGGTTGCACCCGCCATGCTAGATACCAACTTCAAGAGGTTGAGACAGCACAGGGAGGCACTGACGGTTAGGGGCTTTGACACTTAGAGGAGCTAGAGGGGCCTTAGAGGAGCTGATGGAAAGACAGGACCCTACCAAACGGGAATTAACTCTCACACGAAGAAATCAAAAACTTTCTATGCAAGGAGACGACTACATACCCACGAATTCCGAAAAGCACAATGCTGGAGGAGTTACTAGACATGGACAGTCTGGGGAGGGGAAACTGGGAACCTATATGGGCGACTTTTAGAGAGGACACGGTCCCCACTGGACGGAACGTGGGAAAAATGAGAGGAAAAGCTAGAGATGGAAATAGGGTGGGGATTCTGTAGCGAAGCCAACTTCACCTCCTCATGCACAAGGCAGCTGCAAGTGGTGTACAGAACGCACCTGACAAGAACCAGAATGAGCAGGTTCACCTTGGAGGTGGAAAATAAATGTGAACAGTACCAGGGAGGCTTGGCCAACCATGACCACATGCTTTGGGCATGTCCCAGACTTGTTGGGTTCTGGACAGCCTTCTTATAGGCGATGACCAAGGTTGTGGAGGTGAGGGTGGAGCTATGCCCAAGAGTGGCAGTCTTTGGCATATCGGAGCAGCCAGAACTATTCATGGGGAAGAGGGCCTACTCCCTGGCCTCTGCTTCTCTAATTGCCTGCTGGAGAATCCTGCTCAGCTGCCGATAAGCAGCACCACCCCCATCTGCAGACTGGCTGGCAGACCTGCGAGAATTTCCCCACCTGGTGAAGATCAAGTTCACCATCTGAGCGTCAAGAGGATGGCTTTCACAAAGTGTGGAGACCATTCACCAATTTGTTCCAGGACCTGTTCGAAGACAACAGCCAATAGAACGGGGGAGGGGGATGCATGGGAGCCAACGGGATCGCAGGGAGCAAAGGAAATGAAGGGGTGTGGGGTGGAGGGGGGATGGGGGGGGGAAGGCTACCAGGAAAAGGAGGGGGAGGCCAGGAAACAATTGACACAGAGGCCAGAGAACCTAGAACAAGAACACATGAAAAGAAACCCCCCCAGGGAAGGTTGAAAACAGGACGGGGGGGGGGGGGGGGGGGGAGAGGAGGCACAAGGTACTGTCCATGCCTAAATAACGAATAACTTCCCACTGTAGAGTGAAGGGCCCGGGAAAGGACCCTGAAACAACGAATGAATGGGGTGGGGAGGAGAACCAAGGGAGGAAGGGCAGTCACAGCTGAAGGTCTTTGGCTTTTAGTTTGCTTTCTTGAATTGCTGATTGTGAAATGACTTTTCTTCCTACAAACATATAATTCTGTCCACCGTGCTCTAAGGATCAATCCTTGGTCCCTAACTTCTTCATTCATTAGATACCACTTGGCAACATCAGCTGCAGACAAGGATGACAATGACACCCATCTATACCTAGAGTGCTTTTGATTTGTTCAGTGGTTCTGTGCTATCAGTATACTTCTCCCAAGCAGATCTCGCGTGTGGACACTTGCTTCATTATCAGGTGGAGTTTTGAATGAAACTGAACACTTGGAAATCACCCCCACTTCTGATGGATGGAAGGTTTCACACGAAGCATCTGAAGATAACTATGCCTTGGACATTGCCCTAAGGAACTCCTGCACTGATGTCCTGGGCATGGGACAATTGCCCAGCAACAAATAAACCTATGAGCTAGGTATGACTCCAACAAGTGAAGAGTTTTCCCCTGACTTCTGCTGCTAAACTCATAAGACAATATGACGCAAGAGCAGAAGTAGGCCACCTGGTCCATCGATTCTGCTCCGCCATTCAATGAGATCATTAATATCTGATATAATCCTCAACTGCTCTTTCCTGCCTTATCTCCATAACTCTTGATTCCCTCACTGATTAAAAATCTGTCTTTCTCAGCCTTGAACAAATTTAACAACCCAGCCTCCACAACCCTCTGCGGTAAAGAAATCCACAGCTTTCCGCAAGTGAAGGAGACACATCCTGAGTGAGTGAGACACATCCAGAGTGGGAATTTGGAACTTGGTAATTTGGTGCAGTGAGGTAATTCAGTGCAGAGTGGGAGAAGGTGCTTTTTTCCCTACTGTTTTGTTCTCTCTCTTTCTTCTGGCCTGTAACTTTTAATCTGCAGGGAGAGAACCAGAGAGCATCTGAGAACCTGGGAAGGTAAGTGATTTTTATTCATTTTTATTTTTGTTACCTTTTTAAATTGTTTGGGGGGCGATCGGGGGAGAAAACTGAAGTGACATCACATTAAAGCTGTGACCTGATTGGCTGGTTGGGAATCTACACTAAATTTAAAAATTAAGCATTGTTAAACTAATTAAACATAATTAAGTAATTATGTAATCATAATTTAGAGGGGTATCTAAGCCAGAAATCGGAGAGTACTGTATTTAGCTTTCACATTTATAGTAGAAATCTAGTGCTAGGGAACATATAGTTAACAGTAACTTTTTTTTTAAACTTTGAAATTTAATTTACTAATTAATTGACACAATGTCAATTAGAGGGGTGCAGTGCTCTGACTGTGAGATGTGGCAGGTCCGGGAGGCTTCCAGCGTCCCGGATGGCTTCATCTGCAGAAAGTGCGCCCAACTGGGGCTCCTCACAGACAGCATGGTTTGGTTGGAGCAGCAGTTGGATGCAGTTGGAGCATGCAGGTGGCAGAAAGCGTCATAGATAGCAGTTATATAAATGTGGTCACACCCAAGGTGCAGGCAGAGAAATAGGTGACCACCAGAAAGGGCAGGCAGTCCGTGCAGGAATCCCCTTAGGTTGTCCCCCTCTCGAACAGGTATAGCTCTTTGGATACTGTCAGGGGGAAACAGCAGCAGCCAGAGCAGTGGCACCACGGCTGGCTCTGATGTTCAGCAGGGAGGGTCAAAGCGCAAAAGAGCAATAGTCATAGGGGATTCTATCGTCAGGGATAGGCGCTTCTGTGGACGTGAAAGAGACTCCAGGATGGTCCATTGCCTCCCTGGTGCAGGATGTCTCCGAACAGGTAGCGGGCATCCTGAAGGGGGAGGGCAAACAGGCAGAGGTTGTTGTACATATTGGTACTAACGGCATAGGCAGGAAGGGGCATGAGGTCCTGCAGCAGGAGTTCAGGGAGTTAGGCAGAAAGTTAAAAGACAGGACCTCTAGGGTTGTAATCTCAGGATTACTCCCTGTGCCATGTGCCAGTGAGGCTAGAAACAGGAGGATAGAGCAGCTAAACACGTGGCTAAACAGCTGGTGTACGAGGGAGGGTTTCCATTATCTGGACCACTGGGAGTTCTTCCGGGGCAGGTGTGACCTGCATAGGAAGGATGGGTTGCATCTAAACTGGAGAGGCATAAATATCCTGGCCGCGAGGTTTGCTAGTGTCATACGGGAGGGTTTAAATTAGTATGGCAGGGGGGTGGGCACTGGAGCAATAGGTCAGAAGGTGAAAGCATTGAGGGAGAACTGGGAAATAGGGCCAGTATGGCTGAGGCAGAGCAGACAGGGAGATGTTGCTGAACACATGGCCTGAAGTGCATATGTTTTAATGCAAGAAGTATTACGGGGAAGGCAGATGAACTTAGAGCTTGGATTAGTACTTGGAACTATGATGTTGTTGCCATTACAGGGACCTGGTTGAGGGAAGGACAAGATTGGCAGCTAAACGTTCCAGGATTTAGATGTTTCAGGCGGGATAAAGGGGGATGTAAAAGGGGTGGCGGAGTTACGCTACTGGTTCGGGAGAATATCACAGCTGTACTGCGGGAGGACACCTTAGAGGGCAGCGAGGCTATATGGGTAGAGATCAGGAATAAGAAGGGTGCAGTCACAATGTTGAGGGTTTACAACAGGCCTCCCAACAGCCAGCGGGAGATAGAGGAGCAGATAGGTAGACAGATTTTGGAAAAGAGTAAAAACACAGGGTTGTTGCGATCGGGAACACGAAGCGGCCGAAAATAGTACTGCACAGGTGCAGACAACTGACAAACGCACCGCGCATGCGCAACGATGCACTGAGAGCCATGACGCCGCTTCATGACGTGTGTGAACTGCGGCACTGCCCATTTTAACAAAAACTGCCCTGCAAGAGGCAAACGCTGTTTAAACTGTGGGAAACCAAACCACTATGCAGCCCTGTGCAGATGTGCACCATCAGTCAGGAGCCAGTGCTCCCAATTCCGACAGCGGCACATCCGAAGTGTGCAACACCGAATGCATGACTCTGATCCAGGAAGTGCGATGGATCCAGATGATGAATACCTGGACAACACTTATCGAGTGGGCATTATTACGAAGAGCGAATATGCCACACCGGACACATCGCAAGTCCAATCAATCCTGGCTGTGGATTCAGAGGACGAATGGCATGCAGTGATGAAGATCAACCACTGCCCCATCCAGTTCAAACTGGACACAGGTGTCTCTGCCAACCTGATTTTGCAGGTGGACTTCAAGAGAATCAAGAAGCCCCCCACAATCCTTCCAGCTCCCTGCAAACTCCCGGACTACAGTGGAAACGTAATCAAGGCACTGGGGTTCTGCCATCTGCTGGTGTCCAGCCGACACACACAAGCAAGCTTACGCTTCAAGATTGTTAAACCAGACAGGGCGTCCCTGCTAGGTGCGCATTCCTGCAAGCAACTGAACCTCATTCAAAGGGTCTACACCACGACACCGTCCCATTCGGATCTTCAGGCCAGCATGGACGACATCGTAACCCAGTACCCAGACGTATTTAGCGGGATGGGCACGCTGCCATACGAGTACAAGATTCTATTTAGGCCTGATGCCAAGCCAGTGGTCCACGCACCACAACGAGTCCCTGCTCCACAGAGAGAGCGCCTGAAGGCAGAGCTCACGAGTCTACAACAAAAAGGCATCATCTCCAAGGTCACTGAAACAACCGACTGGGTCAGCTCGATGGGGTGCATAAGAAGTCTTCGGGGGACCTACGCATCTGCATTGACCCCAAGGATCTAAACAAAAACATTATGCGGGAACATTACCCCATCCCGAAGAAGGAAGAAATCACGAGTGAGATGGCACACGCGCGCTTCTTCACAAAATTGGACGCATCCCAAGGATTTTGGCAAATCCAACTTGAAGAATCCAGCAGAAGGCTCTGCACCTTCAACACGCCTTTTGGCAGAGTCTGCTACAACCGAATACCATTTGGCATCATCTCAGCATCAGAGATTTTCCATTGCATCATGGAAAAGATGATGGAGGGAATAGAAGGGGTTTGTGTCTACGTTGACGATATCATAGTTTGGTCCACAACCCCAGAGGAACATGTGTCACAACTCAAGAAAGTATTCCGGCGTATACATGAACATGGTCTCAAGCTAAACAGGTCCAAGTGCTGTTTTGGGACATCCACGCTGAAGTTTCTGGGCGATCAGATTTTGCGACATGGTGCGCGCCCGCACAGACAAAATTAAAGCCATCGAGGCAATGAAAGTCCCCGAGGACAAGAAGGCAGTACTGCGCTTCCTGGGAATGGTCAATTTCCTTGGCAAGTTCATCCCAAATTTGGCCACACACACCACAGTCCTACACAACCTGGTGAAAAAAATCAACCGCCTTTGAGTGGAAGGCGGTGCACCAAACAGAGTGGCTGAAGTTGAAAGCCAAGCTCACCACTACACCCGTCCTTGCATTCTTTGACCCAGACCGAGAGACCAAGATATCCACAGATGCAAGTCAGGATGGCATTGGGGTGGTGTTGCTTCAAAGAGACGACACGTCATCCTGGGTACCAGTAGCCTACGCATCACGGGCAATGATACCCACTTAGACCAGATATGTGCAGATTGAGAAGGAGCGTTTAGGTCTTCTCACCGAAATCCTTAAATTTCATGATTATGTCTACGGCTTGCCAACATTTACTGTTGAGACGGATCATAGGCCTATGGTCCACATCATCCAAAAGTACCTGAACGATATGACACCTCGTTTGCAGAGAATTCTGCTCAAACTCCGGAGGTATGATTTGAATTTGGCGTACACGCCTGTCAACAAGCACATCATCGCCGATGCACTGTCCCGCTCCGTCAACTCACCCAGTGAACTACTGGAGATCATCCAGCACATTGAATTGCAGGCACAACTGTGTGCAAGCACTCTCTCGGCAACAGATTAGAAGATCGTTCTCATCCGAGAAGAGACGGCCAAAGACCCCCTGTTGCAGCGAGTCATCCACAACCTCAGCAATGGCTGGCAGAAAGGGCAATGCCCTCAATTCTACAACGTCAAGGACGACCTGACGCTGATCGACAGCATCCAGCTCAAGCTGGACAGGATCGTCATCCCTCTAAGTCTCCAGAGAATGGTGTTGCGACAGATTCATGAGGGACACCTGGGCGTCGAAAAGTGCAGACGCAGGGTCCGGCAGGCTGTCTACTGGCCGGGCATCAACCAGGACATCACAGACATGGTCCTGAACTGCGAAACCTGTCAGAGGTTCCAACCAGCGCAGAACAAGGACACGCTCCAACCACATGACCTAGAAACCTCTCCGTGGTCCAAGGTTGGCATTGACCTATTCCACGGGAATGGTTGCGACTATATCTTAATCATCGATTCGTTTTTGAACTATCCCGAGGTGCTCAAGCTGCCTGACCTCACCTCACGGACAGTCTTCAAAGCGTGTAAAGAGACATTCTCATGGCATGGCATCCCGAACACCACGATGAGCGACAATGCCCGTGCTTCGACAGTCGAGAATGGTCCACGTTTGCCAAGAGCTATAATTTCAGGCATGTCACTTCCAGTCCGTACTATCCGCAGTCCAGTTAAAAAAGGGGTGCACATCATTAAGCAGTTCATCTGCAAGGCCTCGGACTCCGCTTCCAACATACACCTTCCACTACTTGCGTACCGGGCGACTCCCTTGTCCACTGGCATGTCGCCAGCTCAACTGCTGATGAACAGGGACCTGCGGACTACGCTTCCAGTCATACACCTGCCCAACCTTGATCACCTCCCGGTGTTGCAGAAGATGCAGCAGCGTCGTGACAGCCAGAAGCAGGGCTATGACACACATGCCACCGACCTGGACATGCTATCCCCAGCAGACACGGTCAGGATCAAGATACCGGATGGTGGGTGTTCTGCTCCAACTGTCACTGTTTGACAGGCTACGCCCAGATCCTATGTCATACTGATGGCTGCATTGTGCGAAGGAATCGAAGGGCACTGCAAAAAGTTGCTTCCTCACAATCACTTTGCCCTCCATTTCCACATCTCAAATTGCCACCTCCAGACACCTCGAACCACGAGGCCACCAGTCTTGCCTCCCACTCGCCAGTCAGGACACCGTCATCCCCTCCACCACCTCTCCGGTGGTCGACGAGGATCAGACGCAAGCCTCAGAGACTGGACTTATGAGCATTTGTTTTGTTTGTTCTGTTCTGTATTCCTCAGTCAGTCACATTAGACAGACACATTCACATGTATATACATCTTTAAAAAAAAGGGGGAGATGTCCTGATATGCAAACATGCAACCAATGAACACTCAGAATAGGACACAACCAATGGGCAGGCATGGCACTCAGAGGTGGTATCACCACAAAGGGGCATGACATAAACACTATAAAAGGGATGAGGCACTCACCCCTTCCTCTCTTTCCACAGACAGACATCTAGAGAGTTAGACAGAATTGATCAGCAGCATCACACCCCAGCACGTGGCTTAGAGCAAGCTGGTACAGTTAGGCTGAGTTACTACAGTTAGATTAGCAGAGAGTCGAACTCATTTGAGAACTGTGTTAATAGTTCAACAAACACGTTGAGCTAATTTCAGAGTTTGGAGCATCCTTTAGTTAAGACTGCATCAAGTAGCAGCCTGTGTTATCCGAAGCAGCATAACACAACAGGACTCGCATCAGTTTATTATGGGGGAGGATTTTAATACGGCTATAGAACTGAGCTTGGACTCAGGTTGAGTCCTAAGTCAATGAATACGGCATGGTAGCACAGTGGTTAGCACTGTTGTTTCACAGCACCGGGGTCCCGGGTTCGACTCCCGGCTTGGGTGACTGTGTCTTGGGTGTCTGAACGTTCTTCCCGTGTCTGCGTGTGTTTCCTCCGGGTGCTCCGGTTTCCTCCCACAAGTCCGAAAGATGTGCTGTTCGGTAATTTGGATATTCTGAATTCTCCCTCAGTGTACCCAAACAGGTGCCGGAATGTGTCAACTATGGCTTTTCACAGCAACTTCATTGCAATGTTAATGTAAGTCTACTTGTGACAATAATAAAGATTATTAAGGAGTGGCGAGGAGTTGAAGGGGCTCATGGAGCACATGGTTGGGGGTGGACCCACGGAGGTTTGGGAGGGGGAGGCCAAAGTAGTTTTCGTACTTCTCCCATGTACTCGGGGGTGGGGGGAGGGGAGCTGTGGCACTGGAGACCGGATGTGGGGTTGTTGGCAGAGGAGGAGGTGTACGAGTAGGTGAGGGCTGCCATTCGGGGGTACTTGGAGCTAATCAACATGGGGAGGTCACGCCGCCACGCTGTGGTAAATACTCAAGGCGGTGGCGCAAGGGGAGTGCATCACAATTTGAGCGCACAGGGAGAAAGCAGAGCGGGCGGAGATGTCAAGGCTGGTGAATGAGATTTTAATGGTACAGGAGGTATTCGGAGGCCCCGGAGGCATGGCTGTTGAAGGAGCTGTAGAGGTTCCAGATGGAGTTTGGGCTAATGTCTACAGGGAAGGCGGTGGGCAGTTACGGAGGGCCAGAGAGGCAGTGTATGAGTACTGGCAGAAGGCAAGCAGGATGCTGGCCCACTAGCTGAGGAAGCAAAAGGCAGCAAGGGAGATTGTCAGAGTGAAGGACGATAAGGGTCGAGTGGTGTTGGATCCGGAGGGGTGAATGCCGTGTTTGAGGCATTTTACAGGAGGTTGTACGATTCGGAAGGGATGCGGTGTTTTTTGGACGAATTGAAGTTTCCCAAGTTAGAGGAGGAGGAGCAGATTCAGGGACTGGGGTCCCAATTGGGTTGAGGGAGGTGTTGGGACTGTATGGGGGCAATGCAGGCAGGGGCCGGACGGAGTTTTATATTTGGGGCCGACCTGGGGCCGATGCTGGTGAGGGCATATAATGAAGCAAGGGAGAAGGGGTAAATAAATCCCCCGACATTGTCGCAATGTTCTCTGTTGATTATTCTCCTTGTCCACTATGTACGTACTGTGTACATTCCCACGGCCACAGAAAAATACATTTCACTGTACTTCGGTACGTGACAATAAATCAAATCAAATCAGGCTTCCATCTCCCAAATATTAAAAAAGGACAAGGATCCGGAGCAATGTGGGAGGTCGTACTGCCCGATATCGTTACTGAATGTAGATGCCAAGTTGCTGGCAAAGGTGTTGGACTCGCGAATCGAGGACTACATCCCAGGGGTGAGGCGAAGACCAAACGGGGTTTTTAAGGGGAAGCAGTTGACGGCGAATCTGAGGAGGCTGCTTAATATAATCACGATGCCTTCGGAGGGGCAGGAGGTGGAGGTAGTGGTGGCGAAGGAGCGGAGAAGGCGTTCAATCGGGTGGTGTGGGGGTATCTGCTGGAGGTGTTGGGCAGTTCGGGCTCAGACGGGGTTTTGTGGATTGGGTCCAGTTGCTGTACAAGGCGCCGATCGCAAGTGTGTGGACGAACTGAATGAGTTTGGGAAATTTTGGGCTGCATTGGGGGAAGGAGGCAGCGGTGCCCGCTCTCCCCATTGCTCTTCACCTTGGTGAGAAAGTTGCTGGCAATGGTGGGCTGGGTGTTGAGGGACTGGGGAGGGATTGAAGAGAGGGGGGGGGGGGGGGTCGAGCGTAGGGTCTCATTGTGTGCGGATGACCTGTCATTTTTTATCTCAGACCTTTTGGGTAGTATCGGGGACATTATGGTGATTTTGGAAAAGTTTGGTTAGTTTTCCGGGTACAAGTTGAATATGGGAAAGAGTGAGGTGTTCCCGATTGAGATGAGAGGGCAGGAGAGGAGGTTACGGGAGCTGCCACTCAGGGTTGTGAGGGGGGCAAGCTTTAGATACTTGGGCATCCAGGTGACTCGGGGTTGGGCGTAGCTTCACAAGTTGAACCTGGCGTGGCTGGTGGAGCTGATGAAAGTGGACTTTAGGAGGTGGGATGTGCTGCTGCTATAGCTGGCGGGGCAGGCAGACAGTTAAAATGACGGTGTTGCCAAGTTTCTGCGCGTGTTCCAGAACCTTCCAATTTTCTCTCCAAAGTTTTTTTCCCCCCAAAAAGGTTAATGCGCTGATCTCTGGGCTTGTGTGGGTGGGGAAAGTCCGGAGGGTTCGGAGAGTTTTTCTGGAGCAGGGCGAGGGACGTGGGGGAAAGAGATGCTGGAGCTACCAACGTGAAGAACTACTACGAGGCAGTGAATATCACAATGCTTAGGAAATGGGTCGTGGGGGAGGGGTCGGTATGGGACCGGATGGAAGCAGCATTGTGTAGGGGAACGGGTTTGGGGGCTTTGTTGTCAGCACCTCTGCCATTCTTGCCGGCCAGGAACTTCGTGAGCTCAGTGATGGTGCCGGCCATAAGGGTGTGGGGGCAGTGGAGGTAGCACTTGGGGCTGGAGGGTGCCTCAGTCTGGACAACGATCTGCAATAACCATAGGTTTCCGCCGGTGGTGGGGGCGTTGTGGGGAATGGGGGAATGTTGAATGTGAGGTTTTGGGGGTGGCATCAAGCAGGGAATGATCGATTTGGCAATCTGCACATAGAGGGCAAATGTACGAAGTTGGAGGACCTTGAAGAAAAGTATGAGCTGCCCAGGTGGAATGGTTTTAGGTACTTGCAGGTCCTGGATTTTGTAAGGAGAGAGGTGCTACCCTTTCCTGGGTTGTCGTTGGAAGACACAAGATGCTGTCAAGGGACAAGATAGGGGAGAGGAAGGCGTCAGAGTTATTCAAACAGTTGATGGCTGGTGGGGGATATAAAATGTAAGTGAGAGGAGGAGCTGGGAGGGGAGGTAGGGCCGAGACGCGAGCAGAGGCCCTGCAGAGAGTGAATGTGTCCTCGCCGTGTGCGAGGCGAAGCCTCATCCAGTTTAAGGTAATACATCGGGCACATATGACAGTAGCAAGGAGGAGGGAGTTCTTTGATGGGATGGAGGACAGGCGTGGGCGGTGTGCGGGGAGGCCTGAAAATCACTTTCACATGTTCTGGGCGTGTCCAAGGTTGAAGGGGTTCTGGCAGGGGTTTGGACATAATGTCCGAGGTGCGGGGAGTGGAAGTGGCCCGGAGTCCAGAGGAGGCAGTATTCGGATATCAGAAGATCTGGGAGTCCAGGGCCTCCCTGATAATCGGGAGATGCATTTTGCTCGGGTGGCTGGACTCAGTGCCGCTGAAAGCGAGAATGTGGGTGAACGACTTGGCGAAACCCCTGAGGCTGGAGAAGGCTAGGTTCGTTTTGAGGGGGTTGGTGGATGGGTCACTTGAAGGTTGAAGCCATTCATTGATTTCTTTAAGGAGGATTGAGGGGTCAGTGGTGGGGGGAGGTGGGAATGGGTGGGCTAATGGTGTTAAAATGGGGAAGGCGGGATGGGAGAGAAGGGGGCGGTATCATGGGAGTGAGTGTTGGTTGTTTATAATGTTGTTTGGTTATTCTGCTTTTCTTTGTTTGCATGAAAATGCCTTGAATAAAATATTTTAAAAAAATGAATGTGGCAGCTGAATCTCAAGACCTGCTCACCACTATTGCTCATAAAAGCCGATTCCGCTACAAAAGATTGCCTTTTGTAATAACGTCAGCACTAGCTTTATTTCAACGCTCAATGAAATGTTTTGATTGAACCTGTCTCCACCACACTTTCAGACTGTGCATTCCAGATCTTAAAAACTTATTGCGTAAAAAAATATTTTCTCATATTGCTTTTGCCTCTTTTGCCAATTATTCTAATTCTGTGCCTTCTCATTCCCAATCCCTTCACAAGTGGAAATCTCTTCACATTTCGCTCCATATTGAACAATGGTATAGCTACAGTAAATATTTCTGATAATGGTCAAAATAGCTTGAAGCTCTTTTAGATCCTATTAACCTCCAGTTATGTAGATCATTGTTGATTTTTCACCAAGCTGCCATTTTAAATCAATAAATGCATAGTTTCAGAAACTGTATTGGAATATTGCATTTTCATTGCAGTTGGTAATCATTAACGGCGCATTCCGTTCCAAGTTACCATCAATCTTAATACGGACCAAATTGGAGTTCGAGCACAAGATATAAATGTACCGATGCTGCAGAAGTAGAGCACTAGCAGACAGTAACAGCTACTGGAATAGAAATGGGCTTTGTTCCTTCACCATGTGAGTATTTTTTATCACTTCAGTTCAGATTCTCACAAAATCAGAGATAGCCTGCAGGACAGGTCCTGGGAAATATGATTGTAATCAATAGCAGCAGCTAAACTAGTAGTTATCACTATAATGTCATAGCAGTGAGAGAGTGGAGGAGAATAAACAGTCAATAGGAACAGCTGATAGGAGGGCAAGAGAACAGAAAGAAAATGTTTTAGCAAATGCAAGCCAACGTAAAGGAAATAATATTAGTGCTCACAAACTTTGCGATATTGACCCTAGACATACATGGATTTCTTTGGGTAAGGCTCAGGGCACAAAGATAATTGTTTCCCAGGTAAATACTGTAGGCAAATCTGAGTATCAAATTCTATTGGCCTTCAAATATACAAGATTTAGTTAAAAGACAAGCATATGAAGTCATCACTGTAGTTTCTCAATGCAGAATACCTACCCTATCCACTTTAATAATCTGAAATTTCTGTGTGATATCTGCAGGGTTGGCTGGTAGCCTGGAGCGGCCAGAGACAAAGCGAAGAAATAGCACCCGCTCTTCATTAGAAAACTCTTGCAACGTTTGCCACAGCCAACTGAGCAGTTGATGGTTTTCGACAATGTCACGGTAACGTACAACTTTCTTCAAAGTATCTACATTCACTTCCGGCATCCCACACACGAGCTGTTCAAGCTGTTTTTCTGTGAGTAGAGACAGTAGAGGTACAGGGACAATAGCTGACATCCCTTGTCTGATTGCTGCTACCTGAAAATGAACAAATACCACATGTTGATTGGGATTTCATTTGTTACTGGGATGCTTTCTTGGCAAATGAGCCATGGTTAGTATATTGCTAAGTATCTATTTTTAAAAATTATGTAATACATGTTACCTGTTCACGTGCGTATATTGGAAGCTACGCAGATTAACACACAAGGCCCTGGTCTTTGCAGACAGGAAGAACATGTACACACATTGCGCATGTTTCAGCTGAACAAAATAAATGTTTTCGTTCACTTTGTTTTTTTTCTCACCACAGGTGTTGTCAGACCCATTGAGTATCTCCAGTGTTTTTATTTTAATTTCAAATAGTAGTTATTAACTGAATGTTAAGATTTGAATTGCTGACAACTATGACTGAAAGCCACAAGAAGATTCAATTTGACTCTCCCACTATATTTGATGATAATACTTCCTTAAAATGAGGGGCGCGATTCTCCGCAAATGCGGCGAGTCGTAAAGGCTGCCGTGAAACTGCCCGTGTTTCACGGCAGCCTCCGCGCCCCCTCCCGGGACCCAATTCTCCCCCCGGGCGGGGCTAGCAGCGCGGCCCCGCGGGCTTAGCGACCGTCGAGGAACAAATAGTGCGCGGGTATCGGACCCGCTGCCCGCGATCGGTGGGCACCGATCGCGGGCCCATGCCACCCTTGCCACGGCCGTGGTGCGGCCGTGCCAATCGGTGCCATGTTTGTCCGGGACGGCACTTTGCGGCCGTTTTCACGAACGGTGAGAGCAGGTGTGATTGCGTTCTTGAAAACGGCCGTAAAGGCCTGGGAACTTGGCCCATCGGCCAGGGGAGAATCACTGTTCGCCGTAAAAAACGGCGAGCAGCGATTCGTGTCATGGGGCGGCTGTGGGGGGGGGGGGGGGGGAGAATAGCGGGAGGGTGGGAAAAATGTAGGGAAGGCCCTCCCGCTATTCTCCGACCCATCGTGGGCAGCGGAGAATCGCGCCCGAGACGTTCTAAATATATATACAAACCAGGGATTCTGGACAGTATTGCAAAAAATTTATTCAGTGTGAATATAACTACTCATCCAAGCAAGCTCACTTCTTTTTAAGTGTCCTCTCTCTTGTCTGGTTCTAATAGTTGTTGATATATAATTGAGTGTTTACAGTGACTTCAAGCTATTGCATCTCTATTTTCATTCAAGTGACTGCACCAGAAAGCTACTCAAGAGGGTGGTGAATTCTGCGAAATAATGAGTTTAATCTGTTCCTGCTGATCATTCATAGACTAGTCTGTGATCAGATACAGCTAGCTAGGCAATCTAGTTGCATTGCCTAGACTGTTAACCAGTTAACTCATTTTAAATTTGGGTTCAAGCCTTAGAGCCTCCTAATCCCCATGGCTTTTTAAAAAATAGACCATCGGGTAGCCTTTTGCATTATCAAGGATTTGGTGAATGCAGAGATGAAGATCAAAGAGATCATTTTGAGAGAAATAGGAGCATAATTAAATTCATTATTTACAGCTTCACACAGAAATCAAAACATTTTGAAAGGGTTTTGATGCTCACCTGTTGATCCAGTTCATGTAATCTATATTCAATCGTTCTCTCTACATACTCCTTCCTGTTTCCAAAAGTCAAAGGTATACTACTTCCTCCAGGAATTATTGGAACAACCTTACCATTTGCACTCTGACCAACAAATGAATCCAAAGGAATCATCTATAAAATAATTGAAGCCAAATAACATTAGAAAAAGTGATCACAATATTCATCCTAACGGCACTGAACAATTGCTGAACTTTGTTTTAGGCACTAAGACTCAAGTTATTTTTGCTGATGAGTAATGTATAGATAATGTGAGCTAAACTGCATAAAATAACATAAAATTCATTTGGGCATTAAAAGCTAGAGTTCCCTCCATGGCTAAATATGTAGAGATTAAAATGAAACAGCAAAGACAGCTTATGATAAGTGACAGGTTCATAATTCAGTAGAGAATTAAGTTGAAGAGAGAAAGTACAGAGGAAAACTGAAAAAGAAAAGAGGGACAAAGAAAATATATAAGAATAGGCCAGTGGGCAACATAAATGGGAGCCCAAAAGTCTTTGTAAATATACAAATAGTAAAATGGCAGAGAATTAAGTTGAAGAGAAAGTACAGACGAAAACTGAAAAAGAAAAGAGGGACAAAAAGAATATAAAAGAATATTCTATATAAAAGAAAAAGAATGGGGCAGCGCGGTAGCATGGTGGTTAGCATAAATGCTTTACAGCTCCGGGGTCCCAGGTTCGATTCCCGGCTGGGTCACTGTCTGTGTGGAGTCTGCACGTCCTCCCCGTGTCTGCGTGGGTTTCCTCCGGGTGCTCCGGTTTCCTCCCACAGTCCAAAGATGTGCGGGTTAGGTGGATTGGCCATGCTAAATTGCCCGTAGTGTCCTAAAAAGTAAGGTTAAGGGGTTGGGTTACGGGTATAGGGTGGATACGTGGGTTTGGGTAGGGTGATCATTGCTCGGCACAACATCGAGGGCCGAAGGGCCTGTTCTGTGCTGTACTGTTCTATGTTCTAATAGGTCAGTGAGCAACATAAATGTAAAGATATAAATAGTAAATGGCCCATAAAGGAAAGACAGGGCCCAATTAGGAACCAAAGGATGATCTTCTTGTGGAGGTGGAGGGTATGGCCGTGGTATTAAACTTTGCATGTTTTTATAAGAAAAGGTCAATATCAACATTTTAGTAAAGGAGGCGATAGAAGAGACATTGAATAAGTTAGAATTCAGAGAGGAGGTACCTAAAATAATTGGTAGTGCTGTAGAAAAGTCACCTAGTATGTGTGGGATCTATCCTAGCTTGCTAAAGGAATTAAGTGTGAAGAAAGTTGAGCGTCCGGCCACTGTGATTAAATTAGTGACGGTATTAATAATGTTATTGGGCTATTAATCCAGAGGCCCAGGCTAATGTTCTGGGGACATGGGTTCGAATCCCACCTCGGCAGCTGGTGGAATTTAAATTCAATTAATGAAATCTAGAATTGAAAACTAGTCTCACTAATGGTGACCATGGAACTAACTATCATCAATTAATGTAAAAGCCATTTAGTTCACTGATGCCCTTTAGGGAAGGAAATCTGCCAGGTTTATCTGGTTTGGCCAACATGTGACTTCAGATCCGCAGTGTTTGGCACTTAACTGCTCTGAAATGACCTTGCAAGCCAGTCAGTTCAAGGCAATTAGTGCTGGCCTAGCCAGTGATGCTCAAAGCCCATGAAAGAACAAGTTTGAGGAGAGATCAAATAAAAAAACTGTAGATGGTCCAAGGCCGAAGGGAGTGATAATAAGACAAGTAAAGAAACAAAAGATGCACCTAGAGGCAGGATTTTCAATAACTCAAAAGAGAAAAACCATAGACAAAGAAACAAACAAACCAGTAAAGAAAAAAATTTTGAAACAAGGATGTTCTTCTTTAAATTTAGTATACTGTATCACTGCTCATGTTATGTCTCTTCTACGTCAGGGTTATCAAATGCAGACTGGGTGACTGCTTTGCGGAAAACCTCCAAGCAGTCTGAAAGCCTGACCCTGAGCTTCTGGCCTGTCATTTTAATTCTCCGCCTTGCTGCATCTCTGTATCAATGGCTTGTGGAAGTGCATCAATGATACTCAAGGCAAAATCAAGGAAAGGCACCTCATTGTTTGACTCAGCTCTCTACAGTCTTCTGGACACAATACTGTTAGATTGTAACCTCTTCCCCCATTTTGTTTTTCTTTACTTTGCTGGTTTGTCTCTTTGTTTCTTTTAGTTCATTTTCTTTATTAGTCAACGGCCACGACTAAAGATTCTGCCATTCACAATTCCTTTAGACGCATCTTTCATTTTTTTGTGCCATTACTACTCTCTTTGGTCTGGCGCCATTGTCAATGAATCTCTCCTTAGAAATGGGGGAGGTCGCAATTTGTGGATGCATTATTTGTAGAAGCTGCTGCCCATATTAGCAACTGCCTTTACTCATGTCTAAACATGATGTGCGCAGGTTAGACGTGATTGGAGCAGGACTGAACTTTATGGATGGTAAAAGAGCCTGAGCTGAGGAAAAATATTTTCCAGACAGAAGGGTAACTGCATAAATATTTGAAGGGGAATCATCTCAAGGGCTTTGGATAAAGGGGACACAAAAGGGACTATTTAGATTGTTCCTTCAAAGAGCTGTCATTGGTATGATGGGCCATTTGCCCTCTCCTCCCTTCCATGCCAAATCACTCTTGATCCGCTCGGCAGCACGGTAGCATTGTGGATAGCACAATCGCTTCATAGCTCCAGGGTCCCAGGTTCGATTCCAGCTTGGGTCACTGTCTGTGTGGAGTCTGCACATCCTCCCCGTGTGTGCGTGGGTTTCCTCCGGGTGCTCCGGTTTCCTCCCACAGTCCAAAGATGTGCAGGTTAGGTGGATTGGCCATGATAAATTGCCCTTAGTGTCCAAAATTGCCCTTAGTGTCCAAAATTGCCCTTAGTGTTGGGTGGGGTTACTGGGTTATGGGGATAGGGTGGAGGTGTTAACCTTGGGTAGGGGCTCTTTCCAGGAGCCGGTGCAGACTCGATGGGCCGAATGGCCTCCTTCTGTACTGTAAATTCTATAATTCTATATAATGACAAAGAAACCAGAAAATAATTCAGAAATCAGCACTCTGAAGTTTAAGTATCCATGCGATGCACTATTCCATAGAAGAGGAGGGCAGGCTGGCGACATGTGTCCAAGTTTCTTTCAATACTACTTTGTAACTAACCTGATAACAAACAAAGCACATGCTCTCTCATGTTCTTCGTTGTGGGGAATAATCTACCACTGGTTAGTGTTTCAAGGTGAGACTAGAAATTTGGAGTCAACGGTCTATGTCCATTATTCTGCTATACAGAGTGCTCACATACAACCTGGATCCATTCATTTCAGCTTTTTGCCTTCTATTTCAATGGATTAAATATCCTAACGCAAATCAGTCCTGTGATAAAGGAAATTATAAATTTAGCTAGAAACTTGGGCTCATCTCTTACCTCTAGGAAGTTCTCCTCTGTTATCCCACTATTGTCCAAATTCAAGATTCCGTACAAGTTCCGAACGTAAAGCAAGTCAACCTCCTCCAAATCTTCAGAAGTGAGTGGGATTGAGCAAAGCTGTTTCCACACAAATGGTGCTAGGTGTAGGTCTAACGGTTTCTTGGTCCGAATAGCCACAGCCATCAGGATTCCCAAAAACTTCAACTGCTGGAGATGCTCAGCAGTACATGCCGATGGGTTAAGTAAGAACCTGGAAGAAAACGTAGAGGGGTTTAATTTGGGAATTTGAACGCTCAATACCTTTAGTTTCCTAGAACCATATGCCATTTAATGGCCACCATGTCACAAAGCAGATATGTGATCTGCTTTTTATGGCATCAAGCTAAGTCCCAAGATAAATACGAGTTTACTTGTCTGAGATTCTCCTCATTTTTTGGATTTGTGTCTTCTTTACACATCATCGTAAGGTCAAGTTTTACCAACTTTGGTGGGCGCACACTTCTTTCCATCAGAGGTTTGTGGAGTTAAGCCTCATTCCATAACTTAAGCATATGGTACAGTTGAAGCTATTGTTTTATAGATTAGATACAAAACCTAGGCCCTACATCCAGCCTGAGGCAGAAGTAACACTGGACAATTCAAAGATAAGGAAGAAGATCGTCCAGTGTTTAGGCTGATATATACCCTTCAACCAATATCATTAAAAAACTTATTTTTCACAAAAACCTGTTCACCAGTGCTTAGTTTGGGTTCCGCCAGGAACACTTCGCTCCAGGCCGTGTTGCTTGCCTTTCTTAAAACATGGATGAAAGAGCTAAATTCCAGAGTTGCGGTGAGAATGATTGCTTCTGACATCAAAGTAACATTTAACGATGTCAAGGAGACCTCGTAAAATCAAAGTCAATGAGAATTGGAAGAAACTCTACTGGCTTCCATCATCCCTCGTAAAAAGGAAAATGGATAATCTTTTCAGCTCCGGGACATCACTGCAGATTTCTTCATGGCAATGTCTGAGACCCAGCCATTGTCAGCTGCTTCATCAATAAACTTCCCTCCATTATAATGTCAGAAGTAGGGATGTTCTATGAAAATTGCTCACTGTTTAGTTCCATTCACAACTCCTCAGATAACAAAGCAATCCATGCCTACGTACAGCAAAACCTGGACAACACTCAAGCTTGGCTTGATACATGGCAAGTAACATTCACACTACATAAGTCAGACAATGACCATTTTCAATGAGAGGCCTTAGCATGACATTCAAATGCATTACTATTGATGACCCCTCCCCAGCACCCAGCATTATCAACATCTCGGGGTCATCATTGACCAGAAACGTAACTGGACCAGCCATATAAATACTGTGGCTACAATAACTAGGTATTCTGGGGGTGGATATTCCACCTTCCAACTCCCCAAAGCCTTTCAGCCATTTAGAATGCATAGGTCAGGAGTGTGACAGAATGCTCTCCACTTGTCTGGATGAGTGCAGTTCCAATGACACTCAAGATGCTTGACAATATCCACAGCAAAACAGACCATTTGTCTGGTACCTCATCCACCACCCTCACGTCCTCCACCACCAGTACACAGTGGCAGCAATATATACCATAGACAAGATGTAATTCAGCAAATCAATAGGGCTTCTTCAACAGCATCTTCCAAACCTGCAACCTCTATTGCCTAAATGAACAAGGGCAGCAGGCTCACGGGAATATCACTATCTGCACAGTCCTCTAAGTCACACACCATCCTAATTTGGAAACAAATTGCCCCTTTCTAATTGCTGGATCAACATTTTGAAACCTTCTAGCTACACTAATGTGGATGTACCTATACCCCATGGAGAGCAGCTGTTCAAGGCACTATCATCCCAAGGGAACTTTAGGAATGTACAATTAATGTAGACCTTGTCAGAAATGCCCACATCCCATGAATGAATAAAAGTAACAATCATTTGGTCATTAAATCATATTTATCTCTGGGGACTTGTTATTGAAAAACTAACTGACATGTTTCCCGACAGGAGTTACCATGTATATATAATAGGCAATCTTTTTCTTTCATAAAATATAGCATGTGTTTCACCTGTCTCTATTGCTACCAACTTCAGCCGTGCCATTTGGTGTTGCAATCAATAGATCGACCACTGCTGTTTCCAATTCCTGGAAAACAAAATAGGTTGAAAATTAAGTTGTTTGCAATAGAAATTATAGTTCTTCCCAGAACATATTCCCTTAACCATTTACATTCCACATTACAAAAATCGAGAAAACTTTGTTAATATAGGAGATTCTCAATGAAAAGATTTCTAAAGCTAAATGCACACGCCAAAAAATAATCTGTAAGTATGCTCAAATTATGTGAAATTATAGTTGCTTAAATTTAATTAGGACTAATGGGAAACCTGTGGGAACAGCATTCAGTCTTTGACAAGCTACTGACATAACCAAATTCATTTGTAACAAATGGGAATTGCATTATTTTTAAAGCAACATTTCCATAACATATGGTGAATATAAAGAAGAACACCATCGGTGACTACATATGTTAACTATGGGTGTTAACTATGGCTCCAGGGTCCCAGGTTCGATTCCGGCTTGGGTCACTGTCTGTGCGGAGTCTGCACATCCTCCCCGTGTGTGCGTGGGTTTCCTCTGGGTGCTCCGGTTTCCTCCCACAGTCCAAAGATGTGCAGGTTAGGTGGATTGGCCATGATAAATTGCCCTTAGTGTCCAAAATTGCCCTTAGTGTTGGGTGGGGTTACTGGGTTATGGGGATAGGATGGAGGTGTTAACCTTGGGTAGGGTGCTCTTTCCAGGAGCTGGTGCAGACTCGATGGGCCGAATTGCCTCCTTCTGCACTGTAAGTTCTATGTAAATCTATGTAAATCTATGAAACAAATTGCAGGCATGGACCATTCCTGTGCTGGTGGTGAGGGCAGTGCAGCTCAACCAAGTGACGATCCAACACTGCAGCATCCATCAATAGTTTCTTACGGTCTTGGGCTGAGCAGTTGCCATACCAGGCTGTGATGCAGCCAGATAGGATGCTTTCTATGGAGCATCCGTAAAAATTGGTAAGAGTCAATGTGGACATGCCGAATTTCCTTAGTTTCCTGAGAAAGTATAGGGTCTGTTGTGCTTTCTTGGTTGTAGCGCTGACATGGGTGGACCAGGACAGATTGTTGATGATGTACACACATAGAAATTTGAAGCTGCCAACCATCTCCACCTCCCCATTGATGCAGACAGGGGTTTGTACGATACTTTGCTTCCTGAAGTCAATGAACAGCTCTTTAGTTTTGCTGACACTGAGGGAGAGATTTCTGTCATTACACCATTCCTCTAGGTTCTCTATCTCTCTCCTGTATTCTGACTCATCGTTGTTTGAGATCCTACCCACTACAGTAATGTCATCAGCAAACTTGTAGATGGAGTTGGAACCAGATTTTGCCAAGTAGTTGTGTGTGTATAGGGAGTATAGGTTACATAGAATTTACAGTGCAGAAGGAGGCCATTCGGCCCATCGAGTCTGCACCGGCTCTTGGAAAGAGCACCCTACCCAAGGTCAACACCTCCACCCTATCCCCATAACTCAGTAACCCCACCCAACACTAAGGGCAATTTTGGACACTAAGGGCAATTTATCATGGCCAATCCACCTAACCCGCACATCTTTGGACTGTGGGAGGAAACCGGAGTACCCGGAGGAAACCCACATACACACGGGGAGGATATAGTAGGGGGCTAAGTATGCAGTATGGAGGAGATGTCGTTGTTTATCCTTACCGATTGTTGTCTGTGAGTCAGAAAGTCGAGGATCCAGTTGCAGAGTGAGGAGCCAAGTCCTAGGTTTTGGGGCTTTAATATGAGCATGGCTGAGATTATGGTTTTGAAGGCGGAGCTGTGGTCAATGAATAAAAGTCTGATGTCGGAGACCTTATTGTTGAGATGCTCCAGGGATGAGTGTAGGGCCAGGGAGATGGCGTATGCTGTGGACTGGTTGCGGCGGTATGCAAATTGCAGTGGATCAAGGCATTCTGGGAGTATGGAGGTGATTTGCTTCATGACCAGCCTTTCAAAGCACTTCATTACAATCGATGTCAAGGCCACCAGACGATAGTCATTGAGGCACATTACCTGGATCTTACCGGTATGATGGTGGTCTTCTTGAAACAGGTGGGGACCTCGGAATGGAGTAGGGAGAGGTTAAAGATGTCCGCGAACACATCTCCCTGCTGGTCCATGCAGGGTCTGAGTGCACGACCAGGGACCCCGTCAGGACCCATCGTCTTCCGAGGGTTCACTTTCAGGAAGGCCAATCTGACTTTGAATTCTGTGATGGTGGGTATGGGTGCGTCCGGGCTGCTGGGGCAGTTGACCGCAGTTTGATGATTTAGCATGGAATGCGTTGAGTTCACCGGGGGGAGGCACTGCTGCCGGAGATTCTGCTCGGCTATGCTTTGTAGCCCGTTAAGCTTGGCCACAACTGGCGAGAGTTGTGACTTTAGCTTGGTCTGACAGTCTCTTTGCATCCCTGATGACTTTGTGGAGGTCGTACCTGGATTTCCTGTGTAGGTCAGGGTTGCCTGTTGTGAGCGCCTCAGACCTGGCCTTCAGTAGGGAGTCAATCATCCGCTTAAGCCATGGTTCCTGGTTGGGGAACATACATACTACTTTCTTTGGCACACAGTCTTCTACACATTCGCTGATAATCTGAGACGGTGGTGGCATACTCATTTAGGTTGGTCGTTGAGTTTTTAAATATGGACCAGTCCACTGACTCCAAGTAGTCATGCAGGAGCTTCTGTTGCCTCGGACCAGCACTGCATGATCTTCTTAACCCGATTCTCCCACTTAAGTTTCTGCTTGTATGCCAGGTAGGAGCACCGTCTTAAGGTTCGATTTTCGGAAGTGCAGTCTTGGGATGGATCGGCCCTTGATTTTTGTGTAGCAGTGGTTGAGAATGTTGGTGCCACTGGTGGGACAGGAGATGTGTTGGTGGAATTTTGGCAGTACACTCTTGAGGTTGGCCTGGTTGAAGTCCCCAGCCATGAAGAACAAGGCCTCCAGGATGTTATGTTTCATTGTTATTTATAGCGGTGTCCAACTCATCAAGTGCCTTCTTGACTTCCGCCTGGGGTTGGATGTAGACCGCTGTGATAATGGCCGAAATGATCTCCCTTGGAAAGTAGTACGGGCGATACTACGCAGTCCTATATTCCAGGTCCGGAGAGCAGTAGGTTGCCAGGGTCGCCACATCCGAGCACCAGGAGGAGTTGATGAGCAGTCCATCAATACCCAACCCTCCGCTCTGATGACATTGAGTTGCTTTGCGAGTGCTTTGCCAGTTTTAGTGCACTTGCCGCTGAGCTCCCTGCAGCATTCTGCTTGCCTTTTGAAACGAGTCATATACTGTGCCGGTCTGACATCACTCTGGCGCGGCCGCTTTATTTGATGTGGGGTATGATTCCGATATATGGGCTCAATAGTGATATACTAATGTATTATAATAAAGTTTCTGACTATGAACGGTGGAAAATGTGGACCACTACTGACGGAGGGATGGGACGATTGTCTCCTGCATTTATGTGCAACACATCCAATGCCTCTCGCGATATTTTCCGCTCATGCTGCCAAACGTGCCCGAAGTGAACAGGAGCAGAAGATCCTGGCTTATGTGTATACCACATCAAAAACAACTTGTGTTCATATAGCATCTTTAGTGTAGAAAAACATCCCAGGATTCATTGCAGAGGTGTAATAAAGAAAAGAGCCAAATATTATGACATCAGGAGAGTGACTCAAAGCTCAAGACAATTAAGTGGGTTCATACAGTCCAACAAACAACTATTAACCATTATTCTCTATTTCCCGTTCAGCTAATTCCATATCCATTTTGCTACTGTCCCTGCTATTCCATGAGTTCTAACTTTGTTCAAAGGTCTGTTGTGCGGCACTTTATCAAATTACACCACTCCTCCTCAGGACCTCCTTCACCAGTATCACATTAGAAAAACTGTATGCCCCCTTCCTCAGTCTGTGTGATATCCTGAAACATGCTGTGTCAGCAAAAGCACGCCACAGTTTAGCTCAAAGTGAGTGCAAGAGGTCCCTGTGCACTGTTCATGAAAATCAATCTGCGTTTCTTTAGTTTAGCACTACCAGACAACTTCAAATATTGTGGATGTTGGAAATCTGAAATAAAAACAGATAATACTGCAAATACTCACACAGGCTTCACAGTTTGTGGAACAAGAAAGAGAGTTAACATTTCAGTTTGATGATCTTTCATCAGAACTGTTTCTCTCTCCTCACAGATGTTGCTTACCTTGCTGAGTTTTTCCAGCATTTTGCTTCTTATTAAAAGTGATCATAATCAGCAATTACACACAAAATTGTGTGCTAAGTCCAGACCTTCAGATAGGCTAGCATTGTCAGCATTGCACCCTTTTAGTGTCTATTTGTCTCCCTTTGGCTAAAATATGCACACCCTCCCCCGATGACATTTAAACTTAGTCTGCTTCCATGAAGTATGATATCCACAATATCATAGATAATGAGGAGGAGAAATACTTCCTTATTTGGAAACATTCAGGAACCTGAAAGAGACTGACAGACAAACTGTTACGGTGAACAGTTTAAATAGCGAAGGACTCAAATACATAACATAATAATAGTAATCTTTATTGTCACAAGCAGGCTTACATTAACACTGCAATGAAGTTACTGTGAAAACCCCCGAATCGCCACATTCCGGCACCTGTTCGGGTATACAGAGGGAGAATTCAGAATGTCCAATTTACCTAACGAGCACGTCTTTCGGGACCTGTGGAAGGAAACTGGAGCACCCGGAGGAAACCAACGCAGACACGGGGAGAACGTGCAGACTCTGCACAGTGACCCAGCCGGGAATCGAACCTGGGACTCTGGTGCTGTGAGACAACAGTGCTAACCACTGTGCTACCGTGCTGCCCTATCGCATCAGCAATTTTGAGGAGTTGGACACACTAGTGGTGAGGAAGTCAACTGTGTATTCTGTTTTTAACATCTGGAGCAAACAAATCATTTCCCGTTCTGCTTATTTCAATGTACATGAGAGAACAAATAGAAAGATGTGTTGATCAGGTGAGATAAAGAATGTTGGGGAAGGGTTTTGTGTGCAACATCAACCCTGGCACAGACCTGTCAGTGTGAATAATCTGTCTCAGTGCTTTACATTCTATGTAAAAGCAAACTTACCTGGCACATTTCCGTAATTGTGTCATCAAATACCCCACCAGCATCATCAGCACCTTCCCCGATCAACTTCACTTTCCAAGCCCGTGATGGGAGCCTCAACTCTGAGGCATTGAGTTGCACAACTTGTTTGGCAATCTGAATGAAGATCGGCTTAGTTGACCGGCCCCTGCAGGTCACATTAACATAAATGAACATAATAGTCATCAATTTTTAAGTTTGCAGGAAATGGAGGAGCTGATGCGATAGATCGGTCACACAAATATTGATACATAGACAGTGCATGAAATAAATTTCCATGTCCAATAATGCGATTAAAAGTTTTCTTTTCCAAATTGACTAATGTACTTCTGAATCATAAATAAAATTATTGTTTTGGGGTGTTAATTGACTTAAAGCCCATCACATGCTGTGAACCTGCCCTGTCCTAGCATTGTTGTGGTTATATTAAAGCAGCAACAATATTGAGCTAATTTTTAATACTTGGAGGATGTTGTATGTGAGCAATAAACCTCGATGAGACATATACCCTGGGCGAGATTCTCCGGACTCACGACGGGTCGGAGAATAGCGGGCGTCGGAAATTTTTACGGCGACGCTGTTCCGACGCCCTCCCGCTATTCTCCGAACCCCGCAAATTGTCGGAGTCGCGTTTCCCGACAAACGCCTCCTTCCCGCCCCTGACACGACCAGAATCGCCACTGAGAGCCCCCCCGCTATTCACCGGCCCGGATGGGCCGAAGTCCCGACGTCATGGCGCCCTGTTTGGACGTCGTGAAACACACCTGCTTTTTAAATTCGTCAACCAGTCGGCCTGGCTGACGACTGCTTGGAGGAGGTCAGGGCACCACTCTGCGCACCGCTCAGCGCACCGCTCGAGTCTGGCCACAACGGGGAAGGCATCCCTGGGAACGGGAGGGGGTCCAGAACGGGGGCAGTGGGGGGGAGACGGGGGAGGCAGTGGGGGAGACGGAGGGGGCAGTGGGGGGCGACGGAGGGGGGGGGGGGGGGGGTTAGGTAGAGAGTGAGCCGTCCAACCCCGTAACAAAATGTCTGCCACCATGCCATGGTGTGCAGGTGACGAGGACACGGCCGCTGGTTCCCCTGTGGCTTCCGGCCACAGGCCACTGACGCACCCGTGAGGAGGCCATAGTTTACTGGCCGTTGGATGCAGAAAGTGACCAGGGGTTAGGCTGACCGCGTGTCAGCAGCGCGACCAGGCCACCGGGACACACTGGTATCCCATGGCTGGCGGCTGCCGAGGTGTCGACTAACGTCCGTCTAACATGTCCCATTTCTCTGCCTCCTACCACCCTTCTGTAGGTTAGCACGATGCATGGGAACAGAACGGCTATGTTCTGCGCAGTGGTTGGGGCCGCTCTACTGGATTTGGAGATGCAGCAGCATCCACACCCACAACCCGCAGTGGCTGCAGGGCCAGCTGCAGCAGCAGAGGGAAGGGCCGAGGAGTTGCCAGTCGTCGAGCAGCATGGGGGGGGGGGGGGGGGGGGAGGAGGAGGAGGAGGAGGAGGAGGAGGAGGAGGAGGAAGAGGAGAGAGTGAGGGTGCAGCCACGGCGTCAGAGGCGACGACCAAAGCCGATGGTGTACCGTGTCCGGGTCTCTTTCCTAACAATGCCGGACATCACCTGCAGGAGAAGACTCCGGCTGAGTAGGCAGACGGTGATACATATCTGCGAACTCCTGTCGCACCTCGCCCCACGTGGAACGGGGGGAGGACACGCGATCCCGGTAGCCATCAAGGTGACGGTCGCTCTGAACTTCTATGCTACCGGCTCCTTCCAGTCTCCGAGCGGGGACGTCTCTGGGATCTCCCAGTCATCGGTGCACAGGTGCATCCGGGATGTGACCGACGCCCTCTATGCCATCGCCGATCACTACATCACCTTTCCCGAGGACCGAGCAAGTCAAGACTCACGAGCCCGTGGATTTGCCAGTGTGGCCGGGATACCGAGGGTTCAGGGGTCAATCGACTGTGTTCACGTCCCCATGCGCCCGCCTGCTGTGGACAGGGACGTGTTCACAAACAGGAGGGGGAGATACTCCATTAATGTCCAGGTGGTATGCGACCCCCACATGAGGTTCATGAACGTCTGTGCAAGGTTCCCAGGGAGTGTGCATGACTCCTACATACTAGCGCAGTCGTTCATCCCTGCGATGTTTGAGGGACGTCCCCCCCGGCTGAGGGGCTGGTTGCTAGGTGACAGGGGTTATCCGCTGAGGTCTTGGCTGATGACGCCTATACGGAGGCCTCAGACCAATGCGGAAACACGATACAACGAGGCCCATGCAGCAACCAGGGGTGTGGTGGAGCGCTGCCTTGGCCTCCTGAAGATGAGATTCAGGTGCCTGGACCGCTCCGGAGGGGCCCTGCAGTACCAGGCCGACAGGGTCGCTCGCATTGTAGTGGTCTGCTGTGCGCTGCACAACATCGCGATGCAGAGGGGAGATGACCTGTTGCAGGAGGCGGAGGGAGAAGCTAGTGGCAGTGGTGCCAGCACAGAGGAGGAGGAGGAGGAGGAGGAGGAGGAGGAGGACGCTGGCGGAGTGGCGGGCGCAGCACGCAGACACAACCCAGGTGCTGGTGATGTCCAGGAGGCGGCACGACGGACCCGGCAAGGACGGCGGGCACGCGACGCCATGGTGGCAGCACGGTTCACGCATCGCATGTGACGTCCCCGATGAACACCAAACCACCACCTGCATCGCTAGTCATGCAGAGGGTCACCACACAACTGCCACCACCACAGCCCCCCCCCCCCCCCCCCCCCCCCCCCTCAGTGTACACTGCTCCACTTCGACATGACGCTTATCACTGGGTACAGACGGAATGGCACAACATTGATGGCTGTGTCAGCGGGTGTGATCAGTGCCATGTGGAATGATGACAGCCCGCTCTGCGAAGAGCTGTCAGCTCAGAATCGTTAGAGAGAGTCTGACCCATGGCAATAGCTGAACCATCCACCTTGGTGGCCGCTGAGTTCGTCACTGACACTCCATCACGTGCCCGCGTGGGCTAGCTGTGGGAGGGGGGTAGGGGCAGGGACTGCACACCCGGCACCGAGGTTTCACCACCCGTCACCCCCAGCGACACTCGGTCACCATCACGATTCCTGTGGCTGTGGAACAATCACACGGTATTACAAGGTGGAACAGTGCGTTTAATATTAACAATTATTTACAGGTGCCCTAGCCCCTACAACTAAACTGTGCCCTTCACCCGTGCCAACTTACTCAGTGTCTATCTTAGTTGCCTTACGGGCCCTACCACTACGTCTAAGTGAATCCCCAGATGATACAGCAGGAGTGGAGGAGGATTGCTGCGAATCGCCCCCCTCGACTCGTTTCTCCTTGGCTATGCGTTTCCTGGGGCGACCCGGCCTTGATGGGCCAGGCTGCTCTGCGGGCGTCTCGGGTGACATTGTGCCACCCTGCTCTGCCTGCTGCCCACCCGATGCACCAGGGATGGGACGGGGGGAGGCCGAGAATTCCGGGACGTCCCGTGATGGAGTTAATGGGACGGGCCCCGAAACCTCCTCCTCCCTCGGGGAGCCCGGTGGCCCCCGGGCCTCACTTTGGGACAGAGGTGCGAGCGGGGAGGTTCCCCGTCGCACCACCGACACCTGGCGCTGCCAGTCCTGGAGGCCTGCAACGGTATCCACCAGGATCCGAAAGTTTGCAGAGACGGAGTCCAGGGAGTTAGACATTCCCGCCAGGGACTGTGCGATCTCAACCTGTGTGTGCACGACGCCATCCAGCACATGTGTCAGGCGGTTGATGGTCTCCGCGACTGACAGCTGGGACTGTGCTATCGACTGCTGGGACTGTGCCATGGCGTGCTGCGACTGGCCAATGACCTGCTGAGACTCGGCCATGGCCCGCAGGGCGCCGGCAATGTCGGTTTGGCTCTGGCACATTGCTGCCTGTGAGAGGGCAACCCTGTCCAGGGCCGAGGATGACGCGTGCACATTAACCCCAACGTCTTGCATAACCTGACCCATTGCCTCCACCGCGGATGCCACCCGTGCGGTGTCGGACTGGGTCTCTGCCATGAGCGGCACCACTCCCTGCTCTTGGACGCGGTTCGACTCCTCTAACAGCGTCTGCAGAGTCTGGAAGGAAGCCCTCATCCCGTCATTGTTTCCCTGGGTTTCCTGAGGCATCGGCTGTGCGGGTGGGTTGATAAACTCCAGGAACTCAGAAAACGTCTGGGAGCCAGCTGCATCCTGGGCCTGGTCTGGCCTCCGCGAGTCCGGGCCCTCTGTTGCTCCGACCTCCACCTGCTGTACCTGCTCATCTGTGATGTGCCAACCAGACTGTGCCCCAGGAGACTCATCACTAAATAGGCCCGCCGGGGTGTGTATCTCTGGGATGATGGATGTGGTGGGAGAAAGCAGTGCCGCAAGCCCGACGCTCTCAATGCTTAGGTCCTCGTCCATGGTGTGGGGCTGCTCAGCGACAGGAGGGTTGTCCCTGGCCATTTCTGGTGGTGGTGGTGGACTTCGAACCCTCTGTGCGTCCTGGTCCGCAGATTGGGTTGGGGCAGATAGGGCTGCCCGCTGATCGGGCACCCTCTGTTGTGAGGCCCCGGGTGAGGTGGCGGCAGATTCCTGTCTCCGTCTGCAGCCAGACGGCCCTGGTCGTTCGGCATCACGTCCTAGGGAAGAGAATGAGACGGGTTATTTCGATTTGCTCGGCAGGCCGCTGGACGGTCCCAGTGGGCAGGGTGTGTGAAGGGACAGAGGATGGGGAGGTGTCCCAGTGGGCAGGGTGTGTGAAGGGACAGAGAATGGGGAGGTGTCCCAGTGGGCAGGGTGTGTGAAGGGACAGAGGATGGGGAGGTGTCCCAGTGGGCAGGGTGTGTGAAGGGACAGAGGATGGGGAGGTGTCCCAGTGGGCAGGGTGTGTGAAGGGACAGAGGATGGGAAGGTGTCCCAGTGGGCAGGGTGTGTGAAGGGGCAGAGGATGGGGAGGTGTCCCAGTGGGCAGGGTGTGTGAAGGGACAGAGGATGGGGAGGTGTCCCAGTGGGCAGGGTGTGTGAAGGGACAGAGGATGGGGGGGGGGGGGGGGGGGGGGGGGGGGGGTGTTTGTCAGGGAGGGTTGTCTCACTTGCTGCAGTTCCGCCAACCTCGCATTGCGCGATATCGCGGGGGGCAGACCCCCCAACAAGGTCCAGTGCCCTCTGTTCAAAGGTGCTGAGGGGGTGCATGTTGGGCGAACCCCCTCCAGTCTTGTGCCGCTCACGGTGGTTATGACCGGCCTTGGCCTGTTGGGGGAGGGAACATAGGTAGATCATTACAAAACGGTAGGTATCAGAAGTCCGTTCTGATACTGGCACAGTTTGGGGGGGGCAAGTTGTCATCAGATGATTGCATCTCTCCTCGGGGCCAGAGCGCTGGGTCTGTGACAACTTTGTGAACCACCCTCAAATAACTCTGCCCCAATCCCTCTCCCCCCCCCCCCCCCCCCCCCCCCCCCCCCCCCCCCCCCCCCCCCCCCCCCCCCCCCCCCCCCCCCCCGGGCAGTTAAGGGGGAGGGATGGTTGTGACTAGGGGGCACCCTCATGGCACTTACCCTGGCAGACCTGGTGAGGTCGTGTAGCTTCTTTCGACATTGCTCTGCTGAGCGAGGGGTCTGCCCCACAGCACTGACGGCAGCAGCCACGTCACGCCAGGCCTGGCGTACCGTGCTGGCAGGTTGGCGATGCCCTCTCCTCTGCTCCACGGCATCGAGCAGCGCCTCGACGTCTGCATCAATAAAGCGAGGAGCAGCTCGCCTAGGCTCCGACATCCTGCCCGACAGATTCTGTGGTCGCCCGCGCCTTTTTACGGCGTCGGGCGGCGTCACATGGGCGGGTTCGTGTCGTCGTCGCGTTCCGTCGTCATCACGCACGTAATTGACGCGGCCGCGCTACTAGCCCATTACCAGGAAGTGAATCCGTCGGGAAATGAAGCCTTCGCGACCGTCGTAAAACGGTCCCGATTTTTACGACGGTTTGCCGACTTTCCGCGGGTGCGGAGAATTTCGCCCCCTGACTTCCATTATGTAAAAAACAAGTTTATTTACAGTACAAAGACAGTACAGTTTTTCAGTTAAATTCGTGCCACACAAGTGCCAGACAATGACCATCTCCTACAAGACAGGATCTAACCACCGCCCCATTCAATGGCATTACCATTGCCGAATCCTCCACAACCAACATCCTGGGGGCTACCATTGATCAGAAACTGAATTGGACAAGCCATATTAATACTGTGGCTACCAGGGCAGGTCAAAGGCTGGGAATCCTACGGGGAGTAATTCACCTCCTGACGCCCCAAAGCCTGTCTGCTACCTACAAGGCACAAATCAGGAGTGTAATGGAATACTCTCCACTTGCCTGGATGAGTGTCGCTCCAACAACACTCAAGAAGCTCTACACCATCCAGGACAAAGCAGCCCGCTTGATTGCTACCCCTTCCAGAAACATTCAAACAATCTACCACCGATGAATAGTGGCAGCTGCATATACCATCTACAAGATGTACTGCAGAAACTCTTCATGATTCCTTAGACAGCACCTTCTAAACCCACGACCACGGCAATCTAGAAGAAAAGAGCAGCAGAAACCTAAGAACTAGTGACACCCAAATCCCGTAAATGAATTTTAAAAAAATAAAGTTTCACTACTTGCGGCTGTTCCAGGTATGTACATGACCTGATCTTCATGCAGAAATTAGAATGTGAAACTTGCTTGAATTAAAATAGCACTGCAGCTAAAGTATAACAAGGCAATTTGCAGTCAGTTTATTTCATCTTTCTTCAAGAATACACAAGCAGATATCTTCCCATTACAGCAGGCAGTTGCTTTTTAATCAAATTAACTTGTGCCCTGGCCTCAATCACCCTTCCTGATAACTTGTTGTCAATACTCGCTCATGTGAAAAACTTCCTGACATCAGTACCTTTCGTAACTCTGAACTTCGACCTTCTTATCCTGATGTGTTGACATTTCTGTAATTGTTTTCCAGAGTTTGCTTTCTCTATCCTGTTAACATTATATATACCTGGCTGCCTGCTGAGATTCCTCTTTTCACAGCTGGAAAAACAATTTATTATTTCAGAATTTAGCACTTTATCACCAGCGATTAAACGCAAAACTCTAATTGCCACCACCTTGCATCTATTTAAGTCGTATCGGTGAAATTGGCTTTCCTCAAAATTATTTATTGCCCTGACCTCTTTTCAGTTGGAGAACAGTCATCTATTAAGTTCAACATTATCTGCTCTTCTGTTCCAAAGTAGAGTTATATTTGACTTGAAACATAACTCTGTTTCTCCCTCCACAGATGCTGCCAGACATGCTGCGTTTTGCAGCATTTTCTGTTTTGATTTCAGATATCCAGCATCCATCGTATTTTGCTTTCACTATAAATCTATTGCTCTTTCATAACGAATCATCACTGGTAACAGTTGAGCCATTAAATTAGATCATTGCTGATTTATATCTGAACTCCATCTACCTTTCTTGGCACTGTAACCCTCAAAACTCTTGCCATTCAAAATATATCGATCATAGTTTTTAAATTTCCAATCACCTGAACTGCCTTTTGGAGGGTTTGGGGGGGGGGGGGGGGGGGGGGGGGGGGGGGTTGGGGAGAGAAAGAGAAGAGAAACTTTATGTGAAGATGAGCATCCTGACATCATCCCTGGACTCTCCTTTGCTCTAATTTCAAGGTTATACCCCTTGTTCTGGACTTCTCCACCAGGGGAGATGGTTTCTCATTGTCTACAATTCTTAATACCTCAATTAGATCACTTCAATCTTCAAAACTCAGGGATTACAAGACTAGTTTATGTCATCTGTGCTCATAATTAACCTTTCTTTCTGGTGAATCAGTACTGCACCCTCTCTTAGGCCAACATATCCTTCCTGAGATGTGGTGGATCAAAAGAAACGCAGAACTCTCTATGAGGTTTAACGAGAGATTTATATAACTAATGTACGTATGATTTAGGAGCAGGAGTAGTCCATTTGGACACTCAAACCTGCCCTGCCATTCAACAAGGTCATGGCTGATTTGATTAGAACCTCCCTCCACTTTTCCACCTATCCCTGATAACCTTTCACCCACTTGCTTATCTAAGGTCTAACCAAACCTTGTACTCCAGCCTTGAGGTAAATGCCAACATTCCATTGGCCTTTTGAATTGCTTCTAAGACCTAAGAAACATAGAATGGTTACAGTAAAGAAGGAGGTCATTCAATCTGTCACGCTTGTGCCGGTTCTTTGCAAGAGTAATTCACCTAGTGCCACTGCCACTCAGTTGCATTGGCCCCTAGATCTGCAAATTCTTCCTCTTCAGATAATGATCTAATTCCCTTTTGAAGATCAGGATTGAAGCTGCCTCAACCATATTCTCAGGCAGTGTATTCCAGATTTTAACCATTTTCTGTGTAAAAACATTCTTCCTCATGTTGCCATTGTTTCATTTGTCAATCACCTTACATCAGTGTACTTTGGTTCTTGATCCTTCGACCAATTGGAACAGTTTCACAGAATCATAGAAAAATTACGACACAGAAGGAGGCCATTCGGCCCATCTTGTCCATGTCAGCCCGAGGACACCCAGGTGCCCTTTCAAATCCCACCTTCCTGCACCTGGCCCATAGCCCTGTTGCTTAGAGCACTTAAGGTGCAGATCCAGGTACTTTTAAAAAATAGATTAGGGTCTCTGGCTCCACCACCAACTCGGGCAGCGAGTTCTAGACTCCCACTACCGTCTGCTTAAAACCGTTTTTCCTCAAGTCCCCTCTAAACCGTGTTGCTCGTTCTGGGTGAGTGTGCTGAACACTCAATTTGGCTCTGTTTCGTTACTTAGCTTTGGAGTCGCCAGGTATTGTTGAGATACCGCCACAAGTTTCAAGGTCAAGTTCAAAGCAATAAAACCATACACCAATTAGTAAGTTCAAACAAGACACGTTTATTATATTACAGTAATCTACTAATCATGCATATAAACTATAAGACTAGGCTAATCCTGCCGCTAATAGGCCAAATACTTATCTGGATAAGGGGACTGCCGGATCAGGGAACAACGGCTTCTAGCTTTGTCCTGGGTCCGCAGGCTTCCAGTAGTTATGGATTACAGGGGGTCAGGAGTGTCTACTCTTGTAGCGTGCGTGGTGACTTACTTTTTGGCGGCTGCTGTCCAGACCTCTCCTCCTCACGGTTCTTCTGCTGCAACGGTGTTCTGCTGGGAGGGCTGGCTGGTCAAGGAGAGGCTGGCAGAGAGAGAGAGCTGGGGTCGCGGTCTCTGTCTTATACTCCTCTCAGGGTCTTGCGCCCACCTGGGCGGACCCTCTATACTCTCGTAATCGATTGGGTCTCTTCCCAATCGATTGATTTGAATTCCCCAATAATGGGGCAGTGTCTCGATCACTGGGGCGGTTCTTGGGACTTATTGTTTTGGGCTTCTTTGGCGGCGAAAAGTCTGGCCTTCCATTGAATGTATCGATTAGTGTTAACTTGTTTCTTTTGTGCCTGGGGATTGCCTGGTATCGCCTCATTACTATGTTAACTGTTTTCTTTTCATAGTGCTGTCCGGTTTCTGCAACAGCCAAAACTGGTTTCTGCAGCAGTCCAAATATACAAGTGCTCTGCAAGCTGCTTGTTTTTTACAACCTGTCCATTTTCCCTGCATTCCTTGCAATCTTCCATTTTGTGTTTGGGCAGTGGTCACCCCAGGTGGCTACAACAGTCTGCCTCTTATCTCGTCCCTTGGTTCTAGAATTCTCCACCAAGGGAAACTATTTTATCTTGTCCACCCTATCTCTTTCCCTCAAAATTTTGTACACCTCAATTAAGTCACCCTTCAGCCTTCTTGTTTTAAATAAAATAATCCCAGCCTATTCAATTTCTCCTCATAGCTATATTTTTCTAACCCTGGCAACATTCTTGTTAACCTCCTCTGCACTCTCTCCAGAGCAGTTAAGTTCTTCCTGTAGTGTGGCGACCAGAACTGCACACAATATTCCAGTGGTGGCCTTACCAGTATCTTAAACAATTCCAACATTTTATCCTTACTTTTATATTCCATACCTCTGTTAATGAAGGAGAGCATTCCATATGCTTTCTTTACAACATTGTCTACTTGAATTGCTGCCTTTGGGGAACTGTGTACTTGTACGCCAAGATCTCTCACTTCATCTACCCCTCTTGGTATATTCCCATTTATTGTGTACTCCCTATAACTGTTTGACATCCCTCAATGTATGACCTTGCAATTTTCTGTGTTAAATTCCATCTGCACTTTATCATCCACTCCACCAGTCCATCTATATCATTCTGGAGATTGTAGCTAACCTGTACACTGTCCACCACTCGGCCAATCTTTGTGTCGTCTGCAAATTTCCCAATCATAGAATCCTTACACTGAAGAAGGAGGCCATTCGGCCATCGAGTCTGCACCGATGCTTCGAAAGACCATCCTACCTACGTCAAATCCCCCACTCTATTCCTATTCCTATTGCTTAAGGGGCAATTTAGTATGGCCAATCCACCTAACCTGCACATCTTTGGACTGTGGGAGGAAACTGGAGCACCCAGAGGAAACCCACGCAGACATGGGGAGAATGTACAAACTCCACACAGTTATCCGACTGGCGCTGTGTGGCAGCAGTGCTAACCACTGTGCCACCGTGCTCCCACGTCACATCCAAATCGTTAATACATAACACAAACAGTCCCAACACCGAGCCCTGTGGAACACCACTTGAAACAACTTTCCAATTGCAAGGGCAGCCATCGAACATTACACACTTTGTTTCCTGTCATTAAGCCAACTTTTTATCCAGTTTGCCACATTGCCCGGTGTCCCATGGGCTTTCACTTTAACCAATCTGTCATGCGGAACAATGTCAAATGCCTTGTTAAAATCCATGGACACCACATCTACTGGACTACCTTCATCAAACCTTCTTGTCACTTCGTCAAAGAATTCTATCAAATTTGTAAGGCAAGACCTTCCTTTAACAAATCCATGCTGATTATCCCTGACAAGTCCAAGCTTTCTATGTGATAATTAATCCTATCTCTCAGGATTGATTCTAGTAATTTGCCCACTACTAACATAAGACTAACTGACCTATAATTGTTTGGCATTTCCTTCAATCCCTTTTTAAACAATGGGACCACGTTTGCATTTCTCCAGTCCCCTGTATCTAGTAAGGATTGAAAAATCATCCTCAGAGCATCGGCTATCTCCTCCCTGAACTCCTTCAGCAGCCTTGGAAACAATCCCTCTGGGCCTGGTGACTTATCAACTTTCAAGGATTCCAATCCTTCAAGAAATTCCTCTCTCTTTATGCTGCTCCCATCCAATATCTCAGTGTTCCTCCTGGACTACTGCATCTGCATCATTCATTCCTTTGTCAACACAGAAGCAAAGTATTTATTTGAAACCATTCCCACAGCCTCTGCAGTTACACACAAGGTCCCTTTTTCATCTGTGATAGGCCCCACTTTTTCCTTAACTAACCGTTTACTGTTAATATATTTGTAAAACATCTTTAGGTTTTCTTTAACTTTACTTGCTAATTTTTTTTCATGCCCTCTCTTTGATTTCCTTATTGACTTTGTCCCTGCACTTCCTATATTTATCTAAACTATCTGCAGTGCTTAGTTCTTTATGCCTATCATATGCTTTCTTTTTAAATTTTATCTTGCCCTGTATTTTCTACACCAGGGGTGGGCAAACTACAGCCCGCGGGCCGCATGCGGCCCGCCAAAGGTCTTTATGCGGCCCACCAAGTCATTAAAAAAAAACAAAAAAAACATCTTTTTAGAAACAAATCTTTTTTAAAAAAATTAAAAACATTTTTTTAAGGTTAATGGGGGGGGGGGCCTGTTGGGTTACTTACTGGTATAGGGTGGATACGTTGACTTGAGTAGGGTGATCATTGCTCGGCACAACGTCGAGGGCTGAAGGGCCTGTTCTGTGCTGTACTGTTCTATGTTCTATATGAGGCGCCCAGAATCATAACCGGGTGAAGTAATTATTTTACTTAATATACTATGCGGCCCTTTAAAATTGTGAATTTCTGAATGTGGCCCTTGCACGGAAAAGTTTGCCCACCCCTGCTCTACACAAACAGGGGGGGGTCTAGATTTGGCAGCACCACTCTTATTTTTGGAAGGGACATGCCTACTTTGTACTTTTAGGATCACTCCTTTTAGTGCTTCCCACTGATTTATACTTTAGCAATGATGGCCAGTCCACCTCAGCCAAGTTCCTTTTCATTTCTGCAAAATTTGCCTTCCCCAATTCAAAATTTTTATTCCTGTTTTATCTCTGTTCTCTTCCATGGTAATACTGAACCTAATGGATTTGAGATCACTATCCCTGATATGGTCGGCAACTGTCACTTTACCCACCAGGTTTAGATTTGCATCTCCTCTCGTTGGGTTTGTCACTAAATGGTGGAAAAAAGTTTCCTGGACATACTGCATGCATTTTTCTCCCTCAGTTCCTCTTATATTGTTTGAATCCCAGTTTATATCGCGATAGTTAAAGTCCCCTACTACAATTGCCGTCTTGTTCTTACAGGCAGAAATTTGCCTAAATATTTGGATCTTCTTCTCCCTTTCACTATTTAGGGGTGTGTAGTATACTTCCATTAATATAACTGCCCCTTTTCTATTTCTAGGTTCAATCCATAAAGCTTTGTTTGTTGACCTGTTTAGTATATCATCCCTTCTCACAACTGGAATTGATTCTTTAACCATTAGTGCTACTCCCCCTTCTTTTTTTATTCTTATCTACTCTGTCCAGACCTTTCATTCAATATCTCAATCAAATCTACTCTCAACCTTGATTTTGCTAAGGAGAGCGGCCTCAGCTTCTCCTTTATATCTAAGCAAATTTAATTTCTTATTCCAGGAACATTTTAAAAATGTATTCATGGGATGTGGGCATTGCTGGCCAGGTCAGCATTTATTCCCCACCCCTCATTGCCCTTAAGATGCTTTAATTGAACCACTGCAGTCCACATGGTGTATGTACACAGTGCTGGTAAGGAGGGAGTTTCAGGATTTTGACCCAGCGACAGCGAAAGAATGGCATATATTTCCAAGTCAGGGTGGTGCGTGGCTTGGAGCGGAAACTCTAGGTGGCGATGTTCCCATGTGTCTGCTGTCCACGTTCTTTTCGATGGTAGTGGTCGTGGCTTTGGAAGGTGCTGTCTCAGAAGGCTTGGTGAGTTCCTGCAGTGCATCTTGTAGATGGTATACTCTGCTGCTTCAGTGCATTATTGGTGGAGGGAGTGAATGTTTGTGGATGGGATGCCAATCAAGCGGGCTGCTTTGTCCTGGATCATGTCAAGTTTTGTGGGTGTTGTTGGACCTGCACTCATCAAGGCAAGTGGAGAGTATTCCATCATACTTCTGTGGATGGTGGACAGGCTTTAGGGAGTCAGGCGGTGAATTACCCGCCACTGGGTTCCTGACCTCTGACCTGCTGTGGCACCCACAGTTTTTATATGGCTAGTCCTGTTCAGTTTCTGGTCAATGGTAATCCCTAGGATGTTGATAGTATTGGATTCAGTGATGGTAATGCCATTGAATGTCAAGGGGTGATGGCTAGGTTTTCTCTTGTTGGAAATGATCATTGCCTGGCACTTGTGTGGTGCAAATGTTACATGCACCTTGTCAGCTCAAGCCTGGGTATTGTCCAAGCCTTGCTGCATTTGGACATGGACTGCTTCAGCATCTGAGGAGTCGTACATGATATTGAGTATTGTGCAATCATAAGCGAACATCCCTACTTCTGACCTTATGATGGAAGGAAGGTCATTGATGATGCACTTGAAAACGATTGTGCCTAGGATACTACCCTTAGAACGTTTGCAGTGATGTCCTGGAACTGAGATGATTGACTTCCAACTATCACAACCATCTTCCTTTGTGCGAGGTATGACTTTAATCCTGATTCCCATTGACTCCAGTTTTGCTCGGGCTCCTTGATGCCATACTAGGTCAAATGCTGCTTTGATGTCAAGAGTAGTCCCTCTTACATCTCAACTCTGGAGTTCATCATTTTTGTCCACATTTGAAGGTTGTAATGAGGTTAGTATTGGTCTAAGAACTCAATGTAATAGTCTAGTTGAGACCAGACTAGTGTTTTATACAGGTTTATCATAACTTCCTTATTTATGTCCTTCATGCCCGAGAGCACGCACTGATTCAAAAACAGCTTCTTCCCCACTGTTACCAGACTCCTAAATGACCCTCTTATGGACTGAACTGATCTCTTCACACATTTTCTCTACTGATTAATACTGCACGCCATATGCTTCACCCAATGCCTGTGCCTATGTATTTACATTGTGCATTTTATGTTTGCCCTATTTTGTATTTTCTTTTCATGTACAGAATGATCTGTCTGAGCTACATGCAGTTTTTCACTGTACCCCGGTACACGTGACAATAAACAAATCCAAAATTGATAAAGCTCAGAACCTAAATGCCTTGTTAACTGCATTTTCAACCTGCTCTGCCAAATTCAATGATTTATGCACATATACCCCTGGTCCCTTTGCTCCTGCACCCCTTTTAGAATTATACCCTTTCTTTAATATTGCCTCATCTCATTTACCTACCAAAATGAATCACTTCACACCTCTCTGCATTAAATTTCATCTGTCCATCCACCAACCTGTCATGTCTTTTTGAAGTTTAACACTAGTCTTCTCATGCTTCCAATGATTGTTTTCATGCGTTAATTTTGAAATTATGCCCTGTACACCAATGTCTAGGTCATTAATATACATGAGAAAGAGCAGGTGTCCCAACACTGATCACTGGGGAAATCTACTATAAACCTTCCTCCAGTCTGGAAAACAACTACTCATCTCTATTTCTGTCATTCAGCCAGTATCATATCTATGTTGCTACTGTCCCTTTATTCTATGAGCTTTAGCTTTGCTCACAAGTCTTTTGTGGGGCACTGTATGAAATGCATTTTGGAAGTCCATGTACACCACATCAACAGCATTACCCTCATCAACCCTCTCTGTTTCCTCATCAAAATCTCAAGCTATTTAGCTAAACATTATTTTTGCCTAAGAAATCCATGTTGGTCTCCTTCATTAATCCACATTTGCCCAATGGCCCATTAATTCTCTCCCGAATTACTCAAAGCTCCCCCACCACCTAGGCTAAACTGACTGGTGTGCAGTTGCTGGGCTCATCTTTACACCCTTTTAAATTTTTTCATCCTCTCGCATAACCCCTATATCTAAAGGGGAATTGAAAATTTTGGCTGGGGGGGGGGGGGGGGGGGTGAATGTAATGTGACATGAATCCCAGGTCCTGGTTGAGGCTGTACTCATGTGTGCGGAACTGGGCTATAAGTTTCTGCTCTGCGATTCTGCATTGTTGCGCGTCCTGAAGGCGGCCTTGGAGAACGCTTACCCGGAGATCAGAGGCTGAATGCCCTTGATTGCTGAAGTGTTCCCCGACTGGAAGGGAACATTCCTGCCTGGTGATTGTCGCGCGATGTCCGTTCATCCATTGTCGCAGCGTCTGCATGGTCTCGGCAATGTACCACGTTTCGGGACATCCTTTCCTGCAGCATATGAGGTAGACAACGTTGACCGAGTCACACGAGTATGTACCGTGTACCTGATGGGCGGTGTTCTCATGTGTAATGGTGTCGATGATCTGGCATGTCTTGCAGAGATTGCCATGGCAGGGTTGTATGGCGTGATGGTCACTGTTCTGAAGGCTGGGTGGTTTGCTTCAAACAATGGTTTGTTTGAGGTTGCGCGATTGTTTGAAGGCAAGTAGTAGGAATGTGGGGATGACCTTGGCAAGATATTCGTCTTCATCGATGACGTGTTGAAGACTGTGAAGAAGATGTCGTAGTTTCTCCGCTCCGGGGAAGTACTGGACGACACGGTTGTGTCCCGTGTTTGTCTTCTGAGGAGGTCTGTGCGGTTTATTGTTGTGGCATGTTGGAACTCTTTAAAGAAGTCAATGAATGGCTTCCACCTCTGAGCGAATCCCTCAACCGACCCCCTCAGGATGAACTTGACCTTCTCCAGCCTCAAGAATTCCGCTAGGTCACTCACCCACATCCCAGCTTTTGGCGACTGCAAGTCCCTCCATCAAAGTAGGATCCGTGTCCGGACTCTCAGGGAGGTAAAGTCCAAGACATCGGCCTCTCTCACCCCCTGGACTCCCGAGTCTTCCGACACCCCGAATATCGTTACCTTTGGACTTGGGGCCACCTTCACCCACCTTCACCCCCAGCACCTCAGACATTACGTCTGCAAATCCCTGTCTGTACCCCTTTAGCTTCCGACATGTCCAGAACACGTGAACGTGATTCTTGGGCCTCCCCGCGCCCCATCCACACATATCCTCTACCTCCGCAAAAAACCTACTCATCCATGCTACCGTCACATGTGCAAACTGAATGTGGCTTAGCATCGCAGACGACCTCTCTCTTCACAAAATCCCAAACCTGCAGGCACCTGAAACCGTTCCTCTGGGCAACTCATACTCTTCCTCCAGGTCCTCCGACTTCGCCAAATTGCCTGCCACTAACAGGTCTCCAAATTGCATGATCCCTGGCTGTCGCCACCCCCAAAACCTTGCATCCAGCCCACCGGTGCAAACCAATGCTCGTCACAAATCAGTGCCCACACCGAGGCACCCACCAGTCCCAAATGCTGCCTCCACTGCCCTCAGACCCCCAAGGCCGAGCCACCACTGGGCTTACGGAGTGCCTGGCCATTGAGAACGGAAAAGGCATTGTTAACAATGCCCTTAAGCTCGTTCTCCTAGAGGAAGCGCCTCCATCAGCCCCCACACCGAGCCCTGGGAAACTCCAACCCTTCCTGGAACTGCCGCATTCTCTCTCCCTCAGCCGGGGGCTCTGACTCACACATAATGACCTAAAAAATGCCTCAAACACACCATTCACCCCCTCCAGGTCCAACACCACCCTTCCCATCTGGTCCTTTACTCTGTCAATCTTCCTCGCCACTTCTTGCTTCCTCAACTGGTGAGCCAGCATCCTGCTCGCCTTCCCATCAAATTCATATACTGCCCGCCTGGCCCTCCGTAGTTGCCCCACCACCTTCCCAGTGAACACTAATCAGAACTCCATCTTGAGCCTCTGCTCTCCTTCAGCAGCCCTACCTCTGGAGCCTTCGAATACCTTCTATCCATCCTCAGGATCTCATCTACCAGCCTTGCCATCTCCGCCCGTTCCACCTTCTTCTTATGCACCCCCTGACCACCGCCTTGAGTGTCTCCAACAGTGTGGCGACGGTGACATTCCTCGTATCATTTAGCTCCACATACCCTGAGGTGGTCTGCTCACCAGTGCCCTGTGCGTTCAGTCGACCTCCAGATCAAAGGCCCCCCTCCCCCATCAACTGCTCCAACATTTTAAGCATGTACGTGCCGACCTCCACACCTTCGATGCCTCCAGGCATCCCCACGATCATCAGAATTTGTCTTGTGGAGCGGTTCTCCAGGTCCTTCACCTTCTCGTTCAGACTCTTCTGGGTCTCCCGCATCACCCCCACCTCGGCCACCAATGATGTCAGCTGCTCCTCGTGCTCCCCCACCGCCTCCTCCACTTTCTGGATGGCCTGGCCCTGGGACTCCTGCATCTGCTCCACTCTCTTGATCCCTGCTTTGATTGGCTCCAACACTTTGGCCAGGTCTTCCAGGGCCTCCTTCCTCTGCTGGCTGAACGTAGTGTTCAGAAACTCCACTAGCTGCTCCGATGACCACTGGGTGGTCAGAACAACCCCCTTGCCCTCCACCATCTTATCCTGCGATGCACCACAAAGACTCCCACATTCCAGCAGCTCTTTTCTTCTGGCCCACTCCTAGTTCGTGGATCCATCCACCAGCCACACCAGAGGAGTAACGCCTTCTCCAGGTACTTCTACACCACTTTGCACCAAAAACCTGGCTCTTCGGATGGGGAAAAGACCTGACAATACCGCCTTGAGTGGAAGCCACCAAATGTGTGACTGTTCACTCCATGGCTACCACTGGAAGTCGCCGGGGAGTGTACCTTGACAGTACCTGAACTCTTTCATCTTCAAAGACAGTGCATTGTTCAGTCACAGTTTTACCTGCAAATTTTTAATTCCACTTTATCTTCGACAGATCCATTCTTACCCCATCGAATTTGGCCCTCACCCAATTAACTATTCTTGCTCTGGATTGTTCCTCATCCTTTCCCAGCCAACCTTATGATCGTGATCACTTTTCCTTAAATGCTCCCCTCTTGAAACTTGATCTACTTGGCCCACCTTATTCCCACAAATCTGTTCCAGAAAGGCCTCCTTTCACGTTGGACGAGAAACATACTGCTGCAGAAATCTCTCGTGAATACAGAACTCTTGCCCCCCCTCTACCCTTTACACTACTTCTATCGCCATTCCAACTACTGTGATTCCTGCACTTGTGTAATTTCCTTGCAAGTTTGTTTCTTGCATCATTCCCACTAGTTGGTGGCATGTAGACTCCACTGAGTAACATAATGGTACCTTTATTGTTTCATAGCTCAAGCCAAACAGATTTGTCCTCGACCTCTCTGGAACAGCCTCTCTCTCTCCAACAAATGAGTATTCTCCTTTATCAATATTGCCACCCTTCCCACTTTCATTACTTTGCCACCTTTCTGGAACCCCTTTCTTTGAGCCATTATATTTCCATATGACTATCTGTGTCTGCAGCTCATGAACATTATTTATCAAGTTTTAGTTCATCTGTCCAAGGACATACCCTGCAATAAAGAATGAAAAGCCATGCTTAATTTTAAGAGTTAATGTAAACTAAAATGTTCTGAGAGGTTGATTGTTCAGTAACTAGCTTTATACTTTGTATTTCTAGAGTTTCCTTTTAAGAGGATTTAAAAACATAATTTCACTGTATTAACAATTTGCAGAGTTGTTCTTCGGTTACTGTACCTTGCAGAAATTCTCTTCACTGTGATTTGAGGTCCGTAAGTTTTTCCCTGAATCATAGTTTTTCCTATTGATCGCACGAGTGGCAGAATGTTGACTTTTGGAGACAGCAGGCCTCGCAACCGACCTTGAGCAATTGCTGAAGATCCAATATTATACCGTGAAATACTGGTCTGGGTGAAAGAACGAATGAAACACTTTTAATTAACTTGAAACAATAAAATCCTTTCCTTCTTGCTTACTTTTTGATTTTCTTTCAATTATTGAAACCCCGTAACAGAATTAAAGTACGGTAAATGTGCAGGCCCAAGACCTATAGCAAAAGTACAAAACAAAAAGTAAACAATTAATTCCGATAGGGACCTCACTAGGTTAATAAGCTATTTAACGAAGGAATCAATTATGATTGTACGTGGTGATGTAAAATTTTTTTTGATGACAATTTCTTGTCAACGGAGTTCTCAACCTTAGCCAAAGCTTTTGGGCTGTACTAACGAGAAGTCAATAAGTCCTACAGAACACACGAGGGAATATTAGGAAGGAGGTTCAATTCATAATTCTTAAGCGGATGTATGCTAGTCGAGGGAACTGCATTCAGTCGCTCCTCTGCACAGCCACGAACAAGACCCCTCACGACCGTCTATTTGTCTTCCCCAGGATGTCCATCTCCGGGGTCTCGCTTCCGTCCTGGCTGACAACACCGGGGCCTGTCCTCCGGAAGCATGTGAGGAGCCATAATTCCGACCCCTGGTCGAGAGGATCCAGCTCCTACATGCCAACCCTCAGTATGCCTATGTGGCGCACCACGATGGATGACACGATACAGTCTCCCTCTGGGATCTGGAACCCGCCGGTTCCCCAGTGACTATCACCAACGCTCCCCCCCCCCCCCCCCCCCCCCCCCCCCCCTATACTGCCTATCACCACCAACCGAATCCCTCACGGCGGGCTACCAGCTGCCCCCCGGGGATCCTGAACACTGCCCCCACTCATACACGGCCTACACCACGCCCCATCGCCGACACACCGTGATGAAGCTCCAGATGACACGCTCCCGGAGTCAACGAGTCCAACACCTGTGCCCGCAGCGACGAGTCCAACCCCCGTGCCCACAGCAAAGCCGCAGCTGAGGTGATCACAGAGAACGATTAAGACTCCGGACAGATTCGATATGTGAGCCCACTTCACCCCCGCTGGACTTCAATTTTTTACAGGGGGTGAATGTGGTGAACAGACTGCTACTGCAATTCACCACTGTATTGTACAGTATTATGTTGATGCCCCTGTGGGCTCTGCCTGTGGTTCTGCCCCCTCGGGGTAGGCACTCAGTACAGAGCAGTCGCAGGCAGGCACAGATCTAGCTTATTAAAACCACTGTTCACTTCTACTAATCGTCTCGTGTGAATTGATGGTCGCATCACACTGGGAACAGTTTCTTTCCATCTGCTCTTTCCATACCCCTCATGATTATGAACACTTCTAATAAAACTCCTCTTAACCTTCTCTTCTCCAAGAAAAACAACCACAGCTTCTCCAATCTATTCACATTACCTTGGAATCATTCTCCCATTTCTTTGCTGCACCATCTCGAAAGCTTCGTTACGAAAACAAAGGTAGTTTTAAGGGATTTATTTCTGTATTGGTAAACATTAAAAATAAAGTTTTAAGTGGGTTTAATTATATGTTTCTGTTCCTGGAAGGGTAAAACCAATAGATAGATTCATGCTGATCAAAGATGTTCGTGTGCGTGCAACTGGTTAAGATTGAACTGCATCTATATTGTGCGTAGAGAGGGCTACAACGTGAAAAATAAATAAAAGGTATAAACACGTGGTGCTTAGCAACTCGGGCCCTTGTAAGATATAGCTTTCAGGTTTTGGCTGAATTTGTGGCCAGTTGGAAACAGGACACTGGGGAGTGACAAGCTCTCAACACTGCCAAGAGAAGCTGGACAAGACAAAGAAGTTGCAAAGATTCAAAGGAACAAGGTACAATCCCGATAACCAGGGAATTGGGACAGAAAGCATGTTCAAGACACCTGGGCCGAGATTCTCCGAGCTGCAATCGCGCTCGGCATGGGGGCGGAGAATGGGGCGTCAGATCCGCAATTGGGGCCAACGCCTTCCTGCGATTATCTGGGGATTAGAGAATCGGCCGCAGTCACGCGCGCACGGTCAGACGACACAGCGTCGATCTGGGGCCATTGAAAGAGGCGCCCATGGCGATTCTCCGCTGGCAACTGGCCGTGTTCCACCAACGTGGTTCACTCATGGTTCCAATTGGATGGTCAGGCTCGCGATTGGGGGCCACCAATCAGCGGGCGCGCGATCTGGGGGGGGGGGGGGGTGCTATATTGTCGGGGCCGGTCCACGGTGTGGGTCCACCATGTTGCGTGGACCTACGGCCAGAAGTGCAGGGCCCCATATCAGCAACCGGAGCTGCATGGACTACTCCGGGGCTGGGGATTTTCTGCACAACCTGCTGCGTGTTGTCGGAGATGGAGGTCGCCAACCAACAGAATAAACATAAAACATACAGTGCAGAAGGAGGCCATTCGGCCCATCGAGTCTGCACCGACCCACGTAAGCCCTCACTTCTTACCTTATCCCCGTCACCCAATAACCCCATCTAACCTTTTTGGTCACTAAGGGGCAATTTAGCATGGCCAATCCATCTAACCTGTACGTCTTTGGATTGTGGGAGGAAACTGGAGCACCCAGAGGAAACCCACGCAGGCACAGGGAGAACATGCAGACTCCGCACAAGAGACCCAGCGGGGATTCGAACCTGGGACCCTGGTGCTGTGAAGCCACAGTGCTAGCCACTTGTGCATACATGCTGCCCGAAGGAATCTTCAGGTCCCACCGTTGTCAATGGGATTTCTCGCTGATTGCATCCCTCGTCCCTGGAAAACCCGAGGTGGGGGTGCGCCGTTAATGGGAAGGGAGCATTTCCCCAGTGCGAACAGCTGGAATTTGTTTCTGCCGTGGGGAACTAAAGACCCTGGGAGGACCTGCTCTTCCGAGATCAAGGCAAGGGTGCCCAGATCTCAAACTTAGGTTGAGGGTCCCCCATACCACCCCTCCCCACAAGCATGGGCAACACTGGAGGGGCCACCTCCCCATATCATTAAATGTTCCCGTGATCCCCAACCTCCCCCCAACACCAACTAGACATGGGGGGATCGGCTCCACGCCTATCCATCCTTGTGGGCATTGCTATCGCTACCGCCCCCCCCACATACATACAGGGTCGCTGAGGGGCCCCTACCTTTAAGTCTCCCCTTCACCGCTCTTCGACCCCCTCGGGCCCTGCCCCTTGGGACAACCGAGCAACCAGGCAGTGCCAAAGTGTCCCCTGCCCCGGCCACCCAGGGCTCCAATGGTCCCCGAGTCTTCCAGTGTAGCCACCACATCACATTGTGGAGACCAGTACTAATATGTGCCATGTGAGGCCTCCCCAGTGGGCCTGCACATATTTAAATGGGCTCAATGACTCATTCAAATATGCTGATCTGGATCACGCCCAGCGAGGACTTGATCCAGATCGTGATGTGGAGATGCCGGCATTGGACTGGGATCAGCACAGTAAGAAGTCTTGCAACACCAGGTTAAAGTCCAACAGGTTTGTTTCAAATCACTAGTTTTCGAAGCACTGCTCCTTCCTCAGGTGAATGAAGAGGTATGTTCCAGAAACAAATATATAGACAAAGTCAAAGATGCAAGACAATGCTTTGAATCTTTACAGATCCAGAGATAGGGGTAACCCCAGGTTAAAGGGGTGTGAATTGTCTCAAGCCAGGACAGTTGGTAGAATTTCACAAGCCCAGGCCAGATGGTGGAGGATGAATGCAATGCAACATGAATCCAAGATCCCGGTTGAGGCCGTACGCATGTGTGCGGAACTTGGCTATAAGTTTCTGCTCGGCGTCCTGAAGGCCGCCTTGGAGAACACGTACCCGGAGATCAGAGGCTGAATGCCCTTGACTGCTGAAGTGTTCCCCAACTGGAAGGGAACATTCCTGCCTGGCGATTGTCGCGCGATGTCCGTTCATCCATTGTCACAGCGTCTGCATGGTCTCGGCAATGTACCATGCTTCGGGACATCCTTTCCTGCAGTGTATGAGGTAGACAATGTTGGCCGAGTCGCACGAGTATGTACCGCGTACCTGGTGGGTGGGTGGAAACTTGATCCAGATCACTTCTGGTTTAGGGGTCGGCGTCTGGCGTAAAACCTCTCCCGCTATGCAACTGGTGTAATGGGATCAGCACTAGGCGTAATGTGGTGGGAAAGTTGCGCTCAAAGAAATCTTGAAAGGAGGTGGTTCAAAGTCCTGGACTGGATTCATTGTTCAAAGTGGAGTGGATGCTTTGTTTAAAATTGTCATTTGGAAAACCTGGTCTGGATTTTAGATTGCAAATTGCTTAAGGGAGAGCATAATTATGAAAGAAAATTTTAAAGCGTATTTTTGGCAGTGGAGTTTTGAAATACAGCCCAGAACAGGCCCTTCAGCCCACGATGTTGTGCCGAACTTTTGGCCTAGGTTAATCATAGATCATAGAATTTTGGACACTAAGGGCAATTTATCATGGCCAATCCACCCAACCTGCACATCTTTGGACTGAGAGGGGAAACTGGAGCACCCGGAGGAAACCCACGCACACACGGGGAGGATGTGCAGACTCCACACAGACAGTGACCCAAGCCGAAATCGAACCTGGGACCCTGGAGCCGTGAAGCAATTGTGCTATCCACAATGCTACCGTGCTGCCCTTAAGAACAAATTAATTTACACTCCATTATTCTACCATAATCCATGTACCTATCCAATAGCCGCTTGAAGGTCCCTAACGTTTCCGACTCAACTACTTCCACAGGCAGTGCATTCCATGCCCCCACTACTCTCTGGGTAAAGAACCTACCTCTGACATTCCCCCTATATTTTCCACCATTTACCTTAAATTTATGTCCTCTTGTAATGGTTTGTTCCACCCAGGGAAAAAGTCTCTGCCTGTCTACTCTATCTATTCCCCTGATCATCTTATAAACCTCTATCAAGTCGCCCCTCATCCTTCTCCGTTCTAATGAGAAAAGGCCTAGCACCCTCAACCTTTCCTTGTAAGACCTACTCTCCATTCCAGGCAACATCCTGGTAAATCTCCTTTGCACCTTTTCCAAAGCTTCCACATCCTTCCTAAAATGAGGTGACCAGAACTGCACACAGTATTCAAAATGTGGCCTCACCAAGGTTCATCTGACTTAATGGGTGTGATTCTCTCCCCTGCTGTACCCAGTGCACATCCCACTATTCCCGTAGAATAGTGGAGGTGCCCCTAAATGGGGAACGCGCTGGGTGCCAAAAGGAGCCCGACACTCCAGGCCTGTGGTACCAGACCAATCAGGTTCTTGTCCAGCATAAATGAGCATCTAAATTCATTAAAATATACATTTCCGAGTTTTTGCTGGAGGTGGGGGGGGGGGGGGGGGGGGGGGGGGGGGGGGGGGGGGGAGAGGAGAGAGAGAGAGAGAAGAGACTCGGATGTCATTGCTGCCCGAGTGGTTGGGGACAGGGCAGTGCCACTGGGCCAAGGTGCAATGCCAGGTATCAGCGATGATGGGGGGAGTGGAAGTGCCTGTGAGTGGGGGTGGGATCTCTTCCCGTGAGTGGAGGGGGGGAGGGCAGTAGGGTTGCCTGGGGGGCACCTCAGTTATCCACTGACCCCCCTTGATCCATCTCGGGGTCCACCATGTCAGGGCCACGCTTGGGCAAACATGCACCAAAGCCCACCTGGAGGATTTCCCGCTCTGGGGGGGTCAGTGCATTACAGGCGGGATATGAATTGGGCTTCCAGCCCGTTTATCAAATGTAAATGGATGAAAAATTCCCATTGGCGCAGGAAGGTAGTGCGCTGAGGCCACCAGTGGGGGATCTGAGCATCACAACGGATTTTACCCTCGATGCTCCATTTGCACAGGGCTAAATCGCTGGCTTTGAAAACAGACCAAGCAGGCCAGCAGCACTGTTCGATTCCCGTAACAGCCTCCCCGAACAGGCGCTGGAATGTGGCAACTAGGGGCTTTTCACAGTATCTTCATTTGAAGCCTACTCGTGACAATAAGCGATTTTCATTTCACTTCATATGGCCGTCAGGCAATGGAGAATCAATCCCAGCATTTACCTTTACTCCCTCTGTCAGGCTGTTTCTGTTCACCAGGTATCTTAACTGGCTTTCAGTTGTAAAGTTCTAAATCAGAGTCTAACAATTAATCTCAACAGAAGCTTGACAAGTATCTTTCAGAGATCCCACCTGCACCAAATTTCAGGCTTAGCAAAAGCTGCCTTTTTCTAAGTTCCACCAACAACCAACTCTTTACGGCTCCATGTTTGGCTGCTGTTTATCTATTAATTTTATATTCATTATCTATTAGTTTTTTCCCTATAACTCAAAAACAACTCCAACCCTCCACCACTGTTAATGGGCAGCCTAGATGCTTGGTTTCATTTTTGTGCCAAACAGTTCCTGTCCTGCCACTTTTGCAAAATGTCCATTATTTCTCCCTTGTACTCCTGATAGGATGTTAAAATGACAACCTGTCTCTCACCTCAACAAAGCTTTAAATAACCCACATTCTCTGTTTTTTCCCTCTATGTCCTTACAATGTTGAAATCAAGATTTACTACATGGTTCCCAGCTCTCACTTATCCTTCCCAAAGACTTTATCTTCTTGAGTACTTCTTTCTTTCTGTTATCTTCAGGTTTTTAAGACAGAGGTTTGGCCAAAGTGATTTCTAACTTTGTGTGCCTGCCACAATGAAAAATAAACAGTATTTTTAACCAGGATTGAAATAAATATTTTACCTGATGATTAGAATTGAGATTCAGCAATCGCCAAGACTTATACATCAGATCAGAGAAGTGAAACAGCACACGCAGCCTGTCTGTAAGAACTTTTGGGCTGCAGCCTTTAAGCACATGGTATTGTGGAGGTACCATCTCTGGTATACCGAGTTGAACAGGAATTGTGCTACCTTCAATTAAAAAAAAGAGAATAAATTACTATTCTGAATTCAAAGATAATAGAGCTTAGTTGCTTACCAATTTTAAAATTCAGCTTTTCTTGTACCTATTTGTAGTAAATTTTGGAGTTGAAGGTGCAGGACAATGGGCAAAATTTTATATGTGCAACGGGGGTCTCATCTACCAGTTGGAGAACTGATAGGAACACCTTGTAGGTTGTCTCTGGGATGCCCGATGGAATTAACAGACAATCAGGCAATTATCTGGACACTGAGCTTCCCACGTATTCAAGCACCCAGAAGGGTGGAAATCCCATCTCCTCCCCAGTAAACTGCCGCCCAGAGGCCAACAGCTCTCTGATACAGGTACACCGTCGGGAACAGTGGCCATTACCAGTTCAACATTTGAACCTACCTTGAGGATCGCCGCTGGATCCTCAGGTAGATTGTGGGCGGAATGGGGGTCACAAGCCAGGGGAGAGGAGGGGGCTCAGAAGTAAGGGTATAGAGGTGGTTCTCCGTGGGCCACTCCACATTCCTGATGCAAAGCCCCTTGACTGGGCATAGAATGTTTATAAACGAGGGATTTCTCCTACTTGGCTGCAGTCAAACAAGGCAGGTCTTCTTGCATGGTGAATCCCTCATCCACAGGTTGAATACCAGTGGCAGTGGCATGTGGCCATCAGTGACCTTTAAATGGCTACTTAAGAGCCTCAATTCACCTCTGGACAGGAATGTTGCCCTCTACCTTTCCCATCTGGGGGAGGGATAAGGGGGAGTGGTTTTGGGGAGAGACAGGGAGGTGGCAGGGTTCCCACCGCAGGCTCTCCCACATGATCAAAAGGCCTTTCCACCCAATCAAATGGCCCCCCAGCTTCCAAACTCATCTTGGGGTAGTGGGGAACATGGCATTAAATCTGATCAATGATTCTATATCAAAATCACTCCACAAATTCAGTTCTCACAATGCTTCAAATTGTTACATCACCTAGCACTTTAAAGAGTTACAAGACACGATCGGAGAACAGCCTCGTCGCGCCTGACTCGGTGCGAGAGGCCTCTTGCAAGTTTTGTGACACTTGGAATGCCTCATGATATCTGGGGGCAACAGGGCGACACAGTGATTAGCACTGCCCCAAGAACTCGAGTTCAATTCGGCCTTGTGACCCAGATGCCAGTGCCATGGGCCGAGACCGGAGGGGAGAGAGGTTAGTATGAAGGATGTGGGGGAGGCCCTCAGCGACCCCATAGCGGTGTCCTCACTTGGGGATGTGTGTGGTAATGCCCATTTGTACAGGGGGTGCCCTTGCCCTTGGGTAGGAGGTCTGGAGGACCCTAAAACTTACTTAAGATTGGGCACCCTTTCAAATGGCGGCCTGATCTCGGAGGAGCCAGTCTCACTGGCGAGTTCAGCTCCCCATTGCTGAAAACATTTCATCAGGGAGAAACTCTTCAGGCCCAAAAAAATGACTTAAGTGCGGGTAAATACCAGTGTGGATCTCACCCGATGAGCCTGCGAGAAATACCCTGCAAAGCTCGCCCAAAATGACACTTGGAAATTGTTTGGTTAAATCATGCCCACAGTCTTTGCTACAACAACACCAGATGTTAACAATTTATTCATGTATTCATTGTGTGCTCTTTATAATCACAGGAACTTCAAAATATAATACCAGTTACATCAACAGTAACTTAAACATTCTAAAAGGCCTGCATAACCTCAATAATCATCAATTAAAAATATTTTCAGATTGTCAGTCACGCCAGCAGGTGTGCATATGTTGCCCAACTCCAATAGTCTTTCTTCTGTAATATGATAGGCCAGTGTTCTTTCAATTTTGATGTGATGAGACCCGTCTCATAGTTAGAAGTCATGCACCAGAACCATTTATTATGTTTGACAGCTTTCAGTTCGTTATAATAGTTCATAAACACTTCTCAATCACAAACAAATTCAACAGGACACTCTAAACGCTTTTGTTCCAGTTTCATTGATTGTGTTACAAGATTTTATTTAAAAAATCATTTAATGGACATGGCCATTGCTGGATAGGCCAGCATTTATTGTCCACCTGTAATTATGTAATGTCACCTGGAGTCGAAGGTGAAAGAAGCGGCGTGGTCCATGCAGCACTATGACATCGACCAGCTGAAATCTGATGAATATTCTTCCCTTGAAGGTTAGCAATCAATGTTGGTTCTTTTACTTGGTTGGTATGGCTTAGACCAAGCTGCAGAAAGGGAATTTAAAATGTATGGCACTAACTCACAATAAAGGTACAAAGACAAGAGACAAATTATGAAATTTTAAAACATACTAAACAAGGCTTTAGCCGTGCAGTTTAGCTTAAAAAAATCTATGCTAGAAATGCAAAGAAATTAAGAGGAATATAACCCAGAGTACATTTAGTTTGCCTTCTATGCTTCTGGTAGTCATAGGACAAAATGTTAATCGAGTTGCTGAGTAATTAAAGTAACAGGATAGAATTAATTAAGGTAAAATAAACTCTCATTGATGAAGCTTTGATGACAAGGGGATGGATTTATGGACCCTATAAATCATGGAAAACATGACTTAGCGGGATGTGAAAATTCAGTTTCCCAACTGTGGGAGGAGATGCAGAGATAAATTCACTGACGTGTCTGCGCGCGGCCTATGGTGGATTCAGTCTTGTCAACAATTTGCATGGCGTGAAGACGCATTAATGTGAAACAGTTTTCAATTAAGTCCTACATTCAACATGAAGTCAGAGAATTTTGTGGTATCTGTTGAAAGGCCTGCAAGCTGTGTGCAAGGTCAGTAGTTGTCCTTGTTTAACACTATAGCACAAGGGATGGAAGCAGCAGAAGGTCTCTTGCATGGTGGCTCAGAATAGTTAGGGTGAGTCAGTGGTGAGGGGTATTGTGGAATGAAGGGGATTGGAAGAGTAACTGGAAAGCTTGGAGTCTTCGGTGTGTTGGTGGTGGGGACAGTCAGCCAAGGTAAGAAAATGAGGTGCTTAAAGAGTGTTGCCAGTCCTGTCTAATTGTCTCTCCATCTCAGTGTGTTAGCTGTTGAGTTCACTTACAACACTGTAATTGCCCCTATTGAGATTGCCTCATGAACAATGTGCTTTAAAATGTATAGAAGTGAGGCTAGCTCAGCCATGTCCCACAGAGTGGGGAGTACAACACTGGACACTACCAAAAATGTTCAATAAAGTGCATGCAAAAACAAAATATTGGGCCAAATTCTCCACCTCGCAAACTGTGATCGGGCGGAGAATCGGGAGTCCGGCCAAAATCGAGGTCTACACCCGGCGCCAATTTAGGCGCCATTCTCCGGAGGCCCTCACTGGTGGCGATAAAAAGGTTTGTGTCTCGTATTGGGGGTGGCATGCAAAACCAGTATTTGCATACATTTAAGTCTAATTAGTGCATTTGACTCCAGGCTCCAGGCCTCCGCAACACTCCATCCCTCTCAGGCGGAAGTCACGCAGGCGCGATTTACTACTGCTATTTAAAAACACGGACTGGGCGCCATGGCTGCTGAGAGTAGAGAAGATAAGCAAAGTTTGATAAACGGTTAAAAAAATTGGAGCGTTTGCTGGAGGGATGGTGTGGGGAGTAGTAGAAGGGAGCGACTTTGTGATGCAACTCCGTGGATCTGGGGTGAACCCCTCGGGATCGGTGTGGCCAGACTCAGGCTACCATTGTTGCAGTATTCGTTTTAAATGCACCCATTTGGTACAAGTTACAGGCTCCTGGCTGCTCACTCTACTGAATATTCAGTATCCTGTAAATGTACTCAAAGTGTCCGATCATTCGGGAGCCCACCCAGGCCACCCCTCCAAGGGGGCCACACACTTCTAGCCCCATTCTTAAGATTAAAGTTAACTGGTGTCATACTTCCTTGTTTTACGTGGCCTACCGTTCCTTCTGCGTGTGATCCCACACAGCACATCAGACGTGGAGGCAGTTTGTTGCATATGAAATGAAATGAAAATCGCTTGTCACGAGTAGACTTCAATGAAGTTACTGTGAAAAGCCCCTAGTCGCCACATTCCGGCGCCTGTCCGGGGGGGCTGGTACGGGAATCGAACCGTGCTGCTGGCCTGCTTGGTCTGCTTTAAAAGCCAGCGATTAGCTCTGTGAGCTAAACCAGCCCCTATCTGTCCCTATATATCCCTCTGATCTGAGATCACTTTGGAGTCCTGCACTTCCAGGGTAGCACTGCCTGCAGTGGTAGTGCCAAGGTGCTCAGGTGGCATCCAGAGTGCCAGGGTACCACCCTGCTAAATCTCGACCACCTGGGAGCTTTCAATCGCCTGGGCTGTGAAACAACAGTGCTAACCACGGTGCTGTTGCGACATTTAACAACCTAGTTGCATCACCGGGTCGGGGGCAATGAGGCTAGTAGTTCACCCCCCCCTCCCCACCAAAGTGTTGATTGCGTGCGGTTTTGCGTTCTTATTGGGGGTGCTAATTCTGCAGCAATTCAGGACATGCTACTAGTACTACTAATAATAATAATCGCTTATTGTCACAAGTAGGCTTCAATTAAGTTACTGTGAAAAGCCCCTCATTGCCACATTCCGCAGCCTGTTCAGGGACGCTGGTACGCAAATTGAACCCGCGCTGCTGTCATTCTTCTGCATTACAAGCCAGCTGTTTAGCCCACTGTGCTAAACCAGCCCCAAATGGCCATGACTCTGCCCACGTGAACCTAGAGTAATTCTCATTCCCAGAGGCGTTGGATTCATTGGGGCTGAATTGGCGCCGGAGAGCTTGTAAAGCTAGAGCTGCTTAAAAGTGCTCTATTCTCCACACTCTCATTCCAGCCAAAAAGACGGGCCAGATAGGAGCAGCACCAAAATTTCCAAAATGTTGCACAAAATTTTAATGAATTTTGTTATCATCTTTGGTTAATTCAAATGAAATTAGCTGTCAAAATAAGGAGGAATTTTTGTGCATGAAGTAAATAAATGTCCTTATATTATACTTAGCTGTCCTACCTGGCCTTCAGCATTGCATCCCCAGGCAAATATATCCCCTGTAGAGCACAAAGCAAGCGTATGCTCTGATCCCACTGCAATATCTTCAACGAACATTGCTTCCAGCGAGGGTACTTGCTGTGGACGATTGTGATTACGCAGCATTGAGTCCGGCAAACCTATGAGACGTTCTAAAAGTAAAAACAAAGCATTCTGAAAAAACTTTCCAGGTGACTGAATCTGAAACAAGTTGATCTCTGGTGTTTTTCATTTGGCATAAAGGATAGGGGAGGTTCTGGTTAGGCAGAGCTGAAAGAATGGGAAGAATTTAATGATTGTAGCAGTGGACCAAAGCACTAGCCGGTGGCAACACAGCTGCAGCCATTTCCAGGAGCCCTGGCACGATTAAAATCAATCAGGCAGGCTGCTGCCTGTCGTCGGATGCTGCAGAGTGGATGTTTCACCTCTGAGAGCTGCCAACCAACCTGAAGTTCTTATACGATCAGCACCATCAGGAGCAGTGGCCACTGCTGGTGCTGCTGAAGGCCAAAGGAGAGGATCATACATAGAAACATACATATAAAATATAAGGAGGAGGCCGTTCAGCCCTTTGAGCCTGCCCCGTCATTCATTATGATCATGGCTAATCATCAAATTCAATACCTTGATCCCGCCTTCCCACCTGTATCCCTTGAGCCCCAAGAGCTATATCCTTCTTGAAATCACACAACGTTTTGGCCTCAATTACTTTCTTTGTTCCCTGTTATGAATTCCCGCGATTCTGACTGTAAGGGGTCTACCTTCGTTTTTATCAATCTTCTTCTTTACATACCATTTGAAACTTTTACAGTCAGTTCTTATGTTCCCCGCTAGCTTACTTTAATTTTGCATTTTCCCTTTCTTAATCAATCCATAAGTCCGCCTATGCTGAATTTGAACTGTTCCCAATCCTTAGGTCTATTGCTTTTATTGCTAATTTGTATGCTTCTTCTTTGAATCTAATACTATCTCTAATTTCCCCTGTAAGCCAAAGTTTTGTTCCCTTTCTACTCTTGCGTCATTGTCTTTCCACTGTCCTTCCTTTCAGTAATGTTTCCCAGTCCACCATAGCCAACCCATGCCTCATACCATCATAGTTACCTTTATTGAGATTCAGGACCCTGGCCTCAGAATCAAGTACCTCACTATCCAACTTGATAAAGAATTCTATCATATTATGGTCACTCATCTCAAGGGGATTCGCTAACAACTAGCTTGCCAACTAATCATTTCTCATTGCAGAACACCCACTCCAAGATGGCCTGTACCCTTGTTGGGTTTCTCAACGTAATGGCCCAGAAAAACACTCCAGAAATTCCTCTATTGTATTGTTACTAATTTGATTCACGCAATTTATTTGCAGATTAAAGTCACCCATAGTCACAGATGTATTCATCACAAGCATCTCTGGTTTCCTGTCTAATGCTATTCCTAACATTACCACTTCAGTTTTGTGGTCTGTATACCACCCCTACATATGTTTTTTGACCCTTGTTGTTTCTTAACTCAACCCATATAGATTTCACATCGTCTATGCCAATATCTTTCCTCAATATTGTATCAATATCTCCTACAATGCAACTCCACCACCTTTTCCTTTCTGTCTGTCCTTCCTAAAAACTGAGCAGCTCTCAAAGTTTAGGTCCCACCCTTGGTCACCTTGGAGTCATATCTCTGTAATCCCAACTATATCATAACCCTTTACATCTACTTGCACAACCAATTTATCCATTTTATTTTGAATGCTCCGAGCATTCAGGTACAAAACCTGAAGTCATTTTAACTTTCTTTGTCCTGTCCCTACTATATTTTTTACTGTGTCCTTAACTGATTCTTGCCCTTGATTTCCCTGCCAATCACTTTTCTTATTCTCCTTGCTATATTTTTGTCTTAGTCTTGATTCCCCCTGCTCTGAATCCTTATATAGGTTCCCATCCCCGTGCCATATTAGTTTAAATCCTCCAATCAGGGAGGCCCTGGGGAGAAGGGCTGGTGTAAAGAGCTGGAGGGTTGGGGGTGTTTGTTGACTTCTTGTGGGGGCAAGCATGCCCACCAGGGCATACTAGGCAATGCTTCCAAATGACGCTCAGAATTGGCTTCAATACTGAACTACATAATGTCAGTAGAACTTTTCCCCGACTTGTAGTCCAATGCTTTCCAGTTGCACCACAGTGGTGATATGTCTCACATGATAGCAAGTAGCTTCAGAGTAAAATGCATCGCCCCTAAAAACCTCTTAAGTGTATTGTCTAAGTATCATATCAGTATTTCATTGATTAGAATAATATGACTGTATGAGATAGAAAGATACCTTGTCCAAAAGTGTATACATGCCCATCCTTTGTCAGTACAACAGAAAACTGGGTTCCAGAAGCAATTTTCTTCACTCCTTTATTGCAAAGGCTTTCAATTTTCTGCATGGTAAGATAACAAGATTTAAAAAAGAAAGACTTGTTTATATATGGTGCCTTCCACAACCTCAATATGTCCGAAGTACTTTAAGTCATAGTATTAGGGTTTTACAGCGCCAGCCATCAAACACTTATGTATACTCAACCCATGTTCCAGCACATTGTCCGCAGCCTTGTATTCACTAGCATTTCAAGTGTTCATCTAAATGCTTCTTAAATGCTATGAGGGTTCCTGCATCTACCACCCTTTCAGGCAGAGTTCCAGATTACCACCAGTGCATAAAGTTCCCTCCCAAATATCCTCCAAATCTCCTGTCCCTGACCTTAAATCTCCACACCCTGGTTTTTGACCCCTCAACTAAGGGGAAATGTTTCTTACAATCTACCCTATCTATATCGCTCATAGTTTTGTACACCTCAATAAGTTTCCCCCTCAGCCTTCTCTAAGGAAACAACCCCAATCTAGCCAGCATCTCTTCATGGCTGAAATGCTTCAGCCCAGGCAACATCATAGTAAATTTCCTCTGCACCTCCTCTAGTGCAATCACATCCTTCCTAGAGTGTAGTGACCAGAACTGCACACAGTACTCTAGTTGTGGCCTAACGAGCATTGTATACAACCACATTATAACATCCTTGCTCTTATATTATATGCCTCGGCTAATAAAGGCAAGTATCTGATATGCCTTTTGAACTACCTTATGTACCTACCTGGCTGCCTTCAGGGATCTTTGGACATGCATCCCAAGGTTCCTCTGGTCCTCTGTACTTCCTAGAATCTTAAAGTTCATTGTATATTCTACTGCCATGTTAGTCCTCTCAAAATGCATCACATCACACTTTTCAGGGTTAAATTCCATTTGCAACTGTTCTGTCCATTTGACCAACCCATCTATATCACCTTGTAATCTAAGGCTTTTTTCCTCCTCACTATTTACCACACCACCAATTTTTGTGTCATCTGTGAACTTGCTGATCATACTGCTCACAATCACATCGAAACCATTAATGTACACTACAAACAGCAAGGGACCCAGTACCGGTCCCCGAGGTATATCACTGGACACAGGCCTCCAGACTCAAAAACAACCTTTGGTCGTTAGCCTCTGCCTCTTGCCACCAAGCCAATCTTGGAATGAATTTGTCAACTTACCCTGGATCCCATGGGGTCTTACTGTCTTGATCAGTCTCCCATGCGGTACCTTGTCAAAAGCCTTACTGAGTCTATGTAAACTACATCAACAGGACTGCCCTCAACTACACATCTAGTCACTTCCTCTAAAAATTCAATCAAATTTGTTGGACACGATCTCCTCCTGACAAAGCATGCTGATTATTGTTAATTAATCCTTGCCTCTCCAACTGGAGAGTAATTTTGTCCTTCAGAATATTTTCAAATAATTTGCATAGCACAGGTGTTAGACTCACTGGCCGGTAATTACCTGTTTTATCCCTATTCCCCTTCTTGAGTAATGGTACCACATTAACTATCCTCCAATCATTTGGCACCTCTCCTGTGGCCGGAGGGGATTTGAAAAATAGCCTCAGAGCCACTAAAATCTCTTCCCTTGCATCACACAACAGCCTAGGATACATATCATTTGGGCCTGGGGTTTATGCAATTTTAAGGCCACTAAAACCATTAATACCTCCTCTCTCTCAATGCTAATCTGTTCAATTATATCATAGTCCCCCACTTATTGAAATGTAGCAAATGTTGTAATGCAGGAAATGTGGTGACTGATTTGCCCACAACAGCACTCAGCAATGGAATAATGATCAGATAAGCCATTTTGTGATATAGGTTGAGGGATAAACATTGGCCAGGATACCAGGGATAACTCCCTTGCTCTTGCTTAAAATATTGGAGCTTTATGTCTACCTGAGAGGGCAAACAGGGCCTCAGTTTAATGTAGCACTCAGAAGTCTGCACTCCCTCGGTACTACATAAGAGTGCCAGTGCAGATGTTTGTGCTCAATCTCTTGAACCTTTTGAATCAGATAAGTCAGAGCCTCCGGAGGATGAATCAGATATGAGGCAGTTTTTGGAGCGATTAGAGTGTCCTCATGTAGGGGAGGAGGAGCGGGCAGGATTGGAGGATCCAGTGGGGGTGGAAGAAGTGCAGGTGGCAATGCGGAGAATGCAGACAGGCAAGGCATCGGGGCCAGATGGTTTCCTGGTGGAAATTTATTAAAATGTAAGGACAGGTTGGCACTGCTGTTGGTGGAAATGTTTGAGGACATGATGGTCAGGGCGCATTTCCAGAGATGATGGGTCAGGCATCTATTTTGTTGCTGCTTAAAAAGGACAAGGATCGGGTGGGTCATATGGCCCCATATCTCTGTTGAATGCGGATGTCAAGATATTGGGGAAGGTGCTGGTGCTCAGGTTGGAGGGGTGCCTTCTGAAGGTGATTGGGGAGGATCAGGTGGGGTTTGTAAAGGGCAGGCAGTCGTCATCAAATGTGCAGCGGCTGTTAAACGTGGTGCTTTCTCTGGCAGAAGGGAAGGAGTTGGAGGTGCTGGTGATGCTGGGTGCGGAGAAGGTGTTTGGTTGGTGGAGTGGAGCCAATTATTTGTGGTGTTGGAGAGATTTGCGATGGGCCGACGTTTGAGGTATGGGTGGAATGTGAAATTGTGTTAAGGATTCAATGGCGTGTGTGCAAACAGACAAAATTAATTCAGGATACTTTCCGATGCACAGGGAACGAGGCAGGGATGCCCATGTCCCCCCATTCTGATTGTGTTGGAATAAATAGAGCCCTTGGCCTGAGCGTTGAGGTGCTACTTGGATAAATGGAGGGGGGTGAGTGGATGGGTGAGAGAGTCTTCCCATCATTAGACGGTCGGGTGCAGGCGGTGAAGATGAATATTTTGCCACGGTTTTTATTTTTATTTCAGTACCTGCCAGTCTTTTTGCCAAAGTTGTTTTTAAGGTGGTGGATAGGTTGGTTTTGTCATTTTTCTGGGCAAGTAGGGTGGCTAGGATTAGGAAGATGGTACTTCAGAGAGGGCAGAGTCAGGGAGGTTGGGCCTACGGAACCTGTTGTACTATTAATGGGCAGCAATTGCAGAGAAGGTGCACGGTTGGAGTAGGGAGACGGAGGCTTTGTGGGTGAGGATGGAGGCAGGTTCTTGCAGGGGGTCGGTGTTGCGGGCGTTGTAAACAGTGTGGCTTCCATTTTCCCCAGGTGGTATTCGCCGAGTCCTGTGGTGGTGGCCACGCTGAAAATATAGGCGCAATTTCAGCAGCACTATAGGTTAGAGGCGGGGTCAAGGATGATGCCAATCCAAGGAAACCATGGGTTTGAGCCTGGCTGATAAATGCGAGGTTTCGGGAATGGGAGGAAAGGCGGGTGATGGAGATGAAGGACTTGTTTTTGGAAGGGCGGTTTACAAGTTTGGGGAAGTTTGGGTTCACTTGTGGGTGGATTCTGGTACATGCAGGTGCGGGACTTTGTGAAAAATATCTTTCTGACCTTTCCAGTAGCACCTTCACCCTCATTATTGGAGGTGGTGTTGTCGGTGATGCGGCTGAAGGGTGGGGTCGTCTCGGTGATTTATGGGAGGATTTTGGAGGAAGGTAAAGTGTCTCTGGAGGGGGTTAAGGTCAAGTGGGAGGAGGAGCTAGGGTTGGCGCTAAAGGAGGGGTTGTGGTGTGAGGTGCTGCGGAGGATGAACGCTGCTACCTCATGTGCGAGGCTGGGGTTGATACAGCTAAAGGTAGTAGACACGGCACACCTGACGAAGTCGAGGATGAGCCGGCTGTTTAAGGGGTAGAGGATATTTGTGAACGGTATGGGAGGGGGCTAGTTAACCGTGTACATAGGTTCTGGTCCTGCCTGAAGTTGGAGAAATTTTGGAGGCTGTTTTTCAGCACCATGTTGGAGATCATGCATATGGATTTGGAGCCTAGTCCTCTGGTGGCCATATTCGGGGTGTCAGACTTGCCAGAGCTGCAGGCAGGAGCAGGGGGCAGATGTTTTAGCTTTTGCTTCTCTCATCGCCCGCAGGCAGGTTTTGTGTGGGTAGAGGTCAGCTGCTACATCTTGTGCCTTGGTGTAGCTGGAGGATCTAGTGGAGTTCGTACATTTAGAGATTAGCCCGACAACACCCTAAGAGATTAGCCCTAAGGGGCCAAATGATAGGTTCCACAAGAGACGGAGTCTGTTTATTCTGCATTTTGGAGAACCAGTTACCGTTAACTGTTGGGGGGGGGGGGGGGGGGGGGGGGCGGACGTGGGGTGTAGTGTTGGGTTTATTTTTGTGTTGTGACGTTTTTAAAATGTTAAAATGTTAAAAATTTGAATCAAAATATTTTTTAAAGAAAACCTTCTGACTCAGAGGCAACAGTGCTACTAATTTAGCCATGGCCGACATCATTCATAATTGGAGATAAAACTTCCTATCACAGTAGGAATTAAAAGCTAATTACCTCTCCACAAGATGACACCAGAGTGTGGCGACTCTGCGAGCTCTCTCACACAGATCCTCTTTTACATCTCTTATACATTGGGCTGGATTCTCCAATTCTGGGGCTTTGTCACCACGCCAGCGTGAGAATGATGCCGTTTTACGCCAGGAAAACTGTCGCAAAACGTCCACTGATTCCCTGTTTTGCGGGGGCTTGCAGGACAGCAGCTTACAGAACCCGGCTCTAGCTGTCGATATGCTCTAGAGAATTTCCGGGTCCGTGGCCGCCCATACACAGGGCGGCGGCCTGCAGCGGCGGCGCCATGCTTCATGGGGAGGTTGCTCACAGAATAGTCCCCCTCTTCCTCCGGCTCGCGCATCCTGGACTGCCCCACCACAGTGCGCCCCCCTACCTGCGGATGGACCCTCCCCCGACTGTGGCGGAGCTGGACTGAGTCCACAGCCGCCACGCTGAGATCCTGACAGATGTGACCACACGTGTCCCGCGCCATCAGGAACTCGGCCGGTCGGGGGTGGAGTATCGGGGGGCAGGCCTCAGGCCGTCGAAAAGGCACGAGTGCACCGCTTTGGAGGGGGCGGAGCATCGCAAAAGCGATGCCACCCCCGATTCGGCCAGGGAATGTCATTCTCTGGCCGTTCACCCAACGCAATTTCTTTTCATGTACGGAATGGTATGTTTGTGCTGTATGCAGAACAATACTTTTCACTGCACCACAGTACACGTGACAATAAGCCAATCCAATCCAATCCAATGGTGCAATTCTACCAAAAAATGCATCGTTTTGGGCAAATTTGGCAGTGTTTCTCCCCGTTTTTTTGGGTCAGACCTGGATTCACCTACACCTCTTTCCATTTTAGCCTACAAAATGTTTTCAGCAAGGCTAGCTCCTTGGGGACCCCTGTCTCTAAGTGAGCTTGAGGGTCCACCCCCAACAACAATGCCACCTCCCGCAGATATGAGCAATACACCCACCAAGTGAGCACACCACCTTATGAGCCCTCCCTTTCATCCTTCATAATCCCACTTTCATGTGCATAGCCCCCCTCTCAAGCCCTGGCCCTTGGCAGTGACATTATGGCGCTGACAGCTTGGCACCCAGCAATGCTGACTTGGCACGGACAAGTTGTCACTGTCAGGGTGCCTAGGTGCCAGAGGAGTGTCAGGGTAGTACCCTGCCCTGTCCCTGACCACCCGGAGGCTCCAATGGCCTCTGAGACCCCCAGAGTGGCCATCACACCTGGTCTCTGCTTGTGGAGACCAGTACTGAATTGGTGCCCAGTTGAGGCCTCACAGGCGAGGCTGGTGACTCCCGGGAGCTGGGAGAACGCAACCTCCGATAGGCTGTGCATATTTAAATGAGCTGTTAAAAAATGATTATCTGGATCATGCCCTCGAATGGCCTCTCCCACGGTGCTCCTGGCACAACGTGACTGGTTCCGGGCACAATGGGTTGGCAAAATCGCACCTATTCTCAATTTAAGCAAAATAATTAGTCCTAAAACGCTCCAGTTTCCATGCTCTGTAAACGTGTGGTACTAACAAATAGATACGGTTAAAAAAATCACGCAATAACCTAAAACCCCAATACATATAATAAAGCATGACACACAATTCATAGAGCATCTCAATCACAGTATTCTGCATGACATATAGGTAATGGTGTTACGCTTAATTTGTGAACAGTGACTTTATTCAAATCAAGCAACAACAGTTACCAAATAATTAACCCACGCTACCAGTTTTTCATGATGAGGTAGAATAAGTGAATGTTACATGATTATGGTATACATGGATAGGAAATTTGAGCAAATATAGACAAATATGCTTCCAATTCGTGCCCCATTTCAAGTTGTATTTTTTGTTTGTTGTGTTAATAAATCACAGCAGATGGACCTGCAACCTTACAGGTTGTTGTGTATTTCCCGTCGAGGTGCAATTTACAGACAGTCAATAAATCATGTCAAAACTAACCCTAACCCCACTCTAAAATACTACCAGACTAAACTTTAAATATTGGTTTTATATTTCCTAAATGTATTACTACTATTGGTTGCTAGACTACATTCAAATATCTAAGTTATGATAAATAAATGAAAAATCTTCCCACATTAGACTATATACTGCAACATTAGACTATATACTGCAAATACTTTATAGTGAATACATAAGATGGTACTCATCCTACAAACCTAAACAAGTAGGTAGTATACATATCTCTTGCAGTCCCCATGGGGTCATGGTGTGTGGACCATCCGGTTCCCATGACCTCTACCAAGTACAAACTTCCCTGGTAACAGGGCGGGGCTCTCTCTTTAACGAGGGGAGCCCGTGCAGTATAAAAACCCCGACCTGAGTGAAGGTCGGGCAAGAGAACTCTTCGGGGAGTTTGTACGTGTCAATAAACCTTTATTTTTTGCATCCTACCCTTCATTCCTTGTGGTCACTCTGTGTGGATTCTACAATATCCTTTATGTGGTGGCTAAGATATGCCTTATACTCTCACCTGGGGACAGCATTTAACAGTGCAAGCTCCTAATCCCAGCTTTCCATAGTCTCCATCACCGAACGACCAGACTATCATTCCATCCGATGAAACAACAAGAGTGTGATTCAACCCACAGGCCACCTGAGGAAATAAAGGAAATATCTAATCTTGTTTTATGAGATTTATATGGAAATAGTTTATGAATGAATAAATAATATGGTTAGCACTGCTGCCTCACAGGGCCAGGGACCCAGTTCAATTCTGGCCATTGGTGACTGCATGGAGTTTGTACATTCTTCCCGTATCTGCGTGGGTTTTTCCTGGGTGCTCAGTTTTTCCTCCCACAGTCCAAAAATGTGCAGGTTAGGTGGATTGGCCAAGCAAAATTGCTCCTAGTGTCCAAAAGGTTAGGTGAGGTTATTGGGATAGGGTGAGGGTGTGAGCCTAAATAGGGTGTTCTTTCAGACTTGATGAGCTGAAAGGTCTCTTTCTGCACTGTAGTGATTCTGAATAATGCAGCCAGTAATCAAACCTGTAGACAATGTTTCTCTCCTCTTCAACAGCCGCTGGATCCTTCAATTATACTTAGCTTCAGTGAAAATTAAATATTGAATATATGGGAATGAATTATGATATGTCATCCATCCTATAAAAATTAGGAATAAGACTAGGCTAACCAAAAGAATGTCAGTCAGTCTGTGTCAGCTCTTTGAAAAATCTATCCAATTCAGTACTAAGCTCCATCTTTTCCGCCAGTCCTGTAGTTCTCTTCAATCCTTTCCTTTATATCACTCGATAGATAACCTTTGCTAATAATCTGTCAAATTTAGTCTTGAAAATTTAATTTGATCCAATATCTACAGCCTTTTAGGGCAGATAATTCCACACTCTAACTACCCTTTCTGTGAAAAGATGGCTCCTAATTTCAACACTGAAGGACCTAGCTCTAATTTTAACATTGTGCTCCTTTGTTCTGCATCTCCTCACCAGAAGAAATTCTGCATATTCTTATTCTGTGGAAACCTCTCATAATGTTAAGCATGGGCAGCATGGTAGCATGGTGGTTAGCATAAATGCTTCACAGCTCCAGGGTCCCAGGTTCGATTCCCGGCTGGGTCACTGTCTGTGTGGAGTCTGCACGTCCTCCCCGTGTGTGCGTGGGTTTCCTCCGGGTGCTCCGGTTTCCTCCCACAGTCCAAAGATGTGCGGGTTAGGTGGATTGGCCATGATAAATTGCCCGTAGTGTCCTAATAGTAAGGTTAAGGGGGGAAGTTGTTGGGTTACGGGTATAGGGTGGATACGTGGGTTTGAGTAGGGTGATCATGGCTCGGCACAACATCGAGGGCCGAAGGGCCTGTTCTGTGCTGTACTGTTCTATGTTAAGCACCCTTGTAATCTTCCAAACTTAATGGAATACAAGTTAAATGTATGCAACCTGATTTAACCCTCCAAACTACAGTATAATTTTAGTACAATTGCACTATACCCTTTTTAAAACCAGCATATCCTTCCCTAGGTTTGGTGTCAAGAGTTGAATACAATACACTAGATGGGGTCTGAACAAAGCTGATGTTTTAAAGAAAGACAAAGAAATTGCATGGTTTGTGCCATTTGTGCTATAAAATTCTTGACCAGCAACTTCTGCTGATAGAAGTCTAGGATAGGTATAGTCGGAAATGCTCCCTCATTCGTTGGCCAGTTCACCTTCATTCAATGTCCAAATGATGGAAAATTGCAGCACAAGACTTTGAGGCCTTACATTGATCATAAAATCATCAAGGTTCCATCAACAGCACCTTCCAAACCCATGACTTTGACAACCTAGAAGGGCACGAGCAGCAGATGTATGGGAAGTTCCCCTGCAAGCCAGACACCATCCTGACTTGTAACTATATTGCTGTTTCTTCACTGTCACTGGGTTAAAATCTTGGAACTCCCTCCCTACAGCACTGAACAAAGAACAAAGAAAAGTACAGCACAGGACCAGGCTGTTCGGCTCTCCAAGCCTGTGCCGGCCATGCTGCCCGTCTAAACTAAAATCTGCACTTCTGGAGTCCGTATCCCTCTATTCCCACCCTATTCATGCATTTGTCAAGATGACCCTTAAATGTCACTATCGTCCCTGCTTCCACCACCTTCTCCAGCAGCGGGTTCCAGGCACCCATTACCCTCTGTGTAAACAACTTGCCTCGTACATCTCCTCTAAATTTTGCTCCTCGCACCTTAAACTTATGTCTCCTAGAAATTGACCCCTCTACCCTGGGAAAAAGTCTCTGACTATCCACTCTGATCATGCCCCTCATAATTTTGTAGACCTCTATCAGGTCGCCCCTCAACCTCCGTCGTTCCAGTGAGAACAAACCGAGTTTATTCAACCTCTCCTCAGAGCTAATGCCCTCCATAGCAGGCAACATCCTGGTAAATTTCTTCTGCACCGTCTCCAAAGCCTCCACATCCTTCTGGTAGTGTGGCGACCAGAATTGAACACTATACTCCAAGTGTGGCCTAACTAAGGCTCTATACAGCTGCAAAATGACTTGCCAATTTTTATACTCAATGCCCTGGCCAATGAAGGCAAGCATGCCGTATGCCTTCCTGACTACCTTCTCCACCTGTGTTGCCCCTTTCAGTGACCTGTGGACCTGTACACCTAGATCTCTCTGACTGTCAATAATCTTGAGGGTTCTACCATTCACTGTATATTCCCTACCTGCATTAGACCTTCCAAAATGCATTACCTCACATTTGTCTGGATTAAACTCCATCTGCCATCTCTCCGCCCAAGTCTCCAAACGATCTAAATCCTGCTGTATCCTCTGACAGTACTCATCGCTATGTACAATTCCACCAACCTTTGTTCCATCTGCAAACTTACTAATCAGACCAGTTATATATATACTACAAACAGCAAAGGTCCCAGCCCGGATCCCTGCGGAACACCACTAGTCACAGCCCTCCAATCAGAAAAGCACCCTTACATTGCTACTCTTTGCCTCCTAGGACCTAGCCAGTTCTGTATTCATCTTGCGAGCTCACCCCTGATCCAGTGTGACTTCACCTTTTGTACCAGTCTGCCATGAGGGACCTTGTCAAAGGCCTTACAGAAGTCCATATAGACAACATCCACTGCCCTACCTTCATCAATCATCTTTGTGACCTCCTCAAAATCTCTTATCAAGTTAGTGAGACACGACCTCCCATTCACAAAACTGTGCTTCCTCTCGCAAATACGTCTATTTGCTTCCAAATGGGAGTAGATCCTGTCTCGAAGAATTCCAGTAATTTCCCTACCACTAACGTAAGGCTCACCGAGCTGTAGTTCCCTGGATTATCCTTGCTACCCTTCTTAAACAAAGGAACAACATTGGCCATTCTCCAGTCCTCCGGGACATCACCTGAAACAGTGAGGATCCAAAGATTTCTGTCAAGGCCTCAGCAATTTCCTCTCTAGCCTCCTTCAGTACTGTGGGTGTACCTGCACCATATGGATGTCAGCAGCTCATCACCACTGTGCAATATTTTGTGCAATAAAATGCTGGCCTAGCCCGTGATATTCACATTGAATGAAATAAAAAATAAATATTATTAGAGAAAGTGTTATCTTCAGTTACATAGGATTGTACAGTGTATTATTACACTGTGATATGATTGATACTTTTGATATATTGAATAAACATAGAACATAGAACAGTACAGCACAGAACAGGCCCTTCGGCCCTCGATGTTGTGCCGAGCAATGATCACCCTACTTAAACCCACGTAACACGTATACCCATAACCCAACAATCCCCCCTTTAACCTTACACTACGGGCAATTCAGCATGGCCAATCCACCTAACCCGCACATCTTTGGACTGTGGGAGGAAACCGGAGCACCCGGAGGAAACCCACGCACACAAGGGGAGGACGTGCAGACTCCACACAGACAGTGACCCAGCCGGGAATCGAACCTGGGACCCTGGAGCTGTGAAGCATTGATGCTAACCACCATGCTACCGTGAGGCCCCAAATAAAGAAAGTCTATTTTCTGCAATTATGGGATCAGTGACCTAGGGGCTATCAATTCAAACTCAAATTTTGGATTTTTACATTAGATCTCCCTGGCTTAGAGATGCCAGCTATTACTACATGTGGACCACACACCCACATAAACCACAATACACATTTTAATGTGTAAATGTGTAATTTTTAGTTCAGTGATAACATGATTTGGGAAACATAATAGAGAAGCCACACTCCATAAACCAGAACTATGCTCTATCACTTCTATTTATATGGCTGAACTGAACAGTATTGGTGGAGTGGAAGGGAAGGGAATGAAGTTGATGGAGGAGGAAGAGTTAGGTCCCTTTTGGCTTTCTGAGATAGGGATATTCAGCTGAATAAAGCTACCACCCTAAGTGGAATGTCTCCCAGCTGAATTGGACAGAAGGCATCCATGCATCTTTGTTCAGCTAAGCCCCAGACTGTACAAATGGAAAGGATGACACCTGGTTACATGATTACTACTTGGTGTCCGTTTTGGCTTGTGGTAGCTCTTTCGTCCTATAAGGTCCGGGGATCAAGCCATTCTCGAGAGATTTGAGCACAATAACCTCGGCTGGTATTTCAATGCAGGAACTGAGTGCTACATTGCTAGAGATTATGCAAAGAAATTGAGGCTTCATGAGCCCAATCAGCTAGTTAAAACATCTCATGCCATTATCTAATGAAGACCAGAGAAGTTTTTGCAATTTCTTGACCGTTATTTATCCTTTAACTAACATCTCTAAAACAGTTGATCTGCTGTTTGTGGAACCATGGTGTACCCGATTTGGTTGCCACATTTTCCTATCTTACAACAGTGACTACACTTCAAAATCACTTAATGGGCTGTGAATCTCTTTAGATTTCCTGAAATCTTGAAACAATAATGGTATTTTATTCAGGAGAATTTGTAGTCCAAAGGCTGAATTGCAGGGTAGCTTACTTCGAAAATAGACAAACATCTGCAGGTAACAGGGAAGCGGTGGGTGGGATTTCATAATTTTGGTACTTCAATTTGGGCCTGAATCATGCAGGGCCTTCCTTTACTACACAATCATTAGAGCTAGCATTTATGTTCCTTCAAAATAAAAAAGTAGCAAGAAATTGCAGTGGCCTAAGGAAAAAAATGTAAATAGGAGGGCTGAGGAGGGTCCTCTGAGGAGGATCGTGACAGGAAAGGAGGGTGGAGAAGCCGGAGGGATAAGGAATAAATTCCAGAGTATATGATATCAATTATTCCAGTCACGTTGCAAAAACATGCAAGTTGATGATAGGTTACTTGGTGGAGGATGAGACAAACTTCGATTTGACTTCTTAAAAAATTTAAAGTACCCAAATTTCTTTTCCAATTTAGGGCCAATTCAGCGTGACCGATCAACCTACCCTGCACATCTTTGCGTTGTGGGGGTAAGACCCACACAGACATGGGGAGAATGTACAAACTCCACATGGACAGTGACCCAGGGCCGGCATCAAACCTGGGTCCTCAGCAGCTTTGACTTGACAAGTGGTGAACAATAATCTCAGATTACATCACAATGTTGAAGAACAAAGCACTTCTTTCTGTACCAATGTGATACTGTTAATTGGTGCTTTATATCCAATTTTCTGATCAAACGAGTTAGTTATCAGTACCTGTCCTATTGAATAATCCTCCAATGCAGTCACTTTTTCAGGTAGCATTTTGTTAGATGTGCTCCGGAGACCCAACCTTCCATAATCTCCACTCCCAAATGTGAAGAGTTTTCCATCAACTGTTACGACAGCTGAATGTTTAAATCCACAGGAGAGCTATTCAAAAAGAAGGAAGAACATATGTTGGGAAGAACATATTGGAAATATGTATTGAAATATTACAGAGGTTTCTAAAAGTTTAACCAGATTGATGGATCGTGGGGCTGGTATTGTATTATGTAGGATCAAACATATTTTGCAATTCCTCATACAATGAGCTTGGTTATCTCAGCCATGCTGTTCTGGGCCAGGTATTACCAATTCATGGTGGTGGTGGAAAGGGAAGCTCAAGGGAAATTATTCCAGGCCACTATTGTACAACCCTGGCATCAAAAGTAGGTCCGCACTTACCCTCTCAGCCACAGATGGTAATCTGAGTGTGCCTGGACAGAGAGGAAAAATCTAAAAACACTTTATCAAAAATATTACTTCCTTCTTTTGATTGTGTGGGTATACCTGCACAACATCTTCTCCCTGCAGTGCCTCAATTTGTCTAGGTCTGCGCTGTCTTTCACTGTTTCCATGTCCAAGTTTTCCATAATCACCATCTCCCCAACTAAAAACTTCCCCGCTCTCAGTTAGAGCCATAGAATGACCATCTGATCCACATGAAGTGGCTAATCGGGTCACAACATAACCTGGGAAAGAAACAAAATGATGTGAGGTATTGCAGAAACCAAGGTAGACAATGAGGAAACAAGATAAAACTGCTCTGAAACAATAAAATATATCTTCATAAATACATTTATGACACAAGTATAGATTCATAAATACATCGATGACACAATGTAAAAGTTTCTGTATATTAGATTAATGAAGTCAAAGCATTGGAATGTTTATTCAGAAACATGTAGAAACATAATATTGCCAGAATGACAGGAAATTGTGCCTCAGTGTGATCTACCTACAACTTCACCAGCTAACGAAAAACATTTTGAACTGTTTAAAGAGGACCTGTTTTTAAAACATACAAAACAGTCAGTCTAATGATGGCTACCACCAATCACCTGTTGCCTGACATCATAAAGTGACCACAATTCTGGAACATTCTCATATGGATTTCACTGCAGATTTGCTCTGACATATTGCATGGAATTTCTCACCTGGGGTGTTAAGGTCCACTTCAAAATGGAACTCTTGTAAGGAAGGCATGAAAAATGCTAATTATGGACTTTCATTAACGGTAATTCTGATAATGGGAACTGCTAGTGAGCCAGTGTCACACAACAGACATTGAAGGCCTCATGTGGAGGACAAAATAACACGTTTCCTGTTGGCTTCTACCATCCTGAAATGTGCCAAAGATTTCTGAGATGAAAGCTCAAAAAACATGATTACGTGTTCTACAACAAAGACCGTAAAATATGTTAACTGAATTCCATTTTGTGGAATATAGAGATAGGAGGTTTAAGAACTAATTTTACCAGCCTTGGTTCAAACATGGATGGATTTGTTTATTGTCACGTGTACCGAGGTACAGTGAAAGTATTTTTCTGCAAGCAGCTCAACAGATCATTCAGTACATGGGAAGAAAAGGGGAATTAAACAAAATTCAAGAAAATACATAATAGGGCAACACAAGATATACAATGTAACTACATAAGCATTGGCATTGGATGAAGCATACAGGATGTAGTGTTAATGAGGTCAGTCAATAAGAGGGTCATTTAGGAGTCTGGTGACAGTGGAGAAGAAGCTGTTTTTGAGTCTGTTCGTGCATGTTCTCAGACTTCTGTATCTCCTGCCTGTTGGAAGAAATTGGAAAAGTGAGTAAGCCGGGTGGGAGGGATCCTTGATTATGCTGCCCGTTTTCCCTAGGCAGCGGGAGGTGTAGATGGAGTCCATGGATGGGAGGCAGGTTTGTGTGATGGACTGGGCGGTATTCACAACTCTCTGAAGTTCCTTGCAGTCCTGGGCCGAGCAGCTGCCATACCAGGCTGTGATGCAGCTCAATAGGATGCTTTCTATAGTGCATCTGTAAAAGTTGGTAAGGGTTAATGTGGACATGCCGAATTTCCTTAGTTTCCTGAGGAAGTATAGGCGCTGTTGTGCTTTCTTGGTCATAGCGTCGACGTGAGTGGACCAGGACAGATTTTTGGTGATGTGCACCCCTAAGAATTTGAAACTGCTAACCATCTCCACCTCGGTCCCGTTGATGCTGACAGGGGTGAGTACAGTACTTTGCTTCCTGAAGTCGATGACCAGCTCTTTAGTTTTGCTGGCATTGAGAGAGAGATTGTTGTCGTTACAGCACTCCACTAGGTTCTCTATCTCCCTCCTGTAATCTGACTCCTCGTTATTCGAGATCCGGCCCACTATGGTCGTATCGTCAGCAAACTTGTAGATGGAGTTGGAACCAAGTTTTGCCACGCAGTCGTGTGTGTACAGGGAGTAGAGTAGGGGGCTAAGTACGCAGCCTTGCGGGGCACCGGTATTGAGGACTATTGTGGAGGAGGTGTTGGTGTTCATTCTTACTGATTGTGGTCTGTTGGTCAGAAAATCGAGGATCCAGTTACAGAGTGGAGCGCCAAGTCCTAGGTTTTGGTGCTTTGATATGAACAATTGACATTGACATGGACAAAAGTGCTGAACTTAAGCTCTTCACTGCTTCAAGTCGGACCTCACACAAAGGAAGATGGTTGTGCTTGTGGAGGCCAATCATCTCAGCCCCAGGACATTGCAGCAAAAGTGCCCTAGGTCAATCTTTAGCTACTTCATCACAACCTTTCCTTTGTCATTCGATCAGAAGTAGATGATAGCACAATATTCAACATCATTCGTGACTCAGGTACTGAAACAATGTCCATATGCAGCAAGTTCTGGACTACAATCAGGCTTGGGCTGATAATTGAAAACTAATCTTTATGCCACACAAGTACACACAACGACCATCTCCACAAGAGAGAATCATCTACTCTTGACATTCAATGGTATTACCATCATTGAATTACCTATCCACATCCTCAGGGTTACCATAAATTGAACCGGATCAGCCATATAAATACTTTGGCTAGAAGAGTAGGTCAGAGGCTGTAAATTCTGTAGCTACTATCTCTACCCAAAGCTTGTGCACCATGAACAAGTCAAAGGTCATGTGTGAGACAAAATACTCTCCATTTACCTGGATAAATGTGGCTCCAATGGCATTCATAGAATACACACAGTGCAGGAAGAGGCCATTTAGCCCATCGAGTCTGCACCGCCCCTCCGAAAGGGCACTCAATCCAGGTCCAAAGCCACACCAACCCCACCCATAACCCCATAACTAACTTGCACATCCCTAGACACTAAGGGGCAATTTAGCATGGTCAATCCACCGAATCCACACAGTTTTGGATTATGGGAGAAAACCGGAGGCCCGGAGGAAACTCGTACAGACATGGGGAGAATGTGCAAACTCCACACAGTCACTCAAGGCTGGAATTGAACCCGGGCCCTGGTACTGTGATGCAGCAGTGCTAACCACTGTGCCACCCCAAGACGCTTATCACCATCCAAGACAAAGTTTGACTCCTTCCATTCACTCCTTCCAGGCCCGTCTCTTATCTTCCCTCACAGCAAACACAAGTCCGTCGAAGAACTGCTTCATCTCCGAGTCCCCCTCTGGGGGTTCGGAGGTGTACAGCCCTCGGTAGAAGGTTGTGAGGCTTTGTTGATCTTTTCTGGCATAGCGACTAGCCTCACATATCTGCCTTTAACCTGAGCTATTTCCCTTGTGGCTGCCTGCTTTCTCAGCTGGTGAGCCAGCAGGCAGCTGTCATCGTCTCCATGTTCGTAACAGGTCCGTGTCTGGCAGAGCTGGTGCATGGTTTTCTCAGTGGAGAGCAGGTCAAAATCCATCTGTAGTTTTTTCCTCTCCGCCAGTAGTTCTACGGTCTGTATCGAGGAGTATCGTCGATCCACCTCCAGCATGGAGTCGACAAACTGTTGCCTAGCCGCCCTCTCCTTCCTATCTTTGTACACCTTGTATGCAATAATTCCCCCCCTTATCACAGCCTTCAGTGCCTCCCAGAACGTGGAGGGTGAGACCTCCCCATTCTGGTTACGTACCTGTCTCTGGCCTGTGATATCTGTTCTCAGAATTCCCCATCGGCCAGGAGGGTCGTGTCCAGCCTCCATGGGAGGAATTGTGTCCTGTCTCCAACCTCACATCCACGTCGTGTGGAGAGTGGACTAAGATAACGACTGCTGAGTACTTGGTTCCCACTACCCCTGGAAGCACCGCTTTCCCCATGACAAAGAAGTCAATCTTGATATATACCCTGTGTACCTGGGAGAAGGAGAACTCCTTTTCCCTTTGGAATGCAAACCTCTATGGGTCCACTGCCCCATCTGTTCCATGAAAGCGCTCACTTGCTTTGCTACGTTTGATCTTTTCCCTGATTTGGGGATTTATCTGTCCGCCTGTGGATCCTGTACACAGTTAAAGTCACCCCCCATGATGAACTGGTGTGAGTCTATGTTGAGATTTAAGGCATAATTTTCTTCATGAATTCCACGTCTTCTCAGTTGGAAGCGTACACATTTACAAGGATGACCGGTGCCCCTTCCAGGACACCACTTCCCCCGTGGTCCGTGACAGCATCGTCTTAGTCAGCCTAACCTATCTGAGCAAATGTACTCCACCACTTCACCAGATGCCGAGGCACAGAAAGTACCATTTATCTTGCAGGCTCAAATTGAAGCCCATCATTCTGAACCGTACTGAAGCCCATCAAATGGTACAAAAGGCAGGATCTCGTTCTGCTGCCATGGATGGATCGATTTGTTCATTGTCATGTGTACCGAGGTACAGTGAAAAGTATTTTTCTGCGAGCAGCTCAAACAGATCATTAAGTACATGAAAATAAAATTAAAATAAAATACATAATAGGGCAACACAAAGTACACAACGTAAAAACATAGACACCAGCATCAGGTGAAGCATACAGGAGTGTAGTATTAATCAGGTCAGTCCATAAGAGGGTTGTTTAGAAGTCTGGTAACAGTGAGGAAGAAGCTGTTTTTGAATCTGTCATTTTGAAACGTCTGCATTGTGGGCAAGACAACAGCACAACCAGCAGGAGGCACAAAGTGTTTTAGATGCAGCTGGATGGGACATTTCCAACGCTTCTGCTCGGTTAGAGTCTCCAACAAATGGCGTAAACTATGACACCACCACAAGATAGCGCCCATCTCACATTTCCTCAGTTCCAGCATTCTGAGAACTTTGTCAATTTAGAGGTCAGAGGGTTCCCAACACGGTTCAAACTCCACACAGGCGCAGGGGTATAGGTATTGGCTGACTACCTCACATGGTTCCACACAAGTCCTCTTCAGCTTTCTAATTTAAAACTGCAGGGATCGGGAAGAACAAATCTACATGTTGCAGGCACTTTCTCCAATGGCCTCGGCAGTGTTCTCATCCAGCTGCAAATGAAAGGTGATATAATACTTGTCTATTTCATTTCAAGAGCTCTCACAGAAACTGAACAAAGGCGTGCCACCATTGAGAAAGAGGCACTGACGGTCACATGGGCTGTCAAGCACTTTTCTCATTACCTGATAGAAACAGGCCACAAGCTCCTCATAGCACTCCTCAATTCCATAGAGATTGTTAAAATGCCTATTCATATTCAATGATTTCATCTCCAGTCCTTGCGGTACCAGAACAAAGCCATCTATGTCCCAGGCAAGTCACAAACCAATGCTGATGCTTACTCCAGAACCACAGGAGAAAATGTGAAAAAGGAGAATAAAAATATATTTTTTAAAAAAGTGATAAGATAACAGAAAACCCCTTGACTAAATAGGAGGTTTTATGTATAAAAAGAGGGGCATTTAGGCAGAACTGGTATCTCACTCTCCACTGCTGGAGTGGATCCAGATATTAGAAATTAAACTGTGTAGACTTACTCTCAGTAATTTTAGATCCTAGACACTCATTTAGGAAGTCTTAAATGACAAGGATCCACGACCGACAGAGGTAAGGATTTAGTTATGAGTGACGTATCTGAACTTTTTCCACGAGAAAGTGACTGAAATCTTGTTTGGCTGTTTGAGACACAGAAAGGCATCCTCGCCGAGTGAGAGTTATCTGGGTCTTAGGAGAGAAACAGATTTCCCTCTTTTGGTGGCTTGACCTAATCATAGGTTTGTAAGATAGTGTTTTCGGATCTGGTGTACCTAAACCTGTCACATCAGGAAATGTGGACCAAAGACCCTGAAAACACTCCAGATCCTCCAACGGGTATTGGCCCACCCCAGACTTCTAACCCAGTGGAACATTTACCAGGACACATTTGGGAAGAGGGGTGAAGACTGCTTAGAGACTCAATTTATATTTGAGGGATTCTGGTGATGGGATGGGAAGTCAGTATTGTAAATAGTACAAAAATAAATGTCATGTAAGTAGTTAAAGATATAGTTTCATACTGTTGTTAGAAAGAAGATAGTATACCTGGGGGGAGGTATAGTATAAAGGATTAACAGCTAATCTATGGAGCACATGATGATCTGGCACTGATGTCAAGCAGTCATGTGCTAGGCACTGTGGGCAGCCCTGAAGGGAGATATGCCTTCCCTGTAACTCATTATGTACACAGTATGAATAAACTTGGTTTGAATTTAATATCCTGATATGCCTAAAGCCCTTCCTTGCTGAAATCCTAATTTAGCACATTCTATGACACGCAGCTCTCTCTAGGGAACCAACAATGATTCCTGGTGACAACAGCCACTGCTCCAGCTGGTGCTGTTGGAACTGGAGTGCTGCTGGTCTCGGATTGGCTAGCAGCCTGCTGGGCTGGATTTCCATCCTGCTGGGGATTTAATACAACTGGAGGTCTGACCTTGTCCAGGTAAATGCCAGATTGCCTGGTAATTGCATCAGGGATCCCCAAAAAAGTGATGCAAGGTCCCTTACTGGTTCTCCAACCAGTAGGTAAGATCCCAAATACCAGTACAAATTCCACCCAATATTTTCCCTGCATACATAAAGATAGCTTCCCAATAGTGCATTTCACTTTAATGTTTAGTCATGCTTCCTTTGTAAATTATGTCATCCAATAAAATAAGAAATTGGCCTCTATGAACACTTTTTATGAACCAGATTGCAGTAAACAATAGATAATTATCAAGTTTTACAGTTAGCTTCTGACATTTCTTTCTCTTTTGAAAGAAACGGAAAAAAAAAATCACCATCTGTAAATATACATAACAACCAATAATTGAATATCGATGTCAGGTCTTTAACAAACATGATTTATTAAAGGTGGCATGCTTGTTTTATTGGCCTAAAGATGCTGAGTGAGAACATTCTATAAATTACACACATGATTACTGATGATTCAATACAGTCTACACTAAATTAAATATTAAACACAGCTTCCAAAATAGCACAGTGTAGGGTTTAGGTTACATTTCAGTTAACTAAATATTAATCTCTTCATTGTTGTTTTGCATGCAATGCATTTCAGGCATTTACAGAAAACCAATTTTCAGCATTTAGTTATATGCAGCAGTGGAAGTTAATGGAGTTTTTAGGCCAAAAAATGTTAACAGAATGGGGTTACAACTTTGCATGAACTTACCCTGCAATGCTGCAATGACAGTAGGGGCGTGGAGGTCATCAGAGTTTCCCTGACCCAAGCGTCCATAGCTACCTTCACCAAAAGCTACAACTGTCCCATTTGCCTGCACAAGGAAGGTACAGTTCTGTCCACAAACCACCTAGCCACAACAAGAAGTCAAGATTTATATAATTATTTTATTATACATATCACTAGTTACATTTAAAAATGGTAGATATTTAAAATTATGAAGTAGTTCTCTGTAGCTGTGATCAAGCCTTTAATCAGCTCCAATAGTATTGTTTACCTGACATCAATATATGAAACAAGACTGCAAAGGAACAGCTGCTCTATTGAGCCAAGTCTTGGATGAATCTTAAATTCTTTCAAACAATTGCCTTTGCTACATTCTTCAATTCTATTGGTTGATGCAGAGAAAATGATCTTGGTTGTGACTGCCATTTAGTGTGCAGTTTGTGGTCTGTTTTGACCGCAGTTTGGCTGTTCATTCATGTTTACCTCATACGCTAATATCCAGAAATACTATAAGGTAGATAGTATGAATTCCTGTATAATAAAATTTCTTCTGTGTGTTCGAAACTGCGGAATCTTCTGGCTTTATTCCCCAAGCAACTGGGATTTCAAATTTTGTCTATTTTGAACAAAATCTGGCCCCTAACACCACAAATTCTTGAGTATGGATCATATAGGGGCTGGTTTAGCTCACAGGGCTAATCGCTGGCTTTTAAAGCAGACCAAGCAGGCCAGCAGCACGGTTCGATTCCTGTACCAGCCTCCCCGGACAGGCGCCGGAATGTGACGACTAGGGGCTTTTCACAGTAACTTCATTGAAGCCTACTTGTGACAATAAGCGATTTTCATTTTTCATTTTCATATAACATTAAGGACATAATCAGTAATTTCAAACACTGAATTTCACTTGCAGCTTCCAAGTCTAATCTTACTTACCTGCAACTTTCACAGGCCATTTCAGTACTTGTCCAATTCAATTTTAAATGATGCTGCAGTCTCAGTACTATGTCTAATAGTGGTAAAGCATTACGTGTTCTCATAAACCTCTGCATAGAATATTTTTCCAACTTCCCCCCTTCATTCTTCTGGTGAAATTCCTTAGTCTATCCTCCCTACAACTCGCACAGAAAGAACATAGATCATGCAGAGTTGTAGAGCTGGAGGAGAGTAATGTGGTAGGGAGATAGAGGAATATATAATGATTATAGCTTTTCATATTCCAAATTAAAGGTACATTCATCAATATAAATAAGATAGATCTTTGGAAGTACTGTTATTGGGCAAATTGAATGCCACATTTTGCCTTGAATATTGAGCTGCGACAAAGTTGAATGCAGAAGAAAGCAATTTGTTTGAAGATTAGTTCCACTGGGTGGAAACCAAAGAACAGATGTTAAAAAGTCATGTAAATTCTACAATTAAATAACAAAAGAAAAAGCATATTTAAACATTCTCACACATACATGCACAAGTTTTGCAGAATTTTCTGAGCTTTTGCAAACAAATCTATGATTTGACTAAAATGCTCATAAACCAATTCCAATGCAATATTATAGGGTCGGATTTACAATCACTGCAGAAGGTAATGCAAGAGAAGGTAGTTGTTGAAATCTGCCCGCTGGGTCAGCATGTTGGTTTTCTGACAGAAGACTGGCATGCTCAGGTTTTAGATCAGAAGATGGAAGATGAAACCTGCTCAACGTTGTCAATTAACCACTGTCTGTTTGGGACTGAGACCTCATTCAGTATATTTTCATTAAATGTATATAGATATGCTCATCGCTATTTCCAAATTTCAAAAACTGAACAAAGACCTTTATAATCCCTGAAACTGTCTGTCTGTGACCCCTGAACAAAAGAAGCCACTTGGCAGTTTTAGGAAAACTCATACCTCGTTATCTCGGAGGTGCCATTAATGACCCACTGTAGACTGAGTACAGCCCAGTTCCAAAGAGTGCTACATCAAAGGCCTTTTGTATTCAATATTTGCCAGCAGAGAAGGAATGTTTACTAAGCCAATGGCCTCAAACACTTTCCCATTAACCCATAATGATATTTCTGAAGACCAAGCTGAATTCAGACGATGTTCTTTGTTGAAGACCTTGCGGTGAGGCAATGCCATATGACCTAAGCCTCTGGCCTGTTGAACAAGTTAATAATGCCTTGCTGAGCTGCATAGCTCAGCCTGCTGTTTGAGATATAGCAGTACACACCAAAGGAGTTCTGACCGAGGTCCTAATGGACTTTACCCTAGCATCTTAGAAGAGGTGGGTAATGAAGCAGTAGATGATTTGGGTAGAGATGAAGAGTTTTGTTTTGTTTCAGTGTTGTCTGATTTTGGAACACTCTACCCCAGAGGTGGTGGAGGCGGGGTCATTGAATATTTTTAAGACAGACGTAGATAGATTCTTGTCAGGCGAGGGAATCAAAGGTTATTGGGAGTAGATGGGAATGTGGAATTAGAAACACAAACAGATCAGCCATGTTCTTAGTAAATGGTGAAGCAGGTTTGAGGAGCCGACTGGCCTCCGTCTGCTCCTATTTTGTATGTTCATATGTTGGACACCTGTCCCCATCTACTCTGTTTCTGCTGGTAGTCTGTACCATTGCCTAGAAGGTGGGCGGCACGGCAGCACAGCAGTTAGTACTGTTGTTTCACAGTGCCAGGGACCCGGGTTTGATTCCCGGCTTGGGTCACTATCTGTGCGGGGTCTGCACGTTCTCCTCATGTGTCTGTGTGGGTTTCCTTCTGGTGCTTCGGTTTCCCCCCACATGTCCAGAAGTGCTTGTCAGGTGAATTGGACATTCTGAATTCTCCCTGAAGTCTACCCGAACATGCGCCATAGTGTGGCAACGAGGGGGTTTTCACAGTAACTTCATTGCAGTGTTAATGTAAGCCTACTTGGGACACTAATAAAGATATGATTATTATTAAGAGGGATTCATCTCTGCATTCCCATCTCATCATATAAAGTCAACACCACTGGAAAAATGAATTATCCAGCATTAGTTTTCAACCTATTGAACTCTTAGAAGGAATACAGTATTGGATTTTGATTCTGGCCTCTGGAACCACGTGTAAGACTATTTATTTGTTCTGTAAATCTTTTCTTTCTCTGTGCCTCTCGTTACTATCTGAAAACGAGGGGGGTGTTGCAAATCCTCTTTTCTCGTGTTGAGTATGTGTAAATAAACTAACCCATAGAGATCATCCTATCTTGGGTTTGCTGTGGGGTTATTGATCGAGTGGTTGAGAAATATACCATCACTTATAAAGAGGGAAACAAATCAAACCAGCTTTCGGTTGAGGGTTATGGGGGACAGACAAGAAATTTCCATTAAGATTGATGAGATTATCTCAATGGCAGAGCAGGTTAAATGGGCCAAATGGCCTATTCCTGCTCTTAATTCTTACGATCATTGGTGTCAGTACAGAGACAAATGAAGCTGCCAGTATGGAAACCTGCAAGATGGCCCTCATAATGACAGCAGCAACATGGTAAAATTAGCAGCAGCAAGCGAGGACATGGTGCTGACCAAGATAAAGGCAGAAAATCATGGTTCAACCCTGCCAATGTGGTGGCAGCCTATAGACAATGTTACCAATAGGAACCTGAGGTACTGATAACTCAGCAGAATTAGTGTGTAGCACAGAGACTTTTGCAGAGGTAGAATAGGTGTATATTGAAAATTAAATTAATGCCTTAGCTTGAGTTGTATTTTCACTGCATGGATATCTAAACGTTTGCAGATAATACCAAATTAGGTGGGAGGGTGAATTGTGACGAGGATGCAGGGATCCTACAACAAGATCTGAACAGGTTGGGCGAGTGGGCAAACCAATGGCAGATGCAGTATAATTTGGATAAGTGTGAGCTTATTCATTTTGGAAGCAAAAGCAAGAAGGCAGATTACTACCTGAATGGTTGTAAATTGGGAGAGGGGAGTGTGCAGCGGGACCTGGGTGTCCTTGTGCACCAATCGCTGAAGGTAAGCATGCAGGTGCAGCAGGCGGTAAAGAAGGCTAATGGTATGTTGGCCTTCATTGCAAGAGGTTTCGAGTATAGAAGCAGGGATGTGTTGCTGCAATTGTACAGTGCCTTGGTGAGGCCACATTTGGAGTATTGTGTGCAGTTTTGGTCTCCTTCTCTGAGGAAGGATGTTTTTGCTCTCGAGGGAGTGCAGCGAAGGTTTTCCAGACTGATTCCAGGGATGGCGGGGCTGTCATATGAGGATATGAGGAGAGATTGACTAGGTTGGGACTATTCTCGCTGGAGTTCAGAAGAATGAGGGGGGATCTCACAGAGACTTATAAAATTCTAACAGGTCTGGACAGGGTTGATGCAGGGAAGATGTTACCAATGATAGGTGTGTCCAGAACCAGGGGTCACAGCCTGATGATTCAGGATAAACCATTTTGGACAGAGATGAGGAGACACTTCTTCACACAAAGAGTGGTGAGCCTGTGGAATTCGTTACCATAGGAAGTAGTTGATGCTAAAACTTTGAATATATTCAAGAGGTGGCTGGACTTGGGGAGAAGGGGATCTAAGACTATGGGGAGAAAGCAGGATTAGGCTATTGAGTTGGATGATCAGCCATGACCGTGATGAATGGTGCAGCAGGCTTGAAAGACCAAAAGGCCTCTTCCTATTCCTATCATCTATGTATCTGTGTATCTTTCTGGAGGGATGCCTGCTGTCCTTGTCTGCTCTGGGTCTATGTGTGACTCCAGTCTCCACTTAACATGGTGTTGGTTGGCTGACGGAATCTCCACAGAGGCTTGGTGAGCCACTCAATTTGTATCAAACCTATCAACAGCGTTTCCAGAAGGCGGCCCGCATCACCTTCTCAGGGCAGCTGGAGATGAAGCAAGAAATGCCAGCGACACGACAGACTGAAGATGAAACAAAATTAGTGAAATTTAAATGAATGAGTCGATCTGGTTCACCTGCAGTGTTGGATCTGACTCTCTAGCCTCCATGTTGATGTGTTGTTTTCTTTTAGGAGCTTATTAACTGAATGTATCCCAAAAATAATTACTTGCTGGTTAGGGCTTTTATTTGTATTGGAACATCGCCTCGCTCTTTTAAAGTACCCAATTCATTTTTTTTCCCCAATTAAGGAGCAATTTAGCATCACCAATCCACCTACTGTGCAGATCTTTGTGGGGGTGATACCCGCGCAGACATGAAATGAAATGAAATGAAAAATGAAATGAAATGAAAATCGCTTATTGTCATGAGTAGGCTTCAAATGAAGTTACTGTGAAAAGCCCCTAGTCGCCACATTCCGGCACCTATTCGGGGAGGCTGTTACGGGAATCAAACCGTGCTGCTGGCCTGCTTGGTCTGCTTTCAAAGCCAGCGATTTAGCCCTGTGCTAAACAGCCCCTATGACATGGGGAGAATGTGCAAACTCCATGCAGACGGGATCGAATCCGGATCTTTGGCGCCATGAGGCAGCAGTGCTAACTACTGTGCCACGGTGCTGCCCCTGCTTTATATTATAATTTGATGGCGAGCCTGTTGTAAACTAGGGCAGGAAAATGAGAGGACAGAGTTCATTAACAATTAAAAATGTGTGGTGTTTCTGCATTTCTTTGGGTTCCTGTCTTCACTTCTGCCTCAGCTTTTTTTCTGAAACCCTCATTCACGCGTCCATGTTCAATTTCCTCCAAGGATGTGGAGATCCTTGAGAGCGCAGAGGAAATTTACCGGAATGGTTCTGAATAATAATAATAATAATAATCACTTATTGTCACAGTAAGGCTTCAATGAAGTTACTGTGAAAAGCCCCTAGTTGCCACATTCCTGCGCTTGTTCGGGGAAGCCGGTACGGGAATTGAACCCACGCTGCTGGCATTGTTCTGCGTTACAAGCCAGCTGTTTAGCCCACTAAACTGGTACCAACGATGTAGGTAGGAAAAAGGGTGTGGAGGTAATAAACAAGTTTAGGGAGTTAGGCTGGAAGTTAAAGGCCAGGACAGACAGAGTTGTCATCTCTGGTTTGTTGCCGGTGCCACGTGATAGCGAGGCTAGGAATAGGGAGAGAGTGCAGTTGAACACGTGGCTGCAGGAATGGTGTAGGAGGGAGGGCTTCAGGTATTTGGATAATTGGAGCGCATTCTGGGGAAGGTGGGACCTGTACAAGCAGGACGGGTTGCATCTGAACCAGAGGGGCACCAATATCCTGGGAGGGAGGTTTTCTAGTACTCTTCGGGAGGGTTTAAACTAATTTGGCAGGGGAATGGGAACCGGATCTGTAGTCCAGCAACTAAGGTAGACGATAGTCAGGACGCCAAAGCACGTAGTGATGCAGTGGGGAAGGTAACAATGACAAAGGAGAGTACTTGCGGGCAAGGAGATGGGTTGAAGTGTGTATACTTTAATGCAAGAAGCATCAGGAATAAGGTGGGTGAACTTAAGGCATGGATCTGTACTTGGGACTACGATGTGGTGGCCATCACGGAAACTTGGATAGAAGAGGGGCAGAAATGGTTGTGGAGGTCCCTGGTTATAGATGTTTCAACAAGATTAGGGAGGATGGTAAAAGAGGTGGGGGGTGGCATTGTTAATTAGAGATAGTATAACAGCTGCAGAAAGGCAGTTCGAGGGGGATCTGCCTACTGAGGTAATATGGGTTGAAGTTAGAAATAGGAAAGGAGCAGTCACCTTATTGGGAGTTTTCTATAGGCCCCCCAATAGCAGCAGAGATGTGGAGGAAACAGATTTTGGAAAGGTGCAGAAGTCACAGGGTAGTAGTCATGGGCGACTTCAACTTCCCAAACATTGAGTGGAAACTCTTTAGATCAAATAGTTTGGATGGGGTAGTGTTTGTGCAGTGTGTCCAGGAAGCTTTTCTAACACAGTATGTAGATTGTCCGACCAGAGGGGAGGCCATATTGGATTTAGTACTTGGTAATGAACCAGGGCAGGTGATAGATTTGTTAGTGGGGGAGCATTTTGGAGGTAGTGACCACAATTCTGTGACTTTCACTTTAGTAATGGAGAGGGATAGGTGCGAGCAACAGGGCAAGGTTTATAATTGGGGGAAGGGTAAATACAATGCTGTCAGACAAGAATTGAAGTGCAGAAGTTGGGAACATAGGCTGTCAGGGAAGGACACAAGTGAAATGTGGAACTTGTTCAAGGAACAGGTACTGCGTGTCTTTGATATGTATGTCCCTGTCAGGCAGGGAAGAGATGGTCGAGTGAGGGAACCATGGTTGACAAGAGAGGTTGAATGTCTTGTTAAGAGGAAGAAGGAGACTTATGTAAGGCTGAAGAAACAAGGTTCAGACAGGGCGCTGGAGGGATACAAGATAGCCAGGAGGGAACTGAAGAAAGGGATTAGGAGAACTAAGAGAGGGCATGAAAAATCTTTGGCGGGTAGGATCAAGGAAAACCCCAAGGCCTTTTACACATATGTGAGAAATATGAGAATGACTAGAGCGAGGGTAGGTCCGATTAAGGACAGTAGCGGGAGATTGTGTATTGAGTCTGAAGAGATAGGAGAGGTCTTGAACAAGTATTTTTCTTCAGTATTTACAAACGAGAGGGGCCATATTGTTGGAGAGGACAGCGTGAAGCAGACTGATAAGTTTGAGGAGAAACTTGTCAGGAAGGAAGATGTGTTGCGCGTTTTGAAAAACTTGAGGATAGACAAGTCCCCCGGGCCTGACGGGATATATCCAAGGATTCTATGGGAAGCAAGAAATGAAATTGCAGAGCCGTTGGCAATGATCTTTTCGTCCTCGCTGTCAACAGGGGTGGTACCAGAGGATTGGAGAGTGGCGAATGTCGTGCCCCTGTTCAAAAAAGGGAATAGGGATAACCCTGGGAATTACAGGCCAGTTAGTCTTACTTCGGTGGTAGGCAAAGTAATGGAAAGGGTACTGAGGGATAGGATTTCTGAGCATCTGGAAAGGCATTGCTTGATTCGGGATAGTCAGCACGGATTTGTGAGGGGTAGGTCTTGCCTTACAAGTCTTATTGAATTCTTTGAGGAGGTGACCAAGCATGTGGATGAAGGTAAAGCAGTGGATGTAGTGTACATGGATTTTAGTAAGGCATTTGATAAGGTTCCCCATGGTAGGCTTATGCAGAAAGTAAGGAGGCATGGGATAGTGGGAAATTTGGCCAGTTGGATAACAAACTGGCTAACCGATAGAAGACAGAGAGTGGTGGTGGATGGTAAATATTCAGCCTGGAGCCCAGTTATCAGTGGCGTACCGCAGGGATCAGTTCTGGGTCCTCTGCTGTTTGTGATTTTCATTAACGACTTGGATGAGGGAGTTGAAGGGTGGGTCAGTAAATTTGCAGATGATACGAAGATTGGTGGAGTTGTGGATAGTGAGGAGGGCTGTTGTCGGCTTCAAAGAGACATAGATAGAATGCAGAGCTGGGCTGAGAAGTGGCAGATGGAGTTTAACCCTGACAAGTGTGAAGTTGTCCATTTTGGAAGGACAAATCTGAATGCGGAATACAGGGTTAATGGTAGGGTTCTTGGCAATGTGGAGGAGCAGAGAGATCTTGGGGTCTATGTTCATAGTTCTTTGAAAGTTGCCACTCAAGTGGATAGAGCTGTGAAGAAGGCCTATGGTGTGCTAGCGTTCATTAGCAGAGGGATTGAATTTAAGAGCCGTGAGGTGATGATGCAGCTGTACAAAACCTTGGTCAGGCCACATTTGGAGTACTGTGTGCAGTTCTGGTCACCTCATTTTAGGAAGGATGTGGAAGCTTTGGAAAAGGTGCAAAGGAGATTTACCAGGATGTTGCCTGGAATGGAGAGTAGGTCATACGAGGAAAGGTTGAGGGTGCTAGGCCTTTTCTCATTAGAACGGAGAAGGATGAGAGGCGACTTGATAGAGGTTTATAAGATGATCAAGGGAATAGATAGAGTAGACAGTCAGAGACTTTTTCCCCGGGTGGAACACACCATTACAAGGGGACATAAATTTAAGATAAATGGTGGAAGATATAGAGGGGATGTCAGAGGTAGGTTCTTTACCCAGAGAGTAGTGGGGGCATGGAATGCACTGCCTGTGGTAGTAGTTGAGTCGGAAAAGTTAGGGACCTTCAAGCGGCTATTGGATAGGTACTTGGATTAGGGTAGAATAATGGAGTGTAGGTTAACTTCTTAAGGGCAGCACGGTAGCATTGTGGATAGCACAATTGCTTCACAGCTCCAGGGTCCCAAGTTCGATTTCGACTTGGGTCACTGTCTGTGTGGAGTCTGCACATCCTCCCCGTGACTGCGTGGGTTTCCTCCGGGTACTCCGGTTTCCTCCCACAGTCCAAAGATGTGCAGGTTGGGTGGATTGGCCATGAAAAATTATCCAAAATTCTATGATTAACCTAGGACAAAAGTTCGGCGCAACATCGTGGGCCGAAGGGCCTGTTCTGTGCTGTATTTCTCTATCTCTCTATCTATCTCACTGTGCTAAACCCGGCCCAGCACGGTGAGGGATTTTAATTACAAGGTTAGATTGGAGAAGTTAGGGAAGCATGGTGTTTAGCACTGCTGCCTCACAGCGCCAAAGACCCAGATTCAATTCCAGCCTTGGGTACGGACTGTGTGGAGTTTGCACGAGTTCTCCCCATGTCTGTGGGGATTCCTCCAGGTGCACCAGTTTCCTCCCACAGTCCAAAGATGTGTAGGATATGCCATGCTAAATTGTCATTTAGTATCCAAAGATATTTAAGTAGTGGCGTTATGGGGATAAGGCGGGAGATTGGGGCTATTTAGAGTATTCCTTCAGAGGGTCAGTGCAGACTCAATGGGCCAAATGGCCTCATTCTGCACTGTAGGAATTCTATGGTTCTAAGCTGGGGCTGCTAATTTGGATAAAGGAGATTGAGGTGAGATGTGATAGAGATGTACAAGATTATGAAAGGTTTGGATAAGGTGCACAAAGTAAGGCTTTTCCCATTGGTTGGTACATGGACTAGAAGATTGTGGGAGCTCATGCTCTGCACACAATACACTCCCAACAATGGAAGAGCACTTGATGAAATGCTTTCAATCCCGCTGGTGGAGGAGTAAGGAAGGAGGAGCAGGAAGACTACAGCTTTTGAACTAGCCACAGATATATGGGAACACCACCACCTGAAAGACGCCCTCCAAATCACAGACCATGTTGACTTGGAAATAATATTGGCATTCCTTCACTGTTACTGCATCAAAATACAGAAACTCCCTCCCAACAGCATTATGGGTGTACCTACAGGGGTTCAAGAAGGCAGCTTACCACCACCCTCTCAAGGGCAATAAAAATGCCAGCTTAGTCTGAGGCCCACATCCTGTAAAATAATTTTTAAAACATCACTGTCTTGCTATGTCAACTCTCACTACCCATTCTCTGGTGTATCACCAGCATTACATGAATCTCTCACCATTAAACATTATATACACCTGATCCAAGTGACTTCACTGACCCAGAGGTCACCCTTATGCGGTACTCTCCCTGTTGCAGATGGCAAGATGGAGGCAGGCTGCTTGATCAAGCCTGTTTGTGCTGGAAATGCCTTTGGTAGACCTCAGGGCCATGATAGGGATGTTGAGGTGGTAGGAGCACCTCCAAAAGCTACTGCACCACAACATCACAGGAGCAGCCTCTATTCCAAGGGTTAACTCTTCAGATGCTTTACCCATTGGAAAGGCCATGGAGGCCTTTTGCACCACTTCAGCTCTTTCATGGATTCCTGAAGGTGATAACCAGTCAGGGTGCTGCTGGCATCTGCTTCATGCATCTCTGTGCTATTTGTGTCACTGTCTGGTTGATGCTTCTGAGTGTGCTATGTACTCGCGACATGTCACTGGGCTGTTCAAGCATCTACAGAGTGATGCTGAACCTGGCTCTCCATGAGGTAAGCTCAACCATGGAGAGGTTGGCAAATGTGTTCCATGCATTGAGTCATTGTGAGGTACATTACATGAATAGATAGCTGATTGAAGGAGGAGCATCTTTTTTTTTTTAAGAACAGTACAGCACAGAACAGGCCCTTCGGTCCTCGATGTTGTGCCGAGCAATGATCACCCTACTCAAGCCCACGTATCCACCCTATACCAGTAACCCAACAACCCCCATTAACCTTATTTTTTAGGACACTAAGGGCAATTTAGCCTGGCCAATCCACCTAACCCGCACATCTTTGGACTGTGGGAGGAAACCGGAGCACTCGGAGGAAACCCACGCACACACGGGGAGGACGGGCAGACTCCGCACAGACAGTGACCCAGCCGGGAATCGAACCTGGGACCCTGGAACTGTGAAGCATTTATGCTAACCACCATGCTACCGTGCTGCCCCAATCTATTTACATCACCTAAACATGTTGAGATGGTTTCACTCTGTCTGCAGTACACTCCCATTTTGTCCATCCCCTGCAGATGGACGCATGGACTACTTGAAGCGCATGTTCCTTCAAATGTACGAGCTGTGCCTGGCCACATACTAGGTGCGCCCATTCATCTTGCTAGCATTCATCTTCTCTCTTACCTGCAAGGTGAAAAGCCCACCCTCTCCATTTGCAGCCTTTCATTCGCTGACAAAATTACGGTCTGCACTCCACAGCTTCCTGACCAGCAACACTAGGGTTCTGACCATGCCAATGTGTCAGTGAGGCTCCACAGCACATCCCTCAACCATGGTGAATGCTTATATGCACTCAGGGTGTCCCTTTCCCTGGAACCCTGATGACTGCTGACCAGGAGGCATACCATCTGTGTCTCTCTCATCACTCATCAACCCAGACTTGTCAGGTTGCTGAAGTGCTTTTGACACTGTACCCAAGTCCTCCTCATCATTCCTCTGCTATTGACCTAATTGGCAACCTTGAGTCATGCCCTCATATTCTGTTATGGGACTTGCTGCGACCACTGGCAGGAAGGGACTGCTTAAAGGAAACCAGAAGGGCATATTTCCAACACAGATTACGTGTTTGCGAACATGCAAAATAGCAGATGTAGGCATTCGGCACCTTGAGCCTACTCCACCATAAGATCTGTTTGTGTTTCGAATTCCACATCTCCACCTACCCCGATAACTTTTGATGTTTGTTATATTTGAATTTGCAGCTCCATGTAAAAATTTCCTTAAACACCTTAATGGGCTCCATCCTGTGTTCAATTCACCTTTAAAATAGAGTAGTCAAATGAACTCCCTTTTCTCGACGGACTAGTTGAGAAATCTGCCAATGGATTCTTTACTATTATCTACTACAAACTTACCTTCACAGGTCAATATACACGTTGAAATTCCTACAGTTCCACAGGCTATAAGATTGGCCTGATCGGCAACCTCATATAAAGGGCTGAGCAATTTGCTCATCGTGCAAGCTTGATGCTAAAATAGTATGCATCAAAGCTGTCCTGTGAGGCAATGGCTACCCTGATCAGATCAGTGTTTTCTGTATAGCACATAATATCATGAATGGGCCTAAGGCCACCACCTTAGGTCCTGAAAGGTGCCCAGTCTGTCACAAGTCATCCTGTAAGGGCAAGGGAGTCTCAAAAAAAGTGAAGCAAGCCATTTCATGCTGCTACTATGCAGTAGTATTCTCCACTAACAGGATGCTGTTGTCAAGTCAAAAATGTTTTGCCTACCACACAAATGTGCAATGTGGCATATGAATTTCAGTGCTGGTGTGATGCCAGTATGCAAGCTGTATGTTCCAACGATTGGTGGATCATATCAAAAAGCACGTCTCTTCGGCTGTTTGCAAGGGCAAAATACTGACCATACTCAAACAATCCTTGTAAAACACAGAACATATGGCGGGAATCTCTGTTTCTGAGAATAAGTGTTGACGCCAGTGGAGAATTCGTGGAGACCAACGACAACAAAACCAACGCTATCTTGGACTGATTCTGCTACTGTTGATGGGGTTGTCACCAGTGCCATATGGAACACAATCGATTCCAAAGAGAAATGACTCCAATTTGCCAGTTTTGCGATTGACACTCAGGAGGCTGATAAGCTTCAGCTGCATATACACACTGCACTCCCCACACACACTATCGCAGCATCATACTGGAGGGCCCATCCAGAGCAGTCCTGGCACCTGAACCAGGCCACCTTCTGGTGGCCGACGTACTTCTCAATCCCAGACCTGGTCGCTGTATCGCCTTCGTTGTATTGGGTCTTGCTGTTGGTCTGTGGCCTCCAGATAGGTGTCATCAGCCACGACCGCAGTGGATAACCCGTCACCCAGGGGTCAAACCCCCGGCCGGGGGACGTCTTGAACATTTCAGGAATTGTCGAGTGTACCAGATGAAGGCGCCGTGCACACTGCCCGGGTATCGGGTGCAGACGTGTATGATGTGTAGCTGATGGTCACATATCAGCTGCAGGTTCATCAAATGGAAGCCCTTTCAGTTTGTGTAGAGCGATCTGTTGTCTGCAGGTGCTGGTGGGGGGACATGAATCCCGTTATTCACCCCCTGTACCCAGGGCATCCCATTGATGGCAGTGAACCCCGTTGCCTGGGCAATCTGATGGGCTCGGTCCACATTGAGTTGCCTGGGCACATAGGACCACGGATGCACCTGTGCTCCGAGATCTGTGAGATCCCGGACAGGTCGCCACGGTGCCTGGAAGGACCCTGTCACGTAAATGTTCAGGGTGACCATCACCTTGACACCACCGGGAACAGGTGTCCTCCCCCATAGCCCCGCGGTGCCAAGTGCACCATGATCTAGCACATATGGCACACTGTCTCCCTGCTCAGCCAGAGTCTTCGATGGCATGCACAATCTGGCAGGTCCTCGAATGACAGGTGCTGCCGGTACACACGAGGCATCAGGCAGCGCCTCCTTGGCACCTCTTGCTCCTTAGCCTGTTGGGCAGCCGGCTCTCCATCCTGGGTAGCTGCTTCCTGTCCCTTTGTGGCATTCTCAGCTGCTGCACACTCCGCTGCTGCAGCTTCCTCCTCCTTTAGCAGCACCAGCTCATACAGCTGCAGAGCATCCCTCAGGGCTACGGCGACTAGCAGGAAGGCCACCATTGCTGGTTTAAATCCAATACCCATTGCCTGCAAGGGGTTAAAGGCTGTCATGTTAGCATGGTGCATACCCCCGACTAGGATGTTCAGCCCTTGCATGTCCCCCCTCCCAATTCCCACATCCCTTGCCCCACCCGTGCCTTGCACCGTAGGGGCCTCTGGACCTGGCGTCTGTCCCTGATGCAGGGGTACCGTCAGCTTGCACTGGCCTTGCCAGTGGAACGCTCCGTGGCCCCCGTCTGGTGTCCTCAGTAGGGGTTGTGGGCATTTCCCTGGATGGCCCCCTGATGCCTCGCCGGCAGGAAGGCTACACATCTCTGCGTAATAGAGCCTCGATTGCGTTGTTGAACATGAAGGCAACCGACAATTGGTCAGTGAGGAGATTGAATCTCCTACCGGCCAGGTAATGCCTCCAATGCCGCACAGCTTCTACTATGGCTTGGGCCTCCTTCCCGATGGAGGAGTGCCGAATTTCGGAGGCATGGAGGGTGCGTGAAAAGAATGCCACGGGCCTGCCTGTCTGGTTGAGGGTGGCTGCCAGAGCGACGTCTGATGCATCACTCTAGATTTGGAAGGGGAGCCTCTCGTGTGCATCGCGGCCGTGGCGATGTCTGCCTTGATACGGTTGAAGGCCTGGTGAGCCACGGCCGTCAGTGGGAAAACGGTGGAGTGAATGAGTGAACGGGCCTTGTCCGCATAGTTCGGGACCCACTGGGCGTAGTACGAGAAGAACCGCAGGCATCGTTTGAGAGCCTTGGGGAAATGGGAAAGGGGGAGTTCCATGAGGGAGCGCATGCGATCGGTGTCGGGCCCTAGAACCCCATTTTGAACCACATAGCCGAGGATGGCTAATCGGTTAGTGCTGAACACACACTTCTCCTTGTTGTAGGTTTGGTTGAGGAGTTTGGTGGTGTGGAGGAATTTGGAAAGGTTAGCATCGTGCTGGTCGTGGCCGCAGATGGTGACGTTATCCAGGTACGGGAAGGTGGCCCGCAGTCCGTACCGATCAACCATTTGGTCCATCTCCCGTTGGAAGACCGAGACCCTGTTAGTGACACCGAAGGGAACCCTAAGGAAGTGGTAAAGGCTGCTGTCCGGTGTTTTGTCTGTCCGCAGAAGTAGCACTTGGGTCCCCCGGGGTTGGTTGGCTGCCGTGCGGAGCAGGCCTGGGGTTGACTCGCTCGTGGTGTCCACGATGGGGTGTTCGCTGACGGGGTCCACGATGGGGTATTCGCTGACGGGGTCCACGATGCCCAGGAGGGGTGGGCCATGCGATCGGGGGCATACGCCTGTACATTGTGGGAGGTGATTGTGAGTGAGATCGCGAGTTTCTTGGTCACCGCGAGGTCGAGGGTAGCCCCTTCTAAGAGACGCTGGCAGATGTAAACTGACCCTATGCCAGTAACGAACGCGTCTCTAATTAGAAGTTCAGAATGTTCAACGGCCGAAACGGCCTGGCAATCGCAATCCCTTGCCAGGGCGTGCAGGGCACGCCAGAAATCTTCCACAGACTCACCGGGGTGTTGATGCCGTGTGGACAGGAGGTGCCTGGCGTAGATTTTGTTGGTCTGCTGAGCGTAGTTCTCCTTCAGCGCCATGGCCTCAGAGTAGGTAGGCACGTCCCAGATGAGGGGAAAGATATCGGAGCTCAGCCGCGTATACAGGATCTGGAGCTTCTGAGCCTCTGAGGGTGGTTCTGTCGCAGATCCGATGTATGCTTCGAGGCAAGCTAGCCAATGTGTGAAGGCCGATTTGGCATTGTCTGCTTGAGGGTGCAGCTGTATGCGATCCGGCTTGATGCGGAGATCCACCATTGTAAAATCTCTGCGTAATAAATTGATGCACTATCAATTTTGACGAGACGAGAATAGAATGTAATCGAGGCTTTATTACGCAGAGATGTGTAGCTTCCTGCAGCTGCTGCCGAAATGGCTGCAGCTCGGAGAGTCCACACATTTGTACTCCACCTACTGGGCGGAGCCAGCAGGCCGGGATCTATCCCCCGTACCTGTAGTACAGGAGCCTTACCATAATACACCTGATATGCGATATACACAATACAACAGTGGTGACTACCACCTAGTCTAAGGTCAACTATGGTCATATTGAACGATGGAGCAGTTTCAATGGCCCACATTGGCTACTCTTGCTCCTAACTGCTGTATTCTTATGTTCTAATGATCCAAATAATCAGTTTGAATTCCACCACAAAGCTTTGCAATTTAATTTCAGTAAAAAAAATTAACGTGAAATTTAAAAGTTACTATCAGTATTGATGAGAATGAGACCCATCACGTTCACTCATGTCCTCCAGGGAAGAACATTAGCTTTCTTTACTCAGAGTTCCCTCTATGTTACATCCAACACATAGGAAATGGCTGACACTTAACTTGCCTGCGAAATGGCCAACCAAACCACTCAGTTGTCAAGAAGGTAGCTTTAACTGCATTGCCCTCACCCAGTTTAACTGCTATCTTATCAAAAAATCTCAATCACATTAGTCAAATGCAATTTGCCCTTAAATCTTTTATTCGTCCATGCTTATTTAAACAAAAGTTAATTTTCTCCTGGATTATTCTATCCCACCACTGATGTGAAATCGATTGTCCCGTCATTGCTCGGTTTATCCTTCTCCTTTTTTTTGAACAAGGCCTCGAACGTTTGTAATCCTTCAGTCCTTTGGCACCACCCTTGCATCTAAGGAGGATTGAAGATTGTGGCCATCACCATGACACTTTCTGCCCTCAACTCCCTCAGCAACCTAGGATGTATCCCATCAGGACTGGGTAACTTTTAAGTATCACCAGCCACCCTAGTACTTCCTCTTCATCCAATTTTATCTCATCCAGTATGCTGACAAAATAATTGTTTTCTGCAGCTTTGGCAAAGTCCTCTTCTTTGCAAAGGACTGATGTAGCACAATGCGTTCTGCCACCACCAATAGGTCTTAATTTTGGTCATTAATTGGCCCCAAGAGGCAGCTCGGTGGTGCAGTGGGTTAGCACTGCGGCCTCACAGCGCCGAGGTCCCAGGTTCGATCCCAGCTCTGGGCCACTGTCCGTGTGGAGTTTACACATTCTCCCCGTGTTTGTGTGGGTTTCGCCCCCACAACCCAAAAGATGTGCAAGCTAGATGGATTGGTCATGCTAAATTGCCCCTTAATTGTGGGAAAAAAAATGAATTGGGTACTCTATATTTTTTTTTTAATTGATTGGCCCCGATGCTCCTCTGATAACCTTTTTTTTAACCATTAACACGCCTATAGGACACCTCTGGATTCTCTTTTAAATTAGCGGCTAATCTATTCTTCTATTGTCTCGTTGTCGGTCCTATTTTCATTTTCACTTGATCTGTGCTTTTTACATAGTCATTTATATAATCAACCTGATCTCTGTCATTTGATCCATTTCCAGCTTCATCCTACCCTAACCTCATTATCCCGGGAGCCCTGACTTTCCTTGTTTTCCCTTGCCCGCTCCTATGGGAATGTACTTAAACTGTAGTCGAATATTGCCACTTTAAAAAGCTGCAAATTGCTGCCTGCTTATTTTTTTACTTCAATTCACCCAGGTCAAGTCCTTCCCAAATTCTCTGAGATTAGAAGTAATAAAAATTTACCAGTTAAAACAAAATTTATACATAATCTTAGGACCAGAATTTAGAATTTCAATTAAAACCATTTCCTATATTTACACATGTGAAGCTGTAATTTAAAACCCCTCTATTGCAATATGTGGTGTAATCATAACACATTAAGCTTAGTACTGAATTATATATAACGTAGTGCTTTTCTGTCACTACTGACTGAATTCAGGAATATAACTAACTCTACCTGCAAAGCTTGTGTCAGCGATGGAGCAAGTGTTGGTACTAATGCACTGCTTCCAGCATCAGCCAGCTGTCCATGGCGTCCACCTCCCCACAGAAACACTTCACTTTTACCTCCAAGCTGCCAGTCCTAAACAAAGCAAACATTGTTTTATAGAAATGTAAAAATCTTCACAAGATAGAAACAGGTGAAGTGATATAATACATTAAAGGCCAGTCTGTTTACCTCTGGGGCATAGAGCTGAATAAAATACATGGCCTGAATTCTCCACTTCCCACTGCTGGCAGCGAGAATTGAGATTGGGCATAGAATAGCGCACAATGGAAAAATTGCAATTCCTGTCAGACACTGATGGCTTTATGCTGTGAAAGGTGGGGGTGGGGGCAGGTGGAGAAAAAGAGGCCAGGGGAGATTAAATGACAAATATGTCATGGAATAAAAGGTAAAGGGAGTGATAATGATAATATAAAAAACACATTGGCCCAGAGCAACGATTAGCACTGTGTGAAATGTGTGAAAGCAAAAACATGAGACAAGATATGGGCTGGCATTGGGGTGGGGGGGTGGGGACGGGACCATTTTAAATCGAGGACAGGGTTCATGGTCTGAAGTTGTTGAACCCAATTATGAGTCCCGAAAGTTGAAAGTGCCTGATCGGAAGATGAGGTGGTGTTTCTCTAACTTGTGGTGGGCTTCACTGCAAATTTGTAGTAGGCCAAGGACAGAAATGTGAGCATGAGAACAATATGGTGAATTGAAATCGCATGTGACTGGAAGTTCAGAGTCATGCTTGCGGACTGAGCAAAGATATTCTGCAATGTGGTCAAGCAATCTGCATCTGGCCTCCCCAATAAAAATGGAACCACATCCACGACCTTCCGGATGTATGTCATTTAAATTCATCACCTTGCTCTCATGCACACATTTCTGCCCTCAGCCTGCTGCAATGTTCCAGTGAAGCCCAACGCAAGCATCTCATCTTCTGATTAGGCACTTTACAGTCTTCTGAATTTTAGACCATGAACTCTATCCTCCTTGTTGAATTTGTCCTCCAAGTGCCAGTCTGCATCTTTGTCTCATGTTTTTACTTTCAGACAGCATGTACCTTTATTCGAAGAACAATTCTGTTATTTTGCTCCACCAACCCATCCCCTTGTTTCAAAAGCATAAAACCTATCCCATCTCTGGGCTGGATTCTCCATCGGCAGGATCCTCCGTTTCGCCAGCTGCACACTCAAGCCGCAGATTTCCTGACGGCAGGGGGTTGCCCACAATGGGAAACCCGGCTATCGGGACGCAGAATCCTGCTTCCGGAGGGTGTGATCCGCACCAGGAAATGGGTGCGGTAAGACGGAGAATCCCGCCCCCCCCCATCTTGCTTCAGTTCTGAAGAAGTCATATTGGATTCAAAACATGAACTCTGTTTCTCTTTTTATAGATGCTGCCAGACCCGAGATTCACCAGCATTTTCTGTTTTCATTTCAAATTTCCAGCATCTGCAGTACCTTGCTTTTATTATAGCAGCAAAATGAGCTAATTCTTTACCTCAGGTTTCGATGTGGCCCAGGTCATAAGCTGCTCATCCATCAAGCAACTCCACTTATTGTTCTCCTGTGAAATGAAAACATGGAAAATGTAAACAGAGATCTCTCTATAAATATCAGTTCATTATTATCAAGTTTAGTTACACACTTTTACTGCTTTAGCTATGAATCTGAGGTTAATAACTTGCAATTTTATTTTCATCTCTACGACAAATAGGAACACCAACTCATGCTGGTGTTTGGGCAATGGTCATGCATATATGAGCATTGGTAGGTTACTTAATTGGATTGTGAGTTAGATAAACCATTTCATAATAATCTTTATTATTGTCACAAATTGGCTTACATTAACATTGCAATGAAGTTACTGTGAAAAGCCCCTAGTCGCCATATTCTGGCGCCTGTTCGGGTACACTGAGGGAGAATTCAGAATGTCCAAATTACCTAACAGCACGTCTTTCGGAACTTGTGGGAGGAAACCGGAGCACCTGGAGGAAACCCACGCAGATAAGGGAAAACGTGCAGACTCCGCACAGACAGTGACGCAAACTGGGCATCGACTTGGGACCCTGGAGCTATGAAGCAACAGTGTGAACCACCATGCTACCCGTTTTGGGTGTATATCAGCATGAAGTAGTAATATGATTGAGGCTGCTGTCACTCAAATCTGGTGTAAAGCCTTGTTTTTAAAAAATGCACAGATTATCTACTAAACCTCCTGGATGCTTTACAATCAGCAGTCCTGTAGGTCCCCTACATGCTACCCTCTTTAAACTGGATGTCATTCAAAACTCTGCTGCCTGTGTATTAATTCACACCAAGTTCCGTTCTTCCATCAACCTGTGCTCATTGATCGACATTGGCTCCAGGTCAAACAACGTGCTGATTTTAAAATTCTCATCTTTGTTTTCAAATCCCTCCATGGCCTCACACTTTTCTATTTCTGCAATCAGCTCCAATCCAACAACCCTTTGATATCTCAACACTATTGTTCGCCTCTTGAACATTTCTTGATTCTAATCAGTCCATATCTGGTGGCCTCACTTGCAGCTACCTATCCACTAGCTCCAGAATGTCCTCCCTGCATCTCTCTGCCTTTCACCTTTCCTCCTTTAAAACTCTCCTTAAGACCTACCCCTTTGACGAAGCATTTAGCTATGTGGCCTAATGAGCCAGATCGATTAGAAAGCAGCAACTTTCCCTATTTTTATTCAAGCTTTAGGGATTTCCTGTCTAGGCGAATGTTTTTTTAAGTTTTTAAACAATTTTGAAACTATTGTTAATCTTCACAGACCTTTATTGCTTTGATGAGTTTATATAACCTTTAATTTAATGCATGTAAATGTGAAGACGTCTTGAAATGAATTAAAACAGTTCTTATGAACATACATGACGGAGTAGACGTGAGCCATTCGGGCCCTCGAGCCTGTTCCACCATTCGATAAGATCTGTTTGTGTTGACTTCCATAGCAGCCACGGGGTGAGCTGGTGCACATTTAGCGGCTCCTGCTCAAGGGGGATTTTTTTTGTTCTTTTCCCGCCCAAAGGGCAAAGTATCTGACAGTAAGAGGGCAGGACTGCCTGGGGAAGGTTTTACTTCTCTGGTGTGGCTGATGGATGGATCCACAAATTAGGAGTGGTGTTAAGAAGGAACAAACTCATAGATCATCAAATTTACAGTGCAGAAGGAGGCCATTCGGCCCATTGTTCTGCACTGGCCCTTGGAAAGAGCACCCGACCCAAGCCCACACCTCCACCCTTATGCACTGTAAATTCTATGATTCTATGATCCCGTAACCCAGTAACCCCACCCAACCATTCTGGACACTAAGGGCAATTTAGTATTATCAATCCACCTAACCTGCACATCTTTGGACTATGGGAGGAAAGCGGAGCACCCGGAGGAAACCCACGCAGACATGGGAGAATGTGCAGACTTCACACAGACAGTGACCCAAGCCTTGGGGCGGCACGTGGCACAGTAGTTAGCACGGCCATAGGTGGCACAGTGGGAATCGAAGCTGAACCCTGAAGCTGTGAAGCAACTGTGCTAGCCACTGGCTACCATGCTGCTGTTGAAGCAGGAGAGTCTTCGTGGTGCGCCACAGGATAAGATGACGGAGGGCAAGAGGAGGCTGCTCTGTCTGCCCAGTGGTCGATGGAGCACTTCATAGAGTTCCTCAATGAAAAGTTTCAGCAGCAGAGGAAAGAGGCCCTGGAAGACCTAGCCAAGGTGGTGGAAAGATTAAGTTGTGGATCGATCAAGTGGAGCAGAGGCTGGAGTCCCAGGGTCTGGCGATCCAGAACGTGGAGGACGCGGTGGGGGAGCACGAGGAGCAGTTGGCCTCGTTGGTGGCTGAGATGGGAGCGATGCAGGAGACCCAGAAGAGTCTGAGAAAGTGGAGGATTTGGAGAATCACTCCAGAATATGAAACCTTAGGACTGTTGGGATGGCTGAAGGCATTGAAGGTACACAGGGCAGTGTGTACATGGTAAAGATGTTGGAGAAATTGATGGGGGAGGGGGCCTTTGACCGGCCCTGGAGGTTGACAGAAAGCACAGTGCACTGACAAGGAGGCCGCAGGCGGGCGAGCCTCCGAGGGCAATGCTGGTTTGGTTGAACCGCTTTCTGGACAAGAAGATTCTTTGATGGGTGAGGCAGGCTGGGAAGAGAACGAGCTCCAGGTGTACAAGGACCTGTGAACAGGACTGGCGAAGAGGAGGGCTGGGTTTAAGTGGGTTAAGGCTGCTCTCTTCAAAAAGGGGGCGAAGTTTGGAGCATTGTACCCGGCCCGCCTGTGGGTGACCTTCCAGAAGCGAGAATATTATTTTGGCATACCAGAGGATGTGTTGGAGTTTGTGAGGGAAAATGGACTGGGAAGACGATGAGAAAATTGAGCTTTGGAGGAGTTTGTGTCTTCTTTAAAGTTTTTGATGGTGGGTTGTATGGAGGGAAGGTTTTTTTCATGGTGGGGGGGGGGGAGGAAGGGAGGTTGGAGGCCTTGAGCGGGGTCCACCTTGCTAGCTGGGTGGGCTATTTAATGGGAGTGGTGGGGGATGCAGGCGCGGTGAAGGGGGAGGGGAATGGGGTTGGTTCTTTGTTTAAGGGTGGGTTGGGACGTGGGTGGGAGGGTTGCTGACATGGGTTTGATTGGTGTGGTGCAATTGGAAACATCCAGATTAACAACTGGTAATCTATCCCATTCTTTTATGGGATTTGCTGCATAAACATGTGTAGTCCTACATAACAACTGCAATGAGTTGAAATAGAATTAATTAAATGTGAAGTTCTTTCTTTTCTTTACTCACTCAGACAGAATATTTAACAAACTCTACATTAATCTCTACACTGTAGAGTTGAACAAAGAAATACACACGTCACTTGGAAAGGTAAGCCATGGAAACACAACTGAAACATTGGCCGATAAGCCAGTCAAGTTACATCAAACCACTACAGTAAATAAAATGGCAGCCCAACATCATCTTTTCATGACAACTAGGCATGAGTAGTAATAAATGTCCAGCCAATAACTGGTTTTAGTTGGTTATATAGCAATTGCCCAAAAGTGATCAAATATGGGCTAACAAATATAACTAACCAATCTCAACAAGTCTATTTAGGAGAGGGAGGAATCGAATGTTAATATTTAAAGCATTGATATAAACATACATTTTGTAAAATCCTACTTTAATGATATGCAGACAAACATGTAACTAAAGGGTTAATCACAACACTTAGCTTTGGCACTACCACTAGAGGGCACCACCAGATCACACTATATAACTGAGCTCCCAAAGACTCTTGGGCTCTTTCCACACAGGAGTAGGTAGTATATTATGGTTAGATCACAGCCTAGACACCACATGGAGTTCAGATACAGTTTATATAGTTACATCTCATCACGTTATTTCTAGAGTTTGTTCAGTAGCGTGTCAAACTCATTTATTAATTTTATCGTTACTTAATAAATTTGTTTACTTTACATCAAAGACTCGTGTATTCTTCAAGATCATCTGCAACCAGTAACGACAGATATTACTTTAACCAAGTCATACAACATGCTACCAGGAATAGCAATATAATACCTACCAATGCTTTGATGATGTCTGAATCTGAATCCTGACTGAGATCTGGAACACTAAAGGTGTCTGGGAAGGCAGTCCCTTTTGCCAGAGCTTCAGCACTCTTAATAGTAGCAGAGAAAGTTGCTAGCCAACCCCATTCTGAAGAAACTGATTCCTGGGAATTGCTTTTATGATTTGGTGGATCTGCTGTTTTGGCAAGAAATTGGTCCAAACATAGACCTACTGTAAGGGAGGCCAAGCTTTGCAAGAAGGTGCTGTGTACCAATTGATCGCCACAGGCTACATGCGACTGGAAAGCAAAAGTTGGAAAACACATGAGTTATGTCGGCATGAGTCGCACAGATTAACATTTGATTGGCTACTCATCTGCTGTCACTGTATTCAAACATTTACTGAAAAATCTCTATTTGTTTATTATACTTTTAGATGAACAATGTACATTATTTTCAACCATTTAGATGGATTATCGCACTCAATTGTGTCAAACTGCTGTAGACTTTAATTATTCAATTATTAACATCATTAATGATAAAAATAAATAGGAACATTCAGCCTAATTCATAAGAAACAGGGCAGCAAACTTTATTTTGCCTTTTTGAAGACATTTCTTCGGTAAGCAGACGTAAGTATAGGACGTATGTAGAAAAAAAGTCTCTTGAAATTCATCGCTTCCATATAGAATTGCACTGTCGTTGATTCAGGGACTTGGGGAAGTGAATAATCACAGCTAAAACTCTGAAGATCAAACTCTGAAACTATTCCCTAATTATCAAGGTAAAATCTCGAGAACCTTAATTTGGAATCAGTCCACATTATTCAACCACAATCTGTGTAGATTATGAGCTGGATTTTTACTTCTCAGCAAACTGAAGTCTCAATTTAACATGAACAAATCATTCAGTTTTCGCTCCGACCAGGCAGGTTGTGGGATGGAGTCTGGGCCGCCGACCACAGAAGCACATTCTGTGTCGCCATTTGGAAAGGCATATGCCAAAGTGGGCTAATTTGAAGGCCCGCTTTGGTTCTCTGGAACTTTGCCCCAGTTGTGATAAAAATTATTGCACCCTTGAAGCCCTCATCTGCCACCCACTCCCATGGCCCTTCTTACTGTTCATGCCAAAACAATGTCAATTCATGCCCTCATCATTCCACGTAGCCCGCTCATACACCATATGCCATCTCAAGGTCCTTCCATACACATTCACCCAGTATGAGCTATGTACATAACCATAACAAGCCATATAATAACAATTGCAAATGTGGAACTGCTGAGAATAAAAGGGAATTCAGAAATGGTGTTTGAAATAAAAACTGTTCTTCCTACAACTTTATGAAAGTGCCAATCAGACATACCATTGAAGTATTAATAACAGGGACTTCAAACACTTTCCACCTATCCTCATTGCGCCAACTTATTTGAGACTCCAGACCAATAAAAGCTTGAGCTCAGCAGGAATTCTGTTTTGACAAGTTAACTGTTGGGAGTGATTTAACCGCTGCGTTGCGTCCGGCGCAGATCTGGGTGCGCTGGTTAAATAGCAGGAAAGGCCAAAATCAAGATGCGTGCCAGGCGCAGTTTGCTATCTAACCCGCCTGCTCCCGATGGCGAGTTCCAGTACTCTCCCAAATATGGCCACCAAAGAATTACCACCAAAATGCATTAATTTCCATCTCATAAACGTTATTGAAGTTGAATGTAACGGCCTCCCGGGAATTAACTGGCTCCCCAGTGAGAAATCACGTGGGTATCATTTAGTCTTCCTTTACAAAACGTGAAGTTGGCGCAATGGCTGCCATGGCGAACTGAAATGGTGAATAGCCATTTCCGTTTATGGGCATGCACTCAAAGGCACTGGTGCTCGGGGGGTGGGAGCCTCTCAGAGGGGTTGGGCTTGGTCGGGGGGCTGCAGCAATTCAGGTTGGAGGTGACTCCTGGGCCAGATTGGGGGGTGGGGGTGGGTGGGGTGTTTGTGCGGGTTTTTTCGTTTGTGAGGCCTTAACAAGACGGAGGCTGCACATGATTTAAGTGTAACATGTTTTAATAATAAACAATGGACATGTCCATTTCTCCTAGATACACACAGTGACCCACAGTGCCTATTCAGTGCTCTCCAATCTTCTTGATTTTACATGGTACATCTAGATGTGTCCCTAGGTTGCACATCAGAGGTGGAGGCAGCCTGCTGTTTTTTATGCCTTAACATAGAACATAGAACATAGAACACTACAGCGCAGTACGGGCCCTTCGGCCCTCGATGTTGCGCCGACCTGTGAAACCATCTGAAGCCTATCTGACCTACACTATCCATTTTCATCCATATGTCTATCCAGTGACCACTTAAATGCCCTTAAAGTTGGCGAGTCTACTACTATTGCAGGCAGGGCGTTCCACACCCCTACTACTCTCTGAGTAAAGAAACTGCCTCTGACATCTGTCCTATATCTCTCACCCCTCAATTTAAAGCTATGTCCCCTCGTGTTGGTCATCACCATCCGAGGAAAAAGACTCTCACTGTCCACCCTATCTAACCCTCTGACTATCTTATATGTCTCTATTAAGTCACCTCTCAGCCTTCTCCTCTCTAACGAAAACAACCTCAATTCCCTGAGCCTTTCCTCGTAAGACCTTCCCTCCATACCAGGCAACATCCTAGTAAATCTCCTCTGAACCCTTTCCAAAGCTTCCACATCCTTCCTATAATGTGGTGACCAGAACTGCACGCAGTACTCCAGGTGTGGCCGCACCAGAGTTATGTACAGCTGCAGCATGACCTTGTGGTTCCGAAACTCAATCCCCCTGCTTATAAACGCTAGCACACCATATGCCTTCTTAACAGCCCTATTAACCTGGGTGGCAACTTTCAGGGATTTATGTACCTGGATGCCGAGATCTCTCTGTTCATCTACACTACCAAGAATCTTGCCATTAGCCCAGTACTCTGCATTCCATAATTGCTTATTGTCACAAGTAGGCTTCAATGAAGTTACTGTGAAAAGTCCCTAGTCGCTACATTCCAGCTCCTGTACGGGGAGGCGGTACGGGAATTGAACCCCCGCTGCTGCCATTGTTGTGCATTGTTCTGTATTACAAGCCAGCTGTTTAGCCCACTGTGCTAAACCAGCCACTTAAAGGCCTTGTAGCCTTTGATGTCCTTGGTGGATGTCCTCTGGAGGGCCCCGGACAACTTACTGGTGTGCCACCCTGTTCTGCCTGCTGCCAGGAGGGGGGAGATTTGGAAGAACTGGAGACCGCTGTTGTCTCCATGATGGCAAGCTCCAGGTTGGCGCCCAGCGAATTCTTCTCCCTGACAGTGCCTGTAGAGCCCTCGTGGACTCCATGGGACAGAGGGGTAGCTGGAGTGAGCTCCAGAGGGCTCTGCGTCACTTGGCTCAGCCAGTCCTGGCAAATCTCCATTGTCTGCACCATGGTGTCGACGTTCTTAGCGATGATCCTCAGCGACTGTGCCACGCTCTGCAGTGCCCTGGCAATGTCCACCTGTGTCTGGGACACATCCCTCAGTGACTGACAGACTTTGCAGTGCCTCAGCAATGCCCAACCTGCATATGGGAGATATCCCTCAGCAACTGAGACATGACGTCAGAACCTTCATCCATGGTCGTCATAGATAATGCCATGCCTTGGACACTACCACTCAAGACGTTGACCTCGTGCTGAAGGTTTTCCACTGTGGTTGCCTTCCTACCAATGTTGGCCTTGGTGCCATGCATTGTCGGCATCATTTCCTGCGCCCGTAGCCTTTGGGACTCCTGCAATCAGCTGTCCATTCGCTGGAAATGGCAGAAGAACTGAATAGTTACTTTGCACCAGTCTTAACAGGGAAAGACACCAGTGGATGCCAGAGCTCCAGGAGAACCAGGGGGCAGAGGTGACTGCAGTGACCATCACCAAGGAGAAGGTTCTGGGGAAACGGAAAGGCCTGAAGGTGGATAAGTCACCTGGACCAGATGGACTACACCCCAGGGTTCAAAAAGAGATAGCTGAGGAAATTGTGGAGGCATTGGTGATGATCTTTCAGGAATCACTGGAGGCAGGAAGGGTCCCAGAAGACTGGAAAGTGGCTAATGTAACACCCCTGCTCAAGAAGGGCGGGTGGCAGAAGACGGGAAATTCTAGGCCAGTTAGCATGACTTCGGTCATTGGTAAGATTTTAGAATCTGTTATTAAGGATGAGATCGCAAAGTACTTGGAAGTGCATGGTAAAATAGGACTGAGTCAGCACAGCTTTGTCAAAGGGAGGTCATGTCTGTGAAATCTGTTAAGGGTTCTTTGAGGAGGTAACAAGGAAGTTAGACAAAGGAGAACCAGTGGACATGATTTATTTAGATTTCCAGAAGGCCTTTGACAAGGTGCCGCATAGGAGACTGTTAAATTAGTTAAAAACCCATGGTGTTCAGGGTAAGATCCTGGCATGGATAGAGGATTGGCTGACTGGCAGAAGGCAGAGAGTGGGGATAAAGGGGTATTTTTCAGGATGGCAGCCGGTGACTAGTGGTGTGTCTCAGGGGTCTGTGCTGGGACCACAACTTTTTACAATATACATTAATGATCTGGAAGAAGGAACTGAAGGCACTGTTGCTAAGTTTGCAGATGATACAAAGATCTGTAGAGGATCAGGTAGTATTGAGGAAGCAAGGGGCTTGCACAAGGATTTGGACAAGCTAGGAGAGTGGGCAATGAAGTGGCAAATGAAATACAATGTGGAAAAGTATGAGGTTATGCATTTTGGAAGGAATTTTGGAAGGGGGAATTTAGGCATAGTCTATTTTCTGAATGGGGAAAGCTTAGGAAATCGGAAGCACAAAGGGACTTGGGAGTCCTTGTTCATGATTCTCTTAAGGTTAACGCGCAGGTCCAGTCGGCAGTTAAGAAGGCAAATGCAATGCTAGCATTATGTCAAGAGGGCTAGAATACAGGACCAGGGGTGACTTCTGGGGCTGTATAAAGCTCTGGTCAGACCCCATTTGGAGTATTGTTAGCAGTATTGGACCCCGTATCTAAGGAAGGATGTGCTGGCCTCAGGAACAGTCCAGAGGAGGTTCACAAGAATGATCCCTGGATTGAAGAACTTGTCATATGAGGAATGGTTGAGGACTCTGGGTCTGTACTCGTTGGAGTTTAGAAGGATGAGGGGGGATCTTATTGAAACTTACAGGATACTGCGAGGCCTGGATAGAGTGGACGTGGAGAGGATGTTTCCACTTGTAGGAAAAACTAGAAGCAGAGGACACCATCTCAGACTAAAGGCATGATCCTTTAAAACAGAAATGAGGAAGAATATTTCAGCCAGAGGGTGGTGAATCTGTGGAAGGCTGTGGAGGCCAAATCACTGAGTGTCTAAGACAGAGAAAGATAGGTTCTTGATTTATTTATTTGTTTTTTAAAATTTAGAGTACCCAATTCTTTTTTCCAATGAAAGGGCAATTTAACGTGGCCAATCCACCTAACCTACACATCTTAAGGTTGTGGGGTTGAAACCCACGCAGACACAGGGAGAATGTGCAAACTCCTAACAGACAGTGACCCAGGACCGGGATTCGAACCCAGGTCCTCAGCGCCGTAGGCAGCAATGCTAACCACTGTGTCACCGTGCTGCCCGGTTCTTGATTAATAAGGTGATCAGGGGTATGGGGAGAAGGCAGGAGAATGGGATTGAGAAAATATCAGCCATGATTGAATGGCAGAGCAAACTCGATGGGCAGAATGGCCTAATTCTGCTCTATGTCTTATGGTCTTATAGAATGCTGCTGACTCACTTCTAAATCTCACGGCCGTGTCCTAGCATCTGCATCAACTCTGGGATAATCTTATCCAGAGGCTCGGTATCTGACTGGCACTCAAAGAGTCTTGGGATCCAGCAGACCGTTGTCTGCTGACTCCTTTGGATGTTCCTGCCTCCACCTGATGTGAATCAGCAACTGTGTGGTGCTCATCAGATTGTGCCCCAGAAGCCTGTACCCACCAAGGTGTGTCTCTGTGCTGGCGGAAGGTGTGTACCGGGGTACAGTGAAAACTATTGTTCTGTGTACAGTCCAGGCAGATCGTTCTATGCATGAAAAATCATTGGACATACGATAAATGCAATGTGAGTACATAGGCTGAGGAAGGAGCTGCGCTCCGAAACCTAGTGATTCGAAACAAACCTGTTGAACTTTAACCTGGTGTTGTAAGACTTCTTACTGTACATAGACATAGACATCGGGTGAAACATAAGGAATGTAGTGCTACAACAGTAGAGAAGATGCGTAGAGAGATCAGTTCAGTCCATAAGAGGGTTATTCAGAAATCCGGTAACAGCGGGGAAGAAGCTGGTTTTGAATGTTAGTGCACGTTCTCAGACTTTTGCATCTCCTGCTCGATGGAAGGGGTTGGAAGAATGAGTAACCCAGGTGGGAGGGGCCTATGATTATGCTGCCCGCTTTCCCAAGGCAGCGGGAGACGCAGACAGCGTGAATGGATGGGAGGTGGGTTTGCGTGATGGACTGGGCTGTGTTCACGACTCTTTGCAATTTCTTATAGTGTTAGGCTGAGCAATTGCCAAACTAGGCTGATATGCAGCCAGATAGGATGCATTCAATGGTGCATCTGTAAAAAATGTTCAGAATCATTGCGGGCATGCTGAATTTCCTTAGTTTCCTGAGGAAGTATAGCACTGTTGTGCTTTGTTGGTAGAAGCGTTGACGTGCGTGGACCAGGGCAGACTGTTGGTGATGTGCACATCTAGGAATTTGAAGCTGTCAACCTTCCTCACCTTGGCATCATTGATGCAGACAGAGGTATATACACTTAGCTTTCTGAAGTCGATGACCAGCTCCTTAGTTTTGCTGACATTAAGGGGGAAGATTGTTGTTGTTGCACCATGCCACTAGGTTCTCTATCTCTGACTCATTGTTGTTTGTGATCCAACTCTCTACGAACGTTCATCAGCAAACGCATAGATGGAGTTGGAGCCGAATTTTGCCACACAGTCGTGTGTATGAAAGCAGTATAGTGGGGGGCTAAGTACACAGCCTTGCGGGGCCCTGGTATTGAGGATTATCATGGAGGTGGTGTCATTGTTTATCCTCACTGATTGTGGTCTCTGGGTCAGGAAGTTGAGGATCCGGTTGCAGAGGGCGTAGTCAAGTCGTAGGTTTTGGAGTTTTTCTATGAGCTTTGCTAGGATTATGGTGTTGAAGGTGGAGCTGTAGTCAATGAATAGGAGTCCTTGTTGTCGAGATGCTCCAGGGAGGAGTATAGGACCAGGGAGGTAGCGTCTGCTGTAACCTAATTGTGGCAGGATGCGAACTGCAATGGATCAAGGCATTCTAGAAGAATGGAGTTGATGTGTCTCATGACTAACCCCTCCAAGCCCTTCATAATAATAAATGCCAAGGCCACCGGACAGTTGTCATTTAAAAAAAAAAAAAATTTTTTATTAAAATTTTAACAAAACATAAACATCTCAACTCTATTAAAAAAACAACCGCGGAAACACCCCAAGAACAATACCCACCCAACTTCAACTACAAACAAAAGAAAAAAAACAAAAGAACACCCAACAACAAAAGGGAAAGAGAGAACACCCGCCACATCCCACAAACCCATGTACACAGTTCTCCCTCCCACCGATCCAAACCCCGCCCCCCCCCCCCCCCCCCCCCCCCCCCCCCCCCCCCCCCCCCCCGGGTTGCTGCTGCTGCCGCCGGCCTATTTCTCTATCGTTCCACCAGGAAGTCCAGGAAAGGCTGCCACCGCCTAAAGAACCCTTGTACTGATCCCCTAAGGGCAAATTTCACCTTCTCCAAATTAATGAACTCCGCCATATCACTGATCCAGGCCTCCACGCTTGGGGGCCTCGCATCCTTCCATTGGAGCAAGATCCTCCGCCGGGCTACTAGGGACACAAAGGCCAGAACACCGGCCTCTTTCGCCTCCTGCACTCCCGGCTCCACTGCAACCCCAAAAATTGTGAGTCCCCAGCCTGGCTTGACCCTGGATCCCACCACCCTCGACACCGTCCTTGCTACCACCTTCCAAAACTCCCCCAGCGCTGGGCACGCCCAAAACATATGGGCGTGGTTCACTGGGCTCCCCGAACACCTAGCACACCTGTCCTCGCCCCCAAAAAACCTACTCATCCTCGTCCCAGTCATGTGGGCCCTATGCAGCACCTTGAACTGCATGAGGCTAAGCCTCGCACAGGAAGAGGAGGAATTCACTCTCTCCAGAGCATCCGCCCACGTCCCCTCCTCAATCTCCTCACCCAGCTCCTCTTCCCATTTACCCTTCAGTTCCTCCACCGAAGCCTCGTCTACCTCCTGCATTACCCGGTATATGTCTGAAATCCTCCCTCCTCCAACCCACACTCCCGAGAGCAACTGATCCCGCACCCCTCGGGGGGGCAGCAAGGGGAACCCCTCCACCTGCTGCCTGGCAAACGCCCTCACCTGCATGTATCTAAACATGTTCCCCGGGGGGAGCCCAAACTTCCCCTCTAACTCCCCCAAGCTCGCGAACCTCCCCTCCACAAACAGGTCCCTTAACCTCCTACCCCCTACCCTGTGCCAGCCCAGAAATCCGCCATCAATGCTCCCTGGGACAAACCGATGGCTCCCCCGTATCGAAGCCTCTATCGAGCCCCCCACTTCTCCCCTATGCGTTCTCCATTGCCCCCAAATTTTGAGGGTAGCCGCCACCACCGGGCTCGTGGTATACCTCGTTGGAGGGAGCGGCAACGGCGTCGTTACCAGCGCCTCCAGGCTCGTGCCCACACATGACGCCGCCTCCATCCTCTTCCATGCTGCCCCTTCCTCGTCCATTAACCACTTACGCACCATCGCTGTGTTGGCAGCCCAATAGTACCCACAGAGGTTGGGCAACGCCAGCCCCCCCCCCCCATCCCTGCCCCGTTCCAGGAACACTCTTCTCACCCTCGGAGTCCCATGCGCCCACACAAATCCCATGATACTCCTGTTGACCCTCCTAAAAAAGGACTTCGGGATAAGGATGGGGAGGCACTGGAACAGGAACAAAAACCTCGGGAGCACCGTCATCTTAACGGACTGCACCCTCCCCGCCAGTGACAGTGGTAACATATCCCACCTCTTAAACTCCTCCTCCATCTGCTCCACCAACCTTGTGAGGTTGAGCTTGTGCAGGGCCCCCCAGCTCCCCGCCACCTGGACCCCATTGTACCTGAAGCTCTTCCTGCCTGCTTCAGTGGGAGCCTACCAATCCCCTCCTCTTGATCCCCCGGATGCACCACAAACAACTCACTCTTGCCCAGGTTCAACTTATACCCAGAGAAACCCTCGAATTCACTAAGAATCCTCATCACCTCCGGCATCCCCCCCACCGGGTCCGTCACACACAGCAACAGGTTGTCCGCGTACAGCGACACTCGATGCTCCTCCCCACCCCGCACCAGGCCCCTCCAGTTCCCTGACCCCCTCAATGCCATGGCCAGGGGCTCAATCGCCAACGTGAAGAGCAAGGGGGACAGGGGGCACCCCTGTCTCATCCCCCGGTACAGCCGAAAGTACTCCGACCGCCTCCTATTTGTGGCTACACTCGCCATCGGGGCCTCGTAGAGCAGCCTCACCCACCGGATAAACCCCATCCCAACCCAAACCTCTCCAAACACCTCCCACAGATACTCCCACTCAATCCTATCAAAGGCCTTCTCCGCATCTAATGCCACCACTATCTCTGCCTCCCCTTCCATGGCCGGCATCATAATGACATTGAGGAGCCTTCGCACGTTCGTATTCAACTGCCTTCCCTTCACAAACCCCATCTGGTCCTCATGAATGACCCCGGGCACGCAATCCTCTATTCTAGTGGCCAGGATCTTTGCCAGCAGCTTAGCGTCGGCGTTTAGCAGCGAAATCGGCCTATATGACCCGCACTGCAGAGGGTCCTTGTTCCGCTTCAGGATCAAGGAAATCAGCGCCCGTGACATAGTTGGGGGCAAAGCCCCCCCCTCCCTTGCCTCGTTAAAGGTCTGGACCAACAGGGGGCCCAACAGGTCCAAATACCTTTTATAAAATTCCACCGGAAACCCGTCTGGCCCCGGCGCCTTCCCCGACTGCATGCTCCCTATCCCTTTGACCACCTCCTCCAGCTCGATCGGCGCCCCCAGTCTCTCCACCTGCTCCTCCTCCACTCTCGGGAATCGCAGCTTGTCCAAGAAACGCCCCATTCCAGCCCCCTCCACCGGGGGTTCCGACCGGTATAGCTCCCCATAGAAGTCTCTGAAGACCCCATTAACATCTACACCCCTCCGCACCACCTTCCCAGTCTTATCCGTCACTACCCCAATCTCCCTGGCCGCGTCCCGCTTTCGGAGCTGGTGTGCCAGCATCCTGCTCGCCTTCTCCCCATATTCATAAACCGCCCCCTGTGCTTTCCTCCACTGAGCTTCCACCTTTCTGGTAGTCAATAGGTCGAATCTGGCCTGAAGGCTACGCCTCTCCCCCAGCAATCCCTCCTCTGGAGCGTCCGCATATCTCCAATCCACCCGCACCATCTCCCCTATCAGTCTCTCCCTCGCCCTCTGCTCCCCCCTCTCCCTATGGGTTCGGATGGAGATCAATTCCCCCCTCATCACCGCCTTCAAGACCGTCCCCACTCGGACCACCCCGTTGTCATTGGCCTCAAGGTACCTCTCGATACACCCCCGAACCCACTCGGCCACCTCCTCATCTGCCAGCAGCCCCACCTCCAAGCGCCAGAGCGGACGTTGGTCCCTCTCTTCCCCCAGCCCGAGTTCCACCCAGTGCGGGGCATGATCTGAAATGGCAATGGCGGAGTATTCCACATCCTCCACCCTCGAAACCAACCCCCCGCTCAGGACAAAAAAAAATCAATCCTCGAGTAGGCCTTATGCACGTGGGAGAAAAACGAGTATTCCCTGGCCCTTGGCCTCGCAAACCTCCAGGGATCCACCCCCCCCATCTGGTCCATAAATCCCCTCAACACCTTAGCCGCCGCCGGCCTCCTACCCGTCCGGGACTTGGATCAATCCAATGGGGGATCCAGTACCGTGTTGAAGTCCCCCCCCATGATCAGGCCCCCCACATCCAGGTCCGGAATGCGGCCCAACATACGCCGCATAAACCCCGCATCGTCCCAATTTGGGGCGTAAACATTCACCAACACCACCCGCTCCCCCTGCAGCTTACCACTCACCATCACGTATCTCCCGCCACTGTCAGCCACCGCATTTAACACCTCAAACGACACCTTCTTCCCCACCAGGATCGCCACCCCCCTACTCTTCTCATCCAGGCCTGAGTGAAATACTTGGCCCACCCATCCCTTCCTCAGCCGAACCTGGTCCACCAGTCTCAGGTGTGTCTCCTGGAGCATGGCCACATCCGCCTTCAGTCCCTTCAGGTGCGCAAATACCCGGGCCCGTTTGACCGGCCCATTCAGCCTCCTCACATTCCAGGTTATCAGCCGTATCAGAGGGCTCCCTGCCCCCTCCCCTGCCGATTAGCCATACCCCATCCCTTGCCCACCACTGGCCAGCGTCCCCCGCTCTGCCAGTTTCCCACGGTGGCAACTCCCCCCCTCCAGCACCCCCTGCGTCCTCCAGGTCCTTCCTGACCGTTTCAGCAGCAACCCGGTACCCACCTCCCCCCAGGCTAGGACCCCTCCTAGCCGCGCCCCTCCCTCCATAGCACTCCCGTGAGCCAGCTAACTTCTGCTGACCCCGGCGACTCCCGCCCTACCTCCGACTCCACCCCACGTGGGACTACCCCTCCTCCATCGTGCCCGTCAATGGTTCTCCCCCCCCCCCCGCTCTTGCGCGGGAAAAGAAAACAGCCAGCAACGACCCGCGCTTCTCAGCCCCAATCCCGCCCCCACCATCTCCCAGCGCGGGAAACCCGCAGAAAGCCCGCGCTTTCGCCCTGCCCGGCCCCGCCTCCTCCAGGGCGACTCCCATTGTCAGTCCCCCAGACCAGCTCCCCGAGCTCCCCGTTTACCCCCCTGCCCGAACCCATCCACCAGACCCCTACAGAAAAACCCATATAGAAAAGACAAATCGACATCACCCCAACCACCCTCACGCCAACCCACATCTTACAATAAACCAAGCAAATACAAATACAGTATTATACAGCATCCCCCATCTTAGACCCTCAGTTTGAGTCCAATTTCTCGGCCTGCACAAAGGCCCACGCCTCCTCCGGGGACTCAAAATAATGGTGCAGATCCTTATAGGTGACCCACAGACGCGCCGGCTGCAACATGCCGAACTTCACACTCCGTCTATGGAGCACCGCCTTCGTCCGGTTAAACCCGGCCCTCCGCCTCGCCACCTCCTAACTCCAGTCCTGGAAGATCCGCACCTCCGTGTTCTCCCATTTGCTGCTCCGCTCCTTCTTGGTCCACCGGAGCGCACACTCACGATCCACGAACCGATAAAACCGCACCAACACCGCCCGCGGCGGCTTGTTCGGCTTGGGCCTCCTAGCCAGAATTCTGTGGGCCCCCTCTAACTCCAGGGGCCCCTGGAAGAACCCAGCCCCCATCAGCGAGTTTAACATAACCGCCACATAGGCCGCTAGGTCCGACCCCTCCTGCCCCTCCGTGAGGCCCAGGATCCGCAAATTCTTCCTCCTCGACCGGTTGTCCAGCTCCTCGACCCGCTCCTGCCATCTTTTAAGGAGCGCCTCGTGCATCTCCACCTTCCCCGCCACGGCCACGACCTCATCCTCCCTTTCGGAGGCCTGCTGCTTCAGCTCCCGGATCGCAACCCCCTGGGCTGTCTGGGTCTCCATCAGCTCCCTGTTGGTTACCTTCAGCGACTCCAGCAGCTCCAACTTAAGCTCCTGGAAGCAGCGCAGCAGAGTCGCCTGCTGCTCCTGAGCCCACTGCCTCAGCTCCTCAAGGCCTCCGCCAGCCGCCATTTTGTCTTCCTTACCCCGCTTTTTCAGGGGTGCTTTCTCCGGTTTTCTCCTTACCCCACTCCTGGTCCGGACCAGAGGACCATTGGGGTCGACTCCTGTCCTCTTCCCATGTCGGGATTTGCCGACACAGCTCCTTTGGGGGCCCTGAAAAGAGCCCCAAAGTCCGTTTTCAGCGGGAGCTGCCGAATGTGCGGCTTAGCTCCTCATTGCCGCCACCGGAAGTCCCGGACAGTCGTCACTGAGGCACGTTGCCTGGTTCTTCTTTGGCACCTTTATGAAGGTGGTCTTCTTGAAGCAGGTGGGAACCTTGGAACGGAGTAGGGAAAGGTTGAAGATGTCTGTGAACACACACCACTTGTTGGCCTTGTGCAGTATCCGAGTGCACAACCAGGGACTCAGTCAGGAACCATTGCTTTCTGTGGGTACACTTTCAAGAAGGCTGATCTGACTTCTGAGACTGTGATGGTCGGAATGGTCCTCTGTCCTCCTTGGGTGGACAGGATGACCCATCTCGGATTGATGACATCCAGAAGCCTGTCCCAGTCTGTATCCGCAAAGCAAGGAGCAGGTCTGTGCGCTGCCATGCTTGGGTTTTGACTGGAAGAGTGGTGATGGAGTGTTTAAAAGTGGCGAGACACTGATACGCGGGTCTGGCCAATCAGAAGGTAAAACAGCCTGTAAATACGAGATGCTTGTGGGGGCTCATTTTTGGCAGAAAGTACCATTGAATACGGGCTACAATCTCGCTAACATGGCCGTTGAGAAACACCCCACCAATTGCGCCCAAAAGGACATGTAGAAATGTTTCTGTTCACTTGTGATTTTGTTTGAATGATATCTTGAAGTGGTTATAAGTAGTTGTTTTTTCTGTGATCTCTTTTGTCAATATCTTAATATTTGTTTGGACAAGATTATGAGATGTAAAATTTTGTTCTTGATATTTTCTAAATGGGTGTTTTTTCCCAACAAATCCCCTTTGCCATTATTATTATATTCTTCTTTGGTTATGAACATTATACGCACTGTATAAATGGATATGGAAGGCATGGAGGCGGCATTGAGTTGGCATGAAAAGTATGAGAGGCCATGAGGGGTGACTGGAGGGTCATGGGTATGACCTTTTAAATCCTGAATCCACACTATGGTTCTCAACTTCTCTGAGGGCCTGAGTCATAAAGAAGCAGACCCACCTCCAAGAAAATTGTAAGGAGCTAGGAGACAGCTATCCCCTGTTGGGAATCCAGGATGCGAGCTCGCTACCCAGTCCATTATCCCATGCCGGTCAAAATTTCCAATGCTGGGAATGGGTATGGTAATCCTGGAATCAGATCCTAACTGCCATTTTTAAATGGCTATGAGTTGTTCTGATTCCAAGAAAATCTGGCCTCATATTTCTGCCATAACTGACGTTAAATCACAACACGCTTCCTATAGTTTTTCATTTGTTCAAAAAACATAACAGAATATGGAAAATAACTGATATTTTTGCATATAGACAATGGTCAAGGCACCCTGGAAGTAGCAAGAACTCCAAAAATGATCGTTAAAGTGGGTAAAGTTACTTGAAAATCTTTGTCTATAATTGTTTTAGTCCTTAATTGAAGGCAGTATGCTCAGAACTGTACACAACATTTTAAATGTTGCCTTTCCAATAAGTTTATGCAAGTTAATTAACCATTGATGCTGCATCTGGGGAAGATTTCAACACATGGGTACAGTGTTGAATTGATTTTTGAGTATCGGCTTTGTTCTGCTTGCCCAGGGTTGTTGGTTCTATACTGGGGCTAGGGGAGGATGTACACTTGGGAAGGAGAAATGTGTGGGAGAAAACAATATCCACATGGTTTGGTCTAGCGAAAAAGATCCTGGATATTTTTCTCATGTAATCTTCAGATCACAACAGTAGTTGCATTGTGTCCTCCTATTGTACTTTTATGAGTTCAGCTTCCTCATCCATACACTGCCACTTAGTGACTTTGTATTGGAACTGCAAGGCATCTCTGATGGTCAAAACACAGCATCCAATGCTATTATGGGTGTTAACTAAATAATAAGTAAAGTAAGGGTGGCACGGTGGCGCAGTGATTAACGGCGTTGAGGACGTGGGTTCGATCCCAGCCCCAGGTCCCTGCACATGTGGAGTTTTCTACATTCTTCCCGTGTCTGCGTGGGTCTCACTCCCTCAACCGAAAGATGTGCAGGGTAGGTGATTGGCCACACTAAATTGCCCCTTAATTTAAAAAAAAGTATTGAAAAAAAATAAAGTCGCCTTAGTCCCAGATGGCCATAGGATGCTTTCCCCAAAAAGGGAGAGCGCTGACTGGTGGTGATTTAACCAGAGGGTCACCACACCTCAGCAAGGGAAAATGTTGAGAAGTCATGAATAACCTCAGCCAGTACAATGGCAGCACAGTAGCACCAGGGTCCCAGGTTCGATTCCCCGCTGGGTCACTGTCTGTGTGGAGTGTGCACGTTCTCCCCGTGTCTGCATGTGTTTCCTCCGGGTGCTCCGGTTTCCTCCCACAGTCCAAAGACGTGCAGGTTAGGTGGATTGGCCATGCTAAATTGCCCTTAGTGCCCAAAAAGGTTAGGAGGGGTTATTGGGTTACGAGGATAGGGTGGAAGTGAGGGCTTAAGTGGGTCAGTGCAGACTCGATGGGCTGAATGGCCTCCTTCTGCACTGTATGTTCTGTATTCTATATACAGGAATTAAACCCACGCCATTGGCTTCATTCTGCATTACAAATCAGCTGGCCGGCCAACTGAGCTAAACCAGCACCCACTGCAAATGACAATCATGGTGTCACCTGTTGATAGAACAAATACTCCAGTTAAATGTTAACATGGATTCTGCCAGCGAACCTGCCGTAGATGATTTTAAAGCATTTTGAATGCAACCCTCCCAGCATTTTTAATATGGCATATGCATTACGAAAACACTTTCTTCCATATCAATTCTGAATATCACACAGATCAGATGTTCAGAGGAAAATTTTGAAGCAAGTGTTGCTAAAGAAGCAAAACAGCTGCAAAATTAGTATATTAAAAAGTGAAATTTGAAAAAACAGTAGTTAGTCAAATAAATTATAATTAGCAATGTCATGATCTGAAGCAGATAGCATTGCAGATTTATTCATATGTAAGCAACATTAAAGGTGTGCATAGAATTGGCAGCTTATTTTCTCCATTCTTATACATTATTCTCAATTGTGTATGTGTATTACCTTTTCATATGCATATTGTGTGCGCAGCAGCAAAGGCAATCTTTCGATAAACACTTTCATACAGGGAGCTTTATTCAATCCAACAATAGCCTGTGTTCGGAGAGCCATTCGACAGGATGCTAAAATGTGGTTCTGTGAGATCCACTCTGGGCAACATCTGATTAAAAGGACATCCTAGCAGGAAGGGAAACATATTCAGAAAATTTACAATTCATTCCAAAACAAGATTTTAGCCCCAAGTGAGTATTAACATAACTAACACTTTTATATAGATCCATAGTAAACCACAATAGATATATATTTAAATAAACCTTTCTTTTCTATTATAATAGTGAATTTTGCCTTGTCGTTCCTCACCCCATAGAAGTCAGATCACTGCATAACCATTTCATCTATCTTCCAATCGAAAGGATATCTGCTAATCTCCCTCTCAGGTCCAACAGTCATCCTCTGTTCAACAGAAGTGTTATTATATCTCTTCCCCTCAAATCACTTCATTCTCTTTGCCTCTCCAACTCCAGACTAACAAGGAGTCTCTCAATCTCTCACTTTCCCTTCCCACTCTCATTTAGAGTAATCGTACTATTTGCGACTACAACTGATCTCCTTTCATTAATTGGAGTGTTTCTCTCAATCCCCACCACCCTCTGAAGAGTCTGTCTGTCTGTCTGTTGCTCTTCTTTCCCTCACACCTTCCTTTCTCTTCTATGCACAAGGGTATCAAGGCCATTGATGGTAATATGAAAAGGCATTGGGTTGAAAGCAGGCAGATGGAGATGTAAATTACAACACCATGTCGTTGGAGGCGTGCATGTCCCCACCCTCACCAAGATTTTACAAGTGGCAGGGAAGGGGTCGGGTGAGTCACTGAGGCCTTTAAGTGGACAATTAATACCCAATTAAGGGCCTCATCCCACGATTGCTCTGATTTAATGGGCAGCGGGAGGCGTGATGCCTCTTGCTGCACTCCCCCGGTGCCAATCGAAAACTCTTCCCCTCAGTTCTGCCTTATTACATCTACCCCCAATGTCTGCTCACTCCAGCTGCCTCTCCGGATCAAACCGGATTGCCTTCTGAACTCATGCGCCCCCTGAGCCCGGTTCAGGACCCAGGAATCTTAGATAAAATTGTCCTTCTTTCCGGCTACAGAAAAGAAAGGAAACAGCAACAGCAGCCTCCAGGCATTTGTAGCCACCAGCAGGAGCAATCAGAAAACACAACCTGCAAATATTTGAGTTTATTGACAGTATCAAAATACAAAGGACAATACAATGAGGACACAAATCACTTGGCACCCAGTAACCTCCCCCCCCCCCCCCCCCACCCCCCCACGGCATGCACAATACTGGAGGATAGCCTGTAGGCCCCTCAGACGCACAACTCCCTCCTACCCCGGCGTCCCCCCAAGCACTGGGGCAGCACTTCTACACACCTCCTTAGCAGCCACTGTGCTAGCTTCCCATTTTTAAATGGAACCTGCATGGGCCGGTTAGATCGTGAACCGATTTGCGCCCACGCAAATCCCGATTTTGGCCTCTCCCGTGATTTAACCGGCGTGCCCAGATCCGCAACACGGCTGTTAAATCACGCCCAAAGTTTTGGATCTAAATTACCCTGCTACAGGTCCTGTAGGAGGATGATTTATATCTGAAACGTTAACTCTGTTTCACTCTCCACAGATGCTGCCAGACCTGCTGAGTTTATCCAGCATTTTCTGGCTTTATTTCAGATTTCCAGTATACAGAGTATCTTGCTTATATATAACTGCAACAAATTAACTCGTCATTTACCTTATTCAGAATCACAGAAAAGTATAGTTCAGAAATTGCCCTTCGGCCAATCGAGTCTGCACCGCCGCATGAAAGACACCTGATCTGCCAATCCTAATCCCATTTGCCAGCATTTAGCCCATAGCCTTGCATGTTAAGATGTGCCAAGTGCTCATTCAGGTACTTTTTAAAGGATTGAGGCAACCTGTCTCTACCACTGTCCCAGACATTGCATTCCAGACTGTCACCACTCTCTGGGTACAGTAAGAAGTCTCACAACACCAGCTTAAAGTCCAACAGGTTTGTTTCGAATCACTAGCTTTCAGAGCAGTGCGCCTTCCTCAGGTGATTGAAGAGGTGGGTTCCAGAAACAATGTGGGTAAACCCATTTTTCCTCAAATTCCCCCTGAACCTCCCGCCCCTCACCTTGAACTTGTGTCCACTCGTAACCGAACCTTCAACTAAGGGGAACAGCTGTTCTCTAACCATCCTGTCCATGCCCCTCATCATCTTGTACACCTCGATCAGGTGCCCCTCAAGTCTTCTCTGCTCCAGTGAAAACAACCCAAGCCTATCCAACCTCTCTTCAGAGTGTGGTGAATGTATAACATAAATTCATACTGTATATCACTGTGTCCCTGTGGGCTCCATCTGTGAGCCGTTGCGCGGCTCTGCCCACAGGGGGAGATGAGGAGCATGTACAGGGCTCCGCCTTTGGCTCCGCCCACAACCGGAAGTATAAAGTGCTGCGGTCTTGCGAGCCTGCCTTCAGTTCAGCTAGTTGCAGGCAGGCTCAGTTGTAAGTCGATTAAAGCCACAGTTTACTTCAACTCGTGTCTCTGAGTGAATTGATGGTCGCATCACAGAGCTAAAATGTTCCATCCCAGGCAACATTCTGGTGAATCGCCTGTGCACCCCCTCCAGTGCGATTACATTCCTCCAATAATGTGGCAGCCAAAACTGCACAGTACTCCAGCTGTGGCCTCACCAATGTTCTATATGACTCCAACATGACTTCCTTGCTTTTGTAATCTATGCCACGATTGATAAAGGCAAGCATACCTGTTGTCTGTGACCTTTGCTGTGTGAAAATTAGCTGCCAGATTTCCCTACATTAGAACAATGAATACATTTTTAAAAGTACCTGGGATGTCATGAGAAGGGCTGGACAAAATAAAGCTCCTTTTTTCTTATGTTACTTCTGATTGTTTATGTGAAGTTTCACAAGAAGGTACCACTTGTCATACTTCTCGGTTTAATGATTTCAGAAATGACCAACTGACCTTTGATCTGCTGGAACAAGCTGCTACTCCAATATCTGGAATCCAGGCTAAGCCAACTACTGAACCTAAACCAGTCACCACTGTTTGTAGAACTGAACCATCCTGAGAAGTAAACATAAAAAAGACAGTTACAAATATTAATTTGTAACAATCCATATGCTTAATTCAGATAAATATAAAACTTCCAATAAAAAATGAAGGATGCGATTTGATGGAAACATTTCTAAGTGGCGGGTTTGGCGGGGTGTTTCTCGTTGACGTTTTCAGTAAGATTGACAATAACCAGATGTAGTAATTTTTTTAGGCCTTGGGGTGTTCCTCAGTCTGGCCCACACTTGGAAATGTTTTCAGCAATGTGGAGCTAAACTTGCCAGTGAGACCAACTCCTCAGAGATTGGGCTGCCATTTTGAAAAAGTGCCCCAATCCCTAAGTGAGCTTGGGGGTCCCCCACACTCCTCACCCACGGGCAATGTCACCCCCTGCCACACACACATGGGCATTACCCCACAACTCCCCAAGTGAGGACACCTCGCTATGGAGTCACTGAGCGGCCCCCCTTTTCAGGCATTCCCATCCCCACTTTAGGACCCCACCTTCACCCCCCAACCTTTAGGAAGTCTCCTTCATACCCACTCCACCAACCCTCCCTCGCCCTCCCCCTTTCATGGTAATGGCCCCGTCACAGTCTGTGGCAGTGTCACCCTGGCAAGGTAACCCTGAGTGCCCGTGCCAGCGTGGCTGTGTCAGCGTGGCAATGCCAAAGTGTCAGCCTGGTAGTGCCAAGGTGCCCATGTGCCAGAGGGAGAGCCAGGTTTCCACCCTGCCCTGTCCTTGACCACACAGGGGTGTCCAATGGCCTGGGAGGACCCCCCCACCTCCCCAGGTGACATTACATGTTTGTGGTCCAGTGCTAAACGACACCATGTTGAGGTCTCTCAGACGCAGGCGGTTCCTGGGCGCCAGGAGAGTCGGGCGTCGACATATTTAAATGAGCCTGGTTGTGTCACCAAGTCGGGCGCGACAAGACTGTTTAAACGTGCCCGAAAAAACAAAGAAAGGGCTCTTAAAATTTAAATCACGTTGACATTCTTGCTTCTATTTCTTAAGATCTATGACAGGAAGTGACACAATAAACCTGATTTGCTACTTTAAAGGACATGAACTTGTCGACATCAGTAACATTTTATTTCTTACTTGTTTAAGCTTCCTAACCCTCACCATGTCTCCTTTTTGTATGTAATCCTCAAGATATTAATTTAAGGTTTAGGGTATACAATAAAAACTCTTACCTGCAGAGACCAGATATTTATCAACCCCCCAATTCCTCCCGATAGGAGTGCTAACCCGTCAGAATTGAAGGATACCAACATCACTGCAGTTATATGAGCGTTGAGGCGAAACACACACTTGGCTCTTCCTCTGAACTGAAACTTCCCCTAAACCAAATGAAATATTTGGTTAGAAAGTACGTCTTGCTACAGAGAATATAATCTTTATTATAATTGTCACAAGTACCCTTACATTAACACTGCAATGAAGTTACTGTGAAAAGCCCCTAGTCACCACATTCCGGCGCCTGTTCGAGTACACTGAGGAAGAATTCAGAATGTTCAATTCCCCTTAAATGAGGTCTTTCGAGGGCAGCATGGTGGCGCAGTGGGTTAGCCCTGCAGCCTCACGGTGCCGAGGTCCCAGGTTCGATCCCGGCTCTGGGTCACTGTCTGTGTGGAGTTTGCACATTCTCCCCGTGTTTGCGTGGGTTTTGCCCCCTCAACCCAAAGATGTGCAAGATAGGTGGATTGAACACGCTAAATTGTTCCTTGATTGGAAAACAATTAATTGGGTACACTAAATATATTAGAAAAAAAATGAAAAAAAAAAAAAATTAGGTCTTTGGGGAGTAAACCGGAGCACCCGGAGGAAACCCACGCAGACATGGGGAGAAAGTGCAGACTCCGGACAGACAGTGACCCAAGTGGGAATCAATAGTGCTAACTACTGTGCTACCGTGATCAAATCATGGAAATACAGATGTATGTGTATGCACCTGCATGCTAGGTGTCAGCTGTGGCACAGTGGTAGCACTCTTGCCTCTGGGTCAGAAGGTTGGGGTTGTTGCTGGACTAGTTATACTTTAGGGACCCAAGTTCGAATCCCACCACGGCAGGTGATGATATTTGAATTAAATAAAAATCTGGAATTAAAAGTCGACTGATGGTCATAAATCCATTGCCGATTTAAAACCCATCTAATTCACTGATGTCCCTTCGGGAAGGAAATCTGTGGTTCTGACATGGTCTGGCCTACATGTGACTTAGACCCACAACAATTATGGTTGACTCAGAAATGCCATCTATACAAGCCACTCAGTTTAAGGGCAATTAGAGAATGGAAACAAATGCTGGCCCAGTCAGCAATGCCTACATCCAATGAACAAATTTTTTAAAAAGTTCCACTCCAGGACTTGAGTACAAGAATAAGGCTGAATTTTCACCTGAGATGCAGATAGGAGTTATTAAATTATTCTGGCGAGGTGCAACTGCCTCGGAAGAAAGGAGGTAGTCCACAAGTTTGGGATTTTTATCCCGGGGTTGGGTGGGGGGGCAGCGGTGTTTGTGGTGGTGGGGGCATGTACTAATTGTTTCAGGGAACTGTTTGGAAGCAGCCACATGGGTTGCTGGGTGCAGAGACAAGCTGTTTAAAAATTCTGCCTTTGTACTCCAGGATTTTTTCCCAGTCGCAATAAAAACAAATAGAAAACAACTCTCTAACCCTCACCTCTCACACTCCCCATGCCCTCTTTATGCCAACTCATGCCTTCCACACACCCCAAATGGCCTCTCATGCCCTCTACTGTGCACTCCTTCTGGCAGCATGCTCCCATGTTACCTCAGACAAGAACATAAGAACATAAGAACTAGGAGCAGGAGTAGGCCATCTGGCCCCTCGAGCCTGCTCCGCCATTCAATTAGATCATGGCTGATCTTTTGTGGACTCAGCTCCACTTTCCGGCCCGAACACCATAACCCTTAATCCCTTTATTCTTCAAAAAACTATCTATCTTTACCTTAAAAACATGTAATGAAGGAGCCTCAACTGCTTCACTGGGAAAGGAATTCCATAGATTCACAACCCTTTGGGTGAAGAAGTTCCTCCTAAACTCAGTCCTAAATCTACTTCCCCTTATTTTGAGGCTATGCCCCCTAGTTCTGCTGTCACCCGCCAGTGGAAACAACCTGCCCGCATCTATCCTATCTATTCCCTTCATAATTTTAAATGTTTCTATAAGATCCCCCCTCATCCTTCTAAATTCCAACGAGTACAGTCCCAGTCTACTCAACCTCTCCTCATAATCCAACCCCTTCAGCTCTGGGATTAACCTAGTGAATCTCCTCTGCACACCCTCCAGCGCCAGTACGTCCTTTCTCAAGTAAGGAGACCAAAACTGAACACAATACTCCAGGTGTGGCCGCACTAACATCTTATACAATTGCAACATAACCTCCCTAGTCTTAAACTCCATCCCTCTAGCAATGAAGGACAAAATTCCATTTGCCTTCTTAATCACCTGTTGCACTTGTAAACCAACCTTCTGTGACTCATGCACTAGCACACCCAAGTCTCTCTGAACAGCGGCATGCTTTAATATTTTATCGTTTAAATAATAATCCCGTTTGCTGTTATTCCTACCAAAATGGATAACCTCACATTTGTCAACATTGTATTCCATCTGCCAGACCCGAGCCCATTCACTTAACCAGATCAAGTGTCCCTTAATTTATGCATGAGAGTTGGTCAACCCGATTTTATCCAAAAATTAATTATTTAACTGTTGCCTTGTTTCTAAGGTTGAGATAATCATTGTCACAGATTTTTAAAAATCCATTACTCCTCTTACCTCAGCATGTTTTTCTTGCATATCAGGAGAATGCAGGAGGTTTGGTAATGATATAGCAGTGCCACCTTGTGGTAATGTCCAGACATAGACTAATCCATTCTGACAACCCCTGGGAGGAAAATATCCAATAAGTCATTTTTATATTTAAGGAATTGTTTCATAATAGAAACATGTAAAGATAGTTAGCGAAACCTTGAGAGAACTTGATTTTTTGCACAGTGCAAAATTAATACTTTCCTTAACTCCGTGTATGTTGTGTGTGTGTTGGGGTGAGGGGGTGACAGAAAAGCTATGCAAAATATTCTAAAGTTACAAAAGCAAAATAGTGCAGGTGCTTGAAATTTCTACAGTTGAAATCTGTCCACCTGTCCTTTATGAAAAAACACACAAAAAAACTTTCACCACAGTTCATTTGGCAGTGGTTTGCATGTAAAGTCCTTGAGGCCTCTTAGAAAAAAGTGGTGATTGTTCCTGTCAGAAGGTTCCCAGAGAAGACTGTCAAAGTCATTTGGTGGAATGTCTCATCACCAGAATTTTCAATCACGTGTCAAGATGTAGCTTGGTTGATGGTGAGGTTTCTACCGCCAGATCCTGCCTGCACTCTCACTGACTCTGCATCCAGGGATGTGCAGGTTAGGTTATGGGGTTCCGGGGATAGGGTGGAGTGCTCATTCAAAGAGTCGATGGGCCAAATGGCCTCCTCCTGCACTGTCGGCGTTCTCCAGCTGTGGTGGGAAAGTGATGCAATTGTTTTTGTCACACCAGTGCAAAGACATGTCAATAACTGATTTTTAAAATTCCTTTGCAGGATATGGGCATCGTTGGCTAGGCCAGAATTCATTGCCCATCCCTGTTGTCCTTCAGAAAGTGGCTGCCTTTTTGAACCGCTGCAGCAGTCTCTGAGGTTAGGGAGGGAATTTCAGGATTTTGACCCAGTGACAGTGAAGGAACAGCGATACATTTCCAAGTCAGGATGGTGAGTGATTTGGAGGGGACCTCTAGGTGGTGGGGTTCCCTGGTATCTGCTGCCCTTGTCCTTCTAAATAGTGGTGGTCGAGAGTTTGGACGGTGTTGCCTAAAGAACCTTGGTGAGTTCCTGCAGTGCATCTTGTAGATAGTACCCACAGCTGCCACTGTTCGTTGGTGGTGAAGGGAGTGAATGTTTGTGGAAGGGGGAGCAATCAAGCGGTGTGCTTTGTCCTGGATGGTGTCATGCCTCTTGAGTGCCTTTGGAGCTGCACTCATCCAGTCAAGTAGAGAGTATTCATTACACTCCTGACATGTGCCTTACAGGTGGTAGACAGGCTTTGGGGAGTCAGGAGGGGAGTTACACATTATAGGATTCCTAGCCTTTGACCTGCTCTGGTAGCCACAGTATTTGTACAGCTAGTCCAGTTCAATTTCTGGTCAATGCTAAGCCTCAGGATGTTGATAGTGGAGGATTTAGCGATGGTAATGCCATTAATGTCAAACGGCAATAGTTAGTTTACTCTTGTCGGAGATGGTCATTGCCTAGCACTTGTGTGGTACGAATGTCATTTTCCACTTGACAGTTCAAGGCGGGATGTTGTCCAGGACTTGCTGCATTTGGACATGAACTGCTTCAGATTCCGAGGAATGGTGAATGATACTGAACATCGCGCTGTCATCAGCAAATATCCCCACTTCTGACCTTACTATGGAAGGAAAGCTATAACGCTCTCGAGCTGAGATAATTGACCTCCAAACATCACAACCACTTTCTTCTGTGTCAGGTATGACTTTAACTAATGGAGGGATTTTCCCAATTCTTATTGACTTCAGTTTTGCTGGGACTCCTTGATACTGTACTCTGCCAAATGCTGCCTTGATGCTAAGGGCAGTCACTCTCATCTCACCTCTTGGGTTCAGCTCTTTTGTCCATGCTTAAAACAAGGCTGTAATGAGGTTAGGAGCTCATTGACCCTGACGGAACCCAATCTGAGGTTCGTGAGCAGGTTATTGCTGAGTAAATGCCGCTTGATTGTGCTGTTGATGACTCCTTCCATCACTTTACTGACGATTGAGAGTAGACTGATGGGGCAGTAAATGGCTGGTTAGGATTTGTCCAGTTTCTTGTGTACAGGACATATCTGGGTAGTTTTCCAAATTGCTGGGTAGATGTCAGTGTTGTAGCAGTACTGGAACAGCTTAGCTAGGGGCATGGCAAGTTTTGGGAACAGGTCTTCAGTACTTCTGTCAGAATATTGTCAGGGACCATAGCCTTTACAGCATCCAGTCCTTCAGTCATTTCATGATATCACCTGGACTGAATTGAATTGACTGAAGACTGACATCTGTGATGATGGGGCCTTCCAAAGGAGGCAGTGTAGATCATCCACTTGGCACTTTGGGTTGAAGATTATTGCGAATGCTTCACGCTCATCTTTTGCGCTTATGTGCTGGACTCCTCCAGCATTGAGGATGGGGATATTTGCGGAGCCTCCTCCTCCAGTCAGTTGAATTGTCCACCACCATTCATGGCTGGATGAAGCAGGACTGCAGAGTTTACATCTTAACCGTTGGTTGTGGAATGCTTCGTTCTGTCTATTACCTGTTGCTTATACTGTTTGACACTCAAGTAGTCCTGTGTTTGAGCTTCATCAGGTTGACTTCATTTTTAGGTATGCCTACCTGCACTCTTCATTGAACTAGGGTTGATCCCCTGGCAAGGTGGTAATGGTACGGGGGGGGGGGGATTTGCCAGGCCATGTGGTTACAGATTATGGTTGAGTACAATTCTGCTGCTGGTGATCGCCCAAAGTGCCTCATGGATGTCCACTCTTGAGTTGTTAGACCTTTTTGAAGTCCATCGCATTTAGCACGGTGGTAGTGCCACACAACACAATGGAGGTTACCCTCCAAACGAAGATGGGACTTTGTCTCCACGAGGACTGTGCGATGGTCAATTTTATCAATACTGTCATGAACAGATGCATCTGCGACAGACAGGTTGATTGGTGAGGACGAGGTCAACTATGTTTTTCCCTTGTGTTGATTCTCTCACCTTTTGCCACAGTCCCAGTCTTGCAGCTCTGTCTTTTAGGACTCAGCCATCTCGATCTGTGGTGATACTACCAAGTATCACCATGGTGATGGACAATGAAGTCCGCCACCCAAAATACATTCTGTGTCCTTGCCTCAGTGCTTCCTCCAAGTTATGTTCAGTATGGAGGCTTTATCAGCAGAGGGGGACAGGCCATGGTAATCAATAGGCTGTTTCCTTGCCCATATTCGACATGGTGCCATGAGACTTCATATGATCCAGAATTGATGTTGAGGACTCCCAGGGCAACTCCCTCCCAACCGTCAATCACCACCTCTAGTGGGTTATGCCCTGCTGGTGGGTCAGGATATACCCAGGAATGGTGATGGTGGTGTCTGGGTCATTATCCATACGATGATTCCATACTACGTCAAGCTACTGCTTTACTATTCTGTGCGATAGTTCTCCCAATTTTGGCATAAGTCCCCAATGATAGTAAGGATTGCAGACTGGGCATAATCTATCCATGCTGAGGGACAGATTAAAGCTTGAAGCAGCTGGGGAAAGTCCACTGCTTATGGTCTTCCCACCGTATTGCACCGACACTGGAAAACGCAAATCAGACTGTATGCAGTGGAGATGATTTGACATGGAAATGTAAGTGTCCATTACAAATATAACCTGTTATGGCAAATGTAATGAAGCACCTCGTACTGAACTGAAAGAAGCTGATCTGCATTGCATTTTATGTAACGTCAAATTCGAACAACTTCATAACATACCTGTACAAATGTTATGAATAAGGTATATTTTTGGGGAACGAAAAGTTAACACTGTTCCACCATTCAGTAAGATCATGAATGATATTTACCTCAACTTAATTTACCTGCCTCCAGCTCCACTACCTTCACCAAAAAAAAATCTATTAGTGTTTTGACTTGAGCTGGATTTCTATAGCGCATTGTGGCAACCACCTTCCAGCTAAAAACTTGATTGCGAGCACGCTGCCCTGCAACAATTTAATACTGGGAGCAGTGTCAACTGCGTTAAGGTGAGGCATACATCTCCATCTCAAGAGGAAGTCCTGCCTTAAAAAGTTGTCGGCTCATCCAAATGCTGGCAGCTCTGTAATCCCACTGGTCCCAGCCAGGAGTGGTAGCCACTGCTGACGTCAAAGGCAGTCCCTTCACATTGAGCAGCCCAGGTAAGTCCAAGGTCAGGGATCTCAGCGGCAGGAGGAGGCTGGTTCAACAGGTTGGGGAAGAGTTTGGGAGCGGGTACATCTGATGAGCCCAGGGGAGTCCCGCACAGGAGGATCCTACGCTCACCTCGATATTTGCCTGTGTTAGCTTCACACATGGCAAGGGCCTTGCCCAACCGTGGGTAAAATATAAGTAGAGATGGGCTGACGTCTTCAAATGGCCATTTAAGGGCTTCAATATGCCCAAGGGTAGGCAAGTTACCAAATGCTTTCCCCAACCCTTGTAACATATCAGACAGGTCGGGGTGCAGTGAGAAGGACACGTACTCAATTCAACATGCTTCACCTTGCCTTCAAACCTGCTGACGGGGAAGGGTAAAATGCAGCCTGTGGTTTTATATAGATTGCATTTTAACGTTGTTTTTAAAAACACAAATGACATGATAGGCAAGGGAATTTTTATTTTGTTTGATACTTACACTGCAAGCATTAGTCTTGGATCCTGACCTTTTCCTGGAAGTGGACACCATGCTGAAGTGTTGACTAATGCTGAGTGGAAGAGAGTTTGGACTGCAATCCAGGCATTGCCTATTCTCCCCCAGATTTTCACCATCTCTTCTCTGGCAACAGCAAGCAGTAAGTGCCCAGTTGGATCCCATTTCAGGCTGGTTACACTTTCCTTTAACAAAATGAGAACAGACAAGGAAGAATAAATTGAGTCACTTGAATTCAGTGTTAAATGTGACATTATTACTGGATCATAGAAAAACACAGGTATGGTTTGGTCTTAAAATCTAATATCTCACAATATTCCACCCCCTCAACATTTATTCAATTCTTAAATTTTCCACATGATCTGTTTCTGTGGATACTTTACTCCACATGTTCACCATTCTCTACTTCCTAGATCAGTATGTTTCTACTACAACTTGGGAAGGGGCCTTACCCAATTTCATTCTGGGAAACATACTGGTGAAAATAATTGGGTGAATAGGAAAGCAATTGAAAAATAGTGACTACAGCATGACTGGCAGAAATTAGGATGAAGAAAGCATTGGTCTACATTCAAAAATAAGGGTTATCTATCAGATTGGGAAATCGGAGATCGAAAAAATTCTACCCGGGAATGGCAAACCTCTTAGGAATTTAAAAAGCCAGAGAGATCTGGGCATACAGGTCCACAGGTCTTTGAAAGTGGCAGCACAAGTGAATAAGATAGCCAAGAAAGCAGATGGAATGCTTGCCTTCATTGGCTGGGACATAGAGTATAAAAATTGGCTTAATTCTGGTCGCCACACTACCAGAAGGTTGTCGAGGCTTTGGAGAGGGTTGCAGAGGAGGTTTGCCAAGATGTTGCCTGGTCTGGAGGGTCTTGGCTATGTAGAGAGGCTGAATAGACTTGGACTGTTTTCATTAGAAAGACAGAGGTTGAGGGGTGACCTGATAGAGGTTTACAAGATTATGAGGGGTACTGATAGAGTGGATGGACAGGCTTAGGTTTAAGCTCTGTGGGGAAACGTTTAGAGGAGATGTGCGAGGCAATTTTTTTTTTTTTTTTTACAGAGGCTGGGGAGTGCCTGGAACGCGCTGCACTGCCAGGGGAGGTTGTGGAAGCAGATACATGAATGGCGTTCAAAAGGCATTTCAATAAATACATGGATAAGATGGGTATAGAGGGATATGGCACTAGGAGGTGCTGAGGGTTTTGGCCAAGGGTGGTATCATGAGCGGTACAGGCTTGGAGGGCTGAAGGGCCTGTTCCTGGGCTGAATTGTTCTTTATTCTGTTTGAAACCTCACCAGAAGATCACAAGTGTTAGCCACAGGGCTGCTATAGGTGGTGTCAAAGAACACGACCCAGGCATGGTTGCCAGAATCAGCAGTATGCATGCTGCCCAGGCCGGAAGCTAAAGCCACCTCAAGCCCATGCTTTGCAAGTTTATCAGCCCTCAAAGGATGAAAACTGCAGATGAGGATAAGGCTGCTCGCCAATTGTCATTCTGTAGAAACGGAGGTGGATACAGGAGCTGCTGTCTCCATCATTGGGGAACAGGCATTCCAGCATCTCAGAATGGGTATTCGTCTGCCCTTAATCCTAAGGGACAGCAGGGCCAGTTTAGCCACGTATATGGGGGAACCTTTGAAGATTATGGGGACCACCACGACCCCGGTTTGGACCGGTGTCATGAGCAGGGATTGGCTCCAGAAGATCCGACTGTACTAACTGAAATCTTTAAATTAGGGATCGGTGAATTGTACGAGGTTATGGGTGGCACGGTAGCACAGTGGTTAGCATTGTTGCTTCACAACGCCAGGGTTCCGGGTTCGATTCCCGCTTGGGTCACTGTCTGTGCGGAGTCTGAATGTTCTCCCAGTGTCTTTGTGGGTTTCCTGCGGGTGCTCTGGCTTCCTGCCACAAGTCCCGAAAAACGTGCTCTTAGGTGAATTGGACATTCTGAATTCTCCCTCTGTGTACCCGAACAGGCGCCGGAGTGAGGCGACTAGGGGATTTTCACAGTAACTTCATTGCAGTGTTAATGTAAGCCTACTTGTGACACTAATAAAGATTATTATTATTATTTCTATTAACAAATACCAAAATATTTCAGGGCTCGACCAGTCCCACACTCTTTGCTTGTGAAGGTGGAGACGGAAATCAAGCAGTTGGAAAGTCTCAGGATAATCCAGCCAGTACAGTTAGCGGAATAGGATACTAAGTCCTGATCCTCGTACGACAATGAGTGGAGTATTGCCCACTGCTGTCCATAAGCTACCGGGGTCGTGATGGTCCCCATAATCTTCAAAGGTTCTCCAGTGTGCGTGGCTAGTATATGGCTGCGCCAGTGGCCCCTGTACTCAAGCCCGACAAGTTAATCCATCTTTGCAGAGAATACAAATTTACAGTCAACAAAGACTCGACATCTGGATCGGTACCCAATTCCGCATATAGAGGATCTGTATATCAAATTGGCAGGTGCTCAAACCTTCACGAAACTGGATATAAGCATGACTACCTCCATCTCGAACTAGATGAAATACCCAGTAATTAACACCCATAAGGACCTGTATGAATATACATGGCTTTCATTTGGAGTCTCGTTGGCATGTGCCATCTTGCAGCTTGTCATGAAAAATATTCTCTAAGGGCTGCTTAAGTGGCAGTATATCTTGATGACATATTAATCACAGGTTCCACTGAACGGGAGCACCTAGCGAATTTGGAGGTCGTCTTGAGGTGATTTTCCAATGCAGGCGCACGTCTCAAGGAGACAGAAACATGTATTCCAGGCAGGCAAAGTGATCTACCTTGGTACCGGGTAAATAAGAAAGGCGTACACCCGTGGATGATAAAGTCAAGGCCATCAAGGAGATGCAGACCCCGTGAAATACAAAACAGTTGAAATTTTTTTTAAGGCCTGATAAATTACTATGGGATATTCACCCCAAATTTGGTCACCTTGTTGTAACCCCTGCACATTACTGAAAAAACATCAAAGGATGTGGCAAGCACCGTAGGTTGAAGCATTCACAAATGGAAAATGCAGTCCTCGAATATACTGGTTCATTGTGACCCCAGAAAATAACAAATACTGATGTGTGATGCCTCTCCATATGGAGTGAATGCAGTCCTCTCTCATTGATGGGACGATGGCACAGAGAGGTCCATTGCATATGGGTCCAGCACCCTGACGGACACGGAGTGGCATTATTTATAGATCGAAAAGGAAGGCTGTTATTTTTAGCGTGAAAACGTTCTGCCAGTGTCTTCGGCCGGCATTTTGTAATCATGACAGACCATAAGCTGGACCTTTACAAAGAAGATAAAGCGATTTCCCCCCCATCGTCTCAATTTGGATCCAATGTTGGACCTTGATACTGACAGCCGATGAATACTCCCTTGATCATTGCCCATGAGTGTGTATTGTCAACATGGATGCTCCGAGTCACCTTCCGCTACCAAAGAGGGTTTAGCCTCTTTTCTGATGCTCGAAGAAATCATCATGATTTTAAAAATTCTAGATACCTTGTCAGTATCTGTGAAATAGATCAGAGCTTGAACTCAGAAGGACCCCACATTGTCTAAGTTATGCCATATAAGACCATAAGACATAGGAGCAGAATTAGGCTACTCGGCCCATCGAGCCTGCCACTCCGTGTCCGTCAGGGTCCTGGACCCATATGCATTGGACCTCCCCATGCCATCATCCCATCAATGAGAGGGGACTGCATTCACTCCATATGGAGAGGCATCAATCATGGCTGATATTTTTATCACCCCTAATCTCCTGCCTTCTCCCCATAACGCCGGATTCCCTTAAGAACCTATCTATCTCCGTCTTAAAGACACTCAGTGATTTGGCCTCCACAGCCTTCTGCAGCAAAGAGTTCCACAGATTCACCACCCTCTGGCTGAAGAAATTCTTCCTCATCTTAGTTTTAAAGGATCGCCCCTTTAGTGTGAGATTGTGTCCTCTGGTTCTAGTTTTTCCTACAAGTGGAAACATCCTCTCCACGTCCATTCCATCCAGGCCTCGCAGTATCCTGTAAGTTTCAGTAAGATCCCCCTCATCCTTCTAAACTCCAACGTGTACAGGCCCCGAGTCCTCAACCATTCCTCATACGACAAGCTCTTCATTCCAGGGATCATTCTTGTGAACCTCCTCTGGACCCTTTCCAAGGCCAGCACTTCCTTCATTAGATATGGGGCCGAAAACTGCTCACAATACTCCAAATGGGGTCTGACTAGAGCCTTATACAGCCTCAGAAGTACATCCCTGAACTTGTATTCAAATCCTTTTGACATGAATGGTAACATTGCATTTGCCTTCCTCAATGCCAACTGAAGCTGCACGTTAACCTTAAGAGAATTGTGAACAAGGACTCCCAAGTCCCTTTGTGCTTCTGATTTCCTAAGCATCTCCCCATTTAGAAAATAGTCTATGCCTCCATTTCTCCTTCCAAAGTACATAATCTCACACTTTTCCACATTGTCGTCTTGAGGTGATTTTTAGTGACGAGATCAGAGGACACCCGATGGACGAAATGAAGCCATTCTCATGAAAAGAAGACAATAACTAAGTGTTGAATGTGGTATTATCCTGTGGGGATCCCAGGTAGTCATCCAACGCCCAGGTCAGGGCCCAATTCTGATGGGAGTTATAAAATGGTCAACCTGGGGTATCCCAGACGAAGATGCTCGTGAGGAGCTATGTTTGTTGGCCCGGACCTGATGCCGATAACAAGGACTTGGTGAAGCAATGCTTCTTGGGCCAGGAGGCCTAGGGGCTCCCATCTTTGGCCTCCTTACACCCATGAGAATGGCCAAAAAGACCATGGTTAGGGCACATGCTGACTTCGCTGATCTGTTCTTATGCTCAACATTCCTCATTATGGTTGACGCCCATTCTAACATCTCACATAGCAATAGAAAACTCTGGCAAAGTTTTGTACCCACAGCATACCAGAGGTCCTCTTTTCCGATAATTATACTGTCTTACACAGTGTGGAGTTCTAGGCGTTCTTCAAGTCTAACGGCATCAAGCACATCCAAACGGCGCCGTAGCACCTGTCGTCCAATAGTGTGGCAGAGTGGGTGATAAAGACATTTAAGAATGGAATGAAGAAAGAGCACGAGAGTTCCATGGACACAAGGCTGGATCGATTCCACCGAACCACACCTCACATCACTGGCAGAATTATAGATAGGATGGCGACTGCGCACCAGACTGAGCCTACAATTTCCCAATTTGATGGGGAAGGTAAAGTCCAAGTAGGAGAGCCAAAAGAGGAATTATGATGCCAGGACATCGGAGAGAAGATTTAAAACAGGAGATCCGTATATGAAACTTCAGGGGCAGCTTTAGTTGGATCTCTGGAGTTGTAGTGGAAAATGCAGGACGTGTCTCCTAAAATGTTAAGGCCCAAGGAAAGACTGGGAAAAGCACCTGGACCACCGGAGGGGTAGTGAACCCACTTCAGTCGCAATGATGTCCCCCAACACCAGTTGCGGCCACCTCCAGCACAGGGTCTCAGCTCATGGCCTTCCCTAGGATCACAGCCCCCTGATAGCGAAGGGTCGGGATCCGAGATGAAGGCTGAGAAGACCTGTTTGCCACCGGAGGCTAGCACCAAGGATGATCCCCTTCCATGACACAGACACTTGCCAAGAAAGTGGAGGTCCCCAGTTCACTTCATGACCCCTAATCCGGCTCCACCTGCCACAGACTCATGGCCACGTGTCAAAAGGTGGAAGAGGTTTCTTCGCCAAGGGAATGAAGGGGATCAAACGGATTTGAGTGTGGTGGGGGGAGGGGATGGTCCCGGCCTGGGACATTTGTTTTGTATGCCACGGCTGCAGCTTCATTTGTGATGAAAAATAAACCTGCTGCGTCTTTTAGCCTGTGCCTCCTGAAATTATTACACAAACTGTATTTTCCTTTCCATGTTGCCTTTCAACTTACTGCCTTTGGTCTAGTCTTCAGAATTCACCTGACATACATTATAAATGCACTTCTTATTGTTTCATCACATTCTCACTCTCCCTCGTCATTGAAGAAGCCCTGGCTTTGATTCCCTTCCCATTTGCCCGTATTGTAATGTACCTGAAATGCCACCAGATTACCCATTGCTACATTAGTTTTCCCCCATAAATCATGGTTTCATTATATTCTGGCTTGATCCTGTCATAGCCCACTTAAATTGGCTCTCTTCCAATTTACAAGTTCAACTTTAGATTGTTCCTTGCTCTTCTCCATTGCTAACTTATACCTTATTATACAATGTTCACCATTACCCAAATGTTCCCCTACGTACACTTCATCAGATCCAGCAATGCTCCTTCCCTAGTTGGACCATGAACATACTGGTCAAGGAGATTCTCCTAAACACATTTCTGAAAATTCTCCCCTTCCTTAAACTTTCCTCTAACATAATAGTAGTTGTGCGCAAATTCGAAGATTTCATATTCAGAAATCAAATCCAAATGAGTTTAGACAAAAATGGATAATCAAGCACAGTAAGTCCTAATTTGTTAAAGATTTATCATGTTTGGCATATCTGAAAGTTTTATCTGAAGGAATGAATGATTGCAGAATACTCAACAACCTTTGATCTTGAATATCTCCTTTCAATATACAATATTAGGCTCTGCATGCTCTCCTTAACCAGGGTGTCTGCGCTGTTGTTTGGTTGCACTTTACTGCCATGCCTCCGAAACCTGCATGACCTTGTTGTGGCACTTGAATCAGGATTTTATACAGGAGCAGGGATATACCTCTGTTCTTTCAGCTTTCCCAGAGATTAGTCAGCTTTGCTTGTTGGTGTTGCATACTGCTCTGTTAACTACCACTAACAGCCCAAAATCTTATGTTGTGTTTTGGAGCCATTTACTTTATACCTCACTGATAGAAATCAGCTTTTATGGAAAGCTAGAGATGAGATAGATAAAAGGTTTAACTGAGAAATCATTAAGAGTAATTGACAATCATATTAACCTCAAAAGTGAGGAAAGCTGACTAGCTGGGAACTAATCAGGTACGACTCTAAATTTTCACTTTTTGCAGGTTGCTCGAGACTGGCCAGAGAATCCAAGGCCAGTGACCATAAGACAGGAGCAGAATTAGGCCACTCGGCCCATCGAGTCTGCTCCGCCATTCAATCATGGCTGATATTTTCTCATCCCCATTCTCCTGCCTTCTCCCCATAACCCCTAATCCTTATTAATCAAGAACCTATCTATCTCTGTCTTAAAGACACTCAATGATTTGGCCACAGCCTTCTGCGGTAAAGAGTTCCACAGATCCACCCCCCTCTGGCTGAAGAAATTCCTCCTCATCTCAGTTTAAAAGGATTGTCCATTTAGTCTGAGATGGTGTCCTCTAGTTCTAGTTTTTCCTTCAAGTGGAAACATCCTCTCCACGTCCATTCTATCCAGGCCTCGCAGTATCAACAGACTCTATTGTATGCAGATGCCTTCCCAGGCATGGTAACAGTCAGTCAGGGTCAAAATGACTTTCCGAAAACTGTTAATCTAATTAATGTTCGAGGCATAATTGGCAAACCAGGGTATGGAAAATTACACGAAAACATTTGTCTCTTAAATTGACAGACAGAATTGAGTGAATTCTACATTAGTTGAAGCCAATCACAGTTGTAAAGAAGGCAAAACTTTAAGATAATGATCTTCTTAAAAATCACTTATCGGGATGGAAAAATCAATTCCGGAGTCAATCTATCTCTTTGTGAAGCCTATGTCTTTGCTGCTTGCCTTTGCTAAATCGCCATTTTTCTTTTGTTTAAATCAATCCGTAATTTGTACTGTGTATCATGATTTGAAGAATTACCACAATCTGTAATTGTATTTTAAACTCAACCACTGTATTCACTAAAGACAATCAATCTGACCAAAGATGGTATTATAACCAAGTGTTTACCAGTAGACGCGAAAGCTGACAATAAAGTTCAACAAAACTTTGCCAAAAAACACAGCCTGAATTTCTGTTATTTGGAAACTAAGAATGGATAACGCACATCCAGGGTTTCAAATAGACACAGAGATCCATCACTCACCATGTATTTTTCTTCCTTACTCTGTTAACCTGCATTTGTCTACATCAGCCCAATTTTTTCAGCTTAATCTGACTCCATTATATTTTGTTTACGTTAAGGAGCTCCTTCCCTCAAACAGTTGCAGAATTTAACACTGGGGAAGGAGAAGGGCGGTGGAGGAGAGGGACGGAGGAGGGAGGGAAAGGGGTGGAGAAGAGGGGTGAAAGAGGAGATGGGTGGAGGAGGGGAGGGATGGAGGAGAGGAGAGGTGGGGAAAGGAAGAGGGAGGGGATGGAAGGGAGGAGACAGCGGGCAAGAGGAGAGGTGACAGAGGGCCGGAGGAGAGGAGACAGAGGGCCGGAGGAGAGGAGACAGAGGGCCGGAGGAGAGGAGACAGAGGGCCGGAGGAGAGGAAACAGAGGGCCGGAGGAGAGGAGACAGAGGGCCGGAGGAAAGGAGACAGAGGGCCGGAGGAAAGGAGACAGAGGGCCGGAGGAAAGGAGACAGAGGGCTGGAGGAAAAGAGGCAGAAGGGTAGAGGTGGAGGGGGGTGAGGAGGAGATAAAGGGGCATAGGAGGGGATAAAGGGCATAGGAGCAGATAAAGGGGCAGAGAAAGAGATAAAGGGGCAGAGGAGGAGATAAAGGTTCAGAGGAGAAGATAAAGGGGCAGAGGTGGAGCAGATGAAGGGGAGAGGAGTAGGAGGGAGAGGTAGAAAAGGGAGAAGGTGATGAATGAGGCGGTGGGCAGTACGTGACGAAGTGGAGATGGTGTTGGGCAGGCATCCATGATGAGTGACGGAGGTGGGGCAGCCCATGATAAATGAGGGGCTGGGAGGGCAGGATCGAGAAGTAGGGTGAAAGGGAGGACAGAAATACAGCTTACACAAGTATGACTAACCATGAGGGTGATCGTGACCTTTGGACGATTTCCCAAGCCTTTGATATTGTTCTTGTGTGAACTTTTTTGAGGAACATATGGTTTACCTGAAATGAATCAAATATCACAGGCTCTTCTGGATTATGAGGCTCTCTTGTCGTAAGTAAAATTTTTCCATCAGAGTATCCAACTGCAATCGGTTTGTCTTCACTGTACCAGGCAATGCATTGAACAGCAACTGATAACAATTGAGACATTTATTGGGTTACAGCCTCAAAAGTACAACGCATACAACCAAACTGAACAATTTAAACTATTAAAGCACTGACAACTGAATTACTGACATAACTGAATATGCGTAAATGTTACTTATTTTTGGGGAGGGGGTTGTGAATACTTGGTGTTAAACACAGTGTTCTAGTTATCAGAATTATTTGATAAATAATGAAAAGCAGTAATCTGCCCTGAACCTATTTTACAGTGTGAATACTTGAACATAGTTTGGAAGGAAAATTGAAATTTTTTGTTCAGTTATGGTAATCTGAATATCCAACACCAAATTAAACCAACACCATATCAAGACCACATGCCACTGAAAACCTTAATTTTCTTCTTCCACTTTTGAGAGTGTAAATCAATACAATTGAGAGGATGGATACATGGCCCATTTCCAGGATTCTGAAATGCAATCAACTTCTGGCTGTTAAAATGACAGGTTCATTTTCATTCTTGTGAAAATGTGCCAGATCTTCAATCAAATATCTTAGTTTGAAAACATACCACCTGGGAATGACAGATTTTAGATTTAGATTTATTGTCACGTGTTTCGAGGTACAGTGAAATGTATTGTTCTGCGAACAGTCCATGATGTGAACATGCTTTAGATTGCTACACTAAGTAATCTGCCTGCACCATTAAAAAGCTATGAAGTCTTCTAAACTTGAAGACTAAAGAGGAGAAGGAAAGTGGTTGGCCAACGACCGGTGAGAGACAACAGCAGCAGTCAGATGTAGGTGACGGCACTATCCAACGAACAGAGTATACTGGGAAAGGATGTCAGAGTGCCAGTGTCTGAGGAGATTGCATCTCTTCAGAGAGACAGTCACATCACTGTATGACACGTTGGTTGGGGGGATGGCCTCAAATTGTGCTTGTGGTCTTCCTATGCTTGAAGCATTGAAGGTCAGTGTTGACGAATATTTTCACCCTGGGTCCTCCTAGATATCACCTGGAGGCCTTTGTGGGGATATCACAACCAATGACTGAACATAGAAGGGTCATAGAATAATTGAAGTGCCATTGAGACAGCGAGGGGAACATGTTGATAAAAAGATTACTAGTCCATCAATGTGCAGCTTGTTGTGACCACATGCAAAGGATAATGGAGGCGTGCCCATGCTAACCTGGAAGCAGACATGCCCAATATTTAGACACTCCCAGGTGCCATGGGTGTTCTGTGGACTAGAGCCTTTAGATGGTTGGGTTCTCTGTGACAAAAGATATCCTCTGATCCCAGACCGAAATCTGCACAGAGCTGGAGAGGAGGTACAATGAGAGCCACGTTTTCACCAGGACCATCACTAAGCAAACTATTGATACTCAAAATACGACTTTGAAGTTTGGACTGACCAGGTGGTACTCTTCAATACTCTCCCACTTGAATCTTACTTGGTTGTGGTATTCTGTGCCTTGTACAACCTGATGCTCCAGAGAGGGAAGATCCAATGAAACAAACTTAATCCTCTAATAAGGAGTTGTAGGATGATGAGGAGCATGAATCATGCTAGTCAGCTCCGCAAACCAAAGGGCAGGGTGCTTTGGACACCAGGGAGACGAGATGTTCGCTAATAATGTGAAGGTTTAACTAGCCATCTGTAATTTGATTGTAGGGACCATCTTGGCCCCTCTCCCCTTCTGTTGGTATCTCCCATTTATCAACAGCAGGGTCGCCTCTGCATGTGTCAATGTAATGGTGGCAAATGAGGTCAATTAGAGAGGCCCAATATAAACTTCCATAAAAGCCCATTAATCCAAAGAAAAATCAGCATATTATATAAATTAAATACTAATGCAGTCGAAGTCTCAAGTGCAAAACAAAATGAATCAAGAAATTTCATACCTAACAAAACTGAGCAATCACTCTTGTGAACTAATGATGTTAATTAGATGTTTTTCTTAAATCTTTTCCGTGTGCTACGGCATAGTGCTTCCCTCTCATGGCCAGCTGTGCTGGAGGCAAACTGCTGATCCTTATGCCCCTTTGCCGAGGATGATCTTGGTGAACACCCTTTGATCGCTTGAAGTCGTGAGGGCACCAGCCTGGTGTGAGTCTCCTGCAGTGTCAGGAGGCTTATCTGTCGCTGTGATATTCTGAGGCATTTCTATCAGTGGCAGAGAGGCTGTCACCCTGAGAAACACCCTATGAGGTGCCCCCAATGTCGACAGCACCTGCTCACCCACGGCCATGCAATTTATTTGGTCCTCCCTGATTTCTGGAGAGGAACCAGAACCTGGGAGTAACTTCTGCTACCTTGTGCCCCTCTCACCTTGGCTCTGAGCCCTGGAGCTCAGGTTCAAGGTGATGGAATACAAATCAGAATGCATATTCAGTACCGCATTAGTGAGCTGCTGGGTTTGGTCCTCCATGACAATCAAAAGTCTTTCGATGGAGGAATCCATGCATTCTGAAGAGTGGGTGATCGCTGCGATCATGTTCTGGATGGACTCCTCCACTGTCTGTGCCAGTGCTTGCAGCCCCTTTGAAACCAAACCCATGTACCTTGCACTGCATGTCTAGCATCTGCTGCGAACGTATAACTCCAGAGGCTCATCATCAGCCAGGGGTTCAGCGTATTGATTGCCTCCAGCCAGTTGGAGAGGTCTGCTCTACCTTAGTCTCTGACATATGCTTGTGACCGTGAGTTGATCGCACCAGTGTGAGAATCACTTAGAATCAACTCACACATACCAATCAAAGTGCGTGTATCTGTGCTGGTGCTAGGTGCAGAGCAAGGATGTGCAATTGCATCCTCTGAGGCTTTCTTCCCCTCTTTAGAGGTTAACATTAGTCCCTCCAGGCTGGTGTCTGCAGCTGCTGATGTTCCACCTGTGGGGAAAACAGAGTGTGAAAGGCACGGCACCATCATCATTTGAGATGACTTACTTCCTAAAAACACACACCGGCACCAATTGGAGATTATAACAAAGGTTTAAACCTCAGCCCCTTCAGTATTGAAACACACATTCCTTCCTAAATTCTACAAGTTTCATAGTCCAAACCCATCAATGCTATCTCCTGCTACCTTCCCCAGTTTTCCCTGCTACCCCCCGTACACTCAGCATTGCAGGAGAAAGCAACGCACCCTTGGCATATCACCACCCCAGGGCCATTTTACTGTTTGCGTTACATATTAACGGTTTGGACGTGAATGTGGGGAACACGATTGGCAAATTTGCAGATGACACAAAGATTGGCCGAATGGTGGACAGAGTAGAGGTTAGCTACCATCTCCAGAATGATATAGATGGATTGGTGGAGTGGATGATAAAGTGCAGATGGAATTTAACATAGTTATAGGGAGTACACAACAAATGGCAATTTACTACGAGGGGTAGATAAAGTGAGAGATCTTGGCGTACAAGTACACAGGTCCCTAAAGACAGCAGTCCAAATAGACAAGGTTGTTAAGAAAGCATTTGGCAGAGGTATAGAATATAAAAGTAAGGATATAATGTTGGAATTGTATAAAACACTGGTGAGGCTAGAACGGAGTATTGTGTGCAGTTCTGGTCACCATGTTACAGGAAGGACGTAATTAATTGCTTTGGAGAGAGTACAGAGGAGGTTTACAAGAATTATGCCAGGACCAGAAAGGTGGAGCGACGAGGAAAGATTGGATAGGTTGGGGTTATTTTCTTTGGAACAAAGAAGGCTGAGGGGGTGACTTAATTGAGGTGTACAAACTTGCAGAGGGTAGTGGCTGTCTGAAAATTGCTGCCCAAGTTGATGGTGGAGGCAGAGACCATAAACTCTTTTAAAAAGTACCTGGACCTGCACCGTAAGTGCTCTAAGCAACAAGGCTATGGACTGGGCACAGGAATGTGGGGTTAGAAAGGGCATCTGGAGGCAGCACAGTGGTGCAGTGTTGCCTCACGGGCTAACCCACTCGTCCACTCAGCATTGCAGGAAAAAGGAGGTTTGATCCCGGCTCTGGGTCACTGTCCATGTGGCGTTTGCACATTCTCCCCGTGTTTGCATGGGTTTCGCCCCCACAGCCCAAAGATGTGCAGGTTAGGTGGATTGGCCATGCTAAATTGGCCCTTAATTGGAAAAAATGAATTGGGTACTCACTTTTTTATAAAGAAAAAAAAAGAAAGGGCATCTGTGTGTCCTCGGGCTGGCATGGACAAGTTTGGCCGAATGGCCTCCTTCTGTGCTGTAACTTTTCTGTGATTCTATTCTATCTTCCAACCTCGCCTTGCCAATGGTGCAACTCCACTGGTTCACTGCCAACTCTAGCTCTTCCTCCTACAGAGGAGTGAATACCTCTGGTCCTGGCCTTCTCTCAAGCACTATGTGCACTTTGCTCCTGCAAATGCGATGGGACATTGTAATTAACCTGTTGTGGAAAAATGTTGTTTTCAATTGTGTGCCCAACATGTCATTTGCTGGCAGCTAGCAACTCTCAAAGATCCTTGCTAACTAACAGGTGTTGTACCGCCAACCCCTCACCACCTCATATTGCCAAAATGCTCCATTGCCATGCAGAGTGGCACGTCTGTTTCATGCCATTTTTTGCACTTGGTCAAGATACTAGACAATCCTATGTTTCACACACAACACACCCTCCCACATAAGCCCATGTGCAAAATGGTTGCAAACTTACCCTGGCAGATGATAAGAGGTTGGTGTATCTTTTCACAGCACTGCAGCCATATCCTGTGGATAACCTCCCGCTGCTCATTACCTCCATGACTTTTCTCCAGCCAGCTTTGGTCTGGCTGGGAGATCTTCTCTTCCTGTCAGCAGGCATGAGGACCTCCCACAGATCAATTACATGCTGGAGAAGGACTCACGGGGAGTAATTATCAAACCAGGGCTGATCTAGGGCACCTCCACAGCTGGTACCTCCATTCACTCCGCAACATAGTGGTCTCACAACATCTGTGGAGAAAGTTGAAGGGCAAAATTTGAATCTTTTTCTAAACTCATGTTATTCATAATGGGACAGTTTAATCAAATGTTTTTCCTCCCTGGCAACAATCCTGAATAATACACTGTCTTCACAATAATCACAAAAATATAAGAACAAGTTCTTACCCGTTGTTGCTTCATACTTCAATTGATTTACAAGTCTTCTTGCTCCAAATTACTGCTTCAAGACCACTGAATACTGTGCAGTTAACCTAAATCAGGCTGCTTTTAAATGGGTGGTTGCGATTGACTTCCGGTTCATGGTCCGACCCCTCACTCTGGATGGCCTGCATTGGAGTCCCGGTGTGGTACGCTTGCCCACCCTTCTCATGGGTTGCTGACGAGTGTCCCACCAGGCAGCTGCTATTTGCCTGATGGATGGTTTATTCGGTACCTTTAAAAGTGGGGGTGGGAGCTGGTGAGCCGTCTTCCCTGATGAAAAGTGTAAAATTCATCCCTTTATTTTATTGAGGGGTTTTTTTTTTTAAAGAGGCTTTTCAGAGTTTGCCTTAATCAGGTTTGCTTTAGTATCACACTTGATTATCATATAAAAGTCCTCAGAGGTTGAACATTTTATACAATGTTTATAAGAAGGAACTTGAAGGTGTGGCGTACATTATATAAAATTATAGCAACTATAAAATATATTACTTGTACAGCAAATCGTGCAAATCAGGCATAAACACTGTGATATTACAGCTCAATGTCTCAAAGAAGTTAGTTTGAAAAATGGTCATTTAAAAAATATTATTCAGTGAACTGTCGAAACCACATTGGAGGAGCAGAGGCATGTGAAACATGCATTTAGCTGACTGCTTTATGGTCCAGGGAAGCAGAAAACTAGATACTTTTGGAATATTCTCTGCAAGGAAGATGCTGAATGTCAACTCAGAGTAGTGCTACTAATGCTGAACTAATGAGAAAAGTTCAAGCATATTAGAATTATATGCCACACATGGAGACTATTCAGCCCATTGTGCCTTTGAAGTTCCATTCTACTCTTTCTCCATAGGCCTCCCTTTAGAAAGTCACTACTGAACCTGCTTCCTAGGCCTTGCCGATAGCATATTCTAGATCACAGCAACTGGTTTGTGTTAAAACATTTTAAAACTTATTATCTCTGTCCTTTTTTGCCAATCTAATAAGCTGACATCATCCATATATCCAAGGAGAACTGGAAAATGGCAGCCAGAGCACCTAAAATGTTCACCCTAACTTCCTTCATCGACCTAGAATGTATTCCACACAGGCAAGACGATTTTCCAACTCTGAGGTCCATCAGGTTTTTCAGTATTTCTGCATTATCTATGTTCAATCCAACAGAGCCACCCTGCCCCGTCAGCCTCCTCCCCACCTTTATTGCTGCCCTGGTAGCATCCATGTACAAGGCTGAAGATAAATTTACTGCAAGAAATGATGGGATGTCTCTCAACTGGAAATACCTCGTGTAAGGGCAAGCTAAAATTATGGGCTTTATAAGGTAACACCTGGAGCAAATACAACAAAATAAATAATCAGGAAATATTTGCTGAGAACTGCTAAGACCTTTGTCACAACTATCGAAGTGCAACATTTTGTTGAAATGTCAGTACTATGCCATGAAGTGATAGGATGTAGGTTGAGGTTGCCAGCATTTGAACATACCATCTTTTCTCTGACAATGCACTAGTTCAATCGTGTCAGAAACAGATGTTTCTGTAACTTCAATGCAGCCAATTGATCCATCCAGTCGACCCACTAATAGAAACTCAGCTTGTCTGCTATTCCCTTTGCTTAAAAATGGTGTTTGGACATCCGCCCAGGTTAAAGTAGTTACCCAGGAAGGCTGAATCTTCACATGGATTTGATTCCCTTTGGAAGAAAAAAAAAGTTTGTTAACTTGCAGAAAGCGATACAACATACAGGAGGCAGACAGGGGAAAAAGGAGACCTCCAGGAATAGAGAACATAAGGAAAAAGTCAGGCAGAGCAAGATGCAAACACAGTGGCCAGAATTCCAGACAACAGCAAAGCAGTGTTGGCACCACTGACCTTGATGATAGCTGCCACTAAGATCCAGCAATCTCTGCATATGCACTTTCCATTTCTTAATAATACCATTTTGAATCTCTCTCCAAGGAAAGTGAATTCCAGCTGTGCAGCAAAAGTGATTTCATCCAGCAGGGTAAGCAGCCAATTATATTGAAATATTCTCAAAGACTGCAAACCAGGAGTAATAATGCACTGAATTTCACTTTCGATTAAATGTTCAAGTTAACAAAATGAATTATTGGGACATACATATGGGATTAAGACAGAAACTGAAATGATTGAAATAGATATTTAAAAATGTGAACTTTTAAAATGTGAAAATGTTGACATTCCATTAGTGTAGAATTAGCTTATCCGGCCCAATAAGGCTGTTCAGCAATAATTATGAACTCAGCTTGTCATTACAAACTCTACACCTCATTCAACAAGACAACTTTTTTGAAGGTCATTAGAGAGAGTGATGGTGTGAGAGTGGAGGTTCTAGTCAAGTCAGGGAAATTGCAGAATTATTGACAGCAATGCCCAGATATGGCATTTCTCTGCACTTCAGTTTCAGCAAAGTAATAACAGTGAATTATGACAATTACTACAGCTAAATCTGGATCAATATGAGTGAGTAATAGAGTACCCACAGACAGAGATGTACACATGATCAAACTTCAAAGATTTGGTACACTAGTGCAGGGAGCGGTTTCTCAGCGGGTCGGATGGAATGTAAAGGATGCATGATATTTAAAAGGGCAAACAAAGAACATAAGAAATAGAAAAAGGAAAAGTCCATTTGACCCCTTGAACCTGCTCTAATATTCAATACGATAATGGCTGATCTTTTGGCTCAAAGCCTTTTTCTCACCTGCCTCCTATCTGGCTGGATTCCCTGAGGGATCAAAAATCTGTCTTTTGTAGTCTTAACTATTCTCAACAACAGAGCATCTTAACACTATGGGACAGGGAATTCCAAAGATTGACAACCCTCTGAGTGAAGAAAAAGACATGTTGGTCAAAGCTTTTCACCTTGGACTCATCAGGACAAATGGAAGAATGTCAAATTTCAAACAGTGCCAACAATTTATTTAACGGAAAGATGGTGCTGATTAGTTGGGAAGTTGGCTACGATTGGCTGAGCCATGGCGAGGGCAACAAATAACTATAGGCTCCCCAAGTTGCCAGGTAATTCAAAAAGGGCACAAGACTTGAACATCATCCTTTTCAGAGAGCAGGTCCTTTACACTTCTAGCAAGCATACATAAGCTAGGTTATGAGCTTGAATGATTAACTTAAACTAGTCGTTCGTGTAGCTACCAGCACACTCCGGAACTTTCAGCAAGTGTTGTCCAATCGCAGAATAACATCTTAGAGTAGATGTATTGTTTTGGGTTTTACAAGCGTAGGCAGGTTGAGTATATTCTCTATTTCTGCCTATTATGAACAACCAAAGAAGCATGCTGTTTGATTCGATCAGCCAATTGTTAGGACTTACGGCCTATATATCTGGCACTGAACCGACCAGCTTATAAATAGGGCCCTTACCATTGCTGATGCAGAAATAGAATACATCAAAGCTATTCTGCAGGACAATGGCTGTCCTGATCAGATCACTGTTCACTGTGTAACATGTTAAGTGGGCAAAAGCTCTCACTTTCAGACCTGAGAAGATCTTAGTCTCCTTCAAATTACCCTGGAAAGGCAAAGTATTTCTCCCAGTATTCTTGGTATTCCTCTCTATATTATCTCCTGGTTCTCAACACCTGCCAAGTCAGTTTAAACTTTACCCAATAACACTAGAAAATCACCTCAGCTGTGTTTATGTGCAACCTGTCGGACCCGTATAGGTCCCATTTTCCCCAGAGCTGATCCCAATGTCACTAGAATCTAAAGCTGGCGCCATCTTTCCAGCCATGTGTTTATCTGCCTAATCCTCCTATTCCTATACTCATCTGCATGTAGTATCAGGAGTAATCTGGAGATTACTACTTTTGAGCTCTTGCTTGCTAATTTCCTGCCGAGCTCCCTAAATTCTGACTGCTGAACATCCCTCTTTTTCTCGTTGTCGTTGTTAACGGTGTGGACTACGTTCTCTAGTTCCTGAAGATTCGCCAATTCTTTTTTCTGCTGTTATTAATTACCTTAAATTCTCCTGTCCTACTCGTCATAAGGAGGAAACCACAAATCGGCGAATAATCTTTACTCTTACACTCTTTCCTTGCTTCTATGCTTATAGAAATGTATTTTCAGCAAAACTGGTCAGTATCTACCAGAAAAGAACACTTGGATTACAAAACCCTATGGCTTCCTGTTAAACAGAAAAAAAGTTTCAGAACACCCAACATACAAGGAAACTCTGATTATAACAGCGGTGCTTTGTGAAGGAGTAATGACCGCTTCCCCATGCCAGCTTGTATATGGTATTTGAGGTGAACAGTGACACGGAATAATACATGTCCAATCTCCTTTAAATATTTAAGTTTTCATTCAGGCAGATGAGAGAGGATCATATACCATCCGCTTGATAAGAATCTAGTGTCTAGTTTTAGAATGTTTGGTCAGTAATTCCTAAAATGTGAAGCAAAATCTATATTGTTTTAAAAAGCAAATTCCATTTTCCACTTTGCTGTGTCTAACAATGAATAAGCATTAAGGTTTTCAAATAAATATTCATTTGCAGTGAAGATATTTGAAAACTAAATCAATTTTCCACCTACGTGCTTTTTATCAATAGCTTTCACGTTAGCAAACGGTGACAACCTTACTGTTCAGAAAGAGACATTCTCATGCTATATGCCTGGCAGACACAGCAACTTGTTTCCGCATGGTTAGAACACACCTGGAGTACCATGAACAGTTCTACTCTTTATATTATAAAAAATAAATAGAGGTATTAGCACAAAAAAGGTTTAGGCAAATATCAGAACTCAGAGAGTCAGGCTATTTTCTTTAGAGGACAGAAAATTGAGAGTGAGTTGATAGAGGTCTTTAAGATCATGAGAGGATTTGCTAGGGCAGATGCTGAAAATATGGGGCTGGATTCTACGCCGGCGGGATTTTCCGTTTTGCCGGCGCCCGGGAGTTTCCCGACGCTGTGGGGCTGTCCCACAATGGGAAACCCCATTTCTAGCCGGCGTAACAGAGAATTCCGCTGGCGGGTCGGGGCAGTAAAGTGGTGCGGCGGAGAATCCAGCCCATGTTTTCCACTTGCAGATGAGACAGAATTAGGAGTTATTATCATAAGATAACCATTAATCCATTGAGAGGGTGGTTACAGTGTGGAACCAGCTACAAGGAGAAGCTGAGGCAACCATCCGAGATACATTTAAGGGGAAGCTAGATAAATACACAAAGGAGTAAGCAATCGAAAGGATGTGTTGATGGGGTTAATTGAAAAATGGTGGGAAGAGCCTTCGTGTGTCACATAAACCCTAGCCTAGACTTGTTGTACTGAATTGGCTGTTCCTGTGCATTAACTACTTCTGAATACTGTGCAATCAATTTGGCATTTAGACATTTTGACACATTAACACACAACAATGTAATGAAAATAATGTTCCAAAATAAGGAGGCAGTGTATGCAATGGATTATATTTATTATCGCTTTCTTACCGTCCACTAGATATATGTTGATTATTTTGTCTTGCGAAACTGCCAAGAATCCACCGCTTGTACTCCAGCGTACAGGAGACAAATTGATATCACCTGTAGGCGTACTCTTATCTGAGTCCTCACTGACAGGATCATAAAAAGGGCAATAAAAGGAGATTTCACAATGATTACCAAAATTGCATTGTTTGTTCTCTGCTAAATATATAAATACAACTACACAGCCCTGATAATTACAGGGAGGATGCGGGAAGGCTGTTTTGAGAATGGGCTTCCCTCAGTGCCTGCCAAATTGAAAATGGTACCGCTATTTTTTCCCGAGCATGTGGAGAGGAAGAGATATTGTGGGGACGGTTGAGAGACATTCAGAACAAAAAATACAAAGGAGAAAGTTCAGGTCAGTGAGAGCCTGTGGCCAGAGGGTGGACGTGTAATTTTTATTTGTTCATGGGGTGTGGGCACCATTTATTGCCCATCCTGAAGGCAATTAAGAATCAACCAGATTGCTGTGGATCTGGAGTTATATGTAGGCCAGACCAGGTATTCACAACAGATTTCATTCCCTAAAGGATGTTAGCGAACCAGATGGGTTCTGACAATCGACATTGGTTTCATGGTCATCTTCAGACTTTTAATTCCAGGTTTTTACTGAATTCAAATTTCACCACCTGTCGAAGCAGGATTCGAACCCAGGTTCCCAGAGCATGACTTTGGGTCTGGATTATTAGTCCAGCAACAATATCACTACACCACTGCCTCCCCCTCATATACAGGTTGCTTTTGGGCAATGGGGATAGGCAGATAAACTTGATCCAGCAGAGAAGTGAAAAGGTATTCGGAAGACACGTAAAGCAGGATGCAGCAGTTCTCACCTCCCGCTTGCTGCTGCATTTCCCAAGGCCGAGGAAGCCCGACTGGTCAGGGCGAAATGTAAAATAGAAATTATTTCGGAGGAATGCAACCACGTTATAATACATAAATGACCAATACATCGCTTATAGCAAGTTGGTTACCTACCTGCCTCAATCAAAACCAGAAATTGAGTTTTAAATTCTCAATACTATTACATTCCACTTGACCCAAACTCACCCATTGCTCAAATTCCCACCCATGAGTCAGCTTGGCTTGATGATAGCATCAAACCTCACTCCAGGACTTCAACTGTAATCTAAGTTGATACTTCAGTGCAGTACTGATGGAGTACTGCATTGTCTCAAGCATGGGTCATACAAACGAGACATTAGGACGCTATTTACTGAAAGCTTTTGAAGTGGCAGGTTTTGTTGGGAGTTTCCTGGAGCTTTGCCGATGAGTTCCCCACGACTATCTAACAACACTTGGGACACAAACTTCCCAAAATGGACAAAGTCCCCAAGCGAGCAGCCGAGAAACACATGGCTATCCAACGCAACCCCCTTTGAATAAGGGATCTAAACGGGGAATGTGAGCCCGTTTTTTACAATGGGGATCTCCACTCGTCGGAACTTCCCATTGTAGCGAGAGATTGGGACGCCGTTTCTGAAAAGAATAACTGACCTGCCCACCCTGTCCAAACACAACATGGGAGGGTCTCCTGCCATCGCCCCCCAAAATCCCACAACACCCACGGAGGGCAACCCCGGCCCAATTGCGCACGCATGCAAAAAATGCCAGTTTGGCACCTTGCCACCAACTACAATAATAAAATACTGATGTTGGAAATCTGAAATAAGAATCCAAGAAATTTGCAGCAGGTCTGGCACCACATCCAGGGAAAGAAACAAGTTAACATTTCAGGTCAATGATCTTTCTTCAGAACTGGACCAGATCACTGGTAAAAATAAGTTGAGGAAATCAGGAAGGATTAATGGTGCCATTTCTGGAAGCTTTACTTTTGGGAAAACTGGAGTCAGTGGTGAAGGAACATCAGTATGTCCATTACCAAAACTGCCGTAAGTAGTCTTGGTGCCTTGGCATACAAACATATGAACAAGGAACAGGAGCAGGCCATTCAGCCCCTCGAGGGTATTCTGTGGGTTTGAAATATAATTGTCGGTGAACCTATAACCTATTTCTGGAGTGTTCTATAGTTTTCAGGACATATACCAACTGCCAAACTTCAACATGTCTCGCACATGCATTTGCCAAAATATTAACAAAGTATGCATTACAAGATCAAGATATGTTTGTAAAACCCATGTAAACATACCAAACTTTAAAGCAAATAGTTTGCATTAAAGAAACTGTGTTTTTTGTTAAAGTCCACAGGCGAATGGTTCCATCCAGGGCACTTGTGGCTAGCAAACCCTTGATTGACCAGGAAGAACTTACGACCTGTTATTGAAATCAAAATAGACAGAGATTAGGTACTTTTCATTAGTCTAAGAGCATAATTAATACCACTGTCCATTTGTGACTCACTAAGGAGGTTAAGGATAGTATTAGAATGAAAAAGGCTTATAATGTTGCAAAGTATAGTAGAAAGTCTGAGGATTGGGTGTATTTCGAAACCATCAAAGAATCACTAAAAAAGTGATAAAAATAAAATGAGAGCAAATTAGTCAAGAATACAAAAACAGGATGGAACAGTCCCAAGCATATTGGAAATTAGCAAATGTAACACCATTATTCAAGAAAGAAGGGAGACAGAAAGCAGGAAGAATTCCGAGATATAGAGGTCGGTTAAGCAAATGGGCAACAAAATGGCAGATAGAGTGTAATGTGGAGAAGTCTGACGTTATTCACTTTCGCCATAATAGAAAGGCAGAATATTTTTTAAAAGGGGTGAAACTTGTAAATGTTGGTGTTCAGAGAGACTTGGTGCAGTTACAAGGAAATAAAGGGTTAGCATAGAGACATAGAAAATAGGAGCAGGAGTAGGTAATTTCCAGCTCTGCCATTCAATATGATAGTGGCTGATCCGCTATCTCAACACCTTACTCCCACACTCACCCCATTCTCCTGGAGCATCTAGAAATCTATCTATTTCCTCCTTCAATATGCTCAATCACTTGCCTCCTCAGCCTTCAGTGGTCCAGAATTCCACTGGTTCACCATCCTCTGGGTGAAGACGTTTCTCCTCATCTTAGTCCCAGATGGCCTACCCTGTATCCTGAGACTTTAACCCCCTTGTCCTAGAAACCTTAGCCAGAGGAAACATCATCCCTGCATCCAATCTGTTCAGCCCTGTCAGAATTCTATGTGTTTCAATGAGGTCCCGTCTCATTCTTCTAAATTCAAGTGAATACAGGCCTAGTCGATCCAATTCCACTTTATATGACAATCCCGCCATCCCGGGAGTCAACTGGTGAACCTTCACTGCACTTACTCTGCAGCAAGTATATCTTTTATTAGCTAGGGAAACAAAAACTGCACACAGTACTCCAGGTGTGTCTTATCAAAGCCATGTACAGCTGCAGTAAGACATTTTTGTCCCTATACTCAAGTCCTCTTGCAATGAAGGCGAGGAGAAATGTTTTCACCCAGAGAGTGGCGAATCTGTGGAATTCGATACCACAGAAAGTAGTTCAGGCCAAAACATTGTGTAATTTCAAGAAGGAATTAGATAGAACTCTTGGGGCTAAAAGGGATATGGAAGGAAGGCACAGGGTATTGAACTTGATGATCATCAACGATCACAATGAATGGCAGAGCAGGCTCGAAGGACCGAATGGCCTCCTTCTACTTCTATTTTCTATATAATTTGCCTTCTTAATTTCTGGTTGCACCTGCATTCTTGTTTTCAGTGACTGCAGGTCGATGCACATACAGCAAGCAAATGGCATATTTCCCTTTACTGGAAGGAGAATGCAGTACAACAAGAAAGAAGCATTGTTGCAATTATGCAGGACTTTTGCGAAACCACACCTAGAATGTTATGTGCAGTTTTGGTCTTTATATTTAAGTAAGGATTGTTAGCCTCCGGCTGCTGTTGAGTAAAGAGTCAAGAGCTCCGCTCCTTTTCCCAAACACCTTTATTTTTCTTTGAACACACTCAGCACCAAACTCTATCATCACATCACATGCCTCCAAGGTCACATGTAGCCCCTTTCCAAAGCAGTGCCAATCATTGGATCAATGAGACATCTAATTGGAATGTTTCTTAACCCATTCCTTAACAGTCTCCCCTTCCTTGGCGAAAAAAAATGATTTGGTGAAAACAAAATTACAAGAAACTCAAAAACACATGCAATTTCCTCCCTCTTTTTTTAACAAACTGTTAACTAACCCCTCTTTTCATTAAACAGTCAGATAATTGATAGCTACTGTCGACCCATTTAATTTTTGTTATCTCCACTCTGTCCAACATCTGCTTCAAACTTGCGATGTCTATCCTTCGCCTTTTCTCATTGACATGTTTTGTAGAGTGCACATTTTCCCACAGGGACTTATTGTCAATGTGACACTCAAAGGGTATGCTACCCAAATCCCCGAATCCCAAAATGTTTGTTAATATGAGAGATATAAAAGTCCATATCCACCGCCTCTACAAGGCTTGAAGTCCCAGTAGCCAAAGTGCTTTTGACCACTCTCCTTATTTTCTTTGTTTCCCACACAAGAGGGCAACATTTACCATTGTTCCCCAGAAGGAAAATTATAAAACCTCCTGCGCTTGAAACCCCATCAAATAAATTTGCATAAGATGCATCACTATGAACTAGGAGTTTCAAGTACCTAAGATCACCTAAAACCAAGAACCTCTAAACACGCGCCTGCATTTTTAATTTGACCAATGCTTTATTTGCCCTCATTATGTCTTCCACTTTATGATCATTCATTTTTGTACTCAACTCCAAGACATCAAAACTAGCGTCCGGTCTAATCTGTCTATCTAACCAATTCAGTTACCTAATTAAACTTCGCAGTTGCTCATTTTCCATCTTTGAAACCACTGCAACTTTATGTGAAACCCAACTATGACTAACTGTATTTGGGCTGACGCTCTCCAAATAAGATTGTTGACGTAAAGTTGCCCCTAACTTAGTCTGTCCAATTTCCAGTCCAATATATTTAAATGCACCGGAAGTCTGACTTCCAACCCTGAATTCTTTCCTCAACCCAGATGTTACAATAGCTTCGAAATCACGAGTCCCACCCCACAAAAGATCATGAACATGCATCAGAAAGAGGCCAGAAAGACCGCCTTTAAGGTGCCAGTAAAACATTGCTGGATCTGCTTTCAACTGGCAACGGCCTAACTTTAACAAAACTGACCTTACTGGAAAATACCAGACCTTAGACGTATCATTTAAACCACATACACATTTGTTCAAATTCCAGGGTACCCCTTCTGTGTTAGCTGCCTCTTTAGGAGGATGGAGAAAAATGTCTCTCTGAAGCTGCTGCCCCTACAAAAAGCCAGCTTTTATATCTATAGATTTGCATTCCCATGTGTTTATGGCTAAGAGAGCCAGAAGATATTTAAAATAACCTTTCCTGCCATAGGTGAATCTACCCTTAAATCCTGATCTTCGAAGTTTTCTTCAAATCCCCTTGCCAAAAACCTGGCCTTTGCCTTATAAGTTCCACCTGGAAGAACCTTTTCCATGCAAATCCATCTGTGGGATAGAGCTCTTTGTCCCCTATCCAGTACTTCTCTGTGTACCCCAAATTCACTCCAACTATGCAGTTCTTGCTGTTTGGCATCTTCGATAATTTTTTCATCTGATTTGTTGGAGGCCACCAAAATCTCACGTGCCTGTGGGCTTCTACTCCTAGTAGCATTCATAGTCTTACCCATGTTCCAAGACCGTGACAAACTACGTACGCTATCCCGTATGGTATCTCGTTCTGTACTGCTACTGCTTGATCTGTTCCTTCTGCTGGGGGATGTCCTTTCAATAGTTCTCGACCTTTTCCTGTGAACATGTTCACTATCCGATGTACTATCTTAACTGGCACTGCGTTTCTGTGCCCTCTATTTTTGAACTTTGTGTTCCCAATCCATTGTCTTGACACCCTCCCGTGAATGCTGTACATGCAGCCAGTGTTTTTACTTTCCAGTGGCCTTCCCTGCTCTATTAACAACAGTTGCGCCCTTCCATTGACTAGACCCTTCAGGCAAGTATGTCACTTTTGTACCAACTTTTGGCAGTTGTCCTTTTGGAAAAATGGCCTGTTCTGATTCATCAGAAGTGTTGTGTTCCTCCACAGAAATCCTGTCTATATCAGTTAACTGGTCCTCATAATTCTGTAACACGGTTGTACCAGATGACCCCGATTCCTCATCATGTCTGTCTGCTCTGTCTAAACTTGAAAATTTGTAATCTGTATACATTATCCTTGATGGATGTACCCTAACAGTCTGATTGCCATGTTGCAAAATAAGTGTTTTGCCATCTCTGCCTATGATCTCTCCTGGGCCTTTCCATTCATTAAAATTGTCTCTCTTATAGTCTACTGTCTCCTTGCTGAAAAATGGTATCTGATGGCATAACACTATGCCTTAAAGCTCTGCGAATTCTTTCAGAGACGTCTGCCTCCAAAAAAGCTTTTCCACTGCTATGTAATGCATTTAAATGCTCAGTAAAGGCAGAGCTAATTGCAGTCCCTTCCCAAGCTGGAGAATGGTCATCCAAAACGGATGGAATTTCAGGATTTCTACCAAAGACTAATTGATAGGGACTATAGCCCCCAACCATCTGCAACAAATTCTTTGCATGCACTGCCCATGCGAAGGCTGAATTTTACTTGCAATTTGGTCTATCTGCCAAAATTTCCTGGAGCATGTCATCTATTACTGCATGGTTTCTTTCAGACGCACCATTACTAAATGGGCTTTCCGCAACCGTGTTCATAACTGTGACATTTAGGTTTTCACACATATCCCTAAACTCATCATTAGCAAATTCTCCCCCGTTGCCTGTAAGGAATTTTTCCGGTGGGCCCATTCCTGTCCCTATCCATGTTTCCACGGTATGATCCAGGATTACTCTCTTTTCTTTACTTCATACAATGGTTGATTGACTAAATCTGGTTGCTAAATCTACAAAATGCAAAATAAATATATTGTTAGTTTTATCCCAGATTTTAAAATCCATGCCAGGTGGGAGGAGGGAGCGGTAGCAGAACTCAATAATTGCTTCTTTGGGAACAATAGTCTACTGAAGTACTGCCAAGGACGGAAATAGTCCACCTGGATCAGAAGGCATGGGCCAGCAACATTTAGCCTGGGATCCTTCAACCTTGTTGGTCCTCCTGATCCTACTCCAACTATGGCAGAGGCATGGAGGTAGCAGGAGAGTAGTCCCACTTTTTTTATGAAGCCCAATTTGAAATCTTAAAACCTAAATGTGAAACATTTCTGAAAAATACTTAAAATTTTAGAATTCTTCAAATTCACTTAAAAATATATTTTTAAAAAAGAAAATATTGTTTTAAAAAATCTCTGATATCCAAGTTCTTTTTGTGTTGCATTCAGGAGTTGAGAACATCTGGCTTATCGCGACCAAATTGCAACGTTTCTTCTCAAAGTTCCTTTTTATTACTGACGATTGTGTACTACGTGACGTAAATATAGCCCTGCAGGTAATCCAGTTTACCCGTCATCATCTGGGGAATTTATTTGGCAGAGATCCCCAGCCACCATTTTCCCTGATACCCTCCTAATTTTCCCAGGTCGACTGCTCCCATACGCCATGTACAGGTGGCCAAACATGTAAACATCCAACAGTCACTGCCTCATAGCCAAATTGTTACTGTGCTAATTTGCAGATTCTGTTGAAGCATGTTTAGAATTTACAAATAGAAATATCAAAGTCTATGGGTGGAATCTTTGGATAAATTGTCAGTGTCGGTTTCAGCGAGAAAACCGACGTGCATCGCTTCAGTTGCACAGCCATGTTTTCTCTCCAGATTTTCTGGCACTCAAGTAGACAGAGACTTTGGGAGCATGGTTTCTGCCGCCAGGCTGATGGGGCAAAGCAGCTGGCTCTACAGAGACCGGGAAGCCATCTTTAAAGAGCCCCCCGACCCGCATTTGAAAAAACTCCCCCTTACCCACCCCACAGAGAGGAGCAATCTCCTCCGCTCCCACAGGTATTGGGGAAATTATGTTGTCAATCACTTTAAATCGGTGTCCCTTCCCCTTACAGGCATCGGGGCAACTTGCCACTACCCCACAAATATCAGGGAAACCACCCACTTCCCCCTCCAAAATCATTAGGGCGATCCCCCCTGAAGGCATTAGGGCAACCCCCCACACACTGAAGCATCGGGTCACCCCTCCCAACTGTCCCCCCCCCCCCAAACTTTAGGGGTTCCCCAAAGTGCCTGCCCCTGGCACTGCCAGATTGGTAGTGTCAGGGCACTGCCTGGGAATGTCCCTCTCCACTGGGGTCTATACTTATCTTTGCATCCCAGTGAATTCCCATCAACAACGTCCCATTTTACTAAAGCTGTTGTAAACCTTGGGGGAATTCCCTACCTGGGGGGAATACATGGTGGGTAAGGCCTTTAAATAGATTGGGGAACCTCGTTGCCTCGCTGGCGAGGGGCGGTGAAAATATCAGAATGAGATATTCCTGCCGACATTCTCATTTCCGTGGTCTTGAGGGATTTCCCACCGGTGTCAATATATATTCCCCGTGAGGAACGCTGGTTGCAAATCTGCCCCCCTATTTCTTATTTCAAAAACCGTACATTCATCTATCTACATTTGTAGTCTGTGCCATTTAATTTCTCATTGTTACACTTTGTTTCGATTTTGTCATTATAAATTCAATTGTTTCTATTTTCACAATTTGGGATCATCTATTAGGCACCATGACTGCTGCACAGTGAAATAAATGCTGAAGTTCACCTTTCTCCCCATTTTAAGAGTTGGCTTTCTGCTGTAGTTCATCATCCCTCGCCCATTAGGATGCTCTGTCACTGTACTTGTCAACTAGCCACCACAGGTTGAAATACCTCCCCCCCCCCCCCCCCCCCACACTGGTCAAAATCTCGATTTCTGGATGAAATTTAATACTCAACACAGGTTTAGGTGTGGTGGGGAGTGGGCCAAAATAAGAATAAAGCCCCAAGAATTCTGTTCCACTGTAACCCAGAAAATAAACGCTATTGTAGAAATCTGAATTATTAAATTTTTGGCTGGATTCAATTCCTTTGAGCAAGATTCAATAAAACCAGAACACAAATTGAGTAATAGAATCTTAAAATGGTTACAACACAGAAGGAGGCTATTGGGCTCCTTGCGTGAATGCCAGCTCTCAGCAAGACATCTAATGCCACTTCCCTGCCATTTCCCCATCGTCTGCCAATTTCTTTCTCTTTTAGGTGTTTATCCAATTTCCTTGTGAAATCCCCGATTATATCTTTCCCCACCACATTCTCAGGTAGTGCATTCCAAATGGTAAGCACTCACAATATATAAAAAAGAATTTCCTCACGTCGTCGTTGATTGTGTTGTCAATCACTTTAAATCGGTGTCCCCTGGCTTTTGACCCTCCCACCAACAGGAATAGTGAGCGGAAAGTTTGCATTTCTGCACAGAGTGCTGGCTGAGGCAAGAAAATGGTGGGCAGCTCGCTGGCAGCTTTTGTTTCCCAATGCTGTCACGCTGGCAGGGCAGGGTTGAAAAAGCCATCAATGCCAGGAATTTTGAAAAAGAATTTTAAATCTTTGATTTAAAAAAAAAGAGCCTTCCCCCTACACACATGGAGATTCCCCCAAATGGAGCTCCCCTGAGGGGTGTCCTGGCACTGTTGCTTGACACTACCCCCCAGGCACTGTATTTATCTTTCTTTCCCCAGCGGGTTCCTGGCGCCCGCTTCCCATCTTACATAAGCTGTTGTAAACCACGCCGATGTGACTGTGAGGGGACGATGCAGGAGGGGAGCCCTTTATTTTTAATATTTTTTATCTCCTCCTTTTCCATTTTCTCCCAAATTTGCACCTACCAACAATAAACAATAATCAGTAACGGATATAATGCCAATCCACATATCAATAACAACGATCCCATCCTCCCACCAAACTCCAAACATTAGCCCGCATGTTCTCATAAACAATGACAAAAAGGAATCAGGTGTCACCCACAGATACGTTTAACACACACAGTCCCCCTCCCCGCAACCATACTTCCATGTTCGATGTTATCCAGTTCTTGAAAGTGCACAATGAATAATGCCCATGAATTGTAGAACCCCTCCATCCTTTCCCTCAGTTCAAACTTAACCTACTCAAGAGTCAAGAATTCCAACAGGTCCCCCCGCCATGCCAGGGCACAGGGGGTAGAGGTTGCTCTCCATCCCATCAGAATCTGCCTTCGGGCGATCAACGAGGCGAAGACTACAACATTTTCCTCCGCACCAATTTCCAACCCCGGCTGGTCCGACACCCCGAATATGGCCCCCAGAGGGCCCGGGTCCAGTTTCACGTGCACCACTTTAGAGATTACCCTAAAACCCTCCTTCCAGTGATCCTCCAGCTTTGGACAGGACCAAAACATATGAACGCGATTTGTGGGCCCCCCCCCCGCAGCGTTCACACACATCTTCTACCCCTTCAAAGAGTTGGCTCATCCTCGTCCTTGTGATGCGTGCTCTATATACCACCTTCAGCTGTATCAGCCCCAACCTCGCGCACGAGGTGGAGGCGTTCACTCTCCGGAGCATCTTACACCAGAACCCCTCCTCCATACCCTCTCCCAATGCTTCCTCCCACTTTGCTTTGATCCCTTCCAGTGGTGTCTTCTTCTCTTCCAAAATAGCTCCGTAAACCGCCACTGCCCCCTTCTCCAGTCCCCCTGTTGTTAGCACTTCCTCCAGGAAGCTCTGTATCGCCTTTCTGGCAAAATCCCAAACCTGCATGTATTTAAACATTCCCCCCTGCTCCAGCCCATACTTTGTTTCCAGCTCCTTCAATCCTGCAAACTGACTCCCAAGATCAAATCTTTTAGTGTCTTAATCTCCTTCTCCCATTTCCGAAAATTTCCATCCCAGTTCCTTGGCTCAAATCGGTGGTTCCCTGAATAGGCATTTCTCTTGACCTTGCCTCCAACCCGAAGTATTGGTGAAACTGCCTCCGAGTTCTCAATGAAGCTATTATTACCAGACTGTTGCTTGGGCCTTCAATCCCGAACCCCTGCACAAACTCTCCTCCAATCTGACCCACTGGGAATCAACCCCTCAGACCCAACTCCGCACCTTCTCCACATTCGCCGCCGAGTAATAATACATCAGGTTGGGAAGACTCAAACCCCCCGTCTGCCCTCCCCTCTGTAGCAGCACCTTTCTAACTCTGGCCACCTTCCCTCCCCATATAAACGAGGTAATCATTCCTTCAATCTCTCTGAAAAATGCCTTTGGCAGGAAAATCGAGAGGCATTGGAAGATAAACAGAAATCATGGCAACACGTTAATTTTAACCGCCTGTACCCGGCCCGCCAGTGACAGAGGGATACCATCCCACCTTGCCAGATCAGCTTTCACTCTCCACCAAAATAGAAATGTTGTACCTGCGGAGCCAACCCCCCTCCCGGGCAACCTGCACCCTCAGGTATCTAAGGTGAGTCCCTGCCCTCCGGAATGGCAGCAACCCCATCCCTGCCCCCACCTCCGGCCGAGACACCACAAAATATTCACTCTTGTCTAGATTTAATTTGTACCCCAAAAAGACCCAAATACCCGAAGCAGCTCCAATATTCCCCCTATTGACACACTCGGTTCTGACATGTATAACAACAAGTCATCAGCATATAAGGACACCCTATGCTCTGTCCCCTCCTGCATATCTCTTTCCACACCCCCGAATGTAGGGAAGCCCTTTTATGTCACTGGCAGTGGGGGTGTCTGGGAAGATCTGAAAATGAGCTCTTGCCGTCAATATTCTCATTTTTTGACTGTTGACCGTGGATTTTACTCCCACGGTGCTATTTGCATCTGTGGTGAATGCTGGTGCAAAATCCCAGGATCTTAACTCGTCTAGATCCCTCACGATTTTGAAACCTCCATCAAATTTCCTCTCTCTCTTTGCTCAAAGGAGAACAATCTCAGCCTCTATGATTTATACGTATAAAAAATTCCCCATTTCTGGAAACATTCTGATCAAAGCTTTTCTGTATGCTCTCAACAGCTTTCACATCCTTCCCAGGATTAAGCACAAAAATTCCAGTTGAGGTTGCACGAGTATTTTACCAATGACCATCATAACTTCCTTGCTTTTGTACTCTATGGCCTATGAAAGCCCAGAGTCCCAAATGACTATTTAATCTACTTTTTCTACTTGTCCTATCACATTCAATGAATTGTGTACATCTACACCCAGGTTTCTGTACTTCAGTAACGGTCTCCTTTATTTTGTATTTTCTCTGCTCACTCTTCCTACCAAAATGTAACACGGTGTCACAGTAGTTAGCGCTGCTGCCTCATAGCGCCGAGGTCCCAGGTTCGATCCTGGCTCTGGATCACTGTCTGTATGGAGTTTGCACATTTCCCCCATGTTTGTGTGGGGTTTGTCCCCACAACCCAAAGATGTGCAGGGTTGGTGGACCGGCCATGCTAAATTGCCTCTTAATTGGAAAAAATGAATTGGGTACTCTAAATTTATTTAAAAAATATAACACTTCATTCTTCTCTCTGTTATATTTCCTTTGTCATGTCTCCACCCATCCAAACAGCCTTTCTACCACTACTCTCCGTTTCCTGCCACTCAGCCAATTTCTTATTTATGCTGCCACATTTCCTTTTGTTCTATGGACTAACTTCTCTGGCAAGTTTATCAAGTGGTGCTGTATCAAACAACTTCTGGAAATCCATCTACATTACATCAACCACATCACCCTCATTAACCAGTTCTATTACCTCATCGATAAACTAGGTCAAGTTAGTTATCATCTGCCTTTAACAAATTCACTCAGGCGTTCGTTAATTAATTTTCACCGATCCAACTGACTGGTATGTTGTCCCAAACTATTGTTTCCAATTGCTTTCCGACACGGCCTCCGGATTTTCGGCGGAAGCAGGGGCCTGTCGGGTAGGTGAGTACCTGTATATAAGTTGGGCGGTTGCTAAACTTGAGACACTACACTTGTAGTGTCCCCCACCCTTCCACCTCCTCTAAACTAAGGGGTTGAGGGACTATCAGGTAAGCTCTTCCTTTCTTTTTCTTGTTTTATCTAGAGGGGATGGCAGGGAAGGCAGTACAATGCTCCTCCTGCAGAATGTTTGAGGTGAGGGACGCCGTCAGTGTCCCTGCTGATTTCATCTGTGGGAAGTGCACCCATCTCCAGCTCCTCAGAAACCGTGTTAGGGAACTGGAGCTGGAGCTGGAGGAACTTTGGATCTTTCGGGAGGCAGTGGTGGTCATAGATAGAAGCTTCAGGGAGGTAGTAAAGAATAAAGATAGATGGGTGAAGGTGAGAGCAGTCAGTACATGGAACCCCTGTGGTCGTTTCCCTTTGTAACAGGTATACTGCTTTGGATACTGTTGGGGGGGACGATTTACCAGGTGTCAGCCATGGGGTACAGGTCTCTGGCACAGAGTCTGTCCCTGTTGCTCAGAAGGGAATGGGGGAGCGGAGTAGAGTATTAGTCATTGGAGACTCCATAGTTAGGGGGATAAATAGGAGATTCTGTGGGAACGAGAAAGACTCGTGGTTGGTGTGTTACCTCCCAGGTGCCAGGGTCCGCGATGTCTCGGATCATGTGTTCAGGATCCTTAACGGGGAGGGGGAGCAGCCCCAAGTCGTGGTCCACATAGGTACCAACGACATAGGTAGGAAAAGGGATAGGGATGTAAGGCAGGAATTCAGGGAGCTAGGGTGGAAACTTAGATCCAGGACAAACAGAGTTATTATCTCTGGGTTGTTACTCGTGCCATGTGCTAGCGAGTCAAGGAATAGGGAGAGAGAGCAGTTGAACACGTGGCTGCAGTGATGGTGCAGGAGGGAGGGTTTCAGATTCCTGGACAATTGGGGCTCATTCTGGAGTAGGTGGGACCTCTACAAACGGGATGGTCTCCACCTGGACCAGAGGGGTACTAATATCCTGGGGGGGGGGGAAGAGTTTGCTAATGCTCTTCAGGAGGGTTTAAACTAGTCCAGCAGGGGATTGGGAACCTGAATTGTAGCTCCAGTACACAAGAGGTTGAGAGTAGTGAGGTCATGAGTAAGGTTTCAAAGTTGCAGGAGTGTACCAGCAGGAAGGAAGGTGGTTTAAAGAGCGTCTACTTCAATGCCAGGAACATCTGGAATAAGATGCGTGAGCTTGCGGCATGGATTGGTACCTGGGACTTCGATGTTGTGGCCATTTTGGAGACATGGATAGAGCAGGGAGAGGAATGGTTGTTGCAGGTGCCGGGGTTTAGATATTTCAGTAAGCTTAGGGAAGGTGGTAAGAGAGGGGGAGGGGTGGCATTGTTAGTCAAGGACAGTATTACGGTGGCTGAGAGGACGTTTGATGAGGACTCATCTACTGAGGTAGTATGGGCTGAGTTTAGAAACAGGAAAGGAGAGGTCACCCTGTTAGGAGTTTTCTATAGACTAACGAAAAGTTCCAGAGATGTAGAGGAAAGGATTGCAAAGATGATTCTGGATAGGAGCGAAAGTAACAGGATAGTTGTTATGGGGACTTTAACTTTCCAAATATTGACTGGAAACGCTATAGATAGAGTACTTTAGATGGGTCCGTTTTTGTCCAATGTGTGCAGTAGGGTTTCCTGCCGCAGTATATAGATAGGCCAACAAGAGGCGAGGCCGTATTGGATTTGGTACTGGGTAATGAACCAGGACAGGTGTTAGATTTGGAGGTAGGTGAGCACTTTGGTGATAGTGACCACAATTCGATTACGTTTACTTTAGTGATGGAAAGTGACAGGTATATACCGCAAGGCAAGAGTCATATCTGGGGGAAAGGCAATTATGATGCGATGAGGCAAGACTTCGGATGCATCGGCTGGAGAGGAAAACCTTCAGGGTTTCCACAATGGAAATGTGGAGCATGTTCAAGGAACAGCTACTGCGTGTCCTTGATAAGTATGTACCTGTCAGGCAGGGAGGAAGTGGTTGAGCGAGGGAACCATGGTTTACTAAAGCAATTGAAACACTTGTCAAGAGGAAGGAGGCTTATGTAATGATGAGACGTGATGGTTCAGTTAGGGCGCTTGAGAGTTACAAGTTAGCTAGGAATGATCTAAAGAGAGAGCTAAGAAGAGCCAGGAGGGGACATGAGAAGTCTTTGGCAGGTAGTGAGGATGTGAAGCAAGGGTTAATAGCTAGAAAGAGCCAGAATGAATGGGATACATTAGTGGAAAATCACAAGTAGAGGAGTTTGTTATTGAAGCCATTGAAGGAGAATGAACTTGCTGAGATAAGGGAGTTGATATTTGAAGTCGTGAGCCGACTCATGACTATAAGCCGAATAGCCTAGAGAAACAAGGAGCATGGCCGGATGACAGGATATGAAATGTGGGAGCCGCTTGCAACTATAGCTAACACCTGCTAATTAAGCTAAGACTGCTACATACTCACGTGCCAATAGATAACCTCAAAATCTGTAAAATCATGTATTGGAACTATGGCAATAACAAGTTTATGCTTTGTAATGGGGGCGAGCTCAAGTGAATGTAAGGGACAGCCCCCTAATAATACATATAAAAAAAGGATGTTTTGAGCAATACTTTGGCACTCTGCAAGGTGGTTCGCCGGAATACCTAGAATAGGGGGGCGAGGAGCGGCCTCCGACGCCGTTGTGAAACACTCCGGGTTTCATGATGACGTCGGCCGTTGCAGAGAATTCCGCCCAGGATGTATAATCATCTGGAAAGGAATAATTTGATCAGTCAACATGGTTGTGTGAAGGGTAGGTTGTGCCTCACAAACCTTATTGAGTTCTTTGAGAAGGTGACCAAACAGGCAGATGAGGGTAAAGCAGTCGATGTGGTGTATATGGATTTCAGTAAAGCGTTTGATAAGGTTCCCCACGGTAGGCTATTGCAGAAAATACAGAGGCATGGGATTCAGGATGATTTAGCAGTTTGGATCAGAAATTGACTAGCTGGAAGAAGACAAAGGGTGGTGGTTGGTGGGAAATGTTCAGACTGGTGTCCAGTTACTAGTGGTGGACCACAAGGATCTATTTTGGGGCCGCTGCTGTTTGTCATTTTTATAAATGACCTGGAGGAGGGCGTAGAACATAGAACAGTACAGCACAGAACAGGCCCTTCGGCCCTCAATGTTGTGCCGAGCCATGATCACCCTACTCAAACCCACGTATCCACCCCATACCCGTAACCCAACAACCCCCCCTTAACCTTACTTTTATTAGGACACTACGGGCAATTTAGCATGGCCAATCCACCTAACCCGCACATCTTTGGACTGTGGGAGGAAACCGGAGCACCCGGAGGAAACCCACGCACACAGGGGGAGGACGTGCAGACTCCACACAGACAGTGACCCAGCTGGGAATCGAACCTGGGACCCTGGAGCTGTGAAGCATTTATACTAACCACCATGCTACCCTGCTGCCCCAAGGGGTAGAAGGATGGGTGAGTAAATTTGCAGATGACCCTAAAGTCGGTGGAGTTGTGGACAGTGCAGAAGGATGTTACAAGTTACAGAGGGACATACATAAGCTGCAGAGCTGGGCTGACAGGCGGCAAATGGAGTTTAATGCAGAAAAGTGTGAGGTGATTCATTTTGGAAGGAATAACAGGAAGGCAGAGTACTGGGCTAATGGTAAGATTCTTGGTAGTGTGGATGAGCAGAGAGATCTCGGGTCCATGTCCATAGATCCCTGAAAGTTGCCACCCAGGCTGAGAGGGATGTTAAGAAGGGGTACGGTGTGTTAGCTTTTATTGGTAGAGGAATTGAGTTTCGGAGCCATGAGGTCATGTTGCAGTTGTACAAAACTCTGGTGCGGCGCATTTGGAGTATTGCGTGCAGTTCTGGTCGCCGCATTATCGGAAGGATGTGGAAGCACTGGAAAGAGTACAGAGGAGATTTACCAGGATGTTGCCTGGTATGGAGGGAAGATCTTACGAGGAAAGGCTGAGGGATTTGAGGCTGTTTTCGTTAGAGAGAAGAAGGTTAAGAGGTGACTTAATTGAGGCATACAAGATGATCAGAGGATTAGATAGGGTGGACATTGAGAGCCTTTTTACACAGATGGTGATGTCTAGCACAAGGGGACATAGCTTTAAATTGAGGAGAGATAGATATAGGACAGATGTCAGAGGCAGGTTCTTTACTCAGAGTAGTAAGGGCGTGGAATGCCCTGCCTGCAACAGTAGTGGACTCGCCAACACTAAACGTATTCAAATGGTCATTGGATAGGCATATGGACAATAAGGGAATAGTGTAGATGGGCTTTAGAGTGGTTTCACAGGTCGGCGCAACTTCGCGGGCTGAAGGGCCTGTACTACGCTGTTATGTTCTATGTACACCAAAGAGGTTAAATTGAGCTTTCATCCCTGCACTTTTCTAAAATAAAGGTGTAATTCCTTTTTCCACTCCTCTAGTACCACCTCTGTATCCAAGGAGGATTGGAAGATTATGGTCAGTACCTTTGCAATTTCCACCTTTACTCCCCTCAGCATCTTCAGATGTAACTCACATGGGCCAAGTGGCTTATCAACTTTGAAGGACAACCAACTTTTTAATTCCTCCTCTCCTTTATCAATTTTCATCCCATCCAGCATCTCAACAATCTCCTATTTCATCATGATGTATTTTGGGGTCAAGTAAGTAAATAGAAGAACAGAAATTAACTGAGGGATAAGTCAAAAGGGGTTGCTCTTAAAATACAAATGGAGCACAGCCAAAAAAAGAACAAAGAGGAACAGAAACTTGAAAACATTAAATCAAAATGTGAAAACTGGGGTCGATGAAGCACTATTTCATCATGACTCCAGCAGCATCTCTCCCTTGGAAAGAAAGATGCAAAGTACTAATTTAGTACCTCAGCCATTCCCCAGCCACCTTTGGGTCCATAATTGGCCCAACACTTCCTTTTACTATTTATATGCCTATAGAATACTTTTGGATTCCCTTTTACTTTACGTAACAGTCTTTTCTCAAACTCTTCCTTTGCCTCTCTGATTTCCTATTTTATTGCCCCCTGAACTTTCTATATTCAGCCAAGTTCTCGCATGTATTATCAACCCAAGATCTGTCATATGCCTTCTTTTCAGCTTCACCTTCCTCTCGCATTATCAAAGAAGCTCTGGTTGCTCTACCTTTCCAACTTGCAGGTACGTAACTTGACTATATCTGAACATCTCCTCTTTAATAGCAGACCATTGTTCCATTACAGATTTGTCCTGGATGTAACATAATTTTCTCACTTAGTATGATACTCTTAGTTTCTCCATTTCTAATATTCAACTTCTTAATTTTAAAGAACTTTACGTCAATCAGTATTAGAAGTTATATTATAAAATGTACAAGTTAGAAAAAACTGAACTATACCCGGTTCTCATGTGCTTCCAGCTTAACAGTAGGACATTTCCGGAGATCTCCTGCTAAATCCGCATAGGTTTGAGGCCTGAATTGGTTGCTCCTTTCTGATGTAGACAAGGTCTGTACCAGATGCTGTGCAGCCCACTGACGATGTCTAGAACTTAGTCTTCCTGACAGGCAACATGCTGCAAGTGCATTGGCAAGTTCCAAGGCTCCTACATGTGATGGTGAATAATAGGGAGATGAGGATGTATTTGGAGCAACATCTGGAAAAGAAAAGGTGAAAACTGTTTTGATACCTTTCAAAAACTTTCTGAATCTCAATTCACATTTATGCATCCTTCCCCCTTTTTCCAACATAGCCACTGGCAGACATGTAGCATTCTTCTGTCAGTAAAGCAGTAACTCTGCACCACAAGATATCTTTATGACAGATACTTTGACTTGTTGAACCAAACCTGAAGCAAAAGTGAGAATCAGACAAACATGCTGGCAGAAATTGTACACTGACTAGTGAACAGCACTTGAAATTTAATCATTCAAACTTAATTTAGAGGCAGACAGAAGTTTATTTTGAAGATACTAAATTTTACAATTGTGTTTGACCCATTGATAACTGCAGGAAAAACTCTTCATCATCACTTTAAACCTAGCTTAGTCACGTAGACACCTTTGAAAACCAAAATGTCATGATACTCTCCGAACACTAAAACTGGTATAATGCATCAATGTAACGTTAATTGACATATCCTACAAAGCATGGTGGCTTTGAAAACATCTGCACATAATAAGTTGCATAAGTGTTACTTGTAATAAATGTATTTAGAAGGTTGTTCATAGGCAACTGCTTACTTTGGCAATGAAGCATGTCAACTAACCTAACTGGTATTTTATAAAACCAGTCACATTTGTTTTCCAATATTGTTAAATATTTAACTCATCGTAATTTTTACGTTTTGAAGTCAAATACTAAATGCATTTATTGTCCTGCAACTTCTTCACTGTCACAAGTGTACAACTAGGTCAGAACAAAAGCAACTTTGGAAATCAACATCATAAGAAGTAAGAGTAGGCCATTCGGCGCCTTGATCCTGCCCCACCGTTTAATAAGACCATGACTGATTGGATTGTGGCCCGAAATCGACTTTCCCACCTGCTCCCCATAACCCTAGACTCTCATGTAGATCAAAAATCTATCCAGCTCAGCCTTCAATATATTCAATTACCCATACTCCACTGCTTTCTGTGGAAGCAAACAGGAGACCACTTATTTTTAAATTGTTCGCCCTGATTCTTGATTCCCCCAAAAGGGGAAACATCCTCTCAGTATTTATCCTGTCAAGCCTCCTCAGAATCTCATATGTTCCGATAAGATTACCTCTCATTCTTCTAAAATCCAAAGTGTATAGGCCGAATACTTCATCCCTGCAATCAGCCTACTGAAGCTTCTCCAAAGTGCTTCCAATGTACAAGACCAAAACAATACACAGTACCATTTTTGGTGCAGTTTCACCAACGCACTGTATAGTTGTAGCAAGACTTCCCTACTTTTATACCCCATCCCAGTAAACATAGATTTGATCATTTAGATAGCACATCAATTTACAGTGCCTATCCTAATAACATTAGGCTGCTGAATGTATTAATAAAGGACAGATTAAAACTTCTTCACAAATCAGAAAAGTACTCTTGTCATTTGAAGGTTCCTACCCTTGGATTCTGTATCTTCTTTGTCACGGCTGGGCTGATGTCGGAAACCTTTCTCTGTGAGCAGCTCAACCAAAGCTTGAGTTACCAGAAAGTTGGGAGAGCCAGAAAGTTTGTTGTCTTTTACTGGTCTATGGAAAAGGTGAAGCACCCTGTTCTTCTGCTGAACATCACGGATCATGCCTATATGCAGCCCTGTTGCAGCAGCAATCAAATCCTTGGGAAGAGTAACATGGAGCTATTTCAATTCATATGACATACAAAATTTTCCATCTGGATTGAGTATATTTTTCACATAAATGTCGATTTGGATATGCTGCTGATCACTATGCTCAAGCCTCTAACACTTATTCAGAGAAAATGATAATTACTACTTTGGAAAAAAATAGATCAATACATCTGCAGTACCAACTAGCTACAGAACCTAGCTACAAATGTAACAGTCACAAATACATTAAATTGTAAATGGTGTATGATTTAACAAAATAAGAAGGCACTGCAAGTTGCGAGTCTTACACTTTGGGAAGGACGTAAAGGCATTATAAAAAGATCCACCAGAATGGTTCTAGGGATGAAGAACGTCAGTTACACGGATAACTTGGAGATGAGAGGATTAAGATGAGATTTGGTAGAGGTATCAAAAATCATGAGGGGTGGATAGGATAGGGTGAAACAGTTCCCATGGGTAGAAGAAGCCAAAAGCAGAGGACACCAATTTGAAGTGATGAGCAGCAGAAGGAACAAGATGAGGAAAAAAATGTATTTACGCAGCGTGTCGTTAGCTGTGGTGGAGACAAATTCAATCAATGTCCTCAAAAGAGAATTTAAAAATTATCTGTGGAGAAATGATTTAAGGGCAGCGGGGAAAAGGCAGGGAACTGGGACTTAGTTAATAGCTTTTGCAGAGAACTGGCACAGACGCAAAAGACCGAATGGCCTCCTTCTGTCCGGTAACAATTCCATGATTCTATGAAAACAAAAAGCAAAATTCTGTTGATGCTGGAAATCTGAAGTAAAATTGCAAATGTTATAAACACTCAGCAACATCTGTGGAGAGAAAGGTCGGATTAACATTTCAAATCAATGACAATTCGTCAAAACCTTAGAAATCATCAGCATGAAGCTAGTTGCTTGCTGATTTGCTGAGTTTTTAGTATTTTCTATCTTTATTACACATCATTTTATTCCTCAGCTTACCTGAGTACAGACATCAACTAACACTCTGTACGCAGTAGGACTGTTTGCCACTAGACAGCCAATAGCTGAACTCATATAAACCAAACAGGAGGTTGTATTCCATGTTCCTTTTGAAGATCCAAACTGACTACTTGAGTACAAGTGTTGTGTTCCATTGTTTGCCAGCTGAGCCCTTCCTGCAGCTGCAAGACACATTAATCGAACCAAGATACGGATGTCCGTTAATCCAAGAGCTTCCAGGCCACTTGTCTGACTGCACATGGAACCACTATAATTGCATAATTTGAAAGAGAAAAGACAAATATTAATATAGAGAACAAATAATAAAGAAAAGTACAGCACAGGAACAGGCCCTTCTGCCCTCCAAGCCTGTGCCGACCATGCTGCCCATCTAAACTAAAATCTTCTGCACTTCCTGGGTCCATATCCCTCTATTCCGAACCTATTCATGTATTTGTCAAGATGCCCTTAAACGTCACTATCGTCCCTGCTTCCACTACCTCCTCCGGCAGCGAGTTCCAGGCATCCACTACCCTCTCGTGTGAAAAAAACTTGCCTCGTACATCTCCTCTGAACCTTGCCCCTCGCACTTTAAACCTATGCCCCCGAGTAATTGACCCCTCTACCCTGGGAAAAAGTCTCTGACTATCCACTCTGTCTATACGCCTCATAATTTTGGAGACCTCTATCAGGTCACCGCTCAACCTCCGTCGATCCAGTGAGAACAAACCGAGTTTATTCAACCTTTCCTCATAGCTAATGCCCTCCACACCAGGCAACATCCTGGCAAATCTCTTCTGCACCCTCTCTAAAGCCTCCACATCCTTCTGGTAGTGTGGCGACCAGAATTGAACACTATACTCCAAGTGTGGTCGAACTAAGGCTCTATACAGCTGCAACATAGATCACAGAATTTACAGTGCAGAAGGAGGCCATTCGGCCCATCGAGTCTGTACCGGCTCATGGAAAGAGCACCCTACCCAGGGTTAACACCCCCACCCTATCCCCATAACCCAGTAACCCCACCCAACACTAAGGACAATTTTGGACATTAAGGGCAATTTTATCATGTCCAATCCACCTAACTTGCACATCTTTGGACTGTGGGAGGAAACCGGAGCACCCGGAGGAAACCCACGCACACACGGGGAGGATGTGCAGACTCTGCACAGACAGTGACCCAAGCTGGAATCGAACCTGGGACCCTGGAGCTGTGAAGCGATTGTGCTATCCACAATTGTACCGTGTTGCAACATGACTTGCCAATTTTTATACTCAATGCCCCGGCCAATGAAGGCAAGCATGCCGTATGACTTCTTGACTACCTTCTCCACCTATGTTGCCCCTTTCAGTGACCTGTGGACCTGTACACCTAGATCTCTCTGACTGTCAATAATCTTGAGGGTTCTACCATTCACTGTATATTCCCTACCTACATTGGACCTTCCAAAATGCATTACCTCACATTTGTCTGGATTAAACTCCATCTGCCACCTCTCCGCCCAAGTCTCCAAACAATCTAAATCCTGCTGTATCCTCTGACAGTCTTCATCACTATCTGCAATTCCACCAATCTTTGTGTCGTCTGCAAACTTACTAATCAGACCAGTTACATTTTCCTCCAATTCATTTATATATACTACGAACAGCAAAGGTCCCAGCAGCGATCCCTGCGCAACACCACTCGTCACAGCCCTCCAATCAGAAAAGCACCCTTCCATTGCTACTCTCCGCCTTCTATGACCCTGCCAGTTCTGTATCCATCTTGCCAGCTTACCCTTGATCCCGTGTGACTTCACCTTTTGTACCAGTCTGCCATGAGAGACCTTGTCAAAGGCCTTACTGAAGTCCATATAGACAACATCCACTGCCCTACCTACATCAATCATCTTTGTGACCTCCCCGTAAAACTCTATCAAGTTAGTGAGACACGGCCTCCCCTTCACAAAACCGTACTGCTTCTTGCTAATACGTCCAATTGTTTCCAAATGGGAGTAGATCCTGTCTCGAAGAATTCTCTCCAGTAATTTCCCTACCACTAACGTAAGGCTCACCGGCCTGTAGTTCCCTGGATTATCCTTTCTACCCTTCTTAAACAAAGGAACAACATTGGCTATTCTCCCGTCCTCCGGGCCATCACCTGAAGACAGTGAGGATCCAAAGATTTTTGTCAAGGCCTCAGCAATTTCCTCTCTAGCCTCCTTCAGTATTCTGGGTTAGATCCCATCAGGCCCTGGGGACTTATCTACATTAATATTTTTCAAGACGCCGAACACCTCGTCTTTTTGGATCTCAATGTGACCCAGGCTATCTACACACCCTTCTCCAGACTCAACATCCACCAATTCCTTCTATTTGTTGAATACTGATGCCAAGTATTCATTTAGTACCTTGCCTATTTCCTCTGGCTCCACACATAGATTCCCTCGCCTGTCCTTCAATGGGTCCACCCTTTCCCTGGCTAACCTCTTGCTTTTATGTATGTATGTTATGGCAACATTTTATTCCCCAACTGACTTTCAAAATAATCTAAAGTAGCAAAAGAAAAATGCTAAGACGGAGATAAGATCCCAAGTTTTCGAATAAACAAAATTGGAAATAGGAGTAGAGTAGGCATTCGGCTCCTCGAGCCTGCCCTGTTATTCAATAAGATCATGGCTGATCAGTTTGTATTTCTAATTCCACATAATCTTTGATTCCCTTGACTAACAAGAATCTATCTACCTCAAAGACGTTTAATGACCCCGTCTTCACGGCTTTCTAAGGCAGAGAGTTCCAAAGCCGTACAACCCACAGAGAAAAAAATTATTTTCATCTCAGTCCTAAAAGGGTGACCCCTAATTTTAAAACAGTGTGTCCTAGTTCTGGACTCACCCACAAAATGAAACAGGGCAGGAGTCAACTCCTGGGGAACAAAGTCCCACAGTGTGCGTGTTTAGTCACGTCTATCCCAACACTCGCATTATTGAAAAACACAAGGCTATACAACGCGACTCGCTTTGTATAAGGGGAATGCATGGCCAAGGTCGCACATAGCCCCGTTTTTTATACTGGTGAGCTTTGCTTGCTGGAACTCCCCAGTGTAGCGAGAGATTGGGATGCCATTTTTAAATGGTGATCTCCGAGGCCCCCGAAGCTGTACCCGACAACCCCTAGCCCGCCCCCCCTTGCGCTCTGAACCCTACCCTTGCCCTCTTCTCCCATCCTGCCTTCCCTATTTTTTTTTTTAATTTAGAGTACCCAATTATTTTTTCCAATTAAGGGGCAATTTAGAGTGGCCAATCTACCTATCCTGCACATCTTTGGATTGTGGGGGTGAAACCCACGCAGACACGGGGAGAATGTGCAAACTCCACACAGTGACCCAGGACCGGGATTCAAACCCGGGTCCTCAGCGCCGTAGGCACTGTGCCACCGTGCTGCCCTCTGCCTTCCCTATTTTAACCTCTTAACCTGACCGTCTCCCATCCTGCCTTCCCTATTTTAACCCCCCCCACTTTTGCTGACTCCTCAATCCTCCTTAAAAAACAGTTTCCACCTCTGGGTGAACCCATCAACTTGACCTTTTCAAGCCTCAGAAATTCGCTCACTCACACCCGCTTTCGGCAGCTCTGGCTCCCTCTAAGTAAGATCCGTCTCTGGACTATCAGGGAGGTAAAGGCCAAGGCATCGGCCTCTCTCTCCTCTTGGACTCCCGACATCCCGAATATCGCTACCTCAGGCCTCGGGGCCACCTTTACCCCCAGCACCTCGGACATTACGTCTGCAAACCCCTGCCAGAACCCCTTTAGCTTTGGACATGCCCAGAAAATGTGGACGTGATTCACAGGCCTCCCCGTGCAACACCACTACCCTGCTCCCAGCTCCTCCTCCCACTTACACTTTATATCCCCCATTGGGGCCCACTCCCAATCATCAGCTCCTTGAAGACCTCGGACACCTTCCCCTCCCCTGTCTCCTCCTTTGACAGTAGCTTATCCTGCAACCCCAAGGGCGGTAACCCAGAAAAGACGGCACCTCTCTCTTCACAAAATCCTGAACTTGCAGGTACCTGAAACCGTTCCCCTGGGCAGCTCATACTCTTCCTCCGGGTCCTCCAATTTTGTGAAACTGTCCCCTACAATCAAGTCGCGAATCGCTCGATCCCTGCCTCCTGCAACTTCGAACCCCTTCCCCCCTGGTGCAAACCTATGATTGTCACAAATTGGTGCCCACACCAAGACACCCTCCAGTCCTAAATGCTGCCTCCATTGCCGCCACACCCTCAAGGCCGAAACCACCACTGGGCTCACAAAGTGCCTGGCCGGTGGGAACGGAAGCTCGTTCCCCAACAAGAAGCCGCCTCGATTGGGCAGTATGGTAGCATAGTGGTTCGCACAATTGCTTCACAGCTCCAGGGTCCCAGGTTCGATTCCCGGCTGGGTCACTGTCCGTGCGGAGTCTGCATGTTCTCCCCGTGTGTGTGTGGGTTTCCTCCGGGTGCTCCGGTTTCCTCCCACAGTTCAAAGATGTGCGGGTTAGGTGGATTGGCCATGCTAAATTGCCCTTAGTGTCTAAAAAGGTGAAGTGGGGTTTGCTGGGTTGCAGGAATAGGGTAGCTACATGGGCTTGAGTGGGTTGCTCTTTGTTAAGGGCCAGTGCAGACTCGATGGGCCGAATGGCCTCCTTTTGCACTGTAAACTCTATGATCTATCCCCCCCCCCCCCCATGCCGGCCCCTCCCCCTAACCATGGCGATGTTCACCGCCCAGTAGTAGTTCATTATATTCGGTAATGCCAGCCCCTTGCCCTCCTCCTCACCCCCGCTCCACAAAGTCCTCTTGACCTCTGGGGTCTTCCCTGCCCAAACAAACCCAGAGATCAGCACGTTAACCTTTTTAAAGAACGACTTTCGGCCAAAGTTCTGGATGTTCTGAAATACAAGCAGGAACCTTGGCAACACCGTCAGCTTTACTGTTTGCACCTGTCCCGCCAATGACAGTGGCAGCACATCCCACCTCTTGAAGTCCCTCTTCATCTGCTCCACCAGACAACTCAAATTCAACTTGTGCAACTGAATCATCATTCAGATGACCCTACGTCATCTGAATGCCCAGATAACTAAAACTTGCCCCCACTACCTTAAACAGCACCTCCCCCAATCTCTTCTCCTGCTTTCTGGCCTCAATTGAGAACACCTCACTCTTTCCTATGTTCAACTTGTACCCGGAGAACCAGCCAAAATCTTCCAAAATCCCGATAATGCCCCCAAGGGTCTAAATTGCTCGACGCCCGCCCCCCCCCCCCCCCCCACCCACCCCCGCAGAATCCTTTCCAATCCCTTGACGCTCTAAGCACCATTGCCAGTGGCTCGATAGCCAAGGCAAAAAGCAATGGGGAGAGCAGGCACCCCTGCCTCTTCCTCGATACAGCCAGAAATATCCCAAACTCACCCGTTTCGTCGGCACACTTGCGACCAGTGCCTTGTACAGCAATTGGACCCAGTCCACAAAACCCTGCCCAACCGCCCCAGCACGTCCCACAGGTATTCCGACTCCACCCTGCCGAAAGCCTTATCCATGTCCATCGCCACTACCACCTTCACCTCCAGCCCCTTCAGAGGCATCATAATTACATTGAGCAGACTCCTCACATTCGCAGACAGCTGTCTCCCTTTCACAAACCCCATTTGGTCCTTGCCTATCACCCCCGGGATGCAGGCCTCAATTCACGAAGCCAACACCTTCGCAAGCAACTTGGTGTCTACATTCAATAGCGATATTGGGCGGTATGATCCCCACTGCTCCGGGTACTTGTCCTTTTTCAAAAGTACTGAGATGGATTCCGACAATAGTGTATGGGGGAGTTCAGAATCCAGCTCCATGATCACCGAGTATGCCAAGTCGACCAACCCCGCCCTGTCCACCACATAAAGGTCAATCCGGGGTTCACCGGATATGGGAAAATATGAAAATTCCTTCGCTATCTGCCTCCCAAACCTCCACGGGTCAACCGCACCGTCCCATACACTCCATAAATCCCTTCAGCTCCATCACCACTGCCGACACCTTCCTCGACCTCGGGCTCGACTGGTCCAAGCTTGGCTCTAGAACCGTATTGAAATACTCCCCTGTCATATTCAACTGAGGTGAGTTCAGGTCAGGAATTTTCCCAGCAGCTGCTCATGAAGACTACATCATCCCATTTGGAATTAAACATTGACCAAGACTACTGGCATCCCCTTCAGCTTCCCACTCCTCAACACAAACCTCCCCCCAAATCTGCCACAACCCTCCTTACCTGGAACCCACTTATTCATCAACATCGCCCCCCCCCCACCCCCCCCCCCCCCCCCGTCTTCATATCTAGTCCTGAGTGAAACACCTGCCCCCATCTATCCCTTCCTTAATATTGTCTGGTCCCCTATCTTCAAATGCGTCTCCTTCAAAAAGGACATGTCCGTCTGCCTTCAGACTCCTCAGATGCACGCACACACATGACTGTTTGACCAGCCCATTCAGCCCCCTCATGTTCCACGTGACCAGCCTGGGTGGGGGGGCTCCCCTGCCCCCACCCCTGCTGATCACCCATATCCCTTTTTGGGCCAGCCCTCTCACGCGATCTCGCCACCCACGTTCGGATGCCCACCATCATCACTCCCTTTCCAGCTGCACCACGTCAACTACACCCTTGTCAACTGCCCTCCCCACTCTCCACCAAACAAAGCAACAACCACATTCCCCTCCCCTACGTCTATCTCCTGACAACTGCCCATGCACTCCCATTAACTATCCCGCCCAGATAGTACCCACCCAAGGCCTCCAAAATAGCCGACCACCCCCTCGATTCCCCCCGCCCCATCCACGCTTCCCCAAAAAGCAGAAAAGATGCAATCAACCATGATGTTTCCCCAAGGAGGGCCTGCCCTCCAAACATCCCGGCATCAAAAAGGAACATTTTATGGGGAAATGTTTCCCGAGAACAAAGAAACATTCGCACAAACTCCTCCAAAGTTCAATGTCCTCCTTCTCCTGCCAGTCCATTGTCCATCATAAACTCCATTGCCTCCTCTGGCATGCCGGAATAATATTCACACTTCTGGAAAATCACCCAGAGTCGGGCCGGGTGCAGCACTCCAAACTTCACCCCCATTTTAACGAGAGCAGCCTTGATCCTATTAAACCCAGACCTCCACTTCGCCAGTTCTGCACCCAGTTCCTGGAACATCCGCAGCTCATTCCCTTCCCAAATGCACTTCCTCATCTGCCTCGCCCACTAAAGAAACTTCTCTTTATCCAGAAAGTGGTGCAACAGCACCACCACCCCCCTTGGCAGCTTGCCCACTTGCAGCCTTCTCATCAGAGCCCTGTGGGCTCTGCCGACCTCCAGGGACCTTTCTAAGCCTCCTCCCCCATCAACTGCTCCAACATTTTGGCCAAATATGTGCTGGTCTCCGCACCTTCGGGCATCTCCGTAATCCTCAAATTCTGCTTTCTGAAGCAGTTCTTCAGATCCTCCAACTTCTCCTTCAGCCTCTTCTGGGTCTCCCGCATCACCCCCACCTCGGCCACCAATGAGGCCAATTGCTCCTCGTGCTCCCCCACCGCCTCCTCCACTTTTTGGATCGCCCAGCCCTAGGACCCTGCATCTGCTCCACTCTCTCGATCTGTGTTTTAATCGGCTCCACCATTTTGACCAGGTCTTCCAGGGCCTCTTTCCTCTGAACATATCATTCAGAAACTCCACTAATTGCTCCATTGACCACTGGGAGGGCAGAACAGCCCCTTTGCCCATTTATCCTGTGATGGACCACGAAGACTCTCCTGTTCCAGCAGCTATTTTCTTTTTACCCACTCCTAGATTGTGGTTCCATCCACCAGCTACACCAGATGAGTTACACCTTCTCCAGGTACTCCTTGCACCACTTTCTACCCAAAACGTTAGTCCTTCGGACAGGGGAAGGACCAGAAAATACAACCTTGAGTGGGAGCCACCAAGTGTGCAATTGACATCTGCATGGCCGCCACCAGAAATCCCGGTCTCCTGGCTTTTATCGGCCATGCTGCACTGCGGCGGGCTGCTTTTCAGGCACAACATGGCCATTGTATCGCGGCCACAATTTCCACGTCACCAAGGCCATTCAGAATCTTATATACTTCAATCAACTGACCTCACTCTTATAAACTCCTGTGGAAACAATCCCAGTCGTGCAAATCTATCCTCCTCAGACAACCCAGTCACTCCAGATATCAATCAAATAAACTTCTCGGGGGGGGGAGGGGTTAAACTAATTTGTCCGGGGGCTGGGAAAACGAGCTGTAGTCCAGAAGCCAGTGTTGAGAGTAGTGAGGTACTGAGGAGGGTATCAAGGTCGCAGGAGTGTACTGGCAGACAGAAAGGTGGGTTGAAGTGTGTCTACTTCAATGCAAGGAGCATCCGGAATAAGGTAGGTGAACCTGGAGCATGGATTGGTACTTGGGACTACGATGTTGTGGCCATTACGGGGACATGGTTAGAACAGGGTCAGGAATGGTTGTTGGAAGTTCCGGGGTATAGATGTTTCAGTAAGAGTAGGGAAGGTGGTAAAAGAGGTGGAGGAGTAGCATTGTTACTCAAGGATAGTTTAACGGCTGCAGAAAGGCAGTTCGAAGGGGATCTGCCTACTGAGGTAATATGGGCCGAAATTAGAAATAGGAAAGGAGCGGTCACATTGTTAGGAGTTTTCTATAGGCCCCCAAATAGTAATAGAGATGTGGAGGAAGAAATTGCAAAACAGATTATGGATAGGTGTGGAGCTCTCACGGTAGTTGTCATGAGTGACTTTTACTTTCCAAATATTGATTGGAACCTCTATATGTCGAACAGTTTGGATGGGGCAGTTTTTGTACAGTGTGTGCAGGACGGTTTCCTGATATAATATGTGGATAGGCTGACAAGTGGGGGGGCCACATTGGATTTGGTACTGGGTAATGACCTGGGCCAAGTGTTAGATTTGTTTGTGGGAGAGCACTTTGGAGATAGCGTCCTTGATAGGTATGTCCCTGTCAGGCAGGGAGGAAATGGCCGTGTGAGGGAACCATGGTTCACAAAAGAGTTTGAATGTCTTGTCAAGAGGAAAAAGGAAGAATATGTAAGGATGAGAAAACAAGGTTCAGTTGGGTCGCTTGAGGGTTACCAGTGAGCAAGGAATGAGATAAAAAAGGGCTTAGGAGAGCTAGGAGGGAGCATGAGAAGTCCTTCGCGGGTCGGATCAAGGAAAACCCCAAGGCTTTTTACTCTTATATGAGAAATAAAAGAATGACCAGGTTGTAGTGCCGGTCAAAGACAGTAGTGGGAACTTGTGCATGCAGTCAGAAGAAATAGGAGAGGCGTTGAATGAATACTTTTCTTCAGTGTTCACCAAGGAGAGGGGCCATGTTTTTGAGGATGAGAGTGTGATACAGTCGGGTAGGCTGGAGGAGGTAGATGTTCTGAGGAAGGATGTATTAGCAATTTTGAAAAACCTGAAGGTCGACAAGTCCCCTGGGCCAGATGGGATATATCCAAGGATTCTTTGGGAGGCAAGGGATGAGATTACAGAGCCTTTGGCTTTGATCTTTGGGTCCTCACTGCCCACGGGGATAGTGCCAGAGGACTGGAGAGTGGCGAATGTTGTTCCTCTGTCCAAGAAAGGGAATAGGAATGACCCTGGTAATTATAGGCCAGTTAGTCTTACTTCGGTGGTCGGTAGGTTAATGGAAAAGGTCCTGAAGGATAGGATTTATGACCTTTTGGAAAGATGCAGCTTAATCCGGGATAGTCAACACGGATTCATGAAGGGTACGTCTTGCCTCACAAATTTGATTGAATTCTTTGAGGAGGTAACTAAGTATGTAGATGAAGGTAGAGCAGTTGATGTTGTATACATGGATTTTAGTAAGGAGTTTGATAAGGTTCCCCATGGTCGACTCATGAAGAAAGTAAGGAGGTGTGGGATAGTGGAAATTTGGCCAATTGGATAAGTTACTGGCTATCACACAGAAGACAAAGGGTGGTGGTGGATGGAAAATTTTCAGACTGGAGATCAGTTACCAGCAGTTTTTGCTGATGACACCAAGATCGGCGTAGTGGATGAGGTGCAGGGCTGTTGTAGGCTGCAAAGAGACATTGATAGGATGCAGAGCTGGGCCAAAAAATGGCAGATGGAGTTTAAGCCTGATAAGTGCGAGGTGATTCATTTTGGTAGAAAAAATTTGAATGCGGATTATAGGGTCAACGGCAGGGTTCTGAGGAATGTGGAGGAACAGAGAGATCTTGGGGTTCATGTCCACAGATCTCTGAAGGTTGCCATTCAAGTGGATAGACCCGTGAAGAAGGCTTATAGTGTGTTAGCGTTTATTAACAGGGGGCTTGAGTTTAAGAGCCGCGGTGTTATGCTGCAACTATACATGACCCTGATGAGACCACATTTGGAGTATTGTGTGCAGTTCTGGTCACCTCATTATAGGAAGGATGTGGAAGCATTGGAAAGGGTGCAAAGGAGATTTACCAGGATGCTGCCTGGTTTGCAGGATAGGTCTTATGAGGAAAGGTTGAGGGAGCTAGGGCTTTTCTCTTTGGAGTGGAGGAGGATGAGAGGCGACTTAATAGAGGTTTATAAGATGATGAGGGGGATAGTGGACGTTCAGAGACTATTTCCTCGGGTGGATGTAGCTGTTACAAGGGGGCATAACTATAAGTTTCAGGGTGGGAGATATAGGAGGGATGTCCGAGGTAGGTTCTTTACTCAGAGTGGTTAGGGTGTGGAATGGACTGCCTGCTGTGATAGTGGAGTCGGATACTTTAGGAACTTTCAACAAGCGGTTATTGGATAGGCACATGGAGCACACCAGAATGACAGGGAGTGGGATAGCTTGATCTTGGTTTCGGACAATGCTCGGCACAACATCGAGGGCCGAAGGGCCTGTTCTGTGCTGTACTGTTGTATATTCTATAAACTTCCTCTGAACCGTCTCTAATGCAATTACAACCTTACATTAATAAGGAGACCAAAAGTGCACACAGTATGTGAGACATGGTCTCATCAATGCCCTATATAACTGAAGCATAACATCCTTACTTTTATGTTCAATTCCTTTCAGAATAATGACTAGGATTCCATTAGCCACCTTAATTACTTGCTGTACCTGCATACTTTTGTAACTTATGCACTGGAACACCAAATCCCTTTGCAGTCGTTCTCCATTTAAATAATACTCTGCTTTTTTATTCTGCGTGCCAAAGTGAACAACTTCATATTTTCCCACATTATACTCCATCTGCCAGATTCTTACCCACTGACTCAATTATTCTTTTTTCATCTACAGCCTTTTTATGGCCTTTTCACAACATGTTTCACCACCTATCTTTGTGTCACTTGTGCATTTATCTACCATGCCTTTGCATCCTTTATCTAAGTAATTGATATAAAACGTAAAAAGATAAGGCCCCACTTGCGAGTCTCCACTTGTTACATCCTGCCAATCAGCAAGTTACTCATTTATGCATACTCTGTTTTCTGCCAGCCAGCAATTTTCTATCCATGTAAATATGTTACCCTCTATATCATGAACTTCTGTTTTCAGCAATAACTTTGATGTGACACGTTATCAAATGCCTACTGGAAATCCAAGTACAGTATGTTTACAGGTTCCCTTTTATCCAGGCCGCAAGTTATTTCTTCAAAGAACTCTAACAAATTGGTTAAATATGATTTCCCTTTCACAAAACCACACCGATTCTTCCCAAATAATTTTTGAAGTGCCCAGCTCCTTCATGTATTTTTCTAGCATCTTCCCCATGCCAGAAATCAGGCAGGATACCTGTTTTCTGCCTCCTTCCTTTCGTGAATAGAGGGATTATATTTGCTACTTTCCATTCTTTTCAGAGACCTTTTCAGAGTCTAGTGATTTTTGAAAATTAACTTCAGCAGATCTACTACCTCATTAGCCACCTCTTTTAAGACCCTAGGATGAAATCCATCAGGATGTGGAGATTTGTCAGCCAGAGCTCCATCAGTTTGCTTCCCTCATGATTGTAATTTTACCAGATTTCCCTCTCCCTTCCATCGGCTATTACTGGATGTTTTTTGTATCCTCTTTAGTGATGACAGAAGCAAAATATTGCGCATTTCATCCGTCATTTCCTCATTATCTACTATTAACTCCCCATTGTCACTCACTGGTGCACGAACACTCACTTTACTTACTCTTTTTAAATTCCTGAAGAAACTCTGATCTGTTTCTATATTTCTAGCTAGCTTCCTGTCATACACTAATCTTTTTCTCCTGACTAACCTTTTAGTCATTCTTTGCAATTCTTTATATCCTAAACCAGTCATCTGACCTGCTACTCATCTTTGCACGGTTATACGTTTTTTCCTCAAGTCTGATGCTTCCCTTAACTTCCTTAGTTATCCACGGATGGTGGGTCCTCCCCTTAGAATATTTTGTTATCGCAAAAGTATACTTATTCTTAATATTCTGAGATATCCCGTTAAATGTCTGCCATTGCTCCTCTATTGACTTATCCTCTAGCCTAGTATCCCAGTTCACTACAGCTTAGTTTTCATGCCCATATAGTTCCCCTTAAAGTTTAAAACACTAGTCTCGGTCCCACTCTTCTCCCTTTCAAACTGGATGCAAAATTCAATCATATTGTGGTTGCTGCTACCGAGGGGTGCCGTTACTCTGAGGTAATTAATTAATCCTGTCACACTACACAATACTGAGTCTATTATAACCTAACCTGCTTTCAGTATGTGTTGTTCTAAGACAATATCTCAAAACCATTCTTATGAACTCTTCATCCAGGCTACTGCTGCCAATCTATTTTTTTTTACAGTTTATATGTATATTATAATCACCTGTGATTATTGCCGTCCCTTTATCAGAAGTACCCAATATTTCTTCTTGTATACTTTGTCCTACATTGTGGCTACTGTCAGGGAATCTGCAGACCACTCGCACTAGTGACTTCATTTCCCTACACGTTTAGATTTGATTGTGCTTTACAATGTTTTAAAGTAATTAGGTACCTGCTTTTCTACCAAATCCATATCACTTTAACAGCTGACTTTGTTCATACTTTGTTAATACTAAGTGTAACAATGGTCACATTCTTCACCGGTGTTCCAATAAAAATTTAAGAATTCATACAATTACGGGACTTTTGCTTAAAATGTGTCACGAATACCTCAACAAGTGGCAGAATAATCACCTTCCCTTGCTATTCAATGGCATTTCATCATGGAGCTCCACACTATCAACAGCTTGGTGGATGGGGGAGGGAAAGAAGTCACCATCAACTGGAAGCTCAAATTGGATTAGCTGCATAAATAATGCTATGGTTGCTAGGAAAGGTCAGAGGCTGGGTATTCTGCATTGAGTAGTTCACGTCCCGACTCCCCAAAGCGTTTCCACTACCTGCACACTAACGTTTTGTTACTCATGCACTAGAACACCAAATCCCTCTATGCCATCTGGCAATGCCACACCAAATCCCTCTGTGCCAGGCTGGCACCCAGGTGGCACTGCCAAGGTTCACAGTGGCCCCAAGGCATTCAGCTGTCACAGCGTGGTATTTGGACTGTGCCCAAATTTAACGTTTCAAGTCCATTTGACCCTTCCTACCTGAGAGGCGTTACAATAAAGTTGTAGCAAAATTAACAAGAGACAGATGGCCCGTTAACCTATGTATGTTGTAGAGGCAAAAAATGAACAGGATTTTTAAAAAAGAGGGACTAAGATGGGAGGAGAAAGGTCACAGTCTAAAGTTGCTGAACAAAATGTTGAGTCCTGAGGGCTGTAAGGTGTCTAATCAGAAGGGGAGATGCTGCTCCTCCAGCTTGCATTGAGCTTCACTGGAGCAATGCTATAGGCCAATGACAGACATGTGGGCATGAAACCAAGGACTGGAGTTAAAATGGCAGGCAAGAGGAAGGTTAGGGTCATGCTTTCAGGCTGAGTGAAGGAGTTTCGCAAATCCGTCATCTAGTCTGCATTTAGTCTCCCCCACGTAGAGGAGCTCTGCGATCTCTCACCATATAGATAATAAGCTACTTTTTTATTCTTTCTGCCAAAATGGATAATATCCATTTTTCCCATATCATACTCCATTTGCCAGATTTTTACCCACTCACTTAACCTACTTGTGTCTCTTCATTGCCTCCTTACGTCCTCTTCACAAATTACTTCCCTACCTATCTTTATGACGTCAGCAAATTTAGCAACCATACCTTCAGTTCCTTCATCCAAACATGGGCAAGGAAATCTACTGATTATCACCTACCGCCCACCGTCAGCTGATGATCGGTCTTGCTCCATGTCAAACATGGCTTGGAAGAAATACGGAGTGAAGGAAGCGCACAGAATGTACTCTGGGGTGGGAGACTTCAATGTCCATCCCCAAGAGGGTCTCCAACACGCTACTACTGACAGAGCTGGCTGTGTTCTGAAGGATATAGCTGCCGGACTGAGCCTGCAGCAGGAGGTCAGAGAACCAACAACAGCTAAAATCTATTTGACCCCACTCTGACACATCTGCCTGCCGCCTTCCTGCCACAGATGCATCTGTCATGACAGGTAGAAATGACCACCACACAGTCCTTGTGGAGACTATGTCCCAGCTTCACACTGAGGATCCCTTCCATCATGTTGTTTAATTGATTCACTGATTAAATGTCTATGATCTTAAGGCAATTATTATTTTCAACAGACAGGATTACTGAGAAATTATAGTCTCATTTCTGACGTACCTTACAGAAATCAACGATAGAGCTTTCATAACCATGCTATGTGCTAAAAGAATTTGCATTGCCATTGTGATACGCTGAAGAGCAAACATTCTTTCCTGGGTATCCCGGAGAGACACAGCTTGTTCACCCAAAGTCAGTCTGGAGCTTGTTTTCTCATCAGACCTATTTAAACCTAACAGAGGAAAGATATTACAAACATCTACAGATCTTAGTCCGTAACAGGATATAGTCAAGAAAAACAAATGCAAACTGTAAAGTCCGTTTTCCTGCTAAATAGTAAAATCTACACCTTATTCAGTCTCTTGCCTTTTATTCTCACAAGGACAGTAAAAATTCTACTCATTACTAAGCAAATTTCACATAGATTTCAGACCCAGTTCAGAACAAAAATAGCAGTGGTTTGGGAACAGATTGTTTACTCTTTATATTGTTTCGAGCAGGCTTGTCCAATCCCCAAGCCATATGCTACACCAAACCCTGAAGCATCTGTATCCAGCCTGCATACTTACTCTTTGGGTAAATGGAATTAAAGTGGGGCTGGTTTAGCACAGTGGACTTGTAATGCAGAACAATGCTAGCAGCGCAGGTTCAATTCCCGTACCTGCCTCCCTGAACCGATGCTGGAATGTGGCGACTAGGGGCTTTTCACAGTAACTTCACTGAAGCCTTGTGACAATAAGTGATTATTATTATTAAAGATCTACAAAGACCCGCTTATGCAATCAGAGGTTGATTCCCTCCCGCTTTATGGTTGTTAGGCTTGCTGCCAAGCCTATTAGCAGCAAATTAGGCCTGGAGCGTCTGGAGATTGCGTTGGCCCAGGAAAGGATGGAGGTCAGGTCATCCCGGATTGGTTGAGGGTCAGGCCAGCCCGGGTATGGCAGGAGCTTGGATCTGTCCGGAAGTGGCTGGAGGTCAGGTTGATCCAGAGCAACTGTCGGGTGGGTAGGCCTGGGAACGGCTGGAGTTTGAGATGGCCCGGAAGTGGCTGGAGGCCTGGTTAACCCAGAGCAGCTGGAGGTCGGATAGGCCTGGGAATGACTGGAGGTGTGTGCGAGTCTGTGAGCTTCAGAGAATCTGTGTGCATGTACGGTCTCAGTGTGCGAGTGTGTGTGCATATGTCTGAGAGTTTATGTGCGTGCGTGCACGTGTCTGTACGAGTGTGTGTGTGTGTGTGAGAGAGAGCCTTCGGCATGGTGTTTTTCACATGGGGAAAAAGTTTTTTCTCAAGGTGTCTAAAGATTGTGATCTGGAACGTGCCATCGGGGCTGGCGAGAATCACACCGATTTTCCTGCTGGTTTGTTCTGCCCGCTGGTTGTTCAACCCAACTCCTCAGCTGAGGCCTGGCCCTCACCCCTTCACTGGTGGCCCTGTCTATGCTCCTTGGCAGAAGGCATAAAACAGGTTTTATTCATGAACTATGCTGCTTGATACATTTAAATGGGTACTGTGGTAATATCATAACTGTAAGAACTGTAAGGGTTAATTAAATGTCTAGAGTAACCAGTAGAGTTACAGCTATATAAGGCTTGTGGGAGTGTGTGTGCAGGAGTCAAAAGTACAGATCGTGTAAGTTAGAGCAGATTGTAGTTTATATCAGTATTAAGATTATCTGTAGGTGAGCATAGTTTAAATGTCTTTAGGAGTACGGGTCGAATCCAAATTAGTGTTAATAAATTTATAGATTTAAATTCAAGCTATTTTGTGAACACTATACCAACCATCCTGAAATAAGCAACACTGAAATAAGCAACACAAAGAACACCACGGTACTTTTATTAAGGACTCTTAGTGAAATGTATTGCTTTCAATTTGATAATTAATGTTCTATGAAACTTTATTTTACTGAAATTTGATCATCAACTCCTTGAGTGGGAATAAAATTGAATTGTGGATAAAAGAATAAAAGTGAATTTCGTCCACTCGAAAAGACAAGTGTGGGTTAGGGTGAAGGGAAGAGACCAGAGAGAAACTAGCATTCTAAATAACTCTTTTTGCTTTCTTGGTCCGTTTCAGAATATAAAGTCAATATAATTAAAATTTGATGGAATTATGCAGTAAATATATTTTTTAAATAAGGTGACAGGTATATTCTTCTTCTTCCAAGAAAGTATGCAAGTGATTTCCTGACTGCTACATGCTTGTAATCAATAAGTGCCCATTAGTCATTTGAGGTAACTCAATAGCAGCTTCCATATCTCTGTGGTCTTTATTTAGTATCATTGATCGTCAACTGAATTGATGAATGTGTGATGTTTTACCATTTTATGAGGTGTATCATTGGTAGGGAAACAATGGTAATGCCATACATTTATCACTTCTGAAATAGATGTGCAAACATTGACGCGATTTAGCGGCCGCGCCGACCTACCTTGGTGCCGGGACGAGACTGTTGATCTCGCAAGAGGACTTTCCTGAAATTCGCAATGCTCGAAACATCTCACGAGATTCAACCAGCGAGGGGGAGGTCCAAATATGCATATTTAAATAAGTCATTCAACTCATTTATATATGAATTCATTGGATTCTCTCGGCGCCCGGAACCCAAAGTCCTCGCCTGGGATATCTCGCCAGTGCACAGTTTAGTACTGGGCCAGGTGCAACGGGACCTGGGGGTGTCTCATTGGAGACCACTGGGTTGGTGGGGACAGGTGACACCCTAGCACCCACGCACCTACGCACCTTGGCACTGTAACCCTGGCACTCCCAGGATTCCTGGGTGGCACTGCCAACTTGGCAAATGCACTGCCTGGGTGCCAGTGCCAGGATGGCACTGCCAAGGGTCAGGGTCTGAGAAGGACAAATTGTTTGGGCCTTGAGGAGTTTCTTCCTGGTCTAGCCCCCACACGTATAAATTTTTTCAACAGTGGGGAGTTAAACTTGCAGCAAGACCAGCTCCTCAGAGATTGGACTGCCATTTTGAAAGGGTATCCTGATCTCTAAGTGAGCTTCAGGGTCATCCACATCCCCCACCCATGGACAACGCGACCCTCCACATGCATGGGCATTGCCCCCCCCCCCCCAGTGAGGACACCCTGCTATGGGGTTGCTGAGGCCTCCCCACCACCCCTTTCTGGTGGCCCTTTCATACCTGCCCTTCAGCCCCCCACCCATCATACAACTCCTCACCACATGGGTGTGGGTGAATACCAGTGTGGATTTCACCCAAAAAAGCGTCAGCAAATACCCCGTCAAACTCGCTCAAAATTAGACTTATTTGGTTGAATTCCGCCCCCTGGCTACTGTTACCTTTCTTTAAAAGCAAATCCTGTGTATTATCATTGGCAACTGTTGCTCCAAGAGGATCCTGTTCTGGAAATTGGACAGGATCTGGAATCAATTTGCTGTCGTTCAATCCAAGTGGTCCAGCTAATGAAGCAAAGTCTTCCTGTCCTGTAAGTCGCTCAGTTCCCTCAGAATCTAATATGTCCCAGTCCTCTGTGAAACAAAAATGCATAAATAGCAAAGCTTTATACATCAATGTGTTGCATAAATCTTAAACCTTAGTCTTTCACTGGAGAATCACCAAGATGTGCATTACTGACAGCATGTCCATCAAAACATGATCAAAATTGTATTTCCAGTCTATGAAACAGGTAAGCCATGCATGACATTTAATTCTCAAATTTGCTTTTGTAAATTGCATTTTTATTCTGACTTCATAACTTACTAATCAACAAATGTATAGAAATAACAGAAACATATTTGAGAACGTGAGTGAAGGGTCTCAGTAAGATCTCAATTTTTATGATTACATAACAAGATTAAGAGTTTTTCAAAGCAGACTCATCCTCATTTATTTTATACTCCAAAATCCAGCATTCTGCTTCTTTTCAAAGTATTACTTAGCTCTATAAACCACAACATACATAAAAATAACCAAGATACTGAAAGGTATATCAATACCAAGGTAAATTATTGAAGTTATTGTTCTAGCTAGTCACATTGCCTTTCAACTCAAGTTTGAACTTAGTTTTTAAAAAATGGCTCAATATGAAAGTATGTTAAGATCAAAATTAAATTTTGTCCAAGAATGACAGTGCTGTTGCAATTTTAAGATATAGAAAAGAAGGATGGCCAGGAGATGGTGTCTGCTGTGGACCGGTTGCAGCGCTTTGAGAATTGCAATGGATCTGGGCATTCTGGGAGTATGGAGTTGATGGTGCCTTATGACCAACCTCTCAAAGCACTTCATTATGATCGATGTCAAGGCCACTGGAGGATGATCGGGCACGCATGCGCAGTGCGGTCGCATTTCTTTTTATACGGTCACAGCCTTTTTTTTTAACAAGTTCGGGGGGACCAAAGAGACCCAAAACCATTTCCTCTATTTTTGTCAGCAACAAACAAGGTAAGAGAAAATGGTGGGTCGTGCAGGTCAGCCAGTGTGGGCCGCGAAGGTCGGCCGACGTGGGTAGCGAAGGTCAGCCTGCATGGGTCGCGAAGATCGGCCGGGTTGCGTCCCAAAGGTTGGCCGGTTGGTAAAAATGGGCCCCCGGAAAAAAAGTTTGAAAAACTCTGGTGTAAAGTATTGGTCACAATATTTAAGGAAGGATATAAATATATTGAAAGCAGTTCAGAGAAGGTTTACCAGCCTAATACGCAGAATGGGTGCGTTGTTGAGGAAACATTGGCCAGACTAGGCTTGAATCCACTGGAATTTACAAGAGCAAGAGGCAACTTCATTAAAACGTACAAGATTCTGAGGGGTCTTGACATCGTGGATGTGGAGAGGGTGTTTCCTCTTGTAGAAAAATCTAGAACCAAGGGACACTGTTTAAAAATAAAGCGTTGTCCATTTAAAACAGAGAAAAAGCAACAAGTTTTCTCTCAGAAGGTCATGAGTCTTTGGAACTTTCTTCCTGAAAAGGCGGTGGAAGCAGTCTTTTGAATATTTTTAAGGCAGAGTTAGATAGATTCTTAGTTAACAAGGGAGTGATGGGGTGGCACAGTGGTTAGCACTGCTGCCTCTCAGCACCAGGGACCCGGGTTCAATTCCGACCTTGGGTGACTGCATGGAGTTTGCACATTTAGACTTAGATTTTACAGTGCAGAATGAGGCCATTGACCCATCAAGTCTGCAACGGCCCTTGGAAAGAGCACCTACCTAAGCCCATACCTCCACCCTATCCCCGTTATATTGTTATGTTAGTTGAGTAACATAAGTCGCTACTTGCTGTAGACGATGTTGAAGAATACTCCAGTCTTTGAGGTAAGTTGAAAGTATTAATTGAGCAATTAACAAAGCTACTAAATGAGTTCGACATTCTGCTGATCTAACTCTAGCAACACAGTAAACTTGATTAGCTATGTAAACTGTCTCTAGCCAACATGTGGTGGCCTGACTGTGATATTTGCTACACTTGCTCTGTTCTCTCAGTCTCTGCCGAGTGAGGCCGAGAGCCTGTGTGTGTTGTGTTTTATAGTGGTCGTGTAATGCCCTCTGGTGGTGATGCCCACCGCTGGGTGTTCTGATTACCCATTGGTTACATGTCTACCTATCATTACATCTCCCCCTTTTTTTTGTTATATTTCTAGTGTGGTAATTAGAAAATAGTTGACAGTACTGAAGGCAATAGTATAATATGTATGACTTGGATATACAGTAGACATGGCAAGGAAAATGTTTATAAATCCAGTGGATAAAAGCAAATTACTGCGGATACAGGAATCGGAAACGAAAGAGAAAATACTGGAAAATCTCAGCAAGTCTGGCAGCATCTGGAGGGAGAGAAAAGAGCTAACGTTTCGAGTCCGATGACTCTTTGTCAAGGCTGGCAAAGTCCGATGGCAAAGAGTCATCGGACTCGAAACGTTAGCTCTTTTCTCTCCCTACAGATGCTGCCAGACTTGCTGAGATTTTCCAGCATTTTTTCTTTCGGTTCATAAGTCCAGTCTTTGAGATCTCCGTCTCATCTCTGATGACCTTCTGAGAGGTGGTGGTAGAGACACCGGTGGCTTGTGAGTCATGTGAGAATCACAACTAATGGAATCGTGGGTTGTGGTATCGTGAGGTGTCACTTCAGCAAACGGAGTGGAGGGGAGATTGGTCGTGGGTGTCTGATTTTCTGAAGTGTCTTTCGATTTCTTCGAATGATGGTGCCATCAGCTGTTTTTACCATGTAGGATCTGGGCACGGATTGTCGAATGATGACAGCTGGGGCAGACCACCCGCCATCAGGTATTTTGACCCTGACGGTGTCTGCTGGAGATAGCACGGCCAGATCGGTTGCATGTTTGTCATAGTGATGTTTCTGACCATCACAAAACTGTTGCATCTTATTTATTACCGGTAGGTGATCTGGGTGAGGCAGGTGTAGGGCCGGAAGCGTTGTTCTCAGGTCCCTGTTCATCAGCAGTTGAGCTGGTGACATGCCAGTTGATAAGGGAGTAGCACGATATGAGAGTAGTGCTAAGTGAATGTCAGACCTGGAGTCCGAGGCTTTGTTGATGAGCTGTTTGATGATGTGCACCCCGTTTTCAACTTTGTCATTGGACTGCGGATAGTGCGGACGAGAGGTGACGTGCTTGAAGTTGTAGCCTTTTGCAAACATGGTCCCTTCTCGACTGTGGCAGCACGGTCGATTCTCGCTCATGACAGTATTCGGTACACCATGCTGAGAAAACGTTTCTTTGCATGCTTTGATCATGGTCTTTGAGGTGAGGTCAGACAGCTTCAGTACTTCAGGGTAGTTTGAGAAGTAATCTATGAATAGTATGTAGTCGCGACCATTCGAGTGGAATAGGTCAATATTGACCTTGAACCATGGCGGGGGTTTCCTAGTCCTGTGGTTGAAGCGTCGCCTTACACTGCGCTGGTTGGAACTTTTAACAGGTCTCGCAGCCCAAGACCATGACCGTGATGTCCTGGTTGATGCCGGGCCAGTAGACGGCTTGTCGAGCCCTGCGTCTGCATTTTTCCATGCCAAGGTGTCCCTTGTGAATTTGATGCAGTACCATGGGCTTGAGACGCAGTGCAATCACTATTCTGTCCACCTTTAGCAGTATTCCGTTGATCAGCGTTGTCGTCTTTGACGTTGTTGAATTGTGGACATTACCCTTTCGGCCACCCATTGTTGAGGTTGTGAATGACTTGTTGCAGCAGGGGTTTTTGTCCGTCTCTTCTCGGATAAAAACGAGTTTTTTGCCCGTTGCAGGAAGTTTGTATGTGCACATTTGTACCTGAGATTCGATGTGCTGGATTATCTCTAGTGGTTCACTCGGTGAGGTCACGGAGCGAGACAATGCAACGATTAGCTCTTTGCCAGGTGTATACACAAGATTAAAATTGTACCTCCGAAGTTTGAGTAGAATTCACTGTAATCGAGGAGTCATGTAATTTAGGTTCTTTTGGATGATGTGTACCAGAGGTCTGTGATCCGTTTCAACAGTGAATGTTGGCAGGCTGTAGACATAGTCATGGAATTTTAAAATGCCGGTGAGAAGACCTAAACACACCTTTTCAATTTGAGCGTACCGAGTATCTGTCGGTGTCATTGCACGTGATGCATTTGCTATTGGGACCCATGATGACATGTCATCTTTCTGTAGCAGTCCTGCTCCAATGCCACCCTGACTTGCGTCAGTCGAGATCTTGGTTTCACGATCTGGGTCAAAGGCACTAAGATGGGTGCAGTGGTAAGTTCGCCTTTGGCTCCAACCACTCTTTCTGATGTTCCGTCGTCCACTCGAACACGGTCGATTTGTTTACCAATTTTCTTAGAGACATTGTGTGGATGGCCAAATTTGGGATAAATTTGCCTCGGATGTTTACAACTCGAAGGAAGCACGGTACTGCTTTCTTGTCCTTGAGGACTTTCACTGCCTCAAAGGCTTTTATCTTGTCCGTGTCCGGGCGTCCACCATGTTTCGCTATCTGATCAACCCGGAACTTGAGCGTGGACGTTTCAAAGCTACTTTTGTATTTGTTTAGTTTGAGGCCATGCTCGTGTATGCATCGGAATACTCTCTTCAGTCGCGACATATGTTCCTCCGGAGTCGAAGATCAGATAACATCGTCCACGTAGACATGAATTCCGTCTGTTCCTTCCATCATCTGTTCCATGATGCGGTGGAATATTTCAGATACCGAGATGATCCCAAATGGCATTCAATTGTAGCAGAATCTGCCGAAAGGCGTGTTGAAGGTGCAGAGCTTTCTTTTTTTTAAATAAACAATTTTAATTAGGTAGTTTTGGCATTATGAACAGCAACAATATAAAAACAATGTACAAAGAACAATAAACATAGTGCAATCACCAACTCCCATCCCGCCAAGACCCACGTAATTGACCCCCTATTTTACGCTACCCTAAACCACCCCCCCCCCCCGACGATTAATTCTCCACGAAGAAGTCGACGAATGGTTGCCACCTCCGGCCGAGCCCTAACAGTGACCCTCTCAAGGCGAACTTAATCTTCTCTAGGCCGAGGAAGCTTGCCATGTCAATTAGCCAGGACTCCGACTTCGGGGGCTTTGAGTCCCTCCAAGCTAGCAGTATCCGTCTCCGGGCTACCAGGGAAGCAAAGGCATCTGTCTCTTTCTCCTCTTGGATTCCCGGGTCTTCGATACCCCGAACATTGCCACCCCTGGACTCAGCGCCACCCTTGTTTTCAATACTCTGGACATGACGTCCGCAAATCCCTGCGAATATCCCTTAAGTTTTGACACGCCCAGAACATGAGAACATGGTTCGCTGGTCCTCCCGCACATTTTGCACACCTGTCCTCTCCCCCAAAAAATGTACTCATCCGGTCCACTGTCATGTGGGCCGAGTGGGCCACCTTGAATTGGATCAAGCTGAGCCTGGCGCATGTTGCTGTCGCGTTTACTCAGCTCAACGCATCCGCCCATAAGCCGTCCTCCATCTCACCACGAAGCTCCACATCCCACTTACGCTTCAGCTCCTCGGTCTGTGTCTCCTCCGCCCCCATGAGTTCTTTGTAGATGTCCGATATGCTCTCCTCTCCCACCCATCCCATAGACGCTACCCTATCCTGGAGCCCCCTTAGTGGCAGGAGTGGGAAGGATGATACCTGTCTAGGCAGAAAGTCCCGCACCTGTAAATATCTAAATTTGTTCCCCCTTGCCAACCCAAACTTCTCCTTCAGCGCCCTCAAGCTCAGGAAGCTCCCCTCTAAAAATAGGTCCCCCATCCTCTCAGTCCCCGCCCTTCACCATACTCAGAACCCCCCATCCAATCTCTCCGTGGCAAATTGTCACATATTGGGGACCAGACCGATGCTCCCACTGTTCCAGCATACCTTCTCCACTGACCCCAGATTCTCAGGGCCGCCACCACTACGGGGCTGGTAGAGTATCTCGCTGGCAGGAATGGCAGAGCTGCCGTTCTCAACACCCCCAGACTGGTGCACCTACACGAAGCTGACTCCATCCGCCCCCAAACCAACTCCGCCCTCACTACCCACTTCCTTATCATGGCTATGTTAGCCGCCCAGTAATATTTATTGAAATTCGGCAGTGCAAGCCCCTGATTCCGCCCAAGCATCACCTTCTTCACGCACGGAGACTTACCCGCCCACACAAAGCCCAGGATGATTTTATTAACCCTCTTAAAAAAGGACCGCGGGATGAAAATTGGGAGTCCCTGAAATACGAACAAAAATCTCGGTAGCACCATCATTTTGACCGTCGGCACTCTCCCACCTAAAGACAGCGGGAGCGCATCGTATCTCCGAAACTTGCCCCTCATCTCTTCAACCAACCGGGACAAGTTCAACTTGTTTAACCGGCCCCAGTTTCGCGCCACTTGTATTCCTAAGTACCTGAAACTTTCCCCTACTAACCAAAACGGCAGCTCCCTCAGCTGACCCTCCTGACCCCTCGCCTGGAGTACAAACATTTCACTCTTTGTCATATTCAGTTTATATCCCGAAAATCGTTCAAATTTCCCCAAAATCGCCATAATTTTGCCCATCCCTGCCCCTGGATCCGATACGTATAAGAGCAGGTCGTCCGCATACAGCGAGACTCTATGTTCCACCCCCCTGCAACCAGCCCCTTGAAGCTCTCAGAGCAATTGCGAGCGGCTCTATAGCTGATGCAAACAGCAGTGGGGAGAGGGGGAACCCCTGTCTCGTCACCCAGTACAGTCTAAAATAGTCCGAGGTCGTCCTATTCGTCCTTACACTAGCCTCTGGGGCCTGGTACAACAGCCTGACCCAGTCGAAAGGTGCAGAGCTTTCTGCTGGTTTCTTCTAGTTGGATTTGCCAGAATCCTTGGGATGCATCTAGCTTGGTGAAGAAGCACATGTGTGCCATTTTGCTCGTGATTTCTTCTCTCTTTGGGATCGGGTAATGTCGGGTAAATCGGGTAATGATCGGGTAAAAGCATGATGCTTTTGTTTAGATCCTTGGGGGCGATGCAGATTCGTAGGTCCCCCAAATGCTTTTTGACGCACACCATCGAGCTGATCCAGTCAGTCGGTTCAGTGACTTTGGAGATGATGCCTTTCTTCTGTAGGCTTGAAAGTTCTGATTTTAACTCATCCCTCAGTGGAGCAGGAAGTCTCCTTGGTGGGTGGACCACTGGTTTTGCATCAGCCCGCAGCAGGATTTTGTATTTGTATGGAAGTGTGCCCATTCCGCTGAAGACGTCTGGGTATTGGTTCAGTATGTCTTCAATGCTGACCTGAAGATTTTGATGAGATGACGTCATGGTGTAGACCCTTTGAATAAGGTTCCGTTGCTTGCAGGCTTATGCACCTAGAAGCGACGACCTGTCTGGTTGGATAATCTCAAATCTCAGGCTCGTCTCTGTTGGACATTGTTAAATGGCATGACCCCAATGACGAGACTGCTTTGCCGTTGTAGCCCTGGTGTTTGCAGGCACCTGGAAGGATTTTGAGAGCCTTCTTGACCTTCGTGAAGTCAAGCTTCGAGATCAGGTTAGCGCAGGCACCTGTGTCCAGTTTGAACTGGATGGGGCATCTGTTGACATCCAGCACTGTGTTCCATTCAGCATCGGAATCAACGACATGGATTGATTTAACTTGCGAGGTGTCCTATGTGGAGTTTTCGATCTTTGTTATGATTCCCACTTGGAATGTGTTATCCAAGTAAATCATCATCTGGATCCGTTGCACTACCTTGATCAGAGTCATTCGTTTGGTGTTGCACACGTCTGGTGCGATTCTGCTTTAAAAGCGGTCGCTGACTCCTAAATTTTCCCCTAAAAGGGGCTTTTCACAGTAACTTCATTGAAGCATTCTTGTGACAATAAGTGATTATTATTATTATGATTATTATTAAATTGTGGTGCAGATCTGCACTGGGCAGCATAATGGTTGAGTCTCCCACATTGGAGACATTGTTTGCCTTTTGCAGGGCATTTGTTTCGAAAGTGGGCGGTGGGCCGTTCCACACTTTGTACACGTCATCACGTCGAGGTCATGACGTTCCGTGCATCGTCGCGCATGCGTGGTGCGGTTCTCAGCCGTTTCGTACCTTTGGTCATAGTGCACATTCGCGATGCGGTTCTCGGCCGTTTCGTGGTTCTTTTCGTACCGCGCATGTGCAGGGCCCCGAGTACGAGGGCGCAAGATAGCTGCCGTCAGAGATATGGAGGCGCTGCATTTGGGAGACGGCCTGGAACTCTCCACCTCGTGGGAGTTGTTTTTGCCACTTGCAGCATTTCTGTTTTGTAAGTAGCGATTTTTTGAGTGTTCATGTACCGTGAACGTTTCAATAGCGATCTTTAGAGTCATATGTTTAATTTTAAGTAGTTGCTCTCTCAGAGGATCAGAGTGGATTCCAAAATCTATCTGGTCTCTGATCATTGAGTCAGTTATTTCACAAAGTTGCAGGATTGGGTTGGCAGTCTAAGGTTAGTGAAAAAACGGTTGAAGGATTCATCTTTGCCTTGCATCCTTTGTTTAAAGATGTAGCGCTCAAATATTTAATTTGTCTCAACCTCGCAATGGCTATCAAATTTTCAAGGATTGTTTCATACTTTGTTTTATCCTGCCCTGCTGTGTAGTTAAAATAGTTGAAGATCTCTGTTGCGCGTTCATCAGCAGTGGTCAGTAAGAGAGCTCATTTCCGAGCATCGGTCACGCTGGTCAAGTCAGACGCTGCTACATACAGTTGAAATTTTTGTTTAAACAAGCGCCAGTTAGCACTAAGGTTACCGGTGGTCCTGAGGTGATGAAGAGCTTGTGGTCTGTCCATCGTGCCTGGATTCGGCTCCTTTGTTCCGGAGGCGATGTTTCTGTGCGATCGGCAGTCTTTGTTCTGGAGGCGATGCTTCTGTCGCCAAAGAGCTGTCTGATTTTGTCTCTAAACTTACTGAATTTAACTAGGTAAATGCAGCAGCCACTCCTGCACCATATATTGTTGTTACTTAAAAGTCACTACTTGCTGTAGACGATGTTGAAGAATACTCCAATCTTCGAGGTAAGTTGAAAGTATTTACTGAGCTATTAAAGAAGCTACTAAATGAGTTTGACACTCTGCTGATCTAACTCTAGCAACACAGTAAACTTGATTAGCTATGTAAACTGACTCTAAACAACATGTGGTGGCCTGACTGTGATACTTGCTACACTCGTTCTGTTCTCTCAGTCTCTGCCGAGGAGTGAGGCCGAGAGCCTGTGTGTGTTGTGTTTTATAGTGGTCGTGTAATGCCCTCTGGTGGTGATGCCCACCGCTGGGTGTTCTGATTACCCATTGATTACATTTCTAGTTCTGATTACTCATTGGTTACATGTCTACATATCATTACACCCGTAACCCCACTTAACCTTTTTTTGGACACTAAGGGCAATTTATCATGGCCAATCCATCTAACCTGCACATCTTTGGACTGTGGGAGGAAACCCGAGCACCCGGAGGAAACCCATGCAGACAAGGGGTGAATGTACAAACTCCACACTGACAGTGACCCCAGGCCAGAATTGAACCTGGGTCCCTGCCACTGTGAGGCAGCAGTGCTAGCCACATTTGTGTGGACCAGTGCTAAACAGCACGATAGCGAGGTCTCCCAGGTGTGGGCGTTCGTTCCTGGGCCTTGGAAGAATCTGGTGCCGACATACTTAAGTGAGCCTAACTACTCACTTGAATATGTAAATCTGGATCATGCCCATTGAGGGAGAGATCCAGATCGCGAGGCCTTTCGCGCTTTGCAAATCTCGCGAAAAGCCTCTCACGAGATTTAACAGCATCGTCACGTCACGGGGTTAGGAGCAACAAAGCTGTTCGATTGCGCCTACTGTATCTAGTGGCAGAAAGATCAGTAGCAGAGCACACAGATTTGTAGTAATTGGTGCAATTTATTCAGCGAATTGTTATGGTAATGGAATGCATTGCCTGAAAGGGTGATGAGATCAGATTCAATATCAAGTTTCAAAAGGAAGGGTGGCACAATTGTTAGCACTAATGCCTCATGCCGTCGAGGACCACAGTTCAATCTCAGCCCCGGGTCACTGTCCGTGTGGAGTTTACACATTCTCCCCATGTCTGTGTAGGTCTCACCCCATAACCCAAAGATGTGCATGGTTGGTGGATTGGCCACAGTAAATTATCCCTTAATTGGAATTTTCTTTATAAACTTTCATAAGGAAACTGGTTAAATTCTTGAAGGGCTCTGTTGTGGAAATTATAGGTCAGCACTTTGCGTTTTTGCCAAAGGTCCTTTAATTAAACACAAAGTTCATTGGGGGGGGGGGGGGGGGGGGTTGGAGAGAATGCCCCAGTTAGCAGAGGTAAAAATGGACAATTTATATGATAGAGTGAGCAATATCTGGGACAGAAAGCACTCATTAGATTAGCAAGAGACAGCAAACTGAGCAGGCTGAAGCTAGATTTTGATAACAGGGCCTTTCGTACCTTGCCGAAGAAAAATAAAAATTATATGCTGTCAGCAAAACAATGTGCAGCTGTACGCTTGTTTACATTGTATGACCTTCTGACTATTTCATACAAAACTCTTGACTGAAATAAGGCTAAATATCCATCATGCTTTGCCAAGTGCCTATTTTCATGAAATATGGTCAAGCAGTTAGTTCAAAATGAATACAGGGTATTAAGGCAACTCATCCGCAAACTAAAGTCCCTTCTACAAGTTCTTTGCAGGGCTACAAAGAAAGAAGAGGGATAATTGGATGGCCCAATCAACATCATAAAAACAGATTATCTGGACATTATCATATGGCTGTTTGTGGGAGAATGGTGTTCACAAATTGGCTGCTGTGTTTGCTCAAAATTACACCATTGGCTGTAAGGCACTTCGGGACACTCTATGGTCATGCAAGGCGCCATATAAATGCAAATCTTTGTTTTTTGGTCTTTCAAATAGCCAGAACTGACAAGATAGGCTGAAAGGCCTCCCAGCACTGGTCCACCAGCTATGATTCAGAAATACCTAATTGGCTGTAAAGAGTTTGGAACATTCTGAACTTGTGAAAGGTATAAGTTCTCTCCTTTTTGTTTAATTTGACAATTGCATCGTCCTGATTGGCCAGTGATAACATTAAGTTTTCTGTGAAAAAAGGATGCATGATGTTTTATTGATAGTAGAAAACTGTAACCGGAGAAAAGGTAATAGAAGGTTTCATTAGTTTCATGTGTAGGAGTTTCATGCCTTGGAGAGAGAGAGAGATATCTGTGGAACTGGAAGAAAGTACATCCTTGTAGTGAGTCAAACCTTGTCCTTGGGCTAAGGAAAGGTTCAAAAGGATGAGTTCAATAAAGTTCAGGAAATATTGTTAAGTACACAGATTTTATATTATCCAATAAAGTGGATGTCTCATACTATTATTCACCATCTAAGCATTCTAAGCATAAACTAAAGTCACTTAATATGGAGTTGCTGGGACATCATTATTTTTGTAACCTGTTATTCTGTTTGTAGCTCCTAACTAGTAAATAATTTGTCTACTCAATGTACACGCTTTGTAAGTGTTGGTAATTATGATCACAATAAATAATTGTTTGCTCGTGATTTTATTGTTTGGGATACTATTTGGTGATTTGGCAAGAAAGTATTAATTCACTCACTTCTTCATATTCTAATGCGAGGTTGACACATTTCTAACAATATGTAATATAGCCCAAAGCAAAGGATATAAGACAGATTGGAGAGCTAATATTAGGTATAATTTTCTCCTTGGCACAGGCCAAACAGCAAATTTTAGAAGGTTCTTTGCTCAGGACTTCAGATAAAGGTGATAAATATGTATTCAGGCAGCACTCTCAATATTATGAGAGTTTTGCGTGGATTGAAGTATTGGAATGGTAAGCCCATGGTTGTTGTCGGGTTGGCATTTATTCTTGGTATAAAGTACATATATGATCTGAACTGGAGTTTGAAGAACATTGTGGGTAGGGGATATATTTTAATAAGTCAAATAGAATGTGGAGTGAAGCACATGAACAAATTGACTTTATACATTTCTTAACCAGCAGTTTAGATTAAAATAACCCCTGCAATCTTAAAAGTTACTTACAGTAACACATTTTGGCAAAAAGTGAGGAGCACTTCAGGAAAAAAAGAGATGACATCAGATTGGGCAAACAAGTGGAAAATACAATTGAATGTCAGTAGGTATAAAATATTTTGAGGGAATGTGAAAAACAAGGCTCTGGATTCTCCGCCGCCGTGCCACATTTCTGTTTCACCCCGCCGGCAGGATGCTCCATTACGCCGTCTGGTAAATGGAGTTTCCCATTGTGGGGCAGCCCCACGCTGTCAGGAAACCCCCGGGCTGCCGGCAAAACGGAGCATCCCACCGGCAGAGAATCCAGCCCAAGGAATGGAAGCATACACTAAGTAAAAATATGCTGACAGGTATGGATATATCAAGACACTTGGAGGGTTAAAATCTAGTTATCCACTTGCACTGTCAGCGAAAGTCATAAAAAAGATCAACAGCATTTTGAGTTTTATACACAAGTACAGATGTAAAAATAGTGATGGATTTCGGCAAAACATTGCTATAGGTCACAGTGCATAGTTTTTCCGTATCCATTACAGAAATATCATTCGATTCTGAGAAAGATACATATTGTCAGGGTTGAGGAACTATAGTTATAACAAAGGGCTTGTGGTGCGGGAACTACTTCCACTAGAACAGAAGGCCAAAGAGATATTTAATAGAGACTTGTGAAATTTATTATGTATTTTGATAGCATGAATGGGAACACTCCTGTGTTTGGAGAGTCAGTGACAATGGACTGAATTATACAACGTGCTGGATTCCCTGACCCCTAGCTAAAAGGTAGGGTTGGGGGGGGGGGGGGGGGGGGAGGAGGAGCTGTAAAGGAGAACCCAGGCTTCCTCTAATTTAATGGCCAATTAGGGGCCAGTAGTTCTTTACATTTCTGGTATGGGGCACTGAATCATTTGGGTACATGAGGCTCTCACCAGGTGTCAAGCTGACGGGCCCCGGTGAAGGGGGCGAAGGAATTGATGTTTGAGAGACAATGGGTGGAGGGCAACTGCAGAGGCAGGGGCTAATAAAATCTTTAGTGTGTGATTCAACAGGCTTGGGGGCCTGTTGAGGAGCTCCACCCCCCCAACCCCTCCTCGGTCCGCCACTAACTTGTGTGGAGGGACTAGCCAGGCTGGCTGTTTGGCGTGGCCGTCTCCGGTCATCTGATAAATACTGCTGGTGGTGAGATGAAGTCCTGGTGAGCAATAATTGTCCACTTAAGGGCCTCAGCTAATCTACTGGTATGCCGAACAATATCCGGGATGCTAGTATAATTGCTTGGGGCGGATGGGTGGAAGGCAGGCAAGCTAGTAGCTCCATTTAATGAGCCCTAGACTTCAAACTCACTGGAGTAAGCTAAACCCAGCCAAATCAGCCATCATATTAAACTCACTAAGAGCATGAAGACAGAAGCTAGGATAACGTTCTTTGCACTCAGGCTTATTTGGGCCTGGAATAGTTTGACATTTGGAGAATTGAAGGCAGAGAACAGTCCATCAGGGAAAAAAGGGTGAAGCTTTCCACCTCCTGCCACTGGTAGCGGAGTTCCTGGTGAGGCGGAAAACGCCGTGGTAGTGAAAAAAATGGGATTGGCACCCAGGCTGATCCGTTTCCGATGCTCCAACCTTCCGCTGGCATCCTGGTTCGCTTCCCAGGCCAGCGGGAAGATGCAAATGCATCATTAGCGGTCCAGGCACCATATTCTGGTCCTCTGGTCACTTAGTGAGAATTACTACTGCTATTGACAAGCATGGCCTGGACACAGTGGACCTCGCTGTGGGCAAACAGGTTAACACTTTAAGGGAGTTTCCCCCAAAGTCCATCCGAGGGCCACCCTCTTTCCTCCCCCACAATGCAAGTGGTCCAGCATGTCAACCAAATTGATGTTAGAAATATTGCGGTTCAAGAACTTCACAGTTATTCAAACATCAAGAAAGATGAATGGAGAAATGCTAACAGCTGTCTGTGTGTGGACGCTGTCAATCAGACTACTAAATTCAATATCAAAGGGAAATGAATGAATGGCTTGCAGATCAAAGACCTGAGGGGATCTAAATACAGCTGACTGATTTTCCCCTTCCACAAATTGACATGATGCTTCCTGTGTCCGAGCCAGCAAGTGTATTGCCCAAGTGAGTGCCAAAGCAGTAATGCTTTTTCACTGCCTCTGTCTGGACTGCTCTCTAGCTTCCAGACAGAGGTCTGTTCACTTCGGGGCTTCCTGACAAGGGTCTCTCTTCTGGGGGCGTCTGTGGAGGGAATCTCTTTATTTAGGGTGTGTCGGGAGTGGGGGGGGGGGGGGGGACACCACTATTTAGGGAGTCTCTGTTGGAAAGGGTTCCACTGTTTAAGAGTTTCTGGGGGGAGGGGTTGAGGACAATAGGTCACCCTCGGACTGTGTGGTGGGCTGAATGCGCCAGCCATGGGACCTCGCTTACGGGCTGCCCGTTCAAAATGGCTGGCTGGTAGCGGGATTCCCTCCCAATCCTTGGCATGCATAACAATCATTTCCTCATTTGCGCTCCCGATCTTGTGCAATTCAGCTCCGGTAGGAGAACAACGTCTCACAAACGGAGATTTTCACCCAAGATAAATAATTGAATCAAATAATCAGTACTCTGAGAACAAAATGTTTTTTTTTGGATTGTTCTAGCACAGAGCAAGCACAGCCATGATGGGTTGATGCCTTCCTACTATGCCAGAATCCTTTATGTTCTACATACCTTCATGTGTATTTTCATGCTTGTTGGTTAAATCTGGTGCTAATCCTTTGATTTTGCTGGGGAAAAGAAAAGTATGCTCATAAGATTGATAGGAACTGGATGACATTTTTTAAACAGGTTGAAAGAACATTCAAAAAGCATTTGTTGCACTTGAAAAATATTTTCTGTGAATATTTCTTCTTATTAACTTTTAACATTAGAATTACTACTTAAATCGAGACTATTTTACTGACTTGCGACAAAATTTCAAATGTGATAAATATCTACAAACACCAGTGACTCAGCTGCGCTTTGTTACAATGTTCCTTTGTTTTCAAACTACTGGAAACATACTGAAAACAATTATTTTGTGGAACTTTTTTTGGAATAAGGTCATTCATTTCCACTGCAGGGATAGACCATTAATCAGTCAAAAGATTGTGTTATGAGGCCTTGGTCTAATATTTTTACAGGTAAATCTACGGCACTATATAGGGAGTTCAGCATTGCTGCAAGTGATATTTCCCGCCAAAGAATAGACAGGAATTCTCCTGGCGCCCCTGGAAAATTCAATCCTCAACTAAAACCAGTAAAAAGAAAATGGCCATTCATCTCATTGTACAACGTGGAAGTTTGCCGTGAACACAAAATTGCTCCAATTGCTTCAGCAAACATCAATGTAATAAATTGCCTGTGCAGTACTTTGGGACTTCCTGAGGATGTGAAAGTTGCTTTATAAATACAAGGGGCGGGCGATCTACCGGCCGTGTCCCGCTGGACATAAGACGAGCGGGCCGGTTAGATAGCTGCAGAGGCCAAAATTGGAAACCATGTCTGCCGCTGATTGGTTTGTGATCTAACTGGCCATCTCCTATTGGCGATATATAAATCCCGCCACAGTATGGTGAGAATCCAATAATCACCAATTAAGATCATCCCATTAACGGGAAGGATTCCCATGATCTAACTGCCTCCCCAGCAATCAGTCACACAGACAACATTCAGTATACCTTTTTAAAAACGTGAAGCTAGCGCAATAGAAACATAGAAAATAGAAGCAGGAGCAGGCCATTTGGCCCTTCAAGCCTGTTCCACCATTCATTATGATCGTGGCTTGTCAAGTTCAATACCCTGATCCTGCCTTCGTGCCATATCCCTTGATCCCTTTAGCCTCAAGAGCTATATTTAATTCCTTCTTAAAATTACACAACATTCTGACCTCAACAACTTTTTGTGGTCGTGAATTTCACAGATTCACCATGCTCTGGGTGAAAAAATTTCTCTTGCCTCAGTCCTGAAAGGTTTACCCCTTATCCTCAAACTATGACCCCATGTTCTGAAACCAAAGAGAAAATGCTGGAAAATTTCAGCAGGTCTGGCAGCATCTGTAGAGAGAGAAAAGAGCTAACGTTTCGAGTCCAGATGACCCTTTGTCAAAGCTGCCAGACAGAGAAAATGGGAAATGTTTATACTGTGGAGTGAGAATGAAAGATGAGTCATAGCCACAGAAACGTAGGGGATTGAGTGCTGATGGCAGTCCTCAGAGAGAACAAAAGGTGTGAAAGGCCAAACAGCAGAGAAACTAACATCAGAGGGTAAACTCTGACAGATGTCGATGTGAGGGGAGTGGAAGGGGGAAGCAAAGGGGAGGAAGGGGAAGGAAAGATGGATAAGATATATATATATATATAAAGAAAGACAAGAAAGAAAAAAATGGTAAAGGATATTTAAAATTAAATGGGATGAAAACAAATGGGTCGAGGTGGGGCTGAGCTAATCATCTGAAGTTGTTGAATTCAATGTTGAGACCGAAGGCTGTAGCCTGCCTAACCGGAAGATGAGATGTTGTTCCTCCAGTTTGCATTGAGCTTCACTGGAATATTGCAGCAGGCCAAGGACAGACATTAGGGCATGGGAGTGGAGCCTTAGTTCTCAACTCCCCTACCGTCGGGAACATTCTTTCTGAATCTATCCTGTTTAATCGTGTTAGAGTTTTCTCAGTTTCCATGAGATCCCCTCTCACTGTTCTAAACTCCAATGAATATAATCTGAACCAACTTGGTCTCTCTTCATATGACAGTCCCAACACTTCACTCCCTCCATAGCAAGAACATCCTTCCTCAGATAAGGACACCAGTACTCCAGGTGTGGCCTCACCAATGCTCTATCCAATTGCAGTATTCCTACAGTCAAATGCTCTCACTATGAAGGCCAAAATACCGTGTTTGCCTTCTTTACTGCCTGCTGTACCTGTGCACTTACTTTCAGCGACTGATGCACGAGATCTTGCTTAGTATCCAACTATCTTAATTTACATCCAAATAATCTGCCTTCCTGTATTTGTTACCGAAGTGGATAACGCCACATTAATCCACATTAAACAACATCTGCCATGCAAATGTCCACTCACTCAGCCTGTCCAAATCTAGCTGAAGCATCCTCCTCTCAGCTCACCCTTTCCCTTCGAACATTGTATCATCTGTAAATTTGGAGATAATGGGCGTAGTTCGCTGGCTGCATTGTGCTCGAGCGAGAGAATGCTGGGGGGGGGCCTGCGGGATGCACCCAAGTCCCGCGAGGCGTCGGGATCGGAGCTCCGCCCAAAATAGGAGGAACCAACTGCGCTCGCTAAGTAGGTCTTAACCGACTTAAGGTCTACCTACGCGGGATGTCCCGGCCTCCCCAGCTGCAGCACGCAGCCAGGCGTCAATCAGTACTGGTCCACACGAATATGGACCAGGCGGAACGGCACCCGGGGAGTTTCCTTGGTGGTCAGAGATAGTGCAGGGTGGCCTCCTGATTGTCCCCCTGGAACATGGGCTCCTTGGCTGTGCCCAGCTGTCACATTGACGCTGCCACCCTGGCACTGCCAAGGTGCCCAGGGGGCACTGCCAAGCTGGCTGAACACTTTGGGTGCTAGGGTGGCAGTGCAAATGTGCCCAGGTGCCAGGGTGGCACTGCCCTGTCTCTAATTTCTCTTGTAAGCCCTTGGGGGTATTCTTGCACCAAATAGAAATAAACAACTTTTGGAGTTCACCCATTCGTTCCTTTAACGCCTGTCCACTGTCCTTCCTTTCAGTAATGTTTCCCAGTCAGTCATAGCCAATTTATGCCTCATATCATCATAGTTACCTTTATTGAGGTTCAGGACCTTGGTCTCAGAATCAACTAACTCACTATCAACCCTGATAAAGAATTCTATCATATTATGGTCAGTCACCCCCAAGGGTTCTCTCACAACTAGATTGCCAACTAATCTTTTTTCATTGCACAACACCCAATCCAAGATTGCCTGTTCCGTTGTTGGTTCTTCAACATATTGGTCCAGAAAACTATCCTACATACGCTCCAGAAATCTTTCCTCTATAGTATTGTGACTAATTTGACTCATCCATTCTCTATGCAGAATAAAGTTACCCATAATTACAGATGTTCCTTTATCACATGCATCTCTGATTTTCTGCCTAACGTGGGTAGCTCCAGCTGCTGCCTGTCCCACTGATCACCCACGTGACAGAGCCCCATCTGTGGCAATATTGTGAAAGTCACTTCAACCCCCGCTGACCCCGCACAGCTGAAGGCTATTGCGAATGGAGAATTGGCAATTGTTAGCGGGGAGCTGCCGGGCGGGATAGTCATTTGTAGCGTGAAACCCGTGGGGCATCATTAAGTGCCTAATTAAGTTAGATACCAATGACAGCCTCGCAGTGTCGGCTGTCAGGAAACACCCAGTATTTATCCTCTCGATATCACACTCAGAAACCTTTCCATTAGATCGTGCCCATGCTCTTTCTAAGCTATATTTATGCTCTTGGTACAGAGCTTTACATGCAGGATAACTTATTGCAAATTTGTGCACACAATTTGGCATCAACATCACCACCTTCCCAAGGGCAATTAGGGTAATGAATGCTGGTCTAACCTGGACAGCCACATCCCTTGAATTAATTTTTACAAATCCATTAATTTTTGCATGGGAAAGCAATCCTAATACAATGGGACAATAATAGGAGCCATTCACTTTCATCTGCCACCTACTGAGTTCCAATCTTCCCTTTTGCTCAGTATGAAATGCAGTCTGGCAATTTGGAAATTCCATAGTCTTTTTTGCCTTAAACAAGAAATGGGTGGCATAGTGGTTAGCGTTGCTGCCTCACAGCACCAGGAACCAGCGTTCAATTCCAGCCTCCAGTTTCCTCCCACAGTCCAAAGATGTGCAGGTTAGGTGGATTGGGCATGCTAAATTGCTCCTTAGTGTCCAAAAGGGCTAGGTGGGATTACTGAGTTACGGGCTTAAGTAGAGTGTGCTTTCCAATGGCCGGTGCAGACTCAATGGGCCAAAAGGCCTCCTTCTGCACTGTAAATTCTATGATTCTATGAAATGTGTGAATTCTCAGATGGTTGTGAATATTCATATTTAGTTAGGTATTCACCTGAGACTTGATATTGACTGTAGCTCAAATGCCAAAGTAATTGCAGCAGCCATTTTAATAGCTTGTTCCTGACCGTTTTTATAAGTATTTACTGAAAGTTCGTACTAGACTGGGCATGGCATCTATCAGAAACACACTTTTTCCTCTTCATTTTAATCTCGAGAGAACTCTGGATTTGTTCATTCAAACTTTCCTCTTTGTCGGAATATATCTTGGCTGTGACTGAACTACCTCTTCTTGTTCAGGTTCTGGTTTTTTTCTGCCAACCTCAGATTCTAATTTATTCAACCCAAATCCATTCTTACCCCATTGAAGTTCGCTTTCATCCTGTTAACTATTTTTACTCTAGATTGTTCTTTGTCTTTTTCCATAGTCATCCTAAACCTTATGATATAATCATCACCGTCACCTAAATTCTCTCCTACTGATACTTGACCCACCCCATTCCCAAGAATCAGGTGTAGCAGTGCCTCCTTCCTCGTTAGACTTGAGGGGCACAAACATAGAAAATTTTCCTGAACACACTCTAAGAACTTTTGCCCTTTTATGCCCTTTACACAACCACTATCCCAGTCTACATTTGGATAATTAAAGTTCCCCATTATAACTACTATAATTATTGCACACCTCGCTGCAATTTGCTTGAAAATATGTTCCTCCCCATTCCTCCTACTGTACACTGAGAAATATAGTTGCACTTTTATTGTTCCTTGGCTCAAGCCAAATAGATTCTATACTTGCACCTCTGGAACTTCCTCTTTCTGCAGCATTGCAAAGATTGTCTAGATCAGGGGTGGGCAAACTTTTCCGTGCAAGGGCCACATTCAGAAATTCACAATTTTAAAGGGCCGCATAGTATATTAAGTAAAATAATTAATATTTAAAATAGCCAAAATAAAAGGTTTTTAAAGAAAAAAAAAGCAATTAATTTTTATTAATTAATATTTTAAAGTAGAAACTTCACATGAAACACATGTTGTGCCGAGCAATGATCACCCTACTCAAGTCAACGTATCCACCCTATACCAGTAACCCAACAGCCCCCCAATTAACCTTAAAATTAAAAAACATTTTTTTAATGACTTGATCTTGGTGGGCCGCATAAAGACCTTTGGCAGGCCGCATGCGGCCCGCGGGCCGTAGTTTGCCCACCTCTGGTCTAGATCAATGCTGCCACCCTTCCACCTTTTTTTATTTTCCTACTTTTCCTGAACACCTACCCAAGAATATTTAACATCCAGTCCTGTCCTTTTTTGAGCCAGGCCTCCATTATAGCCACATCATCATATTTCCAAATGGCAATCTGCACTTGGAATTTACCAATCATATTTACCATATTCCATGCATTCACATGCATGCAATGTAACTCTGATTTAGTCTGCATTACTTTTTAGTTTACTCGGATCTCACATAAAAACCTAGTCTAGTGCCATCCATCTCTCCCAATATTCAGTGCATCCTGGTATTCCCATCTGTTATTGCCCCTGGTTTCCACACTCGTGCTAAATTAGTTTCAATACTCCCTAATAGCACTAACAAATCACTCAAGGAACTCAGTTCCCGCTCTATTTAGGTGCAACCCATCTTGCTTGTACAGGTACCATCTGCCTCAGAGTCAGTCCCAATCGAAAGCCCTCCTTTCCTGCATCATCTTTCCAGCCATGGAATTATCTGATTTATCCTCCTATTTTTGTAGTCATTTGTAACTGGAAATAATCTGGAGATTACTACTTTTGAGGTTCTGCTGGTCAATTTGCTACCTAACTCCATAAATTCTCATTGCAGGACCACATCCCTCCTTCTGCCTGTGTCTTTCATACCAATGTGGACCACAATTGCTGGCTATTCACTCTCCTTCCGCAGGGTGCTCTGTCACTGTTCACTGACATCCTTGACCCTGGCACCTGTCTATTCCCCTAACTATTGAATCGCCTATCACGACTGCTTTTAAAGTCTTCCTTGTACTCCCCCTGTACAGCTGAGCCATCCCTGGTGCCTTAGACTTGGCACTAGCTGCAATAGTTTGAATTGGGGTTATGGTAGCGCAGTGGGTGGCACATTAGCATAGTGGTTAGCATAGTTGCTTCACAGCTTCAGGGTCCTAAGTTTGATTCCCAGCTAGGGTCACTGTCTGTGCGGAGTCCGCACGTTCTCTCCGTGTCTGCGTGGGTTTCCTCCGGATGCTCCGGTTTCCTCCCACAGTCCAAAGATGTGCAGGTTAGGTGGATTGCCCATGCTAAATTGCCCGTAGTGTCCAAAAAGTTTAGATGGGGTTACTGGGTTACGGGGGGATAGGGGGGAGATGTGGGCTTAGATAGAGTGATCTTTCCATGGGTCGATGGGCTAAATGTCCTCCTACTGCACTGTAAATTCTATGATCTGTGAACTTGGCTGCAGAATTTATATTTACCGACCAGAGATTAAGGTACCCCAGTTTCTCAAATACTGATCTCTTGCTGATTTAATGTTCGAAAATAATTAATTGCCGAAGATTCTAATAGCAACAACATTTAAAACTGATATTGCACTCCCATAAAAAGCTCCTGTAGCTGTGTTTCAAGGTTCCGAATTAACACAGTCAATGCATTCAGAATACTGGTGGGGCACCTGCATGCAGTCAGTGCTTGTCAGTAGCCGTCAGAAAGTTCTGACTTAGAACTTTCTTCTTCTATACAGGAAAATAGTAAAGAGTTAACTATTACTTGTTAAACCAGCGTTTTTAGTAAGATATGAAAATCTGTGATTTGCTCCTCCCTAACCCAAAACAATTTCTCTAAATGATTCCAGGAACAACTGGACCTAATTTAATGACCCATTTGTCCCTATTGCAGCCATATTTAGGGTCACACTGTTGTTATGTCATTTCAACACAGTTTTAAAACATGAAACATAAAGGGTGATAACTTTAGCAATGTAGACAGATATAGCTTTCCATGACATTTAAAGTTAAATGTTAATTAAATAAGTCACTTTCCTTTTTGGCACATTAGGTGATTTATGAAAATGCTAGTTTTGACTTTTCAAAAGATTTAGTCTGATGGTATAAACTTTTCACCCCTTAATTGGGTTAAAAACACTGCAAATGCACCAAAAATTAAAAACAATCTATTAAATGATCCTCACCGACTTAATTTGGCTTGCTTGTGTCTTGGTTTCTCAGCCAGGTATTTTGCACGACAACTGTTGCACATCAGGTAGTATGGGCTTCCTGTGCCACATTCTCCTCCAAACCAACCATCAACATAGGCTCCATTGCTCCGATATCCCATGTGACCTGCACTCTCGCCACAGCCAGGATGATGTCTCTTCATATGATTGTTGAACTGCATTGTATGAGTATCACACAGTTCACAAATAACAATCTCCTCTGCATCCGAGCTGTCCTGGCACTGAATGAATTCACAAAGCAATTGGTAAGTATAAAAAAATGCCAGAAAATCTACAAATTCTTCTCAATACATTCAATATTAATGAAATGAAAAGTTTGCATTTATATAGTGCTTTTCACAACCTCAAGACATCCAAAAGTGCTTTTGATGTTTAATCACTGTTGTAATGTTGGAATTTGTCAATTTGCATAACAGCAATTTGATAATGGCCAGATAATTTCATGATGTTGAGGGATAAATATTGGCCACGACACAAGGGATAACTCCTTCGTTATTCTTTGACAGTGTTGTGGAATCTCTTATGTCCACCTGAAGGCAGACTGGGCCTTGCTTTAATATCTCATCCTAAAGATGGGACTCAAAGGAAGCAAGTTTGCTTATTCAGCAGCCATCCTCCTGAGTTTGTGTAATTTTATTGTCTTAGATGCTCAATTTTCCACATCTGAGCTTTTCAACATCCTAGTTTCTCGACAGAAAGTAGGAATGGCTCAGGAAGACATTCAACATGGAGCACATTTTTTTCTAAATTTGTTCCTCTATCCAACACTGATAGTGGGAGTCAGGAGAAAGAAGAACAAGGCAAAGAAAATTATGATTTCTTTTGGGATGAAGATCAGGAAGTAAGGTAAATTAGATTATGCTGCAAAACAAAAAGCAAAATTAAAGTTAAGAAATTATGGGCTAATTCTGCAAGTCCGGTGGGAAGCTGCAGAAACACGAATCATGGTTCAAAGATAGGGTGACAACAATCCTTCTTCTTGAAGCATGACTCTGCTTGAAGCATGACTACGGGCAGCACGGTAGCATGGTGGTTAGCATAAATGCTTCACAGCTCCAGGGTCCCAGGTTTGATTCCCAGCTGGGTCACTTGTTGTTGGGTTGTTGGGTTACGGGTATAGGGTGGATACGTGGGTTTGAGTAGGGTGATCATGGCTCGGCACAACATCGAGGGCCAAAGGGCCTGTTCTGTGCTGTACTGTTCTATGTTCTGTGAGCAATGAGATTACTCGTTTTCAATGAACTCCATTGTCTGCACATGACAGCCACCATATTCTGCTAGCCTCCTTCCTGGATCTACCTCTGCACCGGCATCCTCTGCCATTGAGAAGACCAAGTTATAATGAACCTCTGTCACACACTCGCGAAGGAAGACTGATCCCTTCGACATTGGTTTCAGGCTTGGACTTATGTTAATCAATCTACCATGACCGAGAATTCAGATCCTCCATCATCCTTATGGATCTTTGAGTTAACCTACAACACTGCAGCTATCCCTCATGGAGAGAAATCTCAGAGCATGGGAGGGATGAAAGGGTTTTTAAAATTAGAAATGGCAGTTACTTTTTTCCCCAGATTGCCAATCAACACTCATAAAGCCACTCATGATATGGAACAATGGACACACAAACCTAATCAGTTAGAAGAAGGGAGAAGGAATTCAACAACATAAATAAAAGTTTTGTAATTTTACCATGTTAGGCCAATCCATCATCTCAGAGAACCACATGCCCTGTGCTTCATTTTCAGTACCACATTCAGAAGGAAACATATCTTCAACAGAACCTTCAGATAATGGATCCTCAGAAAAACAGAGCTCCAACTCTCCATCCAGATTGCGGTCAGACATAGCATCAGCTTCCTGCCACCCTGCAGTTCCATGCTCCCTTCTTAATGATGGTTGTACAAGCTGAGGAGATCTAGATCCTTTACAGAATAAACATTTTATAAATTTACTCATCAAGAATGTGAAATAATTCCTATTGAACAGAATTGAACAATGGTGCACATCATTTACGATGTGTATTCCACAATTATCAACTTGTAGCATTTGAAACAATAACATAAAACCATTATAGTGACAGAATACACAATAGGATCACTCAGTACCCACATACTGAAAAGGTCGTTTTATCTGAACTAAATCTATATTTTCTCTTTACTTGCCATATGTTAGATTTTGCCAGTCATCTTGGTTAATAAGCAGGTGGCATTCAAAGTGGGGAATATAGAAGCGGACCTGGGGGATAGATATGTTATGGTTAGTGGGAAGCTGGAGGGAATGGCCTTGGTATTGGTAAATAGCAATGCACCAAACTGGGATGACGTTGAGTTTATTAGACGGGGACTGGGGAAGATCCCAGACCTAGATTCACATCAATTGATTATGGGGGGAGATTTCAATATTGTCCTGGATCCAAGGCTGGACCAGTCGAGTTCCAGGTCTGGGAAGGTATTAGCTATGGCAAAGAAGCTCCGGGGGTTCATGGAGAGCATGGGGAGAAGGGGGGGTGGGGATCCGTAGAGATTTGGGAGGTCGAGGAGTAAAGAGTTTTCATTCTACTCCCATGCGCATAATGTCATGTGAGAGTACCTTTAAGAAATGGGTTTATAAATGGGTGTGTACATAAATATCTGTAGTGAGAGTACCTTTAAGAAAACGGTGTTTATTACTGCAGTGATGTCAGAGAGTTGGTGGAGCTGGGCTGTCTGTTAGCTTTTTACTTTTGTTTTTGAGCAGGCTGTAGTGTGTTTTGTTTTCAGTGTTGGAGCTGAAGCCAGACCAAGCAGGTGTTCTGCTGTTCTCTCTGCCATCAAAAGACTATCTCTTGATCATTTGGTGAATTCAGAATTATAAATGTTCTCAGTAGTGAATGTAAAACTAATGTGCTTCTGTTGAAAGGTGTTTCTTCTGTCTTCTGGATGTTGTTTGGGAAGTTATTAAGGATTACTTTAGTGCATTCTTCGGGGGTTGTATTTGAATTAATGGTTGCTAAGATGTTCACTGTATGTTTTAAAAAGGTTAACTTGAGTTCATAGGATAAACACTGTTTTGCTAAAAAATTCTTTTCAATTTCTGCTGTACCACACCTGTAGAGTGGGCCGTGTGCTCCCCATACCACAATCTATTAAAAGTTGTGGGTCAGGGGAAGCCCATGATACACTTTGGGGTTCTCTAAACCCTGGCCATAACAATAAGGTCTATTCCCAGATAGACCTCTCTGTGATGGATAAAATGCTGCTGGCTGAGGTGGTAGATGCTGAATATTTAGCAATAATGGTGTCAGACATGCCCCACACTGGGTGGACTTGCAAGCTAGCAAGGGAAAGGCCCAGATGTGGGGCTGTTAGCGGAGGAGGAGGTATGTGAGCGGGTGAGGAGGCCATTCGGGGATATATAGGGATCAATGAGATGGGTGAGGTTTCGGCGGGGGTGGTTTGGCAGGCACTGAAGGCGATTATCAGGGGGTAATTCATCTCAATTCGGCCCATAAGGAGAAGGCGTGCGGAGTTGGACAGATTGGTAGGGCTTTAGAAGGAGCATCAGAGACTGCAGCTGGAATTTGGGCTCCTGGCCACAGCTAAGGCGGAGGGACAGCTGAGAAGGGTAATGGGGGTGGTGTATGAAGGGGCTAGTTTAGCACAGGGCTAAATCGCTGGCTTTGAAAGCAGACCAAGGCAGGCCAGCAGCACAGTATAATTCCCGTACAAGGCTCCCCGAACAGGTGCCAGAATGTGGCGACTAGGCGCTTTTCACAGTAACTTCACTTGAAGCCTACTTGTGACGATAAGCAATTTTCATTTCTTTTCATTTTCATTTCAATATGGGGAAAAAGCCAGCAGGATGCTGGCGCACCAGCTGAGGAAACAGGAGGCGGCAAAAGAGATTGGGAAAATGAGACATCTAGGAGGGGATAAAGGTGATTTTGGATCCGGAGGGGTTAAATTATGTGTTTCGGGAGTTTTATAGTAAAATCGGAACCCCCAGCCGGGGATGAGGGTATGAAGTGATTTCTGAGAGGGCTGGAGTTCCTGAGGATAGACGAGGAGTTGGTGGAGTTTCATAAAATGTTTCCCGGGCTGTTGGGGCCGTTCTTGGTAAAGGCTTTTAAGGAGTCAAAGGAGTTGGGAGTGCTCTTCCCAACGTTACTGCTGGCATCGATTTCCCTTTTTTTGAAGCAGGATAAGGATCCAGAGAGCTGTGGCTCGGAAAGGCCAACCTCCCTGTTAAATGTAGATGCACAATTGCTGGCAAAGATCTTGGCCACATGCACAGAAGATTATGCGTGTAATAGGGGAGGACCAGATGGGATTTGTTAAGGGTCGACAGCTGATGACCAACATTAGGCGGCTTCTAAATGTAATAATTATGCCTGCAGAGGGGTGCAAGGTCGAGGTGGTGGTGGCCATCAGTGCAGAAAAGCCTTTGATCGAGTGGAGTGCAAGTACATGTGGGATGTTCTGGGAAGGTTTAGGTTAGGACAGGGATTTGTGGATTGGGTCTGGTTCTTAGATAAGGCACCGGTGGCAAATGTAAAGACAAACTGGGTTCGATCAGAATATTTTATTGTGTCGGGGGACGAGACAGGGGTGTCCACCCTCCCCACTACTGTTTGCCCTGGCCATAGAGCCTTTGGCAATGGCACTGAGAGCATCGGACATTTTAGGGTGATAGTGAGAGAAGGATAGTGGAACATAGGGGGCGCCATGTCGCGCGCAGTCGTCGTGGCGCCGGTGGGGGGCCAGTGAAAGAGGCCCCCGTGGCTTTTCTCTGCCAGCAGCTGGCTGAGTTCCTGTCGGCGTGGTTCCCATGGTTCCACCTGGTGGGCACTCGGAGTGGCGGCTGCGCACCCAGTGCGTGGCCGCCCTGGTGGGGTAGGGTGATCCGTCACCGGGAGGGCCCTCCAGGACGGCCAGGGTTACAATCGGGGGCCACCGATCGGCGGACGCGCACAATCTGGGGGGGGGGTCCTATATTGTCGGGGCCGGCTTGCTGTGTGGGTCCACCATGACGCACAAGGTTGCCGCATTGATGCGCGGACCCACGGCCGGAGGTGCAGGGCCCCGGATCGGCCGCCAGAGCTGCGTGGACTACTCTGGGGCTTTACTAGCCCCCTGCAAAACAGAGAATCACTCTGGACTTTCTCCAGGAAAGTCCAGAGTGATTTGCATCCATTTTCTCGCGGATGTGGGGACATAGCCCCATTATCAGAGATCTCTGCCCAGGATCTTGCTCTATGTGGGTGATTTGCTCCTTTATATAACAGACCCGTTTGGGGGGGGGGGGGGGGGGGGAAGGAGGGGTGGGGGGGGGGGGGGGGGGAGGGGTGGGGGGGGGGGGAATTGCAGAAATTATGGGGATACTGGAGGAATTTGGTCGGTTCTCAGGTTACAAACTGAACATGGGCAAACGTGAGGTTTTTGTGATCCAGGCAAGGGGGCAGGAGAGGAGACTGAGGGAGATGCCGTTCAAAGTGGCGGGAGGGAGTTATAGGTACCTGGGGATTCAAGTGGCAAGGGATTGGGGTTAGCTTCATAAACTAAATTTTATGGGACTTCCGCAGTTGGGACGTGCTCCTGCTGTCACTGTTGGGAGGGTTACGGGCTGTGAAACTGACAGTCTTCCCAAGATTGCTGTTCGTGTTTCAGTTTCTTCCAATCTTCTTCCCAAAGGTATTTTTTAGGAAAATGAAGGCGGCGATCTCGGGTTTTATATATATGGGCCGGGAGAGCCCCAAGGGTGAAGAAGGTCCTTCTTGAACGGGGGGCGGGGAGGGAGGCTTGGTCCTTCTGAAGTTTATTAATTACTACTGGTGGCTAACATATCGATGGTGAGAAAATGGGTAGTGGGGGAGGGATTGGTGTGGGAGTGAGTGGAGGCGGCATCTTGCAAGGGTACAAGTCTGAAGGCTTTGTTAAAGGCACCTCTGCCTTTCTCGCCGGCTCGGTACTCCACAAGCCCAGTGATAGTGGCAGCCCTGAGAGTGTGGGGGCAATGGAGGCAGCACATGAGACTGGAGGGGGCGTCGGTGTTGCTAACCGCCGGTTCGCTCCCGAGGGGCTGGATGGGGGCTTCAGGAGGTGCAGCGGGCAGGGATTAAGAGATTTGGAGATCCCTCCATTGAGGAGGGTTTCCCAAACGTGGAGGAGCTAGAGGAGGAATTTAAGTTGCCAGGTGGGTATGGTTCTGGTACCTGCAAGTACTGGATTTTGTCCGGAGGCAGGTTCCGAGTTTTCTTCACCTCCCACTAAGGGGACTACAGGATAAGATGTTGTCTGAAACAGGTATGGGGAGGGAAGGGTCTCAGAAATATATAAGGAACTGATGGAGTGGGAAGGGGTCCCAATTGGGGAGGTGATGAGGAAGAGCTAGGAGCAGGGTTGGAAGTCGGGTTATGGGAGAAGGCCCTGAGGAGTCAATGCATCTTCATCGTGTGCCAGGCTTAGCCTGATCCAGTTCAAGGTGGTCCGCAGGGCTCATATGACTGTGGTCCGGATGAGTAGGTTTTTTGAAGAGGTGGAGGACAGGTGTGGGCGGTGTGGGGGAAGTCCTGCAAATCATGTACACATGTTTTGGGCGTGTCCAAGGTTGAGGGGATTTTGGCAGGGATTTTCAGATGTCATGTCAGAGGTCCTGGAAGGGAGGGTGACTCCGAGCCCAGAGATGGCAATATTTGGAATGTTGGAAGATCCACGGCCCAGGTGGGGAGAGAGGCTGACGTTTTGGCCTTTGCCTCCCTTAAGGCCCGGAGACAGGTCTTGCTGGGATGGAGGGATTCAGAGCCTCCAAAGTCGGGGGTTTGGGTCTGTGACATATCAGGGTTTCTTAGGCTATAGAAAATTAAGTTCACCTTAAGGGGTTCGTTACAGGGGTTCGCTCAGAGGTGGCAGCCATTCATCGACTTCTTCAAGGAAAATTGACCGTCAGCGGGTGTGGGGGGTGCTTGGAAGTGATAATTAAGAGCAGGGTATCTAATGTATGAGTAGTTAGGGTTTAGGGCTGGGGTGTGGGTATGTTATTGTGGGGTGTTTGCTTGTGTTGAATCTCTTGTTTAAAATGAGGGACAGAAGTCTGTCTTCCCGTAGTGGCCCTGATCACAGGAAAAGCATCGCATTGCCGCTACTGGCATTGAAATTCTGTTTGGTGAACGGCTTTTAAATGAAAGCAAAATGAGGCTGTAAGCAGTCTTCTGGCCAAAAGCGGCATTAGTGACGTCAAGTGCCCTGTACATACATGCTTTTGGCACAAAATCATGGAGGAGAGCTTTTTCCATTTTGTAGCTGCTAGCAAGGAAGACCAGTGGACTGTGCAGATGGATCATTCTGTTACAAGGAAGAGATGGGCAGAGACACAAATGGGCAGTGTACCAACTGGCCAGGATCTCACGTCTGAATCTGCAGGAAAGCACTGCTCAGGAGAATCCACAACAGGATAGGACAGTGCTAGTGTTAGCACTGTACAGAACTCCAGAGACTTTGGTTAACAGCCTATAAAGAAGAAACATAACTTGGGAACAAAGATGATTTCCTGAGGTATGGTTTTGTCAATTGTGCCAATGCAAATAAGGATGCAAAGCTCATGTGAGTTATACGCAGGGAAGCACTGTCAAATGAGGGGAGATGTTTTAGGTTTTGAAAGAGAAGTGATGGGTGAAAAATTTTGTTTGTGGTTGAGATCCCAGAATCAGTTTTTAAACTTACAGCTGACTCCAAATGAAAAGACTAAGGTGTTGTGCCTGACCTGTGACAGTACATTAAAAACAAGCCAACAGCCCATGAGACTGTCAGAATTCTGGAGTAGCATCTCCCAGGAGTATCCAGTGCTGAGTAAAACAATCATTTTGTTACTATTGCCCTTCATGACGACCTACGTGTGCGAGGCTGGATTTTCTGTTCTTACAAAATGAAGGTGGTGCAAAGGAACTGGCTGAACTCTGTACAGATATGCGCATTGCCCTCTACTCCTGTGAAAGTAATTGGAGTGAGATCGTGAGGACCAAGCAGGCTCCCCTTTCGCATTAAAAGTAAGAGAACGCAGCGTGTGTCGTGAAGGTCAGCGGCGTGGGTCCTGAAATTCGTCTGGTTGGCAAAAGTGGGTCTGGGAGAGAAGGTTCGAAGAACACTGGTCTACATGACTCTGGTTACAGAGATGGGGGTGAAACATGATGACCCTCACATTACGCCAATGGGAGAGTTCAATTTGGACCATTTCCAAATAAGGGATAAGGAACAGTCAGAAGGGGAGATAAAAATTGGAATGTCAAAATCTTCATTGGCACAGTTTTACCATGGCGTCTTCTTCTCAGATACAGTTCAATGCCATGGCACCTCAGAGAGAGAAGAAAGGCATCATGTGTGCAGGCAACACTCCAGGAATTCTAGGGACAAGAAACTTTCATGCTGTATTCATTGTTTTCCACTAAATAAAATCTGGCTTAATGAATTCTACTTGAACATAAATACTAGTTATTTGTACCTTGTAAGTTTGGACATAGCTGTGGACCCCATGGTCAGAAGTTAAGAAATTGGAACAGCAAAGATTTCAAGTATGAAGGTTTTATACCACCAAACCCCTGAAATTTACACATTTTTCCAATGACTTCTGTCTTCACTTATGGTTCGGATAGCTCAGTTGGCTAGAAGGCTGGAGAATGATGCCAACAACTACCAGCTGCGGTAGTTCATGAATGCCTTCTTGCCTTGCCATTTGCTTGATTTGGAGTGATGGCCCTCAAGCTACGCAAACAATAGTCTCTCTCTCTCTAATAGCGAGAGATGTCTATGATCCTTTATGGACTATGGTTAATTACCATTCTGACTTTGCTTCAGATTATTAGAACTTGCATTTTTACCCCATCACTTCAATTCATTTAAGATTTTCTGCTCTTTATCTGCTCTGTAAAGGCCAGGGAATGGAACAATTTTCCACTTTTAGTATCCATTTTCAAACTCAACCAGTAAAATATCATGGTTACATGCTACAATGCCAAACATGCAAGTACAAAACTAGTCGAACCAAAAATATCATAAAATGGCTAGTTTATATATTTTTGGCTCGACTAGTTTTGTACTTGTGTGTTTGGCATTGTAGCATGTAACCATGACATTTTACTGGCTGAGTTTGACAAGGATACTGTAACTTAACACTAATTGGGAGGAGGCTAACATAAAACTGCCAACCTACTGCCAATTAGTGTTAAGTTATAGGTATCCTTGCTTTTTACTCAGACTTACTTGAAACTCGATCAGACTACCAAAATCACTTAAGTTCGGAGTCCACCACTTAACCAATCCTCTCACTCTGTCCGCCTGCTGTCTTTTTACCAGAAGGCTAATGTTTGTCATCCAGTCTTCATTCTGTCATGGCTGATCTTTGACATCAAATCCACTTTCCTCAGTTTCATAAATCTCTATAGTGCAGAAGGAAGCCATTTGGCTCATCGAGTCTGCACTGACTCTTTGAATGAGGACTATACCCATGTTCACTCCCCTGTCCACCCTGCCCTATCCCTGTAACCCCATAACCTAATCTACACTCCGGGACACTAAGGGACAATTGATCATGTCCAATCCACCTAATCTGCACATCTTTGGACTGGGGAGGAAACCGGAGTACTTCGGAGGAAATCCATGCAGACACGGGGAGAACATGTAAACTCCACACAGTCACCGAGGCTGGAATTGAACCCAGTCCCTGTAGCTGTGAGGCAGCAGTGCTCACCACTGTGCCACAGTGTCATCTGCCTTTACTTGTAATGTTATGGATAGGGAAGGGATGCCTAAGTGATAGCAGAAAGATAATTACATCTGAGTAGAAAGAGAAGAAAATCACAGTGCCACCATGCTGCCCAAACCCCATTTTCCTTAATTTAATTAAGAGTCCAAAGACCTATCTAACTCAGTGACTGAACATCCCCACCACTGAGTCAGAGAATTCCAAACCCTCATGTGGTGGCTCGAGACAATACTCTGGAGGCTTCCAGTAATAAAGGGGGTTTATTAACAATAGGCAACTATGTACAGGCACAGAGCAACGGTGATTAGGTCTTGACTGTCCATCTCCAGGATCCATACTGCCCAGAGCCCTTCTCAGAGGGACTCGCTGCTTTCTTTCTATTGTTAGGGGTTCACACATGATTGTTCCCAAGCTGGTAGGGGCCGTGCTACCACATTCCTCCCCTTCAGTCCCTCGTTATATTTTACAAAGTCAGCCATGAACATGGTCAAGAGATACCAGGAATAAGGGTTAGATAGAGAAATACAGCACAGAACAGGCCCTTCGGCCCACGATGTTGCGCCGAACTTTTGTCCTAGTTTAATCATAGAATTTTGGACAATTTTTCATGGCCAATCCACCCAACCTGCACATCTTTGGACTGTGGGAGGAAACCGGAGTACCCGGAGGAAACCCACGCAGTCACGGAGAGGATGTGCAGACTCCACAGACAGCGACCCAAGTCGAAATTGAACTTGGGACCCTGGAGCTGTGAAGCAATTGTGCTATCCACAATGCTACCGTGCTGCCCTTAAGAAGTTAACCTACACTCCATTATTCTACCCTAATCCATGTACCTATCCAATAGCCGCTTGAAGGTCCCTAACTTTTCCGACTCAACTACTTCCACAGGCAGTGTATTCCATGCCCCCACTACTCTCTGGGTAAAGAACCTACCTCTGACATCCCCTCTATATCTTCCACCATTTATCTTAAATTTATGTCCCCTTGTAATGGTGTGTTCCACCCGGGGAAAAAGTCTCTGACTGTCTACTCTATCTATTCCCCTAATCATCTTATAAACCTCTGTCAAGTCGCCCCTCATCCTTCTCCGTTCTAATGAGAAAAGGCCTAGCACCCTCAACCTTTCCTCGTATGACCTACTCTCCATTCCAGGCAACATCCTGGTAAATCTCCTTTGCACCTTTTCCAAAGCTTCCACATCCTTCCTAAAATGAGGTGACCAGAACTGCACACAGTACTCCAAATGTGGCCTGACCAAGGTTTTGTACAGCTGCATCATCACCTCACGGCTCTTAAATTCAATCCCTCTGCTAATGAACGCTAGCACACCATAGGCCTTCTTCACAGCTCTATCCACTTGAGTGGCAACTTTCAAAGATCTATGAACATAGACCCCAAGATCTCTCTGCTCCTCCACATTGCCAAGAACCCTGTATTCCGCATTCATATTTGTCCTTCCAAAATGGACAACCTCACACATGTCAGGGTTAAACTCCATCTGCCACTTCTCAGCCCAGCTCTGCATTCTATCTATGTCTCTTTGAAGCCGACAACAGCCCTCCTCATTATCCACAACTCCACCAATCTTCGTATCATCTGCAAATTTACTGACCCACCCTTCAACTCCCTCATCCAAGTCGTTAATGTACACTACATCCACTGCTTTACCTTCATCCACATGCTTGGTCACCTCCTCAAAGAATTCAATAAGACTTGTGAGGCAAGACCTACCCCTCACAAATCCGTGCTGACTATCCCTAATCAAGCAATGCCTTTCCAGATGCTCAGAAATCCTATCCCTCAGTACCCTTTCCATTACTTTGCCTACCACCGAAGTAAGACTAACTGGCCTGTAATTCCCAGGGTTATCCCTATTCCCTTTTTTGAACAGGGGCACGACATTCGCCACTCTCCAATCCTCTGGTACCACCCCTGTTGACAGCGAGGACGAAAAGATCATTGCCAACGGCTCTGCAATTTCATTTCTTGCTTCCCATAGAATCCTTGGATATATCCCGTCAGGCCCGGGGGACTTGTCTATCCTCAAGTTTTTCAAAACGCGCAACACATCTTCCTTCCTGACAAGTATCTCCTCCAGCTTATCAGTCTGCTTCATGCTGTCCTCTCCAACAATATGGCCCCTCTCGTTTGTAAATACTGAAGAAAAATACTTGTTCAAGACCTCTCCTATCTCTTCAGACTCAATACACAATCTCCCGCTACTGTCCTTAATCGGACCTACCCTCGCTCTAGTCATTCTCATATTTCTCACATATGTGTAAAAGGCCTTGGGGTTTTCCTTGATCCTTGACCCGCCAAAGATTTTTCATGCCCTCTCTTAGCTCTCCTAATCCCTTCCTTCAGTTCCCTCCTGGCTATCTTGTATCCCTCCAGTGCCCTGTCTGAACCTTGTTTCTTCAGCCTTACATAAGTCTCCTTCTTCCTCTTAACAAGACATTCAACCTCTCTTGTCAACCATGGTTCCCTCACTCGACCATCTCTTCCCTGCCTGACAGGGACATACACATCAAAGACACGCAGTACCTGTTCCTTGAACAAGTTCCACATTTCACTTGTGTCCTTCCCTGACAGCCTATGTTCCCAACTTCTGCACTTCAATTCTTGTCTGACAGCATTGTATTTACCCTTCCCCCAATTATAAACCTTGCCCTGTTGCACGGACCTATCCCTCTCCATAACTAAAGTGAAAGTCACAGAATTGTGGTCACTACCTCCAAAATGCTCCCCTCACATAATCAATCTGTCTGGGGCTTTGAGTCCTTGCAGACCTCTTAAGCACCCTAACCGGCTCCAGCATCTCCAAAGTGGTCTTGTTGTCTGCGTAAGGTGACGGTTCAGGAGACTCCCCCTCTTCTGCAGGGCTGCTCGCCTCGCCAGCTCGCACCTGTACTGCTGGTGAGGCTGACTCTGAAATTCCCAGCTCCCTTCACTCTGGAACAGCCACCAGTACCCTGGTAGCACGTTTTAGACTCGTCTGTTCTGGAGTGGGGGTTCACTGTACCCTTCCTCCTCACATGGTCGACGTGCTTTCACACAGTCTTGCCAATTACATTTACCATATACGATACAGTTTAGGGAAGATTCGACTGGCTAACCAGAGTGGACCAGAGGTGAAATTTTGAATTAGAGTCTGGTCACCCACATGGAATGATCTGTTACCCTTTTGTGAAGTATGTTGATTTTTTTGGGAGGCCTGATGTGCCTCCACCCACCCTGCCAAATTTGGGATATCAAGTCCAAATGGGTTCTGAGACGACGGCCCATAAGCAATTCAGCCGGCATGACCCCCGTAGTGGCATGAGAGGTCGTGCTGTAGGATAATAGGAAGTTGGAGCTGGTCTGATTATTTCCTCATAGCATTTTTAAAAGTCCTTTTTGCAAACCCATTGGAAGCAGTGTGATATGGGGTGGTCCTAGTATGCCGAATTCAGTTTGACTGAACAATGTGTTGGAAATTGTCCCCTGTGACTGGCTCAAGCGTAACGAGGCCAGTGAATAGCAGAAGAGGGAACCGCGCCAGGCACCAAACAGTTTGCAATGTTTGGACTTGATATCCCAAATTTGGCAGGGTGGGTGGAGGCACATCAGGCCTTCCAAAAAAATCAACATATTTCACAAAAGGGTAACACAATGGATTCTGGTAGGCAGTCTATGGTGATTACCCATCGTAAGGCGTCCACACTATTCGCCAAGGTATGGTAGATGGGAAAGCCGGGTAGAGAGGGATATAGGCCAAATGCGGGCAATTGGGACTAGCTTAGTGGTAAAATCTGGGCGGCATGGCCAAGTTGGAACAAAGGGCCTGTATTGATGCTGTAAACTTCAGCGACTCTATGGGCACTCAAGCGTAACGAGGCCGGTGAATAGCTGAAGAATTTGCAATGCAACCGGCCATGGGCAAATTCGTAATCCTGCCGTAGCGTAGCAAGAAACCAATTATCACCACTTAAGCCCCTTTTCCATACAATTAACGAGAACCACCAGTCATCCAACGGGCTCCTGTCATTCACCGGCCTCCCCAGTAAGTACTCACGCTGGCATCAATTAGTACTCCATTTTAAAAATGTGAATCTGAAGGAAGGGCTTCTGTGGGGAGCCGAGGAGGTGTGTAGCCATCTTTGCGCACAGGCAAAGAGCCCGGGGGCGCCCACACCCTGAGGACTCGGCCGCCCATCAGGCTAGGGAAGGACCCATCGGGGGGAGTTCTGCGATACCCCAGGGTGCACAGGCGCCGTTGGACATTCAATCAAATGACGGACAGCGCATGTCGCAGGAGGATGCACCTCAACAAGGAGATGGTGCAACACCTGTGTCATATTCGGACTTGACACCACGTAGAGGAGGAGATTACCCTCCTCCAGTGGCTGTCAAGGTCATTGCAGTCCTGAACTTTTCTGCCACGGGATAGTTCCAGGTCTCGAGTGGGGGCCCATGTGGTATCTCGCAGGCCACAGCCCACAGGTGCATCCGGCAATTCATGAATGCCCTGTATGCCTGGGCGGAAGACTATGCCATTTTTGACATGGACCATGCCCAACAGGATGCCCATGCAGCACGTTTCTCTGCCATCACCGGGATGCCCCAGGTCCAGGGAGTCATAGATGCCACACAGGTTGCCCTGCGCTCTCCGGGCTATCTGGGGATGCTGTATGTTAACCGAAAGGGGTTCCACTCCTTCAACATACAGCTCGTCTTCGACCACCAATTGCAGATAATGCACGTGTGTGCCCGCTTCCCGGGGAGTGTGCACGACAGCTACATCCTGGGACAGTCGGTCATCCCTGCTTTCTTCGAGGAGCACCCCAGGATGGACAGCTGGAGATATGAGATAACCGTTGAGGCCCTGGCTAATGACACCAATATGGAGGCAAGAGACTGAACCGGAGACCCGCTACAATGAGGCCCATGCAGCCACCCAGATTGTCATTGAGTGGTGCATCAGACTCCACAACATGCGATTCTGATGCCTCGACCGTTCCGGAGGTGCACTCCAGTACACTGCCCGGAGGGCAGCACGCTTTGTTGTGGTCTGCTGTGGCCTCCACAACCTCACACATCAGCGGAGCGATGACCTGGAGTTTGGTGACGAGGAACATGTGGCCACCTCGAAGGAGGGGGAGGAGGGGGGTAGGGCCGGGGGGGGGGGGGGGGGGGGGGGGAGACGAGGATGATAGCAGGCGCCGCACCAGCAGGGGCTGGGGGACAAGGCCGGGGAGGAACCCGAAGCCCAGCCAGAGGCTGCAGGTCAGGCAGCGACAGTGAGGGCCCGGCAAGCCCAGTGAGCCAGGGAAACCCTCACATTAGCCTGATTCATCTAGGACGTGGCCTGGTCCATTGTCGCATCCTTACCCACCCACCACCCCATTTCCCAGCTTATGTGTCATATCACACCAGGGTGCTGGAACTGTGTCGGTACTGTCCATGGGTCATTGCCGAGGGCAAGAGGGTGATGATAACCCGCAGAGAGTTGGGCGCTGGTGCTCCTCAATCTATGCCATAATCTGACCCCGACCTGTCTGCTGAGTGCTCGCTCACACCCATCACATGCACACGGCAATGCATTATGGAAGAAAGTGACAGAGGCTTCCAACTGGTTGGGCACAAGGCTGTTTATTGTTCAATATATGCCCCCACTCTCTCGATGGTGCACCCCCCCTCCCTACACCGTTCCCCCTCCTCCGGCATCCTCAGTGATCCGCGATGTGCTTTGCCCTCCTAGCTCTACCACTGCATGCAGTTGTGTTCCCAGCACTTGCTGACTTATGACTCACCCTTCGGGACCCTCGGGAGAACGGGACATTCCTTCTGGCCGATACCATGTCCAGGAGCCTAACCAGGTCAGCATCCCCGAATCCCTGGTCCCCTCAGTGCCATTGGTGCAAGCTGGCTGGGGTAGGCTGAGCAAGTGCAGACTAAATGCTGCTTGACATTGTTGGCGGGGCGCTGGTGAGCGCGGTCCCAGCGAGTCAGCTGGCGAGTCAGCTGGAAAGGCGGCATTCCGTGCGGGAAGCCCGTGAGGCCTCGTTAAGTGGACCAATTAACGTTGAATAGCGTTGACTGCTTCGCGGGCCGGGCACTCGCTATAGCACTTGGAAATGTTTCAGGAGAATTGTGCCACATCACTTCCGTCTGTTGTATGGATAGTCATTTGGAATGAGTTCAACTAAGACAAGGAACATCCTGCCAAAGAAAGGGCCTGCATAGTTGACGTGCAGTCTGGTTCATGGACTACACGGCCACTCCCAGGCCAAGAGAGGTAATAATTGTTGAGTCTGGCAGGAAATACATTGCCATACCACTAGATGAGGACTAGTCTACTGAGGTAGTATGGACTGAGGTTAGGAACAGGAAAGGAGAGGCCTCCGAAAAGTTCCAGAGATGTAGAGGAAAGGATTGCAAAGATGATTCTGGATAGGAGCGAAAGTAACAGGGTAGTTGTTATGGGGGACTTTAACTTTCCAAATATTGACTGGAAACGCTATAGTTCGAGTACTTTGGATGTGTTAGTTTTTGTCCAATGTGTGCAGGAGGGTTTCCTGACACGTTATGCAGATAGGTCAACAAGAGGCAAGGCCATATTGGATTTGGTACTGGGTAATGAACCAGGCCAGGTGTTAGATTTGGAGGTAGGTGAGCACTTTGATGATAGTGACCACAATTCAGTTACGTTTACTTTAGCGATGGAAAGGGATAGGTATATACCGCAGGGCAAGAGTTATAGTTGGGAGAAAGGCAATTATGATGTAATGAGGCAAGATTTAGGATGCATAGGATGGGGAAGGAAACTGCAGGGGATGGGCACAATTGAAATGGGGAGCTTGTTCAAGGAACAGCTACTGCGTGTCCTTGATAAGTATGTACCTGTCAGGCAGGGAGGAAGTGGTTGAGCGAGGGAACCGTGGTTTACTAAAGTAGTTGAATCACTTGTCAAGAGGAAGAAGGAGGCTTATGTAAAGATGAGACGTGAAGGTTCAGTTAGGGCACTTGAGAGTTACAAGTTAGCAAGGAAGGACCGAAAGAGAGAGCTAAGAAGAGCCAGGAGGGGACATGAGAAGTCTTTGGCAGGTAGGATCAAGGAAAACCCTAAAGCTTTCTATAGGTATGTCAGGAATAAAAGAATGACGAGGGTAAGAGTAGGGCCAGTCAAGGATAGTAGTGGGAAGTTGTGCGTGGAGTCTGAGGAGATAGAAGAGGCGCTAAATGAATATTTTTCGTCAGTATTCACACAGGAAAAAGACAATGTTGTCGAGGAGAATACTGAGATATAGGCTACTAGACTAGACGGGCTTGAGGTTCATAAGGAGGAGGTGTTAGCAATTCTGGAAAGTGTGAAAATAGGTAAGTCCCCTGGGCCAGATGGGATTTATCCTAGGATTCTCTGGGAAGCTAGGGAGGAGATTGCAGAGCCTTTTGTCTTTGACCTTTCCGTCGTCAGTGTCTACAGGAATAGTGCCAGAAGACTGGAGGATAGCAAATGTTGTCCCCTTGTTCAAGAAGGGGAGTAGAGACAACCCCGGTAACTATAGACCAGTGAGCCTTACTTCTGTTGTGGGCAAAGTCTTGGAAAGGATTATAAGAGATAGGATTTATAATCATCTAGAAAGGAATAATTTGATTAGGGATAGTCAACACAGTTTTGTGAAGGGTAGGTCGTGCCTCACAAACCTTATTGAGTTCTTTGAGAAGGTGACCAAACAGGTGGACGAGGGTAAAGCAGTTGATGTGGTGTATATGGATTTCAGTAAAGTGTTTGATAAGGTTCCCCACGGTAGCCTATTGCAGAAAATATGAAGGCATGGAAATGAGGGTGATTTAGAGGTTTGGATCAGAAATTGGCTAGCTGCTAGAAAGACAGAGGGTGGTGGTTGATGGGAAATGTTCAGCCTGGAGTTCAGTTACTAGTGGTGTACCAAAAGGATCTGTTTTGGGGCCACTTCTGTTTGTCATTTTTATAAATGACCTGGAGGAGGGCGTAGAAGGATGGGTGAGTAAATTTCTGGATGACACTAAAGTCGAATGGAGTTGTGGACAGTGCGGAAGGACGTCGCAGGTTACAGAGGGACATAGATAAGCTGCAGAGCTGGGCTGAGAGGTGGCAAATGGAGTTTAATGCAGAAAAGTGTGAGGTGGTTCATTTTGGAAGGAATAACAGGAATACAGAGTACTGGGTTAATGGTAAGATTCTTGGTAGTGTGGATGAGCAGAGAGATCTCGGTGTCCATGTACATAGATCCCTGAAAGTTGTCACCCAGGTTGATAGGGTTGTGAAGAAGACGTACGGTGTGTTAGCTTTTTTTGGTAGAGGGATTGAGTTTCGGAGCCATGAGGTCATGTTGCAGCTGTAGAAAACTCTGGTGTGGCCGCATTTGGAGCATTGCGTGCAGTTCTGGTCGCCGCATTATAGGTAGGATGTGGAAGCATTGGAAAGGGTGCAGAGGAGATTTACCAGAATGTTGCCTGGTGTGGAGGGAAGATCTTATGAGGAAAGGCTGAGGAACTTGAGGCTGTTTTCGTTGGAGAGAAGAAGGTTAAGACGTGACTTAATGGAGGCATACAAGATGATCAGAGGATTAGATAGGGTGGACAGTGAGAGCCTGTTTCCTCGGATGGTGATGTCTAACACGAGGGGATATAGCTTTAAATTGAGGGGAGATAGATATGGGACAGATGTCAGAGGTAGGTTCTTTACTCAGAGAGAAGTAAGGGCGTGAAATGCCCTGCCTGCAACAGTAGTGCACTCGCTAACATTAAGTGCATTTAAATGGTCATTCGATAAACATATGGATGATAATAGAATAGTGTAGATGGGCTTTAGATTGGTTTCACAGGTCGGCGCAACTTCGAGGGCCGAAGGACCTGTACTGCGCTGTAATGCTCTATGTTCTATGATATCGGCCATCAGGATCAGGGACTTGTCAGCTTTTATTCACGAAATCATAGAATTTTACAGCACAGGAGGCCATTTGGCCCATGTCTGCAGTGGCTCCAGAAACAGCTAGGCCATTCCTCAGACCTATCTCTGTAGCGCTCTACATTCATCAATTGCAAATGTATATCCAGCTCTCTTTTGAAACTTCCTGTGGAATCTGCCTCCACAAACTCTCCTGGTCAGTGCATTCCAAATCCCAACAACTCAGTAAAGAGGTTTCTCCTCATCTCACTCCTAGCTCTCTTGCTGACTATCTTGAAATTGTGAACCCCCACCTAGTCACTGACTTACCAACTGGTGGAAACAGAATATTCTTCTTTGTCCTGTCAAAATTGTTGATCATTTTGAACACCTCAATAAGTTCATCTTAAACCTTCTCTGCTCTCAGGAGAACAAGCTCAATTTCTGTCATCTTTTCTTGCAGCTAAAACTCCTCATTCCTGGAATCATTCTAGCAAATCACCTCTGCACTCTCTCTAGGGCGTTAACAGCCTTCCTTAAATAAGGTGCCCAGAACCGAACATAATATTCCAAATGTGGTCTGACCAACAATTTGTAGAGGTGTAGCATAATTTCCTTGCATTTATATTCTGTGTCTTTATTTATAAACTCAAGGATCCTATAAGCCTTCTTAACAACTGTTTCAACTTTCCTGGTTACCATCAGAGAATTATGCACATGAAGCCCGAGGTCCCTCTGCTCCTGTGCTCTCCTCAAAGTTGTACCAATGAGCCTGTATTGTCTCCCTGTGTTTTTTCTCCAAAAATGCATCACCTTACATTTCTCTGCATTAAAATTTACCTGCCAGTTTGGGCCAACTTGTCAATGACCCTCTGAAGTCGCTCACCGTCATCCTCACAATTCACTATTCTCCCGAGCTTAGTATCCTGTGCAAATTTATAGATTCTGACCTCAACATCCATCGCTAAATCACTTATATACATCCGAAAAGCAAGGATCCCAACACTGAGCTCTGGGCAACACCACTTTCAACTTGTCTCCAGTCTGAGAAATGCCCATTTATACCTTCACTGCTCCTTAATTAGGAAAAAAAATTGGATACTCTAAATTTTAAAAAAATTGTCAGATATTTGTTTTTCCAATTAAGGTGCAATTTAGCGTGGCCAATCCACCGAACGTGCGCATCTTTGGGTTATGGGGGTGAAACCCACGGAGACATGGGGAGAACGTGCAAACTCTACACGGACAGTCACCCAGTGCCAGGACTCGAACCCAGGTCCTCAGTGCCGCAGCCCCAGTGCTAACTACCGCGCCACATGCCGCCTCCAAAAAAACTTGTCAGATATGACCTGCCCTTGCCAAAGCCATGCTGATTGTCCAATATTACCTTATTTTTCTCTAAGTATACATTTACCTTATCCCATAATACTGCCTCCATCAGTTTTCCCACTATTGATGTCAAGCTGCGAGGTAATTTCCTGTGTTATTCTTTGCCCCTTTCTTAAACAACAGTGTCACATTTATACATTAAAGAGCGTGGAGAGAGAGAGAGAGCTAGGTTTCATTAAAGTGCGCAGAGACAGAGGTGCGAGCCTTCAATAAAGAGCACAAAGCCAGAGAGAGGCAAGACTTCAATATAGAGCGCAGAAATAAGCAGGACGTCTAATAGAGCTGGAGAGTGAGGCGAAACATGGAAAGAGATGGGGCAGAGAAAAACAGAGTGATGCCATAAGAAAATGGTACATTCATTGGCTGGTAAGTAATTGCTAATTTACATTACCTATTTTCTCTTTCCGATTAAAGGGAAAAAGGAAAAATATTTTACACATTAGAAAGACTAAAAACAAGCTGGAAATTTCAATTAAAAAACAAATTAAGATCTAATTAAATAAAACAGAGATGCAGGGCCAGGTGATATGTTGTACCTGCGTGATGTGGGAGCTGGTGGACCCCATTATGGTTCCCAGTGAACACAGTTGTAGCATGTGTTAGTTGCTTGAGGAACTCCAGCTCAGAGTTAATGAGCTGGAGTCTGAGCTTTGGACACTGCAACACATCAGGGAGGGGGAGAGTTATCTGGACATTGTATTTCAGAAGTCAGTCACAACCCTTAGTCTAACTCCTGGCAGGGACAGGAGGATGTGGCTCTGAGTGTGGTAGGTAGAGTCATTCTACAGGTAGGGATGCAGGAGCCTCAGCCCCTGTCCATGTCTAAACAGGTTTGATATTCTTGCTCCGTGTATGGACGGGAACGGGGACTGCAGGGAGGATGAGCAAACTGACCACAGCACCGTGGTCTAGGGAGCTAGTCAATTTGGGGGGGGAGAAGAGAAATGTAGTCATAGTTGGAGATGGTATAATTAGGGGCATAGACATTGTTTTCTGTGACCAGGATGAAGTGTTCCGAAGATCGTGTTGCCTACCTGGTGCCAGAATTTGGGATATCTCATCTGGACTGCAGAGGAATTTTGAGTGGGATGGTAAAGATCTAGTTGTCGTGGTCCATGACAAAGGGAGGACAAGGACAGAGGGAATATGAGCAGCTAGGGGCTAAATTAAAAAGCAGAATCATAAATCTCTGGCTTACTACCTGAGCCAAGAGCTAATTGGCACACGGAGTCAGTAAGATTGGGAGATAAACGCATGGCTTAAAGACTGGCAAGGGGAGAAATGGGTTCAAATTCATGGGACATTGGAACCAGTACTGAGGAAGGAGGAACCTGTTCCGATAGGAGAGTCTTCATCTGAATCATGCTGGGACTAGAGTCATGGCAAGTCGCATAACAAGGGCTGTAGATAGGGTTTTAAACTTAATAGGGGAGGGGAGGGTTCAGTTGCAGGGAAAATTAGAAAACAAATTTAAAAGAGGAGATAGGAGTGCAGGTTAGACATGTAGTGGATGGCGACCATTAAATAAAGGTGAGGGACAAAACAGGTGATTGTGTTTTTGCACCAAGGAATTATAAAAGAGAAGGGAAATGTGATAATAAAACAAATTTTAAAACGTTGTATCTAAATGCATGAAGCATTCAGAACAAAATTAATGAGTTAACTATTCTAATAGAGACAAAGGGTATGATTTGGTCTGACTACTGAAACATGGTTACAATGAGACTAGGTTTGGGAATTGAATATCCAAGGGTACTCAGTATTTCAGAAAGATAGACTGAAAGGAAAAGGAGGTGGTGTAGCTTTGCTGGTGAAGAAAGGGGTCAGTGCTGTAATGTGAAATGATATGAACATTGGAGATCAAGATGTGGAATCAGTCTGGATAGAAATAAGAAATAGCAAAAGGAAGAAGTCCTTGGTAGTAGTGATCTATAGGTTCCTAAACAGTAATTTGGCAGTGGCACATAGTATAAAATGAGGAAATACTGGGGGCTTGTAAGAAAGGTACGGCAATAATCATGGGTAATTTTAATGTGCAAGTAGACTGGATTGATCAAATTGGCAAAGGTAGTCTCGAGGGAGAGTTCATTGAATGTATTAGAGATGGTTTCTTGGAACAATGTGTTGTGGAACCAACCAGGGAACAGGCTAGTCTGAATCTGGTATTGAGTAATAAGGAGGGATTAATTAATGACCTCATAGTTAAGGATCCTCTCGGGAATAGTGGCCATAGTATGGCAGAATTCAAAATTCAGTTCGGGGGTGAGAAAGTGGAGTGCCACACGAACATTCTGAAACTGAACAAAGGAAATTACATAGGCATGAGTTCAGATTTGGCCTGAGTAGAGTTAGTGCAAAAGGTAGGACAGCTGATGAGCAGTGACAGTCGTTTAAGCAGATTCTCACTTCCTCACAACTAAAATATAGAGAGGAAGAAAGACTTTAAGAGGGGTAAAAAAAATTCATGGCTAAGCGAAGAGGATAAGGACAATATAAAGACAAAAACTAAGATACACCATGTTGCAGAGGTCACGACAGGCTGGAATATTGAGAAACTTTCAAACATAAACAAAGGGTTACTGAAAAGGTAACAAAAAGAGCCAAGGTAAATTACAAAAGAAAACTAGCGCTAAATATCAAAAAGGATACCAAAAGTTTCTATTAGTACATAAAAGGGAAGAGAGTCGCTAAGGTGAATGTTGGTGCCTTGGAAGATGAAACCAGAGAGTTAATAGTGGGGAACACAGAAATGGCAGAGATGCTAAATCAATACTTTGCCTCAGTTTCATAGTGAACGACACTAGTGCCATCCCATTAGGAAAGGGTAATTCAGATGAAATAGAAAGGGTGGAATTTGGAACAATCAGCATCAATAGAGAAACAGTAATCAACAAACTATTGGGATTGAGGGCAAACAAGTCCCCAGGGCCTGATGGCCTACATTCTAGGATGTTAAAGGGTGGCAGCGGAGATAGTGGATGATGGACACGAGAAAGGTTCCAGTGGACTGGAAAAATGTTAATGTACGCCCTTACTCAAAAAGGAGGGAGGCAGAATGTAGGCAACTACAGACAATTAGTTTAACATCTGATAAATTGTTAGAATCCATTACTAAGGAAGTGATATCAGGACATTGGAAAGTCAAAAAGCAATCCATCAGAGTCAGCATAATTTTATGAAGGGTAAATCATGTTTGACTAATTTGCAACAGTTCTCCGACGATGTAACAAGCCAGGTGGGTAATGGAGATCTGGTAAATGTAGTATATCTGGACTACCGGAAGGCGTTGATAAGGTGCCGCACAGAAGGCTAGATCACATGGGTTTAAGGGTAATTTTCCAGCTTGGATAGAGGACTGGCTGACAAACAGAAGACAGAGAGTCAGGATAAATGGGTATTTTTCTGGATGGTGAGATGTAACTAGTAGGGTGCCACAGGATTTAGTCCTTGGGCCCAACTATTTACAATCTATATAAATTAGTTGGATACAGGGATAGAATGTTCTATAGACAAATTTGCAGATGACACTAAAATAGGTGGGACAGTAAGCTGCAATGAGAAAATAAGAACCTTACAAATGTAGGTAGGTTATAGATATATATAGATTAGGTGAGTTAGCCAAAATGTGGCACATGTGGTTTAACTTGGTAAGTGTGAGGTCATCCATTTTCATCGCAAAAATGGAAAGGCAACTTATCTAAATGGTGCGAGACTTGGAGTGCTCCGGTGCAAAGGGATCTGGGTGTCCTCGTGCACGAGGCACAGAAAACTAGCACGCAGGTACAGCAGGTAATAAAAAAAGCGAATGGAATGTTGGTACTTAAAGCTAAAGGAATAGAGTATAAAGGTAAGGAAACGCTGTTGCAACTATACAAGGCAAAGGTGAGACCTGGAACATTGTGTAGTTTTGGTCCCCTTCTTTGAGGAAAGATGCAGTGGCATTGGAGGCAGTTCAGATGAGGTCCACTAGATTGATTATAGAGATAATGGGTTTGTCTTATGAGGAAAGATTGAGAAGTTTAGGCCTGTACTCTCTCGAGTTCAGAAGAATGAGGGGAGAACAAATTGAGATATGTAAGATGATGAAAGGTATGGACAAAGTAGACATGGAGCGGATGTTTCCTCTTGTGGGGCATACTAGAACGAGAGGTCATAGACTCAGGATAAGGGGCAGCAAATTTAAAAATCGATGAGGAGAAATTATTTCCCTCAAAGGTTTGCGAATTTGTGGTATTTGCTACCCAGAGTGCGGTGGATGCTGGAGCAGGGAGTAAACTTAAGGAGGAGTTAGACAAATTCTTAATTAGTAATGGGTTGAAGGGTTATGGGTAGGAGGCTGGAGATGAGGTCATGATGAGATCAGCCATGATCTTTTTGAACGGTGGAGCAGGCGCAAGAGGCTAAATTACCTACTCCTGCTCCTAGTTCTTATGGTCTATGGAAGAACAATTCTGTCTAATTCCACCTTCCAGATCTTGGTCTGTAGCATTAGGTAACAGTTCCTCAAGCACAAATCTGGTGTTCTTGATTAATAAAAGGATTTCTTGATTAATAAAGGGATCAGAAGTTATGGGGAGAAGGCAGGAGATTATCAGCCATGATCGAATGGTGGAGCAGGCACAATGGGCTGAGTGGTCTAATTCTGCTCCTATGTCTTATGATCTTATTTGTAATCCTCCAATCCACGGGACTAATCCTGTGTTCAGAGAGGCCTGGAAAATTTCTGTCAACGGCTCCGCAATATGCTCCCTTACCTCTCTCATCAATCTAGGATGCATCCCATCTGGATCTGGCAACTTCGCTACCTGGAGTGCTGCCAGCCTTTTTAGCACCTCTTCTTTATCTATCACTATACTTCTCAGTTGCTCAACACCCATATTTTCAACTGGGCTATTGTCACCATCTTCTATTTTGGTAAAGACAGAACCAAAGTACTCATTTAGTACCTCTGCCATACCCACTGCTTCAGTGAGCAGCTTACCCTGCTTGACCCTCATGGGTTCCGCTGTATCCTTCAGTAATCTTTTACTATTAGTATGTTTTATTATTTGTTTTAGCACAGCCTGCCATCCTTCTCTCAGGCTTCCTCTTAGCCTTCCTTATTTCACCCATAGCCTCTCTCCTGCATTTGAGATACTGTTCCTGATTTATATTGTTATTATTATTCCGGCATGCATCATATGCCTCTTTTTTCTTCCTTATTTTCTTCTCAATACCCTTAGTCATCCAGGGTACTTTAGCTTTGGATATCCTGTGTTTATTTCTCATGGGTATATATACCTAGCTTGCACTCTATTCATCTTTCCTTTGAAAGTTTCCCCCCTTCTTAAGGGGGAGGGGGATCCAGCCGAGGGCAGCAGAGCAGAGCTACTGATCAGCTGTTCTGGGGAAATTTGCATACGTGCAGTGCGGTCAGCCTAAGTTGAAGGTGAACTGGCGAAGGAGACCCAAGGAGTTTGAGTGAAGACAAGCATCCAGCCGAGGGCAGCAGAGCAGAGCTACTGATCAGCTGTTCTGGGGAAATTTGCATACGTGCAGTGCGGTCAGCCTAAGTTGAAGGTGGTTTGTGGAAGGGCTGTTGGCAACTGACAGTTAAACCCGAAACACCTCCTCCTCTAACCAACCCCCCCACCCCACGGTGGTTGGGAAGCGGGAGCAGGGGCCTGTCGTGAAGGTGAGTGAGTGCCTTTAAATTTGCTTAACTTTCAGCGGGAGCAGGGTTTGAGGTAATATCAGGTAAGCTCTTCCTTTCTTTTTCTTTTTCTTGTTTTTTTTTTAATCTAGAGGTGATGTCAGGGAAGGCAGTACAATGCTCCTCCTGCAGAATGTTTGAGGTGAGGGACGCCGTCAGTGTCCCTGCTGATTTCATCTGTGGGAAGTGCACCCAACTCCAGCTCCTCAAAAACCGTGTTAGGGACCTGGAGCTTGAGCTGGATGAACTTCGGATCATTCGGGAGGCAGAGGGGGTCACAGATAGGAGCTTCAGGGAAGTAGTTACACCAAAGACTGGAGATAGATGGGTAACTGTAAGAGGGACTGGGAAGAAGCAGTCAGTGCAGGGACCCCCTGCGGTCGTTCCCCTGAGTAACAAGTATACCGTTTTGGATACTTGTGGGGGGGACGACTTACCAGGGGTAAGCCATGGGGTACGGGCCTCTGGCACAGAGTCTGTCCCTGTTGCTCAGAAGGGAAGGGGGGAAAGGAGTAGAACACTAGTAATTGGGGACTCAATAGTCAGGGGCACAGATAGGAGATTTTGTGGGAGCGAGAGAGACTCACGTTTGGTATGTTGCCTCCCAGGTGCAAGGGTAAGTGATGTCTCGGATCGTGTTTTCCGGGTCCTTAAGGGGGAGGGGGAGCAGCCCCAAATCGTAGTCCACATTGGCACTAACGACATAGGTAGGAAAGGGGACAAGGATGTCAGGCAGGCCTTTAGGGAGCTAGGATGGAAGCTCAGAGCGAGAACAAACAGAGTTGTTATCTCTGGGTTGTTGCCCGTGCCACGTGATAGTGAGATGAGGAATAGGGAGAGAGAGCAATTAAACACGTGGCTACAGGGATGGTGCAGGCGGGAGGGATTCAGATTTCTGGATAACTGGGGCTCTTTCTGGGGAAGGTGGGACCTCTATAGACAGGATGGTCTACATCTGAACCTGAGGGGCACCAATATCCTGGGGGGGAGATTTGTTAGTGCTCTTTGGGGGGGTTTAAACTAATTCAGCAGGGGCATGGGAACCTGGATTGTAGTTTTGGGGTACGGGAGATTGAGAGTATAGAGGTCAGGAGCACAGATTTGACTTCGCAAGAGGGTGCCAGTGTTCAGGTAGGTGGTTTGAAGTGTGTCTACTTCAATGCCAGGAGTATACGAAATAAGGTAGGGGAACTGGCAGCATGGGTTGGTACCTGGGACTTCGATGTTGTGGCCATTTCAGAGACATGGATAGAGCAGGGACAGGAATGGTTGTTGCAGGTTCCGGGGTTTAGGTGTTTTAGTAAGCTCAGAGAAGGGGGCAAAAGAGGGGGAGGTGTGGCGCTGCTAGTCAAGGACAGTATTACGGTGGCGGAAAGGATGCTAGATGGGGACTCTTCTTCTGAGGTAGTATGGGCTGAGGTTAGAAACAGGAAAGGAGAGGTCACCCTGTTGGGAGTTTTCTATAGGCCACCTAATAGTTCTAGGGATGTAGAGGAAAGGATGGCGAAGATGATTCTGGAAAAGAGCGAAAGTAACAGGGTAGTTGTTATGGGAGACTTTAACTTTCCAATATTGACTGGAAAAGATATAGTTCGAGTACGTTAGATGGGTCATTCTTTGTACAATGTGTGCAGGAGGGTTTCCTGACACAATATGTTGACAGGCCAACAAGAGGCGAGGCCACATTGGATTTGGTTTTGGGTAATGAACCAGGCCAGGTGTTAGATCTGGAGGTAGGTGAGCACTTTGGAAACAGTGACCACAATTCGGTGACCTTTACGTTAGTGATGGAAAGGGATAAGTATACCCCGCAGGGCAAGAGTTATAGCTGGGGGAAGGGCAATTATGATGCCATTAGACATGACTTAGGATGTGTTGGTTGGAGAAGTAGGCTGCAAGGGTTGGGCACACTGGATATGTGGAGCTTGTTCAAGGAACAGCTATTGCATGTTCTTGATAAGTACGTACCAGTCAGGCAGGGAGGAAGGGGTCGAGCGAGGGAACCGTGGTTTACCAAAGAAGTGGAATCTCTTGTTAAGAGGAAGAAGGAGGCCTATGTGAAGATGAGGCATGAAGTTTCAGTTGGGGCGTCTGATAGTTACAAGGAAGCGAGGAAGGATCTAAAGAGAGAGCTGAGACGAGCAAGGAGGGGACATGAGAAGTCTTTGGCAGGTAGGATCAAGGAAAACCCAAAAGCTTTCTATAGGTATGTCAGGAATAAAAGAATGACTAGGGTAAGAGTAGGGCCAGTCAAGGACAGTGGTGGGAAGTTGTGTGTGGAGGCTGAGGAGATAAGCGAGATACTAAATGAATACTTTTCGTCAGTATTCACTCAAGAAAAAGATAATATTGTGGAGGAGAATGCTGAGACCCAGGCTATTAGAATAGATGGCATTGAGGTGCGTAGGGAAGAAGTGTTGGCAATTCTGGACAAGGTGAAAATAGATAAGTCCCCGGGGCCTGATGGGATTTATCCTAGGATTCTCTGGGAAGCCAGGGAAGAGATTGCTGAGCCTTTGGCTTTGATTTTTAGGTCATCATTGGCTACAGGAATAGTGCCAGAGGACTGGAGGATAGCAAATGTGGTCCCTTTGTTCAAGAAGGGGAGTAGAGATAACCCCGGTAACTATAGGCCGGTGAGCCTAACGTCTGTGGTGGGTAAGGTCTTGGAGAGGATTATAAAAGATACGATTTATAATCATCTAGATAGGAATAATATGATTAGGGATAGTCAGCATGGTTTTGTGAAGGGTAGGTCATGCCTCACAAACCTTATTGAGTTCTTTGAGAAGGTGACTGAACAGGTAGACGAGGGTAGAGCAGTTGATGTGGTGTATATGGATTTCAGTAAAGCGTTTGATAAGGTTCCCCACGGTCGGCTATTGCAGAAAATACGGAGGCTGGGGATTGAGGGTGATTTAGAGATGTGGATCAGAAATTGGCTAGTTGAAAGAAGACAGAGAGTAGTAGTTGATGGGAAATGTTCAGAATGGAGTTCAGTTACGAGTGGCGTACCACAAGGATCTGTTCTGGGGCCGTTGCTGTTTGTCATTTTTATAAATGACCTAGAGGAGGGCGCAGAAGGATGGGTGAGTAAATTTGCAGACGACACTAAAGTAGGTGGAGTTGTAGACAGTGCGGAAGGATGTTGCAGGTTACAGAGTGACATAGATAAGCTGCAGAGCTGGGCTGAGAGGTGGCAAATGGAGTTTAATGTGGAGAAGTGTGAGGTGATTCACTTTGGAAAGAATAACAGGAATGCGGAATATTTGGCTAATGGTAAAATTCTTGGTAGTGTGGATGAGCAGAGGGATCCCGGTGTCCATGTACATAGATCCTTGAAAGTTGCCACCCAGGTTGATAGGGTTGTGAAGAAGGCCAATGGTGTGTTGGCCTTTATTGGTAGAGGGATTGAGTTCCGGAGCCATGAGGTCATGTTGCAGTTGTACAAAACTCTAGTACGGCCGCATTTGGAGTATTGCGTACAGTTCTGGTCGCCTCATTATAGGAAGGACGTGGAAGCCTTGGAAAGGGTGCAGAGGAGATTTACCAGGATGTTGCCTGGTATGGAGGGAAAATCTTATGAGGAAAGGCTAATGGACTTGAGGTTGTTTTCGTTAGAGAGAAGAAGGTTAAGAGGTGACTTAATAGAGGCATACAAAATGATCAGAGGGTTAGATAGGGTGGACAGCGAGAGCCTTCTCCCGCGGATGGAGGTGGCTAGCACGAGGGGACATAGCCTTAAATTGAGGGGTAATAGATATAGGACAGAGGTCAGAGGTGGGTTTTTTACGCAAAGTGGTGAGGCCGTGGAATGCCCTACCTGCAACAGTAGTGAACTCGCCAACATTGAGGGCATTTAAAAGTTTATTGGATAAGCATATGGATGATAAGGGCATTGTGTAGGTTAGATGGCCTTTAGTTTTTTTTCCATGTCGGTGCAACATCGAGGGCCGAAGGGCCTGTACTGCGCTGTATCGTTCTATTTTCTATGTTTCCCATTTTCCATCTGCTGTTTTATCCACCAAAATGCATTTCCAATCAACCTGCTCCTTTTAGACCCCTAAAATTAGCCCTGGCCTGCCTCATTTCCTAGGACCAGATCCAACACAGCTTCCTCGCTGGTAGCACAGGAACTTTATTGTTCCAGACCGTTCTCCAGGAATTTCTCCCCTTCCACGCCCAACACTTGACCCATCTCCCAGTCCACCTTAGGGTAATTGAAATCCCCAACTATCACAACCCTACTTGCCCTGCAGGTTTTCATAATCCCATTAGTTTCTCTAGTACTTTTTTCTGCTGAAGTTCCTCACTTTCATTATCCCTTTGTTTCTCTACTTTTTCGTGTCTTCTACTGAACAGGCAGATGTAAAATATTTGTTTAACATCACTACCATTTCCTTAATTTCCATTATAATTTCTCTTGTCTTGGGTACATGTAGAAGCTTTTACAATTTACTTATTCATTCAATGTTTTCCATGTTCATCATTTTTGCTCATCCTCAGGTCAAACTCTCCCAATCCTCAGGCTTATTGCTTTTCTTTGAAACATTGTAAGTCCTGTATTTTAATTGAATACTACCCTGAACTTCTTTAGTCAACCATAAATTCTTATAATTATGTTTAAATCATCTGTAATGTGAGTACCTTGAAGAAATGGGTCTTTATAAATGGGTGTGTATATAAGTATCTGTGGTGGGAGTACCTTTAAGAAATGGATGTTTATTACTGCAGTGATGACAGAGAGTGGGTGGAGCTGGGCTGTCTGCCAGCTTTTTACTTTCGTTTTAGCTGTTTGCTGCAGGATGTGTTTTAGTTTCGTTTTCAGAGCTGGATAGCTGCAGACACAGCCAGAAGGTGTATGAATCTCTCTCTGTAATCTAAAGACTGTAAATCGATCCTGGTGATTTAAAACTAATAACAGTTGTGACTTCAACCTGATGTGCTTCTGGTAAAAGGTGTTTCAAGTCAGATGGATGTTAAAAGGAAAGCTTAAAGGATTACTTAGTGTTGTATTCTTTGGTGGTTGTATTTGAATTAATGGTTGCTAAGATGTTCACTGTATGTTTTAAAATGGTTAACTTGAGTTCATAGCCACTTCCGGTTGCGGCTATGACCAGCTAAGTCGCACGTTTGGCTGCTCCTGCTACAAAGGTGTTTTCGGGCCGATTGGAGGGCCCCAACGGCGCTGTAAGGACAAATCCCGGTGGGGGAAGGCTCCCTGAAGAGAACCAGACCAACTTTATGGTCGGTACCCGGAGTGGGGTGGTAAAGAAAGCAACAGCAGCTCCCAAAAAAAAGCGGGGGAAGAAGACCAAAATGGCGGCCGGTGGAGCACCCGAGGAATGGAGGAAATGGGCGGAGGAGCAGCAGGCCGCTCTCCTGCGCTTCTTTACGGAGCTGAAAATGGAGCTCTTGGAGTCAATGAATGCGACGACCACCAGGCTGATGGGAGCCCAGGCGACCCAAGAGGCGTCGATTCGGGAGCTGCAACAGGAGATGACTGTGAGGGAGGAGGAGGCCACGGTCCTCGTGGGAAAGGTAGAGGTGCACGAGGCACTCCACCTGAAATGGCAGAGCCGTTTTGAGGAGCTGGATACCCGAATGAGGCGGAAGAACCTGAGGATCTTGGGCCTGGCAGAAGGCCTGGAGGGGTCAGACCTCCCGGGATATGTAGCAGAAATGCTGAGCTCCCTGATGGGGGCAGGGGCCGTCCCTTCGCCCCTGGAGCTGGAAGAGGCCTACAGGGTCATGGCTAGGAGGCCAAGAGCAAATGAGCCCCCGAGGGCGGTGCTGGTGCGGTTCCAGCGACTCAGCGACCGTGAGAGAGTGCTGGAGTGGGCCAAGAGGGAAAGGAGCAGCAAGTGGGAGAATTCGACGGTGAGGGTCTACCAGGACTGGAGTGCGGAGGTGGCAAAGCGGCGGGCCCGGTACAACCGGACGAAGGCGGTGCTACATGCAAAACGGATCAGGTTCGGAATGCTGCAGCCAGCGCGCTTGTGGGTCACCTACAGGAACCAACACCACTATTTTGAGTCCCCAGAGGAGGCGTGGGCCTTTGTACAGGAAGAGAAACTGGACTCGAATTAGACCCAGGGGATACTTGGCGGCCGTAGCCGCTCGGGTACTTTCAGCTGAATTCTTTGTTTGGATTTTGAACTCTTGCTGTGGTTTTTCTTCTGATGTTTTTTCCCCCTTTGCCAACTTCCCTTAGTTATTGTTATTGTGGTTATTCATGGTTATTTATGGTTATTTATGCTGTTTGGTAGAGGGCGACTGTTAAGTACATTGTTATTTGTTATCTATCTGTTATTTATAATGTTAAGTTGGGGAGGTGGGACGGGGGGGAGAGCAGATCGGGGATATGGGCTCCTAGGGGGGGTTCTTTTACAGGCATGGACGGGGACGGGGGTGGAACTGAAGATGGCGGGGTGGGGTGTGGCAGGGCGAAAGCGCGGGCTTTCCTCTGTTTTCCCGCGCGCGGGGCAGAGGAGGGGGGGGGGGGAGGAGTGCGGGGCGTGGCTAGCAATGGCGACCTTTCCCGCGCTGGAGCGGGGCCAGGGAGGAGTGGCAAGGGGGGGGGAGGCCCCCCCCGAGCCGGGGGGAGTCGGAGTGGGGCAGGAGCAGCCGGGTCAGCGTGAACCAGCTGACTTACGGGAGTACGATGGAGGGTACATCGCGGCTAGGAGGGGTCCTAGCCTGGGGGGGGGGGGAGGGGGGTTAGGGAGGGACACCGGTTGCTGCTGAAAAGACCAGAAACGGGAAGTGGAGGACGGGAGAGGTGGGGGGAGGGGGACATCGCCATGGGGAGCGGGTCAGAAGGGGAGGGTCGACCCGGGGCGAGCAGGGAACAGGACATGGCTAATCGGCAGGGGAAGGGGGCGGGTCGTCCCGCGACCCGGCTGATCACTTGGAACGTGAGGGGTTGAATGGGCCGGTCAAGAGATCAAGGGTATTCTCACACCTGAAGGGACTGAAGGCTGATGTAGCAATGTTACAGGAGACCCATTTGAAGGTAGTGGACCAGGTTCGCCTGAGAAGGGGGTGGGTGGGACAGGTGTTCCACTCTGGATTGGACGCAAAGAACCGGGGGGTGGCGATTCTGGTGGGAAAGAGGGTGTCGTTCGTGGCGGAGGAGGTGGTGGCGGATAAGGAGGGTAGGTATGTGATGGTGAAGGGTAAGCTGCAGGGGGAGAAAGTGGTGATGGTCAACGTATATGCCCCGAACTGGGATGACGCGGGTTTTATGAGGCGCCTATTGGGCCTCATTCCGGGACTGGAGGCAGGGGGCTTGATCATGGGGGGGGACTTTAACACAGTGCTGGACCCCGGGCTAGACAGATCGAGCGCAAGGACCAATAGGAGGCCGGCAGCGGCAGAAGTGCTGAGGGGGTACATGGAGCAGATGGGAGGAGTAGACCCATGGAGGTTTGGTAGGCCGAGGGCGAGGGAGTATTCCTTTTTCTCCCACGTCCATAGAGTGTACTCCAGAATCGATTTCTTCGTGTTGAGCAGGGGGCTGATCCCGAGGGTACGGGAAGCTGAGTACTCGGCCATTGCGATCTCTGATCATGCACCGCATTGGGTGGATGTGGAAATGGGGGAGGCGCGGGACCAGCGCCCGCTGTGGCGGCTGGATGTGGGGCTGTTAGCGGACGACGAGGTGTGTAAAAGGGTCCGGAAGAGCATTGAGAGCTATCTGGACTTGAATGACACGGGTGAGGTGCAGGTGGGGATGGTCTGGGAGGCCCTGAAGGCAGTGATCAGGGGAGAGCTGATCTCCATAAGGGCGCATAGAGAAAGAAAGGAGAGGCAGGAGAGGGAGAGGCTGGTGGGGGAGCTATTGGAAGTGGATAGGAGATATGCGGAGGCACCAGAGGAGGGGCTGCTGGAAGAACGGCGCAGCCTGCAGGTCAAGTTCGACCTGCTGACCACCAGGAAGGCAGAGACGCAGTGGAGAAGGGCACAGGGCGCGGTCTATGAGTATGGGGAAAAGGCGAGCAGGATGCTGGCACACCAGCTTCGCAAACGAGATGCGGCTAGGGAGATTGGGGGAGTGAAGGAGAGGGGCGGGAAGGTAGTGCAGAAGGGGCAAGAAGTGAACGGGGTCTTCAGGGATTTTTACAAGGAGTTGTATCGGTCTGAGCCGCCGACGAGGAGAGGGGGAATGGAGGACTTCCTAAACAAATTGAGGTTCCCAAGGGTCCAGGAGGGGCTGGTAGAAGGGCTGGGGGTGCCAATAGGGCTAGAGGAGCTAGTCAAGGGAATAGGTCAGATGCAAGCGGGGAAGGCGCCGGGGCCAGATGGGTTCCCGGTGGAATTCTATAAGAAAAATGTGGACTTGGTGGGACCGGTACTGGTACGAGCCTTTAATGAGGCGCGAGAGGGGGGGGTTCTGCCCCCGACAATGTCGCAGGCTCTGATCTCCCTGATATTGAAGCGGGATAAAGACCCCGTGCAGTGCGGGTCCTACAGGCCTATCTCGCTTCTGAACGTGGATGCCAAGTTGCTGGCAAAGATCCTGGCAGCTAGAATAGAGGATTGTGTGCCAGGGGTAATCCATGAGGACCAGACGGGGTTCGTGAAGGGGCGGCAGCTCAACACGAACGTGCGGAGATTGCTGAATGTAATTATGATGCCGGCAGTGGAGGGGGAGGCTGAGATAGTGGTAGCGCTGGACGCGGAGAAGGCATTCGACAGGGTGGAGTGGGAGTACCTGTGGGAGACGTTGAAACGGTTTGGGTTTGGGGAAGGGTTTATTAAGTGGGTGAAGTTGCTCTACTCGGCCCCGACGGCGAGTGTAGTGACAAACGGGAGGAGGTCGGAGTATTTCGGGCTCCACCGAGGGACCAGGCAGGGATGTCCCCTATCCCCCCTACTTTTCGCACTGGCGATTGAACCGTTGGCGATGGCACTGAGGGGTTCAGGGGGGTGGAGAGGACTGACTAGGGGAGGGGAGGAACATCGAGTATCGCTGTATGCGGATGATCTACTGCTGTACGTGGCAGACCCAGAAGGGGGAATGCCGGAGATAATGGAACTATTAGCAGAGTTTGGGGACTTTTCGGGGTACAAATTAAATTTGGGCAAAAGCGAGGTTTTTGTGATACACCCGGGGGACCAGGGAGAGGGTATTGGGAGACTCCCCTTCAAGCGAGCAGGAAAGAGCTTTAGGTACTTAGGGGTGCAGGTGGCAAGGAACTGGGGGACCCTCCACAAGTTGAACTTTTCCAGGCTGGTGGAACAGATGGAGGAGGAGTTTAAGAGGTGGGACATGGTACCGTTGTCGCTGGCGGGGAGGGTGCAGTCAATCAAAATGACGGTCCTCCCAAGGTTCTTGTTTTTATTTCAGTGCTTGCCCATCTTCCTCCCTAGGGCCTTCTTCAAAAAGGTGACGAGTAGCATCATGAGCTACGTGTGGGCGCATGGCACCCCAAGGGTGAGGAGGGTCTTTTTGGAGCGGAGTAGGGACAGTGGAGGGCTGGCACTGCCCAATCTCTCGGGGTACTACTGGGCGGCAAATGTGTCAATGGTGCGCAAGTGGATGATGGAAGGGGAGGGGGCAGCTTGGAAACGAATGGAGAGGGCGTCCTGTGGCAACACAAGCCTGGGGGCCCTAGTAACGGCACCATGGCCGCTCCCCCCCACGAGGTACACCACGAGCCCGGTGGTGGCGGCCACCCTCAAGATATGGGGGCAGTGGAGGCGACATAGGGGTGAAATGGGAGGTCTGTTGGCGGCGCCAATAAGAGGGAACCATAGATTCATCCCGGGGAACATCGACGGGGGATTTCAGAGCTGGTACAGGGTGGGCATACGGCAGCTGAAGGACCTGTTTATAGAGGGGAGGTTTGCGAGCCTGGGAGGGCTGGAGGAGAAGTTTGAGCTCCCCCCGGGAAACATGTTCAGATATTTACAAGTGAAGGCATTTGCTAGGCGGCAGGTGGAGGGGTTTCCCCTGCTCCCCAGTAAGGGGGCGAGTGATAGGGTGCTCTCGGGGGTCTGGGTCGGAGGGGGGAAGATATCAGACATCTACAAGATAATGCAGGAGGCGGAAGCAGCATCGGGGGAGGAGCTGAAAGCCAAGTGGAAAGGGGAGCTGGGAGAGCAGATAGAAGACGGGACGTGGGCGGATGCACTGGAGAAGGTCAACTCTTCCTCCTCGTGTGCGAGACTGAGCCTCATTCAATTTAAGGTGCTGCATAGAGCTCACATGACGGGGACAAGGATGAGCCGGTTCTTTGGGGGTGAGGACAGGTGTGTCAGATGTCTGGGAAGCCCAGCGAACCATGTGCATATGTTCTGGGCATGTCCGGTGCTGGAAGGGTTCTGGAAGGGGGTGGCAAGGACGGTGTCGAAGGTGGTGGGGTCCAGGGTCAAACCAGGATGGGGGCTTGCGATCTTTGGGGTCGGGGTAGAACCGGGGGTACAGGAGGCTAGGGAGGCCGGAATCCTGGCCTTTGCGTCCCTAGTGGCTCGACGAAGGATATTAATTCAATGGAAGGACGCGAGGCCTCCAAGCGTTGAAACTTGGATTAACGATATGGCTAGCTATATTCAGCTAGAAAGGATCAAATTTGCCCTGAGAGGGTCGGTACAGGGATTCGCCAGGCGGTGGCAACCTTTCCTTGACTTTTTAGATCAGAGATAGACGTTCGGGGTCGTGGCAGCAGCAACCCGGGGGGGGGGGGGGGGGGGGGGGGGGGGGAGGGAGGGGGGGAGGGGAGGGGGGGGGCAGCAAGGGTCGTGGGGGGACACGCACGACTGTAACGCGGGCAAGCCTGCTCGCTGCTCATGTCTGAAACTGTAGGCTGCCTTGGTTGTTAAGGTTGCCTGGGGGGGGGGGGGGGGGGGGGGGGAGGACTGGTGCGCGCGAGAGGGCGGGCGAGGGAGGGACATTTGCCTAGAGGGATTGTGTTGTAAATAATTTAAAAATTAGTAGGGGTAAATGTCTGTATGGAAAAACTCTTTCAATAAAAATTATTTAAAAAAAACTTGAGTTCATAGAATAAACATTGTTTTGCTTTCAAAAATACTTTTCCATTTCTGCTGTACCACCCTGTAGAGTGGGCCAAGTGCTCCACATACCACAATCTATTAAAAGTTGCGGGTCAGGTGAACTCCATGATACACTTTGAGGTTCTCTAAACCCTGGCCCATAACACATCCCATCAGGATCTGGCCCTCCAACATCACTCCCCCACTTCTGTTTTCTTCTGACTCTGGCATCTTATGAATTCACATACTTTGCTCCACCACTGGTGGTAATGCATTTTATTTTCAATTTGACAACAGCAACAGTAGAATCATAACACGTACTATTAGCTTATTTAACTGCATCTTACCAGCTCCTCTGAATGCTGATCGTTGTCCTTGACTTGCTCTACGTCTTCGAGCAGGTGGAGGCCTATTTCTCGTCAAATGCACATCTATAAAGCTTTCTCTTTCTATTTGATCCAAACCATCAGTTGTTCTGTTCATCAATGGGAGCGGAAGTTGGGGAAGAGCAAAAGGTCAAGATAATAACAGCTGAGTTATTATTGATATTTTAAGTCAGCCATATTTAATTGTATGCAAAATATCTCTCTAGTAAACCACTGGCAATTTTAACAGTCTCCAAGATTTTCTAATTTGGATTGTTGGCTACGTGAGAATGAGAAAAATCAAATGAGTAAAAGGCAATTGGGCCAACATGTAATAATGTTTTAAATAACACTATTGCCTTGGCTACATTCATAGTTTTTTTGTCATATATGCTATTCCTTTGTTATATTTATATGCTTTACACAATTTAATACTTAGATGTTCTATTAAAACTCTTTGTATCTAGACTGTTAGGCATAAATTTCTTTATACTTTACTCACAACTCATCGCCTTTGTGCTTCGGATCAGCCTTTAAAAAGAAATGTCATTTCTAACGGAAGCATCTCTACAGTATTACTTTTGCATCGTTACCAACACAATATTCAAAACGTTATCTGGCCAGAGCATTATAAAGCTTTAGCATAAACATCTACAGACATGCTTAATTGTTCTAACTATATATTGTAGTATTCTACTTGTTTCTTTAAAATTATTTGGGCCATTGTGAAAGTGCTTGCCCATTGCTACTTTCAAAACCCAAGTGTCCATATATCCCACACATGGTAGAGTGTCAACCCAATTGAAAAACCCATCGAAATCCTTTAGTAAATCATATACTATTATGTCTCTCGAATGCCCTCCATACCTTTGTGTTATCAGCAAAACTATCATCTATAGTGGTTTGCTCATTCCTATAGATTAGGTGCAACAGTGCTGAACAATGTTTGATATATTCATGTATTACCTATTAAGAGAGCAACTTTCTGTGAAAAGAAAAGCAAATGACTGGAAAGTTTCATTTTGAAAATATTTTCATTCAAGGCGTTTTCAGTTTATATACAAAAACACACAATACAATCAACTTTGTACAAATATCTCCCAACAAAAACCCCTTCTGTCTTCCTCTATCTGCCCCGCATTATAACTATATTGTAAATAATATAAAATACAGACCCACCCAAGGCCCCTCCCCCTTAACATTCTCCCCTCCCTCCCTCCCGCTGTGCTTACCAATCCTTAAAGGAGATGAACAGTCTCCAGCTCGAGTGGAAACCCTCCTCTAGTCCCTTAATAGCAAACTTTATCTTTTCAAGTTATCTATTCTTCCAAGTCACACCAATCCCACTGCCTTAGACAGCTCCGGAGCTCGCCATCCTAACAAGATCCTCCTCCGGGCTATCAGGAAGGAAAAGGCCAACACTCAGCCTTTCTTCCCACCTGCACTCTCAGATCGTCTGATAGTGTTTGTTCGCACACTTGCTACAGATGCCCTGTATAACAATCAAATCTGGCGAACAAATCCCGGCCCAAGACCAAATTGCCCCAGTACTTTGAAAAGATACTCCCACTCAACCTGGTCAGAAGTCTTTTCCACCTCCATAGATATTATCACCTCCGTTTCCTGACCCAATGAGGGCATTATCATCACATTTAATCATCTCCTTATATTTGACGATAATTGCCGCACTTTCACAAATCATGTCTAGTCGAGCGCTATCACCCCTGGCTAACACCTTGGCCAGCAACTTTGCATCCACATTCAGAAGAGAAATTGCATGACAGGACATATGTGCCTCTGGGTCTTTAACTTTCGTTAAAATTAGTGAAATTGAGGCCAGTGCTAACGTGGGTGGGAGCTCTCTCTTATCCAACTAATCATTAAACATTTCAACTAGGAGCGGCTCCAATACTGTGGTCAACTCTTTATAGAATTCCACTGGAAATCTGCCCAGGCCCAGAGCCTTCCCAGACTGCATCAACCTGATGCCTCCCATCACCTCTCCATTTGCCCGGGGCTCCGATCTGTACAGCCCGATAGAAGGCTTCAAATGCTCCGTTCCCTTTCCTTGACTTAGTGACCACCCTGCCCCCAGTTTCCTTTATCCGCCCAATATTCCTCGCCACTGCCTGTCATTTCAGCTGGTGTGTGAACAGCCTACTGGTCTCCTCCAGTGTTCGTAAAGTATACTCCTGATCCAGCGCAATTGCCCCACCACGTTCCCCATCGATACAAGTTCAAACTCCATCTGGAGCTTCTTCCTCTCCTTCAACAAACCCTCTTCAGGAGACGCCAAGCCTATCCACTACTAGAATGGCTTCCACCCCCACCCTTAGCCTTTCCACCTTATCCCTATGTGCCTTGATCGAGATCAGCTCTCCTCTGATTACCCCCTTCAACGCCTCCCAAAGTATAGAAGGTGCGATCTCCTCATTTTTGTCAATCTCAACATAGGAGCCTATGGCCGCTCTAATCTTTTCATTGACTGGCCAGCGTAACGGAGAATCCTGCCGGCGGGTCGGGGGAGAAATGTGGCGCGGCGGGGCGGAGAATCCAGCCAACGGTAAAGGGACTACCAACAGGTTAGATGGACTGTATGGTTTATTACCTTTTATCTGACAATACAGTACAAGCTCTCTCTCCCTCTTATACTATAGCAGAATTAAAGTTTTTGTAATAGATTTGAAAAAAAAATTGAAAGCAAATTTTATTTTATTGGGATTGCAGTATTCTATCTACTCATGCAGAAAATCTTAAAATCAGAGGAACAATATTACATTACATGAGGTGGGCAGACTTTGAAGAACTGAGGAAAATCAGATCAAAAATGAAATTGGGATAAAATACAGTAAAGAAATGGGATAAAAGGGGAACTAGTGAGTACAGCAGTCTAAAGGGGTATTTCTGATATGCAAATTAGCATAGCTGTAGGAAAACAAGTGTTTACCTAAGTGTCTTGGGGAAAACAAAGATGCATAGAAGAGGTGACTTCAAAGTGGAAAGATAAGGGAATAATTTGCACCAAATGCTAAAAGCCTGGCTCACGGGTACAAAAGGAAAAAAAGAACGATATACCTATCGCAAAATAACTTGAAAAGACAAGGGAGAAGAGCTACTGCCATAGCCACCCAGCTGTAGAAAACAGGCTCTCCTGAAAACAAGTTGTTGCTAAAAGGCTGCTATAATAATAATTATCTTTATTATTGTCACAAGTAGGCTTACATTAACAGTGCAATTAAGTTACTGTGAAAATCGCCTAGTTGCCACACTCTGTCGCCTGTTCAGGTACACTGAGGGATAATTCAGAATGTCCAATTCACCTAATAGCACATCTTTTGGGACTTGTGGGAGGAAACCGGAGCACCCAGGGGAATCCCACATGGACACAGGGAGAACAAGCAGACTCTGCACAGTGACCCAAGACAGGAATCGAACCTGGAACCCTGGAACTGTGAAGCAACAATGCTAACCACTGTGCTACCATGCCACTCTAAAAAACTCTAACAAAGAAGAATATTCCTACATTGAACTGAAGACACCTTTCCCAAACCTGGAAATAATGTGTGGGGTGCTAACTATACTCTGGATTTAGCTCATTGAGTTACATAATATTGGATGTTGTTTGGAAAAAAGGGTGTTTCTCAAAGTTCAGGAAACCTAGGTGGTTAGGAACAAGGGGTAACTTCACGTGTAGCCACTATTATAGTTAAGTGTACTGTTGTAGTGTCTTTCTTGTCGTGTGTATTCTTTTAAGTTATTAAATATTTTTTCTTAATTGATCACAAGACTGGACTGTTCCTCTCTGGTTTACATATCTTTTCTCATATTGTGCCAAATTGAAAATATACACCACTAAAAATATGGTATAGGAGACCCTTGCATCAGCAGGGTTCTGAACAAAAGTGGGATTGTTTGGGTGGGATTTTGAAAAGCACAATTCCATGGCTGTAGAGGAATTTGTGACTTTTAAACACGAGAGTGAGGAAAGCTTTGAACCAAATGAGGAGTTGTGATTTAAAAGTGATTGCAACATAGCTCTTGCAATGGCTAAGATTTGTTTGGGAGTAGATAATATAACCGTTGAAAGTTTGCAAAGCGTACCTAAAGCTGAATTGATAGAATTGACAAATATGTCACAATTAGGGTTACCTGCAAGAACTAAGAAAGTTGAGATAATCGAAAGAATAGTGAAGCATTTAAATGTGCAAGAGTTGTCAGATAGACCAGGTTCTTCAAAAAGTGAGGAAATTGAATTACCTAAAATTCAATTATAAATGAAACAATTTGAAATGCATGAAAATGATAAAGAGAAAAGAAAATGAAAATTAAAGGAAAAGAGCTTTTCAAAAAGGAAATTTAAACGGTGAAATGACGTGGAAGTGGAGAGATTAGCAAAGATGAAACAGAAAAGGAGAAAGAGAGGGAATTTCAGCTTAAATTGCCAGAAGTTAAAGCAGACACATTAGAACAAGGTGAGAAGGTAATTCTGGCCAAGGACCTACTGGGGACGTGTTCAGATTTGTACCGGCCCTTCCAAAATCTGATGACTCTGTGGAACCATTTTTCAATCCATTTGAGAAAATAGCAAGATAAATGAAATGGTTGCAAGATTTTTAGAAGCTGCTCTTACATAGTAAATCCGTAGGTAGGGCGAGTGAAGTTTATGCTTGTTTGTCAGAAGAAAGGTCCTCTGGGGCTGGTTTAGCACAGGGCTAAATCGCTGGCTTTTAAAGCAGGCCAAAGCAGGCCAGCAGCACGGTTCAATTCCCGTACCAGCCTCTCCAAACAGGCGCCTAAATGTGGCGACTAGGGGATTTTCACAGTCACTTCATTTGAAGCCTACTTGTGACAATAAGAGATTTTCATTTCATTTCATTTTTCATAGGTCCAGGGAGTATGATACAGTGAAGAAAGTTATATTGAGTGCTTATGAGTTAGTACCGGAGGCTTATAGATATAAGTTTTGAAATGTAAGAAAATAGTCTCAAAAGACTTGCACTGAATTTTAAAAGGTTAAATAAAGTAGTTTTGATAGGTGGGTAAACGCATTAAAAGTAGAAGGAACCCAAGAAGTTCTTACAGAAATAATTCTGATGGAAGAATTCAAAGATTCATTACCTGCAGTAATAAGAACACATATGAACGAAGACAGAGTTAAAACTGTGAGGCAAGCCGCTGAACTAGCTGATGACTAGGAACTGGTTCATAGGTCAAAGTATTTTTTTTGATACACTTCTAAATTTGAGAAGGATAGAAAATGGGAAGGTGCGAGAAAAGACAGTCAAGCAAGAGAGGGGGTGGTCGAATATTCCAATGAGATTTCAAAGTGAAAAAGATAGTTCTGCGGGAATGAGGGTCATGAGGAAAGTAAGATGTAATAAACTGAGCCATACAAAATCACTATGCTGAGATTTAAATGGCAAATCAGCTGGAGTTATATATAAGTCTTAAAAAAGGAAATATTATATCAGAGATTGAAGAGAAACTTGTAGAGGCTGTACATAGAGAAGAAATATCTACTCAGTTTTGCATCTTTTGATTTTTCTTTTCCACATATTTAAGAATTTCTCTTTTAAATGTTATTTTGGACATTGCGTCTAACACTAGCATTGTTTTCTAAATCTGAGAAGGATAGAAAATGGGAAGGTGCGAGAAGACAGTCAAGCAAGAGAGAGAGTGATTGAATATTCCAAGGAGGTTTTTAAAATAAATTTAGAGTACCCAATTTATATTTTCCAATTAAGGGGCAATTTAGTGTGTCCAATCCACATCTTTGGGTTGTGCTACCATGCTGCCCCACTGTGTTACCATGGAGCAGCGTGGTAGCACAGGGGGAAGCACGGTAGCCCAGCGGGAAACATGGTAGCACAGTGGTTACCATGGTTGCTTCACAGCGCCAGGGTCTCAGGTTTGATTCCCAGCTTGGGTCACTGTCTGTGCGGAGTCTGCACGTTCTCCCCGTGTCTGCTTGGGTTTCCTCTGGGTGTTCTGGTTTCCTCCCACAGTCCAAAGATGTGCAGGGTGGGTGGACTGGCCATGCTAAATTGCCCATAGTGTCCAAAAAAAGGTTACGTGGGGTTAATGGGTTATGGGGATAAGGTGGAAGGGTGGGGCTTAAGTAGAGTCCTCTTTCCAAGGGTTGGTGCAGCTCGATGGGCCAAATGGCTTCCTTTTGCACTGCAAATTCTGTAATGGCATGAACACATTTTCCCGACAGCGTTTTCTACATGCTCACAGCCTTATTAAAAAGACTTCGCCAAAGACTTTCTTTGTTTTAAAAAAAAAAGTTTAAATTTATGCCCTGTAGTTCACTGACGAGGAAAATGAGGGAAAACCATTCCACTAATTAAATATTTTCTAATTTCTAAACACATCTTATTAGATTTTCTTGCAATCCTTTTTATTCTAACCAGCACTTTCACCTTGGCTTTTATCTCTGGTATCAGCTTGTTAATTCCGAACCAAAAATTTACCTTTATTAAAAAAATGGATTGGTGGAGAATTTATCTTATGAATGATTTTAAAACCAAATTTAGCAGATATAAGCAACAAGCTTTTTAGGAAAAGCCTAAACACTAACTACTTCAGAGTTGCTGCTTACCCTTCAATTGCATCTTCCCTGTCAACACCTTCAGGATTGTGTATTATAACCTCAGACTCTAAAGGTGTCTCCAAATCATTATCCATAGTGGCGGAGGAATAAACAATGACTTCCTGTTCCTCTGCTAGAGGATGTTCTAGCATCCAGCTGGCCAGTTGTTCAATTGATTGTGGGTCTGCATCCCCAGAAACACCTATATAAAGGGAATCAGCAACATCCAATTATATTCATCCACAAAATCAAAAAGGTAAGCGATAAACATGGAAATGAAGTACAACAAATGATGTACATATTTAAGAAGTCATTATCGTGTAACTATAGCAGTTCAATGGCATTTTCTGGTATCAGATATTCATAACACTACTGGATAAATCATCCTACCTTCTTGGAAATAATTAAAATTGAGGGATAAAGAACCAAGAAGCACAGAAGCCTAAATTATATCTTGCTTGTGCTGGCCTTAGTACATACACAAGCCCTTCCCTCCTCTATTACCACGTCAATGTCTGTGATCTTCTGGCTACATTGGCTACTAATTTTCACTCCCTCCTTGGTCTCCAACTCTACTGCTCCTTGAACAATACAGTCTGATATGCTGCTTCTCCATTTGTCTACTGATTCAACATCTTCCCACTGAGGATGTACTTGATGATATTGTGCCCGTGGGCTGTTTATTGCAGTGCTTGGTAGGTCTTGAAATGTGCAGCCTGCCCCCCCCCCCCCCCCCCCCCCATGATAAGTGGGCCAGAGAAATTTGACACTAGTACCCACACTTCCTCTTCCCACCAGGTAATAATTATTCCAGACAAGTGGAAGCTCAACCCTTCCTTTCTGCTGTGGAGAAAATAGGCTCCAAGAAAGTCAGAAGGTACATTTTGCTCCACCTGAGGAGCTATGGGCAACAGCTATGGGCCCTACTTACTGGAATACAACATAGACCCACCCCCCTTTCTCACCCCTACCAACAGATAAGAAAAACAATACTGGAATATCACCCATCCAAATGGTTATTTGTCCTCTGTCCAGCTGCAGTACTTTGCCAGCTTTTACTCCTCCACATTTGCGTTTTCCACATCATTCATCTTCCTTTAATCTCTTTAGTATAACTAACCTCAACATCTATCTCTGGTTGATGTGCAAACATCCCTAATCATAGGATACAAATATAGCCACATTCTAAAAGAGACAATGTTTAACCAACCTTTGGTATAACTGTTCCTCTGAAACAATCATCCATGCTGAAAGGAACCCCAGCTCTTTTTCTCTACAGCCAGACATCTCTGTAACTCCTCTCTCCATTGTGTAAACAAGTGCAAAGAGATCATGGTCACCAAGGTAAAGAGCATTCATTCAACTGCATCTGCTTCCCCTTTTTCCTGCCTGCTAAAATGCCTTCTCCAATCTTTAGTCAACAACACATCACTCTGTAGCTTCACAGAGTTTCCTTCAGTACTTCCTTCCAACTTTATTATGCACATAAGAATTCCACTCTGCTCTTTGACTTTATTTCCACAAATCTCCCAACAACCAAGCCATCCTTTACATCGGATAAATGGCACAGAAACAAGCCATTTAATCCAACCAGTCCATGTTTATATATTGCACCAATTTAGTTTCTTCCCATCTTTTATCATCTAAATCTATCACTGTAACCATCTATTCCCTCTTCCCTCATATGCTTGTCTAGTTTCCCCTTAAATATATCTATTTGCTTCAATCTCTCTCTGCGGTAGCAAGTTCCACATTCTTACCATTCTTGGTGACCATCTTACATTGATAGCCTCTAGTTATACAATTCCCCACTCTCTGCAAAATACTCTCTCTGCATCCAATCTATCAAAACTGTTCAGAATTTTAAAGACTCCTGTTAAATCACTTCTCAGCCTTCTTTTTCAAGAGGGAAGACCAGCCTGAATAAGGCTGTAATGTGAGCTGATTGTATAAATAGCTTCTTCTCCTCAAGCAGAGTCTTTCCCTTGGAAAATTATCAGGTCAGAAATTCCCTTCATTCTTCTATTCTTACGAACCACCAATCCATTTCCAATCTCCCTTTTCTCTCTCCAAGGTCCTTGAACATGTTGTTGTCTTTTTGCACCTCTCTAGTGTAACTCTGTTTGAATTCCTTCAATCAGGTTTTTAGCTTGAAACAGTCCAAGCCAAATTTATGCACTTCATCCAGTACCTTCAACCTTCACCCCCTTCTCCACCCACATACAGTGGTAGTAGTGTGCAACAGCTACAAAATGCACCACAGCAACTTGTAAAGCCTTCTTTGACAGCATCTTACAAGCCTGCATGGCCTCTAGATCTAAAAGGACAAGGGCAGAAGTGGAATAAGAACAGTATCCTGACTTGAAACTATATCGCTGTTCCTTCCCTGTCACTTGGTAAATAAACTGGAATTCCCTACTTAAGAGGATTTGGATCAATACACACCACAGGCCTGTAGTTATTCAAGAGGGCAGCTCACTGCCACCTTCTCAAGCGTAATTAAGGATTGGCGACAAATGCTGACCTAGCCACGATGCTCACATCTCATGCACAAATAATCTTGTAACTATGAGCAAGGTGCCTTTGGTAACTTCTGTAAGGTTTTACACGGTAAATTACACCATTCTCCTCCAATGCTTTGCCTCCAGCTCAGTAGTAGTGTCCCTGCTTCATTCCAGTTTTGACTCCAATTGTAGCCACAACATCTAATAATAGAATAATAAACTTTTTATTGTCACAAGTAGGCTTACATTAACACTGCAATTAAGTTACTATGAAAATCCCCTAGTCGCCACACTCCAGTGCCTGTTGGGTACATGGAAGGAGAATTCATAATGTCCAAATCACCTAACAGCACATCTTTCGGGACTTGTGGGAGGAAATCAAAGCACCCGGAGGAAACCCATGCAGACACGGGGGGAACGTGCAGACTCCGCACAGACAATGACCCAAGTAGGGAATCGTACCTAGGACCCTGTGTTATGGGCCAGGGTTTAGAAAACTCCAAAGTATATCATGGAGTTCACCTGACCTACAACTGTTATTGATTTTGGTTACGATGCACACAAGGCCTGCCTTTCAGGTGTTATTCAACAGAGGCCTTAAACACTTTTACTGAACAAACAAGCTTTATTCTACAAATTTAGTTAACATTTTTATAAACACACACAGTAAGCATTTATATCAACTACAAACATAAATACCCCACACAGCTACAATAATCTATGTATAAATTCCCCCTTTTAACTGTTCCAAATAAATAACAAGATCCCATAAACCAGTACCCCCTTTTCAAAAGGTGTGGCCCAGCACACAGCACTCGAGACCTGGTATGGATGCTCTTGTTTCCTTTTCAAAACAGCAGATTTGAATTCATCCAGAAAGAAATTATTTTTTTTCACGTTATCAAGCAGTCTGGAAACAGCCTTTAAACTGAAGATAGAGAGACAAGCCAAGATACTTCTCTTTTGGAGTACAGAAGCCAAATGAGAAAACGAAAGCAAAAACTCAGAGCCACAAACAAGCCCCAAACCAAAGTGAAAGTAAAGCCAACTCCACCCAGACAATGGCATCACTGAAGCCATGTGATAAGACAAAAACATTTCTTAAAGGGACACACCCATAACACCTAGCACTATGAAGCAACAGTGCTAACCACTGTGCTACTTGGCCGCCTATAATCTGTAGCAAAGGGGATGCAGTGGTGTAGTTGTATTGTCACTGGACTAGTAAATCAGAGGCCCAGAGTAGTGCTGTGGGGACCCAGGTTCGAATGTAGCCACTGCAGACGGTGAAATTTGCATTGTTGATTGTCGTAAAAACCCATTTGGTTCATTAATCTCCTTTAGGGAAGGAAATCTGCCATCCTTACCTGGGTCTGGCCTACATGTGACTCTAGGCCCACAACAATATGGTTGACCTTTAACTGCCCTCTCAAGGGCAATTAGGGATGGGCAATAAATGCTGGCACAGCCAGCGATGCCCATGTACCACGAATTAATTTATTTTTTCCCCAACCCACACACTTGGGAGATCCATCCTTCATTTCTCTTATTCCTAATTTAAAAGCTGCCTCTTAGTCCCATCATCAGCTAACATGAAGTCAGCTTCCGCCTGCTTCATAAGCAACTCAACTTTCCACAATCCTTCTGCTTCTACCCTTCCACCACTTTGGTTGTAAAACAGTTTGTCCAATACCTAATTCAATAGAAATTTCTTCCACTAACTACTGGACTATCAAAGTCCTTGGCTTCAGTTAGAAACTCTGTGGCCATGATTTAACGGGAAAGAGTATCCCGTTTTGGACTCGTTTAGCGGAGTATTTTTCATCCCCTGCAGCACCGTGAATGGCCCTATCAAACGGGACTCTGTTTTTTGCCTCGGCGAGGAACGCCATGCCGACCACTCAGGGGGCCTCCAATTGCCTGGGAAATGTTCCATGGGGCTGGTTTAGCACAGTGGGCTAAACAGCTGGCTTGTAATGCAGAACAAAGGCAGCAGTGCGGGTTCAATTCCAGTACCGGCCTCCCCGAACAGGCACCGGAATGTGGCGACTAGGGGCTTTTCACAGTAACTTAATTGAAGCCTACTTGTGACAATAAGCAATTAATATTATTACGCTTGGTCCATGTTTGTGTAAACCAGTGCTAAACCGCACCATGGCATGGTCTCCCAGGCACAAGTGTTCAATCCTGGGTGTCAGGAGCATCGGGCGCCTACATATTTAACTGAGCCTAACTGCTTACTTAAATATGTAAATCTGGACCGTGTGTCTTTGCTACTATTAGTTCCATCCTCCTCCATGACCACTATTTTAAATTGAAAAAAATTGTCCCAAATTCAGGGCACCTTTGACCCTGACACGAATTTCTGATCCCATTTCCTCCCAATCAAAGTCCACTAATTTGCAGTGGACAAATAATCAAGGATCCCTCCAACCCGGCGTACTCACTTTTCCAACTTCTTCCATCGGGCAGGAGATACAGAAGTCTGAGAACACGCACAAACAGACTCAAAAACAGCTTCTTCCCCACGGTCAGCAGACTCCTAAATGACCCTCTTATTGACTGACCTCATTAACACTACACCCTATATGCCTCATCCAATGCCAATGCTTACGTAGTTACATTGTATATCTTGTGTTGCCCTATTATGTATTTTCTTGAATTTTGTTTAATTCCCTTTTCTTCCCATGTACTGAATGATCTGTTGAGCTGCTTGCAGAAAAATACTTTTCACTGTACCTTGGTACACGTGACAATAAACAAATCCATCCATCCATCCAATATTCAGAATATTGCATAACTTTATTCCCATCTGAGCCCACTTGGCACCTATGCATTCCAAAATTGGTTACTTCAGTTTTGTTGCCCCTGGTTTATTTCCTATTCTCTAACCTGTGTGAATTTCAAGTCTTGAAAAACTGTGCACCATGCATCCTATCCTGCAACAAGTTCTGCTCATCCATCATCCCTATCCTTGTGGTCTGTATTGTCTCACTATACCCAGTGTCTCAAACTTAAAAGTTTGCATCCTTATGATTAAATCCATTCAAAGCCTCACCCATTTCAATTTCTGCTATCTCTACTAACCATTTGACTTGTCCCAAACTCTGTTCCTTTGATTTTGTCCTTAATCACATAGCAAGTGGTTAGGATCTAGAATGCACTACCTAAGTGTTGTAGCGGCTGATATAATGAGGGTTTTCAAAAGTGAACTATACAAGTGAAGAAATTTGCGGAGCGACAGAAGGAGGGCAGGAAAATGACCACCAGCTGAGTTGCTCTTGCAGAGAGTGGCATGGGCACGGCAGACTGAATGGCCTCCTTCTGTGCTGTAACCATTCTTGTACATCCCTTATTTCATTCACCCTACCATCGGTAGTTGCTCTTTTTCCCACCTAGACCCCACATTCTGGAACATTTTTTAAAGCTCCTCCAGATACTACTATTTCTTACTATCAACCTTGGAATCAATTTTTAGCCACCCCTCCTAACAACGTAACAAGGGATTTTCTGGCTCTTCCCACCTGTGGGATCATCCTGTCCCACTGAAGGCAACACCCTGTGGTGGGTTCCCCAGCAGCGGGATGGGCGAGTCACATAAAACACTGTACATATGGCAGGACTGGAAGATCTCACCGGCAGTCAATGGCAAGCCCTATCTGACACGGGAAACACGCCGGTGGGAGGCTGAAGAATCCCATGCTCTGTCATCATTTTTCCTTGGTACATTTGGAGAGTTGAAACGTACAAATGGAAGTTATTCTTGTAATAAATAAATTCTTAAATAGCAAACATCTTGAACATTAGAAACATCTGACAACTGCTATGCATCTTTACTCTCTCCATATAATACGCATCTGGGGGTTCAGGCTCATTCTTTCAATTTAAAATTGAGAAAAACATGAGGCAAACTTTTGGGTTCAGCATTCCTGGGCATAGTGTTGCAGTATTGGAAATATCAGGAATTTATAGGACCTGATAAATGTTTCATACAATAAAATGATATGTCCAACCTATTTTCAAGTCAAGTAATCATTGCATACGAAAGAGTAGCATTGTCCTAAAGAATTGAACTTGCCACCAATACGAACGTTTGAAATCATGAACTACATCACTATTTCAAACTGATTTACTGTACCTGCAGCATCAACTGCTTTGCAAATATGCCTCAAAGAAAACCCCATTTCTAGCAAGGGAACAGCAACAGGAGGTGGATGTTCAGGAGGATCACTTCTACAATCTATTGAAAATGAAGGAGAAATTATGGCATTACATTTTCAACATTACCGGAAGGTGCAAAAGATCTTCAAAAACATTTATCCTCATCAATCTACCTGTCACACATAGATGCAACTGCCCATTACAGCATTCATAGAAGTGACCAATGCACAGACCTTATGAAATCTGAAATTAAGTCTAATGATGACTATGAAACCATTATTGACTGTAGTAAAAACTCATCTGGTTCACTCGTGTCCTTTAGGGAAGGAAGTCTGTCATCCTTACCTGCTCTGGCCCACATATGACTCCAGATTCACAGCAGTGTGGTTGACTCTCAATTGTTCTCATGAATGGGCAATAAACGCTGGCACAGCCTGTGATACCCACATCCCATGAATGAATAAAAAGTGAAATCAATCTTCACACTGAAGAAACTCTCCATTGTGTTCGTAGAACTATTACAATACTAAATGGAATAGATTCCAAACAGACCTAGTAGCCCAAAACTGGGCATTCATGAGGCAATGTGGGCCATCAACAGAAGCAGAATTCTACTCCACCATGATCTGTGACCTCATGGCCCAACATGACCCCACTCTATCATTATTGTCAAGTCAAGGGACCAACCATGATGGGTTGAGGAGAATGCCAGGAACAGCAGCAGGAATATGTGAAAATGGCTTGGTGAAGACACGAGACAGTGCAGTCAACAAGCTAGAGATAATGCAAAGCAACTCCACAAACAATAGTCAGTTCAGAGATCAGCAGTCCTACTCCATCCTGTCATGAATGGTGGTGGACAATTCTTGAAGGCTACAAGAACACCCTGATCCTCAATTATTCCGGGGCAATGCACATGAGTTCAATTGACAAGGCTGAAATGACTTCAAACAATATTAGTCTACATGTGCTTAGAGTAGTCAGAGGTAATGTGAGCTCGTTGAAACTTGATAACACTGCCACCATTGAAAATAAGGAAATGGCAGATGGACTGAATAATTTCATCCATCATATTTATAGCAGAGAAGAGTTCAGCATGCCAGATATCACAAGAAAACTATTACTGAATTAGTCAGGGAATCACCAAAATTAATGTAGGCAATATAACAGTAAAGGAGAAATTAATGGAACTAAAGAGCAACAAGTATCTAGGATTAGGTGGTTTCTGTTATCTCCTGACTGAGCGACCAAAAGGAAGCGATGATGAAAGCTAGCAAATGTTTTAATCACACGATAAACGACTTCCAGGGATGACGATGTGCTGAGCAGTCACACGCTAGGTGGCACTCCTCCTGTAGACCCAAAGCGCTGAGGGAACACCAGCAGGAGATAAAAGTGGAGGTAAAAGCAGACATTGAGGCCGTGGTGAAAGCAGCGGTGGCCAAGACCCTGGCTCAAATACAGCTCGCCCTGAGCAGAGCAGAGATTGGAAGCCCTAGAGGTGACCATTAAAGAGTTGGAAAAGGCCGCAACTGACAAGAGCGATCGGATCACGGCACTGGAAAAGGAGGTGGCAAGGTTGGTCGTGACGCAGGGGAGCCAGAAGGGCAAAGTAGAAGACCAAGAGAACTGCTCGAGAAGGCAAAACATACGGATTGTGGGCCTATCGGAGAATATCGAAGGCAGGGACCCAAAGATATACGTGGCTGAGATGCTGGGCAAATTAGTGGGGAGGGAAACTTGCCCCAACCCACCAGAAATGGAGAGTGCACACCGGTCGCTGCACCCGAAACCCAAAGCGGAGAGCAACCGGTGGACAGTAAGAGCCAAACTGCACCGGTACCAAGACCGGGAAAAGATCCTGCACTGGGCCAGACATACCAAGAACTACCACTAGGAAGGGCATGGTATTAGGATATACCAAGGCACTGGGGTGGACTTGGCCAGGAAACGGGCTGAGTTTAACAGGGCAAAAGCAGCCCTGTACAAGAACGGCGTACGCTTAGGTATGCTGTACCAAGCGAAACTCTGGGTCACACATCAAGGCAACAAACATTTCTTCACAGCCCCCGCCGAGGCAAACAAGTTTGTCGAGCAATGCGGGCTGGAACACAGACAGCAGGGGAAGAAATAAGGGTCTCTGGCAAGGAGCAACAGCATGCCGACGAGGGGGGCGGGGACAGCGGGGAACGACAAAAAGCAAACCATTGCCGAGGGATGGCTTCAGGTGGGAAACCGTAACCTAGTACGAAAGAATGGGCGCAGCGGGAAGGGGAAGCAAAGTAGCAAGCAAGAGGAGTGCAGGGTAAGACGGGAAAGAACGGGCAGTAACCACAGAGAGTGGGCGAGGGAGAAGTGAGACAGTAACTTCCGGGAGGGGATCACCGTACAAGCATGAAAGCTAGCATTGGGGGTATGCAGCAGAGCATGTCCCCAACATGGGGGATAGTGCCGGGGGGGGGAGGGCACACAACAAGGACAGGGGGGACAAATGGGGATAGGAGCAGGAGAAAGGGGGACAAAAGAGGGGGAAATGGGAGGGTCGGGAAGGGAATGGAGGAAAAATAGGATTAGGACGAAAGCAGCAATGAGGCTACAAAGGGCCACAACCAGTGGCCCGGAGCAAGGAAGCACTGCAAGCAACCACCCAGTACGGTCTCTGGGCGAAGGGAGACCCCGGAGTGCAGGAGAAGACTTACATGGCAGACGCACCACTGGTAGCCATGTTGGGTGCCCCCTGGACAAAGGGAAACCCCGGAGAGCAGGAGCCAGACCGCACGGGGAGAGCAGTGACAGCTGCCATCTTGGACGGCCCCCTAACAAAAGGAAACCCCAGAGTGCAGGGCGCATCCAACAGGTAAGTATGGTTAATCCTTCAGGAGCAGGGGGACGGAAGCCCCCCCACCAGGATTGTCACCTGGAACGTAACGGGACTCAATGGCCCAGTGAAAAGATCCAGTGTCTTCACCCACCTAAGAAACATGAAAGCCAACATAGTCTTCCTCCAAGAGACGCCCCTGAGAGAGCAGGACTGATTCCGGTAAGGAAGGGCTGGGTGGGACAGACCTATCATTCCTGCTACGGGACGAGAGGCAAAGGGGGTGGCAATACTGATCAGCAAGAGGACAATGTTCAAGGCGACGAAGACTGTTACGGACCCAGGGGGACGGTACATCATGGTTAGCGGGGCCCTGGACGGGGCACCGATAGTACTTGTTAACGTGTACGCTCCCAACTGGGACGACATGAAATTCATTAAAAAGACCGTGGCGGAAATCCCTGACATAGCGACGTACCGACTAATCATGAGTTGGGGACTTTAACTGTGCACAGGACCCAAGCACAGACAGGTCAAACTCCAAAACAGGGAAGTCCTCAAACATGGCAAAGGGACTCTGTAGTTTTATGGAGCAGATGGGGGCGGTGGACCCTTGGAGGTTCACCCACCCGGGGGAGAAGGAGTTCTTCTTCTCCCTAGTACACAACGTATATAGCAGGATTGACTTTTTTGCGGTGGGGAGAAAGGTATTTCCAGGGCTGACCAAAACGGAATACTCCGCAATTGTAATCTCCGACCACGCTCCACATTATATGAATGTGAAGTTGGAGACGCGTAGGGCCCAACGCCCCACATGGAGGTTGGACACTGCCCTCTTAGCCGACAGGCTTTCAGTGAAAGGTTATCACAGGCCATAGCGGAGTATACGGAGAAGAACCAAAATGGGGAGGTCTCACCCTCCATGTTCTGGGAGGTGCTGAAAGTGATTAGAGAGGAACTTATCGCCTTCAAAGTACGAAAATATAATGAGGAAAGGACAGTTAGGCAGCATACTGGAGGTAGACCATAAATACTCCGAGGCCCCAATCGTAGAGCTCCTGGCGGAGAGGAAAAAGCTACAAATGGACTTTGACCTGTTCTCCTCGAGGAAGGCAGTGCACGAACTCTGCCTGGCACGGGGGACCCTGTACGAACACAGAGACAAAGCCAGCCGCCTGCTGGCACACCAGCTGAGAAAGCAGGCAGCCACTAGAGGGATCGCACAAATCAGGGACAACAGAGGCACATTAGAAGCGGACCCAGAAAAAGCCAACAAAACCTTTGAGGTCTTTTACCGAGGGCTGTACTCCTCGGAACCCCCAGCAGGGGAATTGGGGATTTAACGGTTCCTCGATGGACTGGACAAGCAGGTTGTGGGAGAGGGCGGAAAATGGGGCTTGGAAGCACCACTAGCACTGGGAAAGATCATGAAGAGTATTAGCTCCATGCAGGCGGGGAAGGTGCCAGGACCAGACAGGTTCCAGGCGGACTTCTATAAACAATATGCAACAGCACTGGCCCCGCACCTGCAGGAGATGTTCACAGATTCGCTGGCTTGGGGCATACTGCCACCTACACTAACACAGTCCTCAATCTCGCTAATACCTAAGAAAGACAAAGACCCAACGGAATGTGGGTCATACAGATCCATCTCACTACGTAGACGCCAAAATATTGGTCAAGGTCCCAGCCAAAAGGCTAGAAGACTGCATACCAGAAGTGGTCGCAGAGGATCAAACGGACTTTGTCAAAGGTAGGCAGCTAACATCAAACATCAAGCGTCTGCTGAACATGATAATGACCCAGAGGTGATCGTCTCGCTGGACGCAGAAAAGGCCTTCGATAGAGTCCAGTGGCAGTACCTCATAGAGGTACTGAAGCGGTTCGGGCACAGATCGGGGCTCACCTCCTGGGTGAAGTTCCTATACAACGCTCTCATGGCGAGCGAATGGACAAACAACACCAACTCCCAGTACTTCCAGATGCACAGGGCACCAGGCAGGGATGCCCGCTGTCCCCACTGTTGTTCACCCTAGCGATTGAACCGCTAGCGATTGCTCTCAGAACTGCAAAAAACTGGAGGGGGATCCAAAGGGGAGGCAGAGAGAACAGAGTCTCGCTCTACGCGGGTGACTTGCTCCTCTACATGTCAGACCCACAAAGCAGCATGGAAGAAATCATCACGCTCCTGAAAGAGTTTGGTACCTTCTCGGGCTACAAACTCAACATGAGCAAAAGCAAGATCTTTCCGGTGTACACACAAGGTGGAGGGGCAACATTAATGGGACTGCCGTTTAAACAAGCCCGACACAAATTCCGCTACCTGGGGATCCAAATCACTCACGACTGGACGGGGATCCACAAATGTATCCTGACCAGTCTGACAGAGGAAGTCAAAAAGGACCTGCAAAGATGGAACACACTCCCACTCTTCCTCGTGAAGTGAGTGCAGACAATCAAAATGAACGTACTGCCCAGGTACCTCTTCCTACTTAGATCTATCCCGATCTATATCCCCCAAGGCCTTTTTCAACTCATTGGACAAGTTAATCCTGGCGTTTGTATGGGGGGGGGGGGGGGGGAGGATGCGAGGATCCCAAAGACGGTCCTACAGAAAACAAAGTCCAGGGGAGGGCTAGCCCTCCCAAACCTACAATTCTACCACTGGGCGACAACAGCAGAATGAGTAAGGGAATGGATCAAGGAGCCAGAAGCTGAATGGATTAGCGTGGAGGAGGCCTCCTACAGGGGGACCTCGCTCCGGGCCCTTGCCACGGCGCCACTCCCATTCCCACCCAAAAAACACTCCAGCAGCCCATTGGTGGTAGCCATCCTCCAGACCCGGAACCAACTACGGCAGCAATTCGGGGGAGAGACGACTGACAGTCAGGCACCTATACACTGACGGCAGCGTCACAACACTGGACGAACTGACGGAGAGATTTCAGCTAGCTCAGGACAACGAACGAAGGTACCTGCAGTTTAAAAACTTCCTACGGAAGGAGACGAGGGCGTACCCATATCACCACTACTAGACACTACTATTTGACGCAAACATTCTAGGTAAAGGAATCTGTAGCAACATGTACGAACGACTGATAGAAAGGGCCGACACTGTGCTAAACGCAATGAGGAAGAAATGGAAGGAAGACCTGGGGCTCGAAATAGGGTGGGGTGGAGTGAAGCACTGCATAGGGTCAACTCCACCTCCACGTGCGCAAGACTCAACCTAACGCAACCAAAGATGGTATGTAGAGCCCACCTAACAAGAACCCAAATGAATAGGTTCTTCCCGGAGATGGAGGACAGATGTGCCAAGGGGACTCAGCCAACCACGCCCACATGTTCTGGTCTTGCCCCAGACTAGCTGGACAGGCTTCTTCAAGGCAATGTCCAAAGTGGTGGGGGTAAGTGTGGAGCCATGCCCGAACGTGGCGGTCTTCGGGGTATCTGATCAGCCAGATCTATTCATGGGGAGGAGGGCGGACCCTTGCCTTCTTGATCACCCACTGTAGAATCCTGCTCGGCTGACGGCTTGACTATCCAAAGCTTGACTATCCAAAGCTGCAGACTGGCTGTTCGACCTATCAGAATCTCTCCAAATGGAGCAAATCAAATTCGCCATCCGAGGGTCGGACGATGGTTTATTCAGTGCATGGGAGCCATTCACTCAACTGTTCCAGGACCTGTTTGTGGCCAATGAACAGGCTGATAAATAATCGAGTAGCCAAGAGCCAGGGAAAAGTAGCCAAAATTGGAGAAAGAGAAGGAAGGAGGGAAAGGCGGGGGGTGGGGGCAGTGCAAGAGGGGGTAGGCAATATCAATAGAAAAGAAAGAACTGCAGGGAGGGAGAAAGGGAAGGAGCAGCAGGGGGGTAAAAGGGGGGGGGGAAGGGGGGTAAAAGGGGGGGGAGAAAGGGGGGTAAAAGGGGGGGGAAAGGAGGGTAAAGGGGGGGAGGGGCAGGGAGGGGAGAAAAAGGAAAGACAGGAGGCAAACATCAAGAGGGGAACCGGGGGGGGGGGGGGGGGGGGGGGGGGGGGGGATGATGAGGGAACATGAACTGGAAGGAGAGCACAGGAAATGGCAACAACCATGACAAACACAGCAACAAAGAGTGAGAAAGTACAGGAGGAAGAAGCAGCGAACAACCGAAGCAGAGGCAAACGCGCACCAACAGCAAAAATCGATCCGGAGAAGCAACCAATGGCGCCCCCTCCCACCCAGATATATTGTGTATTACTGGTGATGTATGTACTCTCTTTGTTTCAAAAAAAAAGGAAGAATACACAAGACATTTATACAGGTATACTGCAATTGTCTCTCCAGTACCTCAATGTATATACACTTCCCCAGTTTCACACCCCCCCACACCTTGGTTTTTGTTGCTTGTTTTTTTACGTGATTTTGCTAACTATCTGGAGTTGTTGTTTTCATCTTGTTTGTAATATCTGTGCACTTTTTTCCTTTGTTTACACCTGTAAATATACTATGTTCAAAAATAAAAAAAATTTTTTTTTTTTAAATCACACGATAAACTACAATATACAACTCCACTCCCCAAATGACCCGTCGCCCCAACCCACATCCGGGTCAGGGTTTTTAATGTCCGGTTGGCTTCCCCTGTTAAAGGAAAAGCCCCACCTTCCTTCCATCAAGGCTCCCCTGGGTACGGGTGGTGGTATGGAAATGATAATGCCGAACGATAATGGACGGCCTGGGGTTGAAATGTTTACCCACCAATGCGACCAAGTCTACGAATGACCGTGTGTCCGGTGCGTCGGGGTACATCAGGCCCTTGATCACACTGTACATGGCAATCCCGCAAACAGTGTGGAGGATGATCATTTGGTGCTCATCCCCAATGATGAAATGAAATGAAAATGAAATGAAATGAAAATCGCTTATTGTCACAAGTAGTCTTCACTGAAGTTACTGTGAAAAGCCCCTAGCTTTGGCATTGGTGTAAAAAGAAATTGCATTCTCTCCACATATTGTGACCAGTCATCCGTACCTGCATCAAAAACCTCCACCTTTCCTATGTGTGGCATGTCTGCTGTTGGTAAAGCGACCTCCTGAAGCCTATGAACAGTGAACTGAGCTGTAGTGGGAATATCTGCTTCACTTAACATTGTTTCATTTAACATTGTACTTTTCAGATACTAGAATGTTAAATGAGGAATTATTGTATAAGATTATTTAGCCTAACTTTTAGCCGTTGTTGAGAAATAGCAAGGGTCTATAATCAAGGATAGAGTGACTAACATCTTAAAAATGTTCAGCTGATCAGAGAGAGCTGAATTTCTAAAGGTATTACCCGATGAACCTGACTGGACTTTTTGAAATTGTGTCCAGTAGACAAGGAATATCTATGTACGCTATTTTCATGGATTTCCAGAAATCCCCCATAAGAGACTATCAGCTGAAGTTGAAGTTCATTGAAGTGAAAGCATATTATGACCTGGCTAAGAAACATAAGACATTGGCTGAGCAAAAGGAGGGAGCCTGCCCGTCATATTTAGATAAATAATCAAGGGGCAATTAGGCTTGTTATCAAGCCTACCGACTCCAATAAGACAATGCACAAGCCATAGAACAGAATGGGCAGTCTGATTTTAAAAAGATAGTTTTCGAAGTATGGAAGGAAATGGGTGTTCTATCAGGAGTTGCCCTTTATGGAAAGGGGGCTTGTCCCCTGATGTGTTATCCATGATGTGTTATCTTTATTGGTCTAATATCGACTGCACCTGAATGCAGTGAAACGAGAAACAGGCTTCCGACACAGGAGATGGTCCACTGTTTTAATGAACCTGCTGATTGCTGTACATAATCTGCTGTGGGTTGACACTCTATTAACCTAACTGATCACCTCCTACTGGCTTGACCAGACTAGCTCTCTACCACACGGTGATGATGTTTATTGGCCTGTGCACTGTGACTATCTCCCTAGCCGTGTCCTGTGAGAGAGGGAGAGCTTTAATGCCCTGTGGGCTTTATAGTGGTGGTGTCCTGTCTGGTGATTGGTTGTTCTGTGTCGTGTGTTCATTGGTTATCCTGTGTGTCAATCACTGCCTGTCTGCATCTCATGATATACATGAGTGGATATTATGACATCCCCCAAGACAGAATCCCCCCCCCCTTATTAATAACCATCTGCTTCCTCAAACTCACCCAAAGTGCTACGAGAGGTTGGCCATGAGACACGTCAACTCCATACTCTCAGAATGCGTTAATCCACTGCAATTTGCATACCGCCACAACCGGTCCACAGCAGAAGCCATTTCCTTGGCCCTACACATCCCTGGAGCATTTTGACAACATGGACTCCTCTATCAGATTCTTATTTATTGACTACAGCTCCGCCTTCAACACCATAGTTCCAGCCAAGCTCAGACCAAATCTCCAAAATCTAGGACTTGATTCCACACTCTGCAACTGAATCCTCGACTTCCTGACCCATAGACCACAATCAATAAGAATAAACAACACCTCCTCCACGATAGTCCTCAATACCGGGGCCCCGCAAGGCTGCATATGTAGCCGCCTACTATACTCCCTATATGCACATGACTGTGTGGGAGAACTTGGCTCCAACTCCATCTACAAGTTTGCTGATGACATGACCGTAGTGGGTAGGATCTCAAACAACAATGAGTCAGAGTGCAGGAGAGAGACAGAGAAATTAAATGAAAATGAAAATCGCTTATTACATAAGAACATAAGAACTAGGAGCAGGAGTAGGCCATCTGGCCCCTCGAGCCTGCTCCGCCATTCAATTAGATCATGGCTGATCTTTTGTGGACTCAGCTCCAATTTCCGGCCCGAACACCATAACCCTTAATCCCTTTATTCTTCAAAAAACTATCTATCTTTACCTTAAAAACATGTAATGAAGGAGCCTCAACTGCTTCACTGGGCAAGGAATTCCATAGATTCACAACCCTTTGGGTGAACAAGTTCCTCCTAAACTCAGTCCTAAATCTACTTACCCTTATTTTGAGGCTATGTCCCCTAGTTCTGCTGTCACCCGCCAGTGGAAACAACCTGCCCGCATCTATCCTATCTATTCCCTTCATAATTTTAAATGTTTCTATAAGATCCCCCCTCATCCTTCTAAATTCCAACGAGTACAGTCCCAGTCTACTCAACCTCTCCTCATAATCCAACCCCTTCAGCTCTGGGATTAACCTAGTGAACCTCCTCTGCACATCCTCCAGCGCCAGTACGTCCTTTCTCAAGTAAGGAGACCAAAACTAAACACAATACTCCAGGTGTGGCCGCACTAACACCTTATACAATTGCAACATAACCCCCCTAGTCTTAAACTCCATCCCTCTAGCAATGAAGGACAAAATTCCATTTGCCTTCTTAATCACCTGTTGCACTTGTAAACCAACCTTCTGTGACTCATGCACTAGCACACCCAAGTCTCTCTGAACAGCGGCATGCTTTAATATTTTATCATTTAAATAATAATCCCGTTTGCTGTTATTCCTACCAAAATGGATAACCTCACATTTGTCAACATTGTATTCCATCTGCCAGACCCTAGCCCATTCACTTAACCTATCCAAATCCCTCTGCAGACTTCCAGTATCCTCTGCACTTTTCGCTTTACCACTCATATTAGTGTCATCTGCAAACTTGGACACATTGCCCTTGGTCCCCAACTCCAAATCATCTATGTAAATTGTGAACAATTGTGGGCCCAACACGGATCCCTGAGGGACACCACTAGCTACTGATTGCCAACCAGAGAAACACCCATTTATCCCAACTCTTTGCTTTCTATTAATTAACCAATCCTCTATCCATGCTACTACTTTACCCTTAATGCCATGCATCTTATTGTCACGAGTCGGCTTCAATGAAGTTACCGTGAAAAGCCCCTAGTCGCCACATTCCGGCACCTGTTCGGGGAGGCTGGTACGGGAATTGAACCATGCTGCTGGCCTGCCTTGGTCTGCTTTAAAAGCCAGCGATTTACTCCAATGCGCTAAACCAGCCCCAAGAACCTAGTGGTGTAACAACAAGAATCTCTCCCTCAACATCAGCAAATTTAAGGTGCTGACAAGGTCATTGACTTCAGGAAGCAAAGTATCTACACACCCCAAAAATCTGCCTTGGTCCACCCAAGTTGCCGCCACGACCAAGAAAGCAGAACAGCACCACCACTTCCTCAGGAAATGTCCACATTGAATCTTCAATTTTTACAGATGTACCATAGAAAGCATTCTAATGACTACCCAGTGGGATAGAAAGTGCATTGCTCCGAGGTAATATCATCATCCCGATAAAGATAGTTTTTTACCCCACAAGTGAGTAAATCTCTATTGACCAGTTTGTTGCTGACATATATTGTGAATATAGTTCATACACTTTAGAATATAATGTTTAATTTAAGGAATTAACATTTTAACTGTAGAAAATGGGAATGTCTGGTTAAGAAACTGAAAGCAACCCTGAAGTAAATGTAGTTAAAACAAATTTTGAGTTTGTCACATTTAAAAGGTTGGGACCACATTGACTTAAAGGGTTAGCAGCTAGATAGGACCACATAAGACAGCATGTGGGCTCACTGAGCTGAAGAACAGTAAAGGCTAAGTTATTAATATGGTGTCCCAGAATAAGGAAAGCTTTGTAATTAAGAGGTGGTTAATTTGAATTTCTACCTAGGATTAGGATGTGTGGGTCACATTGCCATGGAAATAGGTGGAACTTAGAGAGGTTCCTTGTTTTGAGTTTATTACTGTGAATTCAATTAGGGCACAGCCAGCAGGCAAGACTGGTTAATATTTGGTAAAGGATGAAGCCAGGCTTCTACCTGAATTAAAGTAAACGTTAGATCTATCATCCATAATGCAGCCTGTGATTGGGAGGTCCTATTCAGTACAAGATAAAGATGGAAAGAGGAGTAAATGACAGGAAGATATGTTCAAACTGTGCAGTGCTGGTCTGAGGAATCTGAGGACATCCTTTGCGACTGCTTGGGAGACTGTGGACTGGTCCATATTGAAGGCCGCGGCAGCTAATCTGGACGGGTACGCAACCACCACCACAGACTTCATCAGTAAGTGTGTCGAGGACTGTGTATCAAAGAAGACAATACGGATATTCCCCAATCAGAAACCCTGGCTCAACCAAAGGGTTCACTCCCTGCTGAAGTTCTGGACGGAGGCGTTCAAGTCTGGTGACCCAGACCTATATAAGAAGACCAGGTACGACGTACGGAAAGCCATCAGGGATGCAAAAAGACAATACCGCATCAAACTAGAGTCCCAGGCCAACACCACTAACCCACGACGACTATGACAGGACCTACACAAGATCACAGGCTATAAAGCAAGGCCTGTCGGAATATCTGGGGCTGGAGCATCCCTATCCAATGAACTGAACATGTTCTATGCCTGCTTTGAGCAGTGCCACCGGCCCCAACACCCTGACACACCCATAACCACTATTACAGCCTCAGAGGTAAGAGCTGTCTTCTTGAAAGTGAATCCGTGGAAAGCGACGGGCCCCAACGGAATCCCTGGGCGAGCATTCAGAGCCTGTACTAACCAGCTGGCAAGTGTATTCGCAGATATCTTCACCACCTCACTCCTCCGCTCTGAAGTCCTACTAAAGAAGAACAAGGTAGCCTGCCTCAACGACTACTGACCGATGGCCCTGACATCTGTTATCATGAAATGCTTTGAGCGGTAGTCATGAGATGGATCAATGCCAGCCTCCCAGACGGTCTCGATCCACTGCAGTTTGTCTATTACCGCAACCGGACCACAGCAGACGTTATCTCACTGGCTCTACAATCAACACTCAAACACCTCGACAACAAGGGCACCTATGTAAGACTGCTGTTCATCGACTACAGCTCTGCCTTCAACACCATTATCCCGACAAATCTAATAACCAAACTCCACAATCTTGGACTTGACCCCTCCCTGTGCAGCTGGATCATTGACTTCCTCACCAACAGACTGCAATCTGTCAGGATAGGCTACAGCACCTCCTCCACAATAGATCACAACGCCATGGCCCCCGCAAGGATGTGTGCTCAGTTCTCTACTGTACCCCCTATACACACATGACTGTGTTGCAAGATTTAACTCCAACTCAATCTATAAGTTTGCGGATGATACAACTATGGTGGGCCGTATCTCAAACAACGACGAATCAGATTACAGGAAGGAGATAAATCACTTAGTTGCATGGTGTACCGAAAACAACCTCTCTCTAAATGTTGGAAAGACCAAGGAACAATCATTCACTTCAGGAAGGTTAGCATGACACACACTCCCATCTGCATCAATGGCTCCAAAGTGGATGTGGTCGATAGCTTTAAGTTCCTGGGGGTCACCATCACCAACAGTCTGTCCTGGTCCACTCACGCGGATGCAAAGTCAAGAAAGCCCAACAACGTCTCTACATCCTATGGAAGTTAAAGAAATTTGGCATGTCTGCATCAACTCTCACAAACCTCTACAGATTTGCGATAGAGAGCATTCTATCCAACTGCATCACAGCTTGATGTGGCAACTGCTTGGTCCAAGATCGCAAGAAACTGCAGAGTGTGATGAACTCAGCCCAACGCGTCACACAAACTTGCCACCCCCACATTGATTCTGTATACAATTCCCCCGGCCTCAGGAAGGCAGACAGCATTATCAGAAATCCCTCCCACCCAGGCATTGCCTTCTTCCAGACTCTTCCATCAGGCAGAAGGTACAGAAGTCTGAAGACCCGCACATCCAGACATAGGAACAGCTTCTTCACCAGAGCTACAAGACTCCGCAATGACTCCCCCTCGGACTGATCTGTTCCCTGTAAGGACACTATTCACGATGTCCTATGCTGCTCTTGCTCATCTATTTGCTTTGTTTGGGCCGTTGTTCCGCACTGTAACCAATCTCTTGTTTGTCGATGTACCATTTGTCAATGTTCTCTGTTGATTATTCTTTTGACTACTATGTACACACTGTGTACATTCCCTCGGCCGCAGAAAAATATTTTTAACTGTACTTCAGTACATGTGACAATAAATCAAATCAAATAAAATCAATCAAATCAAATCAATTGGAAGCTAAAGGAAGAAATAAACAATAATACTCTCAATAAAAGACATTTAACATAGTTGGATTTCTGGAAATAATCAGCTTGGTTGCAGTTTGAACACGGCCAACGGAAACCCAGGGTATTTTCTTATGTTTTAAGCCACTGTGCAGGAGTCGAATGGAGGCTCGAGCTGTAGTATTCAGAGTTGTGAGGTCAGTAAAAAAATTTAGTCAAAATCTAATGGAAGATTCCCATGAAATCTTTTAACTTGGAGAATAGCTGGAACACCAAAGAGAAACCAGAGTGAATTCCTTAGGAGTGGTGACATGCCTTTTGAGTTAGTCCCAGGAAACATTAGTAAACTTAAAAGATTTTGTAAGAGATCACTTGGGGAGAAATAGAAAGTAGAACTGAGTTTATAATACAAGTCTTAATAAACTATACTGTTAAGTTAATATTGCTCATTTTGTTTAATTTCTCTTTATGTATGTAATAAAGTTAGTTTTTGTTAAAACATGTGAAATCTTGTGACATAGTTCAGTCTGTTACTTGCTGTGTATTCTGATTTCTTCTTGAAGCATTAAAGGCTCCTTAGAGGATTGTAACACATAAATAAAGTTAGGAGAGGGTCTAATTGCTTTGAGTCATAAAAGGAAAAGAGAACACTTAAATATATTTCACAGAAAAGGTTGAATATTCAAGAAAGGTGTTCAAGAAAAATACTGAAACTAAACTATAATAAGCATATAACTGCATTTAAAAATATTGTTTTGACTTACCTGGTGAGCTATGTTGTCTGGTGGATACAGAAGGAAATGAAAAATAATTTCTTTGCTCTCCATCATCATCTGAGATAGTAGGTACCACATTCAACCCAGGGAGTAATAAAGGATTGTTAATCAATCCAGAAAGTGAAGGAAATCGTACAAAAACCATTTGTCTATGTGGGGAAAACAAAATGCAATACAGTTTAATTAATTAGTAATTAATTAATGCACGCATATAAAACAAAGCCATATAAAGATTAAAAATAAGCTACTGTATTTCAACAATTTGTTGCATTATTTTTTGGAATTAACTCAACAATCAGTGCAATCTTGAACCCACTAGATTTTGCTATAAAAGGAGGCCAGATATTTTCCCAGAAGTTCAAAGTATTTCCGGTACATAGTCTACCACCATGAAGGGACTCCAACATGATGCACCAGAGTGATAACATACAGATTGATTATCATATTTCCCATCATTGAGGTTTTTGGAGCCATTTGGAGGTTAGGCACTTCCTCAGAGGGAGGAAATCACAATGGGACTCATGCAAAGACAAGCTTTGCACATATCAATGTTCAGATTGGCATCAGCTGAGGCCTAAGAGTGCATTGTCTGTCTACTGAACTGAACTGAACTGTGTGGGGTATACAGGAAAATGATAGACAGACAGCTAGGTACAGAATTTCAAAGTTGCTCCATCCTCCTTTTTTAATAAAAATGAAGTTCACTTTTCCTTTCAAGATGTTAATGTTGAGACTGAAATGCAGAATCTCAGAACATTGTCCTTTAAAATGTTTAGGCCACGGCAGTTTCAAGAGAACTAAATAATCTCTCCTGCTGCATACTACTGAACTTTCCTCAGTTCTATTGATTATGATTGTAAAAAAGAAACAAACCAGCGAGAATATTTGAAATACAATTTTTTTATCCAGAAGCATTCAAAATTAGGGAGGGCAGAGAAAAAAGGGAAGTAAGCTTGTTATGTGAAGGATGAACATTATTAGAAAAATAATTGATTAAATTAAATAATACAGCAATATTCGAAGAGGAAATAGCTATTTATGGATAACATCTGGATGCCTGCATGCCACAAATAGAAGAACAGGAGTAGGTAATTTAGCCTTTTGAGCCTGTTTGCCATTTAATAAGATCATTGGTTGATCTGTGATCTAATGCCATAAGCTCACTCCATGTCCCTTAATACCTTTGGAGAATAATGTATGAAACAGTCGGCCCATAGCTTGACTGCAATAAAATTGCGAAAAAGACAGTTGATGAGCAGAAAGAGTGTTAGCCTCAAAATGTGTACATAGCTCCTGCATAAGAGATCTGCCAAATCCCAACTGCAGTGCTGTATGCTGTTCTAGCCATCTTATCATATGGCTAGGATTGTCCGATTTCAGTGCGTTCAGTTCCCGCTGCCAGAGAGTGCAGAGATATCGGTGCTCTGACAAATCTACATTCACTTCAGCGGGACAGGAGAATCCCGCTGGCATGAATCAACGGAGAATTCTGCCCATTAAGTTATAGTTTTGCCGTTGAGGACAAGTGTCAAAGAAAAGAACAGCTATTTAGTTTTCAAGTTATGTAGAAATGTTAACTGCAGTTGAGCTTCTCGTTACTCTTTCATACAACAGTTTGGATAGCTCAGTCAAGGAGCCCGGGTAGCTCTGTCATTAGAGCATCAGACTTTTAATCTATCGGTCCAGGGTTCAAGTCTCAGTTTGGGCCCTGCTTTAGACGTCATGGTGGTTAACACTGCTGCCTCACAGCGCCAGGGACACTGATTCAATTATGGCTTTGGGTGACTTTTTGTGTGGAGTCTGCATGTTCTCCAAGTGTCAGCATGGTTTCCTCTGGTTTCCTCCCACAGTTCAAAGATGTGCAGGTTAGGTGGATTGGCCATGCTAAATTGTCCCATAGTGTCCAAAAGGTTAGGTGGGGTTACAGGGATAGGGTAGAGGAGTGGGCCTAGGTAGAGTGCTCTTTCAGTAAGTCGGTACAGGCACGATGGGTTGAATGGCCTCCTTCTGCACCGTGGAGATTCTATGAAAAACAGCTCTGTGTGATTAATGTACCCAAAACTGTTGCTGATTGAAGTGCCAGTGATTTGAATTTAATTGGGGACTATTAGATAACTCTCTAAATCATTTCAGAAAATCAAGCCAGTTGCTACATGTACTTGTGTTAAAGTTCATATTGCATTGTTATCAAACGACAAATATCTGCCCATGGGCTTGCAAACATATTCCTATTTGTTTTGACTGTTCCCGACTTCAACCAATTTGGTCCTTTTCTTATCTATTCACCACCTATTCAATTTCTCATTTAAAAAAGGAATGTTTCAACTCTGGAAGAATGTTACATAAAAGCCGTCAAAGCTAATAAAGCTTTGCCTACTAACTTTGGGTCTTCAATGATTGTGAACATGGTTATACAGCTTCTCAGAATCTTCAATTTGGCTAGGTCACTGGGAGCAGCATCGAATGGAGTTGTAAAAACTTAAAATGCCCTGTTTGTGTTGTTAGCTGCTCACAAACAGTAAATATGTTTCATTAACCCACATTGCTGGGCTCAGTGGAGGAAAATCGTTTCTACTTGCTTTGCATTCCAGTGTGCATTAATTTAGCACATGTTGCCAATGAGACTGTGGTTAGTGGACTATCAGGTGTTGTTTATGGTAGCTACCTTGCATCGGATTCCAGCGCCACAATATTTCAGATGGCAAAGTTTGTTTCCCTTCCCGTCATCCAACGTGTCAGTGGCAAACACATTGCCATCCATAATGGTTGCCCTGCAACCATTTTACGCTCCAACGTGAATTAATTGGCTGGAAGCGGGACTTGCATCCCTCAGTCGCGCGGGGGGGGGGGGGGGGGGGGGGGGGGGGAGTACCACCTCAGAGTGTTGCTGGACAATCTGATTGGTTGACAGCTCTCTAGTCCCTGCAACTCCAGAAGCTGCGGTGGAGAGAAATGGGAGTGCAATCAACCCCCAGAGTCAAAGTCCTGGAAGTCCAGGTCAGGCTATGGTATGGGGTTTAATTCCCGGCCTTGGGTGACTGTCTTGTGGACTTTCTCCCTGTGTCTGCGTGGGTTTCCATCGGGTGCTCCTGTTTCCTCCCACAGTCCAAAGATGTGCAGGTTTGGTGGTTTGGCCATGCTAATTGCCCCTTAGTATCCAAAGATGTTCAGGTCAGGTGGGGTTACTGGAGCAGAGGCCTAGGTAGGGTGCTCTTTCAGAGGGTCGCCGCAGACTCTTCTGGACTGTAGGGATTCTATGAATAGGATAATTAATTTCAAAGGGGCAAGCAAATTATGTTCTTTTGATCGAATGGATCTAAATAATAATGTTTGAAAAAGTTACCAAGGTTGCTCCATGAACTCATTTACTGTTAGGAAAAATCCATGTTGATCCCTATAGGGCAGCACGGTAGCATTGTGGATAGCACAATCGCTTCACAGCTCCAGGGTCCCAGGTTCGGTTCCGGCTTGGGTCACTGTCTGTGCGGAGTCTGCACATCCTCCCCGTGTGTGCGTGGGTTTCCTCCGGGTGCTCCGGTTTCCTCCCACAGTCCAAAAAAGAAATTTAAAAATGTGCATCTTAGGTGGATTGGCCATGATAAATTGCCCTTAGAGTCCAAAATTGCCCTTAGTGTTGGGTGGGGTTATGGGGATAGGGTGGAGTTGTTGACCATGGGTAGGGTGCTCTTTCCAAGAGTCGGTGCAGACTCGATGGGCTGAATGGCCTCCTTCTGCACTGTAAATTCTATGATGATGATTGAACTAGGTTGCGAATTATTCTGCCTCAATGTTCATGACCAACTATTCCAACACAAAGACGTAGGGTGTGATTTACCGGCCTCGTCCCGTCCGACTTGGTTCACACGATGAGGCTGTTGAATCTTGTGAGAGGCCTCTTGTGAGTTTCATAACGCCTCATGACTTTCAACCGAACCTCGTGAGACGTTACAAGATACGCATATTCAAATGAGCCAATAGGACATTTAAATCAGCCTGTGCCGGGTTCATTGAAATTGAAAATGTGAGGATTCTATAAGCAACTATACAGGAAAGTGTAGGACCATGTGGTGCACTAAGACTAAAACGCATGGTCTTGAGCAGATCACAACTACCACCCATTGTAATTAAAATTGTTGTAAGTGTGAGGTTTTATGAGAGTTATTTTTTTACAGTATTTTTTAATTCAAGCTAAAATGGAGTAGGTCTCTTTCACGCGATGAGGGTATCATTAGCTAGGCCAGAAAATCCAGCCCCATATGCCACAAGTTGTAAAGCTGTACTCATTAAAACTGATAATTTGTGGGCCAACACAAGGACAAATTACTGTGAAAACTGCTAGATTATCCCAACTAGGTTATCTGATGTAATAAAATCCACTACCCTGACTGCTCTAAATGCAAATCTGGGATGAAATTCTCCACCTTGCGCCACCAATAGTGAAGTTCCTGGTGTGGTGGAGAATCCCATGTTAGTGAAGAAAACCAGATCATCAGCCGCCCTGGCCCCCCCACTGATGTCGTTATCGAGGTTCTCATCCTGTGTGATCAAGAGGATACAAATGGATTATTAAGACCCATTAGCATCCACTTAGCTGGCCGGGCACCATATTCTCTGGACCCATGTGATTCTCCAGTCCTCTGGGCTGGGAATCACTTGGGCAAGAGTTACTACTGCTATTGACCAGCATGGCACTCAAGTGGCTTTTATTGACAGAATTAAGTGCTTTCCAATCACTTCTCTTCATGCTTGAGTGATTTTGAAGTGGTCAGCTGGAAACTGATAGCACTCAACATTGTTTGAAGTCATCCAGGACCTATCAATCAAAGTTTGGTGTTCATAAACATTGCAGTTAGAGCACTTTAGAGTTACTCAAACGTGAAGGAAGATGAAAGGAACAATGCTGACAGCTGTGTGTGTGTAAGCTGTCAATCAAAGCCCAGGAAAATCAATATCAAAGAGAAATGAATGGCTTGCAACTCAAAGATCTGAGGGTGTTTAAACACAGCTGACTGGTTTTCTCTTTCCAGGAATTGACTCATGTGTGCCCTCTGTCTGAGCTAGGTGTATTGCCCAGCTGAGTTAAAGCAGTAATTTTTTTCACTGCTTCTGTCTGGACTGTTCTCTAGCTTCCAGGCAGAGGTCTTACTTCTGGGGGACTTCCTGACAGGAGTCTCCTTTCTGGGGGCTTCCTGATAGAAATTACCTTCTGGAGGGGTCTGTGGGGGGGGGGGGGGGGTGTCCCTATTAGGGGTCTCTGTGGGAGGGTCCTTCATTAAGGGGGTCTATGTGGGGGAGTCCCTTTATTTAAGAGGTCTCTGCAGGGGGGTCCCTTTATTTCAGAGTTCTCTGAGGGGGGGGTTCGCTTTATTTAGGGGTCTCTGGGCAGGGACTGCATTGTGCGGCGGGGGAGGAGGTTGAATTGCAATGCGGGGGGGTGGGGATGGCCAGCCGCAAAACCTCGCTATTGGGCCGTCTGCTCTAAACGGCAGCCCAATCGCTGGATACCCTTGGGAATTCCTCAAAATCCTTGCCATGCATAAATTTGTATGATGAAGGATTGGGAATCGCTCCTAAATCAAGTGCAAGTCAGCTCCAGTGTGCGAACGTAGTCTCCCAAACAGAAAATGTTGCCCCGGCCTCCAATACATGGCTAATATTCATGTGCTGTGAAGCAGCCCAGCAAACCACAAATTTTACAAATAGCTACTCAAGAATGTGGTCGATCTGTATCTTCTGAGGCAGCCAGGGGTGAATAATAAATATGGTTATTATTACCTAAAAGCCTGGAAAAATATAAAAAAGGAAAATTACTTCAGAGAATACCTAGTTTATAGATGTGCTCTGAAACACAACAGTGATACATTTCCACTAATGAGGAGGTAGGAAATAAGGAATGAGATGACAGAGCAAAATATATTGAAACAAAATCAGCAAAGGGTAGAGGAAATTGAGCTGCTGTGATTGATGGATCAGTTATGAACTCCCTGCTCCAATGGTGACATCATACTGTCCACATACTGATAATCAGTAAACATGCTACATTTAATAACCTAAAGGTGTATGAGCCATATTTTCTCCTTTATATTAGTCAGGTTGGTCAGAGGCTTTACGTCAATCAACAGGTGGAGACCTATGGACCAAGACCTCCAATTGTTTTGGTGAAACAGTAACAGATGCTGAAGGGTTGCCTGAAGGGGGCTTATGATTTTCCCTCTTCTCCTCTACTCAAAAAATACACCTTCACTGAGAATTATATCTAATGATCGAGCCAAGATTGATAGGTTACCATCCGAGAGGAGACTTGTCACAAAGATCAGCCATGGATGATATTTTAGCTCATGGATACTTTATGCAATTCAACACAATTACTCGTCATGACCTATCGAGTCCTAATAGTTAAGACTTTAAAGGCAATAGCATGTATGGCAATAGCTTGTTGAAATTATTTTTTAATAAGCAAGGTGTCTTCTGCTGAATATACAATTCAGTGAAATCAGCTTGTTTTATTGCACGTTTTAATGCGATTTCAGCATCTAATTTTTCATGAAAATATGAAGTTCAGTTGTACCAACCAGATCAGTCATAAAAAACTAATTTACACTTTTCAATGTTGGAATTGAGCAGCTAAATAAACCATTTTTCAAAGTTCCTCAGTAAGCAACAAAGAAAAGTTTTGATTTCATGTTCTGCTTGGGCATTCTTGATTTTCCCCCAAAATATATTCTATTACTTTCCCCAAAGATAGAGGAGTCGAGAACTAGAGGGCATAGGTTTAAGGTGAGAGGGGAAAGATACAAAAGAGACCATAGAGGAAATTTCTTCACACAGAGGGTGGAGAGTATCTGGAACGGGCTGCCAGACACAGTGGTAGAGGCGTGTACGATTTTGTCTTTTAAAAAGCAGTGGATGGGCAGGGTGGGTATAGAGGGTTATAGGCCAAAGGCGGGCAAGTGGGATTAGTTTAGTGATAGAAACTGGGCGACATGGACAAGCTGGGCCGAAGGCCTGTTTCCATGCTGTAAACATCTATGACTCCATTACCATTATGTTGAGACAGCTCTCAACGCTTTGTTAATTATGCAGAACAGGATTCCACATCCAAAAATGCAAATACATCATAACAAACAGCTGGGACAATTGCTTTTCAGCCTGTGATTCAAATAGGGCGCGATTCTCCGCCCCCCACGATGGGTCGGAGAATAGGGGGAGGGCCTTCCCGACATTTTTCCCGACCTCCCGCTATTCTCCCCCTCCCCCCCCACGGCCGCCCCACGACACGAATCGCTGCTCGCCGTTTTTTTCTCCCCTAGCCGATGGGCCGATTTCCCAGGCCTTTACGGCCGTTTTCACGAACTCCAACACACCTGCTCTCACCGTTCGTGAAAGTGGCCGCAAAGTGCCGTTCTGGAGAACCATGCCACCGATTGTCACGGCCGCACCACAGCCGTGCCAAGGGTGGCATGGGCCCGCGATCGGTAGGCACCGATCACGGGCAGCGGGTCCGAACCCCGCGCACTCTTTGTTCCTCCGCCGCCCCGCTGGATCAGTCCGCAGGGCGGATGAGGGGCATAACGGCCCGCGCATGCGTGGGTTTCACACATATGTGTGATGACGTCATCCGCGCATGCGCGGATTGGAGCCATCCAATCTGCGCATGCGCGGCTGACGTCATCGTTTATGTCAGCCGCCGTTACCCTTGGCGCGCGGGCTTAGCAAAGTTTGCTAAGCCTGCGATGCCGAGGTTCACGGGGCCCCGCTGCTAGCCCCGACCAGGGAGCAGAATCGGGTCCCGGGAGGGGGCGCGGAGGCTGCCGTGAAACACGGCCAGTTTCACGGCAGCCTTCACGACTCTCCACATTTGCGGAGAATCGTGCCCATAGTACCTTTTGGTCAAACACCTAATTTTCTATTGATAAAGTTCCCAGAAATATTTTGATGAAATTTAATTTTGAGACCATTAATAGGTCATGTGGGTGCCCTCAACTTTTAAAAGATTTTCAATCGCTGAAAATGGAGGGCAACGTTTCGAGGGCAAAATACTGTAACTCACCATTGCTGGCCAATTATAACATGAAGTGTTAGCTTACTGCTGTTAGTGCATCTGCTTTTATTTAAAAAAAGAAAACAACTTATCCTATATAAAAATAATCGTAGGCTGTACTACAAAGCTACCATTTTGCACTGTTGCCTCTGACCTCACTAGCTGAGTTGCCTCAAGTGTCACTGGATCCACAGACCTAAAGGAAAATGTTGAAACTGAGATCAAGCTGACAATCCAAAATAAAGGTCATATAGTAAATTACAACTGAGGAAAATGTCAAGACCCTCACTGGATGTTTGACGTTAAAGTTTGTTGTCCTCAATTAAAATATATTGAACTATGTGTACCATCATAAATAGCACTTATGCAAAGCAAATGTGCTCAGATATCGTGAATCTAGTAGCAATGATAAACTGTACTAATACTAGAAATTTGGCAATTGATCAAAACCCTTACAGAATGACTTATTAGTAAAAGCCTCAAGGGGCTTCCCAAGAGTGAATACACTCTATTTATCAATAAAAGAGAAGGCACTGAAATATGAAATGTATTATAGATATTTCACTCACTGTAAGACATTGACAGGCAAGAAAGGATTAAAATTTTCTAGTCCGTTAGCAGACACTAAAGAACCCAAATTAGTAGTTGAAGAGGAGTTTGAAGCTGGCACTGAGAAGGGTACGCCCACACTTTCCTCAGAGGAGTTACTATAGAGAGAAACTGTACTAGATGAAGTTGATGCTGCTTGAGAGTGAAGTCTTGCATTTTCTGGTAATGAAGAATCTAAAATTAGGATTTGAAAAAACAAACATTTGAGTTAATATTTCTTCTAAACGAATGGTGCGTGAAGTTCTTCATATTCAATTGAAGAAAACCATCAATTAAGTTGAAGTTTGATAGTCACAGACATAAATAAAGCTTGTGATTAATCTGCTGCTCCCAGCCTTTGTGATAAATTCCGGCATAGCATCAATAATCATTAACCCGATTCAATAATCTTAATGGCACCAATTGACAATGTGCTGCCTAGACAATATTGATTCACTGAATGGATCCAGGTCCTGTAAAATTCTAAAATATTGTGGGCGGGATTGACCGGCTGTTCGTGGTGACGGGAAATTCCAATTCCTCGCTTGCGCACATGTTTCCCGACGACGAGGGGTGCTGTAAACGGGAAATCTCATTGACAATGGCAGGACTATAGATCCCACTGGCGGGCCACCTCCCCTGCCAAAAAACACACAGCAGGCTGGTGGGAAAATCCCACCCTGTATCTTTCAGTCAAGGTGCTCAAATGTATCAAAGTGGAAAGAGAAAAATTCTCCACTTATTTTTCTTTAGCTTAAGCATATTTGTTTGCAGCTTTCCCATTTTGTTTCCAATTTTAATAACATAATATTCCAATTTACATTACATCTGACAGTTAGAATCTTTCTCCCCTGTATTAATTTATGTCATTGAGGTTTGTCTATTGTAAACCACTTGCTCCCTTCTCACCTTTACCTCCAACAACAATATTTTATTTTTCACCAATACATCTCTTTGTATTACTTTCAATCACACCATTTATTTTGATTCTCATTGAATTGCTTAAAATTTGTTAGTTCTTTAATTTTCCCAAGTCCTGGCAAAAGATCATTGTCCTGATATGCGAAAAACTTTGCTCTCCAAACATGTTGCCTGACCTGAGTATTTCTAGCTTTTTTGTTTTTTATTGAGATCTCCGGCATTTGGAGTATTCTACTTTTTAATAACACATCTTCTGTTGGGAGGGTGTCATACTAAATACAAGAAATAATATAGAAGTCTCTCCTTTAAATTGTTGTTTTTCAAGACAGTCTACTTTTTAAAAATACAGTTTTCTTCCTCATTGCACTCTAGCTAGATTCAACTTCTCCAATACTACTTTTTCTTCTATTTACTGTGCCGGTATAACACATTCTCTGATTCTATACTCGTTGTAGAAACTAATGGTAGATAGTTCATACAAACCAAGACTTTTAAACTCAATTTTTTTTGTTACGACCTAATATTTGTATCTGATCTATTGGACCAAGGGAATTATTGTCCCCTGTTTTGTTTATGGCGAATGCACCAGGTAATTATTGTCCCCTGTTTTTGTTTAATCTAAAAAAGGTACAATGTCTTGTCTCTTTTGCCTTCAGAGGGCACATCACTGCATCTGATTACATGAAATTTCTAGCAGGTGTACCTGAGGCACATTGCAAACCCAATTGGTAGTGGTAAATTGGTTGTTAGTGTAACTCTTAGAACACTCAGGATTGTTCAGCAAGTGCTGTTCAGTTGTGGAATCACATTTAACTTTAGACAGTTTTACTGAGTCTTGCAAGCATGGGCTGATTGAATATGGTTAATACTCTGCTTATTTTGAACAGCCAAAGGGTCATGCTTTTTGATACAATTCGCAAGTAATTGGGAATTACGGCCTATATATCTAGTATCATACTGGCATTTTTCAAAGCAACAATTTGACCAACATCAATTTGTTAACGTCATTCATGCAATATAAATTGCTGCTTCCTCTGAAATTGGCATTCTTGTCCCTGTCAAGTGCAAAACAAAAAGATTTGACAGCATGACTCTTTCTTTCAGCAATAGTCACGTTATGTACTACCAAGCGAATATTATTAATGTTCAAAATATATAGTGAAGCAGAAATAGAAAGACTTATATTTACATAGTCTTTTGTACTATTTACCGCCAAATAAGTACTTTTGAAGTGCACTTGCTTAAATCCCAAATCAAGTTACTGCAGCAGTTATTCATCGCACTATTAATGCAGTTACAAAAGTTTTATGTGGTTATTCTATTTTAGAGCAATATGCCTTAATCATATAGCTTATTTAAAAAAGCTTTAATCTCAAGTGCTATAATCAGTACACCAGCTCTGAAATGATTTTATTTTCACTTAGCAAAAGAAAACATAGCATACGAAACAGATTACATCCATCAATTCCCAACACCATTGTCCAACATAATTTCCCACACAAGAGGCGAGACTCTGACAAATGCAACCTCACTTTATTACTGGATATATTTTTAATGGTCGAGATGGAGTTGGGACCAAACTACTTGGCTGTCTTAAATATCAAAAAATCAAAAATAAAAGTATATTTATTATTTATTAAATAAAATTATGCCTTTAATGAAGCAATAAGAATTTTTTTTTAAGGGGCTGTATACCAGTACTATTACACTACAATAATGAGGATAGGTAATTCTAACTGAATGTTCCTTACCTTTATTTTCCTTGGTTCCACAATCTCCCACCAGGGAATCCAATGCACCCTTGAAGATCATGACATGTGCACGTTCTAGATCAGCTAGCGAAATTACTCGTTTAATTGGGCACGGTCGCACTGCCCATTTTACCATGCACCTCATTAAGTAATGAAGGACCACTCTAAGTTCAGCATTCTCCAGGGAGCTGGAGGAAGATTTGGTACAGTCTGAACTACTAGGACTGTGGGCAGTTATATATGGAACAAGGAGTAAGTCTGCATATTTGCCATAACTCAGTATGACACTAAGGGTTTTCATAGCCCCAACGGAGAGATATGAAAGTTGCACAGCACGTAATTCAGCTACGAATAATTCATGGCTTTGTACATTCTTCTCAGGTGAGTTCTGACAGTTTTCAATTAAGTCAGCATCCATTTTCGAAGGACATCCCTTTTGAGCCTCATTTTCTTCATCATGAACCAGTAAGTTTTTTGTGAGTACAGTTGATGATTCCCGGTTTTGCAAGTTGACGGGGTCTTTGTGGTCATCATCTGCCATAAATTTTGCAATGTCATCATCCAGCTTTTTTTCCAGTTCAGTCTTGACAACTTTCTCAGGGGAGTCTTTATTTTGGGTCACCTTGCTGCTTATTTCAGGTTCTTCATGGACTCCTGTCAGGTAGGTCAGGTCCAGTAACATGGAAGGTTTAAGACCATGAAGTCTTGTGATGTCAAAGTGATAAGGCTTGCATGGATCCAGCGTAGAGAGTGGAGTATCACTGGGAGACCAAGAATTCAGGAAGCTTTATTAGCGGATGTTATAACACAATGATGAAGGGAGAATGTAAGCCAGAAAGAAAAAAAATAATAAAAGATGTGTAAAAAGAGAAAGTAAAACAGATATACAAAAGAAAACGGACAAAAAGAAAAATATACAGAAATAAAATAGATACAAATTGGACAGAAGTAAAAATAAGAATCAAAATGCAATAGAAGCAGTGTTGTAATTAATTATTTGTTATTCACATTCAAAAAACACTGCTAGATTTACACTAATAAATATTCACAATTTTTTTTCAATCCCTAGTCTGTTAATATAATAGACAAAATCTTCCTAGAATTTGGCAAAGTGTCAGACTCAGAGTGAAAACCGGCCTGTATGGGTTGTTCATCAGAGGTCCTGGAGCTCACACCAGCACTGCTTTGTCCCGCTGTGGATTCTCCTGTGCCACTCTCTCCAGCAGGTTTAGTTGAGAGATCCTGGCCTGTTTGCGCCTCTAGCCCTCTCTTCCTTATTATAAAATGATCCATTTTAAATTTTACTTGTTGCTTGTTTGCTGCTGAAAAAATAGAGCAATTGCAATCGCGCCCAGAGCACGTGTTCGGAGCGTGTGACTTGCTCTCTGCCGTCACTTCAGGCAGGAAGACTGCATTGAATTTTAAAAAAAATCTTCTCCTGGGTCAGCGCGTTGACATCAGGAGGAGGCAGTGTTTCATACTGAGCTCCGGGCATGTGCACTGATTAGGGGCATGTACGCGCAGCATGCCCACATTCTGAAAGCCGTCGTTTTTAAAGCCGGTCGAGCTGGCATTTTAAAAAACCGGTTGTTAGGTCCGTTGCGCATTAATTCCCGCAATCGAAAAGGCTGTGATGGATGGCGCCTCCTGACCCGCCCACTACCCACTTTGAAAATGACTGCGATAGTGTATCGAAACAACCAGCAGGAATTCAGCTTCAAGACGTATGGGTGAACAAGGAAATAGGAGACAATGCTTGAGTGAGATGGAGACTGAATCAGAGTAATAAATTAGGTTCATGTGGTAAATTCTGGCAAGTCTTTTTGGGTACATATAGATTAAAAGTCAAGCTCTGATATAGAACTAATGACCTTCAAGTAAGTTTGACTATCTTGTTGATCAGGAAGCTGCCTGGTGGTGCCAGGTATCTGTCAATTAGCTGAAAGTAGTTGGTTCAATTGGTGTTAATTACTGGAGCAGGAATTTAAACTAGCGAGTGACACATCAGAGGGTCTATATAATAAGTAAACCTTTCAAACTGTATAATAGTAAGGGGTACACAAGGAAACAATGCCTAAGTGAGAAGTGAATTAAGCTCATGTGGTTAAGTTCTGGTAAATATTTTTCAGGTTTATTTATAGATTAAGAGATAAGCTCTGACATAGAACTATAACCTTCAAGTAAGTGAGATGGAGACCACACAAGTGTTTCTGTGGCCATAGATGTGACAATAAGATTATACATTGCCTCCTTGGTGCCAGGGTCCTGGATGTCAGAGTTGCCGCAGGCATTCTTCTGGAGAGTATGAACAGCAGTCAAGGTCCACCATCAGTACCAATGATTTGAGTAGGAAGGGAGAATGAGGTCCTGAAAGCAAAAAGCAAAGACAAGTGCTGTACTTGTCTTCCAGTCTCATGTTCTAGCGAGCATAGAATAGGAGAATTGAGCGATTGAACATGGAACTGGTGTAGGAAGGGGGGCATCATATTTCTGAGGCACTGGGACTGGTTCTGTGGCAGATGGGACCTAAAGACTGCATCTTAGCAAGACCGGGACTAACATCCTCCCAGGGAGGTTTGCTAGTGCTGTTGAGGAAGGTTTAACTAGTTTTGTAGAGGGTGGGAACCTTCGGGAACTCCAATCTGAAGGAAGAAAAACTGGTAAAAGGAAGCAGAAAAGTAGTATAAAGCAAAAATAGAAAAAGCTGAAGCATACGAAGTATCAAATAGGATCAGAATAGCAAATAATTGCATGCAATTCTGGTCACCACATTATCAGAAGGGCATGCAAGCTTTGGAGAGAGTGCAAAGAAGGTTCACCAGGATGTTGCCTGGTCTCGAAGGTGTTGGCTATGAGGAGAGGTTGAATAAACTACAATTGTTTTCACTGGAAAGACGGAGGCTGAGGAGAGACCTGATAGAGGTCTACAAAATTATGAGAGGCAAAGGCAGGATGGATAGTCAGAGGCTTTTTTCCCCCTAGGGTGGAAGTGTCAATTACAAGGAGGCACAGGTTCAAGGTAAGAGAGAGGGAAGTTTAAGAGATGTGCAGGGTACCTTTTTCACACTGGGTGCCTGGAACGTGCTGCCACAGAATGTGGTGGAAGCAAGCACATTAGCAACATTTAAGAGGCATCTGGATGGGTACATGAATAGGGAGGAAATAGAGGGATACAGATTGAGTAAGGGCAGAAGGTTATGTTTTTATTTAGGGCATGATTGGCACAGGCTCGGAGGGCCGAAGGGCCTGTTCCTGTGCTGTACTTGTCTTTGTTCTTTCTTCTAAAGTTTAAAAAAGCAGACTTAAAGGCACACTATCCGAATGCACGTAGCAAAAGGGCATGATTTCATTGCCATTACGAAGATATGGCTACAGGGTGACCAAGATTGGAAACTGAATGTCCAAGGATATTCGGTAGTTAGGAGGGACAGGTGAAAAGAAAAGGAGGTGGGGTAAGTTATCAGATCAGTGCATTGATAAGAGAGTATATTGGATCGAAGGATCAATTTGCATAACCAGTTTGGATGGAGCTAAAAAATAGCAAGCATTGATGAGAGTGGTTTATAGGCCACAAAACTATAGTGACATGTTGGATAGATATAAATCATTAAATTAGAAATGTGTACAATAATACTTCAATTTACACATAGACTGAGTTACCCATATCAGTACTAATGCTTTGGAGGAAAAATCCTGGAGTGTAACGAGATCAGTGTCTGGAGCAGTATGTTGAGAAGCCAAGAAGGGATTGGGCAATTCTGGATTTAATATTGTGTAATGAGAAAGGGCTACTCAACCTTGTGAAAGAGATTTTCAGAAATAGTGATCATAATATGAAAGAATTTGGCATTAAGACTGAATACAATGTAATTAAGTCTGCAATTTGGGTCTTAAAGATCTGAGGAGCAAGTTGATGATGGTAGATTGGAAAAATACACAAATTTGACATTAGACAGGCAATGGCTAGTATTTAAAGACATTAGTATAAAGTCTACAACAGAAATACATTCCTCTATGGCACAAACACAAAGGAAAATCAACCGTGGTTAATGAAAGAAGTTAAAGATTGCAATACCTTAATGGCTTGTAGGGATGCTAGAAAAGGTGGCAAACCTAAGGATTTGCAGCAAATTAGAACCCAGGAAAGGAAGACCAATAATCTGATTAAGAAAGGGAAATTGGAAAAGAAATGCAAACTTGTAGCAATATATAGACTATAAAAGCTTCCTTAGGTCCATAAAATGGAAAAGATTAGCTGTGACAAATGTGGGCCCATTATAGGTCAGCACAGGAGAATTTATGTTGGAAAATCTAAAGTTACTTTGTGTCTGTCTTCACAGAGAATGATACAGAAATATGCTGGGCAACCAAGAGACTTGAGAAACTAAGGAACCAAAAAAAATTGGTATTAGTAAATAAGTAATACTTAAAGTTCAGGTTGATAAATCCCCTGGACCAGATGAGCTTCATCCCAGAGTGTTGAACGTGGTGACCAGAGAGATGGTGGATGCATTGGTGACTACCTTCAAAATTCTTTAGATACTGGAAAAGTTAATGCGGACAGGGAAGTAGCTAATGTAGCAAATGTAAGCCCAATATTTAAAGATGGAGGTGGACACGTTACAGACCTGTTTGTTAGTTTAGCATCTGTAGTGGGGAAAATGTTAGAATCTATTATTATTAATTAAAAATGAATGGTAAAATTGGGCAGAGTCAACACTGATTTATCATGATGACAAACTTGTTGGAAGTTTTAAGGATGTTACTTGTTACATAGATAAAGGAGAACCAATGGATTTGATGTATTTGGATTTTCAGCAGGATTTTGTTAAAGTCTGACACAGGAGGTTAGTAAATAAAATTAGAGTGCATGGGATTGGAGAAAATATATTAGTATGAATATAGAATTGGTTATTGTACAGAAGGCACAGTGTAGAAATAAACAGATCATTCTCCAGATTGCAGGCTATTACCAAAGGGGTACCACAAGGATCAGTGCCAGGTCTATAGTTATTCACAAACTATATGAATTATTTGGATATGGAGATCAATTGTAACATTTCCAAATTTGCTGATGACACCAAACAGGGTGGGATTGTAAGTAGAGAGGATGCAAGGAGACTTCAGACTTGGACAGGCCAAGTGAATGTTCTAGAACATGGCAGATGGAATATAATATGAATTTGTGTGAAATTATTCACTTTGGTAGAAAAAACACAAGATAAAACATTTCTTAAATGGAGAGGTTGGTAATTGTGGGTGTGTAAAGAGAACTGGGTGTCAAGGTCACAAAAAGCTAATATGTAGGTGGAGCAAGCAATTAGGAAGGCAAATGGTATATATAATAATACACTTTACAGTCACAAGTAGGCTTACGTTGCATGAAGTTACTGTGAAAAGCCCCTAGTTGCCACATTCTGGCACCTGTTCGGGTACACAGAGGGAGAATTCAGAATGTCCAAATTACTGTTTTCCTCCCACGCAGAAACGGGCAGACTTCGGACTGACAGTGACCCAGCCGGGAATCGAACCTGGGACCCTGGCGCTGTGAAGCCACAGTGCTAACCACTGATGTTGGTCTTCATCACATGGAGAATTGAGTATAGGAGTAAAGATGTCTTGCTGTAGTTAGAGATCTCACCTGGGGTATTGTGCATAGTTTTGGTTGCCTTATTTAAGGAAGGACGTACTTACACTCCTCCTGTGGCGATGGGAGTTGAGGAAACTGGGCCTGTATTGTCAAGAGTTTCAATGAATGAAGGATTACCTTGTTGAAATGTACAAAGTCCTTACAGGGCATGACAGAATAGATATAGATAAGGTGTTTCCGCTGACTGGTGAGTCGAAAACCAGAGGATATTATCTCAGAATATCAGCTGGCCATTTAAGACTAAAATGAGGAGGAATTTCGTCACTCAGAGGATGAATCTTTGGCATTCTCTACCCTAGAGGGCAGTAGAAGCTCAATCATTGAGCATGTTCAAGACAGAAATTGATATATTTTTAGAACCACAGATGTAGATATTTTGCTGGAGACCAATGACATTAAGGGATATGTGCCCATAGTGCAAGGATAGGGCAGGGCATTGTCAGCCATGATCTAAATCAGTCATTTTCAAACGCAGGGTCACGACCTGCGGATGGATTGCAGGGCCATTGGTCGCGACGTTTCCAATCATGCAAAGTGCCCAACGGCCACTACCAGCTTTTAAAAATGTCGACCATGACCCGATTTCAGAGTGCCAGCCGTCCCGCGCATGCATGCCCCCTCAGCAGTGCGCAGGCAGGAACCCAGCAAGGCAGACCGCCTCTTCCTGATGTCAGCGCGATGGAGTCTCCTCTCTCGAAGCAGTAGCAGGGAGCAGGCCATGTGCTCTGCACGCGAGAGAGAGATTCCTCCAATTTGCAGATGCCAGAAGTGCTGGTGTGAACTCCAGGGCCTCTGGTGAACAACTCATTAAGAAGCTAAAATCAGGAACAAAGCAGTATAAAGCTATTTTCTTGAGGTTTATTAATTGTGCCAATACAATCAGGATGCAAAGCCCATGTGTGTTCGATGCAGGGAAGTACTGGCAAATGAAAGATTACAACCCTGAAAACTTCAAAGACATTTGAAGACTAAGCATGGCAATTTTGAGGACAAACCTCAAAATTGTTTTTCAACAGATGCAGTAAGAACTTACATAATCAGATAAAGTCCTCAGCAGAAATGTAACATTGAATGACAAAGCAAGTGTGATTGTGAGGACCAAGCAGGCTCACCTGTCACATTAAAGCAAAAATGGTGAGTCATGAAGATCGACCAGCGTGGGTAGTGAAGGTTGGCCGGCGTTGGTTTTGAAGGACAGCCATTTGATAAAAATTGGTCCCGGGCAAAAAAGTTTGAAAAGCACAGATCTAAATGAATGGTGGAGCTGGTTCATTGCGCCAAATAGCCTAATCCTGTTCCTCTGATACAGTTGCCAAAAGCAAAGTTTTGGGTACAGCGCAGTTAAGGGCAGTTCACTTGACCTAGGTGGTTACACATAGGTCTGGATCTTCGGCGTGCTTGTAATCACTGGATTGCAACTTCACTCAAATCTTTCTACACCTAGACACTGCTCCACGTTACTTGTCAGGTTTTTCAAGCCAAGCTTCCTAAAAAAATGAGGAGTGCAGTGTCCCTTGGAGAGCTCCCCGCAGGGTTGTTGCAATGGGAGAGGACAAGACGTACTTTTTTTTCTATGGCACAAGATGCCATATAGTAAGTTTAATGTGAATGTTGGTGAATGGGTAGGTGTGGGAAGTAGGTGGGCGAGGAGGGGCTAGTCAGATTTGGGGCTAGTTAGGTGCGCTCAAAGCGAGGTACTTGGGTGGTGGAAGTTAGTCAGGTGAGTGATTGGAGGTCAGTTCTGTGGTTACCAAGGAGTTAAACTACGAATGTTCTGTCCAATATTTGAATTTGTTCACTTTGGCAGGAAAATCCAAAACCAGCATCATATTTAAATTGAAAGAGATTGTTAAACTGAGGTACAGAGGAATCTAGGTGTCCTGGTTCATGAATCACAAACTTAGTCTGCAGGTACAACAGGTGATTGGAAAGGCAAATGTAAATGCTGTTGCTCATTGCAAGGAGAATAGAATATAAAAGTAGGGATGTTTTGCTAGTTATACGGGATATTAGTGACCCTACACCGAGAGTACAGTGTATAATCTGGTCCCCACATCTGGAGTACAATGTACAGTTCTGGTCTCCTTATTTCATAAAGAATATCAATGTGTTAAAAGCAGTACAGAAAAGGTTCACTTTATTCATACCTGGGATGGGGAAAGGTTGGACAGGCTGGGTCTGTATCCATTGGTGTTTTAAAAAAAGAGGATCTTATTGAAATAAAAATCCTGAGGGGGCTTGATTGGGATTCATGTAGAGTCTCGTGGAACAAATGAATTGCCTATTGGAAGCTCAAACATCCTATGTAATTCCCACAGTGGTCTGCAAATCAGGACTTCCATAGGGTCCTGAGGATCCAGAGACTGAAAGATCTGGGCATTATATTTTCATGTACATGTTTTTAATGATTATGTTCCTTATTGAGATGAAGGGAATTCCTATCTGTACATGATGTGAGATGTGGAACAGCATCCATCTTTCATGGGGAGGCAGGGGCGTAGTGGTACTGTCATTGGACTAGTAATCCAGAGCCACAGGGTCTGGGGACTCAGGTTCAAATTCCACCAGGGCAGATGGTGGTATTTGATTTCAGTTTTTAAAAAAAATCAGGAATCAAAAGTCTAATGATGACCATGAAACCATCGCAGATTGTCATAAAAACCCATGTGGTTCATTAATGTCCATTGGGGAAGGAAATTTGTCATCCTTACCTGGCCTACATGTGACTGCAGCAATGTAGTCAGTTCTTAAATTCCATCAGGGGTGGGCATAAATGCTGGCTCAGCCAGCAACGCCCACATCCCATGGACGAATAAATTAAAAAATATTTCCCCCTGTGGGAGACCCGAACTAGGAGACACTGTTTAAAAATGGGTCTCTCATTTAATATGGAAAGTAGAGAACTGTTTTTCCACTCAGGATTGAGGGTCTTTGGAACTTTCTGACCCAGAGAGGGTCATTGGGAGGCAGGGACATTGGGCTAGATTTTCCAACATCCTGGTGGCATTTTCTAACAGCAGAGGCAGCTTGTGATTGGCTGATGGTGGGATCTTCAGGTCCTACCACTGGGGAACCCACAACAGTGGATCGCCTTTGACGGACTGAAAGATCTTGCCAGAGAGAACGGCCAGAAAATATCACCCAGAAATTCTTGGGTGTTGGGTGAATATGGAGTTGGGTGGGGCGGCAAGGTGGCACAGTAGTTAGCACTGCTACCTCACAGCTCCAGGGTTCTGGTTCAATTCCAACATTGGATGACTGTGTGGAGTTTGCACTTTCTCCCCGTGTCTGCATGGGTTTCCTCTGGGTGTTCCGGTTTACTCCCACAGTCCAAAGATGTGCAGGTTAGGTGGAATGGCCATGCTAAAATTGCAAGGTAAGGTTATGTGGATAGGGTGGAGGTGTGGGTTTAAGTAGGGTACTCTTTCCAAGGGCCGGTGCAGATTCAATGGGCCAAATAGCTTTCTTATGCACTGTAAATTCTATGATAGTTTCTAACCACTATCTTATTGAATGGTGGAACAGGCTCGAGGGGCTGAATGGCCTAATTCTACTCTTAATTCATATATTCGTACGGGTAAATCCCACAGAACTACCTAGGGTTTCCAACTCTAGCTCAGAGACATTCATGTAGAGTCTCGTGAATTACCGTGAATGAATTACCCACTGGAAGCTCAAACATCCGACGAAATTCCCACAGTGGTCTGCATATCAGGACTTCCATAGGGTCCTGATGATCCGGAGACTGAAAGATCTGGGCATTATATTTTCATGTACATGTTTTTAGTGATTATGTTCCTTTTTGAGATGAAGGGAATTCTTATCTGTACCTGATGTGAGATGTGGAGCAACATCCATCTTTCAAAAAAATAGCACGTTAAAGAGTTATATTCTGTCCCAATCCCTCTTCTACCCTCACATCTTTCCAATTCAACTGTATCCTTTCCCATCCCATTATTTTACAATAGATAGGATAGCCCGGTGGCTTCTTCCAATTATACTGATATTCCTTAAATTAATAAGTATACAGGCAGAAAAATACATTTCAGAATAAGATTAATTTCTAAATTTAGGTAATATTTGTACCTGATGGTGATTTCCACATCTTCCCATTGTAGTCTTGCAGAGGTGCCTCCTTCTTTTGTAACTCCTAAAAGGGTTGCTTTGCGTCCCGAAGGCCTATGTACACAATGACCACCAACTCGGAGTCCACAGTCAATTCCACCAACAACTGCCAGAACAGGCCACACTTCTCTGCATAACATTCTTAGCTGTAGCTCAGCCAAGTCTGTGATGCCTTGGGCCTTATCTGCACCCTTGAATAACCTTTCTTCTTGTCCTTTTGTTTCCTTATCCTCAAAAATGCTTTTCTTTGCAGAATATTTACTTCGGCTTTTGTTCAGCTTCAAAATCTTTGCTTCTTTCATTATTGAACCAATTAGCTCAAACCTACAAAGCATGTGGTGGTTAATTGCAGACAACCAAGTGTCATGGCTATGGAGTTTTCGGATCAATTGCACAGTCGCTTCTGCTAGTACAGTCATAAGAGGGCAACAAAATGGTTCACCGGGCAGGAGGTCTCGTGAAATTCCACGCATCTGCATGTCACAAAGTGCCACCTGAAATATATGGGAAATGGAGACTTTTCATGGAAAACACAGTAAATTGGTTGCACAAACTCAAGAAAATCACAGGCGTATTAATGGTCTCAATAGTCTACTAGGTTTACATTAATTCTGGATAACGATACAATATTTGCACCCAATGGAATTTACAGTACGGATATTTTTCAAATACAGTTTAGCTCCTAAATCTAGTGTATAACCAGAAATAATACTCCCTGCATCCAATACCTAAAGAAATGCGGATAGCAAAAAGGTGATAAACTAAATCAGACTTTTCAAAGATTAATATTTCTGACCACAAAGTGATAATTCAAGTTAATAAATATCAATGCAATTAAAATCAACATACACATTTGTAGAATTCAACTTACAGCAGCCTGCAGCCCCTCAAAGTAAGCGGACTACTAAATTACACATGTTCATGGTCCAGGTGACATCACCACAAAAGCTCCAGCAGCACCAAAAAGATGCTGAAGATACAATATTGTGGAATGTTGAATTACATACCCAAGTTTGGTGTGAACTTTTGTTATTAAGGTATGATCTTCGTGATTGATCCTGGTTGACCATATTTTCTCTGGATTTTTAAGATATTCCATCAGAAAGACTGGGCGCATTTGGCCATCATTGTCTGTAACCATTTTAGCTTTGATGACTTATTTATCTGGTTCAGGAATATTGAGGTAAAAAATCACACATCTGTTGTCAGAACAAAGTCAACTTGGATAGGAGGGATGCTGCCTTCCAATTGTGTTGTAAATTTTGTCATCTTGCTTTTTGCAGTATTTTAGTACTTTCTGGAAGTTTTGACAGTTATTCAGACATTCAACCTCGCTGAGCTGTACCTTTAATGACCACTGTTTTCGCTTATCAAAGGTTATTGCTTGACTGCAATGTTGGCACTGTTGAGCAGTATCTACTTTGCCAGATTTATTTAAGCTCCTTCACAAAAGGGATTTTCGGTGCAAAAGATAAAATTAAACCATGGAAGACTTTTCACTGCCTTCCTTTAGCTGTTACTGGATGGATTCTTCTTCCTAGCCCAGACTTCAGTATTTAACTTTCCCCTAACCTCCGCAGAGGACAGCAAGTTACTGCCGAACAGACGCCGGAATGTGGCGACGAGGGGCTTTTCACAGTAACTTCATTTGAAGCCTACTTGTGATAATAAGCGATTTTCATTTAATTTAATTTCATTTCAAGCAGCAGTAACGGATTCCCTCCTTGTACGGGGAATTCTGCTCCAAGCTAGACCCTGGTCTGCTGGTTAATCTCTGTTCCCACGAACTTTGCAGTATCAGAACTTGTACTATTTAAAAGCTCTCAAATTTGAATAATCTTACTGGAACGTGATAACTGCTGGTCATAGAGAGATACCGTATGTTGGACTGCTATACAGCTGCAGAATTATACAATGGTGAGATCCTTCTTGTGCTTTACCATCTACTGCCAGAAACTGAATACAATTTTTTCAAGACATGGACTACTGCATCACTTTCTGTCTCGATGGTAATGAAGGACGGCAATTTAAGATGTGATCCTTAAAGCTACATGCATCTCATAGCATAACATACAACATTTACTTGATTTGACAGAGATGAGCTTTTTTTTTGAGATGTATGTGTCGCTGACAAGATTAGCCTTTCTTCTTGTCTATTCCTACTTGCCCTTGAGAAAGTTGTGGTTCTTATTATGTACATGTAAATCCTTGAAGCCAAGCGTTAGCCTCTCCATTTGCTGAGTTCAACGTGATTAGTCCGCAACTTAGTATGTAGAGGGGGCACTCCTTGCTAATGTGCAGCATTGTGTCTCAAGTTTATAAGGGGTTTGTATAGAGCTGCTAGCAGTGGAGGTTGGCTGGATAGGGGCCCATAGCCTGTCCTGAACCTGTTTAGCATGGGCCACCGTCTCTGTGGTAGTTCAAAGCCTGCCATTCGACAGATGGGTTTTGTTAGAAGGAACCTGTTTGCGAGCCCCATGTCTTGCTCAGGAAGCTTGTACATGGTGGTGGTGAGCCACCTTCTTGAACTGCTGCAGGCCTCTGTGGTAGACACCATCACAGTGCTGCTGGGGATAGAGTTCCAGGATTTTGATCCCATGACAATGATGGCCATTTATTAAACTACTGAAGACAGTAGGAACCAGGACGCTACCCTGAGGAACTTCTGCTGCAAAGTCCTGGGTCTGAGATGATTGGCATCCAACAACCACCATGCAGGGAAGCACAGTGGTTATCACTGTTGCTTCACAGTGCCAGGGTCCCAGGTTCGATTCCCAGCATGGGTCACTGTCTGTGCGGAGTCTGCATGTTCTCCCTGTGTCTGCGTGGGTTTCCTCTGGGTTCTCCGGTTTCCTCCCACAAGTCCCGAAAGACGTCCTGTTATGTGAATTGGACATTCTGAATTCTCCCTCAGTCTACCCGAACAGGTGGCGGGAATGTGGTGACCTGGGGCTTTTCACAGTAACTTCATTGCAGTGTTAATGTAAGCGACTTGTGACAATAAAGGTTATTATTATTACTACAAGCATCTTCCTTTGTGTTAAGTATGAAATCAACCAGTGAAGAGTTTTCCCCAATTACTTCAATTTTGCCAGAGCTCCTTGATGCTGCACTCAGTCAAATGCTGCCTCGATGTCAAGGACAATCCCTCTTCCCCTCGCGTTCAGCTCACATTTGAACCAAGGATTCTGATCAAATATCCACTCTATCACCAAGCCTGCCTACTCTCATCACTGTTGGTGTCCAACTCCACCTGTTAACATGGGCAAAATGAAAAAAACCATTGATTTCTCCGTTCGGAATTTAAAGGAACTCTGAATCAAACTGGAATTTGATCAACTGACCAATTTGAATTTTTTCAGTTGTTCTTGTTGCTGGGCATAAAAGTGGCCAACAACGATCAGTATTGTTCGTGGTGGCATCTGAGGGGCAAGTTCTCTTTCATGTTTTCTCTACTTGCTGGCAGAAATTGAAGTGGTTACTACATCCAGGGGCTAATGTTAAGTGACCATGGTTAATGACATCAAAAAGATGTGGAAGCAAAGGAGAATGCATCACTTCTCACACTGAAGACGACAGGAAGGTCTACCTTTGGTAATATGTGCACAAGATACAGCTGGAAAAGATTTATTTACATTTGATTTGGGTTTGCACCTAGTTTGTGGCAAAAAAGGGGCATCAGCATTCTCAGAATGTTTGTTTGGGGTTCCGTGATGGTTTTAGGAGACCGAGAGGTTCTGCGACTCAAAGTTTGGGATTCACTGATCTATGGTCTCACCCCTCCCCAACTCTGTAACCTGCTCCGGTCCTACAAGCCTCCGGTGCCGCTTAGCCCTTCTAATCCAGGACTCTTGCACATTCCTGATTTAATCTCATCATCACTGGCAACTGTGCCTGGATTCTAAGCTCTACGATTCCCTCTAATCTCTCCATCTCTCTATCTCCTCATTTAGACTTCCTTTTTGACAAGATTGAGTCTCAATTTCCTTGAATCTGTAAAAATAGATAATTTCAGTTACCTTTTCTCCAGGATTGCTGCTGTAAAACATCACACAAGGATACAGCTCAGTTGTATCAATATCTTCAAAGGCTAATTTTGGTTCCTAAGGTAAATAAGAAAAACTATCATTGTTATTTTATGAGCAATCTCCCTTTAAAAATGCACCAGAGCCGAAACAAGAAATAGTTTCCCACCACACTCACTTGGAAATTGCTGCTTGTGGAAGTGGAAATTATGAATGATTTCAATACGAATGGGATTGACGGCCAAGAGAAATAGACTTGTAGGACTAAGGAGATGAGGGGCAGGTATGAATAGGGTTGATTAGATTGCTCTACAGAGAAACAACATAGACCAGATAGGCTGAAAGGCCTTTTTCTATGCCATAATAACTCCACGATTCATAGGTCCCTGGGTCAACTATGTCTTTGCTAATAATGGATTTGGGTTTATTGTCACTTGTCCCAAGATACAGTGATAAGAGCGTCATTCAGGAATCTGGTAACAGTGGGGAAGCTGTTTTTGAACCTGTTAGTGTGAGTTCTCAGACGTTTGTATCTCCTGCCTGATGGAAGAGGTTGGAAGAAAGAATAACCAGGGTGAGAGGGGTCTTTGATTATGCTGCCCACTTTCCCATGGCAGGGAGAGGTGTAGGCAGACTCGATGGATGGGAGGCCGTTTTGCGTGATGGACTGGGCTGTGTTCATGACTCTGTAGTTTCTTATGGTCTTGGGCCGAGCAGTTGCCATACCAGGCTGTGACGCAGCCAGAGAGGATACTTTCTATGGTGCATCTGTAAAAATTGGTTTTGCTGGCATTGAGGGAGAGATTGTTGTCGTTACACCCCTCCACTAGGTTCTCTATCTCCCTCCTGTATTCTGACTCATCACTATTCGAGATCCGACCCACTACGGTCTTGTCATCAGTGAACTTGTAGATGGAGTTGGAGTCAAATTTAGACTGAGTTGTGTGAATATAGGGAGTATAGCAAGGAGCTTTGCGGGCTTGGTATGGAGGACTATCGTGGAGCGCTTGGCTGGGATTATGGTGTTGAAGGCGAAGCTGTAGTATGAATGTTTGTATATCCTGGTTGTGAGGAAGGTGATGAAAGATAGGCACAACATAATATAATCAGGGCCTAGTTTTAAGTTCAATTAAATTGGATATCCTAAATTACAGAATTGGGCATTTTAAATTAAAACTATTTAAATTAAAACCGCTCCAGCAAGAAGCCTGCAGAATCTGAATATCCGAATAAACAGAACTCAGACAGGCTGCTGGGGTATGTCTGGAGCAGCCCCTGATAACCTATCAAGTAATTATCGCTCCTACTTGAGATGCAATGGCCTATTGTCCACAGTTCCCTATAACCCATCAAGTAATTATTGCTCTGTGGTAGTATGACTAGGGAGATCATATTACCTTAGAACCAAGCTGCCATTGGTACAGCAGACTCGCTGCCCATTGGCCCAGGCAAGTCATGTGCCTCTCTGTCAATTGGCTGTGGCTAGTCATGTGACTCCCCTCCGATTGGCTGAGAGGTTGGTAGCTCCGCCTACAAGGTGGGGTATAAGAACTCGTACCAGCTGGCAGTCGCCCTTTCTCTGTACGACCACTGCCGGGCACACATCTAGCATATTAAAGCCTGTTGTTTGGAACTTCTCTACGACTCTAGTCCAATTCACGCTCCTACTTGAGATGCAATGGCCTGTTGTCCACAGTTCCTGATAACCCATCAAGCAATCATCGCTCCTCTTAGGGCGTGCTCAGGTGTCCTGTCAACAGGTCATCAACCAGACCATTGGGCGCTGAGATCCTGCCTCCTAAAACTCCATTGGCCCAAGGCCAAGGGCAGGTGGAAAAGGTAGGTGGCGACAAGGGGATAAAAATAGACATTCCGGACGTCGAGGAAGGGAAGACTCAAAGCAAAGACTCAGTGTGTGAGGTGACCTTGACCAGACTAGAAGGAAGGAAAGAAGCAAACAACAGTGAGTGAGAATCACCTTCGCAAAGAGGAACGAGAGGGACTCAGGGATCAAATCGACAGCATACCAAATCACCTTTGTGGGTAGTATAGTCGAATCCTGGGTGTTTTTTGTATATATAGTGGGTAATTTACGGGTTAATAAAGTGTGTTGCATTATATCGGTGTCCGTACTTTGTTCTTCTCAAAAGTAAAGACACCTGGGTGAACTTCGATTAAGGAGCTGGTCGAAGTATCTGAATTGGACAGATACAACAATATCTCATTCAAGTGCAGCCCCTACTGTCAATCAGATAAGAATATTACAAGTTATGAATAAATCTACGGATCCTACTAATTGATTCTTTCAGTTAACGGAGAAACAAGGTGTATGTGTGTGCGTGTGTGTCACACAATTAAAAACAAAATACACATTTTGAAAAAAGAATCCTAAATATTTCACTACGAGTTTATTTGTGACCTGAAAAAGACATGCAGCTCTTGTAATCCATTGCAAGGAAATGATGATTTTCAACATGGTGAAGTCACTAATTGATGACAGGCATATTGGGCTGGATATTGTGATAGAAATACATAGAACATACAATCCAGAAGGAGGCCATTCGGCCCATCGAGACTGCACCGACCCACTTAAGCTCTCACTTCCACCCTATCCCCGTAACCCAATAACTCCTCATAATCTTTTTGGTCACTAAGGACATGGCCAATGCACCTAACCTGCACTTTCTTTGGACTGTGGGAGGAAACCGGAGCACCCGGAGGAAACCCATGCAAACACAGGGAGAACGTGTAGACTCCACACAGACAGTGACCCAGCAGGGAATCGAACCTGGGACACTGGTGTTGTGAAGCCGCAGAGTGCTAGCCACTTGTGCTACCGTGCTGCCTATAGTGATAGTGAGCCTAACAGCACTCAGCATTTTAAAGCATAAACTGAACAGTCCAGTGACCACACCTAAACAGTTAAATGCAGAATTCTGAAAGTTGTTGTCCTGCTTCTCTACAAGCTGAGCTCCATCCATGGAACAGCATAAAGTTGCTATGCTTACATGATAGATATTCAGTCACTGTGTCAGAAAATATTAGAGCTTGCCCCTTCTGAATCAAAGTATCCTTTTAACAGGAAAAGTACCCTTTAATTTGGGGAGGTGGTGGTGTTGAGGTATTGTCACTGCACTATTAATCCAGAGATGCACGGGACGGCTCTGGGAGTCCGGGTTCAAATCCCCTGGCAGATGACGGAACTTAAATTCAATAAAAGTCTGGAATTCAAAGTTCTATGATGACCATGAAACCATTGTCGATTGTTGTAATCGCTAAAGTCTTTTCGTGAAGGAAATCTGCCATCCTTACCTGGTCTGGTCTTCATGTGACTCCAGACTCTCAGCAACATGGTTAACTCTAAAATTCTCTCTGAAGTGGCCTAGCAAGCCACAAGAAATTCAATGAGTAGTAAAATGGGATAGACAACCCAGCATCGACAGAGATAGAGGAAACGACAATGGCAAACTTGACCATGCAAAGTCCTGCTCATTAACATCAGGGGCTTGTGTCAAAATTGAGAGAACTGTGTTATAGACTAATCAAGCAACCGCCTAACCAAGTCACACTCATTGAATCATACCTTACAGACAATGCCCTAGACATCACCGTCCCGAAAACTGGCCTGCTGGTGGATCCGACTACCTTCTGTGCAAAAAGGTTCTTCCTCAGTACCTTTCACTTACTTTGAATCTTTGTCTCCTGGTTCTAGAATTCTCCACCAAGGGAAACAATTTTATCATGTCCACGCTATCTCTTCCCCTCAATTTTGTACATCACAATCAAGTCACCCCTCAGCCTTCTTTGTTCCAAGGAAAATCATCCCAACCTATCTAATCTGTCCTCTCAGGATTCAACGATTCCTGACATGGTCGAGATGCCCCCCGGATTGGGAGGCTGGCACCTGGGTGACAGGGGTTATCCACTGCGGTCTTGGCTGATGACACCTATACAGAGGTTACAGATCGACACGGAGATCCACTACAATGAAGCCTATGCAGCGACCAGGAGCGTGATCGAGCGGTGCTTCAGCACCCTGAAGATGCAGTTCAGGGGTGCCTGGGCCATTCTGGAGGAGCCCTCCAGTATGATGCTGAGACAGTCGCCCGCATCGTAGCAGCCTGCTGCGACCTCCACAATATTGTGCAGCAAAGGGGCGATGTGCTGAAAGAGGAATGCCAGGCCTCGTCCGACGAGGAGGGTGCGGGGGAGGGGGAGGATGGGCGGATATAGGGTCCAGGCAGGCACAGGAGACCGCATGACATGTGCGTCAGGGCCAACGTGCACGGGACGCTCTGATCGCCTACAGGTTCAACGACTAGGGTGGGGGGACTGACCATGGGCACTGAAACCACACCCCACCATCCACCTCCCCCCCACCGCAACTCCCTCCGTGAAACATACCTGTCGTACTACGGGTGTAGGCCTTGGGTTGGCTGGAACAGCGGGTCTGCTCCATGGGATGGACGATGATGACAACCAGCTCTGCAATGAGCTCCAGTGCTTCACATCATTTGACAAAGTCAGACTCCTGCCCACGATTGCAGTTTCCACCGTCCAATGGGAGGTCCCTGCACGCGAGCTGGCCATTCCATCACAGACGCATCAAATCCCTGGGGTGGTGGTGGTGGAGATAGTCCGGGGGGGGTGGAGCCCAGGCCACCCACGGGATCCACCCATTCCCCCATCCCCTCCCACCATCAGAAATCCTGCCAGCCCATCTCTCACACCCATCAGACCGAGCACCGAGGCAGGTTGTAATCGTGGCAATAAGTGTTTAATGTGAACGAATATATACAGATTTGTGCCTTAGCCCCTATAACATAGGTCAGTGGGCACAGGGGTGATGGGGGAAATTACACTTTATGCAAGTTAAGACACGGGCATCAGAGGTTCGAATCACTTTAAGATTACAGAGGATGTAGTCGACCAGCCAAGAGGGAGTTGGAATAGTTGAGTCTGGAGGTAATGAAGGCACAAATAAGGTTTTTTTTTAGCAGGTTCCAGGTTTAAGAGATATAATTGTATTTTGTCTTTGATACACGAACTACCAAAGATTCTCTATCTGCCCACTCCTGCCACTGGAGAGGGGCTGGTTTAGCACACTGGGCTAAATCGCTGGCTTTTAAAGCAGACCAAGCAGGCCAGCAGCACGGTTCGATTCCCGTACCAGCCTCCCCGGACAGGCGCCGGAATGTGTCGACTAGGGGCTTTTCACAGTAACTTAATTGAAGCCTACTCGCGACAATAAGCGATTTTCATTTCATTTTTCATAACTAACCTGTGACCTGCACCCATGCCAACGTAACTAGTGTCTAACTTCTTGGCCTTACGGGCCCCAAAGTTACATCTAGGTGGTTCCCCAGATGGTACAGCAGGAATTAATGCGGCCAAATGCAATTCCTGCCCTGTGACCATGTTGCCGGCATCTTCTGGGGTGACCAGGACTGGATAGGCCCAGATGCTGCTCAGATATCCCGGGTGGCGTGGTGCCGCCCCGTTCTGTCCGCTGCCCACCAGATGTGCCAGGGTCAGGGGGGGCTTCAAACGCGCCCAAAAGTATGCCGACATTAGATGCCGCACCAGTTGATGGGCATATGGTACAGCATTCGAGCGCAAGCACCATAGATCAACCAATACTCCTCAATCCAGCAAAGGCTTCAGAAACAACTTTTACAGCAGGAGATCCAGAAACCTATATTACAGCAAGGGATCCAGAAACAGCGAATCGCTTGGCCGAGACCAGGAGCAAGAATGATGCTCTAGGCGCACAAGCAGATGTGAGTACGGACCGTACCAGTTTCACGGATGATGGTACTAAAGCTAAGAAGAGAAAGAGAAGGCAAGAGCTGATACTTCAAAAAAGAAGGAAGGGTAAGAAAAGAGTCACGGACACAGTTTGTCAGTCGAGTAGAAGCCGCGACTGTGAAGACATGAGCATCGGCAATAAGGCCAATATACAAGAGAAGACACGGAGTAGGAAGTATCATTTCAAAAGGCTGAAAGAGTCGGTGACTCAAAGACCAGACAGGAATAAGATCTTTTGAAAAACGAAACAAGATCACGAATTTGGACAATGCTCAGGAGACCAACAAGAAGATGTCGTTAACCTGAAAGACTGAACGTGTAATGAACTGTGTACAAGGGACATATTTGAAATTGTTACGCATATCATGTTTTGTAAAGCACAGTTAGATTTGAATGTTACATGTTTGAAATTGTTATGCATATCATGTTTGGTATAGCACAGTTATATTTGTTAACATATTCACATTTCCAAAGAAAGGGGGATGTGGTGATATGCATATGCATAGTAATGTAAATAGTTAGATATACGACCTCCGTAGTACCGGTGGGAGGGGAGCGGGCTTGTGCAATATGTTACGATGGAAGTATTGAAAGTACGTGGATGTTTGCACACTTTTGCCTTTTTTGCTTTCTTTCTGATGATGTCTGTAACTGTTTATAAAGCCAAAAACTACCTCAATAAAATTGTTTATTAAAAAAAAAGATATACGACCTCCGACCAGCAGGTGGCTACAGAGATCCATCATGTGACTCCAGAGATCGAGAGTTGGTATCAGAGGGCAGTCGCATTAGAAGTAGGTCCAGGAGAATTCACTAATCGTTTGATAGTTTCTTTAGTTATCTTCCCACTTATTCATTTTGTCAATAAACTATCTTACTTTTAAAGAGCTAGATGTTCTGTGTGCATCTTTATCACAGCCACAACAAAGAACAGGAGAGAGCAGAAAACAACATTGTTAGACAGTCTGCGCATGTAGCCCAGGGGTGGGCAGCTAGTGGCCTCAGTGGCTAGGGCACCCGGCCATGGCGGCCGGTGTGGGTGCTGGCATGGGATACAGGGCTATCCACCTCTCCTCCACCATGTCCAGGACGGTCTCCTGCTCGGCATCGGTGAAGTGTGGAGCTGCTCTCCTTGCTTCCATCTTGTTGGCTGGTATGGTGTGTATCGGGAGTGAAGTGTGTATATGTGGCTGCAGCTTGTCAGCCACATATAGAGTGTCAATCGCGGAACTTGCGGATTCGGCACCATTTCACATTAAAATCGATCGTGTTTCACGTGGCGCTGGTGCTAGCTCCGTAACAGTAGCGGAATCGGTCCAGGTGTGGCGTCAATGTTGCTGTCATGAAAGTGCACAAATTCTGCTTGGCGTCAACACTTAATCACAGAAACGGAGAATCCCGCTGAAGGTATTTTCAACAATCTTCAGCCAGTGGATGATCCATCTCGGCCTCTTCTGGAGGTCCCCAGCATCACTAAAGCCAATCTTCAGCCAATTAAATTCACTCCACGTGATATCAAAAAAATGACTCAAGGCATTGGATACTCCAAAGGTTATGGGCTCTGACAATAGTGCTGAAGACTTGTGCTCCAGAACTTGTCAAGATCCTCGCCAAGCTGTTCCAGTACAGCAACTCGGCAAGTTATGTCCTGTACACAAAAAGCTGGACAAATCCAACCCATCAGTCTACTCTTGATCATTAGTGAAGTGACGGAAGGGGTCATCATCAATGCTATAAAGCAGCACTTGCTTAGCAATGACCCGCCCAAGACACTCAACTTGAGTTCTGTCAGGGTCACTTAGATTCTGACCTCATTACAGCCTTGGTTCAAACATAGAACAAATAAGCTGAACTCCAGAGGCAGGATGAAAGAGACTGCCCTTGGCATTAAGGCAGCATTTAACCATATGTAGCAACAAAGAGCCCTCGTAAAACTGGAGTCAGTGGGAATCAGAGGGAAATCTCTCTGGTGGTTGGAGTCATACCGAACACTAAGGAAGATGATTGTTGGGGTTCAATTATTTCAATTCTAGGACGTTACTGCAGGAGTTCCTCAGGGCAATGTCCGAGGCACAACCACCTTCAACTGCTTCATCACTGACCTACCTTCCATCATAAGGTCAGAAGTGGGGATATTCACTGATGATTGTCTGGCACTATTTGCAGTTCCTACAATACTGAAAGAAGGAAGACCTGGAAAATATCCAGCCCAGGGCTGACAAGTCACAAGTAACATTCAGACAAGTGCCAGGCAATAACCCATCTCCAACAAGAGAATCACCGCTTGACATTCAATGGCATTAACACCGCTGAATCCCCCACTATCAACATCCAAAAACTATCAAAAACTGAAAGTGAACTGGACTAGCCATATAAATACTGTGGCTGCAAGAGTAGGTCAGAGGCTAGGAATCCTGCAGTGAGTAACTCACCTCCTGAATCCCCAAAGCATTTTCACCATCGACAAGGCACAAGTCAAGAATGTAATGGAATAATCTCCATTTGTCTGGATGAGCACAGCTTCAACAACACTAGAGAAGCTCAATGCCATCCAGGACAAAGCAGCCCACTTACTGGCACCGTATCCACAAACATTTTCCACCAGCAACACACTGTGGCAGCAGTGTGCATCATCTACTAGATGCACTGCAGGAACACAATAGCATCTCCTAAGCCCATCTTGAAGGACAAGGGTTGCAGACACATGGGAACATCACCATCGAGAAGTTCCCCTCCAAGCCACTCACCAGCCTGCCTTGAAAATATATTGCTGTTCCTTCACTGTCGCAGGACCAAAATTCTAACATCACTGTGGATGGACCTATGCCACATGGATTGCAGCGGATCTAGAAGGCAGTTCACCATCACTTTTACAAGGAGAATCTGGGATGATCAATAAGTGCGGGTCTAGCCGGCAACACCCATAAGACGATAAGACATAGGAGCGGAATTAGGCCACTTGGTCCATCGAGTCTGTTCCGCCATTCAATCATGGCTGATATTTTCTCATCCTCATTGTCCTGCATCTCCCCGTAATCCCTGATTAATCAAGAACAGATCTATCTCTGTCTTAAAGACTCAGTGAATTAGCCTCCACAGCCTTCTGTGTTAAAGAGTTCCACAGATTCACCACCCTCTGGCTGAAGAAATTCCTCCTCATCTCTGTTTTAAAGGATCGTCCCTTTAGTCTGAAATGGTGTCCTCTGGTTCTAGTTTTTCCTACAAGTGGAAACATCCTCCCCACGTCCACTCTATCCAGGCCGTATCTTGTAAGTTTCAATAAGATCCCCTCTCATACTTCTAAACTCCAACGAGTACAGACCCAGAGTCCTCAAACGTTCCTCATACGACAAGGCCTTATATAGCCTCAGAAGTACATCCCTGGTCTTGTATTCTAGCCCTCTTGACATGAATGCTAACATTACATTTGCCTTAACTGCCGACTGAACTTGCACATTAACCCACACCCCATGAACGAATGTTTTAAAACATGCTTCGTAAGTTCTAATAGGGGCAGCATAGTGGCACAGTGGTAAGCATTGCTGCCTCAACAGTGCCAGGGATTGGGGTTCAATTCTGACCTCGGGCGACCTTCTGCTTGGAGTATGCACATTCTTTGCGTGTCACACAGAATACCAGAGTGCAGAAGAGGCCCTTCGGCGCATTGAGTCTGCACAGATGCATGAAAGGCCTTGATCTGCCCACCTAATCCCATTTGCTGGCACTTGACCCACAGCCTTGAATGTTATGGCATGCCAAGTACTCATCCAGGTACTTTAAAGGATGTGAGGTATCCCGTCTCTACCACCTTCCCAGGCAATGCATTCCAGACCGTCACCACCCTCTGGGTAAAAATGTTCTTCCTCAAATCCCCCTGAACCTCCTACCCCTCGTTTGTGTCCCCTCGCAACTGACCGTTCAATCAAGGAGAACAGCTGCTCCCTATCCACCCTGTCAATACCCCTAATAATCTTGTACACCTTCAATCAGGTCACCCCTCAGTCTTCTCTGCTCCAGAGAAAACAACCCAAGCCTATACAATCTCTCTTTATAACTTAAATGTTCCATCCCAGGCAACATTCTGGTGAATCTTCTATGCACCCCCTCCAGTGCAATTACATCCTTCCTAGAATTGCAGACAGCACTCCAGCTGTGGCCTCACCAAAGTTCTATACAACTTCATCATGACTTCCCTGCTTTTATAATCTATGCCCCGATTGATAAAAGCGAGTGTCCAGGATGCCTTTTCCATCTCCCTATTTATCCTGCCCCTCTACCTTCAGAGATCTATGAACAAACAAGCCAAAATCCCTTTGTTCTTCAGAAATTCCCAGTGTCAGAACTTTCATAGTACACTTCCTTGATAAATTACTCCTTCCAAAGTGTATCACATCGCACTTTTCAGTGCTAAATTCCATCTGCCACTTATCCGTCCATTTGACCATCCCGTCTGTATTTTCCTCTAACCCAAGACACTCAACCCTCACTGTTAACCACCCGGTCAGTCTTTATGTCATCTGCAAACTTACTGATCCTGCTAGTCTGTGTGGGTTTCATCCAGATGCTCTGGTTTCCTCCCACAGTCCAAAGATGGGCAAGTTAGGTGGATAGGATGTGCTAAATTTTCCCTTGGTGGGGTTACAGGGATAGGATGGGGGATTGGGCCTAGGTTAGGATGCACTTTCAGAGAAAGGGATTGGAAGAGGTCACAAAGGAAGGGAAGAGGCAGGTTGGTAGGGAAGAGTATTAGGTCTGTGGCAGGGCTGGAGAATGGGCCCATTTACAGCTTTCCTCGGCCCATCGTTTGTTTAACTGATTATCCTTTTTGAGTTGTACCATCATTCCTTGTGTAATTTATCCCTTTTACTCTTCCTTTTTCTTCTTTGACCTTCCCTGCGACTGCTGCACGTACTTAAGAACCTATTACAATTCTAATTTCTTCCAGTTCTAATTAATGGTCATTGACGTTAAACTTTAATTATGTTTCTCTCTCCATATTTGCAACCTGACCTGCTAGGTATTTACAGTATTTTCTCACTTTCCGGTTCAGTGGCTGTGCTGCGCACGAACAATTCTTCAATCTGATTGCTTACAGTGAAACAGTTACGTTCTCCGTTTGGTCAGATGCTCTAAAAAAGATAGGCTTTTTGGATAGTTGGTTAAAAGAACTTCAAGTGTAAAGCCCCTGGAAAAGCAATAACTGGTTCCTGTTAATCGCAAAATCTGGCCCATTAATAACATGATGATGAATGTAATACTGATGTTTAAACTACTTTCTGTCCAATTAAACTACAACAGAAAAGCTACAGTGAGAAAAAATTCACATGAAAATTCACATAATTCTTCCAGTATCAAACTTTCGACAAAGTACCTGAAGTTTAACCAAAGTTTAGCGATTACATAGCATAATTTCATTTTTGTCTCCCAAACAAAATTCTAATGCATAAATTATTACATAATAATGTAATGATGTAATCACATAATGATGCATTAGTGCACCAAAAAATGCGCTATATTTCTTGCATATTAATCGATAACTGAATGTCAAAGTATCTTCTTACCTCACCATTCTTTCCAAATGAGATTGTTCTTGCTTCCACATCCAAGACACAGGTTATACAGTCTCCCTGTGTGTAGCTGGGTAGGATACAACCTTGCTCCCCACTATGATAAAGATTCCCACTATAAGCTCTGTAGAGCCACATATCTGATGTTGTACGATGGTTGAAATCTCTGATGGGCCACCGTGATACTCCAACACATGTACCTTCATTCCCTTTATTCTCCCTGGTTATGTAAAACTGCACAAATTAATAAGAAAAAAAAAATTTAACAAGAGCATCCGAGGCAAAAAGAAATGTCATGACCTGCTTTAAATCAAAAACGTTGAAACAAAATTATATTTTACTTTAAAAATTGTTTACCTGATTAATTAGATAGTCACTGGTATTACACACATTCATTGTTACATCTCTTCCTTAAAACAGGAAGGTGGAAGAGCCAGGCAAATTAACTCTGTCATTTCAACTTCATGATCGGGAAGAGGCGAGTTCTTTTTAGCTCTGATCCTCTTGCACCTCGTATTGGCTGCGCTGTTTATTACATTATAACAGTGACAACACTTCAAAACAACTTCATTGACTGTAAAGCATATTGGTACATTTTGAAGTTGCGCCACTAAGTAAAGGTAAAGTCACCATAGTCCCAGATGACCATAGGCTGCTTTCCCTTTTGAGGGGCAGAGCTGACTGGTGATGATTAACCTGAGGATCATCACCATAAGACTATGAGACATAGGAGCAGAATTAGGCCGCTCGGCCCATTCAATCATGGCTGGTATTTTTCTCATCCCCATTCTTCCGCCTTCTCCCCATAACCCCTGATCCCCTTATTAATCAAGAATCTATCTTTGGTTGTCTTAAAGACATTCAGGGATTTGGCCTCCACAGCCTTCTGCAGCAAATAGTTCCACAGCTCCACCTCCCTCTAGTTGAAAGATGAAGCCTTACTGACTCAGTCCTATTTTATCATGCACTTCCAAGTACTCCACAATCTTATCTTTAATAATAGGAGCTAAAATCTGACCAATGACCGAAGTCGAGCTAACCAGTCCATAATTTCCCGTCTTCTGCCTCCCTCCCTTCTTAAACAGGGGTGTTACATTAGCCATTTCCAGTCCTCTGGGACCCTCCCTGCCTTCAGTCATTCCCAAAGGATCACCACCAATGTCTCCACAATCTCCTCAGCGATCTCCTTTAAAAACCTAGGGTGTAGTCCCTAGGAAGGGCAGCACCGTAGCATAGTGGTGAGCATTGTGGCTTCACAGCGCCAGGGTCGCAGGTTCGATTCCCTGCTGGGTCACTGTCTGTGCGGAGTCTGCATGTTCTCCCAGTGTCTGCATGGGTTTCCTCCTGGTGCTCCAGTTTCCTCCCACAGTCCAAAGACGTGCAGGTTAGGTGGATTGGCCATGTTAAATTTCCCTTTGTATCCAAAAAAGGTTAGGAGAGGTTATTGAGGTAAGGGGATAGGATTGAGGTGAGGGCTTAAGTGGATCGGTGCAGACTCGATGGGCCGAATGGTCTCCTTCTGCATTGTATGTTCTATGTTCTAGTCCATACGGTCCAGGTGATTTATCCACCTTCAGACCTTTCAGTTTCCACAGAACCTTCTTCTTAATGGTGGCCACTACACTCGCCTCTGGCCCCTGATTCTCCTGGAGTTCTAGTATCCCACTGGTGTCTTCCACCGTGAAGACTGATGCAAAGTAACTATTCCGTTCCTCTGCCATTTCTTTGTTTCCTATGTCTACTTTTCCTGCCTCGTTTGAGTGGTTCAATGTCTGTTGTTGCCTTTCTCTTACCTTTTACATGTTGAAAAAAACTCTTCCTTTCTTTGCTTATATGACTTATACTCATTTTTCATCTTCTCCTGCCCCTTATTGCTTTTTAGTTGTCCTCTTCTCACTTTTAAAGGCTTCCCAATAATCCTCGTCACATTGTATGCTTTTTCTTTTGCTTTTATGCTGTCCTCGACTTCCCTCATCAGCCATGGATGCCTTGTCCTCCCCTTTACATGTTTCCTCCTCCTTGGGAATGAATTTTTGTTCTGCCTCCCGAATAACCCCCAAAACCTCCTGCCATGGCTGTTCCACTGTCTACTCTGCTAGGCTCCCCTTCCAATCAACTCTGGCCAGCTCCTCCCTCATGTCTTTGTAGTTACCCTTATTTAATTGTAATACCGTTACATCTGATTCCAGCTTCTTCTTCTCAAACTGCAGGGTAAATGCTATCATATTGTGGTCACTGCTCCCTAAGGTTACCTTCACCTTAAGTTCCCTTAGCAAGTCTGCCTCATTACACATCACTAAATCCAGAATTGCCTGTACCCTAGTGGGCTCTGTCACATGTCAAAATATCTCTTAGACATTTCATATATTTCTTTTCTTGGGATCCACTATCAACTTGATTTTCCCAGTACACCGACATATTGAAGTCCCCCATGATTATTATAATATTGTCTTTTTACATGCCTTTTCTATCTCCTGATTTATTTTCTGTCCCACATCCTGACTACTGCTAGGGGGCCTGTACATAACTCCCATCAGGGTCTTATTAACTTTGTGATTCCTCAACTCTACCCACACAGATTCGAAGCCTTCTGATCCCATATCGCATCTTGTTATCGTTTTAATTTCATTCCTTATTAACAATGAAACTCAACCCCCTTTGCCCATCTGCCTGTCCTTTCGATAGGACTCGTATCTTTGGATATTTAGATCCCAGCCCTGATCCCCTTGCAGCCATGTCTCTAGGATGCCCACAACATCGTACTGGCTAATTTCATTGTGCGCAACAAGCTCATTTACCTTGTTCCTCATACTGCGTGTATTTAGGTATAACACCCTCAGTCCTGCATTGACCACCTCTCCTCATATTTGTCACCTTTTTTGCTCTACCTGAAGGTAGATTCCTGCTACCTTCTATACTCTGTTCTATTATGTGGTCTGGAAACTTTACTCACCTCTCCTGAGCCCTTGGCTCTTTTAATTAGTTTAAAGTTCTCGTCATTAACCTGCACTTCTATCTTCTCCTTTAACTTTGATTTTCTAATTCTCCATACATCTGAACCCTCAGGGCAACATGGTAGCACAGTGGTTTGCACTGTTGCTTCACAGCTCCAGGGTCCCAGCTTCGATTCCCAGCTTGGGTCACTGTCTGTGCAGAGTTTGTACGTTCTCACCATCTTTGTGTGAGTTTCTTCCGGGTGCTCTGGTTTCCTCCCATAGTCCAAAGATGTGCTTGTTTGGTGGACTGGCCATGCTAAATTGTCTTCATGTCCAAAAAGGTTGTGGGGTTGCTGGGTTAGGGTGGAGGTGTGGGCCTATGTGGGGTGCTCTTTCTAAGGGCCGGTGCAGACTCGATGGGCCGAATGATCTCCTTCTGCACTGCAAATTCTATGATTCTCACACTTCAGCCAAGGGGCAAGTTTGACAAGACGGGCCTTCATGAATTACCTCAGCCGTTACAGGAATTGAACCCACGCTGCTGGCCTCGCTCTACATGAACCAGTTGTCTAACCAACTGAACTAATTTTAACCACTATATTTGTGGTGCACGAACTGATCCTTTCACACAAAGTGAAGGGATCCTGGTCATTCTTTCCAGGTATAACCAGGGTCGGTGTCATCAATAAAGTTAATGTCAATTTGACAAAAGTAATATACATTTACCTCTCAGCTTGTAATTGATAGTGACTACAGGTTTTGCCTATAATAAGGAATGGATAGAGGTGATCTTGCATTTTACAAAAAGAATGAGTGTTTCCCTCGTTTGCGGACAGAAAGCATATCCTAGCATATGCTTTATTTATTGTCTGAAGAGTAAAAGCTAGCGGTTAAATATGTAAACTTGCAGACACTATGCAGCTAATGCAATCATAAATGTACTAATCCTTTATTGCTACTGGATCATATCTTAAAAGTACTGAAAATGACTTATTTGATTTTTTTAAAAATTGACATCGAGAGATTTAGAACTGTATTAGGCAATTACCTCATTTTGGGAATTGTACTATTAGATTGGGTGTAACTATTCTTCAAAAAGATGGAAGTATTTCAGGAAAACATATCAATAAAGTTCATTGTTAATGGTATGGCAGCATCTGTGGAGAGTTATGTTTTGAATCAAATACAATTTTTAATAACATGACTTGAAACATTAACTCTGTTTTTCCTTTTCCAGATGCTGTCGGATCCATAGAATACTGACAGTGAAAAAGGCAGCCATTTGGCCCATTGAGTCTGCAGTAACCCTCCAAAAACAGCACGTTAACTAGCCCCACACCCACGCCCTATCCCCATAACCCTGCGCATTGATTGTGGCCAATCCACCGAACCTGCACATCTTTGGATGCTATAAAGCAATTTAGCATGGCCAATTCATCTAACCTGCACATCTTTGGACCGTGGGAGGAAACCGGAGTACCTGAAGGAATCCCACACAGACATAGCAAACTCCACACAGCCTGTTACCCAAGGCCAGAACTGAACCTGGGTCCCTGGCACTGTAAGGCAGCAGTGCTAACCACAGTATTTTCTGTTTCCAGATTTCCAGGATCTGCAATGTTTTCCTTTTATTTCAATGTTAATTATACAGGTACAACTGAAAATTAGACTTTGGACTGTTTACGATCTATTATTTCTGCGGTGTTTAAAATAGCATACTTGCCTTCCATTGAAAGCAGCCAGATGTTATGGCAGTTGTTGCTAAGCCATATCCTTTGCCCCCTGCACCATGAGATAAAACATTTCCAGATTCCATAACACAGCAAACCATTTTATCTGGATCAAATGAAAACTCTTTAATGGGTATGCTGTCATCCTCTTTATTGTCTGTCTGAAACAAGAATAAAAGTGTACACTCAGCAAAGTTCACATTCAGAACTATTAAAGTAAAAAGTATCTAGTATGGTTAAATCTTTATAATTGGAGAATCACTTCTTGATATGTTCTGGATATCTTCTGCTTAAAGAACTACTTCAATTGCCTAAATTATGACTGCAGAAAAACGTAAGGTGACTTACGCCGATAGTAAACTGGTGCATATGTAATAAAATAAAAAGTGAAAATTCAAATAAATTTGCTTAGAATTGTATGTATGTATATCTTTTAACATTAAAATGCTCCAAGTATTTCACAGGAGCATTACAAAGCAAAATTTGACACTAAGCCACGTAAGCAGATATTAAGACAGATGACTAAAAACGTAATTAAAGTGCATAATATGACACAAAGCCACATAAGCAGATATTAAGGTAGATGACTGAAAACTTAATTAAAGTGGTTTAGGAGAGCTTTAGAGGAGGCATGTGAGTATAGAAGCGGAGAGTTTTAGGGAGGAAACTCCAGAGTTTTAGGATGTTGGCTGCTGAAGACATGATCACCAATGGTGGAGTGCTATCTGCGAGGGCTGTGGAATTTGAGGAGATTATAGAGATAGGAAGGGGTGAGGCCACTCAAGGATTTGGCAAAAAGGATGATAATTTTAAAATTAAAGTCGGCAAGGATAGGAGTAATGATTTTATTTTATTTATTTATTCTCACATGTAGCAAGGTACAGTGTAAAATATTTTTCTGCGGCCAAAGAAACGTACACAGTAGACAAACAAAAATGTGGATAGTTACAGTGAATGCCAGTACACCGACAAATAAGTAATTAGTTACAGTATGGAACAAGGGCAAAATAACAACGCAAACATGACATAAGCAAGACCAGCATAGAGCGTCGAGAATAGTGTCTTATAGGGGATAGATCAGTCTGAGGGAGAGTCGCTGAGGAGTCTGGTAACTGTGGGGAAGAAGCTGTTCCTAAGTCTGGATGTACGAGTCTTCAGACTTCTGTATCTTCTGCCTGATGGAAGGTTCTGGAAGAGGGCAAAGCCTGGGTGCAAGGGGTCTCTAACAATGCTGTCTGCCTTCCTGAAGCAGCGGGTGGTATAGACAGAATCAATGGGAGGGAGGCAAACTTGTGTAATGCGTTGAGCTGACTTCACCGCACTGCAGTTTCTTGTGATGATGGGCCGAGCAGTTGCCATCCAAACTGTGATGCAGCCAGGTGATCTATCTCCCATCTGTAGTCTGACTCATCGTTGTTTGATACGACCCACCAGTCGTATCATCCGCAAACTTAAAGATAGAATTGGAATCAAATCTTGCCAAACGGGTGAACCAAACTTAGTGCAAGTTTGGGGAAGCATGGTAGCATAGTGGTCAGCACAGTTGTTTCACAGTTCCAGGTTCGATTCCCGGCTAGTGTTACTGTCTGTGTGGAGTCTGCACATTCTACCCTTGTTTGCGTGGGTTTCCTCCGGGTGCTCCATTTTCCTCCCACAGCCCAAAGAAGGTTAGGTGGGGTTACGGGGATAGGGTGGTGGTGTGGAGACAGGGTGGATGTATGGGCTTAGGTAGGGTGCACTTTCCAAGGACTGGTGCAGACTTTATGGGCTGAATGGCCTCCTCCTGCACTGTAAATTCTATGATTCCATGATACAGACTGCAGAGATTTAGATCAGCAGAGTTTTATTTTGTATAAATTTAGAGTACCCAATTTATTTTTCCAATTAAGGGGCAATTTAGCATGGCCAATCCACCTACCGTGTACATCGTTTGGGTTGTGGGGCGAAACCCACGCAAACACAGGGAGGATGTGTAAACTCCATGCAAACCGGGATCGAACCTGGGACTTTGGCGCTGTGAGGCAGCAGTGCTAACCACTGCGCCACTGTGCTGCCCTTGATGAGCAGAGTTTATGGAGGATGGAGGTTACTTGTTGCACTGATGCCTCAGGGCGCGAGGGACCCGGGTTCGATTCAAACCTCGGGCAAATGTCTGTGTGGAGTTTGTACGTTTTCCCCATGTCTGCGTAGGGTCTCCTTCAGGTTCACCGGTTTCCTGTGCCACAGTCCAAAGATGTGCGGGTTAGGTGGATTGGCCATTCTAAATTGCCCTTAGTGTCTAAAAGTTTGGTGAAGTCACGGGATAGGGCCAGGGATTAGGCCTCGATAGGGTGCGCTTTCGGAATGTCGGTGCAGGCTTGATGGGCTGGATGGCTTCCTTCTGCACTGTAGGGACTCTATGATAACATTGGAGGGTGACCATGATTTCATTTAAATAGTTAAGGTGTAGAGGCAACATGAGTTGCTGAGGTGGGCAGAGTCAGGCAAAGTTGCGGAGGTGGGAATATTCGGTTTTAGTGCTAGTACAGATATGTTAAGGGCTCACACTGGTGTCAAATGTGAAGCCAAGATTACAACCAGTAGCAGTTGCCAAGTGATGAATAAAGTTGATGCTAGGCAAGGGAGATTGTACTGGACACCAAACTCAATGGTTTTCATACCCCCCAATACATAATTGGAGAAAATTCTGCTCATTCAGTTCAGGATGTTGGTTAATCAATCTGACAAGTTCAAGAAAGTGGTGGAGGTAGGTGGGTGTGAGATATAACTGGGTGTAGTCAGGTTACATCAAAATCGACACTGTTTTTAATGATGTCTTTGAGGGGTAGCATGTAGATGCGTAATGGCAGAGGTAGAGGACAAAATAAGTCCTTAGGGACACCAGAGTGTGAGAGTGGCAATGAAGTAATTGCAGCTGAATCTCTGGCTATGATTACAGAGAAAGGAGGTACCACATTCCCGTCCGAGATGGAGAATGGTTTATTTTTCAGTTTCTCATCCTGCCCTGACCATTGAGGCTGGGCAGGAAAAGGCCCTTTAATAGGAGAGAGGACATGGCCCCTCCCTGCACCGTGAAACTGCATCTGGGTTGAGTTGGGGTGGGTGGGATCCCTGGGAAATCTACCCATGCAACTTCATGCTCCCGCCGCCACTTCCTGTGCTCCTCCGCTCTGCCCTTCCCTCCAATTTCCCTGGAGGAAGCATACAATTCTGCCTTTATTTACCTCCATTACCATCAAGACCATGGATCAATGTATTTGTATAAAATCAGCGAAGTGATCTTGGCATTTTAGTGGATGAAGTCTATACTAACAACAGAACATGACCTTGCTGGAAAATCTAAATACAAAGCATGGCAGTGTTACACAAACTGTTTTCCACCACAGACTTGTCAGAGCTCCTCATATCCCATGAATGAATTTATATTAATAAAGCACCAAATGACCCGTGTTCACAATGGGCTGTTAGTGGCTTGTATAGCTGCATTGCTGCCTTGCCGGCTCATCCACCCCGATCCCACAGCCCACCTCCTGAGCACCCCGCCCGGTCCTGGCAGAAGCCCCTCCCCGGCCTGCGGCACAACTGTCAGCAAACTACGGCGCTGTTGGTCACTTTCCTTACTCCCTCTCTCTTCCTCTGCAACCATGACACCGGTTTCACGATTTTGAAAAACACAAATGAACCGCACCATCGGGAACTCGGCCCATCGGAGGCAGAGCATCGCGGGGGCCCCAGAGAATACTGGGTCGGGCCCACGAATGACATGCCAATGGTGTTTACTGTACATGCACTCATGCCCACCCTCCCATCCCTACCCTGCATCCATTCACTCTCTCCCTCCCAACCCCCAATTCACCTACCCACCCCGTTACACCACCCAGAGCAAGTGCGCGGTAAATTCCAGTTTCATGTGCCCCGGAGTCACAACACAAGTGAATTAACCAATAATTCTTATAAAAATTCCAAAAGTCTTTGGCCCTTGCTGGCCAATAATAACAGTCACCAAGTTTATAAGTTGAAACACAATTACTGTTTATTCATACCATGAACTATCATGAAATATGCAGTAAATACAACTGGATAACAAGCTAATACCTACTCTCCGCCCCCCTTTTAACTGTCCCATCTTCTACCCACACACACAAGACAGACAAACAGAGAGGGATGGAAAGGGGTAAAAGTAATAAGGATGATGGTCTTTGCTTCAAATGGTGGTTCTTCAGCACGCTTTCCTCACAGCATGCTGGTTGGGAATGGTTGCTTTGCAGAGTCATTCATCCAGGGGCCTGGTGGTTTAGAAAACAAATGCAGTACTCACAGGCATTGGGCTTGCTGGAACGGCACTATGGTTCCTATCAAACTGGGCCTTCAGCACAAGGTTCACCTTCAGACCTATATATTTCTGTGTAGTCACTTTATTTCACATGAAACCTTGCCTTCAGCTTGTGGCCTCATTTCAGGCCTTTGGAGTCTCAAGAGAACATCCAGCCTTCTGTAGAGGTTTAGTTAGATCTTTTCTGGAGAGAATTAGTTAAATCCCTCCATCTAGGCTGCAGAATCAAAAGTGAAACCAAAATGTAACCTCATGGCTCTGAAAACCTTCCACTGGGATAATGTCCAATCAACACCCGTTACCAAGCACAACACAGCCTTTTGGGCCAATTCATTGCCCATCAGCAAAATCAATCAAACCAAGTCATCACTGATGCCGGCCAGTCGGAAATCACAAGTCTAAATCAGCACAGCCTTCTGGAACCTGTTTGAATCAAAGGCACAGGCCTCGGATTCCTTCTGCGTGAATTAAAGTGGCAGGCTGCCTTGAAGACACATGCCCATAAATCATCCATGGATCAAAATGTAACGGCAAGAACAAAAGGGGAAATAAGGGAATAGACAGGGAATAAACAAGGAGGAGCCGTACATCCCGAATTAGACTTCTCCACTTGAATGTGAGGAGCTGAGGTGAAAAAGCAGCAATAATGGTAATGAATAAATGGAAAACATTTGATAAATTAGACTCCAAATCCTAAACCATTAAAAACATTAACTAATGTTGGAGATGAGCAGCCATCAGGGCTCAAATCTTTCACTGGCCCTGCTCCCTACTCCACTCCCTGCCCTGCACCCTCGGAACACGGTCATTCCTCTCTCCCCCGCTTCTCTGGACCTGCAGCCACCCAGCCCCCTCCCTCCCACAACAATCCCAGCTCCCCACATTAAAACCAATCTTCAGTCCAAGCAACTATTCCAAACCATATTTAATTGGCCTCTACCTATATCCCTTTATTCCCTTTTTTCTTCCACCTACCCAATCTAATCTTGAACATTGCTATGGTTTCTGCCTCAAACATTCGCCCTGGAAGTGATTGTGACTGTGTCACAAAATACAACATAGAAACAGGCCATTTGGCCAAACCAGTTCATTCCGGCCACCGTTATGCTCCAATGGAGCTCTTTCCCGCCTTACTTCATTTAACCATCAGCATAACCTTGTAAACCTTTGTCCTTCATATATTTATCTCATCTCCCTTTACATGCATTTATATATACACTTCACCCACTCCCTGTGGTAGCGAGTTCCCCATTCTCTCCACTCATTGGTAAAATAAGTTTCTTCCGAATTCCCTATTTCATTTTTTTTGGTGACCATCTTATACTGATGGTGTCTAATTTTTTGCTACCCTACATTCTTTGCCTGCTCTTCCCAAAATCTTCCATAATGTTTAAATCTTTCATTAAGGCAATCTCTTAGCCTTCTCTTTCCAAAAGGAGAGAAAGATGGTCTGTTCACCCTTTTCCAATAGGTTAATTGATTGGATCAAATGGTCAGGTTTTATGTTGTAACTTCTTAAATGCTCCTGCAATCTGCCTTAGGACATTTTGTTACGTTAAAGGTACGATATAAATATAAACAGTTGTTCTATTGTGTGCATACATATAAAACAATGCCTGTTCTGATAGGATTCAGAACTAGTTTCTTCCTTCAGTACCTCATTTGCTTTGTCCGCTTCTTTTGCCTTTTTGCTTAAAGCAAGTGGCATTTCCCACATACAAGCAGAAAGAGAACTGAAGAGCCCCTCCAAGGTCTGAAAAAAAAATTTAAAAATTTAAGGGTGCACTCGAACATTTTTGGTGAAATCACACTTGAGGTATGATCGATTGTCAAGAAGTCACAATCATAATCTGTACTCAAAATAAATTAAATGAGCTGCAAGTACAAATTCAAGTTGGAAATTATGATAAAGGGGCCGCTACTGAGACATGGATGCGGGACGGTCAAGACTAGGAACTTAATATACCAGTTTATAAGGTTTAGGAGGGGTGAGTAGCCTTACTGATTAGAAATAGAATCAATTTATTGGTGGGAGAGGATATAATGTGGGGAAAGCATCCAGCAGAGACCACGTGGGGGGAACTGAGGAACAGTAAAGGATCTAAAACTATAATAGATGTGTATAGACCCCCTGGTAGCAGTTTGGAGGTGCTACAATGTATAAATTAAACAAGTGTGTCGCTGTAATGAACTCCAATTAGCTGTATTGGTTGGCCAATTGGAGTATGAGCTCTCTCAATGATAGCTCATTGAGGGGGCCCATATAAGCACCTGTGTAGGCTTTGTGAGCCAGCCTTAAGTTGACTGGACTGCTAGCAGCACTGTTTGTAGCTGCTCCTGTAATATCGTTATTGTAATTAAATATTGGTGTGGTGACAGAACTCCTGCCTCCTGTGGATTACTACAGTGGCGACGAGGTAAACTAAGAATTTTGCGGAGACCAGCTGCCGCACACGGAGGGTAAGCCTTGCCATTTTAAAAATGCCATTTTTTGGGAGGTTAGAGGCATTCGACCCGGCTATTGAGGACTGGTCCCAGTACGTGGAGAGAATGTGTTACTTCTTCCGGGCAAATGATATACTGACGGACGAAAGGAGACGGCTTATCCTGCTGTCGGCCTGCGGACCTTCAGTTTTCGCCATTATACGTAGTCTGACTTATCCCGATGTGCCGGACACAAAAACCATCCAAGAATTAACGGAATTGGTGAAAGAGCACTACGACCCAAAACCACCCCTCAATTTGCGTAGGTACAGATGCTACACAGCGAAGCGGGAAGACAGGGAGTCAGTCACGAATTTCTTGACCCGCCTGAGAAGACTGGCGGAAAAATGTGAGTTCGGGCCGACGCTAAATGAAATGCTTCGGGATCAGTTAGAGTGTGGTATAAACGACCTCACAATACAGAAACGCCTGTTGGCGGAAACGGAGCTAGACTGCAGGCAGGCGTTACAGCTCGCACTGTCCCTAGAAAAGGAAGCAAGTGGGGCGCAGGAACTACAGGGCACGCCAATTGAGGTAGATACCTGTGAGAGGGACTACCACAACGGGTCCTGCTACCAGATAGCCGCTCTCAGGAAAAGCCTGAAGAATAGAGGGAAAAAGGAAAACCCCACAACTTCCCCCAAGTCTGCCAGGACTAACTGGAGACAGAGGGAAGTACCGGCTGAGGCTGCCCAACAGAGAAGGACCGTTTCTGGCACCAGACAGAGTGGGGTAACAGCGACAGAAACCCTAGAGGAGGGTGGCAAAAGAGGAATAGCAGGTGGGGACGCAGGGAAGTACACAACCTAGACGCCCCATCCTCCTCCGAAGGGGAACAATTATATAATATTGCAACGAAGAAAGCAGAACCCATTAAGATTACCCCACAGGTGAACGGGCGGCCGACAATAATGGAAATAGACACGGGTGCGGCCGTATCAGTAATGGGAGTGGCAGCATTTAGAAAAATCAAAGATGGATTCCAGCCACTAACCCTAACAAAAACATCGACGAAACTTAAAACCTACACGGGGGAACCCCTGGAAGTTCTAGGCACGACTCATGTACCCGTGGAATATGAGAAACAATTGCTCAGATTACCGTTGACAATAGTAGAGGGCTCCGGACCAAGCTTAATTGGACGAAACTGGCTGAAAGACCTAAAATTAGATTGGATGAAAATTTTCCAGAATGGAAGCGGGCAGTTGAGTGGAGTACTCCAAAAATACCCGAGGTCTTCCAGGAAGGTTTGGGGGAAATCATAGGCACCAAAGCAACTTTGCACGTGGACCCAGAAGCCCTTCCAAAATTTTGTAAGGCCAGGCCGGTACCTTTTGCATTAAGGAAGAAAGTAGATGATGAAATAGAAAGGTTACGGCGCAACGGCATTATTAGACCAGTACAGTTCTCGGAATGGGCAGTGCAGGTGGTACCAATTTTGAAGCCAGACGGCTCGATACGTCTCTGTGGAGATTTCAAACAGACGGTAAACAAATACGCACTGCTGGACAAATACCCAATCCCGAAAATAGACAACCTATATGCCATATTGGCAGGTGGGCTTTTGTTCACGAAACTGGACATGAGCCACGCCTACCTGCAGTTAAAACTGGACAAGAACTCCCAGAAGTTCGCTACGATCAACACCCTGAAGGGCCTTTTTCGTTATACTCGGCTACCTTTCGGAGTGTCATCAGCCTGCGCTATATTCCAGCACACAATGGAAAATATTCTGCAGGGATTACCGCAGGTGGCGATTTATTTGGACGATGTCTTAATCACGGGTAGGACAAACAGGGAACACTTAAGGAACCTGGAGGAAGTGCTCAGGCGTTTCGCAAAGGCAGGCGTACGTCTAAAAAGGGAAAAATGTGTTTTCCTGGCCCCACAAGTGACATACCTGGGATATAAAGTAGATGAGTCAGGCTTACAGCCATTAGAAGACAGAATAAGGGCAATAAAAGAAGCCCCAGCTCCCACCACGGTCCAGGAGTTACGGTCATTTCTAGGGTTGGTAACCTATTATGGAAAATTTATTGAAAATAGGGCATCCATCCTAGAACCCCTCCACCAGCTACTAAAAAAGGGGCAAAAATGGAAATGGACTGCCCGCCAAAATCGAGCATTTAGGGACATTAAGGAACAGCTGCCATCCGAAAATGTCCTAGAGCATTATGACCCAAGGAAGGAGTTGGTGGTCACTTGTGATGCATCCCCTTATGGGGTAGGAGCCGTCTTAGCCCACAGAGAAAGGAATGGGGAAGAACGGCCAATAGCCTATGCTTCGAGGACCTTGGCGATGGCTGAGAGGAAGTACGCCCAAATCGAAAAGGAAGGACTGGCGGTGATATTCGCAGTAAAAAAATTTCACCGGTACCTGTACGGGCGGAAATTCACCATAGTGACGGACCATAAGCCGTTATTAGGGTTATTAAAAGAAGACAAGTCAATACCCCCGATTGCATCAGCTAGAATCCAACGCTGGGCGTTGCTACTGGCAGCGTATAGATACATTCTGGAGCACAGACCAGGAACGCGAGTAGCAAATGCAGATGCTTTGAGCAGACATCCCCTCCCGGACACTCGGCCGCAAATACCAAAAGTAGAGGAGACAGTAATGACTCTAAATTTTTTGGACACCCTACCAGTAGACGCACAACATATTCGGTTGTGGATGCAAAAAGACCCAGTTTTAGCCAAGATGAAGCATTTACTGCTAACAGGGGAACTGGAAAGACTAGTGGAGCCCCAGATGCACCCATACTGGAGCAGAAGGGACCAAATAACTGTAGAAGACGGTATCCTATTATGGGGAGCCCGGGTAATAGTCCCAGCTCAGGGCCGTCAGGCAATCTTAACTGAGTTACATCACGGACACCCAGGGGTGTCTAAAATGAAGATGCTAGCTCAAAGCTACGTTTGGTGGCCAGGTTTGGACACAGACATAGCAGCCTTGGTACGTCGGTGCCAGGAATGCCAACAGGGGCAAAGAGTGCCAGCAGCTGCGCCATTGCACCCGTGGGAATGGCCAGGCAGACCGTGGACCCTCCTGCATATTGACCATGCCGGCCCTTTCATGGGCTCAATGTTTTTGGTGATAGTGGACGCCCACTCCAAATGGTTGGACGTCCACCGGGTAAACGCGGCAAGCACAGCATCGACAATTGAAAAGCTCAGGGCCTCGTTTGCAACACATGGACTTCCGGAGGTATTGGTGTCGGACAACGGAACGGCATTCACAAGTGGGGAATTTGGAAAATTCCTGAAGGAAAACGGAGTCCGTCACATCAAAATGGCCCCTTACCATCCAGCGACCAACGGCCTGGCAGAGAGAGCGGTCCAGACACTTAAAGCGGGACTCAAGAAGCAGCCGGCAGCGTCAATGGACACAAAGCTCTCCCGCTGGCTGTTTGATTATAGGACCACACCGCATTCCACAACGGGCATACCGCCAGCTGAACTCTTAATGGGAAGGCGGCTGCGAACGAGGCTGAGTCTCCTTTTCCCAAATTTAACGGGGAAAGTGGAGAAACAACAGGAGGCCCAACGCAAGGGGCATGATAATAGTCGGCAGCAGAGACATTTACAGGTGGGGGCACCGGTTTGGGTCAAGAATTATGGGAATGGACCAACGTGGGTCAAAGGCACGGTAGAGTCCCAAACAGGGCCCATATCCTATGAGGTTTCAATAGGAGGTAAGGTGCTGAAGAAACACCTAGAACAAATAAGGGCAGCGGAACCACACCTGGAGGCAGGCGAAGCAGGACCGCCTCAAGCTGTGATAGCCCAGACGGAAAGGATACCCACACCCCAGCCCCGAGCAATTTCTCCAGACCCCGTCATCCAGTCGTCAGAGTCGGAGATGGACACACTCGACGAGGCCGCCGTGACACCTCTTCCCAAGGAGGAGGAAGAGCAACTTCCAAGGAGGTCGTCAAGGAAAAGACGGGCACCTGTAAGGTACACCCCGCCCACCTCGGAGAACGACCCGGCGGACGACACAGAGGTGACAGACCCAGACATGAGGAGCAGGAAGCTGCTCAGAGGAATGCCAGCTGGCAGGAATTCCTTGGGGGGGGGGGGGGTGTAATGAACTCCAATTAGCTTTATTGGTTGGCCAATTGGAGTATGAGCTCCCTCAATGATAGCTCATTGAGGGGGCCCATATAAGCACCTGTGTAGGCTTTGTGAGCCAGTCTTAAGTTGACTGGACTGCTAGCAGCACTGTTTGTAGCTGCTCCTGTAATATCATTATTGTAAATAAATATTGGTGTGGTGACAGAACCCCTGCCTCCCGTGGATTACAACAGTCGCAAAGGTATAGTATTAATGGGGGATTTTAACCTCAACATAGATTGAGAAAGGCAGTCAAGCCCCTGACAGAAAGCTTGTGCCAGAGATAATTTCCTTCATCAATATGTCCTGAATGCAACGAGGGGACAAGCAATACTGGAATTTGTAATGAGCCGGATTTAATTAGTAATCTAATTGTGTGTGAACATTTATCAAAAAGTCATCATAACATGATCGTGTTCAATTTAATGTTTGAAAGTGAAAAGCACAAATCAGCCACTAGAATTTTAGATTTAAGTAAGGCTGAATTTAATGAGATGAGACGGAGACTGATCAGTAAACTGGGAAAATCTGCTAATGGGTAAAACACTTGAAGAACAGTGAAAGATGTTTAAAACAATACAGAACCAGTTTACACCCAGAGAGGGAAAAGCTAAATTTCACAGGACAAAACAGCCATGGACAATGTACGAGATAAGGGACAGCATAAAACTAAAAGAGGTTCCAAAAATGCAAAAAACAGCTCAGATCCTACCAAATGAGAAAGATACTAAGACCAGCAAAGGAACACAAAGCAACTTATAAGGACTAAATAAAATTAACTTAAGCAACCCATTGATGAGGAAATTAATTGGACTGAAGAGTGACAAATCCCAGGACCTGACCCACCTGACCATATTAAAGAAGGGAAGCACATTGTAGATGCCCTAACTATAATCTCTGAGTTCCCTAGATTCAGGAGTCATCCCTCTGGGTTGGAACCGCTTAAGAATAACAAAAGAGGAAAGCCAGGGAATTACAGACCAGTTAGCCTAACATCTCTTTGACAAAGGGTCATCTGGACTCGAAACGTTAGCTCTTTTCTCTCCCTACAGATGCTGAGATTTTCCAGCATTTTCTCTTTTGGTGAGCCTCACACCTCTGGTGGGGAAATTGTTGGAGTTTATAATCAAGGATAGGGTAACTGAACACCTCTAAAATTTTCAGTTAATCTGGGAGAGACGGCATACATTCATGATGGATAGGTCATGCCTGACAAAACTCACTGAATTTTTTGAAGAGGTGACTAAGGCAATGGACAGTGACATGCCCATGAATGTCGTTTATATGGACTACGAGAAGGCATTTGATGAAGTCCCAGGAACAGAGCTCTTTCGGGACAGTGCTCTTTCGAGTGCACAAACCTTCTCATGCGGCTCCATCGCTCTTCTAAAGGTGCCCCGCAATCCCTTGGAGTGAGCTCTAATGATCTGCACTGCAGAGCCGAAATTCTCAGTCAAAGCAACATCTTCAATAGCGGCCATCATCTGAGGCACACAGCACTGCCAATGCGAGAGAGCACGCTCAGCATCAACTGTGCCACTAACAACTCGGCCCCACCCAGCCCACTCCAACCACCGCAAACGAGGAATTTAGCATTTTATCTTGTTTTTTCTCATGAAAAGACCAATCCATGAACTTCCAGGGACATGGCGCAAGCCATATTGAGCAAGAAAAATTAAGTATGAGAAGTGTGTCAGGATAAAATGACAGATTAAAAGACGAGCAGAGTCGGAGCTCACGTAATCGTCACTTTGGCAGGGCTACTCAGAGAGTCACCCCCGTCAACAACCTCGGGTCCAAAAAGGTTGGATTCCGTTTAGCAGTTCCCAGTTTGTAAAAATCTGTTGGGAGTCCAAGCAAGGGCGACATTTGTCCGCGGTGGGATTTTCCAATGGGGAGACTCGATAATTATATTTAAATTAATTCAATGGAGTTCCCGTCATTGCATGGCGGAAACCCCATTACGTAACTGGTAGGAGGTGGGGCCAATCGAATGAGGAAATCCCGCTGGCATGAAAGCTGTTTTGGTTTCCCCCCCTTGATTTGCCGTCCTCCGCTGCAATTCCCAGAAATCTTCCCACTGTGTTTTTAAAAAATCAACAAGGGTAAATTGAAGAGTTGTCCCGAGAACTACAATTGAGAAAATGACTGATGATACTCAGAAGAGGCTCATTTACCCACAGTTCAGGACGCTATTAGAAGTTTGATTAAATGAACTTAATGATGGTGAAAATATTTTGAAAGTTTATGTTGAACACCATTGATATCCTTCATATTTTAATATGAAAAATAGAAAAAGAAAATAATGTTTGAATGTTCCAGGAGTAAAATTAATTAAACTGTTACAACTAGCTTAGCAGCTTTGGTCTGGAGTCATAGTGAACTATATATATTTCTTAACCTAACAATGGTTAAGTACACCAAGAAATCTTACCTCTTTAATTTGGTTTGGCTCCAAGCAGGCAGGCAGAAGGGACTCCAAAATATGTAATGCTAGCAGCTTGGTACGTAAATTGCGTACAAGAGGAACACCTGGAGGAAAATGTTGTTGTAAAAGTTTTAACTAGTTTGTCAATTCATTAAGCAAATCAATAATAAATTGTGAGAATGCAAGTTCTGTTTCAAGATGTAAGAAGATTTAGATAGTGCATCAATCTAAGCAAGAATAAGTAAAATCTATATAAATCATACATTTACATTTTGAACTACCTTTTCACATGATTGACCAATACATGCCGCTTTCTGAAACTATCATAATAGTTAATGTTTCTAAACTTTACTTAATATGAGAAAAGCACTTTTCATATTACTGACAAAAGGTGTCAATGAAAGTTTTATGAACATTTAAAAGTTGCACTGACTCAAGAACACTGGAGTACATTATGAATAGTATTTCTACAATATGGTAATTATCAGCTTAACCATTTCACCTGTTTCGTGCATCCGTGTAGCTATCAATAAAAGTGGATCAATCCATTTCACAGAAACAATATTGCTCTGTACATTTTTGAAGGAGATAACACGACGCAAGAAAACAAGAAAATCTCCCAACTGAGTTTCTACAATTCGTCTGTTTTTGCCATTATCTGTTTATAAGAGAAAAAGGCACAAAATGTCAGAGTCATTAAGAACAGTTGAAAATAAATGCAGAAAAACAATAGCACACAAATAACTTCTATTTAATAGAGACATTACTAACTTTGTTCAAAAATACTTCACGTTCTGGGGTCTAGATTCAAACCCAGCCCAATAAAGCTACTCTTTGATGGCAGTGAGGAATCCAGGAGGGAAATAAAAAATAATTTGCTCTAGTTCCTAATAGGCATGGACACACAACAACATTGTCCTTAATTCTGAACTGAGAAATTAAAAAAAACACTGATGTTGTTGAATTTGATGCTGAGAGGTTGAGGCCGAGAAACATTGTTAAAACAGTACAAGGGACTTTGGTTTAGGAGGATGATTCTGTGAGCTGGGAATATGAGGCACTGGGGTAGTATTCCAGGACGTTGAAAGCACTCAGCCCATTATTCTCCATCCATTAAAAACTGTATTGCTAGCTCACAGAATCACTTCCAAGTATGCAATATCATGATCCATTCTTCCCTATCTTCATGAGCACATCATTCACAAAAAGTGCCAAACAAATTCGTTTTGGTATTCTCCTGCTGGTCATGTTTTTCAGGGAGGTTGCATAGGATTTCATAGGATATACAGCCAACCAGTCTAAAGAAACATGGAATTAGGAGCAGAGTTAGGCAATTCAGCCCTTTGAGCCTGCTCCACCATCAGATCATGGCTGATCTCTTCCTTGTCTCAAACCCACCTCCTCATCTGTTCCCCATATCCATTTAACCCATTTTTAAAAATCACAAATGCATCTAACTCCTTCTTGAAACTATTTAATGACTCAGATACCATCGCACTTTGGAGCAGCGAGTTCCACAAATTCACTATCCTCTGCGAGAAGTAGTTCCTTCTCATCTCAGTTCTAAATCTACCACCTCTGAACTTATATCTGTGACCCCTCATTCTAGATTGCCCCACATGGGGGACCATTTGGTCTACGTTTACTTCAAACGTTTGAATGTTTTATATACCTCGATTAGATCCTCTCTCACCCTCTAAACTCCAGCGAGTATAAGCTCAAACTGTTTAATCTCTCCTCATACTTCAACCCTTTCATCCCCAGAATTAATCTGGTGAACTTCCTCTGATATGCCTCTAATGCCACCGCATCATTCCTCAAATAAGGAGACCAAAACTGGACACAATATTCCAGATATGGTCTCACCAACACCCTATACAATTGCAGCAACACTTCTCTACTTTTATACTCAAGTCGTTTTGCAAAAAACACTAACATTCTATTTGCTTTCTTAATTACATGCTGAACCTGCACACCAACTTTCTGTGATTCATGAACAAAGACACCCATATCCCTCTGCCCAGATGCATTTTGAGTCTGCTTTCCATTTAGATAATAATTTGCCTTTCTATTTTTCCAGTCAAAATGGATAACCTCACACATTTACATTAAACTCCAAATTTTGGCCCAATCGCCTAGCCTATCTATATCTGTAAAATCTTAATCTCCTCTTCACTGCCTGCTTTCCCATCTATTTTAGTACTGCTATGTTACACTCTGTCCGTACTTGCAGATCATTTATATAGATTGTAAATAGCTGAGGTCCGAGGACTGACCCTGCGGCACCCCTCTAGTTACAGTTTGCCAGCCAGAGCAGGATCCATTTATCACGACCCTCTGCTTTCTGTCAGTCAGCCATTCCTCAATCCAATCCAGTACTCCACCCCATTCTCCTGCAATCTCACCTTCTGGATCAGTCTTTTATGTGATATCTTGTCAAACGCCTTCTGGAAGTCTAGATATGTCTATACCTGTTTTTATGCTTCATATGGGAGGCGGTGGCGTAGTGGTATTGTCACTGGGGTGATAAACCAGAGACCCAGATTAAAACCAGGTTCAAATCCCGCCACTGCAGATGATGAAATTTGAATTCAATAAAAATCTGAAATGATGACCATGAAACCATCGTTGTTTGTTGTAAAAATCCATCTGGTTCACTAATGTTCATGCGGGTCTGGCCTACATGGTGACTCTTAACTGCCCCTTCAAGGACAATTAGGAATGGGTAATAAATGCTGGTACAGCCTGCAACGCCCATGTCCTATGAACGAATAAAAAAAAGTAAAAGTCCCCTCCAATTTTTCCTAATCTAAATCTACAAGCGTAACCCTCGGTTCTCTTCTCCCTTAAATGCTTGTGCTAGCTTCCCCTTAAAGCATCTACTCTATTTGTCACATCCAGTCATGTATGGTGACGAACAATTAAATAACACACTGAAAGGAGAGGGACCACAAACATCCCCATCCTCAATGATGGGGGAGCATAGCACATCTACGCAAAGTTTAAGGCATGCAGCATTTCCAATAATCCTCAGCTGGAAGTGCCAATTGGATGGTCCATCCCTACTTACTCCAGAGGTCCCGAGCATCACCCCCTTCTTCAGCCAATTTGGCTCACCCCACGTAATATGAAGAAACAGCTGAAGGGCTTTGACAATATTCCAGCAATAATACTGAAGACTTGTGCTCCCAAACTTGCTCCGAGCTATAGCCAAGCTGTTCTAATAGAGGTACAACATTGACATCTACCCAACAAGGTGGAAAATTGCCCAAGTTTGTCTTGTACACAAAAAGCAGGACAAATCCAACTTGCCTAATTACCACCCTGTCGGTCTACTCTCAATCATCAAAGCTATAGAAAATGTAATCAACTTACTCAGCAATAATCTGGTCTCTGATGCTCAGTTTAGGTTATGTCAAGTACGCTCAGCTCCTTACCCTGATTACAGCCTCTGTTCACATATGGACAAAAGAGCTGATCTCCAGAGGTGAAGGGAGAGTGACTGCCCTTGACATCAAGGCAGCCTTTGACCAAGCACATCTGGAGTCAATGAGAATCAGGGGAAAACTCTGTTGGTTGGAATCATACCTCTCAGAAAGGACATTGATTGTGGTTGTTGGAGGTCAATTATCTCAGTTCCAGGACATCAGTGCAGCAGTTCCTCAGGGTAGTGTCCTGGGTGCAACCATCTTCAACTGCTTCATCAATGGCGTTCCATTCATCATAATCTCAGAAGTGGGATGTTTACTGATGATTGCACAATGTTCAGCACCATTTGGACCTCCTCAGCTACTGAAACAGTCCATGTCCAAATGCAGGTAGACCAAGACAGTATCCAATATTGGGCTGACAAATGTCACTTGCATCACACATTCACACCACACAAGTGCCAGGCAATGGCCATCTCCAACAAGAGAATCCAACCATCGTCCCGAGGCATTCAATGACATTACCATCACTGAATCTCCACCATAAACAATCTGGGGGTTACCATCGACCGGAAACTGAATTGGACCAACCATGTAAATGCTGTGGCTACAAGAGCAGGTCAGAGGCTAGGAATCCGGCACCTCATGACTTTCCAAAGTCTGTCCACCATCTACAAGTCACAAGTCAGGAATGTGATGGAATAATCTCCCTTGTCTGGATGAATGCAGCTCCAACAACACAAGAAGCTTGACACCATCCAGGAAAGAACAGCGACCTGATAGGCACCGCATCCACAAACATTCACTCCTTTCACCACTGACTTATGGTGGAAGCAGTGTGCATCACATCCATGATCATTCCCCACTGACCCCAAACCCTTCTGCAAATTTTGTGTCATTCTCAATTTTAAGAGGTTTGCTTGGAATCACTAGCTTCGGAGCGTAGCTCCTTCATCAGATGACTCACCTGATGAAGCAGCTACGCTCCGAAAGATAGTGACTCTAAACAAACCTGTAAGACTTTTTACTGTACCAACCCCAGTCCAATGCCGGCATCTCCACATCAAATTTAAGAAATTGTGCTTTTGATCCCAATATCTAAATCATCAATGTGGTCCCAGAACTGTTCTTTCTGGAACCCACCTCCAAACCTTCTATCACGCTGAATAATTACCCTTTCTCCCACTCTCGACTGTCTCGGTCCTAAAACCAGCTAGCAAGTTATTCAGCTACTTTTCCTATTTTCACATTCTCTGAACTTATTAGTCTACTGTGGGCCATCTTATCAAAGACATTTTGAAAGATGGGATAAATTATATCTACTACATTTTTCATTGTCTACTTTTCCTGTTGCCTTGTCAAAATGCATTAAATTTAGTACAGTAAGATTTTTCTTTTTAAATCCAAGTTAACTATTCATTTTTCTAATTCTAATTTCTCGACTTTTCTCTGCTCTCACCTTTATTAAAGGATTCCATTCTTTGTCCTGTCACCGATGTTAGGCTGACTGTTCTATAATTCCCTGGGCAAGTTCTGGCCCCCTTCATAAACTTATCATACATCATTTTCTCAGATACACTGATCGAATAAAGCACCACTATCCTTTGCACTGCCACAATGCATTTTCCATATAATACTAGATGCAATTTAACTCCACACTGTAAAATATATATATTCTTTGTAAACCTATTCAAATTTAATACATGTTTCAAATTCTGTAAAACATATATCAATCAAAATTTTCATCAATATATCTGGGCATTATTTTTCAGGAGCTTAAGTCACAGACAGGATAGCACCTGACCATTTTTTGGGAGGAGACAGAGATTTCAAAAAATTCACGTTAATTTTTGTTACATACCAGTTGCTGAAACTATTTAGGTTACATTTTGTTATTTATGATAGTTCTAAACACATTCATTCTGCAAGCAATTCTAATATATCATGTTAAGATTACATGCTCTTGGTCCGGATAGAATTTCATTTATGGATTTTGGCACATTCCACAAATACCACTTCTTTAAAACAAAGTCAGATAACCATCTTCCACTCATTTGTACACAAGGCCTTTTTATCGACCATGCTCCTCGTTCCTTGATCAAACATTAGGGGTGGGGGTTGGTGGATTTAAACCAAAATCAATAGCTGAAGAACTGGAGCATTAATATTGCCAACAATATGGACAGTACATCAAAATGAGAAGGAAACTTCCTATGTGGAAAGTGTAAAATTAAAAAGCTACACACAGAAATGGGTATATTTTTCTTATTTTTTCAGCAAAAGGTACAATATCTTCACAGCAGCTAAGAATGCTTGTGCACAAATTTTAGCAACTGAGCTTGATGACATTGGAGGAGTCCTATCTGAATAAAGCATTTTGTCCAAGAAGTTGGGTTCTGTTCCTAAAGCTACTGGGTTCTCTCTGGAATGGAAAGTCATCCATACTTTGCTTGTGCTGGAAAAACATGATATATCCAAGTAAACAACGTACCTCTGAATAGTGAGTTGCAACAGAAAGTGACTGCAGTAGCCCAAAAAATATAGTGAGTTTTTGCAGCAGATCACATACAGGCAAGCATGCAAATATTTAACTTGTGGACAGATTTTTTTCAGCATCAATAAGTGCAACTTTGCTTATCCCCAGATCCATTTGCTAATGTACCCCAAGACAGCAGGAATTGCCACAGTTAACGGCATAATAACCTAAGAAATAGGAACTGGAGCAGACCATTTTTGTCAAAACAGGCACGCCTTCAAAAGGGCAATTAGGGATGGGCAATAAATGTTGGCCTAGCCAGCGACATCCACATCCCACAAAAATGAATGAAAAAAAAGTCAACTTTGCATCCTAGACAATGGTTTAATGGTGACAAATGAATTGGCTGCCTCATCCTTTCCCCTTCAAAAAAGACAATTTGTTTGATTTTCTAGCTTCAGGCAACTCAGTTGAAGCTTACTGGAGAATTTTAACACACTTCCATCCGGTGGTAACTGAACAGTTAAAATGGAATAAAGTTCTAAGTGCTCTTTCATCCCAAAATTGCTCTGACTGCAATTTAAATCACAGGTAGAAAGGAGAGTTCTTGCTCTACCTCTCGTTGGTTGGCAGTGATTCCTGTTGGGTTTGGGCGAGAGACCAATCTACCTGAGGGAAACTATGAAAAATTAGCTAATTTTTATTTCTAAATTTAGAGTACCCAGTTATTTTTTTTCCCAATTAAGGGGCAATTTAGCTTGACCAATCCACCTATCCTGCACATCGCTTTGGGTTGCGGGGGTGAGACCCACGCAGACATTGGGTGAATGAAAAAGTAGCTACTTTTTTTTCTAAATTTATGGGATGTGGGTGTCGTTGACTAGGCCAGTATTTATTGCCCATTCATTACTGCCTTTGAGGAGATGGTTCTTCTTAGACCGTGTGGTGCCAGAGTTCGTCGGCAGCAAGTTCCAGTGTTATCACCCAACAACGGGAAAGGAATAGTGATATAGCTCCAAGTTAGGTATGTGGCTTGTGTCAGGTAGAAAATACAATTGCAAACCAAGAGGAATACAGACTGCAGAGGGGAGGTAAAAAAGCCCATTAGAGAAGCAAAGAGGAATTATAAGAAAAGACTGGCAACCAACGTAAAGGGGAATCCCGAAGTTTTCTATCGCCATATAAATATTAAATGGGTGTTTTTTTAATTTGTTCATTTGATGTGGGCCTCGCTAGCTGGGCCAGCATTTATTGCCCATCCCTGAGGGAGTCAATCACATTGCTGTGGATCTGGAGTCACATATAGGCCAGAGTAGGTAAGGGCGACAGATTTTCTTCCTTGGTGGGTTTTTCAGATGGGTTTTTTACAACAATGTAAATTCTGTGATTAGACTTGTAATTCCAGATTTTTATTGAATTCAAATTTCACCATCCGCCATGGTGGGATTCGAACTTGTGCCCCCAGAACATTACCCTGGGCCTCTGGATTACTAGTCCAGCGACAATATCACTCTGCCACTGCCACCCCAACTGGTAAAATGAGGACTAGGGCCAATTAGGGGCCTAAAAGTAAATTTACTCATGGAGGCATGGGGAAATGCTGAGGTATTAAGTGAATACTTTGCCTCTGTCTTTAACAAAGAGGTAGATACTATCCAGGCCAACAAGGAACTTCTTTCCCTAAAAGGGTTCATGATTGCTAAGGAGGAAGTGTTGCATACTCACCCCGTTGATATTTAAACGTTGATAATGCACCGGGACCGGAATAGATGCATCCAAAGATATTGGAGCAAATGAGTGTGGAAATTACAGGGATGCTGGCCATAATTTTTCAGACTTCTCTAGATCCAGGGGAGGTGTCAGAGGACTAGGGAATTACAAATATTACACCCTAGGGTGTAAGGATAGCCTCAGCAGTTACAGATCAGTCAGTTTAATCTCAATGGTGGGAAAGCTTCCAGGAATACTTATTCAGGATAGAATTAGTAGTTAAATGGAAAATTGGGGCTGATTAGGGAGAGGCAACATGGATGTCTAAAGGGAAAATTGTGTTTAACTAATTCGCTGGAGTTCTTTGAAGAGGTAACAGAAAAGGTCGATGAGGGTAATGCAGTCGATATGGTGTACATGGACGTTCAAAAGTCATTTGATACAGTCCCTCACAACAGACTTCTGAGAAAATTTATAGCTCACGGAATAAAAGGGATAGTGGCAACGTGGATACAAAATTGGCTGAATAATAGGAAGCAGGGAGTAATGGTCAATAGATAGTTTTCAGGCTAGAGGGTTTGCAATGGAGTTCCACAGGGGTTGGTATTGGGAACATTGTTTTTCTTGGTATATATTAATGGGTTAGATCTTGGACTGCAGGGGACAATTTCAAAGTTTGCACATGATATGGAACTTGGAAGCATTGTAAACTGGAGGATAGTGTAGAATTTCAAAATTATATAAATAAGTTGGTGGAGTGGGTAGATAGGTGGCAGCTAAAATTCAATGTGGAGAAGTACAAGATGATGCAGTTTAGTAGGAAGAACATGGAGAGACATTATAAAATAAGGGGTACAATTCTTAAGGGGGCGCAAGAGCAGAGGAACCTGGGCTTATATGTGCACAGATCATTAAACATGACAGAATAGATGGAGCGAGCACTTAATAAAGTAGATCGTATTGTGGGCTTTATTAATAAAGGTACAGAGAAGAAAAGCAAAGAGGTTATGCTGAACTTATAGAAAACATTAGTTAGACTTCAGCTGGAGTATTTTGTACAGTTCTGAGATCTACACTATAGGATGTATGTGAACACGTTGGATAGAGTGCAAAAGGGATTTACAAGAATCGTTCCAGGGATGAAAAACTTCAACTATAGGATAGATTGGAGAGGTTGGAACTTCTTCTTGGAGAGAAGATGGCCAAAAGAATGCTTATTTGGCAAACTGGTGCAGGCACGATGGACCGAATGGTCACCTGCTGCCCTGTAAAAATTCAGTTATTGCAAAGGAACTTGCAGGTGTAATGTTCTCGTGCATCAACTCCCCCTGTCCTTCTAGGTGGTAAAAATTGTCAGTTTATTTGGAAGGCAGTGCCAGCACGTGAACTTGCCAGTGACACCAACCCACATCTCCTCTTCTCAATCCATTGATCTTTATCTTAGTAGGTAAAATGACAGAAAATGTCCAACAATACAACATTCTATCAATACTGAACTGAAGGGTAGTCTTTAAGCACGTCCTTGAGTCCACGATTGAAACTTGAACCCACAAGGTTCTAAATTAGAGGTGAGAGCCAATGATACAAAGACAATACACCAGTGGAAGTAGTGAAAGCACCGGAGCATTAGTAATCTGTGGACAGTCTGGACATATTAATTTGGCATCAGGGAACAAAATACTGGTTCTTAAATATAAAAGTTTCAGACAGATAATGTTGGAAGCTATTATTAAAGATGCTTTGGGAAAATATTTAGAAAAATTCAAAGCACTCAGACAGAGTCAACAGGGTTTTGAGAAAGAGATTTATTGGAGTTCTCTGAAGGAGCCATATGTGCTGTGGATGAAGAGGACCTGGTTGATGCATTGTACATGATTTTCAGTAGGCATTTGATAAGGTGCCACATCAAAGGTTGTTATAGCAGGGATAACATATTGGCATGGACAGAAGGTTGGCTATCTAACAGGACAAAGAGTTGGCATAAATGGATTTTTTGGCACGAGGTAACACGTGGTGTACCAATGGGATCAGTGCTGGGACCTCAACATTTTTACAATTTTTGTAAATGATTTACATGAAGGGTGAAGGGACCAAAGGTACGGTTGCTCAGTTTACAGATGACACAAAGATAGCTCGGAAAATAAGTTGCGAAGAGGACACAAGGAGGCTACAAAGAAATATAGTTGGGTTAAGCAAGCGGGTGAAGGTCTAGGAAATGGAGTATAAGCTGGGAAATCTGAAATTGTCCATTTCGCTGGAAGAATAAAAAGAAACATATTATCTAAATGGTGAGAGATTGAACCCAGATGGAACTGGGTGTCCTTGTGCATGAATCACAAAAGGCAGCTACAGTATGATTGGGAACGCTAATAAAATATTGTTTGTTGCAAGGGTGATTGGATATAAAAGTAGTGAGGTTATATTTGACTTATACAGAACACTGGTGTGGCCACATCTGGAGTATTTTGTACAGTATTGGTCACCTTATTTAAGGATGCAAATGCGTTAGAAGTTCAGAGGTTTACGAGGCTAACACCTGGATTTGGTGGTTTGTCTTATAAGAAAGGTTGGACACACTAAGCTTGTAGAGCTTCCATGAGTAAGAGGCGACTTTATTGAACCATATAAGATCATGAGGGGTCTTGACAGGGCAGATGTGGAGAACATGTTTCCTCTTGTCGAAGAATCCAGAACTAGATATCCCTGTTTAAAAATAAGGGGTCATCAATTTAAGGCAGAGATGAGGAGAAATGTTTTCTCAGTGGGTAGTCAGTCTTTGGAACTTTCATCCTGAAAAAATAGTGGAAGCAAAGTCTTGGAGTATTTTTAAGGTAGAGGCGGTTAGATTATTGATGAGCAGGAGGATGAAAGATTATAGGGGGTAGGCAGGAGGTTACAATCAGATCAACCATGATCTTATTGCATGGCACAGATAGATCAAGTGTCCTACTTCTGCTCCTAATTCGTAAGTCTATATGCACATTATAATGGAGACTCAGATCGGGATGTTTCCTATCAACCATTCCTTATGTAACCCAGGAATGGAGTAGAAACGCTGATTTCAGCAAAGACCCGGAAGCACATTCAATACCTGAAGGTATATCCTTTCAGTCAGTTACTGAGCTGCGTTAAGTTTTTGATCTGAATTTGGACCAACCTCCCGCTTTCGATTCTTCGCACAATTGGAAACAGCAGAAAGGTTCTACATGAATGGGGCACTGGAAGTGATTTACAAAATGCAATGCATGTTTTGAAGTCAGGAATCAGTTCCAGCAGTTGCTGACGTTGATATAATCAAGACCAATTTGACTAGGACAAGATCTCAGGCCTGCAGGAAAATCAATAAATAAGATTCTAAAAATTCACAGTAATCAATCAGCATAAGGGAAGATGAAATATATGTTAATGATATGAAAGCAGTCTTCTCAAAGGGGTCATCTGCTGATAATGACAAGAAAATCCTGGAAGTACAATTCTGAAAAAGGTTTGCATGCAAAGAAAGTGGTCTAATATTTTTAAAGGGCATTGTTCCTGGATGATTTTTCATCAAGGGATCACAACAAAATACGTGGTATAATATAGAATAAATGTATACGCAAAATTCAAGATATATTGTCATGTGAGAGTACCTTTAAGAAATGTGTGTTTATAAATGGGTATGTACATAAGTATATGTAGTGAGAGATGGGTGTTTACGACTGCAGTGATGTCAGAGAGTGGGTAGAGCTGGGCTGTCCGTCAGCTTTTTACTATTGTTTTAGGCTGTTGGCTGCAGGGTGTGTTTTAGTTTTGTTTTCAGTGTTGGAGCTGAAGGCAGACTAAGCAGTTGTACTGCTGTTCTGTCTGCCATCGAAAGACTATCTCTTGATCATTTGGTGAATCCAGAATTATAAATGTTCTCAGTAGTGAATGTAAACCTAATGTGCTTCTAGTAAAAGGTGTTTTAAGTCTTATGGATGTTAAAAGGAAAGCTTAAAGAATTACTTAGTGTTGTACTCTTTGGGGGTTGTATTTGAATGAATGGGGCAGCACAGTAGCATTGTGGATAGCATAATTGCTTCACAGCTCCAGGGTCCCAGGTTCGATTCCAGCTTGTCACTGTCTGTGCGGGGTCTGCACATCCTCCCCGTGTGTGCGTGGGTTTCCTCCGGATGCTCCGGTTTCCTCCCACAGTCCAAAGATGTGCAGGTTAGGTGGATTGGCCATGATAAATTGCCCTTAGTGTCCAAAATTACCCTTAGTGTTGGGTGGGGTTATGGGGATAGGGTGGCGGTGTTGACCTTGGGTAGGGTGCTCTTTCCAAGAGCCGGTGCAGACTCGATGGGCGGAATGGCCTCCTTCTGCACTGTAAATTCTATGATTGTTCTGTGATAAATTCTATGAATGGTTGCTAAGATGTTCACTATGTTTTAAAAAGGTTAACTTGAGTTCATAGAATAAACATTATTTTGCTTTTAAAAATACTTTTCCATTTCTGCTGTACCACATCTGTAGAGTGGGCCGTGTGTTCCCCATACCACAATCTATTAAAAGTTATGGGTCGGGGAACTCCATGATACACTTGGGGGCATAAAAATCTATCTATTGGATTGGCTCAGTGAACTTAAAGACAGTTAGGGGTGAGCATATTGTGGTTGCTTTTCAGCTGTGGTATTCTAGTTTAAGTAGGGAGTGGATTGTGGACAATGGCCCTTTCAGAGGCTCTAAAGTTTTTGAGGGTGGAGACGGTCACACGCAGTATCTTACGGATAGAGACTAAAAGCAGACTGATAGATTTGGCAAAAACATTGCAGCTAATGTTACCTGACAAAATGCGAAAAGATGAGGTAATTATGGCGGTGGCAAAGCATTTAAAGTAGCCCGAGATATAGTTTGACTCATTGGAAATGGCAAAAATTCAGTTAAAAATTAAACAAATGGAAAATGAGAAAGAATTAAAGCAGCTTGAATACGAAAGAAAGAGAGGAAAAAGAAAGAGAAAGAGAGCGAGGAAAAAGAGAGAAGAAAGGAAAACAGAAAGAATAGCCCTAGCAGAATAAAAAGACGAAGGGAGATACAGATCGGGAAAAAGATAAAGAGAGTGTGTTTGAATTTCAGAAAATGGTCATGAAACATGACAGTCAGTTAAAATTGGCAGGCGTAAAGGGAAACATACAGTTGGACGATAGTAATGAGGCTAATGAGAAAGAGCGTCAAAGTTGAAGGCTTGGTGCGAACCTATTTAAATATGTCCAAGCATTGCCAAGGTTTGACGAGAAGGAGGTAGAAGCCTTTTTCAGTTCATTTAAGAAGGTGGCTTAAACAAATGAAATGGCCACAAGACATGTGGGTATTACTGATTCAAACAAAGCTGACAGAGAGGGCAAGTGAAGTATTTGCATCACTACCGGAGGAGGTATCTGGCACGTATTTGGAGGTGAAAAAATCCATAGGTGCATATGAACTAGTAGCTGAAGCATACAGACAAAGGTTTAGAAATTTAAGGAAAGAATTTAGTCAAACATACATGGAGTTTGAAAGGCTCAAACAGTAATTTTGATAGGTGGATAATGGCTTTGAAAATAGATTAAACGTATGAAACTCCCAGAGAAATCATACTTTTGGAGGAGTTTAAAAATTCAATTCCTGATGTAGTGAGAATTCATGTGGAAGAGCAGATGGTGAAAACTGTGAGATTAACAGCAGAAATGGCAGATGATTATGAATTAGTTCATAAATCAAAGCTTGGTTTCCGGCATCAGTTTCAGCCTGTGAGGGATAGAAACTGGGGACATGAGAAATACTCACGTGTTCAAGGCAATGGTGATCTGATGGGAGATAATAAGGAGAGTGCATCTCGGATTAAAAAAGAAATCCAGGAGGGTGGAAAAGAAATGAAAAATGTCAAAAGTTAACACTGTAATAAACTCGACCATGTAAAGTCACAGTGATGGTGGTTGAAGAAAAGCATTGGGAAGGCTCATGTGGTAAAACAGGATCAGTCAGTAGGGTTTGTAGTAGTGGTAAAGGAAAGCCCAAGTGAAGCGAAGGAGGTGCAAAAGATTGTACAGCCTGATCAAGAGGTGATTGATAAGAAGGTGCCAGATCTCTTTGAAGACTTTATGTAATGTTTACTCATGTGGATCAGGAGGAGTAGGTAAAGAAGTCACAATTTTAAGAGATATGGGAGTTAGTCAATCTTTAATGGTAAGAGATGAAGACTTATGTAGTCTGGGAAGAATGTTCCCAGAAAAGGTGGTAATATGTGGAATTCAGGGTGAGAGGAGTAGTGTTCAATTATCATAGAATCATAGAATTTACAGTGCAGAAGGAGGCCATTCAACCCATCGAGTCTCCACCGGTCCTGACAAAGAGCAACCCACTAAAGCCCACGCATCTACCCTATCCCCGCAACCCAGCAACCCCCACTTAGCCTTTTTGGACACTAAGGGCAATTTAGCATGTCCAATCCACCTAACCTGCACTTCTTTGGACTGTGGGAGGAAACCGGAGCTCCGGGAGGAAATCCACGCACATACGGGCAGACTCCGCACAGACAGTGACCCAGCTGAGAATCGAGCCTGGGAACTTGGAGCTGTGAAGCAATTGTGCTAACCACTATTCTACTGTGTGGCCCAAAGTATATAAGGTAGGATAGAAAGTCCAGTGAAGAGTGGTGAAGTGGTGGTAGGGGTAATAGAGAAACTATCTTGTCCAGGAATACAGTTTTTTTTGGGTAATGATATAGCTGGATCGTAGGTGGGAGTGATGCCTATGGTCGTTGATAAGCCAGTGGAAAATCAGACAACTGAAGGGTTGAAGGACGAATATCCTGGGATTTTTCTGGATTGTGTAGTAACAAGGTCGCAAAGTCACAGGTTAAGACAAGAGGAGAAATCAAAGAGTGAAGATAACGTTGAAGTGCAATTATCAGAAACAAATTTTGATCAGATTGTTGAAAAAGAACAAGAACAGGTGGAGGATGAGGCGGATATTTGTAGTTCAGGAAAATTGGCGGAGTTACAACAGAAAGATATAGAAATAAAACAGATGTATCAGAAAGCATACACGGAAGAGGAATCTGAGTGTATATCAGAGTGTTATTACCGTAAAAGTGATGTCTTGGTGAGAAAATGGAGACCTGTACATATGAAGGCGGATGAAAAGTGGGCAGACGTTCATCAAGTAGTATTGCCGGTAGGGTATAGAAAGAAAGTGTTGCGAGTTGCACACGAGTACCAGTGGGAGGTCATTTAGGAATAAGCAAAACTCAAGCTAAAATCCAGAAACATTTTTATTAGCCTAGACTACATAAAGATGCAGTTAAATTTTGTCAATCATGTCACACATGTCAAGTGATAGGGAAACCTCAAGCAGTGATAAAACCAACGTCCTTAATACCCATTCCAACATTTAAGGAACCTTTTCCAAGGATCCAAATCGATTGCATAGGACTGCTTCCTAAAACAAAAAGTGGGAATCAATATCTTTTGACTATAATGGATGTGTCTACTAAGTTTCCAGAGGCCATTCCAGTACGTAATATTACAGCTAAAAAGATTGTGGGGGAGTTACTTAAATTCTTTACTAGATATGGACTACCCACAGAAATACAATTGGATCAAGGATCAAATTTTACCTCCAGGTTATTCAAAGAAAATAGCTTAGGAATAAAACAACTTAAATCAACTGCTTACCATCCAGAATCGCAGGGAGCGTTAGAAGGGTGGCATCAGACATTAAAGACGATGTTGAGGGCATATTGTCAAGATTATCCAGAGGACTTGGATAAAGGAATTCCATTTTTACTGTTTGTAATTAGGGATGCACCTAATGAGTCAACCAAATGTAGTCCTTTTGAACTATTTTTTGGTCATGAAGTAAGAGGACCAATTAAATTGATTAAGGAAAAATTGGTGAGTGAGAAATCAGAAATTACATTATTGGATTACGTGTCAAATTTTAGAGAAAGATTCAAAAGACCAGGTGAATTGGCTAGACAACATTTAAAAGTTGCACAAAATGTGATGAAATGGGTAGCGGACAAGAAATCCAAAGCTCGTAGTTTTGCCAGTGGAGATAAAGTTTTAGTGTTGTTACCAGTGGCAGGTGAACCTTTTAAAAGCAAGGTTTTGTGGACCTCATCAGATTGAAAGGAAATTAAGTGAGGTGAATTATGTGGTAAAAAAGCTGGATAGAAGGAAAACTCACCGAGGTGTGTCATGTGAATATGCTTAAAAGGTACTTTGAAAGGGAAGGAGAGGAAAAGGGGGAGGTTTTAATGATTCTAACTCAAAGTGATGAACCAAATCCAGATGACTATGAATTTGACATACCTCAAATTAAATTGGACCACGAGGATGTTCTTAAAAATTGGGATAGATTTTTGAGTTACCTTCCAGAGGAAAAACAAACTGACCTGAAAGAGTTATTGCTATCACATGGGCAGGTTTATAGAGATAAATTGCTAAGTACTAAAATGGCTATACATGATATAGATATGGGAAATGCTGTTCCAATCATACGACGTCCATACAGACTTAACCCTTTAAGATTGGCACAGGTTAACAAAGAGATTGAGAGTATGCTTAAAAATTGGCATAATTGAAGTGGGTTGCAGCCAATGGAGCTCATCCATAGTGGTGGTCCCAAAACCAGACGGTACGCAACGGTTGTTTTTGGACATAGAAAGGTTAATGCAGTTACAAGAATGGACTCTTATCCTATCCCACGTTTGGAGGATTGCATTGAGAAAGTGGGACAATCAACTTTTATTTCCAAACTGGATTTACTTAAACATTACTGGCAGGTACCTTTATCCAAAAGTGCGAAGGAGATTTCAGCTTTTGTGACTCCATATGGTATATACCAATTCAAAGTTATGCCATTTATCATGAAAAATGCCCCAGCCACATTTCAACGGTTAACTAACAAAGTAATTTCAGGATTACCCAATTGTGCGGTATACATCAACGATCTGGTAATTTTCAGCCAGACATGGAAAGAACATTTAAAACAGCTGATGGAGTTATTTGATCGACTTCAGGAGGCGGGTTGGTGCTAAACCTAACCAAACGTTAATTTGGAAAAGCTCAAGTCACTTTCCTTGGCCATACAATCGGACGGGATGTTAAATTTACAGTTATTGAGGAGTTTACAATCCCCTCAAGACGAAGGGAAATAATACGATTTCTTGGCTTGAGTGGATTTGATCAAACACATGTGCAAACGTTTTGTAGCGTGGTGGCTCCACTGATGGACTTGCTGAAGAAATATCAAAAATTTCAGTGGATAGCGGAGTTTCAACATGCATTTGACTGCCTGAAAGCTGTGCTAACCAATGCTCCTATGTTGGAGAATTACAAGGGAATCTGTGATCAGATTGAACTAAAGTATATGACTTTAAAGAGGAATGCCGAGGCGTAGAGAAATGGATGAATCGTGCCGAGACCTTCTTGTTCAACGAGACTGTAAATCAAGAAGGATTTCAGTTGGAGGAAGAAAGAAAAATGGACTATATTATTATACCTGTTTGCGTGTGGTGTTTTTTTTGAAACAATAAAGTATAGCTACTGTGCATTTCTTAAAGGATGGTGCAAAGGTGAAAAATGAAACCATCTTGAAGTTGATGGGTGTTTTTTCTTGGGGGGAGGTGTCATGTGAGAGTACCTGTAAGAAATGGGTGTTTCCAAATAGGTATGTATATAAGTATCGATAGTGAGAGTACCTTTAAGAAATGGGTTTTTACTTCTGCAGTGATGTCAGAGAGTGGGTGGAGCTGGACTGTCTGCCAGCTTTTTACTTTTGTTTTAGGCTGTTTGCTCCAGAGTGTGTTTTAGTTTCATTTTCAGAGCTGGATAGCTGCAGTCACAGCCAGAAGGTGTATGAATCTCTCTCTCTAATCTAAAGACTGTAAATTGATCCTGGTGATTTAAAACTAATAACAGTAGTGACATTAACCTGATGTGCTTCTGGTAAAAAGGTGTTTTAAGTGTTATAGATGTTAAAAGGAAAGCTTAAAGTATTACTTAGTGTTGCATTCTTTGGGGGTTGTATTTGAATTAAGATATTCACTATGTTTTAAAAAGGTTAACTTGAGTTCATAGAATAAACATTATTTTGCTTTTAAAAATACTTTTCCACTTCTGCTGCACCACACCTGTAGCTGTAGGGTGGGCCGCGTGCTCCCCATACCACAATCTATTAAAAGTTGTGGGTCAGGGGAACTCCATGATACACTTTGGGGTTCCCCGAACCCTGGCCCACAACAATATACACAATAAATCATTACTCCATAACAAAATTCAGTTACACAGCAGTTTTTAAATTTCATTTTAAAATTTAAGGAAGAAATTATAATAGCTAGATGATGATTTTGATGCTAATATGCAATGAAAGTAACAGAGAAGCAAAATATATTGTCCAATGTCCCCCATATGTGATATCATGGTAATGTGTCACTGTGATATTGCAACCAGACCTTCAACCATTGTGATGATGTTAACGGAGCAGAATTTATATATCAAAGGCGATTATTCCAAAATGTCTGCTAACAATAAATATTTGTAAAAATTAGGTCCAAAGCGCAGAAAAAAGTGAAAGTAGAAAACTGCAATATAGATACATCTCCCCTTAAACTATTGAGGCAGTGGCAAATCATAGAACAGTGATGGTACAGAATGAGAGCACTCGTCATTTTGAGCCCGTGCCAGCTTTCGGCAAGATTAATTTAGCTAGTATCACTCCCCAGTTTTTCCCGCTTCCCACCTCCCACCCCACACACAGACACAAGTGCTGCAGATGTTATGCCTTTTTGTTGCTTATGGAGTTTCTTTTGAAAGTTATGAATTAATCTATCTTTAACACTCTTTCAGGTAGTAAAACATTTAAGATCTTAGCTGATCTTCTACCTCAACTCTATCTACCCCCCCCCCCCCCCCCCCCCCCCCCCCCCCCCCCCTCCCAGGGCCAGGTACCCTCTGTTCCCAGCCGACCCATCAACAGGATAGGCGCGCAACCAGTGCCATCCTCTTGGCTGGGATGAGGGTCGACATGATTGGAATTGTGCGAGTTAAACGTGGCACTGGTGATGGCCCATTAACAGGACTTGAATCTATCTTCCCAAACCATTCTCAAAACTCCTCAACTCACAAATATGCATCAATCTCAGTGTTACCATACTCAGTGACTAAGTAACAAAAGCACTCTGGCCAAGAATTCCAAAGATATACAATCCATTGAGTGAATACATTTCTCCTTATCTCTGTCCTAATTTGTTGTTCTTTATTTTGAGATTGTGATCCCTAACTCAACTCCCCAGTCTGGAGCCATTCTCCTGCCACCTACCCTGCTAAACACCTTAATACTTTTGGACGGAATTCTCCGTTTGAGGGTCTAAGTGCTGACGCTGGGACTGAATCATGAGTGTTCTATGTGGACGAACGCTGTGCCAATGCCAGAGCGATTCAGGTCCCGTTAATGGGCCATCACCGGCTCATCTGTTTTAAAGGATTGTCCCTTTAGTCTGAGATTGTGTCCTCTGCTTCTAGTTTTTCCTACAAGTGGAAACATACTCTTCACGTCCACTCTATCTAGGCCACGCAGTATCCTGTAAGTTTCAATAAGATCCCCCCTCATCCTTCTAAACCCCAACGAGTATAAATCCGGAGTCCTCAACCGTTCTTCACACGACAAACTCTTAATTCCAGGGTCAGTCTTGTGAACCTCCTCTGGACCCTTTCCAAGCAAAGCACATCCTTCCTTAGATATGGGGCCCAAAACTGCTCACAATGCTCAAAATGGGGTCTGACCAGAGCCTTATACAGCCTCAGAAATACATCCCTAGTCTTGTATTCTAGCCCTCTCAACATGAATGCTAACATTGCATTTGCCTTCTTAACTGCCCACTAAACCTGCACATTAACCTTAAGAGAATCGTGAACTAGGACTCCCAAGTACCTTTGCACTTCTGATTTCCGAAGCATTTCCCCATTTAGAAAATAGTTTATGCCTCAATTTCTCCTTCCATTGTGTATGACCTCACACTTTTCCACATTATATTCCATCTGCCACGTCTTTGCCCACTCTCCTAGCTTGTCCAAGTCCTTCAGCAGTCCCCTTACTTCCTCACTATTATCTGTCCCTCTACAGAGCATGTATGTATGCATGTTTGGAGATGTATCATCTGCAAACTTAGCAACATGCCTTCAGTATCTTCTTCCAGATCATTAATGTATATTGTGAAAAGTTGTGGTCCCAGCACAGACTCCCGAGGCACACCACTATTCACCGGCTGCCATCCTGAAAAAGACCCCTTTATCCCCACTCTCTGCCTTCTGCCAGTCAGCCAATCCTCTATTCATGCCAGGATCTTACCCTTAACACCATGGGCTCTTCAAAGGCCTTGCGGAAATAATCCTCACCACTCCCACTAATACTCGCCACTTTGCATGCTTTTTCTTTTGTTTTTACGCTGTCCTTGACTTCCCTCATCAGCCATGGATGCCTTGTCCTCCCTTTAGCATGCTTCCTCCTCCTTGGGATGAATTTCTGTTGTGCCTCCCGAATAACCCCCAAAAACCCCTGCCATTGCTGTTCCACTGTCTTCCCTGCTAGACTCCTTTTCCAATCACCTCTGTCAGCTACTCCCTCATGTCTTTGTAGTTACCCTTATTTGATTGCAGCTTCTCCCTCCCAAAGTGCAGTGTAAATTCTATCATATTGTGGTCACTTCTCCCTAAGAGTTCCTTCACCTTAAGTTCCCACACCAAGTCTGCCGCATTACACATCACCAAATCCAGAATTGCCTGTTCCCCAGAAGGCTCTGTCACAAGCTGCTCCAAAAAAAACGTCATTCCACAAATTCCTTTTCTTGGGATCCACTACCAACCTGATTTTTGCAGTCCACCTGCATATTGAAGTCCCCATGGTTATTGTAATATTGCCTTTTTTACATGCCTTTTCTATCTCATTTATTTTCTGCCTCACCTCCTGACTACTGCTAGGGGGCCTGTACATAACTCCCATCAGGGTCTTTTTACCTTTGCGATTCCTCAATGCTACCCACAGAGATTCTATGCCTTCTGATCCTATATCGCTCCTTACTATCTATTTAACTTAATTCCTTAATAACAATGCAACCCCGCCCCCTTTGCCCATCTGCCTGTCCTTTCGATAGGACACATATCTTTGGCTATTTATATCCCAGCTCTGATACCCTTGCAGCCACATCTCTGTGATACCCACAACATCATACCAGCCAATTTCAATGTGCGCACCAAGTTCATTTATCTTGTTCCGTGTACTGCGTGTATTTAGGTACAACACCCTCAATCCTACATTGACCACCTCTCTTTTCACAGTTGTCACCTTTTTTGCTCTGCCCAAGGGTGATGTTCTTTTATTTTGGTTGTCTAGTTCCCCTTCAGTTATTACACCTTCTAAGCTCCATTCTGGTTCCCACCCCCCTGCCATACTAGTTTAAATCCTCTTGAGTGAACCTCCCAGCCAGGATATCAGTGCCCCTCCAGTTTATATGTAACCCGCCTTCTTGTACAGGCCCCACCTGCCCCGGAAGAGATCCCAATAGTCCATAAATCTGAAACCCTTCCTCCTACACCACCAGTTTGGCCCCGTGTTTAGCTGCACTATCCTCCTATTTCTAGCCTCACTGGCACGTGGCACAGGGAGTAGTCCTGAGATCTTCCATGTTATTTCTGGATATGAAATTAAATGAAATGAAAATCGCTTATTGTCACATATTGATATATTGAGTCTTCTACCATGAAGACCGATAAAACTGTTTTTGTTTCATGTCCCTGACATATCTATATTCCCCATTATAATTTATGTAGCTTCTGACCCCAAGGAACCCAAATTTACTTTTGCTAATCTCTTACTTTTTAAATACCTGCATAAAATGTCATTACTATCTTTTTCCAAATGTCTCTTGTTGCTTTATTTTTATATTCTCGTTCTTTTTTTTTGTAAATTCAAAATCTTAGTCATCCTGAGCAAAATTAAAAAATTTTCCCCATCTTCAGCTTTCCTTTCCTTTTTGGAAATATCATCAGTCCCTTCCTTCAATCTAATACTATCTGTAACTAATATTGTTAACTGCTGTTAATGGGTGGCATGGCAGCACAGTGGTTAGCCCTGTTGCTTCACAGCACCAAGGTTCCAGATACGATTCCCTGCTTGGGTCACTGTTTGTGCAGAGTCTGCATGTCTGCGTGGGTTTCCTCCCGGTGCTCTGGTTTCCTCCCACAAATCTTGAAAATCGTGCTGTTAGGTGAATTGGACATTCTGAATTCTCCCTCTGTGTACCCGAACAGGTGCCGGCGTTTGGTGACTAGGAGCTTTTCACAGTAACTTCACTGCAGTGTTAATGTAAGCCTACTTGTGACAATAAAGATTATTATTCATGTGAGGCAATATTTCTCATGAGGTTGATATTTGTTGCAAATTATGAAATAATTCTTTAAATGTTTGCAATTGCTTGTCTACCATCATATCTTCGAATCTAGTTTCCCAATAAACTTTGGTTAATCTGCTTGATAGTCTGCTTTATAAATCAGCCTGATAAACCTAATAGTTTAAAATCGCATTCAATCATTTACATGAAACATTGGAAAACCCCAAAGAAGCCATATAGCTGTTCTAAGTTTCAAATCCTTCAATTTTACGCAAACATTTGTAAGAACATATATTGCTTTGCAGAGTTCATCTGAAATGTATCCAACCATATTTTGGTGTTTTAATCTCTACTAGGAAAACTTAAACAAAAGCAAATCTGCCCATGAGAGCTGAACAGACCACTCAAAGTCTTGATTTTTGCAGGTTTCCCACTCGCCAGAGGATGTATTGAAATTAAGAATAACGTTTGAAAATTTCTGAGAGCCTCATTCTGTTGCTGGACACAAATCTGCAATAATAAGCACATGGAGGGGAACTGGCAAATTTAAATTGTTGGTGGATGGAAAAGTAAAACATTGAAGATGAAAAGTAAGTAGATGGAAGAACAACAAGAGGTGTTAGCTGTGGCTCAGTTTTGGTAGCAGTCTGGCCTTTGAGTCACAAAGTTCCAGGTTCAACACGCAATTCAGGCCTTGAGCACCAAAAATAAAGGTTGACTCTCCAGTGCAGCACTAAGTGAATGCAGTTGAATTGTCTTGCAGATGCGATGTTAAACGGAGGCCCCATCTGTCTACTTGGGTGGATATAAAATATTCCATGGCACTATTTTGAAGAAAAGTAGGAGGATTATTTTGAATGGGCTGGCCAACTTTTATCCCCCAATGAACATGACAAAAAAAAAAATCAGTCATCACACTGCAGTTTATGGGTGTTTGCTGTGCACATTTCCTACAACAACACAACAAAGGCTTTTTCATTAGTTATAAAGCATTTGAGTTATCTGCTGGTTGTGAAAAGTGCTTTTTCATTTTCAGTGAAGCAGCAGAGATAGCCAAGAAATTGAGAAATTTTAGTGATGAAAAAATAGCAAGATTTCCAACTTTCAGAAGCAGTGCAATGCCAATTAAAAGTGAAAAAAAGAAGAGAAGCAATCCAATTTTTAGATTAGAGATTGTTCTGCATGTACAAAACCCAAGAAAAAGACAGCTGCTTCACTGCTTGCATGCTTTTACTTGCAAAGTGAAAAAAAAACATGAAATGTAGAGGAAATCAGATATTACGTATTATCTGATAATAATAAAAGTGCTCTGAAACACATGTGAGGAAAACAAATATTGAAATTCACTGTTGAAACTGGCTTTTAAAAAAAATTGATTGCATGTCGATGCATATTAGGATCAAAACCAAGTCCCTCCGTTTCACAACAAGAACAATGTTAAGCTCAGCAAACCTTGTTTCATTCCATGTGCAATGTTTCTTTCATGTTTAATAGATATCATACATATAAATTTGTCTTTACTTCAAAACTAAGGAGTCAGAAGAAAAACTTCTCAACTTCATAACACCATATACATGCATACACAAATTAGGAGCAGGAGTAGGTCACTTGGCCCCTTGAGCCCACTCAGTCATTCAATAAGATCATGGCTGATGTGATTGTAACCTTAACCCCACATTCCTGCCTACTCCCATAACCTTTCACCCTCTTGATCATCAAGAAATGATCAAGCTCTGCCTTAGAAACATTCAAAGACTCTGCTTCCACTGCCTTTTGGCAGGGAGTTTCGGGGACTCATGATCCTTTGCGAGAAAAGATTTCACCTAATCCGTTTTGAATGGGTGACCCCTTATTTTTAAACAGTGACCCCCAGTTCCAGGTTTTCTGATAAGAGGAAGTATCCTCTCTATATCCACCCTGTCAAGACCCCTCAGTACCTTAAAGGTTTTGATCGTGTCATCTCTAAGCTTTAGTGGGTACAATCTTAACCTCTCCAATCTTTCCTCATAGGACCACCTTCCCATTCCTGTTATTAATTTAGTAAAGCTTCTCTCAACTACTAACACATTTTCATCTTTCCTTAAATAAGGAGATCAATACAATGCACTATGCTCAGATGTGATCTTACCAATGACTGTACAACTGAAGCATAACCTTCTTTTTTACTATCAATTCCCCTCACAAATAAATTATAACATTCTATTAACTTTCCTAATTAATTGCTGTCTGTACACCATCTTTTTGTGATTTATGCACCAGGCCACCCAGATCCCTCTGCATCTCAGAGCTCTGCAATCTCTCACCATTTAGGTAATAAACCTTTTTTATTCTTCTTGCCAACATGGACAATATCACATTTGCCCACATTATACTTCATTAGCCAGATTTCTGCCTACTCACTTAAAGTGTATGTCCCTTTGTAGCCGTCCTAGTCACAATTTACTTTCCTATCTATTTTCAGACCAAAACAACAACTCAGAACAGTAGCCAACAACTCAGAAGTAGTGCTGGACATTTCAAACTTGGAACAACGGATGGAAATCAATGCTTTACCAGGTACAAGATCAAAAGCATATTCTAAATTGTTTCTTTTTCCAACAGGACTACTGCTTGTTTTTCTTACACCAAAATTTAAAAGTAAAATAGTGACTGGATATGAGTGGTCAACAGTTCAGTATCAACATGCAAATAATAAACTGGTAGAGAGGTGGGCAGGTTTCATTAGGGACAAGAAGGGTGATATATGCTTTGAAGTGCAAGGCTAGAATATTTAAGGAGCACTCTTATATCGGTTTTTACTGAGGCAGAAGATGCTGAAAAAATATCAGCAGAAGCGGAGATGGCAACAGCTGGCCTGAAAACCAATAGGCATGATGCATTGGAAAAGCCAGGTTTAGAGAAGATAATCCAGTGGCCTGGTCCGGCTGCCTTGCATCCCAGCATACATAAACGCAGGGGAGGAGGAATTAGTGGAAGGAAGGCTCGTTTCCAATCGATTTACAGAAATTTCTTAAAGTTGGCAGAACATATAGAGTGGTTAGCAAATAATATGAGATCCTGGGATTCATAAACATAGTACAAAAATGTCATGCTGAAATTTTACATACCTCTTGTTAGACTACAACTAGATTAGTGCACCAAGTTCTGGTCACCACACTTTAGGAAGGATGTGAGGGTCCTTAAGAGGGTACAGAGGAGATTTATTGCAGTGGTTCAGAGATAAAGTATTTTGCTACATGGTTAGCTTGGAGAAGCTGGGATTGTTCTCCTTGGAGCAAAAGATGATCAAGGGAGATTTGATAGAACTGGACATTATGACAAGATTATGACGGATTTTTTTTTTTAATAACTATTTTTATTCTCCTTTTTCACATTTTCTCCCAATTTACACCTACCGACAATAAACAATAATTAGTAACGAATGCAATGTCAGTCCCCATATCAACAACAATCCCATCCCCCCACTGAACCCCCAAACAGCAGCCCACATGTTAACATAAATAAATGACAAAGTGGAAACAGGAATCACCCATAGTCACCATTAACACATACAGTCCCCCCCCCCCCAACCCTCCCAACCACCCCCTGATGTTCGATATAATCCAATTCTCGCGAGTGCATAATGAATTACGCCCATGAATTGTAGAACCCCTCCACCCTTTCCCTCAGTTCAAACTTGATCTTATGACAGGTTTAGTTAAGGTAGATGAAGGCAAGCTTTTCCCATTAGCTAATGTTACAATGACTAGCAGGCACAGATTTAAGATTTTGGGCAGGGGGATATAACTGGTAATGACCTCAAACTCGCTGACTTCAAAGGTGGGGTGGAAGCAGAGACAATCAACAATTTCAAAAGGAAATTGGATGGACAATTTAGGGAAATAACCTTCAGTGGCACAACGGAGGAATGGGGCTGATTGTATTGTGCCAGAGAGCCAAAAGGCTTCCTTCTGTGGCATGATGCCTCTATGACTCAGTTGTTTAGAGTTTTATAAGAAATCCAGGGCTGGATTCTCCCGCCCCGCCCACTGCAAGAACGCCATGCCATTGATCTCGGGTGGGATTCTCTGGTCACCGGGCAGTCGCAGCTGGAGAATCCCACCCCTAATCTTTGCATTGCAATTGCCTGATAAGAGGTATGAATGTTTAAATATAACTTAGTAAGATTGCAAAATCTGGATTGTGGGTTAAATCCTCAAGACAAAATTGAGGCATTCAAATTCTGCATAAATCTTGTAATCAAATTTGAGTACTGATAATTCTTAATATTAAGTTTTTAAATGGTATTTCAGTGGCAGCTTCTATAAAATTAACAAACTTACTCAGATACTTCCAGGAAGAGATCTGGAGTGACGAAACGCTCTCAATTCAAATTTCAATTCAATTACTTTAATCGTCCAGCTACTTATATTCAAATAATTTAGAAGTCACTAAAGCTTTATTTATTAAAAATGTAATTTTATTTAAAGAAATTAATTAACAGAATATCTCAGCTATTCACGAATAGAACAGTAACAATCCATCTCTTGCTTCTTGGGGCTCCTTGCTTTATTATACATCAGTAAATTGTTTTCTTCCATCCATTGCTTCGTAGCATCATAGTCTTTCAGGATTTCAGCAGAGAGTTGAATTTTATGTTTTTTTCAATCCGGCTTCCTCCTGCTGTGAGTCTGGAATGAATTGTCCCCTTCAATGGATCTCTCAAGTAAGCAAAACCCTAGTGTTTTAACATCTAAAATCCTCTCTATTATCCATTCACGCTCTGCTTTTCAGTCAGGCATTACATACTAGAAAATCTAATGACAGGGAGAGAACTGGCATTCTGAAATGTGCATGTGTAAAACCAATGGTCCTGACTGAAAAGTGATGTGCAAAACGTACCCAAAACATCTACACGTATATTACTATCAAAACCAATGGAGCACCCTCAATATTCCACAATAAAAAAAATACTTATTTTTTTATTTTAAAATCAACAAACCTCATTTTGTCTACTGTCTTTTGTTATGGCAGAAATAAAATCTCTCAACAATGCTTAAGGCAAAGCAGTGCATAAATTTAAGCAGCCACCACTCATCAAACCATGACATACAACTTTTACTTCCTGAACACAATGACTGCTAGTGGTTGGTAGAGACTGAAAAAAAAAGCTGTACAACCTCACCGAAAGTCTGCAAGGAGATCCAACACAATGCCACCATTAGTATCAGGCAGACATTTCACAAAGGGACCCCTCAATCATGCTTGTTGCACTCAGTGGTGCTTCCAATGGATCTACAGAGGGCTTTATTGAAAATGCCCTTTCATAATTTTTTTAAAATGTTAAACAGAAGCAGTCGACAAATCATTACCAATTCATTGTATTTTAATATGCTTTCCCCGACACCAAAATCAAATGTCTTGAGACCTGCACTCTTAAAATAGTGAGATCTAATTACTTTGATAAAGAAATTCTATTTGCACTCTTATTTTACATATTAATTTTCTATTCCCACCTTTACTTTCTGATCTGTTGCTGGATCCACAGCCATGTTGTACTGTACATTCCTCTTCAGCTAATTCGCATTCTGAATTTCCACACATCGCATGCAAAAAACTTTGCAACTGGCAGCACAATACGTCCATTGGTGCTTGAACAACCTCCGGGCACAAATTGTCTGCATAAGAACTGCAAAGAAGAGCAAACAATAACAGGAAATCAAAGTAGGTATTGAGTTTAAATCAAAGGACAGATAAAGACTAAATCCTATTAATTAGCATTTCCTGTTTAGAAAGTATCATTCTATTCACTCGCATCAGCTTCTGGGCCCTTAAGCCAGAAGTTACGAAGTTGATTTACTGTACTTTGGTAATGTGACAATAAATCAATCAATCAAGTTATGTCCAATACAAATCCTTTATGTGAAAAGGCTCCTGATCTCAGCATCATTTGGAAGGAATTGTACAATTGAAGATTAAACACTATCTGCTGTCTCAAATAGTGACTTACATGAAAAGAGAAGGAAAGCACACATCACAGAGAATGGGGAAAAAAAGGTAATTGTGATTTTTCTTTTATAAATTTTGAGTACGCAGAGCAGCACGGTGGCACAGTGGTTAGCATTGCTGCCTACGGCGCTGAGGACCTGGGTTCGAATCCCGGCCCTGGGTCACTGTCCGTGTGGAGTTTGCACGTTCTCCCCATGCCTGTGTGGGTTTCACCCCCACAACCTAAAGATGTGCAGGATAGGCAGATTGGCCATGCTAAATTGCCCCTTAATTGGAAAAAATAATTGGGTACTCAATTTATATTTAAAAAAAATAATTTAGAGTACGCAATTATCTTTTTTTCCAATTAAGGGGCAATTTAGCTTGACCAATCCACCTACCATGTACATTTGGGTTGTAGGGGCGAAACCCACACAAACACGGGGAGAACGTGCAAACTCCACACGGACAATGACCCAGAGCCGGGATCGAACCTGGGACCTCGGCGCCGTGAGGCAGCAGTGCAACCCACTGTGCCACCATGCTGCCCGAAATTGTGATATTTATGTATTGGTGTGAACTAGTTAACAAATGCTCATGTTAAAAGGAAGTACTGAAGGTGTGGAGGTAAGTTAATGTGAGGATTAGTTGCCCATGGAGAATACATTAATATTAGTTGCTATTAAAGAAAAGGCACTTGCTAAAGCATGCTGGGAAGGCGCGATTATATTTTATCACTAATTTTTGCTAAAAACAACTCGAGTACGCAATGTATTATCATAATAAGGCCGAATCCAAAATACTGAGCAGTATTTTGTTTACGTTACCTGATCTACTTATTTTCATTCAAAAGCAGTGTTAAAAAAGTCAACCGTTCCCAGCATGCTTTAGCAAGTGCCTTTTCTTTAATAGCAACTAATATTAATGTATTCTCTGCAGGCAACTAATCCTCACATTAATTTCCCTTCCAGTTTAGTGGCCAATTTCATTGGGAAATTCAAGATCCGCATTACACTTTACAAGTTTAAGCAAAATAATTTATTTCCTTCTTGAAGGTATTAAAAGTCGTAAACCAGGGTTTAATACGTTTCAATGCACCAGTGCAATTAAAACACAACAGATCACTGGCTGTCCGACCTCTCGGAATCTCTCCAAATGGAGAAAATCAAATTCGCCATCCGAGGGTCGGACGACGGCTTCCACAGAACGTGGGAGCCATTCATGCAACTGTTCCGGGACCTGTTTGTGGCCAACGTACATGAGGAAGAATAGTCGGGTGGCCAAGAACCAGGGGAAAATGGGCGGGAATCGGGGGAAGGTAGCCGGGGGGGGAGGGGGGGGGGGGGGGGGGGGGGGGGCTACGGGCTCGGTATGGGGGTTTGATGGCAAGCCAAGGCCCAAAACCAAACTATAAATAAATGCCTATAAACATGTGCCTCGGCCATATTGGGGAATGTAAAATATGTATGCTGGCTAAAGGGGGCGGCCACAATTATTGTTATGAAGATGCTTACCTGTAAATATTCATGTTAAATTTTTGTGTTTTCCTTTTTTTTTCTCTCTCTCTAATAACTTGTAATTTGTCATATATAAAATATGAAAACTCAATAAAAAAACATTTATAAAAAAAACACAACAGATCAGGAATTTTTGAAATTAAGTGCTTCCAACAGCTGTTCATTTATTTGAATGCTGTTTGTGTTACAAGGAAAAGCAAAATATAAATCCCCGAAACAGCAATGACTACAATCGAATTGCATCTGAATTTTGCAGTCAGCAGGTTTGGCATATTATTAGTTAAATTTCACTCGTGTTTCAACATCGTGCATGGACTACTAACCTCGCAGTGATAGCTAAAATCTGCAGAAGTCGAGCACCAGCCAGTTTTAATGCAACATTTAAATGGGAATGGCCGGACACTGATGCCATCAGCCAACGTTGGTTTACGAGAAGGCAGGAGTTTGTCAGATTGGAAAGAGCTTCTAGAAGACCGCTGTGAACGACCACTGATAGATCCGTAGGCTGGTACCGGATGTTTAAGGCAAACATGGTCGCCAGCAGAAGATGCTGCTGTGCTCCTGCAACAACAAATAACATTTTAATAGAATTCAAAGAACTAGAGAAAAGCCATGCGATTTCCTTTAAAGTGGATTAGCCTACGCTGTTAACAGTCCAAATAATTTCATTCCACATTTGTCAAAGTTACATATGCATACATAACTTATTTTTTTTATCAAATGTTGCAAAAAAGATTCGTACAATAAGTTAATTTTAAAAACAAGAATCCGTTATTAAATAAATGATTAGGATTAACACAGTATTAAGTTTGAAGTCATAAGAGGTTAACATTAAATAAATTTGACCAATTCAGTCATGTGCATATTCCAGTCATGTGTCTTCAATTCCCCGTTCCACCTTCGGTTTTGGAAATTGAAGGAATGGAACAATTTTTGGTATCAGTTGTTGAAAGACATGATTACCCTCACTCCATTTATTTTCTCATCTTCAGCTGCAGAGCGATGTGGAAATAAAGTTCCATCAATGAATGACAGTCTCCCTGTATTTCAGCCCTGTGGCTACGCTTAAGTATAACTAGACGAGGTACACATCGAAAGATCAGAGACTCAGCTAATGATTGATAGGCTCGCTGAGGATTGAAAGATGAAGAGACTGACAAAAAGACAGATTCAGTTGGATAATTGGGTCTTAGGAAGTGCAGGGGACGAATGTTTTTGTTGAAGTGGTGAATCATTGCCTTAGCACTCAGAACTAATTAGTTAATTACATATTGTAACATTTAAGGCATGGGCAAAATTAATTTTTGATACATTTCATACAATGTACCTATAGGACTAAATGCACTTAGTGATACTCCATTAAGTCCTTTCTGAAGATTCAAATGTGATTGTGTGAGTGACTTTGATGATTCTGTAGACGTCCAGAGCAAAGAGTTTCTCAAAATTGTAAAGCCAAACACTTATCTCCGTGTTACACGTTTGGATTTTTATTGCCAGTTGATTGCCTACATTACACATGGCAAGGCAGAGAATAGTTACTCTTCGATCTGCCTCTGCTGTCTTGTAATTGTTTTTCTCTGTCTCAATTCATCTGCTCTATCTCGTCTGCTTCTCTTTCCTTTGAGATGGAGATGATTGGAGGGATTGTAGGAAAAGGACACGTCACACTGCCGTCATTTGCCTTTCCACACAAGGCCCGGTATTATTCCAAGGTGATCAGGCACATACATGGACAGCGCTGGGCCTCCCACAGAATTAATGCCACCATTAGGGTGGAAATCCCATCTGAGAGCTGCCAGCCAATCAGAGGCTCGTAACTCTGTGGTAAACGCAATCCCAGTAGGAGCAGTGGCCACTGCTGCTACTGCCTGGGGCCTACTCAGAGGATTGATGATAGATCCTCCAGAGTTAAGTAAGTGGAATGGGATGGAGTTCCCAATGAATCTCGAGGTGGTCAATGGCAATGACAGGGAGATGGCTTCCTGAAGGCTCTCCCCAATGCCGGGCTCCTCAATTGGGCACAAAGCGCCTTTGAACAATGAACTCTGCCCCCCCCCCCCCCCCCCCCCCGCCCATCATCCCAGGTCACAAGTTGCAGGATGACAAGTTCCCTGCCCATCACTGGTTGAATACCAGCGGCGGGAGGATGAAGCCCTTAAGTGCCAATTGGCATCTGAGTAGCAAGGCCCCCACAGGTTTTCCCAGCCCAACCTAAGCAGAGGAAACTGGAAAGGTGGCATTAATATGGCCTCTCCCCCATCCACCTTCACCTCGCCCCAAAAAGGCATTAAATACCATCCATATTTCCTGTTGAAACCAATAAGGATGTTTCAGGAATTCTAAGATAAACTGAAGTGCAACTGGAGAGCAACACTATTAAAATGTAAGGCAGTTTGAGTTGCATGTATGCAAATACAGAACAGGAGATAATCATTTTGAATGACAAAATACTTAAAGGGGATAACGTGGGGCAAAATGGGAGTGGCAGCATTGACTAGAAATGTCACAATAGAAGTAGAATATGATACAGGTCTAAAACGAAAGCAGATTTAAAAAAATATATTTTTTGGGACATGGACAAAGGTCGATATTTGTTGCCCATTTCTTATCACCCTCGAGAAGGTGGTGGTAAGCCTCCTTCTTTAGTCGCTGCAGTCCACCTGTTGCCGATACACCCACAGTGCTGTTAGAAAGGGAGTTCCAGCAGTTTGATCCTGTGACAGTGAAGAAAAGGTGACAAAGTTCCAAGTCAGAATGGCGTGTATCTTGGAGGGGAACTTGCAGGCGGTGGTTTCCCCATGCGTCTTCTGCCTTTGTCTTTCTAGGTGGTAGAGGTCACAGGTTTGGAAGATGCAGTCAAAGAAACCTTCTTGAGTTGGTGCAGTGCATTTTGGGTACAGTACACACCTCTCTCACTGTGTGTCAGTGGTAGAGGGAGTGAATATTTAAGTTGGTGAATGAGGTGCCAATCAGGCTTTATCCTGGAAAGTATTGAGCTGCTAGTGTTGTTATTTCCACATCCAGGCAACATGAGAGTATTTTATTGCACTCCTGACTTATGCCTTTAGATGATGGACAGTCTTTGGGGTGTCAGAAGGCAAGTTACTCAACTCTAAAATCCCAGCCTCTGACTGTAGTTCAGTTTTTGGTCAATGGTAACCCCCAGCATATTTGATATTGAGGGGTTCAGCAATGACAATGACACTGAATGGTACATGGAGATGGCCATTGCTGGGCATTGGGACTGTCTGCATCAGAGTTCAGCAATCTCTCTCCATTTATAAAATATAATGCTTTTCTACTATTTCTGCCAAAATGCCAAACCCACATTTTCCCTCATATACTCCATCTGCCAAATTATTCCAAACTCATTTAACCTATCAAAATTCCTTTGCAGACACCTTGGGCGAAATTCTCCGACCCCCAGCAGGGTCGGAGAATCGCCTGGGGGCGCCTAAAATCTCACCCCCGCCGTGGCAGGGATTCTCCGCCACCCGGGAAGTGGCGGGGGCAGGAATCTTGCCACTCCGATCGGAGAAGCCCCTGCGGCGATTCTCCGGCCCGGATGGGCCGAAGTCCCGCCGCTGGGAGGCCTCTCCCGCCGCCGAGGTTTAAACCACCTCTGGAACGGCGGGCTCAGCGGCGCGAGCAGGCCCCCGAGGGGGGGGGGGGGGGGGGGGGGAGGGATCGAACCCCAGGGGGTGCCCCCACGGTGGCCTTGCCCGCGATCTGGGCCCCCCACTCAGTCCGGGCCAGTGCCCTGGCTGCTCTATTTTCTTCCGCGGCCGCCATGGCGAAGCGGAAGAGAACCCCACATCGCGCATACGCCGGCAGTAACGTCAGCGGCCAGCTGCCACTGACGTCACTGCCGGCGCATGTGCGGACCTGCGAAAGCCTTTCGGCCAGCCCCGCTGCCGGGGGCGCCGGTTTTTTGCGCCGGTCTTCTGGTGGCAACCGCTCCGGCGCGGGGCTGGCCCCCAAGGGTGGGGAGAATTCCCCACCTTTGGGGAGGCGCGACCCCCGAGTGGTTGGCGCCACTCCCCTACTCCGGGACCCTCCGTCACGCCGGGTAGGGGAGAATGCCGCCCCTTATGTCCTCTTGATAACTTACTTCCCTGCTTGTCTTTGGGTGATCAACAAATTTAGCTACCATACATTTTGTCCTTTCGTCCAAGTCACTGATATATATTGTAAATACCTGAGGCCTCACCACTGATTTTCTTGTGACACTCACTTCTTGCTTGCCAACATGAAAATGACCCATTTATGCCTACTGTCCATTTCCTGTTCGCTGACCAACCAATTCTCTATCCATACTAATATGCTACACCATGAGCTCTTACTTTGTGCAATGTTCTCTGATGTGGCACCTCATCAAAGGCTTTTTGGAAATCCACAGAATCCCTGCAGTGCAGAAGGAGGCCATTCAGCCCATCGGCTCTGCACTGACCCTACCAACAGCACCCTACTAGGCCCACTCCCCACACCCTATTCCCGTAACCCCACTTAACCTGCACATCTTTGGACTGTGGGAGGAAAATAGAGCACTCGGAGGAAGCCCATGCAGAATGTGCAATCCCCATACAGTCAACCAAGGCTAGAATTGAACCCGGGCCCCTGGTACTGTGATGCAGCAGTGCTAACCACTATGCCACCAAACAGACCAAATTGACAGGTTCCCTTTTATCCACGTTGACGGTTACTTCCTCAAAGAACTCCAATAAATTAGTCAAACAATTTAAATATAGAAAATAGGGTAGGCCATTCGGTCCCTCAAGTCTGCTCTGCCATGCAATATCATGGCTGATCCTTTATCTCAATGCTATGCTCACGCTCTCTTCCCATTCTCCTTGAAGCCTTTAATATCTGGAAATCTATTTCCCTCATAATTATATTCAACAACTTGGCCTCCACAGTCTTCTGCAGTCCAGAAATCCACATATTCAAAACCCTGAGTGAAGAAGTTTCATCTCAGTCAAAAAGGCCTATATCATAACCAGAGACTGTGACCCCTTGTTCTAGACCCCTAGCCAGAGGAAACATCATTCCTGTATCCACTCTACCCATATTTAAAATAACAGATACCCAGGAGTGAGTTATAAACTGGAATCTAAACAAGAGTTTTGGGATGGTTTATATATAGAATAATAGATATCCGGGAGGAGTCACATTGGAATCTAATCAAAGGGTTCTGGGTTTAATATATAGACTAACACAGATACCTGGGAGTGAGTTACAGACTTGAATCTAAACGAGAGGTTTGGGGTGGTTTACCCAGAAGTGACTTACAGACTGGAATCTAATCGAGGGGTTCAGGGTGGTTTGTATATACAATAACAGATACCAGGCAATGACTTACAAACTGGAATCAAAATTTCTATCTAATAAGCACTGTTGTCTCAGTGCCAGGGACCGGGATTCAATTCCAGTCTTGGGTGACTGTCTGTATGGAGCATGCATGTTCTCTTCGTGTTTCCTCAGGCTTCTCTGGGCTCCACCCACAGTCCAAAGCTGTGCAGTTTAGGCGGATTGGCCATGCTAAATTGCCCCTTAGTGTCCAGGGATGTGTAGGTTAGGTTACAGGGATAAGGCTGGGTGGAATGCCCTTTCAGGGAGGTCACTGGAGACTCAATGGGCCAAATGGCCTCCTTCTACACTGCAAGGATTCTATGGATTATCTTCACTTGTTACTAAATAAAGGACAATCAGAATTATATACATTTCAATGAGATCCCCTCTTCTAAATCCAGTGAATACAGGCCTTGTCGATCCAATCTGTCCTCACGCAACAATTCTGTCATCCTGGGAATCAGCCTGATGAACCTTTCCCTTTCACAAAACCATGTTTACCTTTGTCTGATTGAATTAGGATTCTCCAAATGTCCTCCTTAATAACAGATTCTTGCATTTTCCAAATGACACGTTAGACTAACTGACCTGTTGTTTCCTGCTTTCCGTCTCTCTCCTTGCATTTATTTGCAATTTTCAAAACTGCTGGGACTGTTCCAGAATCTCGGAAATTTTGAAAGATCACAACCAATGCATCTACTATCTCTGCAGCCACTTCTTTAAAACCCCTAGGATGCAGGCCATCAGGTACAGAGGACCTATCAGCCTTTGGGTTTTCACAGTTACTTTTCCCCGATGCCTGTGATTGTTTCAAATTTCTCCCCTCCCTTTAACCTCTAGATTTTCAAAACATTTGTTGTATATTTGTATCTTTTACAGTGAAGACAGACACAAAATTCCTGATCAACTGTTCTGCCATCTTGTTTTCTATTATCACCGAGTCTAATTAGCCAAGGGACACTTACCTGAGTTACTCTTTCCCTTTTTAAATACTTGTAGACTCAATCTATTTTTATATTTCGAGCTAGCTTCCCCCCTCATACTCTTAATTTCTCCCACCTTATTATGTTTTAAATAATTCTTTGCTCCAATCATCAGCATACATCTCCATTTCTGATAGAAGGTTATTGATGAAACAGCTGAGGGTGGTTGCGCCAAGGTCAATGCCTTAAGGAACTCTTGCAGTGATGTCCTGAGACGGAGATGTTTGGCCTCCAACAACCACAACCATCTTCCTTTATGCAAGGTCGGCTCTAACCAAGGGACAGAATTCCCGATTCCACTTGACTTCAGTTTTTCTCAGGCTCCTTGATGCCATAGTCAATCAGATAATGACCTGGTGACAAGGGCAATCAATCTCACCACCCCGCGAGTTCCGCCCTTTTGTACAAGTTTGGACCAAGACTGTAATGAGGTCAGGTGGTGAGCTGTCCAAGTTATATCCAAACTGGATCAGTAACCAGATAATTATTGTGTATGTCCCGCTTTATAGCATTATCAATGACACTTTCCATTACGTTCCTGGTGATTGAGAGAGGCTAATAGAGCAATAATTGACTGGTTTGGATTGTTTGTGGACAGAACATACCAGGGTAATTTTCCACATTGTCCGGTAGGTACCAGTGTTGCAGATGTAATGGAACAGATTGGCTCGGGGAATAGCTAAGTCTAGAACCACAAGTCTTTGATACTTTTGCCAGGATGTGGTTAGGGACTGTCGTCTTTGCAGCAACCAATGCCTTCTGTTCTTTCTTGATATGATGTGGAGTGAACCAAATTAGCAAAAGACTGGCATCTGCTGGGAACCTCAGGAAGAGGCTGAGAGGAATCACTTACTTTTGTACAAATGTGCTAGGCTCTCCCATCATCAGGATTTGGAGCCACCTCCTCCAGTTAGTTATTTAATTGTCCACCACCATTTCAGACTGGATGTGGCAGGACGGCTAAGCATTGATCTGACCCATTGGTCGCGGGATTGCTTAGTCCTATCTATTGCGTGCTGCTTCTGTCTTATGTTGACAGCTCATTATTAGCTATGACTGGTGTTGCACCTGGAATTCCCTCTTACATTCCTCATTCAACTGGGTTGATCCCTTAGCTTCATGGGAGTGAGGGTAATGCCGGGCCATGAGGTTACAATTTTGCTTCTGCTAATCATAAGAATAAGGAGCCGGTCGAGGCCACTCAGCCCCCTGCTTTGCCATTAGTGACCTCAAATTTGCATCCCGCCTACACCTAATAATATGGGCGGCACAGTGGTTAGCACTGTTGCATCACAGAGCCAGGGACCCGGGTTCCGTTCCGGCCTTGGGTGACTGTGTGGAGTTTGAACATTTTCCCAGTGTCTGTGTGGGTTTCCTCCAGGTGCTCCAGTTTCCTCCCACAGTCCAAAGATATGCAGGTTGGGTGCATTGGCCATGATAAATTGCCCCATAGTATCTAAAGGTGTTCAGGTTAGGTGGGGTTACAGGGATGGGGCAGGGGAGTGTGCCTAAGTAGGGGTGCTCTTGCAGAGGGTCGAATGACCTCCTTCTGCATGGTAGGGATTCTATGGTAGAATTCTGTGGATAATGTTTTATCCCCTTGCTTATCAAGAATCTATTCATCTCTACCTTAAAAATATTCAGCGACTCTGTTGCCACCTTCTTTCCAGGAAGAGTTTCAAAGACTGACAACCCTCTGGGTAAAAAGATTTCACCTCATCTCCATTTTTAATGGGTGACCCCTTATTTTTAAACAGTGACCACTTTTGTACATTCCCCGACAAGTCCACCCTTGTCAAGACCGCCGAGGATCTTATGTTTCAAACAATTCAGCTCTTACTCTTCTGAACTCCAGCAGATAGAAGCCTAGCCTGTCCAACTTTTCTTCGTAAGACAACCCATCCATTCCAGGTAATGGTCTGGTAAACATTCTCTGAACCGCTTCTGATACATTTACACCTTCCTTAAATAAGGTGACCAATACTGTAGACAATACGCCAGATGAGGTCTCACTGGCCCTGTACAATTAAAGCATAACTTCCCCACTTTTATATTCAATTCTCCTCACAATAAACTATAACATTCTAATAGCTTTCCTAATTATTTACTGTACCAGTACACCTTTTATGATTCATGCACTAAGACACCCAGATCCCTCTGCATTTCAGACCTTGACAATCTCACACCATTTAGACAATATGCTGCTTTTTCTTCTTCCTGCCAACAGAGACAATTTCACATTTTCCCACATAATACTCCAATTGCCAGATTTTGGCCAACTCATTTAACCTATTCTTTGTAACCTCCTTATACACTCTTCACTATTTGCTTTCATGCCTAATTTTGCGTCATCAGTAAACTTGGCAATCATCCCTTCAATTCCTTCCTTCAAGTCATTTACATAAATTGTAAATAGTTGAGGTCTCAGTACTGATCCCATGGAACATCACTCATTACATCTTGTCAACTAAAAAAGACACAATTATGCCTACTCTCTGGATCCTGTTAGCAAGCTGATCTTCAATCCACACCAATCAATAGGTTACCTCTTATGCCATGACCTTTTACCTTTTTATCAAAAGCAACAACTTTTGATGTGGCACTTTATCACAGATAGTCCATAGTGCCTCATGGATGCTAGATCGGCTCTGATTCTATCTCATATAACAAGGGAGGGTATGGCAAGTGCAAAGATCGGACTTCCGCTGCTGTGGTGGGATGTGAAACCACAGGGCATTAGACTGGGCCTCTCGATTATTAGTCCATTGACATTACCACTATTCCCCTGTGACAGAACTCAGGTTCAGAATTAGAGTCATGGCGTGCAATTCACCCAAAAACTGACAAAGTGGGTGATTTCTGCCGGCTTTTTTGGTGAGATCCAGATCTGTATGCATCAAATTGTTTGGGGCTAAGGGAATTTCTCACCAGTAAATCCCACACTAAGAATTTTCTTCTGCAGTGGGGAATTAAACTTGCCAGCCTGACCAATTTCTCAGAGATCAGAACGCAATTTTAAAAGGGTGCCCCAATCTCAAAGTGAAATTGAGGGTCGCCCACCCCACACCCATGGACAATGCGACTCCCCACAGACAGGGGCAGTAACCCCAGTCCTCGGCCCCTAAGAGGCAATCTCCTCCTCCATCACCCAGCCATGAAGGCCCTACCCCACACCCAACCTTCCTTGTGAGCATCAGGACATCGCCCCCATCCCCAACCCCGAAGTGAGCATATCCCACTATAGGATCAGTGAGGGCCCCAAAACCTTTAGGCCCCCCCATTCAGGCCAACCGACTTCACCCGCCCCAAACTCCATGACGCCCCATCATACCCCCCTTCCATGGTTTCATGGACACAGCCCTCCCTTATGCCCCACCTCCTGGCACTGCCAACCTGGCACCTTGGACAGGTACCAGGTACTGCCCTGAGCCCCACAAGACGGGGGGGGGGGGGGGGCAACAATAGCCTCCGAAACCTCCCGGCGTGGCAATTACGCCTGGTCTCTACTCGTGGACACCAGCAACAATCAGCGCCTGGGTGAGGCCTTGCCAGTGCGGCTAGTAACTCCAGGGAGCTGGGAGAATGCGAACTTGAACAGGCCGCACATATTTAGATGAGCCTTGTTGTTCATTTAAATATGATTACATGGATCACGCCCAGCGAGGGCATGATACAGATTGTGCCGGGCTCCACAGGTCGGGCGACTCGCGATCCACTAGGAACCAAGCTTGTTTTGTGCCTCTCCCCGCGCTGTACCTGGTCCAACAGGATTAGCGCCAGGCGCAATGTGGTGGGACAATTGCACCCATCACAGAGGTCTGTAGCACAGAAATGGCCCTTCAACCCATCGAATCTGCACCTACTCTAATCCCATTTTCCAGCTCATGCACCATCGCCTTGTATGCCTTGGCATAATAAGCGAACATCTCAATACTTCTTAAATACTATGAAGGTCTCTGCTTCCAGGCCTTTCAAGCAATGTGTTCCATACTCCCACCACCTCTGGGTGAAAAAGTTATTCCTCACATTCTCCCTAATCCTCCTGTCCTGTACTTTAAATCTATGCCCCCAGATTATTGATCCCTCCAGCAAGGGGAATAGTTTCTTTCTTTCAACTCAAACTATGCCCCTTGTAATTTTATACATCTCAATCATGTCCCCCCTCAGTATCCTCTGCTACAAGGAAAACAATCAAAGTCTATCCAATCTTTCTTCATAACTAAAACTCTCCAGCCCAGACAACATCCTGGTAAATCTCCTCTGCACCCTTTCTATCACAAACTTCCCATAATGTGGATTCCAGGACTGCGCACAATACTCCAGCTGTGACCTAACCTACATTTTATACAGTTCCAGCATAAAAATGACAAACAGCAGTGGCCCCAAAACAGATCCTTGTGGTACACCACTAGTAACTGGGCTCCAGGCTGAACATTTCCCATCAACCACCACCCTTTATCTTCTTCCAGCTAGCCAACGTCCACTTTCCTCCTGCTCTTAAAATCTATGGGCTGGATTCTCTGCACACCGACGCCAAAATCACAGCCGGTGCCGGGGCAGAGAATCCATTTCCGCGCATGGAATCAGGACCACTGCCGGTTCCCCGATTCTCCAAGCCCCGAAAAGCGGCGTACTTGGAGAGTATGCATTGCCGAGTATCACCTACCTGCGGCCAATGCTGGAGGCCTGCCCCACTATTCTCCGCCCCTGACCAGCCAAAGTCCCGACGGCTGGATCTAACATGATCCTGCCATTTGGGATACTAGCGTGGAGGCTGCGGACTGCCATGGTCGGGGGTGGGTGGTCAGGGTAGGGCGCGCAGGCAATCGGGGGCACTATTTGGAGAGTCCAGCTCCGCGGTTTGAGTCCCCATGGCGTGGCCGCTGGAGGCCGCCACCGAGCACACGCAAGGCCTCCAACCCGGAATTGTGGGATCCCGTATCTGCAGCAAAAGCTGCTAGTTTCACGCCGGGTCCCTGCTAGCCCCCTGCAGGGCAATGAATATACAGCCCTTTCACGCCAGATTTTCTATCGTGAAAGGCCACAGTTTTTACAACGGCGTGGGGACATAGCCCCAGAATTGGAGAATCCAGCCCTGTGCCTTGACTAAAAAAGCATGTACATCATATACATTCTTTGCCACTTTATCCACCGCTACCTTAAAGGATGGGTGCACATGCACACCAAGGTCCCTTTGATCCTGGGTGCTTCGCAAGGTCCTGCCGTTCATCAAGTATTCCTTTACCTGGTTTGTCCTGCCCAAGTGCATCTCCTCACATTTATACAGATTTAATCCCATCTGACCAGCCCGTCTATATCCTCCTGTAATCAAAAGTTATCCTCCTCACTATTTATCAGCCCGCCAATTTTCAACAAGTCTGCAAACTTTCTGACCAACACTCCTGCATTCATGTCTAAATCATTTACATAAACCACAAACAGCATGGGTCTAACACTGAGCCCTGCAGGACCCAACTGGACACAGGCTTCCAGTCAGAAAACCATCCCTCAACCATCACCCTCTGCTTCCTGCTACTTAGCCTATTCTGGATCCAATTTGCCAAATGTCCTTGCATCCTATGGACTCTTACCTTCACTATCAGTCCCCCATGTAGGTCCTGATCAAAAGTCTTTCTGACATCCAAGTAGACCATGTCAAATGCATTGCCCCATCTACACACCTGGCAATCAAGTTTGTTTGACATGATTTCCCCTTAACAAAACAATGCTGACTGTTTTTGATCAATCCGTGCCTTTCCAAATGCAGATTTATTCTTTCTCTCAGAATTCCTTCCAATAGTTTCCCACCACCAAGGTTAGATTGACTCGCCTGTAGTTTCCTGGTTTATCCCTTCCTCCCTTCCTGAATAAGGGTCCCACATTATCCTCCAATCCCCCAGCACCTCTCCTGTGACGAGAGGAATTGAAAATTATTGCCAGCTCCCCTGCTATTTCCTCCTTTACCTCACTCAACAGCCTGGGATACATTTATCTGGCCCTGGAGATTTAGCTACTTTGAAGCTCGCGAGACCATCCAGAACCTCCACTGAGTCCATGTTAATTTCTTACATTTTATCACAGTCCTTCTTCCTGATTTTTATACCCATATCGTCCCTTTCACTAGCGAATATTGACACAAAGCATTAATTTAGAACCCTATCTACATCCTCCGGCTCGACATAGGGGCTGAGGTCGGCCCCAAGAAGGGAGATGGCTGATCGGGGTGAGGGGGGCACAGTGCCCCTCGACCAGGCTGATCACGTTAGAGGGTAAAGTTAAACAGGCCGGTAAAGAGGGCAGGTGTGTTCGTACATCTGAGGGCGCTGAAGGCGAGCTTAATAATGCTTCAAGAGACCCAAGAGTTGATGTGGTGTATATGGATTTCAGTAAAGCGTTTGATAAGGTTCCCCACGGTAGGCTATTGCAGAAAATACGGAGGCATGGGATTCAGGGTGATTTAGCAGTTTGGATCAGAAATTGACTAGCTGGAAGAAGACAAAGGGTAGTGGTTGGTGGGAAATGTTCAGACTGGTGTCCAGTTACTAGTGGTGTACCACAAGGATCTGTTTTGGGGCCACTGCTGTTTGTCATTTTTATAAATGACCTGGAGGAGGGCGTAGAAGGATGGGTGAGTAAATTTGCAGATGACACTAAAGTCAGTGGAGTTGTGGACAGTGCGGAAGGATGTCACAAGTTACAGAGGGACATTGATAAGCTGCAGAGCTGGGCTGAGAGGTGGCAAATGGAGTTTGATGCAGAAAAGTATGAGGTGATTCATTTTGGAAAGAATAATAGGAAGACAGAGTACTGGGCTAATTGCAAGATTCTTGGGAGTGTGGATGAGCAGAGAGATCTCGGTGTCCATGTACATAGATCCCTGAAAGTTGCCACCCACTTTGAGAGGGTTGTTAAAGTGTCCGGTGTGTTAGCTTTTATTGGTAGAGGAATTGGGTTTCGGAGCCATGAGGTCATGTTGCAGCTGTACAAAACTCTGGTGTGGCCGCATTTGGAGTATTGAGTGCAATTCTGGTCGCCGCATTATAGGAAGGAAGTGGAAGCATTGGAAAGGGTGCAGAGGAGATTTACCAGGATGTTGCCTGGTATGGAGGGAAGATCTTATGAGGGTAGGCTGAGGGACCTGAGGCCGTTTTCGTCAGAGAGAAGGTTAAGAGGTGACTTAATTGAGGCATACAAGATCATTAGAGAATTAGATAGGGTGATGTCTAGCACGAGGGGACATAGATTTAAATTGAGGGGAGATAGATATAGGACAGATGTCAGAGGTAGGTTCTTTACTCAGAGAGTAGTAAGGGCGTGGAATGCCCTACCTGCAACAGTAGTGGACTCGTCAACATTAAGGGCATTTAAATGGTCATTGGATAAACATATGGATGATAAGGGAATAGTGTAGATGGGCTTTAGAATGGTTTCACAGGTCGGCTCAACATAGAGGGCCGAAGGGCCTGTACTGCGCTGTAATGTTCTATGTTCTATCTGAAAGTGGCTGACCAGGTCATACTGAGGAAGGGTTGGATCAGCCAGGTCTTCCACTCGGGGCTGGACACTAAAACCAGGGGGGTTGCGATTTTGGTCAACAAATGAGTGTAATTCGAGGCGGCAGCACAATCTCGGATGGGGGAGGCAGATTTGTCATGGTGAGTGGCAAGCATGAGGGGATGAGGGTGGTCTTGGCCAATGTATATACCCCAAATTGGGATGATGGGGAGTTTATTAAGAGACTGCTGGGGAAGATACCTGACCTGGATTCGCACAGGCTGATTATGGGAGGGGATTTTAACACAGTCCTTGACCCCAACCTAGACAAGTCGTGTTCAAAAATGGATAAGATGCAGGCAATGGCAAAATAACTGAAGGGGTTAATGGGGGCTGATCCATGGAGGGCTTGTCAGCTGATGGGGAGGGAGTTTTCGTTCTATTCACATGTCCATAAGGTGTATTCCCGAATTGATTTTTTCATCATGAGCAGGGATTTGCTAGCGGGAGTGACAGACGTAGAATATTTGGCGATCGCTATTTCGGACCACGCCCCACACTGGGTTGATCTGCAGGTCTGTAAGGAAAGTTTTCAGTGCCCTCAATGGAGGCCAGAGGTCGGTTTGTTGGCGGACGAGGTGGTGTGTGCGAGGGTGAGGAAATGTATGCAAACTACCTGCAGACAATGACTCAGGGGAAACCTCAGCTGCGGTGCTCTGGGAGGCGCTGAAGGCAGTGGTGAGAGGGGAGCTGATTTTGATTAGAGCACATAGGGACAGGACGGACAAGGCAGAAATGGACCGACTGGTAAGGGAGATTGGTAGACGGGTTGGGGGCCCCAATCAGGACCGAATAAATATTGAGGGGCTTGAGGGCCATGCAATCGGGTAAAGTCCCAGGGCTGGATGGGCATCCGGTGGAGTTTTACAAAAAGTTCTCAGAGATAAGTTCTCAGAGGGCAGCAGAGCAGAGCTACTGATCAGCTGTTCTGGGGAAATTTGCATACGTGCAGTGCGGTCAGCCTAAGTTGAAGGTGAATCTGCGAAGGAGACCCGAGGAGTTTGAGTGAAGGCAATCATCCAGCAGAGGGCAGCAGAGCAGAGCTACTGATCAGCTGTTCTGGGGAAATTTGCATACGTGCAGTGCGGTCAGCCTAAGTTGAAGGTGGTTTGTGGAGAGGCTGTTGGCAAGTGACAGTTAAACCTGAAACACTTCGTGAGTGTTTCCCACCCTACCTCCTCCTCTAACCAACCCCCCCACCCCACGGTGGTTGGGAAGCGGGAGCAGGGGCCTGTCGTGAAGGTGAGTGAGTGTCTTTAAATTTGCTTACCTTTCAGCGGGAGCAGGGTTTGAGGTAATATCAGGTAAGCTCTTCCTTTCTTTTTCTTTTTCTTGTTTTTTTTTAAAATCTAGAGGTGATGTCAGGGAAGGCAGTACAATGCTCCCCCTGCAGAATGTTTGAGGTGAGGGACGCCGTCAGTGTCCCTGCTGATTTCATCTGTGGGAAATGCACCCAACTCCAGCTCCTCAAAAACCGTGTTAGGGACCTGGAGCTTGAGCTGGATGAACTTCGGATCATTCGGGAGGCAGAGGGGGTCATAGATAGGAGCTTCAGGGAAGTAGTTACACCAAAGACTGGAGATAGATGGGTAACTGTCAGAGGGACTGGGAAGAAGCAGTCAGTGCAGGGACCCCCTGCGGTCGTTCCCCTGAGTAACAAGTATACCGTTTTGGATACTTGTGGGGGGGGACGACTTACCAGGGGTAAGCCATGGGGTACGGGCCTCTGGCACGGAGTCTGTCCCTGTTGCTCAGAAGGGAAGGGGGGAAAGGAGTAGAACATTAGTAATTGGGGACTCAATAGTCAGGGGCACAGATAGGAGATTTTGTGGGAGCGAGTGAGACTCACGTTTGGTATGTTGCCTCCCAGGTGCAAGGGTACGTGATGTCTCGGATCGTGTTTTCCGGGTCCTTAAGGGGGAGGGGGAGCAGCCCCAAGTCGTAGTCCACATTGGCACTAACGACATAGGTAGGAAAGGGGACAAGGATGTCAGGCAGGCCTTTAGGGAGCTAGGATGGAAGCTCAGAGCGAGAACAAACAGAGTTGTTATCTCTGGGTTGTTGCCCGTGCCACGTGATAGTGAGATGAGGAATAGGGAGAGAGAGCAATTAAACACGTGGCTACAGGGATGGTGCAGGCGGGAGGGATTCAGATTTCTGGATAACTGGGGCTCTTTCTGGGGAAGGTGGGACCTCTATAGACAGGATGGTCTACATCTGAACCTGAGGGGCACCAATATCCTGGGGGGGAGATTTGTTAGTGCTCTTTGGGGGGGTTTAAACTAATTCAGCAGGGGCATGGGAACCTGGATTGTAGTTTTGGGGTACGGGAGATTGAGAGTATAGAGGTCAGGAGCACAGATTTGACTTCGCAGGAGGGTGCCAGTGTTCAGGTAGGTGGTTTGAAGTGTGTCTACTTCAATGCCAGGAGTATACGAAATAAGGTAGGGGAACTGGCAGCATGGGTTGGTACCTGGGACTTCGATGTTGTGGCCATTTCAGAGACATGGATAGAGCAGGGACAGGAATGGTTGTTGCAGGTTCCGGGGTTTAGGTGTTTTAGTAAGCTCAGAGAAGGGGACAAAAGAGGGGGAGGTGTGGCGCTGCTAGTCAAGGACAGTATTACGGTGGCGGAAAGGATGCTAGATGGGGACTCTTCTTCTGAGGTAGTATGGGCTGAGGTTAGAAACAGGAAAGGAGGGGTCACCCTGTTGGGAGTTTTCTATAGGCCACCTAATAGTTCTAGGGATGTAGAGGAAAGGATGGCGAAGATGATTCTGGAAAAGAGCGAAAGTAACAGGGTAGTTGTTATGGGAGACTTTAACTTTCCAAATATTGACTGGAAAAGATATAGTTCGAGTACATTAGATGGGTCATTCTTTGTACAATGTGTGCAGGAGGGTTTCCTGACACAATATGTTGACAGGCCAACAAGAGGCGAGGCCACATTGGATTTGGTTTTGGGTAATGAACCAGGCTAGGTGTTAGATCTGGAGGTAGGTGAGCACTTTGGAAACAGTGACCACAATTCGGTGACCTTTACATTAGTGATGGAAAGGGATAAGTATACCCCGCAGGGCAAGAGTTATAGCTGGGGGAAGGGCAATTATGATGCCATTAGACATGACTTAGGATGTGTTGGTTGGAGAAGTAGGCTGCAAGGGTTGGGCACACTGGATATGTGGAGCTTGTTCAAGGAACAGCTATTGCATGTTCTTGATAAGTACGTACCAGTCAGGCAGGGAGGAAGGGGTCGAGCGAGGGAACCGTGGTTTACCAAAGAAGTGGAATCTCTTGTTAAGAGGAAGAAGGAGGCCTATGTGAAGATGAGGCGTGAAGTTTCAGTTGGGGCGCTTGATAGTTACAAGGAAGCGAGGAAGGATCTAAAGAGAGAGCTGAGACGAGCAAGGAGGGGACATGAGAAGTCTTTGGCAGGTAGGATCAAGGAAAACCCAAAAGCTTTCTATAGGTATGTCAGGAATAAAAGAATGACTAGGGTAAGAGTAGGGCCAGTCAAGGACAGTGGTGGGAAGTTGTGTGTGGAGGCTGAGGAGATAAGCGAGATACTAAATGAATACTTTTCATCAGTATTCACTCAAGAAAAAGATAATATTGTGGAGGAGAATGCTGAGACCCAGGCTATTAGAATAGATGGCATTGAGGTGCGTAGGGAAGAAGTGTTGGCAATTCTGGACAAGGTGAAAATAGATAAGTCCCCGGGGCCGGATGGGATTTATCCTAGGATTCTCTGGGAAGCCAGGGAAGAGATTGCTGAGCCTTTGGCTTTGATTTTTAGGTCATCATTGGCTACAGGAATAGTGCCAGAGGACTGGAGGATAGCAAATGTGGTCCCTTTGTTCAAGAAGGGGAGTAGAGATAACCCCGGTAACTATAGGCCGGTGAGCCTAACGTCTGTGGTGGGTAAAGTCTTGGAGAGGATTATAAAAGATACGATTTATAATCATCTAGATAGGAATAATATGATTAGGGACAGTCAGCATGGTTTTGTGAAGGGTAGGTCATGCCTCACAAACCTTATCGAGTTCTTTGAGAAGGTGACTGAACAGGTAGACGAGGGTACAGCAGTTGATGTGGTGTATATGGATTTCAGTAAAGCGTTTGATAAGGTTCCCCACGGTCGGCTATTGCAGAAAATACGGAGGCTGGGGATTGAGGGTGATTTAGAGATGTGGATCAGAAATTGGCTAGTTGAAAGAAGACAGAGAGTGGTAGTTGATGAGAAATGTTCAGAATGGAGTTCAGTTACGAGTGGCGTACCACAAGGATCTGTTCTGGGGCCGTTGCTGTTTGTCATTTTTATAAATGACCTAGAGGAGGGCGCAGAAGGATGGGTGAGTAAATTTGCAGACGACACTAAAGTCGGTGGAGTTGTAGACAGTGCGGAAGGATGTTGCAGGTTACAGAGGGACATAGATAAGCTGCAGAGCTGGGCTGAGAGGTGGCAAATGGAGTTTAATGTGGAGAAGTGTGAGGTGATTCACTTTGGAAAGAATAACAGAAATGCGGAATATTTGGCTAATGGTAAAATTCTTGGTAGTGTGGATGAGCAGAGGGATCTCGGTGTCCATGTACATAGATCCCTGAAAGTTGCCATCCAGGTTGATAGGGTTGTGAAGAAGGCCTATGGTGTGTTGGCCTTTATTGGTAGAGGGATTGAGTTCCGGAGCCATGAGGTCATGTTGCAGTTGTACAAAACTTTAGTACGGCCGCATTTGGAGTATTGCGTACAGTTCTGGTCGCCTCATTATAGGAAGGACGTGGAAGCTTTGGAACGGGTGCAGAGGAGATTTACCAAGATGTTGCCTGGTATGGAGGGAAAATCTTATGAGGAAAGGCTGATGGACTTGAGGTTGTTTTCGTTAGAGAGAAGAAGGTTAAGAGGTGACTTAATAGAGGCATACAAAATGATCAGAGGGTTAGATAGGGTGGACAGCGAGAGCCTTCTCCCGCGGATGGAGGTGGCTAGCACGAGGGGACATAGCCTTAAATTGAGGGGTAATAGATATAGGACAGAGGTCAGAGGTGGGTTTTTTACGCAAAGAGTGGTGAGGCCGTGGAATGCCCTACCTGCAACAGTAGTGAACTCGCCAACATTGAGGGCATTTAAAAATTTATTGGATAAGCATATGGATGATAAGGGCATAGTGTAGGTTAGATGGCCTTTAGATTTTTTCCATGTCGGTGCAACATCGAGGGCCGAAGGGCCTGTACTGCGCTGTATCGTTCTATGTTCTATAGTGGGGCCAGTGCTGGTTAGGGTTTTCAATGAGGCAAGACGATGTCACAGGCCTCTATCTCCCTGATATTGAAATGGGACAAAGACCCGGAGACATGTGGGTCCTATAAGCCGATCTCTCTGCTCAACGTAGATGCTAAAATACTGGCCAAGCTCTTGGCTGCTAGGATTGAGGACTGTGTGCCAGACGTCATTATGGAAGATCAAACCGGATTAGTCAAGGGCAGGCAGTTGGTGGCCAATATAAGAAGGCTGCTCAATGTGATCATGATGCCCCCGGAGAGTAGGGAGGCAGAGGTAGTTGTGGCAATGGATGCCGAAAAGGCTCTCGACCGGGTTGAGTGGCACTATTTATGGGAGGTTCTGGGACGATTTGGGTTGGGGAGGGCTTTATCGACTGGGTCAGACTGCTGTACCAGGCTCCGGAGGCGAGTGTGAGGACGAATAGGACGACATCTGACTATTTTAGACTGTACGGATGGACAAGGCAGGGGTGCCCCCTCTCCCCACTGCTGTTTGCGCTAGCAATACTGGCAATTGCCCTGAGAGCTTCTTGGGGTTGGAAGGGGTTGGTACTGAAGGGGGGTGGGGGGGACATAAGAGTTTTGCTGTACGCTGAACACCTGCTTTTCTACATCATGGATCCAGTGGCTGGGATGGATGAAATCATGGGAATCCTGAAGGAATTCGGCCGGTTCTCAGGGTAAAAACTGAACATGGCAAAAAGTGAGTTGTTTCTAGTCCAGGCAAGGGGCCAGGAGGGTCGGTTGAGGGGGCTGCCGTTCAGGCTAGTAAGAGACAGTTTTAGATACTTAGGGATACAGGTGGCGCGGGACTGGGGCTGTCCGCACAAGTTGAACTTATCTTGGTTGGTGGAGCAAATGAAGGTCGGGTTCCGGAGGTGGGATGTGCTCCCACTGACACTAGCAGGGAGAGTGCAGACGGTTAAAATGATAATCCTCCCGAGGTTCCTGTTCGTCTTCCAGTGCCTCCCCATTTTTATTCCGCGATCTTTTTTCAAGGTCAATAAAATGATTATGGGATTTGTGTGGGTGGGAAAGTCCCCGCGTCTGAGGAGATTGATGGTGGAGAGGAATCGAGGGGAAGGGGGGCTGGAGCTGCCAAACTTTAGTAACTACTACTGGGCGGCCAACATAGCTATGATAAGGAAGTGGAAGGTGGATGCGGGGTCGGTTTGGGGGTGAATGGTGGCTGCTTCGTACAAGGGCACCAGCTTGGCAGCCCTGGTCACATCGCCCCTCTCGCTCCCGCCAGCACGGTACTCCACAAGCCCTATAGTGGTGGCGACTTTGCGGATCTGGGCCAACGGAGAAAGCACATGGGGGGAGTGAGAGCATCGGTTTGGTCCCCAATTTGCGACAATCACCAGTTTGCGCCAGGGATTATGGACGGGGGTTCCGAGTATGGTGGAGGGCTGGGATTGAGAGGATGGGGGATTTGTTCTTGCAAGGGAGCTTCCCGAGCATGAGGGCGTTAGAGGAGAAATTTGAGCTGGCGAGGGGAATGAGTTCAGGTATTTGCAGGTGCGGGACTTTCTACGCAGATTCTGTCCTTCCCACGCCTGCCACTTAGGGGGATCCAGGACAGGTAGGGTGGGGGAGGGGAGGGTCTCGGATATATATAAAGAACTTGTAGGTGCAGAGGAGACACAGATTGAGGAGCTGAAGCTTAAGTGGGAAGAGGAGCTCGGAGGGAAGATAGAAGAAGGCTTATGGGTGGAAGCGTTGAGCAGGGTAAACACGAGCGCAACATGCGCTAGGCTGAGCTTGATTCAATTCAAGGTCGTCCACCAGGCCCACATGACAGCGGCCCAGATGAGCAAATTTTTTAGATTGGAGGACAGGTGCGCCAGATGTTCGGGAGGACCGGCGAACCATGTCCACATGTTCTGCGCATGCCCAAAACTCAGGGGGTACTGGCAGGGTTTCGCGGATGTTATGTCCTGGGTACTGAAACAGGGGTGGTGATGAGTTCAGAGGTGCTATTTTTGGCGTTTCGGAGGACCCGGGAGTCCAGGAGGAGACAGAGGCTGACGTTTTGGCCTTTGCTTCCCTGGTAGCCCGGTGACAAATTCTGTTGGCATGGAGAGACTCAAAACCCCCGAAGTCGGAGGCCTGGCTATCGGATATGGCGAGCTTTCTCGGTTTGGAGAAAATTAAGTTCGCTTTGAGAGGGTCACACTGTCAGGGTTCGCCCAGAGGTGGCAACCATTTATCGACTTCCTCATGGAAAATTAATCGTCAGCAGGAGGGGGGGCGGGTTTAGGGTAACCTAGATTAGGGGGGTTGTTAGGCTGGTCCTTGTAGGAAGGGAGCTGGTTTTATTGCACAATTTTGATTGTTTTTTGTACACTGTTTTATATTGTTGTTGTTTATTATGCTAAAATGTCTTACTAAAATTGTTTATCAAAAAAAGAAAAACTTAACATTTTCCTTTCTTTGTCCTTTCATGTCCCCTTTTGCTCTAATTCCCTTTTTAAGTTCTCTCTTCCATATTCTATACTTCTCTTGGGCTTCTGCTGGTTTAAACCTCCCTTTTTTTCTTTATTCATTGCTGTAGATCCCTAGGTATCTCCAGGGTTCACTGGATTTGTTGGTCCCACCCTTTTCTTTATTGGAACACATTGACCCTGAACTCTCCCCATTTCCTTCTTGAATGCATTGCACTGTTCTGTCACAGATTTACCTAGAGGTGTCTGCTCCCAGTCCACTCTGGCCAAATCATATCTGATTTTATTAAAATGGGCCTTCCCCAGTTTAGAACCTTGATTTCAGGCCCAACCTTGAATCCAACAATCACCGTCTTCAAAATGCTCCTCACTGATACTTTCACCACTTGCCTGGCTTTATTGCCCAAAATTAAGTCCAGGACCACACTCTTTCTTGTAGGACCTCTAAACATAAAAAGTTCTCCTGGACGTATTTTAAGAATTTTGCTCTCCCTAAACCTTTCACACTATGACCACACCAATTAATGTTGGGGAGGTTGACATTCCCCACTATCACTACCCTATTACTTTTATACTTCCCTGAAATTTGCCTATATATCTGCTCTTCTATTTCTTTCAGCCTACAGAACACACCCACAACATGATTCCTCCTTTTTGTTTTTAAGTTCTACCTTGATGTGTTGGGTGCTCTGGATCTATGGAACACATACAGGCCACCAACACTTAAAATAGTACAACACTATTTTATTAAACTATTGAACATACTTTTACTGTGGGTTAGCACAATGTTAGATTAAACTAAAGACCTGTGCCTATCCTAACCAGTCTATTTACTCAGCACATGGTGAGGATCTGTGCTGTTAGCTGTAAGCTCTGTACTTCTGAAAAGCTGCATCCCGAATGAGTGGGAAAACTGATGCCCTCGGTCTTTATAGTGAGTGTGCTCGAACTGGTGATTGGCTGTGGGGTTATGCATGTTGCTTGGTCCTACTGTATGTCCATCAGTGTGTGTGTCTGCACCATAATATACTGGTATATATTATGACATCCCCCTTTTTTAAAAAAATGTCTATTTGTGGCAATAAATAATGTGTGGTGATAATGTTCCTAACTACGTGTGGGGTGCGAAGACATATTTACATGACTATGTACATAAGAACTAAGCTATTTATATGGGAAGGTGTCTGGTGCAGATAAACAGTATGCAACAAGAGGAATGAGAGCAACATTATATAGAAACCAGGAAAACGATCAAACAAAGCAACGAAACAATTCAGAGAGTCCATAAATTTGAAAAGTTCATAAATTTAATCTCTGAGGTGGACGACGAATTCTGGTTGACCGCCTCAAGGGTGGGTCGAGAGCGTGTTCAGGAGCAGGCTGGACTGCATCACAGTCAGGGGGAGGCAGAGTGACAGGAAGCTCTGCATAGTCCGTGGCAGGGTCAGCAGGAGGGGGAGGCAACACCGGAGGATCACGTGGCGGGCGTGGAACGAGGCAAAGGGTGCGTCGATTGCGGCATAGAATAGAGCCATCTGCCCAAGGACAACAGCGGTTGCAGACCAGCCACCGCCCGGGAGATGGACGCGAACATTGTCATCTGAAGCGAGAGCGGGGAGATCAGCAGCACGGGAGTCATGAGCCGCCTTGTGCTGTGCACGAGACAGCTGCCTCCGGCGAAGAACCGGAATGTGGTCAAAGTCTGGGACATGGATGGACGGCACCGTCGTCCTCGGGGTGCGATTCATTAGTGGTTGGGCTGGCGACAGGCCAGTGGGCAATGGGGCGGAGCGATAGGCCAGCAAGGCAAGGTAGAAATCAGACCCAGCATCGGCAGCCTTGCATAGAAGCCTCTTGACGGTGTGTACTCCCTTCTCCGCTTTGCCGTTGGATTGGGGGTACAGGGAACTGGACGTCACATGGGCAAAATTGTACCGCCTGGCAAAGCTGGACCATTCCTGGCTGGTGAAGCAGGGGCCATTGTCTGACATTACCGTGAGCGGGATGCCGTGTCGAGCAAAGGTTTCTTCACATGCACGAATGACTGCGGACGAAGTGAGGTCGTGCAACCATATCACCTCCGGGTAGTTGAAAAGTAGTCGACGATCAGGACATAGTCTCTACCAAGCACGTGAAACAGATCAATGCCCACCTTGGTTCAAGGTGACGTGACCAACTCATGGGGCTGCAGTGTCTCGCGTGGTTGGGCCGGCTGGAGGCGCTGACAGGTGGGGCAGTTGAGCACTGTGTTGGCGATGTCTTCATTAATGCCGGGCCAGTACACTGCCTCAAGGGCCCGTCGGCAGCACTTCTCCACACCCAGGTGGCCCTCGTGTAATTGTTCCAGGACAAGCTGGCGCATGCTATGCGGGATGAGAATGCGGTCCAGTTTGAGAAGAACCCCGTCTACTACCGCCAGATCGTCTCTGATGTTATAGAATTGAGGGCATTGGTCCTTGAGCCACCCGTCCATCAGGTGGCGCATGACACGCTGTGGCAGGAGGTCAGCCGCCGTTTCGCGGCAAATTTGGACAAGGCGTTCATCTGAGGCAGGTAGATTGGAGGCCGCGAATGCCATATGGGTGTCAACCTGGCAGACAAATCCAGCTGAGTCATATGGAGTGTTGACTGACCTGGAGAGAGCGTCGGCAACGATGAGGTCCTTGCTTGGGGTGTACACCAGCTGGAAGTCGTATCGCCGGAGCTTGAGAAGAATACGCTGGAGGCGAGGTGTCATGTTGTTCAAGTCTTTCTGTATTATATTGATCAGCGGGCGATGGTTGGTCTCGACGGTGAATTGAGGAGGCCCGTAGACATAATCGTGAAATTTAACAACACCGGTCAGAAGGCCCACGCACTCCTTTTCTATCTGCACGTGACGCATATATGCAACGGGGGCCCATGACGAGGCCTCATTGCATTGAAGGAGCACAGCTCCAATGCCGGATTGACTGGCATCTGTCGAAATTTTGGTCTCCTTTACTGGATCAAAGAGAGTCAAGACCGAGGCTGTGGTTAGTTTAGCCTCAAGTTCCCTCCATTCACGCTCGTGGGCAGGGAGCCATTGGAAGTCTGTCGTCTTCCTGACCAGGTTCCTGAGAGCCATGGTATGAGAGGCGAGGTTAGGGATCAATTTCCCTAAAAAAATTACCATAACCAAAAACCGCAGGGCCACCTTCTTGTCTTCTGGTGTTCTCATAGCTGTAATGGCAGCTACCTTGTCTGCATCCGGCTGCACACCCAATTGGGAGATGTGGTGCCCTAGGAACTTGATATCTGTCTGACCAAATGAGCACTTGGCTCTGTTGAGGCGGAGGCCATGCTCATGTATATGTCTGAATACACGTTGGAGGCGATTAACATGCTCCTGCGGGGTGGTGGACCAGATGATTATGTCATCGACATAGACGATCCCTTCCATCATTTGTTCTATGATCCTATGGAACACTTCTGACGCAGATATGATCCCAAACGGCATCCTATTGTAGCAATATCTTCCAAAGGGGGTATTGAACGTGCAGAGTTTCCTGCTAGATTCATCAAGCTGGATTTGCCAGAATCCTTTTGAGGCGTTGAGTTTGGTAAAGAGCTTGGCGTGAGCCATCCCACATGTGAGCTCTTCGCGCTTGGGAATTGGATAGTGCTCTCTCATAATATTGTGATTGAGATCCTTGGGATCAATGCAAATTCTCAACTCGCCGGAAGGCTTTTTTTTACACATACCATGGAACTGACCCAGTTGGTTGGTTCCGTGACCCTGGAAATCACTCCTTGGTCATGGAGGTCTTGCAGCTGCTGCTTGAGGCAGTCATTAAGGGGCGCTGGGACCCTGCGAGGTGCACGCACCACAGGCGTGGCATTCGGCTTTATTAAAATTTTATAGGTGTACAGGAGCGTGCCCATGCCCTCAAAGACGTTATGGTACTGGTTGATAATGGCGTTGAGTTGCGCCCTGAAGTCAGTGTCCGGAAAGGAAGACGCGTCAACAGGAGAGAGAGAGTGAACTCTCTGAACTAGGTTCAACAGCTTGCATGCTTGCGCGCCAAGCAAGGAGGCTTTCGAGGAGCCCACAATTTCAAATGGCTTTGCGTGACCGGTGCGTCACATCAAGTTGGCATGAGCCGCTGGCAGCAATGGCATTGCCATTGTAATCTAATAGTTGGCAGGCTGATGGCAGGATGGCTGGTTTGACACGAAGGCTTTGGAGGTCAGAATGGCGGAGGCACCGGTGTCCAGGCTGAATCGTATTTGGGACCGGTTGACCGTAAGGGTGGCACACCACTCATCGTCCGGATCGATGCGGTGTACCGGCAGAGGCTGGTTTCTGTGCTTTAGGGACACCCAGTTTTTTGTTATGATCCCAACTTGAAAGGGCGCCTTCTCAGGTAGCAGGTCTGAATCGGGCTCGGTGACCGTAGGTTGAATGGCCCGGACATCCCTGCAAGGCTGGCTGGAGCGACGAAAGTTGGCAGGTGGAGCTGATCTGCATAAGGCAGCATAGGGGCCAAGTTTGCCACATTGGAGGCATCATCGGGATTTGTCAGGACATTGCTGCTTTAAATGGGTGGAGCCACAGTAGCCGCACGTTGTAGCGTCAGTGCGTTCGCTGCGCGACCGCGCATGCACGGTACGATCGTACGTGGTGCGCGCCTGCGCAGTACGTTCGTCGACGTCGCCGTCCCCTCGTTCGGTGCGCCCAGGCACGGGAGACCGCGAAAAGCGCGCAAAACGGTCACCCTCATCCAGGCTGAGGCCCTGGAATTGTTTGATTTCTTGGACCCGTTCTGCCTCGTGGGGAGCTTGCCGCACCGTTTCAGCCACTTGGATGTGGGAATACCGATTAGTGCCCTGTTCATGGAGCACGCAGATCTCGATGGCAATCGCTAGGGTGGGCTGCTTTACCTTGAGGAGCTGCTGGCGAATGGGGTCCGACCGAAAACGATCTGGTCACGTATCATGGAGTCGGAGGTGGACCCGCAGTTACAGGACTGCGCAAGGATGCGGAGGTGGGCGAGAAAGGACTGGAGAGGTTCATCCTTATCCTGCAAACGCTGTTGGAAGACATAGGGTGGAATTCTCCACCAGGCCCGACGCAGTCGTGAAACCCGGAGAGGTCGTTCCTGGCCCCCTATTCTCCCCCCGTCGGGGGGCTAGGAGGGCCGTGCCGTGAATCTCGGCCGCCGGGCCTTGTCGCTGGCGTCAAGGCCCGGCGCGCCGAAAATGACGCGGCCGATGGGCCTAATGACGTCAGCCGCGCTGAAAGAGTCGGGGGGGGGGGGGTGCCAGAGCGGCCCTCCCGCGATTCTCCCACCCGGCGTGGGAGCGGAGAATTGCACCCATAGCGCTCAAAACTTTCATTCACCTCGATGTCGCAGTGACTGTCAAACTTGAGGAGGACCGTCTTGAATTTAGATTTATCTTCACCATCGGCAAAGGTGAGAGAATTGAAGATGTGGTTGGCATGGTCGCCGGCTGTGGAGAGGAAGAGAGCAATCTTCCTGGCGTCTGAAGCAGCTTCCAGGTCTGTGGCTTCAAGGTATAGCTGGTAGTGCTGTTTGAAGATCTTCCAGTTGGCCCCTAGGTTACCGTTGATGCGGAGCGGCGGTGGCGGGCGGACGCTGTCCATGTTGCAGGATGGCTGTAAGCTGGTGGAAGGCAGATCACTTGCAGGTAGGTCTAAGAAGTTCTAACATCAACTACGGTACCATGATGTATTGGGTGCTCCGGATCCGTGGAACACATACAGGCCACCAACGCTTAAAATAGTACAACACTATTTTTTTAAACTATAAACTGCTGTACATACTTTTACTGTGGGTTAACACGATGTTAGATTAAACTAAAGACCTGTGCCCTATGAATGACAGCAAAACAAAATTAGTATTTTGCATCCGTCTTCACCATACTCGAAAACGATATAAGAGGAATTGTTGGATCAACTGATACAAGAATAAATAAGGAAATAATCCTGAGAAAGTGATGGAGTTCAAAATGGCAATGCAATGTGCACTGATTAAGTGCATCCTTGAAAGATGCAGAAGGTCAATGTGAAAATAGGAGCTCTGTCTACAACCTTCCAAAGAACCTTGGATGTGGAAGTATTAAGGAAGAAGCCACCACACCCTGCCACCCACCACCATTGCATTGGAAAATCTGCAAGACTGAATGCTTAGCGTGGGCCTCTGTCACCTCCGATTACAGCAGCTGCTGGATGAGGACCTTAAGTGGACATTAATTGGCCATTTATGGTTCTCAATAGGCCCAAATATATGTGGGCCATCCACTGCCTCTGGTAAAATTGACGCAGGGTGAAGGGTGAGAAGGGAGACAATGGGCACAGCACGCTGAATTTTATGTGCTTCCAAGCCTTTAACCCCGCTGAAGAGGAAGCATTAAAATCACCCATGCATATGTTAGACAAAAATGCAAAGACCAGCTGATGATATGGACGGACATGAGACAGATGAAAGTTAATTCAGATGAAGTGATACATTTCTGTAGGAAGAAAAGAATGAGGAAATGTAATATAAAGGATACAAGTCTAAAAGGGTGCAGGAGCAGAACGACCTGGAGTCCATGTTGACAAATCATTGGAGGTGATAGAGAAAGTTGAGAAAGCAGCCAATAAGGCTCAAGGGATCCTAGGCTTTATAAACGGAAGCATAAGAGTACAAAAGTGTGGGAGTTGTGATAAAGCTTTATAAAAGGCTAGTTCAGCCTTAATTGGATTACTGTGTCTGTGCGCTTAAATTTGGGTCCTCGACACCACGAGGGAGCACCCAGATGCACATTTTCTGATGATTCTTTGTTCACTGTTTCTATTTTTTTGCAAGGGTGGGGAAAAGAGAAGGTGAAATAAACTAATCCAAAGACTCCCTACTATTAATAACGACACTAATGAATAAACTTATTCTAATTTATTAAACCATCATTATGTCCAAATTAAGACAATTATTTTTAAACCTGAGAATTCCTTTCCAGTTGCAAGTCCCCGTTTCAGAGATGAAACCAAATGCTGGTAAAGTTTATGTGCTGCGGCCTGGAGCTCCGTCTGTGTACTTCCATGGGCAGCCTGTGTTACATCCTAAGGTGGGGATAAAAGAACACATTAGAAGAACACAATCTGTATTTTCTTTATATCAGGACAAATGTGAAGATTGTATTCTATTCATGCCTTGCTATAGAGCTTGCTGGCTACTAGTTAATAGAGGTAAATAATATTTATGCATGCAGTATAATTCAACGTACAATATTTGTGCAAAATAAGTGTATTTAAATCATTCATATATTTTGGCTCATTACAAATTTTGAAGAAATAAAAGCATTATTCCTTTACCGTGTAATGCTGGAGCTTTCCGCAATTCCGTTTGATGTTTGTTGTGTTCGCTGTTCCCAGGTCAAAGCAGCCAGTTAAAAACTGCAACTGTACGGTCAGTAGAAGGCCTGTAGACTTTAATGACAGTCCTGAACTATCCACCGAGGTGCCACCTTTACCCTCCATTTCAGAAAGAAAAGATGAAATCTGGCAAAGGGCTTCAAGGCGGAGCTGTAACAAAACAAAAGCAAGACTTTACTTTGAAATTCAGAGAGAAAGATAAATTAATGGCAATACGATCATAATTTAAAGCATGTTTTTTGTGCCTTAGGAAAATTACATTATTGATTAGATGTGTTCAGAATTAGGACTTTTAATAAAAATGGGCAAAATGCTATGTTTAGAGATCATGAAAGATAAAGGGAAAGTTGGGAGATTGTTTTTTTTATACAAAGGGCTGTTAGAACACGGAATGTCCTCTGAGAAACAGCAGTGTTACCAGAATCCATAACAGCTTTTAATGGGGAGGCAGGTAAATATTTTAAAGTGTGAATAATTGAAGGGAATAGGAAAGGGCAAGGTTCTTTCATAGCACTGGTAGAGGTGCAACAGATCAAATGGATTGCTTTGTGCTATAAATTTTTCCAATTCTATGAAATCATATTGTTGGTCAGTTACTGCTATGGTACATTACATTTAAATTAAATGGATTAATTTACTGGAATAATTTTAACTATTACAAAAGTAATCCAGTTGTTCCTGAACAATCCAAATCATTGGTCATATATTCATAATATCTGCACAAAGATTAATCATTACCATTATATTATCTGCACTAATCTTACCGAATAAATTAATACTCACCTCTGCTCTATGTTGCTGATGACCCATAGCCGTGATAATTGCCTTCGGGTCAGACTCCTTGCCCACTTCTTGTTCTACCAGGTTTGAAGTCCGAGTAAGATGTCCACATAGGAATTGAAATATATCGTTTAGCAAAGGTGCAAATGTAGTAGCCTGGGAATTGTCTGGTGGGCTAATACACTGGCGTAGCAGCTGCCATGCATCTTTCATAATGCCCAGCGAACACAATGGCACCCCTAGATAAAAAGGAAAATAATTCAACAAAACGTAAATACCATAATCCACAAAGGTCACATTTGAACAAGAGAAATTACTCCAATTTGCTCACTGATTGTAAACATAATCTACTGGCAGTCTTTTAAAAAGTTCTCTCATTATCTGGGCAACTGGCAAGGCAGGCATTTATTAGCCCATTGCTAACTGCTGTTGCCAACCATGTGACGAAGGTCTTCCTGCAATTTTGTTAGGGAGGGAGTTACAGGGTTTGACACAGTGACAATAAAGAAATAAAGGCAATCGGCGGGTGCTTCGTCCCGCCGCGCCACATTTCAGCTTCCCCCACCGGCGGGATGCTCCGTTACGCTGGCAGGTCAATAGGGTTTCCCATTGTGAGGCAGCCCCACTCAGTCGGGAAACCCCCGGACTGCCAGCAAAACGGGGGATCCCGCCGGCGGAGAATCCCGCCAATTTTGTCAAAGTCTGAAGGATGTTTTTGTTGAAGGTAATGGTGTTCTTATGCACCTGTCTCTCTAAGTGGTGTAGGTTTCCAGTTTGAGGGTTACAACCAAAGAAAGTCAGTGAATTGCTAAAATATATTCTGTATATTGTATACGGTTTTGTCCTGGATATCCTGGCTGGGAGGTTTGCTAGATTCGCTCGGGAGGATTTAAACTAGTATTGCAGGGGGCGTGGGAACCATAATGTGAGTTTAGAAGGTGTAATAATTGAGGGGAAATAGAGAACCAAAACAAGAGAACAACATCACTCTCAGGCAGAGCAAAAAAGGTGACAGGTGTGAAAAGGGAGGTGTTCAATGAAGGGTTGAAGGTGTTGTACCTAAATGCGCGCAGTATATGGAACAAGGTAAATGAGCTTGTTGCGCACATTGAAATTGGCCGGTACAATGTTGTGAGCATCACAGATACGTGGCTGCAAGGGGATCAGGTTGGGATATAAATATCCAAGAATATGGGTCCTATTGAAAGGACAGACAGATGGGCAAAGGGGGCGGGATTGCATTGTTAGTACAGAATTAAGTTAAATCGATAGCAAGGAGCGATATAGAATCAGAAGGATTAGAATCTCTGTGGGCAGAGTTGAGGAATCGTAAAGTTAAAAAGACCCTGATGGGAGTTATGTACAGGCCCCCTCGCAGTAATCTGAGAGTGGGACAGAAAATAAATCAGGAGATAGAAAAAGCATGTAAAAAAGGCACTATTACAATAATCATGGGGGAGTTCAATATGCAGGTGGACTGGGAAAATCAGGCTGGTAGTGGATCCCAAGAAAAGGAATTTGTGGAAAGTCTAAGAGATGATTTTTTGGAACAGCTTGTGACAGAGCCCACTAGGGAACAGGTAATTCTGGATTTGGTGATGTGTAGTGAGGCAGACTTGATGAGGGAACTTAAGGTGAAGGAACCCTTAGGGAGCAGAGACCACAATATGATAGAATTTACCCTGCAGTTTGAGAGGGAGAAGCTGCAATTAGATGTAACGATATTACAATTAAATAAAGATAACTATAAAGACATGAGGGAGGAGCTCACCAGAGTTGACTGGAAGGGTAGCCGAGCTGGGAAGACAGTGGCACAGCAATGACAGGAATTTTTGGGGGCTATTCAGGAGGCACAACAGAAATTCATCGCAGGAGGAGCAAACATGCTAAAGGGAGGAGAAGTCATGGCTGATGAAGGAAGTCAGTGGCAGCATAAAAGCAAAAGAAAAAGCAGACAAAATGGTGAGGATTAGTGGGAAGCCAGAGGTTTGCGAAGCCTTTAAAAACGAGCAAAGGACAACTAAAAAAGCAAAAAGGGGGGAGAAGATGAAATATGAGTGTAAGATAGCTAGTAATATAAAAGAAGATAGGAAGAGATATTTTCAATATATGAAAAGTAAGAGAGAGGCAAAAATAGGCATTAGATCACTGGAAAATGAGGCTAGAGAAGTAGTAATAGGAAACATAGAAATGGCAGAGGAACTGAATAGTTAGTTTGCATCAGTTTTCACGGTGGAAGACACCAATGGAATACCAGACCTCCAGGACAATCGGACAGAGGTGAGCACAGTGGCCATCACTAAGGAGTAGGTTCTGGGAAACAAAGGTCTGCAGGTGGTTAAATCACCTGGACTGGATGGATTACACCCCAGGGTTCTAAAAGACATAGCCGAGGAGATTATGGTGTTGAACTTTCAGGAATCACTGAAGGCAGGGAGGGGAGGGTCCCAGATGACTGGAAAATGGCTAATGTAGCACCCTGTTTAAGAAGGGAGGGAGGCAGAAGACAGTGAATTATAGGCCATTAGCCTGACTTAGTCATTGGTACGATTTTAGAGTCCGTTATTAAAGATGAGATGGCGGAGCATTTGGAAGTGCAAGACAAAATAGGACAGAGTCAGCACGGCTTCATCAAGGAGAGGTCATGTCTGACAATCTGCTAGAATTCTTTGAGGAGGTAACAAAGAAATTAGACAAAGGAGAAACAGTAAATGTAATCTATTAGATTTCCAGAAGGCCTTAGAAAAGGTGTTGTGTAGGTGGCTGTTAAATAAGTTAGGAGCCCATAGTGTTAAGTGTAAGATACTGGCATGGATAGAGGATTGGCTGACTGGCAGAAGGCAGAAGTGGGGATAAAGGGGTCTTTTTAAGGATGGCAGCCGGTGACTAGTGGTGTGCCTCAGGGGTCAGTGCTGGGACCACAACTTTTCACAATATACATTTACGGTCTGGTAGAAGGAACAAAGAGCACTGTTGCAAAGATTGCAGATGATACAAAGATCTGTAGAGGGACAGGTAGTATTGAGGAAGCAGGGGGGCTGCAGAAGGACTTGGACAGGCTAGGAGAGTGGGCAAAGTGACAGGTGGAATACAACGTGGAAAAGTGTGAGATTATGCACTTTGGAAGGAAGAATGGAGGCATAGACGATTTTCTAAATGGGAAAAAGCTGAGGAAATCTGAAGCACAAAGGGACTCAGGAGTCCTAGCTCAAGATTCTCTTATAGTTTAACATGCAGATTCAGTCAGTAGTTAATAAGGCAAATGAAATGTTGGCATTCATGTCGAGAGGGCTAGAATCCAAGAGCAGTAATATACTTCTGAGGCTATAAAAGGCTCTGATCAGATCCCATTTAGAATGTTGTGAGCAGTTTTGTACGCTGTATCTAAGGAAGGATGTGCTGGCCTTGGAAAGGGTTCAGAGGAGGTTCCTAACAATGATCGCTGGGATGAAGAGCCGGTCATATGAGGAGCGGTTGAGGGCTCTGGATCCGTACTCGTTGGGAGTTTAGAAGGATGAGGGAGGGGAATCTTATTGAAACTTAAAGGATACTGCAAGGCCTGGATAGAGTGGACTTGGAGATGATCTTTCCATGTGTTGGAAAAACCAGAACCAGGTGGCTCAGCCTCAGACTCAAGGGAAGATCCTTTAAGACAGAGATAGATAGGTTCTTGATTAATAAGGGGATCAGGGGTTATGTGGAGAAGACAGGAGAATGGGGATGAGAAAAATATCAGCCATGATTAAATGGCGGAACTGACTCAATGGGCCGAGTAGCCTAATTCTGCTCCTATGTCTTGTGGTCTTATGGAGGTGTGAGGTAATTACCCATGTGTGGGGAATGTGAGGGACTGCAAGCTCACTTGGAGATTGGGGCAGCCTTTCAAAATGGCAGCCCAATCTCAGAGTTCAGCTCCCCAGTGATGAAAAAAATTCGAAGTGTGAGCTAAACGGGTGAGAAACTCCGCTGAGCCCAAAAAAGGGTTGTTAGATAGCAATGAAGCACTTACTGGCAGGGCCAGCTGGAAAGCCCCAGCAAAAACTGCTACAAATGGCACCTAGAAATTCATCTGTTAAATCGCAATCTTAGTCTGGAAGTGCACCAAGTGCATTCCAACCGCTTAAATGTGTGATTACACTGAATTTTCATCTCTTCGATGTGGTCAATGTTTACAAACATTAGGGTTTCACCACTTAGGCTCTGGAAGTGTGATTAAGTCACGGTGATAAAGTACTGGGTACAGATGAACACCTAAAGTTGGAATGAACATTTATGTCTGAAGAGAGCTGCGTATATATGCACCTGGTGGTGTGGGAGCACATGCAGGCCATCCCTCTGAGAACCTTAAAGTGGTCCACCAGTGTTGGCACTCCTCAGATGCACTGGCCTACTGCTGAGGAAGCTACAGAAACTCAAATCTACAGAAACTCAAGACAACCTATTTCTAGTGATGCACAAAAGGTAAGGAGATTCAAGGGAGCCTTTTAAAATTCTGAAAGGTCTTGACAGGCTGCATAGGAAGAAAGAATTGTTTCCACTAGTGGAGAGTCAGCAGTGAAAAAGGGTCAATATAAAACTGTCTCAGAATGAGGAGAAAGGTTAGGTGAAACACTTTCATGGAGAGTAGTTGGGTCAGGGAATTTAGGTGTTCAAACTGTACTTTATCACTGTGGCTTAATCTTAATGGTTGACTGTGCAGGTTTACAATACCTCTTTTTAATCCTGTAGTCGACGTCTCTGATTACAAACCTGAACTGCTATTAATCTTTAAAGGGTTTCAATAGAGACATTAACTGAGACAAAGACCATTCAATCTATTAGGAAAACATAAATAATTATTTGAAGCAGAGAAAGATTTATTTTGTTTATTTATTTTTGTTATAAATTTAGAGTACCCAATTAAATATTTCCAATTAAGGGGAAATTTAGCATGGCCAATCCACCTACCTTGCACATCTTTGGGTTGTAGGTCCGTGGGATTAGTTTTGGATTTGTCCTGTAAAGGGCTGGCATAGATACGAGGTGAAATACCTCCTTCTGTGCTGCAAGTCCTATCTGTATCATTTAGATTCCAATAGTTTTCATTCCTATTCCTCATGAGATATTCATTCAACTCCTTTTCGAAGCAGCACGCCAATAAAGCATCAACTGTTTTTGCTGGCAGTTGGTTGCAGACATACATTATTCTGGGAAACAAACGTTTCTTCCAATTTGATTGTTATATGTCATCTATATCTAAGATTGGAGTTACTTCAAGATGGCAGCATCTTAAAAACCTGGATCATATTTTCTTTGAATGGTTTTCTCTGATGCAAACAAGTTCAGTTTTTCTATTTCTTTGCAATACAAACGGTAAGTCATGAAATCTTGCTTTTTAAAAATTCTTTCACAAAATGTGTGAATCACTGGTTAGGCCAGCATTTTTATTACTATCCCTAATTGTCCTTGAGCAAGTGGTGATGAGCTGCCTTTATGAACCCTCGCAGTCCTTGTGCCGATTTTGAGATCTTATTCAACTGACTAATGTTATTTTGTGTGCTTAAAATTATATAGAGGCCGGGATTCTCCGCCCTGCGATGCCGGCAATCGTGGATCGCGATCAGGCGGAGGATCAGGTGTCCAGCTAAAAGAGAGGTCGCGCCAGGCGCTGAACCGACCACCAAGCTCCGGTCACCTGCTGGTGGCAGGATTGGGGTTCTCGCCTGCGCATCAGCGGGAGGATGCTGATGGATCTCTTTTCTGGAGGGGGTCTATGTGAGAAGTCCCTTCAGTTCACCTATTTAGGGGGTCCCTGTTTTGGGGGGGGGGATCTCCATATTTAGGAGGTCCCTTGGAAGGTTCGGGTCACCCTCGGACTAGGGGGAAAGGGGGCACCCAGAAAATCTGGGGGTGGGGGCCTGCTTTGCGATACGGGAGATGGGGTGGCCAGCAATAGTCTCCGAAACAAAGAATCTCGCCCACAGGGCGGCACAGCAGCACAGTGATTAGCACTATTGCTTCACAGCTCCTGGGTCCCAGGTTCGATTCCTGGCTTGGGTCACGGTCTGTGCGGAGTCTGCACATTCTCCCTGTGTCTCCGTGGGTTTCCTCCCTCAAGTATCGAAGGTGTGCTTTCTTGGTGAATTGGGCAATCTGAATTCTCCCTCAGTGAACTTACAGGCGCCGGAGTGTGGTGACTAGGGGATTTTCACAGTGACTTCATTGCAGTGTAATGTAAGCCTAATGTGACACTAATAAAGATTATTATTAAATGCCGCTCGTCAATAAGGCACACAAAATTAGATATGTGTATCTTGCGGAGTCTTATAATCAATCGCTCTTGAAATGCCCTCTAGTACTCGTATAATCTGGTTGGGAGAAACTTCAGATTGACTGGATACTTTTAATGATAAACAAGTATTTGCATCAACCTTCTTGACAACAGCTAATGATTTGGAGGCTGTTTGGACAATGAAGCAATACTGTTGACAAGTAGCTGGACACCATACCTAAAGAGTGATCAGATGATCTTGGCTGCATTCTCGATTGACCTTCAGAAATCTAGAATACAAGACAGGAAACAAATTTAGAATCACTAAAGTAAATACAAGATTTTGTAACAAGCAATCAACTACTTTTGTGACCTAGATGGAAGGGAAGGTTGGGAGCCACTGCTTCACTTTACAATCACAAAATAAATCATATTCACCCTCCACAAATATGGAGAAAGGAAGGAAATAAGTATTTAATGTTGTGAATTCACAGACGCTGCACTAGTGAAAGAAAAAGTACACAGACATTGTGTCATCAAACTGCTAGCAAAACGGTTCTAAGGTTTTGAGGGATTTTCAGAATCAAAAGTTCCAATTATATCGACAATCATTCTATAATTAATATTTGTTTGATAATTAACTATCATATCACTAATTGATATCAATGAATTTGGTTAAACACCATAGATCCTAAAATGTTTGTATAGACTTTGTTTTCTAGATTTCCATCACACCTAAAAGTGGGAACAGTTAACATATAACACAGTTTATAATACTAATTGTGCCCAAGGAAAACATCTTTTAACTATGACTTAACATTACAATGCATCACTTGCATCTATCACTGATTTAAAAAGTGTCTGAATTAGTAAACACATTAAAGGCTCCTTGATTCAGTGCAGAAAATAACTCACAAGAGACAATACAATACTTGTAATGGTAAGGGACTCAACATTTGACTTAATCTCCCGATTTTGCACTAATAATCACAGCAAAATTGTCAGTCTTCATTATTCTTACTCCTATGAAACTTACAGTAACTTCCGGAGTCTGCAAATGCATTGTTGAATGTGGAAGTCCTGAACTTGTTGCCACTGATTCCATGCTTTGCTACAGTGTGGGCTTTAGATGTCCCCTCAGTCTATAATCAATTAAAAATCACTGAACTGATGAGAACTTGGTCTTTTACAATACTAGTCTCATGGATTGTAATGAAGCTGGATCTAGGAGCCAATTATAATGGCCAACCAATCCAATACCGCCCATTTTGCATTACTGTCCATAGAATCCCTACAGTGCAGAAGGCTATTCAGCCCATCAAGTCTGCACTGACCCTCCGAATGAGCACCCGACCTAGGCCCACACCTCCACCCTAACCCCGTACCCCACCTAACCTGCACAACTTTGGACTGGGGGAAGAACCTGGAGCACCCAGAGAAAACCCTCACAGACACTGGGAGAACGTACAAACTCCATTCAGTCACCCAAGGTTGGAATTAAACCTGGGTCCCTGGTGCTGTGAGGCAGCAGTGCTAACCACTGTGCCACCAGGTCACCCTCTAGCCCCAATTCTTTTGTTTTTTTATAAGCGCATGCAGTAATCGCCAAGCCAAGCAATAGCTTCCACAGTGGAAGCTCTCCGGGCCCGCGGCTGAATTTTGTCAGGGGCAGTTTTCAATTATGTGAGTCGTTGATTGGGGTGGACCACAGCTGCAGTTCCTGCAAGACCCCACTTGTGCTGATTTGCTGCATAAAAGTCTTGGCCAGTGCAGAAATGGTTGAAGAGTTCCCAGAGTGGTAAGTTGAAGCTGGGTATGAGGGCTGTGGGACCCGTGATGAGGAATTGTTTTTTGATGGTTGGTGTGTTGGTTCCGCACCTGCTGCCATAGGGCCTCTGCTCTTATTCCTTGGCACAGTGGTCTTAGCCATACAGGCTGGTGTGATGGGAGGCGAGCAGCAGGTAGCCTGGGTAAGTCCTTGTGTGGCAGCAGGCTTGGGTTGATGGAAATTTTCTCAAGGAGCTTTCTTGTTATCGTCTCCCTCCTTGCGTGAGGCAACAGAACGTTGCTCAGGACTGGGAGCCAGGGCAGTTGAGTTGACTGGAGGATACCGGAGATGATGTGCACTGTTGTGTTGAGAATTTACAAGACTGGTACCGGATGAGTTGTACCATACTGGTGCACAGTATTCTGGAGTCAAAAAGACAATGGCAAAAGCGGTGGTGCTTAAGGTTTGAGCAACTGCGAACCAGAAAGTTTGCTGAGGTTATTTCACGTTTCGATCTTTGCTGCTGTCTTGCTCAGATATTCTTTGTACGTCACTGTTTAGTCAATGCCAAGATAAATAGGATGTTGTTCGTGATTCAGTCTCTTGCCATTCAAGGAGATGTTGAGTTCCCTCTTGGCACTGGCATTGTGGAGGTGGAATATACTCAAGACTATTGTATTGCTGTTGCTCTATTGTCTAACAGAAGTTGGCCAGCTTTGCAATATGGTTGCCGTATTTAGAAAATGTCGAGTCTGAGAGCACAGCAGATATTGTCAGCATAAATGAACATCTGAGACAGGGTTGTAGGCAGATCATTGACATACCGAATATTCTTCAGCAGCTGCCATCCCATCACAAAGCCCGTCTGGTCCTCATCTATCATCCCGGCACACAATACTCTATCTGTGTCACCAGCACCTTCACCAGCAACTTTGTATATACATTCAACAATAAAATCGGCCAGTACGACCACACAGCTCTAGATCCTTGTCCTTCTTTAAAATGAGCAATATCAAAGACTGAGACAACGTGGGGGGAGTGCTCAACCCCCACCATCGATTTGTTATACATCTTGATGAACAGGGACCCTAGATCCGAACCAAACTTCTTATAGAACTCGGCTGGGCACCCATCTGGACCCATTTTAAAATCGCCCTCCATAATCAGCTGGTGCATACCCAGATCCGGAATCTTTGCCAACACCCGCCTCAAAATTGCCACATGATCCCAATTTGGGGCATACACATTCACCAACACCACAGGCTCCAACATCCCACTCACCATCACAAATTAACCCCTGGGTCTGTCACTACACTTCCTACCTCAAAAGCCACCCTCTTATTGACAACACTGCCACCCCTGTCGTCTTCATATTCAACCCCAAATGGAATACCTGCCCCACCCAGTCCTTCCTTTCCCTCGTTTGATTTCTGACCTTCAAATGCGTCTCCTGAAGAAACACCATGGGCGCGATTCTCCTGAAAAATTTCTAAGTATAGTAGTGAGCGGGAATTGCCGTGAGTTTCCGGTGCTTGGCCCAGCAGGCCGACAAGGCAATTCAACATTAATTGGTCCACTTAACAAGGCCTCATGGGCATCTCGCAGCACATGGCTCGCCAGCTGATTCGCTGGGACTGAGCTCGCCAGCCCCCTGCTAACAAGATCGAGCAGCAATTAAGCTGTACTTGCTGAGCCAACCCCAGCTAACTTGCAATAATGGCACCGAGGAGACCAGCCCTAAGATTCGGGACACTGACCTAGGGGGGGCTCCTGGACATGGTGGGAGCCAAGAGGGTGAGTCACAAGGCAGCCAGTGCTGCCTGGGACGAGGTGGCGGCAGCCATCAGCTCGGGAAGTGTGACCAGGAGGACTGGCCTTCAGTGCTGGAAAAAGGTCAATGACCTACACTGGGCAGCACAAGTGAGTAGACACCAATGCCCCCTCCCTCAAAGGGAGCATCACCCCCCAACCCCCAGCCCTCCTTCCACCACAGTAAACCATGTGTGTGGCTAACAATGCCCTCTGTGTCTCCTCAGGAAAAGCTCTCCCACAATCGGCGGGGGAGGGCCTAGACTGGCGGTGGGGTGTCGGACATAAGAATCCTCATCTCCTTGGAGGTGACTGGTGTGGCCGAGGGCAGGGCGGGCACCAACGTGGAGGCTGACGGATGCAGCACAGGTGAGGAACCACCGGGCTCCACCTGGAGGACCTGTCAAAAGTGTACTGATCGCCCTACTGACTGACCTATCCCCCACACTGGACATGTCCATTCTCCCGGAGATCCTCCAGCTGACGGAGACAACCCATTGCGGATGGTGTCCTCTCCTGACTCAGATGAGAACACCTCGGAGTAGAGCTCCAAGGATGCAACTGTTATAGTCGCGGCACCTCTGTCATCCCCACCCGCCAGCAGGGCAAATACACACACCTCAGTGGGAAAATACTAGTGGTCATGTATCTGGGGCACAATCTGGTGAGCACCATACCGCTGATTATGCACATCTGGTGTACACAGTAACCCCCCAGGTGAAACAGTAGTCGGAGGGCTGCTGGAATCTCAGGACCCAGCTGGGTCTCAGCCTGATGCTGAGCCTCTGTAAGTGGGTTACCCTGAGCAGATGGAGACGATTAGGAGCGGCCGGAACATTCAGAGCGATATGTCAATGTCACTCCAGCAGATCCATAGCCACTTGGAGGGGTCCCAGAGGCTATGGGCGCCGGAGATGGCACCTGCAATGAGTAGCACCGAGGCCAACACTGTGAGGGTGGTGACCGCTATGGAGAGTCTGGTGCACGACGCGGCACTATGAGTGATGGTGTCCACGGCATCGCGCAGTCGGTGATGGCCATGGCTGAGGGTCTCGGCAGAATGTCTGCGTCGCTGGGGGCCCATTACCAGGCCAACCTTGATGAGGTGCTGCAGGACATGTCCTGCTCTCAGATGGGCGCTGCGGAGCTTGCCCCAGTCACAGGTGGGCATGGCTGAGGCACTGCGGAGCATGTCTTAGTTACTCAGGATCATCACTGAAGGCGTCAACGCCATGGTGCAGACATTGGGAGCTGCTAGGACTGGCAGAGCCATATGACGCAGGGGTAGCCAGTGCTTGAACCAGCTGCCCCTCTGCCCCAGGGTGGACCCCAGGGCACTGACCTCTGATGAGGACACGATTCGAGCTGATCACATGGGACAGGGTGTGCATGTGTCGCCAGATGAGCTGGGACCCTCCGGCCCAAGGGGACACCCGCCAGGGGCATTGATGGCCACGGCATGAAGCAGGCAGCTGGCTGCCTCCACCTCAGATGTGCATCCTGGGGAAACACCTAGACATAGTGGTAGAGCAAGGAGGGCCAAGCACATTTAGAATCACTGAGGGCACTAGGGGAAGGGGTGGAGTGCAGGTGGGGGGGGGGGGGGGGGGCAGCATCAGCGGGAGTGGGGTATTGTAAAGCATATTAAACTCCTTTTTGTACAATCATCAAGATGCCCCTGTCACTTTCTTCCACAATGCCGGCTGACCCCCGGACCCTTTGCCCATCACTCCAGGCATTCCTCCCTCCCCGTGGCACTCACACCACCCTCTGGCCGTGGCCATGTCCCCGGAGCTGTGTCCCACCCCTTGGGCTTTCGGATGTTGCGTGTGTGGTGCTGCCTCCCGCAGTATTCAAGCGTAGCGCCAAGGCATCAGGGTGTGATTGGGATGCTAGACGGCGACTCCCACATGCTACATGGCCTGTCCACTAACGGGAATGCACTTGGCATCTGTGATGTGCTCACTTAACCACGATTGCCAATTCCCTATCAGCAATAGCCTTCAGCTGCACAGCCAGAGACCTCAGCAGTCAGTGGGGGGGCATGGGTGATCGATGGGCAGGGACATGGGTTGCCCCAGGAATGGGTAAACATGATCCAGGGTTGGCATGGTGGTGCCTGTCTTTTTGTCTGGTGAGGAAAGATGCCTACTCACCTCCTCGGCACCCACAGAAGTCCTTCTGCCAGCTTCACGTTTTTCAAAAGGAGTACTAATCGCCGCCAGCGTGAGCACTTGCTGGGGAGGCCGCTGAATGATGGTAGGCTGTTGGATATTGGTTCGTTCTCGTTAATTGCATGGAAATGGGACTTGAGTGGTGATAATTGGTTTCTCGCCACGCAACAGCAAAATCTCAATTTCGCCTACGGGATCAGGCCAGTTGCTTCATTTTTGGCCTCTTCAACGGGAGCTCAAAGTCCGCATTCAACCCCCTCAAATGAGTGAAAACGCGAGTTCTCTTAAATCGGCCTATTCAACCCCCGAATGTAGAGGGATGCCTTGATCCTGTTGAACCCAGCCCAGCAATTGGCAAACTCTGCACCCAAGTCCTGGTAGATACGCATTACATTTCCTTCCCAGGTACATTCCCTCGTCTCATTCGCCCACCGCAAAATCTTCTCCTTATCCAGGAAACGATACAACCGCACTAACATCAGCCACGCCCTGTGCCCTCGATCCACCTCAGGACATTCAAAGACCTCTCTGCCCCATCAGCTTCTCAAACATCTTCATCACATACTCTGTGGCCTGTGTTTCTTCAACCCCCTCAGGCAGCTCCACAATCCGGAGATTCTGCCTCCAGGAGTGATTCTCCAGTCATCCACCTTCTCCCTCAGCCCCTTCTGTCTATCCGCCATGGGTACCATCTCAGACTCCAAATAGGCCAACCGGGTCTACCACTTCATCTTCTGGAGCACGAACTCTGAAGGTGAGTCGGGCTACGGAGAATCCTGCCCATCACACACTCTCTCGGAGTAGAGCTCCAAGGATGCAACTGTTATAGTCGCGGCACCTCTGTCATCCCCACCCGCCAGCAGGGCAAATACACACACCTCAGTGGGAAAATACTAGTGGTCATGTATCTGGGGCACAATCTGGTGAGCACCATACCGCTGATTATGCACATCTGGTGTACACAGTAACCCCCAGGTGAAACAGTAGTCGGAGGGCTGCTGGAATCTCAGGACCCAGCGCCTTTGCTCCACTCTCTCAATCGGCACCCTGATCGGCTCTGCCACCTTAGCCTGGTACTCCAAGGCTTCTTTTATATTTAATATAAATTTAGAGTACCCAATTTATTTTTTCCAATTAAGGGGCAATTTAACGTGGCCATTCCACCTACCCTGCACATCTTTGGGTTGTGGGGGCGAAACCCACGCAAACACAGAGAGAATGTGCAAACTCCACACGGACAGTGACCCAGAGGCGGGATTGAACCTGAGACCTCAGCGCCGTGAGGCAGCAGTGCTACTCACTGTGCCACCAAGCTGCCCTCTCCAAGGCTTCTTGCTTCTGCTGCTGGACCTTGGCATTCAAAAAAAGCCGACCAACTGCTCGGTAGACCACTGGGCAATCAATGATGCCCCAGAGCCCTCAGCCATCTTTTCCTCGTTTGAAAAGCCATAAACCGGAGCCACCAGAGGGCAAGTCCTATCTTTCACTGCTCATACTCTTTGCATCACCAAACACCCCCTATATCGGATGAAAAGGACCAAACAATTCCATCTCGAACGTGAGCCAGCAAATATGTGACCACTCACTCTGTGGCCACCACTGGAAGTCCCTGGTTTTATTATTGACTAAACAGCTGCTTGATTCACCCCTTGTATCGAGTGTCTTTAGATACTCCACAAACAATATGAATTTATTTTCTAAAAAGGGGCTGTTGATGCTGAGGGACTGTTCATTAGATCCATTAAATGTTTAGTCATTATTGCCTGGCAGTATTCAAATGTCTTTTGGTATACAACTATCCAGGAGTGTGGAACACATATTTCTTTATTCACCTGCTTCCTTGCATCAGAGTCACTTTGATTCTGTCGGAGTCTTGTCCGAAATGACTGTTCCTCTTGTGGAGAAGTTCCTTTCCTATGAACAATTAGCATGTCAATGTAATTTGAAATGCTTTCTGAAGAAGCAAAAAATACAAAAGCACCAAATTTGTACTTCCCAAGTGACAAACATGTATTCGACCTTGCCAAAAATAATGAGGAGGATGCCAACAGAACTAACAAACACATTGGGCAGAATACTCCATTCCTGAAGCTAATTACTGCGGCAACGGAGAATCCGCAAGTGATTCACAGGGAAATCAGCGTGGCCCCCTCACCGATTCCAGTACGGTTAGGGGCTAGCACCAGCGCCGTGTGTAACACCCACGGTTTGCGCGGAAAACGGCCGCAGAATCGGTGGGTCCCAGGTCGCGCATGTGCAGGTCTGACGAACTGCACTGGTTGCGCTGGAAAACATGGCACTGGCTGTGCAGGAACCCCAACCCGCCCACTCCAACTCTACAGCCCACCCCCCACCACTCCCCCCAGCCCTAGCAGCAGTCCCCCGGCCAGCAGCACGGATCCCGGACAAGTGTGGCAGCGCTGGACACTGTCCGCAGCCGGTACGCCAGGTTCCCGACTGCTGGGACCACATGTGGCCCGCTCCCTCAGCCCATCGGGGCCGGCTGATGATACGCTAACAGCCTTGCAACTGCACGCGGCCCGATGACGGCGATTTGGAGGGGGCAGAGCATCGCCAACCAGCGCCAAACTGGCGCCTGCCCTGAATCCAGCGTCAGAGGCCATTCTACACCCGATCGCCGATTTCATCATCATGCTATGGAGTATCCTGCCCATTATTTTCAGTGCCTTTAAAACTATGGAGCTTCTTGCCTCCTCCAGCCTGCCCTTCCTCCTTCAACCAATAGAACTTTAAAAGTTAATTTTGACATTACAAAACCACAGAATCTTGAAACAAGTCATTTCACTTCTTTGAAAGGAAGTGCCCTCCACAATTGGTCTAAGAGGACTAAAGCAAGGTAGAAAGCACACACAGAAGGAAAGAAGAGGAAGTGGAAGGAAGGAATAAATTAAGTAGAAAGGGAGGCAAAGAGGAATAACTTTAATGACTCACCTAGTTTTAACTAATATTGGGTCTTCTTGCCATCCCTTCCCCAGCCACACGGCCCTTACTCCAAGAATGAGGAAGGCACAGCGTAAAATTACAAAGTGGCACATGGAGATAAAGGAATACTGCTCTGCTGAATCCCTTTTTTTTTCTTTCAGAGCAATTTCAGCTTCTGGAACTTCCACGCTGCCTGTGCTGTTAGGCCGGCTACTTGTGCCTGAGTATTCATATACAGTTTCATTTTCATGGTGACAAGCAGCCTTTCGAGCCAGGAAACACTCCAAAACCTCTGCCACATAGGAAAAGAAGAATTCACACCTCAAAACCGGTTAATTTTGCAACAGGAATTATATTAATGAATAGCTCTGTTTTCATTATGTTTCCCCATTTTAAATCATTACAGCTGGATCATGGAAAGTTTATTGCATATTTCACATAATAGTTTTCAGGTTTTTCTACACAAGCAAATAAATATTTTGCCAGACAGATCCCAGTTTAATAATGAACAAATGTCACCATTATAACCCACAATAAGAAAATAAAATGTTATGATATTTTTGAGAAACATTAAAAGACTAACTTATTTCTCGTATCTACAAGATACTTTAAAAAGATACCATTTTAAAGTTTTACAAGGCTTGCTACACATTTCAAGGATATACCTTTTTTTTTTTGCACACAGATTTATAATTACAGTTCTTCCGAAAGATGACAAAAATATTTACAAAGCTTGCAAAAATAATGTAATGTATGTTTACACACTGCTTATCTTTGGGAAATCCTCTGTGTCCAGTAATACAATCTCTCTCTCCATATTGTACTGTGGTTCTTCTGATTGTAAAACGTTCTCGGGTTGCTCAGCAGAAGTGCTTTCTCGTGGCTCATCCTCGATATTATCGGAGACATCTGAAAGCTAAAAAGAAATAAAACTGATTTATTGCCATAAGAACGAATTACTGTTTTCAAATTTGATACATTTAATTATTATCACTCTTTAGGTTTAGTACTCTTTCTCAGAAGGCAGGTACCCTTCTCAGTCTTTTCAGTAGATTACGTTCTAATAAAGAAAAAGCACAGGTTGCCTGATGCCCTGAAGAAACACATCATGTCCAAATCTTAGACCCTGCAACAGAGTTTACCCGGGCAACATCAGCATTTTTAATCTGAGAGAAAAGTTGGGGAAGAGCATTAACAGTGTGAAATTACCTCAATTTCATTTACTTTGCACAAAAAAGCAAAAGACAATAATGATAAACATTAATGACGTAGAATGAAAAATGTTCCACGTAGACCCACTCGTAGATTCCCTGGTTCACAGGTTGACCTCTTGAAACTCAGTTGAGTGACTTTCTTTGCCGGTCTTTCTTTTCCCATCTCTATTTTTCTTCTAGCTTGCTTGTACACTAATTATTCTGTCTCTTTTTTTCCTTCTTTCCTTCTCTGCAGGAGAGAAGCGGGTCACGTTTTCCAATTCAGGGTTTGAGAAGATTTTGGATCGAGGCATTCGCAACTCTATACCTGCGCTCTACCACTTCATTGCCTTTGCTGCGGCAATAGAAAATAAAATGGGGTGTGATATAAAATGAGCAGTCAATTCTCTGTTGTTCATTTTATTCCATCTGTCAGGAAAACAAGGAATTAAAATATTTTTATTTTGCTAATATACTGTCATTTTCCACATGTACTGGAAAACAGGCTGGTGGAGTTTTTAAAAATTAATTTAGGGGATGTGGGGGTCGCTGGTTAGGTCAGCATTTATTGCCCATTCCTAGTTGCCCTTCAGAAGGTGGTGGTGAGTTGCCTTCGTGAACCATTGCAGTCTTTGAGGTGTAGCTACACACACTGTGCTGTTCCAGGACGTTGCCCCTGTGACAGTGAAGGAACGGCGATATATTTCTAAGTCAGGGTGGTGAGTGCCTTGGAGGGGAACCTCCAAGTGGTGGGATTCCCAGGTATCATTTAGGTTGGTATCATCACCGGTACAGTCTTGGAGGACTGAAGGGCCTGTTCCTGTGCTGTATTGCTGTTTGTTCTTCTTTGTTCTTTGTATCTGCTACTCTTGTCCTTCTAGATGGCTGCGGTCATAGGTTTGGAAGGTGCTGTCTAAGGAACCTTGGTGAGTTACTGCAGTACATCTTGTAGATGGTACACACAGCTGCCAATGTTCGTCGGTGATGGAGGGTTTGAATGTTTGAGGAAGGGAAAGCAATCAAGCGGGCTGTAAGTCCTCGATGGTGTCAAACGTCTTGAGTGTTGTTGGAGCTGCACTCATGCAAGTGGAGAGTATTCCATTAAAATCCTGACTTGTGCCTTCTAGATGGTGGACAGACTTTAGGAGGTCAGAAGGCGAGTTACTCACTGTAGGATTCCTAGTCTTTGACTTGCCCTAGTAGCCACAGTATTAATATGGCTAGTCCAGTTCAGTTTCTGATCAATGATAACACCCAAACTTTTGACTGTGCGGGATTCAGCAATGGTAATGGCATTGAATGTCATGGGGTGGTGGTTAGATCCTCTCTTGTAGAAGATAGTCATTACCTGGCACTTGTGTGGCACGAACATAACTTGCCAGCCTAAGCCTGGATGCTGTCCAGATGTTGCTGCATTTGGACATGGACTGCTTCATTATGAGGAGTTGCGAATGGTGCTCAACATTGTGCAGTCATCCTCAAACATCCCCACTTCTGACCTTATGATGGAAAGGAGGTCACTGATGAAGCAGCTGAAGATGGTTGGGCCCAGGACACTTTCCTGAGGAACTCCCGGAGCTAAGGTGATTGACCTCCCACCATCATAACTATCTTCCATTTGTGCCAGGTATGGCTCCAACCAATGGAGAGTTTTCCCCCTCATTTCCATTGACTCCAGTTTAGCTAGTGCTCCTTGATGCCATACTCAGTCAAATGCTGTCTTCATGTCAAGGGCAGTCATTCACCTCACCTCTGGCTTTCAGCTCATTTGTCCATGTTTGAAACAAGGCTGTAATGAGGTCAGGAGTGGAGTGACCCTGGCGGAACCCAAACTGAGCACCTGTGAGCAGGTTATTGCTGAGTAAGTGCCACTTGTTATGGGCCAGGGTTTAGAAAACCCCAAAGTGTATCATGGAGTTCACCTGACCCACAACTTTTAATAGATTGTGGTATGGGGAGCACACGGCCCACTCTACAGGTGTGGTATAGCAGAAATGAAAAAGTATTTTTTTAAAGCAAAACAATGTTTATTCTATGAACTCAAGTTAACCTTTTTAAAACATAGTGAACATCTTAGCAACCATTAATTCAAATACAATCCACAAATAATACAACACTAACTAATCCTTTAAGCTTTCCTTTTAACATCTATAAGACTTAAAAAAACTTTTAAACAGAAGCACATCAGGTTAAAGTCACTACTGAGAGCAGTTATTAGTTTTAAATTACCAAAGGATCGATTTACAGCCTTTAGATTACAGAGAGAGAGACTCATACACCTTCTGGCTGTGACAGCAGCTATCCAGCTCTGAAAACGAAACTAAAAAACACTCTGCAGCAAACAGCCTAAAACAAAAGTAAAAAGCTGACAAACAGCCCAGCTCCACCCACACTCTGACATCACTGACAAACACCTTTTTCTTAAAGGTACATTTCATAAACACGCATTTCTTAAAGGTACTCTCACATGACACACTTGATAATACTGTTAATGATTCCTTCCATCACTGCTCATGGAGAGTAGACTGATAGGGCAGTAATTGGCTGGGTTGGAGGACAGTAATTGGCTTGGTTAGATTTGTCCTGTTTCTTGGGTACCAGACACAACTGGGCAATTTTCCACATTGCCAGGAAGAGGCCAGTGTTGGAACAGCTTGGCCAGGGGTGCGTCCAGTTCTGGAGTCTTCAGTACTATTGCTGGGATATTGTCAGGGCCCATAGCCTTTGCATTATCGGCATTCAGCCGTTTCTTGATATTACTATGGCTGAAGGCTTTCAATTGTGATGCTGGTGACCTCCAGAGGAGGCAGAGATGGATCATCCACTTGGCACTTCTGGCTGAAGATGGTTGCGAATGCCTCAGCCTTGTCTTTTGCTCATATGTGCTAGGCTCCTCCATCATTGAGGATGGGGATATTTGTGGAGCTTCCTCCTCCAGTGAGTTGTTTAATTGTCCACCACCAGTCATGGCTGGATGTGGCAGGATTATATAGCTTAGATCTGATGCATTTGTTGTGCAATAGCTTAGCTCTGTCTATTACTTACTGCTTATTCGGTTTGTCACACAAGTAGTCCTGTGTTTTGCTTCACCAGGTTGACACCTAATTTTTCGATATGCTCGATGTTCCTCCTGGCATACGCTCCTGCACTTTTCATTGAACCAGGGTCGATCCCCTGGCTTGGTGGTAATGGTGGAGTGGGGGATATGCCGGGCCATGAGGTTGCAGATTGTGGGTGAAAATAATTTTGGTGCTGATGATGATCCACAGTGCCTCATGGATGCCCAGTCTTTGAGTTGTAAGATCTGTTCGAAGTCTACCCCATTTAGCATGGTGGTAGTGCCATACAACATGATTGAGGGCATCCGCAATGTGAAGACGGGACTTTGTCTCCACAAGGACTGTGCAGTGGTCACTTCTACCGATGCATCTGTAACAGGCAGATTTGGGAGGATCAAAGTCAAGTATGTTTTTTCCTCTTGTTGGTTCCCTTACCACCTGCTGCAGTCCCAATCTAGCAGCTATTACCTTTAGTAGCCGGCCAGCTCGGTCTGTGATGGTACTACCGAGCCACTCTTCGTGATGGACATTGAAATCCCCCACCCAGAGTATATTCTGTGCTTTTGTCACCCTCAGTGCTTCCTCAAGTGGTGTTCAACATTGAGAAGTACTGATTCATCAGCTGATGGTGGCCGGTACGAGGTAATCAGCAAGACGTTTTCTTGCCCATGTTTGACCTGAAGCCATGAGACTTCATGTGGTCCAGAGTCGATGTTGAGGACTCCCAGGGTAATTCCCTCCCGACTGTATAACACTGTGTCGCCGCCTCTGCTGGGTCTGTCCTGTCGGTGGGATGGAAATACCCAGGAATGGTGACAGTGGTGTCTAGGACATTGTCTGGAAGATATGATTCTGTGAGTATGACTATGTCAGGCTGTTGCTTAACTAGCTGCGAGACAGCTCTCCCAACTTTGACACACGCCCCAGATGTTAGTAAGGAGACCTTTGCAAGGTCGACAGGGCTTGGTTTGCCATTGCCGTTTCCAGGACCTGGTTCAATGCTGGGTGGTCCGTCCAGTTTCATTCCTTTTTTGTTTTTGTGGTGGTTGAATACAAATGAGTAGCTTGCTAGGCCATTTCAGAGGGCATTTAAGAATCAACCACATTGTTGTGGGTCTGGAGTCATATTTAGGCCAGACCAGGTAAGGTAAGGTTGGCAGATTTTCTTCCCTAAAGGACATTAGTGAACCAGATAGGTTTTTACGACAATCGACAATGGTTTCATGGTCATCGTTAGACTTTTAATTCCAGATATTTTACAGAGTTTAAATTGCATCATCTGCCATGGTGGGATTCAAACCCAGGTCACCAGTTCATTATCCTGGGTCTCTGGATTACTAGTCCAGTGACAATACCACTATGCCATCACCACCCCTAAATTGAGGGTGATTGTTGTAGTTGGGTTAAGAGACAGAGTGGCTGCAAAGGATCTAAAACAACAGTAAGAAGTGGTTTTGATATGTTAACAAACCAAGAGGAACTTAGGGTGGAGATCAACCTCTCCACCCTGTGCCCTGGCGTGACAGGGGGACATGCTGGAATTCTTAACGCTTGAAAAGGTCAAATTTGAACTGAGGGAAGGATGGAGGGGTTCTACAACTCATGGGCATTATATTCATTATGCACTTTCGAGAATTGGATCACAGCGAACATTAGGGGGGTTGGGAGGAGGGGGACTGTATGTGTTAATGGTGACTATGGGTGATTCCTGATTCCTTTTTGTCATTTATTTATGTTAACATGCAGGCCAATGTCTGGGGTATGGTGGGAGGATGGGATCGTTGTTACTGATATGGGGATTGACATTACATTCGTTACTGATTATTGTTTATTGTTGGGTGTAAATTTGGGAGAAAATGTGAAAAAGGAGAATTAAAAAATACTTTTTAAAAACCAAGAGGAACTTGAGCAGGAATTTACATAAGGTAGAAAAATAAGTAATTTTGAAGTGGGTTGTTTTAGCACATAGGGGTACATATACAAGTTGTAAAAATTGTTAATAAGTGAAGCAATGATAGAGTAAGTGTACTTTTTAAAATGTAGGAGCTAAAGTAAAGAAATGAGTATTTCAGTTCTGGGAAAAAGGGCACTTTTGAGACACTGGATGAAAACAATAGATTATAGAGAGCTCAAAGGGAAGGAATGCATTTAAGGAAACACTGTCTTCTGAGAAATCTCACAGGTTTCAGTGTGGACAAGGCCAGACCTGGAGAACCAGCTGCTATCAGCCTCAGAGGACACCCAAGAGCAAAAGGGCCTGGTAAAATTACTGGAATTCTATAGATTTAAGGATTGTTGCCTCGTAGAAAAAATAACTTTAGCTCTGAGTGTAGTTTAAAATCTTTTGGAACTGCTTTAAAGTACTGTTAACTGTGCGCAGCCATTTTTGTATTGAAGTAATTTTTAAAATTTTGAATGAATGTTTACTTCAACGTAAAGTCAGATTGATCAGAGACATCATTCCCTGGTTACAGAACACCTCCTCGTTATATAGAAATTGCAAAAAACGTTTTGGCAGCTGTTTCAAGCTTCCCTTTGGGATTTGGGCAACTCAACATTTACAATCAGCTGGGCATTAGCACACTTCAAATGATCAATTCCAATAGTTGAGGTAACCTGCTCTGCTTTGATATTAATACAGCTGGGTGCTATTTAGCTTTTATTTGGATGACAATGGCTTGAGAAACTTGAGAAACCTGTGAAAACTCATGTGAAAACTCAAATAATGAAAGCCTAGAAAACCAACAGCATCAGGAGCTTGTGCATTACAACATTCAGAACAATAAACATTTCTACCTTTTGTCTAAATATGAAGACATTTATTATTTTTAAATGGAAAAAACACTCCTGCAAACCAACTGCATGCATTTATATAATATTTAAAAGCATTTTGCAAATGAAAATAGATGTGAAACTCAGCCATGGAGAGAATCATTAGAAGCAAAAACTAAGACTGATCTATAAGGTTAGAATCGGAAGTGCAAAAGGTACATGGGGTGGGGGGGGGAAATGTGTCAGACTACATGATACATTATTATTAACATTGAGTTAATCTTTTACCTGTTTGGGCCAAGCAGGCAGTTGCACATTTGCAGTATTGTAGACAACATTCTTTTGAGCCAGAAGTGTACTTCTAACCTTGGAGACACATTGATATACTTCCACTAGTCTCTCACTGGGTTGGCACCTGCAAAAATAGTAAGGAGCATCTGGCAAATTATTTGCTTGCCAGTGAAATTCAAAATCTTGTATAAGCCAAGAATGCAATGTAGAAAATAAGTCTGTTTAGAATCATAAAATTTACTGTGCAGAAGGAGGCCATTTGGCCCATCGAGTCTGCACCGGTCCTTGGAAAGAGCACCCGAAGCAAGTCCATGCCTCCACCCCAACCTCGTAACCCAGCAACCCTACCCAACCTTTTTTTGGACACCAAGGACAATTTAGCATGGCCAGTCCACTTAATCTGCACATCTTTGGACTGTGGGAGGAAACCGGAGCACCCGGGAGGAAACCTACGCAGACACGGGGAGAACGTGCAGACTCTGCACAGACAGTCACTCAAGCTAGGAATCGATCCTGGGACCCTGAAGCTGTGAATCAACTGTGCTAACCACTGTGATACCCAACTCCTTGTATTATGTCTGTTTATGACAGATCACTAACCAAATAAAATGAATAGGTAGAATTTTCCTATGCCCTCCATGGCAGTTATAATGGCAGGCTGGGGAGAATGCAGAGTGTGTGTGTGTGTGTATGGGGGGGGGGGGGGGGGGGGGGGGGGGGGGGGGGGGGGAGAAGAGAGAGAAGAGGAGAGAAGGGGGGGTCTGAAAAAGTGGTTTCACGCCGACATAAAATGATGGGTGGATCTTCTGCTGCTGCCCGCTACGGCCTGTTTCCATTCCCGACAAAGGCCAGCGTGTGACCGATTTGCATCCCACTAATGGGATGCAAATAAAGGCCCGACTGGAATTTCCCATCCACATCTCCTTGTCCGCAACACCAATGGGAAATCATGCTGGTCCACATCTGGATTGCCGTGGCGTGTTAAAGTTGGGATATACCTTAAGAAGGTCTGGAGCAGCCTCCAGAGTATGGGATGGAGAATGGAGGCCTTCTTCAAATGTGGATCCCGGAACAGGCAACATATGGATCGCCTAGCTCCAGGGTCTTCAAGGTCCATCTTCCAGCTTCAGAGTGTTCCTGGAAGTTCATTTTCTATCTTCAATGGTGGCTCAGTTACGCCCAGATGCCATTTAAAAATGGCGGCCAGATGGGACATGAGCCTCAAGTCCATCTTTCAGCTCACCTCGCCACGCAACAGGTCAGAAAACTCCTCATTATATTAATGTATTATAAATGAGGCCGAGGTTTCAATATATGGCACTAATTCCCGCTGACCTCGGAGGCAGAAAACACTCCCTGCCCAAGGCCCGCCACAGAGCTTACATCCCAGATGAGAAAATTTCACTCGACATTTGTTTTCTTTTATTCCTCCCGCCCTCGAGATCTTTTTTTCTTATCACTGTTTTCTTAAAACCGAAGGTTCCAGAGGGTTACGGTTCGGTGTAGCGGGTAGTGCCCCAGTGGTTCACCCAAGTTGTCATTTTTAAAAAAGAATCAGCCTGGCATATGATTGTCATTATAAAATGCTGGAAATACTGACCAACCTGAAACACGACCTGCTTCTCTTTCCACAGACACTGCCTGATTTTCTGAGTATTTACAGTATTTTATGTTTTTATTTCAGATTCCACAAACTGCAGTATTTTGCTTTTGTGTCAATATCAATAGTCTACTTGACCATAGGGCCATCATAAAAGAGCTCAACTAAAACCGATGTATTGTTTCACATTGCTATACAAGATGCTACAATCCATATAGATTCAGAAATAGCTATGATCTCTCGAAGTTAAAATTATGTTCTAAATTCATCTGCTTGCTACAAAGAGAATCAAAATTTATAACACTAAATATTAAGGTAATAACTAATCCTAATCTTTTCAGATAAGAACGTATGAGAATTTGGAGCAGCAGTATGTCACTTGACTCTTTCAGCCTGCGCCGCATTTAATAACATGGCAGATCTGATTAGAATCTCAACTTCACATTCCCACCTACCCTGAAAATATTTCATCCCCTTGCTCGTCAAGAATCTATCAATCACTGCCTTAAAAATATTCAGACTCTGCTTTCAATACCTTCTGAAGAATAGCATTGCAAAAGCTCGCGACGGCACGGTGGCGCAGTGGTTAGCACTGCTGCCTATGGCGCTGAGGACGCATGTGGAGTTTGCACATTCTTCCTGTGTTTGCATGGGTCTCACCCCCACAACCAAAACATGTGTGGGTTAGGTAGATTGGCCATGCTAAATTGCCTCTTATTGGAAAGAAATAATTGGATACTCTAAATTTATTTTTAAAATAGCACTGCAGAGGCTCATGACCTTTAGAGAAAAAAAAATTCTCATCTCTGTCCTGAATGGGCAAGTCCTTATTTTTAAAAATCTGATTCCCTAGTTCTAGGCCAATCCACAAGAGGAAACTTCCTTTCCATACCCACCCTGCCAAGACCCCCTCTGGATCTTAAATGTTTCAATCAAGTTGCCTGTTACTCTTCTAAGCTCCAGCAGATGCATGTCTAGTCTGTACAACCTTTTTTCATACAACAATCTGCCCATTATTCCAGGAGTCTTCTCCTCCATTCATTATGATCATGGCTGATCATCATGTTCAATACCCTGATCCTGCCTTCCCCCCATAATCCCTTGATCCTTTTAGCCCCAAGAGCTATATCTAATTCCTTCTTAAAATTACACAATGTTTTGGCCTCAATTAATTTGTGGTAGCGAATTCCACAGATTCACTACTCTCTGGGTGAACAAATCTTTCCTCACCTCAATCTTAAAAGGTATATCCCTTATCCTCAAACTATGGCCCCTATTTCTGGACTCCCCCGCCATCAGGAACATTCTTTCTGAATCTGCCCTGTCTAATCCTGTTTGAATTGTGTACGTTTCTATGAGATCCTCTCACTCTTTTAAACTCCAAAGAATATAATCCTAATCGACTTAGTCTCTTCTCATATGACAGTCCCGCCATCCCAGGAATCAGACTGGTAAACGATTGCTGCACTTCCTTCGTAGCAAGAACATCTTCCCTCAGAGAAGGACACCAAAACTGCAACCAATACTCCAGGTGTGGCCTTACCAATGCCCTATACATTGCAGCAAAAATCTCTATTTCTATACTCAAATCCTCTCGCTATGAAGGCCAACATACCATTTGCTTTCTTTACAGCCTGCTATACCTGAGGACATCAAGGTCTTGCTAAATATCCACCGCTCTCAATTTACACCCATTTGCTACCGAAGCGATAACTTCACATAGAACAGTACAGCACAGAACAGGCCCTTCGGCCCTCAATGTTGTGCCGAGCCATGATCACCCTACTCAAACCCACGTATCCACCCTATACCCGTAACCCAACAACCCCCCCTTAACCTTACTTTTATTAGGACACTACGGGCAATTTAGCATGGCCAATCCACCTAACCTGCACATCTTTGGACTGTGGGAGGAAACCGGAGCACCCGGAGGAAACCCACGCACACAGGGGGAGGACGTGCAGACTCCACACAGACAGTGACCCAGCCGGGAATCGAACCTGGGACCCTGGAGCTGTGAAGCATTTATGCTAACCACCATGCTACCCTGCTGCCCCAAATAAATCAACATTATAGTGCCATGCATGTGCCCACTCACTCAGCCTGTCCGAATTCCACTGAAGTATCTCTGCATCTGCCTCACAGCTCACCCTCCCACCCAACTTCGTATCATCCTCAAATTTGGAGAAGCTGTCTCTCTCTTAAATGCTAACTGCCTGCTATTTCTGTGAGACTACAGTGAAAACCATTACAAGCTGAAAGGAGAGATAACATCCATTTTAAAGTCTAGACTGGAAAAGAAACTAACTAGAAAATGTCCATCTGAAGCAAAGACTCTTTGTTTCTTTTACTCTTTTAATTTTACTGTTCTTTTACTCATTTATTTTACTCTTTTACTTTTGCTTGCTCGGCACAACATCGAGGGCCGAAGGGCCTGTTCTGTGCTGTACTGTTCTATGTTCTATTATTTTACACCCCGCTTTTCCATGTGTGTGTCTGTGTGTGTGAATATATATGAAAGAGGGTGGGGCAAGTTAAAAGGGGGATTCAGTTAGAGATAAGATAGTACTTAATCAGTTGTATCTATTGCCTATTTAATTATAGTTACAGTTAAAAATAAAAAGTAAATTATGTTTAAATTTACAAACCTGGTGACTGTAGTTATTGGACCCAGGTATTTTAAAACAAAAGTTAATTTCAACCGTGTTGGGACTCTGGGTCAAGTGGGGCTGGAATTGACCACACACTGGCTTGGTGTCGTAATAAAGCTTTCTATTAGCTTTCTTAGTTGCTTGCTGTGCCTGTATAGTAGCCTTTTGTGATTCATATACCAGACTAGCCAGATCCTTCTGCATCGCAGAGCTCTACAACCTCTCACCATTAAGATAAAATGTTTATTTTTTATTCTTCCCGTCAAAATGGACAATTTCACATTTTCCCACATTATACTCCATTTACCAGATTTTGGTGTATTGCTTCTATTTCACATTTTAGGGATGGCAAAGTGGTTAGCACAGCAGCCTCACAGCTCCAGTGATCCCGGTTCAATTCCAGCCTTGGGTCACTATCTGTGCGGAGTTTGCATTTTCTCCCCATGACTGCGTGGATTTCCTCCGGGTGCTCCAGTTTCCTCCCACAGTCCAAAGATGTGCATGTTAGGTGGATTGGCTATGCTAAATTGTCCCTTTGTGTATAAGGTGAATCATGACTTTCCTATTTTGAGTACTGCCGATCTATTACGTATCTTTATCCTATTTTTCTATCCAACTGTATTAATACCTACGGAGAGAAGGGAGCCAAAACCTTTCTAGGCTGGATAACTCTTTGTCAAAGCGGACTTTGGCAAAGCAGGCTTTGACGAAGGGTCGTCCAGACTCGGAATTTTAGCTCCCTTCTCTCTCCACATATGCTGTCAGATCTACTGTCATAGTCCAGTATTTTCTGTGTTTGTTTCATAAGATCACAAGAACTAGGAGCAGGAGTAGGCCATATGGCCCCTCGAGCCTGCTCCGCCATTCAATGAGATCACGGCTGATCTTTTGTGGACTCAGCTCCACTTTCTAGCCCGAACACCATAAGCCGTAATCCCTTTATTCTTCAAGAAACTATCAATCTTTATCTTAAAAACATGTAATGAAGGAACCTCAACTGCTTCACTGGGCAAGGAATCCCATAGATTCACAACCCTTTGGGTGAAGAAGTTCCTCCTAAACTAAGTCCTAAATCTACTTCCTCTTATTTTGAGGTTATGCCCCCTAGTTCTGCTTTCATCCGCCAGTGGGAACAACCTGCCCGCATCTATCCTATCTATTCCCTTCAAAATGTTATATATTTCTATAAGATTCCCCCCTCATCCTTCTAAATTCCAATGAGTATAGTCCCAGTCTACTCAATCTCTCCTCGTAATCCAACGCCTTCAGTTCTGGGATTAACCTCGTGAATCTCCTCTGCACACCCTCCAGCGCCAGTACATCCTTTCTCAGGTAAGGAGACTAAAACTGAACACAATACTCCAGGTGTGGCCTCACTAACACCTTATACAATTGCAGCATAACCTCCCTCGTCTTAAACTCCATCCCTCTAGCAATGAAGCTCAAAATTCCATTTGCCTTCTTAATCACCTGTTGCACCTGTAAACCAACTTTTTGCGACTCATGAACTAGCACACACGGGTCTCTGTGCACAGTAGCGTGTTTTAATACTTTATCATTTAAATAATAATCCCTTTTGCTGTTATTCCTACCAAAATGGATAACCTCATATTTGTCAACATTGTATTCCATCTGCCAGACCCTAGGCCATTCACTGAACCTATCCAAATCCCTCTGCAGACTTCCGGTATCCTCTGCACTTTTTGCTTTACCACTCATCTTAGTGACGTCTGCAAACTTGAACACATTGCACTTGGTCCTCAACTCCAAATCATCTATGTATGGATAGATGACACGGATCCCTGAGGGTCACCACTAGCTACTGACTGCCAACCAAAGAAACACCCATTAATCCCCACTCTTTGCTTTCTAATTCCAGCATCTGAAATAATTTGCATTCATGTACTATTACCTACTTCTTTACTGTGACTTTTGCAGCATTCATTTTAAATTACCTGCTAATCTATTCTCACACACTCTTCCCCCCCCCCCCCCCCCCCCCCCCCACTCCCCCCCCCCCCCCCCCCACTCTTGCTTCCTTTTTCAATTCTCCTCTGTATTCAGCTTGGTTCTTTACTGTATTGTGAACGAACCATTTATCAAAAGCCTCCTTTTTCTGTTTCATTCTAATCTCTATTCCTTTCGTCAAACAGGGAACTTCAAATTTGATTCCCTTTCTTTTCCCCTTGTATGAATGTGTTTAATATTCCTGACATTTACTTAAATTACCGGTCATCTTTGCAAGCCTCTTGAAATAATCCTGTGTGCTTCAGTAATACGGCAAGGACAAATCGAGATACTGTGTCCAACAAATGGTCTCCGCTCGTACTATGCTCCCATTCTGAAACAAAACAATTCAAAACGATTTTGAATGTATGCAGATATACTACTTACATAATCCTGCACTTATAACACTCACCTTACTATTAATCAAGCAAATTGTCAAAATACAGCTTTTATTTTCCAGCTTTCATGGTAAATTTATTATGCTAACCTAAAAATCCAATTTCAATTTATCATGTCAGGATTTAACCTCAAGGGACAGGATTTTAACTGCTAACGAAGAGTGGGGGTGGCCGTGGGTGGCATGGGGATTAAATCTACAGTGCAAGAGGCCATTCGGCACCAACCTCCCGAAAGAGCACCATACCTAGGCCAATTCCTCCACCGTATTCCCATAACCACAAATAACCTGAACATCTTTGGACCATACAATCTTGCATGAATAAAAATAAAAAATATTTTTCAGTTACAGCTGTTTTATTATCATGCCAATTTGATTGATCTTTCTCATTTTAAACAGGGTGCATTGATGCAGGAGCGGAGTCAGCATGAAAGAGTAATTAATTCCAACATTTGAGAATTCATGTCAGCAGAGGCATGGCCATTAAATTGAAGTATTTTGAAATCATATGGTTTGCTTTTCATGTGTCCTCTATACACTGAAAAAAGAGTTCTGATTTTTTTTCCCCAAAACCAGCAAGTTTCAAAATACAGCACAGACTTGGGCCCAAGATTACCGGTATTGAGGAACTCTACTTTTATTTCTTATAATGTTATGGTTAGGTCTGGAGCCAAGTGGTTGCGATGGAACCCAAAGAAGGTTACTGCTGAGTAAGTGCTCTTGACAGCACCACCAATAACTTTTTTCGTCACCTTGCAGATCATTGAGAGTAGACTGGGTAGCTACTGGCTGCTCTGGATTCAGCCTACTTTCTGTTGACAGGTCACATGTGGGCAATTTTCATTGTTGGTTAGGTGCAAGTGACAAAATCACTGGAACTGCTTGGCGAGGTATAAGGTTAGTTCTGGAGCACAAAGTTATGTACTATAGCCTGGATGTTGTCAGGGACCATAGCCTTTATTGTATCCAGTGGCTTCAGCTATTTCTTGAAATCGGGTGGTTTGTGTTGCTAGGGACCTCAGGAGAAAGCCAAGAAGGGTTATCCAATTATCGCTTCCAGTTGAAGTCAGCTACAAATGCTTCAGTTTTATGTTTGCACTTTAGTGCTGGGCTCCTCCAACGAGAGGAATGTTTTTTTGAATTTTCTCCTCCAGTTGGATGTTTAAAACTCCATTATCATTCACAACTGATGTGGCAGGACTGCAGAGCTTTACCCTTATCTTTTGGTTGTGAGATTGTTTATCGCAAGCTGCTTCCACTGTTTGACATACAAGTAGTCCTGTACATACCAGGAATGCCTGGTGCTGCTCCTAGCATGCTCTCCTGCACTCCTCATTGGATCAGAGTTGATTGCCCAACCTGATGGTAATGGCAGATTGAGGGAAGTGCCAGGTTATAAATTAACAGGTTGCGGTTGAATATTGTATTTGTTACAGATCCCCGATTGGGCAACACTTGCTAAACAATCCTAATATACCAAAAATTACACTGATAACCAATGTAAGATCAGTCAGGCTTGCAGTGTGGCTAAATTAGGCATGCTAGAAGCTACATATATTCACACACCTGTCCTTGGCAAAAACAACATTTCCACACATTTCATGGTTTTCAACTAAACAAAAACTTGGGGGGAACAGACATTACCTGATTCATTCCCCATGGCAATGTCTTGACCGGAGTTGCCTGCCTAGCTTGAAGTTAAGCCGAAGCTTGGCAATTAACTGCTCCCTGGTGCATTCTCCTTGGCAATGCCACTACCAATTAGATACCATTTGTCAAACAATCCTTTTCACATGCAGCATAAATTTTTGATTTCTTTGAGATTTGATATTTTTGCGAATCTGTCCTGAACATTGCAAGATAAAAGCTTCAACAGCATGTTCCCTTTTTCAGCAATACTCAAGTTCTGTAGTACCAAGCAGCCATAGAATTATTTCATTGTTAGAACATAAGAACATAAGAACTAGGAGCAGGAGTAGGCCATCTGGCCCCTCGAGCCTGCTCCGCCATTCAATTAGATCATGGCTGATCTTTTGTGGACTCAGCTCCACTTTCCGGCCCGAACACCATAACCCTTAATCCCTTTATTCTTCAAAAAACTATCTATCTTTACCTTAAAAACATGTAATGAAGGAGCCTCAACTGCTTCACTGGGCAAGGAATTCCATAGATTCACAACCCTTTGGGTGAAGAAGTTCCTCCTAAACTCAGTCCTAAATCTACTTCCCCTTATTTTGAGGCTATGTCCCCTAGTTCTGCTGTCACCCGCCAGTGGAAACAACCTGCCCGCATCTATCCTATCTATTCCCTTCATAATTTTAAATGTTTCTATAAGATCCCCCCTCATCCTTCTAAATTCCAACGAGTACAGTCCCAGTCTACTCAACCTCTCCTCATAATCCAACCCCTTCAGCTCTGGGATTAACCTAGTGAATCTCCTCTGCACACCCTCCAGCGCCAGTACGTCCTTTCTCAAGTAAGGAGACCAAAACTGAACACAATACTCCAGGTGTGGCCGCACTAACACCTTATACAATTGCAACATAACCTCCCTAGTCTTAAACTCCATCCCTCTAGCAATGAAGGACAAAATTCCATTTGCCTTCTTAATCACCTGTTGCACTTGTAAACCAACCTTCTGTGACTCGTGCACTAGCACACCCAAGTCTCTCTGAACAGCGGCATGCTTTAATATTTTATCGTTTAAATAATAATCCCGTTTGCTGTTATTCCTACCAAAATGGATAACCTCACATTTGTCAACATTGTATTCCATCTGCCAGACCCTAGCCCATTCACTTAGAATCTGGCCATTCCAAAGTTCATCTTAACCAATTACTTGATTTGCAGTGAAACATATCAAAATCTTAAAATTAACATTCAGAAACGTGAGAAAACAGCATTGGATGAAACTACATAACAGTTGAAAATTACCACTGCTATTGGCGTAGGCCTGCATTCTGCTCCATATTTTGTAACCTGGTTCGACTGAAGTACCCAGTGCAATGTCTATAAGTGCTGCAGTGTCTTCAGAAACTCTGAACTCAAAAGACTTCCGTTCCATAGAGCCAGCCAAAGCCTTTCCAGTGAGACAATTCATTAGTAAATCTGCAGTAAGAGAAAGATCTTTGAAGAACATCATAAAAGAAGAATCTTTGTCGAATGAAAAAGTAATACACTTCATAAACATTGAGTGAACATATTTAGCATCATTTATATATATTTATAATATATATATAAAAATAAAAGCAACTTCTGGATTCAGATAATGTACCTGTAATAAGAATTTATTTGTTCCTCATTTGATATATTCTAAAAACAAGGGCAGCACGGTGGCGCAGTGGGTAGCGCTACCTCATGGCGCCAAGGTCCCACACTCGATCCCGACTATGGATCATTGGGTCCGTGTGTAGTTTGCACACTTTCCCCATGCATGCATGGGCTTTGCCTCCACAACACAAAGATGTGCAGGGTAGGTGGATTGGCCACGCTAAATTGCCCCTCAATTGGAAAAAATGAATTGGGTACTCTAAGTTTATTTTTAAAAATTCTAAAGACAAATGCACACCCGAGAAACCTTGCATGTTTCAGAAAAAATGTAAGAGAATAATGATTAAATGCAAATATGTACAAGTGAATGAACAGGGAGATTATATTCTGACGTGCACACCAAATGAGGTGTTTATTCACAAACGCAGTTGAAAGAACAAAGATAAAAGAATTGGACAATACTAAGGAATGAAGGGGTTAGTCAACCAGACGAGCAATTCCCGCATCACTTGGAGCTGTTTAGCACAGGGCTAAATCGCTGGCTTTGAAAGAAGACCAAGCAGGCCAGCAGCACGGGTCGATTCCCGTAACAGCCTCCCCGAACAGGCGCCGGAATGTGGCGACTAGGGCTTTTCACAGTAACTTCATTTGAAGCCTACTCGTGACAATAAGCGATTTTCATTTCATTTCAAGTGCGAAGCAATGACCGTCTCCAACAAGAGACAATCAAACCATTTCCCCTTGACGTTCAGTGGCTTAATGGTAGTTACCATTATCCAGAAACTGAACTGGAACAGCCATATAAATACAAGTACTGTGGCTATAAGAGGTCAGAGCTTTAACTAGCTTACCTTCTAATTCACTAAAGCTTGTCCACCATCTTCAAGTCAGGAGTATGATGGAATACTTTCCATTTGCCCGAATGAGTGAGGCTCCAACAACACTCGAGAAGCATGGCAATATTCAGAACAAAGCAGGCCACTCAATCGGCATCCCACCCACCATATTAATCATTTACTCTCTCTACTACCGGCCTACAGTGGTAGCAGTGTGTACTTTATAGAAGATGCATTGCAGTAACTCACCAAAGCTCCTTCTACAGCATATTCCAACCCCACAACCTCAACCACCTAGAAGGATAAGGGCAGCAGATGCCAGCACCTGCAACTACCCCACAAGGCACACACCATCTTGACTTGGAGCTATATCACCATTCCCTCAATGTCGCTGGATCCAAATCCTGACAAGCCCTGTCTAACAGCAGTCTGGGTACTGGAAGCCAAGGCTGGATGACATTACAGATTTAGTTGCTCTGGTCCAGAATAACCATAAACCGAAACCCTCAGTGATTTGGTTCAAAGATTCAAATTTCACAGCCATTTTTGAAAAGCTAATTATCTGGAAAATTACACCAGCAACTTTCAGAACAGTGGGCGCGATTCTCCGCTCCCACGCCGGGTGGGAGAATTGCGGGAGGGCCGCTCTGGCACCACTCGCGATTCTCCCACCCCCCCAAAATGGCTTGTCACATTTTGCGACACGCCGCTCGGAGAATCGCGGGCCGCCGTTTTTCACGGCGACCCACGATTCTCCGACCCAGAAGGGCTGAGCGGCCTGCCGTTCCCGACCGGTTCACGCCGGCGGCAACCACACCTGGTTGCTGCCGGCGTGAACATGGCGTAAAAGGTGAGTATGGGGCCTGTGGGGGGCGAGAAGAGCGTGAGCATCACAACCGTGCTCGGGAGGGGTCTGGCCCGCGATCGGTGCCCACCGATCGTCGGGCCGGCGTCTCAAAGCGACGCACTCTTTCCCCTCCGCCGCCCCGCAAGATCAAGCCACCGCGTCTTGCGGGGCAGCGGAGGGGAAGACGGCGACCGTGCATGCACGGCTGACGTCATTAGGCGCGCCGGCCGCGTCATTCCCGGCTCGCCGGGTCTTGACGCCAGCGACAAGGCCCGGTGGCCGAGATTTACGGCATGGCCCTCCTAGCCCCCCGTCGTGAACCTCTCCGGGTTTCACGACGGCGTCGGGCCTTGCGGAGAATTCCGCCCATTGATTTCAGAACAGTTTAAAAAAGATATGCTCAGAGGGAGCTCGGTCTGCAACATTAACGAGGACAGCATTTAGCGTCAGTTGTTGGGGGCAGCCACACTGACTTGTAGAAAATCTCTGGAAATTTCTCACGGCATGGAAATGACTGCCAGTAATACTGAAGATATTCAGAAACCTAGCGTTGGTGACGATATGGGGGCATTGCATCAAATGATGAAAGAGTTTCAAGCAAAAACGTGAAAGTAGTGGAGTGCTTTAGGTATGCTGGGCCACAATATACGAATCGCTGCACATTTCGCGATGATGTTTGTGACCGGTGCAACAAGGGGCATTTAGCAAAGAAATGCAGGGGTGTGCTGCGCAAGGCGAAGGCTGAACAAGAAAATTTTAATTTGAAGTCGCAATCAGCTACGCATCATTTAGGCAGCTCAGAGCAGGCAGTGGAGCAAACGCACAGCACATTGAACGTCAATGAGGCACGAGCACAACCTAATTTTACTACAGTGTGGTCGTTGGTGCAGAAATCAAGTTTTGGTGGACACAGAAGCCTCCGCATCTGTAATTAGCGAGATCTACTCTGTCTAATCGAGTGCCAGTCCTTATGCCAGCAGAGATTAATCTTTGGACGTACACCGGAGAGTCCATATCTTTGATCAGGCATTAGAAGTTCATACTGAAGTCAAGAAAAAAGGGAAGGGGCCGAGTTTTCTCAGCCAGGACTGGCTCAGCAAAATTTTACTGAAGTGAGGCGAGATCAAGCAGACGAGGGTGACCGAGGACGTTGTTAAAAAGTATCCGGACATATTTAAGGATCAACTGGGTCCATTACGTGGTACTACTGTAAAGCCGTTCGTAGATCCTCAGGCAACTCCTCACTTTTTCAAGCTTGGGACAGTGCTGTATGCCATGAGAAGGAAAGTGGAGGAATTAGAACTGCTGCGCAGGCTTGGAATCACTGAGCCTATTCATTTAGCAACTGCAATGGGCCTGTCCTTAAAAAGAATGGCACGGTACGCATATGTAGTGACTACAAACTCAACATTAACCAGGTTTCCAAGTTAGATGCTTATTTATTACCTAGGGTGGAAGATTTGGTTGGAACTCTTGCAGGAGGAAAGATTTTTTCAAAATTGGACATGAGCCAGGCATATCAACATCTCCTGCTAGAGGAAAATTCAAAGCAGTACGTGACCATCAACATGCATACATTACACCCAGTAAGGACCCCAATCCTTTTTCCAGCTCCTTCGCCTCCATCGCATTTGTTCCGATGATGCCACTTTCCAAAATGGTGCTTCGAAAATGTGTTCCTTCTTCCTCAACCATGATTTCCCACCTATAGTTGTTGACAGGGCCCTCAACAGTGTGCAGTCCATCTCCCGCGCCACTACCTCACCCCCTGCCCTCCTTCCCAGAATAAGGATAGAGACCTCCTCGTTCTCACATTTCACCCCACCAGCCTCCTTATGCAAAGCATAATCCTCCACCATTTTCACCAACTCCAGGATGATACCATTACCAAACACATCTTCCCTTCACTCCCTCTGTCAGCATTCTGCAGAGACCGTTCTCTCCGCTATAATCTAGGCCACTCCTCGACCACACCCAACATCTCTCCCATAACCCGTGGGACCTTCTCTTGCAATCGCAGAAGGTGCCTGATGGAATGCATCCCAGAGTACTAAAAGATATGGCAAGGGAAATTGCAAATGCACTAGTGATAATTTACCAAAATTCACTGGACTCTGGTGTGGTCCCGGCAGATTGGAAATCGGCAAACGTGACACCACTGTTTAAAAAATGAGGTAGGCAGAAAGCGGGTAATTATAGGCCAGTGAGCTTAACTTTGGCAGTAGGGAAGATGCTGGAATCTATCATCAAGGAAGAAATAGTGAGGCATCTGGATGGAAATTGTCCCATTGAGCAGATGCAGGTTCATAAAGGGCAGGTCGTAATTTAGTGGAATTTTTTGAAGACATTACCAGTGCGGTAGATAATGGGGAGCCAATGGATGTGGTATATCAGGATTTCCAAAACTTGGACACATTGCCCTTGGTCCCCAACTCCAAATCATCTATGTAAATTGTGAACAATTGTGGGCCCAACACGGATCCCTGAGGGACACCACTAGTTACTGATTGCCAACCAGAGAAACACCCATTAATCCCCACTCTTTGCTTTCTATTAATTAACCAATCCTCTATCCATGCTACTACTTTACCCTTAATGCCATGCATCTTTATCTTATGCAGCAACCTTTTGTGTGGCACCTTGTCAAAGGCTTTCTGGAAATCCAGATATACCACATCCATTGGCTCCCCGTTATCTACTGCACTGGTAATGTCCTCAAAAAATTCCACTATTCCGGATACCGGAATCTACAGAGGAATCTGTGAAAGCAGAACTAGGGGACATAGCCTCAAAATAAGGGGAAGTAGATTTAGGAGGAACGTCTTCACCCAAAGGGTTGTGAATCTATGGAATTCCTTGCCCAGTGAAACAGTTGAGGCTCCTTCATTAAATGTTTTTAAGGTAGAGATAGATAGTTTTTGAAGAATAAAGGGATTAAGGGTTATGGTTTTCGGGCCGGAAAGTGGAAATGAGTCCACAAAAGATCAGCCATGATCTCATTGAATGGCGGAGCAGGCTCGAGGGGCCAGATGGCCTACTCCTGCTCCTAGTTCTTATGACTTCCGGTGGTGACCATGGTGTGGGTGGTCACACACAGAGGCAGCTCCTGCTTGAAGGCACAGAAAAGAGCTCTTTTTATCCGATACTGGATGAATGCAGGTGAATGTTGGAGAAGTAGTTTCTCCCCCCGGGAGTGGTATGTCTGCTGGTTATCAGACCCGGCAGAAATCAGGTAGAGACCAGGCTAAAGAGTTAGAGCAGACCTACACTGCAGCAGCAGCCACTGTAAGCATGCAGGGTTGATGCCAGCTGGAAGGCCCCAGATGGAGCAGCTGACGGCTTTTATTAAAGAGGGATTCTGGCAGCAGAGGAAGGAAATGCGGGAGGATCGCTTGAAGGCCAGTGAAGGAGCTGTGACACCCCTGAAGAGTTCTGTGGAAGGGATGAAGGTGTTTGGAGGTGCAGGGGCCACAGATTCAGGAGATCGAAGGAGTGATCTCAGACCACTGCGATTGTGTGGTGGCTCTGGAGGTGGAGGTGGAGCTCCAAGGGGACCTCTGTAAAATGTTGAGGGCAAAGGTGGAGGAACAGGAGAATACCTTGAGAAGGCAAAACCTGCAAATAGTGGGCCTGCTTGAAGGAGTTGATGGTGCAAGTGCCACGAGGTGCGTCTTGAAGTTGCTGGCGGGGCTGGTAGCAAAAGGGGTGCTAGATTAGGCGCATGAAGTGGACCAAGCATATAGGTCCCTGAGGCAGAAGCTGAGAGCTGGGGAGCCTCCGCGGACGGTGATCGTGAGACTCCACACATTTGTGAAGAGAAGATTTTGCGATGGGCCAGGGAAAAGCGTACCTGCGACTGGGAGGGGAATAAGGTCTGAATTTACCAAAACAACAGCGCTGAGTTGGCGAAGTGGCGGGCAGGCTTCAAAAAGGCCACGGCGGTGCTGTAACGGCGGCAGATCAGGTTTGGGGTGCGCTACCCGACAAAATTATGGGTGACATTCGGAGGCAGGGAATATTATTTTGAGACCCCAGAAGCGGCCGAAGATTTCATTAAGGAGCATAAACTGGGGGAGAACTGAGCGGACAGTGCTTAGGAACAGGGGTGCTGGCACATTGTAATGTTTGAGAGCCTGTTTGAAGTGGGGGTAGGGATTGGGGGAGTTCTGTCTTTTTTGAGGTGGTGTTTGCTGTTTACTGTTGGGGTTGTAGGGATGAAAAGTTTGTGTGGGATGGATGTTCCCATCCTCCCCTCATGTTTTATCGGACTGTTGGATTTAACATTTGTTTGTTTGCTTTTGGAAAAGGCTGCCTGGAGTTCAGGAAAAGTCTTTGTTTGGATGGGGTAGAACATAGATCATAGTACAGTGCAGAAGGAGGCCATTCGGCCCATCGAGTCTGCACCGACCCACTTACGCCCTCACTTCCACTCTATCCCCGTCACCCAATAACCTCTCCTAACCTTTTTGGTCACTAAGGGCAATTTATCATGGCCAATCCATCTAACCTGCACGTCTTTGGACTGTGGGAGGAAACCGTGACTGTGGGAGGAAACCGTAGCACCCGGAGGAAACCCACGCAGACACGGGGAGAACATGCAGACTCCGCACAGACAGTGACCCAGCGGAGATTCGAACCGAGGACCCTGGTGCTGTGAAGCCACAGTGCTATCCACTTGTGCTACCGTTCTTCATTAGGGTAAAGTCAGCAGGTATCCTTCCTCCTTTAGCTGAAATGTGGGGGGGGGGGGGATGAGGTGCCTTTGGGCAAGGGCTGCCGCGCAGGTGATGCTGGTGAATGGAACCAAGGTGGTGGGGGAGAAGGCCGAGAGGGGTGGCGGGGTTGTTGCGACATGGGAGCGGTGGGCGTGGTCTTTCTGCAGGAGACATACCTCCGTGTGAAAGACCAGGTTAGGTTAAGGAAGGAGTGGGTCAAACAGGTTTTTCACTCCTGGTTTGATTCAAAATCGAGGGGAGTTGTGATTTTAATGAGGAAAACAATAGGATTTGTGAGTGCTAAGAGGGTGAGGGATCCGGGTGGGAGATATCATATTGTGAGTGGGGATTTAGAAGGGGCACCGGTCGTGTTGGTAAATGTTGATGCTCCAAATTGGGATGATGTGGATTTTATGAGGGGGTTGCTGGCAGTGATCCCGAATTTGGCCACACACCAGTTGATCATCGGAGTTGATTTTAACTGTGTCCTGGAGCCGTTGGTGGATAGGTTGAACCGCAGGTCAATGGGTAAGGTACGAATGACAAGGGAGCTGGAGGGGGGGGGGGGGGGGGGTTATGTAGAGGATGGGTATAGTGGATCCATGTTGCTTTCTGAACCCAGGACGGAGTATTCCTTCTTTTCACACATCTAGAAGGTGTATTCGAGGATTGATTACTTTGTAGTGAGTTGGGAGATTTTGGATGGTGTAGAGGGGCCAGAGTATGTGGGGGTAGCTATCTCGGACCATGTGCCCTACTGGCTGGAGATTCGGTTTAGATGGGGACGAGAGCAGAGGTCAGGTGGAGGTTTGACCCGGAGTTGTTGGCGGATGAAGGTTTTTGTGATAAGGTGCTGGCAAAGATTAAGGAGTATGTGGCCGTTTTTGGGAAGCACTGAAGGCAGTGGTCCGGGGGAAATTACAAGGCTTGGAAAGGAGGGAGGAACATGACCGTCTGGTGAGCGAGATAGTGGAGGTGGACAGGGAATATTTGAGGATACCCACCGTGGAGTGTTTGGCTCGGGGGAAAATGTTGCAGGGGCAGTTTGACAGGCTGACAACGTGTAGGGCAAGAGGGGTGCAATACGAGTATGGGGACAAGGTGAGCCGCATGCTGGCGCACCAGCTGTGGAGGCAAGCTGCATCCAGGGAAATACTGAAGATACGAACTGGAGATGTGGTATCGGAGACAGGAGGATAAAGAGGCCTTTAGGGAGTACTACCAGGGTCTTTACGAGGCGGACCCGGGGGAGAGGAGGGGGACATGGGGCGGTTCTTGGACTAGCTGGAATTTCCCCAGGTGGAGGAAGTAAAGAGGCAGGCGTTGGAGGAGCCACGGGAGGTGCTAGATAGTATCAGGGGTATGAGGTAGGGGAAGGCCCTGGGCCGGATAGGTATCTGGCGGAATTTATAAGGAATTTGCGACGGACATGGCACCTCCCCTGTCAGGGGCGTTTAATGAAGCACTGGAGAAGGGGGAGTTGCCGGAGACGATGATGCAGGCAGTAATCACACTAATTCTGAAAAGGGGAAAGACCCGGCGGAATGCGGGTCGAAAAGGCCCATATCACTACAGAACACGGATGTGAAACCATTGGTTAATTTGCTGGCGGGGAGGATGGAGGATCGTGTCCATGGGGTGGTTGCAGAAGATCAAACAGGCTACGTGAAGGGTAGGCAGCTCATGAGTAACATAAGACGGCTGTTGAATGTGGTGATGAATCAGTCAGGGGCTCTGGTACCGGAGGTAGTGGACGCGTAGAAGGCATTTGACTGGGTGGAGTGGCGCTACTTGTTCAAGGTTTTGGCCGAGAATTGTGACATGGGTGCGGTTGCTATATGTGGCATTCAAGGGCGAGGGTGAGGACAAATGATATGAGCTCACAAAGATTTGACTTACACAGGGGTATGAGGCAGAGGTGCCCGCTGTCACCATTGCTGTTTGTGCGGGCCATAGAGCCATTGGCAATGGCTCTCAGGGGGTTGGCAGAGTGGCAGGGCATTACGAGAGGACAAAGGGAGCATCGGATGTCGCTCTATGCCGATGACCTCTTGCTGTCTGTTTCAATCCGTTGGAGAGTATGGGAACGATTATGGGCCTGCTGGGGAGGTTTGGAGGGTTCTTGGGGTACAAACTGAATGTAGGGAAAGTGAGTTATTCCCAGTGACTGAGCTGGGACAGCGTGCTAATTTAGGGGGGATGCCATTTATGGTAGCGAGGGATAGGTTTAGGTATTTGGGGATTCAGGTACTGAGGGAATGGATGGGGCTCCATATGTGGAACTTAACAATGCTGGTGCAGGAGGCCAGGGAGGTTCTTAAAAGGTGGCATATACTGCACTTAACGTTGGCGGGGAGGGTCCAAGTGAATATTAATATTCTGCCGATATTCTTGTTCATCTTTCAGGCTCTCCCAATCTTTACACCAAAAGGCATTTTTTCAGAAAGTGGACAAGATCATTTCGGACTTTGTATGGGCGGGGAAGGTGCCGAGGGTGGGGAGGGCCCAGCTACTGAAGCAGAGACAGTGGAGGGAGGGGTGTGCCGTTGCTGAAATGCTTCATTACTATTGGGCTGCGAATGTGGACAAGGTGTAGCGGTGGTGGGAAGGAGAAGGGGTAGAGTGGGTTAGGATGGAGAAGGAATCTTGTAAGGGGTCTAGTTTGTGGGTTATGATTACGGCAGCGTTGCCAGTTGTTCCGAGCAGGTAGTCAGGGAGCCCGGTTCACGGTGAAGATGTGGAATCAGTTGAAAAGGCATTTTAGGGTGGAAGTGATGTCGGTGTTAAAGCCGCTGGGCGAGAATCATAGGTTTGAGCCGGGGGTAATAGATAGTGTATACAGGAGGTGGAGGGAAAAGGGGGCTGGTCAAGGTGAGGGATCTGTATTTGGAGGAAGGGTTCACCAGTCTGGAGGAGCTAAGGGAGAGGGTAGAGCTGCCTAGGGGTAGTGAGTTCAGGTATCTGCAAGTTAGGAACTTTATGCAAAAGGTCTAGAGGGGGTTTCCTAGGTTGCCGGGTTACACCCTGCTGGAGCAACTGATGCTTCCGGATGTGGAAGGGGAAGGAAGAATTGAGGATATATTCAAGTGGGTGGGGGAGCAGGAAGGCGAGCGGCTGGTGAAGATCAAGGAGAAACGGGAAGCGGAGGTGGGAGGGGAGATCAATTGGGGAGTATGGAGTGAGGCACTGCGTAGGGTAAACGGGACCTCCTCTTGTGCTATGAGCCAGATACAGTTTAAGGTGGTGCACAGGGCGCATATGACTCGGGGAAGAATGAGTGGGTTCTTTCAGGGGGTAGCAGATGAATGAGAGGGGTCTGGGCAGGGGTCAATGAATCACGCGCACATGTTTTGGGGTTGTCAAAAATTGGGAAGATTCTGGGCGGGAGTGTTCATGGTCTTAGCCAGGATAGTGGAGGAGGAGGTGGACTCGAACCTTTTGGTGTCGATATTTGGGGTTTCAGAGAAGCCGGAGCTCATGGAGAGGCGGAAGGCCGATGTCTTGGCCTTTGCCTCTCTGACTGCACGGCATCGAATTTTACTGGCGTGGCAGTCAGCATCGCCACCGGGGTAGTGGCTTGATTGGATGACCTGTACGACTTCCTGCCGTTGAAGAAGATAAAGTATGAGTTAAGGGGTTCTGCAGGGGGCTTTGAGAAAAGGTGGGGGATGCTTGTGACCGTGTTTGAGGAGCTGTTCGCCTCCAAAACAGTCCTCAACACCGGGGTTCCGTAAGGATGTGTTCTCAGTCCTCTACTGTACTCTCTATGCACACATGACTGTGTGGCAAGATTTAACTCCAATTCGATCCATAAGTTTGCAGCTGGTACGATTGTGGTGGGTCGTATCTGAAAAAACGATGAGTCAGACTACAGGAGGGAGATAGATCACTTGGTTGCATGGTGTACCAAAAACAACCTCTCTCTCTAATAAATGTCAGTAAAACCAAGGGCGCGATTCTCCGGACTCACGACGGTTCGGAGAATAGCGGGCGTCGGAAATTTTTACGGCGACGCTGTTCCGACGCCCTCCCGCTATTCTCCGAACCCCGCAAATGTCGGAGTCGCCATTCCCGACAAACGCCTCCTTCCCGCCCCTGACACGACCAGAATCGCCACTGATAGCCCCCCCCGGCTATTCACCGGCCCGGATGGGCCGAAGTCCCGACGTCATGGCGCCCTGTTTGCACGTCGTGAAACACACCTGCTTTTTAAATTCGTCAACCAGTCGGCCTGGCTGACGACTGCTTGGAGGAGGTCAGGGCACCACTCTGCGCACCGCTCAGCGCACCGCTCAGCGCACCGCTCGAGTCTGGCCACAACGGGGAAGGCATCCCTGAGAACGGGAGGGGGTCCAGAGCGGGGGGAGTGGGGGCGACGGGGGAGGCAGTGGGGGAGACGGGGGAGGCAGTGGGGGGAGACGGGGGAGGCAGTGGGGGGCGACGGGGGAGGCAGTGGGGAGACGGAGGGGGCAGTGGGGGAGACGGAGGGGGCAGTGGGGGAGACGGAGGGGGCAGTGGGGGAGACGGAGGGGGCAGTGGGGGAGACGGGGGAGGCAGTGGGGGGCGACGGGGGAGGCAGTGGGGGGCGACGGGGGAGGCAGTGGGGGGCGACGGAGGGGGCAGTGGGGGAGAAGGAGGGGGCAGTGGGGGTGACGGGGGAGGCAGTGGGGAGAGACGGGGGAGGCAGTGGGGGAGACGGAGGAGGCAGTGGGGGAGACGGAGGGGGCAGTGGGGGCGACGGGGGAGGCAGTGGGGGGGAGACGGAGGGGGCAGTGGGGGCGACGGGGGAGGCAGTGGGGGGCGACGGGGGAGGCAGTGGGGGGCGACGGGGGAGGCAGTGGGGGAGATGGAGGGGGGGGGGGTTAGGTAGAGAGTGAGCCGTCCAACCCCGTTACAAAATGTCTGCCAGCGTGCCATGGCGTGCCGGTCACGAGGACAAGGCCGCTGGTTGCCCTGTGGCTTCCGGACACAGGCCACTGACGCACCCGTGAGGAGGCCATAGTTTACTGGCCGTTGGATACAGAAAGTGACCAGGGGTTAGGCTGCCCGCGTGTCAGCAGCGCCACCAGGCCACCGGGACACACAGGTATCCCATGGCAGGCGGCTGCCGAGGTGTCGACTAACCTCCGTCTAACATGTCCCATTTCTCTGCCCCCCCACCACCCTTCTGTAGGTTAGCACAATGTATGGGAACAGAACGGCTATGTTCTGCGCAGTGGTTGGGGCCGCTCTACTGCATTTGGAGATGCAACAGCATCCACACCCACAACCCGCAGTGGATGCAGGGCCAGCTGCAGCAGCAGAGGGAAGGGCCGAGGAGTTGCCAGTCGTCGAGCAGCATGGGGGGGGGAGGAGGAGGAAGAGGAAGAGGAGAGAGTGAGGGTGCAGCCACGACGCCAGAGGCGACGACCAAAGCCGAGGGTGTACCTTGTCCGGGTCTCTTTCCTAACAATGACGGACATCACCTGCAGGAGGAGACTCCGGCTGGGTAGGCAGACGGTGATACATATCTGCCAACTCCTGTCGCACCTCGCCCCACGTGGAACGGGGGGAGGACACGCGATCCCGGTTGCCATCAAGGTGACGGTCGCTCTGAACTTCTATGCTACCGGCTCCTTCCAGTCTCCGAGCGGGGACGTCTCTGGGATCTCCCAGTCATCGGTGCACAGGTGCATCCGGGATGTGACCGACGCCCTCTATGCCATCGCGGACCGCTACATCACCTTTCCCGAGGACCAAGCAAGTCAAGACTCACGAGCTCGTGGATTTGCCAGTGTGGCCGGGATACCGAGGGTTCAGGGATCAATCGACTGTGTTCACGTCCCCATGCGCCCGCCTGCAGGGGACAAGGAAGTGTTCACAAACAGAAGGGGGACATACTCCATTAATGTCCAGGTGGTATGCGACCCCCACATGAGGATCATGAACGTCTGTGCAAGGTTCCCAGGGAGTGTGCATGACTCCTACATACTGGCGCCGCAGTCGTTCATCCCTGCGATGTTTGAGGGACGTCCCCCCCGGCTGAGGGGCTGGTTGCTAGGCGACAGGGGTTATCTGCTGAGGTCTTGGCTGATGACGCCTATACGGAGGCCTCAGACCAATGCGGAAACACGATACAACGAGGCCCATGCAGCAACCAGGGGTGTGGTGGAGCGCTGCCTTGGCCTCCTGAAGATGAGATTCAGGTGCCTGGACCGCTCCGGAGGGGCCCTGCAGTACCAGCCCGACAGGGTCGCTCGCATTGTTGTGGTCTGCTGTGCGCTGCACAACATCGCGATGCAGAGGGGAGATGACCTGCTGCAGGAGGCGGAGGGAGAAGCCAGTGGCAGTGGTGCCAGCACAGAGGAGGAGGAGGAGGAGGAGGAGGAGGAGGAGGAGGAGGAGGAGGAGGAGGAGGAGGAGGAGGAGGAGGAGGCTGGCGGAGTGGCGGTCGCAGAACGCAGACACGACCCAGGTGCTGGTGATGTCCAGGAGGCGGCACGACGGACCCGGCAAGGACGGCGGGCAAGCGACGCCTTGGTGGCAGCACGGTTCACGCATCGCATGTGACGTCCCGATGAACACCAAACCACCACCTGCATCGCTAGTCATGCAGAGGGTCACCACACAACTGCCACCACCACAACCCCCCCCCCCCCTCTCAGTGTACACTGCTCCACTTCGACATCACGCTTATCACTGGGTCCAGACGGTATGGCACAACATTGATGGCTGTGTCAGCGGGTGTGATCAGTGCCATGTGGAATGATGACAGTCCGCTCTGCGAAGAGCTGTGAGCTCAGAATCGTTAGAGAGAGTCTGACCCATGGCAATAGCTGAACCATCCACCTTGGTGGCCGCTGAGTTCGTCACTGACACTCCATCACGTGCCCGCGTGGGCTAGCTGTGGGAGGGGGTAGGGGCAGGGACTGCACACCCGGCACCGAGGTTTCACCACCCGTCAACCCCAGCGACACTCGGTCACCATCACGATTCCTGTGGCTGTGGAACAATCACACGGTATTACAAGTAAGGTGGAACAGTGCGTTTAATGTTAACAATTATTTACAGGTGCCCTAGCCCCTACAACTAAACTGTGCCCTTCACCCGTGCCAACTTACTCAGTGTCTATCTTAGTTGCCTTACGGGCCCTACCACTACGTCTAAGTGACTCCCCAGATGATACAGCAGGAGTGGAGGAGGATTGCTGTGAATCGCCCCCCTCGACTCGTTTCTCCTTGGCTAAGCGTTTCCTGGGGCGACCCGGCCTTGATGGGCCAGGCTGCTCTGCGGGCGTCTCGGGTGACATTGTGCCACCCTGCTCTGCCTGCTGCCCACCCGATGCAACAGGGATGGGACGGGGGGAGGCCGAGAATTCCGGGACGTCCCGTGATGGCCTTAATGGGACGGACCCCGAAACCTCCTCCTCCCTCGGGGAGCCCGGTGGCCCCCGGGCCTCACTTTGGGACAGAGGTGCGAGCGGGGAGGTGCCCCGTCGCACCACCGACACCTGGCGCTGCCAGTCCTGGAGGCCTGCAACGGTATCCACCAGGATCCGAAGGTTTGCAGAGACGGAGTCCAGGGAGTTAGACATTCCCGCCAGGGACTGTGCGACCTCAACCTTTGTGTGCACGACGCCATCCAGCACATGTGTCAGGCGGTTGATGGTCTCCGCGACCGATTGCTGGGACTGTGCTATCGACTGCTGGGACTGTGCCATGGCGTGCTGCGACTGGGCCATGACCTGCTGAGACTCGGCCATGGCCCGCAGGGCGCCGGCAATGTCGTTTTGGCTCTGGCACATTGCTGCCTGTGAGAGGGCAACCCTGTCCAGGGCCGAGGATGACGCGTGCACATTAACCCCAACGTCTTGCATAACCTGACCCATTGCCTCCACCGCGGATGCCACCCGTGCGGTGTCGGACTGGGTCTCTGCCATGAGCGGCACCACTCCCTGCTCTTGGACGCGGTTCGACTCCTCTAACAGCGTCTGCAGAGCCAGGAAGGCAGTCCTCCTCCCGTCATTGTTTCCCTGGGTTTCTTGAGGCATCGGCTGTGCGGGTGGGTTGATAAACTCCAGGAACTCAGAAAACGTCTGGGAGCCAGCTGCATCCTGGGCTTGGTCTGTTCTCCGCGAGTCCGGGCCCTCTGTTGCTCCGACCTCCACCTGCTGTACCTGCTCAGCTGTGATGTGCCAACCAGACTGTGCCCCAGGAGACTCATCACTAAATAGGCCCGCCGGGGTGTGTGTCTCTGGGATGATGGATGTGGTGGGAGAAAGCAGTGCCGCAAGCCCGACGCTCTCAATGTTTAGGGCCTCCTCTAGGGTGTGGGGCTGCTCAGCGTCAGGAGGGTTGTCCCTGGCCATTTCTGGTGGTTGTGGACTTCGAACCCTCTGTGCGTCCTGGTCCGCAGATTGGGTTGGGGCGGATGGGGCTGCCCGCTGATCGGGCACCCTCTGTTGCGAGGCCCCGGGTGAGGTGGCGGCAGATTCCTGTCTCCGTCTGGAGGCAGACGGCCATGGTCGTTCGGCATCACGTCCTAGGGAAGAGAATGAGACGGGTTATTTAGATTTGCTCGGCAGGCCGCTGGACGGTCCCAGTGGCCAGGGTGTGTGAAGGGACAGAGGATGGGGGAGGTGTCCCAGTGGGCAGGGTGTGTGAAGGGACAGAGGATGGGGGAGGTGTCCCAGTGGGCAGGGTGTGTGAAGGGACAGAGGATGGGGGAGGTGTCCCAGTGGGCAGGGTGTGTGAAGGGACAGAGGATGGGGGAGGTGTCCCAGTGGGCAGGGTGTGTGAAGGGACAGAGGATGGGGGAGGGGTGAGTGTTTGTCAGGGAGGGTTGTCTCACTTGCTGCAGTTCCGCCAACCTCGCATAGCGCGATATCACGGGTGGCAGACCCCCCAACAAGGTCCAGGGCCCTCTGTTCAAAGGTGCTGAGGGGGTGCAGGTTGGGCGAACCCCCACCAGTCTTGTGCTGCTCACGGTGGTTGTGAGCGGACTTGGCCTGTTGGGGGAGGGAACATAGGTAGATCATTACAAAACGGAAGGTATCAGCAGTCCGTTCAGATACTGGCACAGTTTGGGGGGGGTCAAGTTGTCATAAGACGATTGCATCTCTCCTCGGGGCCAGAGCGCTGGGTCTGCGACAACTTTGTGAACCATCCTCAATTAACTCTGCCCCAATCCCCCTCCCCCCCCTCCCGTGCCGGGGGGGGGGGGGGGGGGGGGGGGGTTGCTTAAGTTAAGGGGGAGGGATGGTTGTGACTCGGGGGCACCCTCATGGCACTTACCCTGGCAGCCCTGGTGAGGTCGTGTAGCTTCTTCCTACATTGCTCAGCTGAGCGAGGGATCTGCCCCACAGCACTGACGGCAGCAGCCACGTCACGCCAGGCCTGGCGTACCGCGCTGGCAGGTTGGCGATGCCCTCTCTGCGGGCGGATGATGCCCCTCCTCTGCTCCACGGCATCGAGCAGCGCCTCGACGTCCGCATCAACAAAGCGAGGAGCAGCTCTCCTCGGCTCCGACATCCTGCCCGACAGATTCTGTGGTCGCCCGCGCCTTTTTACGGCGTCGGGCGGCGTCACGTGGGCGTGATCGTGTCGTCGCCGCGTTCCGTCGTCATCACGCACGTAATTGACGCGGCCGCGCTACTAGCCCATTTCCCGGAAGTGAATCCGTCGGGAAATGAAGCCTTCGCGACCGTCGTAAAACGCTCCCGATTTTTACGACGGTTTTACGATTTTCCGCGGGTGCGGAGAATCGCGCCCCAAGTAACTGATCATAGATTTTAGGAAGCGTAGTACAACATAAATGACTACATAAATGTCTCCGAAGTGGAGATAGTCGATAGCTTTAAGTTCATGAGGGTTACCATCATCAATAGTCTGTCCTGGTCCACTCACGTTGATGCAACAGTCAAAGAAGCCCAACAACATCTCTACTTCTTACGGAACCTAAAGAAATTCAGCATGTTTGCATTGACTCTCAAACGTCTACAGATGTGCCATTGAAATGAAATGAAATGAAAATCGCTTATTGTCACGAATAGGCTTCAATGAAGTTACTGTGAAAAGCCCCTAGTCGCCACATTCCGCGCCTGTTCGGGGAGGCTGTTACGGGCATGCTATACGGTTGCATTACAGCTCGGTGTGGCAACTTCTCGCCCCAAGATCGCAAGAAACTGCAGAGTGTGGTGAATTCAGCCCAACAAATGACACAAGCTTGCAATCCTCCCATTGATTCTGTCTGCTCTAGCTGATATCTCAAGAAGGCAGGCAGCATCGTCAGAGACCCCTTGCACCCAGACTTTGCCCTCTTCCTGACCCTTCCATCAGGCAGAAGGTACAGAAGTCTGAAGACTCCTGCGTACGTGCTGTGGCTCCCCTTAGCCGCAAAACAATAATTTTCACTGTACTTCGGTACGTGTGACAATAAATCTATCAATTATATCCTGTGAATAGGAAATTTTAGCCATTAAGGAAAATCCAGAGCCCCAGAATGTGTCCGAGCTCAGGTCATTTTTGGGCTTGGTAAACTATTGTGAAAAGTTTTTATGTCTATAGTGTTGGTTTCCCTGTACTTACTTCTGTACAAAGAAACCAAGAGGAGGTAGGAGTTTACAGAGGAGAGGATACTGGGATAGGGTAGATACATGGGCTTCAGTGGGGTGCTCTTTGTAAAGATCAGTGCAGACTTGATGGGCCGAATGGCCTCCTTCTGTACTGTAAATTCTATGATTCTATATTGGGAGAGGGCTTTCAGGGGTGTCTTTCAGGGCTAACCCGATAGTCCATTTTGGTCCAGGTAGGGAACTTATCCTGCTGTGCGATGCCTCGCCCTGTGGTGCATGGGCAGTACTTTCTCATTTAATGGAGGACGGGTCTGAAATACCCATCGGCTTAGCATCTAGTATGCTGACAAAGGGATATTCACTGTTGGACAAAAAGATCTACCTATCGTTTTTGTGGTGAAAAGATTCCATCAGTACCTCTATAGTTATTCATTCATCATATGTACCAACCACAAGCCACTGAGAAGTATTTTCAGTTAGTCGAAATGTTTTCCTCCCATGGCGCCAGCAAGAACACAGTACTGGGCACTTATTTTGTCAGGTTATCAGTATAATATAGTTACAGAGCAGGGAAAGACAAGGTAACTGCAGGCAGTCTTCTCCTTTACCAGATTTGCCATCCATGTTACTGTGTCCTCCTGAGATTATTTTCTTACTCGAGATACTTGCATATTCCTCGTAACTGTGAAGCAGATTAAGTAGTGGATGGACAGAGATCTTGGCCGGGATTCTCCCCTACCCGGCGGGGCAGGGGGGTCCCGGCGTAGCGGAGTGGCGCCAACCACTCCGGCGTCGGTCCTCCCCAAAGCTGGGCCCGCACCAGAGTGGCTTCCGCTCCGCCGGCCGGCACCAAAACCGGCGCCAATGCCTTTGGCACTACGTCGCCCGGCTTCGGGGCTGGCCGAAAGGCCTTCGCAGGTCCGCGCATGCGCCGGTGCGGAAGCGGCCGCTGACATCACCACTGGAGCATGTACGGTGGGGGGGGGGGGGGGGGGTCTCTTCCGCCTCCGCCATGGTGGAGGCCATGGCAGCGGCGGAAAAAAAGAGGGCCCCCACGGCACTGGCCCGGCCGCCCGCCAATCGGTGGGCCCCGATCGCGGGCCAGGCCGCCATGGGGGCACCCCCCGGGGTCCGATCGCCCCGCTCGCGCTGCCAATCGCACCGGCACCAGAAGTGGTTTAAATCACGTCGGCGGGAGAGGCCTGTCAACGGCGGGACTTCGGCCCATCGCGGGCCGGAGAATCGCCACGGGGGGCCCACCGATCGGCGGGGCGTGATTCCCGCACCCGCCAATTCCTGGGTGGCGGAGAATTCCGGCCCCGGGCGATTCCCCAACCCTGCGGGAGGGTCGGAGAATTCCGCCCCTTATTCTGCCACATGTTAAGAGATTTCTGATGCAAGAGTTGCTAACTATGATAGAAGGTGATGAGTTGAAATTTCATGTGAAGCGTAGGGATGAGTTAGGTGTGCAGGATGGATGCACACTGTCCAAGAGTGGTAATTCCAAGGGCAGCATGGTGGCGTAGTGGTTAGCACTGCTGCCTAACAGCGCCGAGGACCAGGGTTCTATCCCGGCCCCGGGTCACTGTCCGTGTGCAGTTTGTACATTCTCCCCATATCTGCGTGGGTCTCACCCCCACAACCCAAAAAGATGTGCAAGGTAGGTGGATTGGATATGCTAAATTGCCCCTTAATTGTGGGTACTCTAAACTTACTTTTTAAAAAGTGGTAATTCCGTCCCCTGGTCTTTCACAAGTCATGGATGAAATTCATGAGGCTCATCCAGATGCTTCTAGAATGAAAAGTCTAGCCAGGTCATATATCTGGTGGCCTATTATGGATCTGGTTTTGAATAACACGGTGAAATCCTGATCGGCGTGTCAGATAAACCAGAAGATGGAGCCACCAACACCACTTCATCTTTCAGAGTGGCCTGATATGCTGGGTGCAGACTGCATGTAGACTTTGCAGGACCTTTCATGCGCCACATGTTTTTGGGTGTTGTAGATGCGCATTCAAAATGGCTGGAAGCATATATCTTCAGTAATATTACAGCTCCTATGACAATTGAGAAGTTGCATCAATGTTTTTCAACTCAGTCTACCAAATTCGCTGAACAATTGAATGAGTTAATGCAAAAGAACGGTGTACGCCATCTGCGTACTGCACTGTTTCATTTGGCTTCGAATGGTTTGGAGGAGCGAGCTGTTCAAACTCTGAAGAGGGATTGAAGAGAATGGCAGTTGATATTCTGAGTACAAAGCTCTCAAGATTTTAATTCCAGGATCACATCACGCCACAATCGAGAACTGGGCTCTCTCCCATGGATTTGTTGTTAGATAGATCAACATGATCTGCTTCATCCACATCTCAAGAGAGTGAACAGCGGACATGAGAAGCAAAAGGAGGGACACGACTACCACGCCACAGAGAGGCAGTTCAAATCAGATGAATCGGGAAAAGTATCAGAGTCAGGAATCGTTAGATAACATGGCTGATAATGCTGCTGCGGGCATTCACCAGGAAGTGGTTCCTGTGTTTCCAGGTTTGCCAGTTGACTCTGCTGGGGGAATAGAAGAAGGACGCTCATGTTTAGATTCTCATTCTAGCTCTTCACCTATAATTTCAGATCAACCATTACAAGATATACCAGTGGTATTGCATAGGCACAAAGCAATCGCAAAGCTCCATACAGACATATAACTTGTATCTAGTTAAGTCATTAATTTCATTGTAATTCTGTCCAGACGTGGGACTAGAATTTAAGGGTTGATGCGAGCAGTGTTGCAGGGTGTCATTATGAGTGCAAAGTGTTCTTGTAAGTCATTCTCCAGTGTGGTTGTTTTCTCTGTCGTCTATTGAGGGTTTTCAGCTGTGAGGATTTTGGCAGGTTTTTCAGTCTGCAAGAGGGTGGCCAGTAAGGAAGACCTGGTTTTACTAGTGCTCCTATTTTCAAAGTTAATACTTTTGCTACAGTTCTGCTGAATTGCTGTTATTATCAAACTTTGTTATTTATTTATATAAAGAAATTCCTTGTTTTAAACAACATATTCAGCTACCTACTTTTTGGACCCACATTACCATAGGAAAGTTGCAGGAGTATGAACTTTTTAAATGCGTATTATGTGCAATAGCAATAGAAACCTTAAAAAAAACTTTGAAAGCACTTCACAACATTTTATTTTTGACTCTTATCAGTGGCAGTTGTAGCAGAACCTGACAGCTAATTTGTTACATAAAGTTCCATACTCAGCAATGGGATAAGACACAAACTCATTTTTTTTTGTTCAAACCCTTCTCTAGTATCCATAGGAAAACATTCACTCCATACTTAAAATGTATTCTTAAAATTATCTCAAGAAACGTCACGATGGCACAGTGGTTAGCACTGCTGCCTCACAGCACCAGGGACCCGAGTACGATTCCAGCCTCTGGTGAATGTCTGTCAAGTTTGCACGTTCCTCCCGTGGGTTTCTTCCCACATTCCAAAGATGTGCAGGTTAGGTGAATTGGTCATGATAAATTGACTCTTGGTGTCCAAAATGTTAGATGGGATTATGGGGATAGGGTGGGGGAGTGGGTCTAGGTAGGATGCTCTGACGATCGGTGTAGATGTGATGGGCTGAATGGCCTCCTTCTGAACTGTAAGGCTTCTATAAGCTCAATAGAAAGCTATCCAATTGGCCCTCATTCCTAGTCACTGAAGCCTTTTGCATTGACTCCCATCTAGGAGCTGATGTGGGAGAATTCATCAACAACCAGTTTCTCAGGAACATAGATCTGAATTTTTACAATGGCTGGGGTCAAGCGTTGATTGACAGAAGGCAGGACTTCCATTTTCACATGAGTAGAAGACCCTCATAGAAAGCTGTCAGCTAATCTGATCACCCGGAAGCTCTGCAGTCCCTTCAGGCACAGTGCTGCAGCGGCTGGAAGAGACACTGCAGCATTGCGCCTGCACTAAGTTCAGGGAGCGAGACTGAAGTTAAGTGGTAGGGGTCCCAGAGAGGAAAGGGTAGGGGCCGCTTAGGGGTCTCGAAGGGGATATTTGGGATCCAGGAAGAAAAGCAAGGGACGGGGAGGTCCAGAGGCCTTGAAGAGAGGGAGCCCCAGCCAGAAGGAATTTCAGAAGGTACTCCATCCCCCTCTTCCTGCCCACGATGTGTTTGGTCATTTTTTTGTCCCCCCACAATTTGTTATCCATCTGTCAGTCTAAAACTTAAGTGGCCACTTGTGGGCCTCAATTGGGGTAGGAGCCGGGGTGAGGAATCCCCCCCCCCCCGTAAAATCACTTCCAGTATGGGGCTGGAATCCGGTCCATGCAATTTCACACTCCCCACTGCTTCAAAATCCATTGCAGGTGGGGAGCATAAACGTCTGCCCATAAAATCCCTTAAGTCACCAAAATATCAATGAAAATTACTAGGAGCAAAGGTACAAAAAAATACACAGGATTTATAGTACAAGATTGGCAGAAGCTTGGTCAAGAGTTTGTCTGTTAATTTTTTCTTAAGTGGTATGAAGGATGTAAAAACAATTGCCTACCTAGCTGTTCAGAGTCAATTTCAAGGCCATTGCTGAGGAGCTGGCTTTTCAGCCAGTACACTGAATTCACTTCTTCTACTGAGCAAATGGGACCTTGTAGCATTTCTCCAAGACATTGTCCGACAGTAAAGGAAATGGTTCGTTCCATATCTATTAGCCAAATCCAGGATTTTACATCTGGTGAAATGGATTTCTCCGAACTGTTTGCAGATTCTAAGAAATATAAGTTATCCACAATTTATCCACAATGCATTCAATTTGCTAAATTCCTCATATGTTGTACAATTATACACTCTTTAACGTCACATTTGTTCTCAGTGCTGTGCTACTTAGTTCATAATTATTCAATCTGATTGGTTAATAAGACACCATTGATTGCCCCATTCATGCACATTCTAAGCACTCAGTTTCCCTCACTGTGATGTTATCAACTTGCACTTTCAGTAACTTCCCAGACAAAAATATTACAAATCCAGATGTGCAAGGGTCAGTCGACTAACAGCAATAGTTATTCGATGCCCTGGAAGAGCAAATCCAGAAGTTGTTTTCAGTGATTATACGCTTCTCCAAGAGTTGCATTAAGAGCTACGTAAAACTAAAAACAATGGAAAATCAATTGAATTGAACAAGACAGACATCTTTATATTAGTCTTGCAGCAAAAACCTTTACAGCTTACTGAAAGAGTTGTAACTGATGTTCAGCTGTACAATAATTTTTGATTTATTGCTAAACATCTGCATATTCTTAAAATCATCACTTTAAAAGTTTTCACTTTTAGCTTCCATATTTGGTATTACTTGAATCCAACTATAATCATTTATTTCACTAACTAAAAATTAAATATAATTGATTTTTAATTTAAATATTTTTAAACTTCCTGGCTTATTATGCGTGAACAAACACTTCAATGTGATTGGCTGCATACCTGATTGCTGACATCACTGCTACTGCACCCCAAGACATCCCCTTGGCACGGATATAAATTGCCTTTGTGAAAAAGGAAAACCATACACAGAGATTTCTCGATCATTGAGGACAGCTTTCCTTGAGGTAAGTCATAAGGCCATTGCTTTGCTGCGAACTTTAAAAACCCTGGCCCAATGGCCAACATTTTTCAGTAGCAACAATGCAAAAATATATGGAGTCCACACACATGGCATTAAATACTGAAATTCAAACAGGCTTTTTAAATTATGAATGTGGTACACCATTTAATAATAATAATAATTATTATTATTTAATGGTGTACCACGTTCATAATTATTGATGAACAGCCTCCCTGGCCCTGAAAACTAATTCCATCGGTGGAATGGCCCATTTCTCCATTATAGAAAAGAAAATTGTAAAATTTGTAAAATATATAATTTTTAAATCTTATATTTCATCTTCCATTTTAATTCCATATGCATTGCATATTCATACACTTTTAATTCCAGATTTTTACTGAATTCAAATTTCACCATCTGCTGTGGTGGGATTCAAACTCATGTTCCTAGATCTTTACCCTGCATCTCTGGATTGCTAGTCCAGCGGCAATACCACTACACACTCTCACTTTCTGTAAAGTGATAACCAAAAAGTAGAAATTAGTGCTTTCAGTATGTATCCTGGATTTCTGTGGCAGAATTCTTCACTACAATTGCTTGATGACAACACTGATGCTGGACAGCTGAAGATCCTCATGATTGGGCACTAGATTCAAATTATTAGATGGAATTCATGCCATTAGAAATTGCTGGAACCTCATTCTTGAACCAGGCACGTGTGGGTTTAGTAAGCCAGTGTGACTAGTGCTACCAATCTCATTCTAGCTCAGCCCTTTTAATTCCAATCTCCTGAACCACAGTAGTCAGAAGATTATCATCCAAATAACTCCCCAACAAAAACTCAAATAGTAGAAATTTAGATTTGTGTTCCCACAAAAAAGTGATACTCTGGATAACAATCTGCCTGTTCTCCAAGCTGAATGCGGGAATGCCATATGCACCTTACATTAGGTGCTTCTGCAAACTCCAGAATCACATACCTGATATTTGGGTTTAGTTTTCCCTGTAATAGCAACTATCAATACTGCTTCCTAATTTGTTACAGTTGAAGCAACCGAGATCTCTGCTATCACCCCATGAGGACACAGTCTGTGGCGCATCTCCTTGGTTTCAGGGTGACGATTAGACATCTGAATGGGCAATCTCTCACCGGACAACCAGTGGGAAGAATATGGCACTGTTGTATATATTGCCTGTCCAGAACTCACATTACAGCTGCCATAGACTCGTAGCTGCAGCATAAAGGAACTTAAATCCACTGCCCTGTGTAACAACCTGATTTTCGACCTGTTAAAAAAGCACTTATTGGCAGCCCCTAGTTTAATTTCTTTTTAATAACACAGAAAAAACAACAAGCCTAACAACTTATTTTGAGAGAAAATTTCAAAAGTGAGGGAGAAACCAGATTAAACAACCACACTAACCATGCACTGCCCATTCAAGTTCCTGTTCCTCCAGTATCATAGCAGCTGGTAAAAGTCGGTTTAACTGATCAAGAGGTTGAAGAAGATCTAGAAGATTACCCAGCAAAGGTCGTACAATGCTAACAGGTAACAACAGAAGGGAGTAGATCATTTGACACAAAATACTTCCAGCTGCAGAGTTAAAAAGGATCCCTAAAAAGAAAATGAAAATTTAAATAAGCCCAAGACAATGAAGCAATAAAGCCCAAGACAATAAATCTTCCAATAATCACCTATCAGAATTTTGCCTTTTACATCTACAGCTGGTTCATTAAGTATAGTTTAATGACTAAAATTTTAAGTTTGTATTGAGAATACTGTTACAAAATATGAAACAAGTATTTTACATAGAACTGTAATCTGGCAATACAGAAGAACTATACCCTACCATGAAACTATTACCAATTAAATAAGGAATACAACAGCTTTATGCAAAAGAATCACTCGTTTGCTTAAAAATAATTCTCAAAAGTATCAATATTTTTGTGAAGCTACATTTTTGTAAAGCATGCACAATTTATTCACATGCATAGAGATAAAACCATAGAAGCCACAGAAAGATTATGGTGCAGGAAGAGGCCATTCAGCCCATCGTGTGCATCAACTGGAAAAAAATTAATCCCATTTTCCAGCACCTGGTCCATAGCCTTGCAAGTTATAGCACTTCAGATCCAGATACTTGTTAAAATGAATCGAGTGTTTCAGCCTCAACTGCCAACTTAGGCAGTGAATTCCAGATGCACATCACCCTCTGGGTGAAAAGGTTTTCCTAATTTTCCCTCTAAACATTCTACCAATCACCTCAAATCTATGCCCCTTGGTGGCTGACCCCTGAACTAGGAGAAATAAGTATTTCCTGTTTACCCTCCTTATAATTGTGTACACCTCAATTAGATCATCCCTTAGCCTCTTCTGTTCAAAGAAAACAACCCAAGCCTATCCAATCTCTCCTCCTAGATATAATTTTCAAACCCGTTGTAAATCTCTACACTCTCTCCAAAGCAATTATGTCCTTCCTGTGATGTGTTGACCAGAACTATACACAAATCTCCAGCTCAGACATAACCAGCTTTTTATACAACTCCATCTCTATATCCCTGCTTTAGTATTAAATACCTTGTTCATTAAAGGAAAGCATTCCATATGCTTTCTTGAAACACATCCACCAGTCCTGCCGCCTTTAAGGATCTATGGACATGCACTCCAAGGTTACTCACAACCTCAACCCCTCTCAATATCGTAATGTTTACTGAACATTCCCTTGCTTTGTTTGCCCAATCAAAATGCATTACCTCACACTATTCTGAATCAAATTCCATTTGCCACTTCTCTGCCAACTCAACCAAACCATTCTGGAGACGACAACTATCCTGATCAATTTTTGTGCCATCTGCAAATTTCCCAATTGTGCCAGCCACAGTTAATGTATTATTGCAAACTGTGAGAAAATAATGTGCTCCAGAAACCTGAAGAACTTTATGCTCTCCCTCAAATAGTGGCTTGGAATCTTTGGAACATAACTACAAATATACTAAAGAAATCTGCTTATCATCTGAAAGATGTAACCATTGAGGTCATATTACGGAGATGTAAAGTGAATGGCTTTTGTACTGTAGAGAATGTAGGGTCAGAAATTCAACTTGGTGTTAAAACAGGTTGCAGAGGTTCGATTCTCACCCTCTCTGCACATGGCCCTTGAGGCAAATGTGGTGGAGAAAAGGCCTTTGCTCACTTCTTTCTTGAACGAGCCATTGCAAAACTGATTTGTAAAAAGATGCTGTGACTTTTGTCAAGGTTCATCCCGAGCAGCTTGTAACACAGGACTCTGCACTCCGTTAGCTGATCCCAGGGACGCACAAGATTAATATCAATTGAGGCTGGAGGAGCATCAACTTGGTGAAAGACATTTTTGGTTTTCTGGAGGGTCATCCAAGACCAGGTGCTGGAGACTGACACATTCCATGGTCCAGGACTATGTGCTGAGGGATGCATTGAAGCATAGGACGACTGCCACAAAATGCAAAGGGAAAAGGTCACTGTCTAAGACCCTCTTGCCATGGTACACTGAGGGGCTGTGTAAATCCCCCTGAGTTATATGTTTGAAACGAAATGAGTATTGTAAATATTAACTAATTGTAAAATGTAGTGAGTAATATAAAGTACTGAAATAAAGGATTTGTTTTGCACCATATGTAATGTCAATTTTGAACTGCCATATAATGTACTTCTGTAAATTTTATGAATAAAGTATATTTTGGAAACAATTTTGAAGTTCGGAACGGTTTGGTTTAGCCTTGTTTAATGTCTGAGAGGGAGATGTAGTTAGTGGCAAAAGTACTGCAGCACCGGAATTGTTTTAACACAATGGAAATAAAAACTAAATTTTTGTGCAAACAAATGCACAGGATAAGGTGAGGGTCTTACCATGTAATTTTTCTGTAACACTTTTATCCAGCAAGCTTTCTTTCAGAAGAACAGCAGATCGTCTGTAGGTATCGGACGCATATTGCAGTAGCAAGTGCACATGTTTATGCAGCAAATCTACACTTAAATGATCCTAAAATGAAAAACATTGCCATTAACCCATTCATAAAATAGTTGGTTGCCAGCACCCAGTCAGAATTATTAAAATAATGACTTTCCCTTTCTAATTAGTCATCACCGTAACAAACTTCTGGTAAAACAGAGCTTGACCTCACCGAATCAGTCTTGCCTGAAATACTTTGGGCGGGATTCTCCCCTACCCGGCGGGGCAGGGGACGGAGTGGCGTGAACCACTCCAGCGTCGGGCCGCCCCAAAGGTGCGGAATCCGTTGCACCGTCAGGGGCTAGGCCCGCCCCGGAGTGGTTGGTGCCCCACCAGCCTGTGGGAAAGGGGCTTGGCGCCACGGCAACCACCGCCAAAGGGCTTCCGCTGGCCGGCGCGAGTCAGCGCATGCGTGGGAGTGCCAGCGCGTGCTGGTGCCATCCCCACGCATGTGTAGAGGGAATCGCTTCCGCACTGGGAAGGGGGGAGGACCACAGCCTCCAGTGCGGAACAAGAGTGCCCCCACGTCACAGGCCTGCCCGCGGATCGGTGGGCCCCGACCGCGGGCACCTCCCGGGGCCAGATCCCCCCCCCCCCTCCCCAAGAACCCCAGAGCCCGCCCGCATCGCCAGGTTCCGCCGGTAAGGGACCTACTCTAATTTACGCCGGCTGGACAGGCAAAGAACGGGCGGGACTTCGGCGCATCGCAGGCTGGAGAATTCGGGCAGCCCCGGGGCCCATTGAGTCATGCCGGACCCCACCATTCTCCCATGCGGGCGGCGTGACTCACGCCGGGCAAATTTTGGGGGGGGCGGGAGAAGTAGGACGACGGTGGGGCAGGATTCACGCCGACCCCTGGCGATTCTCTCACCCGGCGGGGGGTCGGAGAATCCCGCTCCTTGTCTCTTTTATTCTATTCGATTCAACTTTCAATGTTCTACATTAATCCTGTCCCTCTATCCTGGCACACATTTATCAGTTTCAGTGTGGGGGAGGTGGTGGTAGGGGAAGGCTGTGGAAAGATGTCATTAATGGAAAACAATTAGAACAAAGAATCCAACTATTTTTAGCCCTTCTGTAGAACAGGGACATTAAGATGAATTGTAGCCTCCCATCCGGTGGATACATTCTTGATATGCATGGGGATGATTGCCTACTCGAGGTCGAGGTAACCTAAGTGAAGATTTGAGGTTACAATCTGATCGGCCATAATTTTGTTAAATGGCAGAATAGGCTCGAGGGGCTGACTGACCTATTCCTGCTCCTTGTTCATAAGCTTATATGTATCTGCGTTTCTTAATCTATGGCCTCCTGAGCATCCTCAATTTTAATTAGTAGCCATGCCTTCAGTTGCCTAGGGCCCAAAGCTCAGCAATTCCCCCATATGTTTCCACCTTTTAATCTCTCCTTTTCAGGCAATCCTAAAATCCTACTTCTTCGACCTGACCTAATATAAATGCGGCTCAGTGTCATAGATTTCACAATCCTCCTGTGAAGCACCTTGCGACATTTCATCACATTAAAGGTCCTCTATAAACATACATCATTGTTGTGGTAAATCAACACAGTGGTTGAACTTGGATTATCTTTTGCTTGCAGTGCTAAATACCACAACAGACAATGCATTCCCCTTGGTCAGCAATATTTAATACTTAAAATGGAAACACAAGTTAATTTATGGCTACTACAATATTGGAATGGTATCCAACAAATCATTAACTCTGACATGCAGAGCATCCATATGGTTTCTAAAATGACTGATCTGGTTCACCAATGTCCTTTAAGGAGATCAGCTGTCCTTAACTGGTCTGGCAGTTAGGGACGGGCAATAGATGCTGGTCCAGTCAGCAATGCTCACATCCCATAAAATCAATTTTAAAAACCAGCGCTGCCTTTTGCTATGTTCATAATTGTCAGGCTTTGGAGTCAGGTGGTGAATTCCCAGCCGCTGACATGCTCTCATAGTTACAGTATTTTCATGGTTAGTACAGTTAATTGAATGATGACTCCCAGGATATTGATGATGGAGGATTCAGCAATGGCAATGTTGTTGAATGTCAAGGTGGAATTACTACGTTCTCTCTTTTTGGACTGGTTTGGACTTTTCAGTGGTTGGTTTAGCACAGTGGGCTAAACAGCTGGCTTGTAATGCAGAACAATGCCAGCAGCGCGGGTTCAATTCCCGTACCAGCCTCCCCGAACAGGCGTGGAATGTGGTGACTAGGGGCTTTTCATAGTAACTTCATCGAAGCCTACTTGTGACAATAAGCGATTATTTTTGGAGATGATCACTGCCTGGCAATTGTACAGCTCAAATTTTACCTGTAACTTATCACATCACGCCAGAATGTTGTTCAGATCTTCCTGACCGCTTCAGTATCCAGGGAACTGTGATTTGTATTTAACACAGTGCAATCATCACCAAACATCCCCACTTCAGACATTATAAAGAGATGGTCATTGATGAAGCAACTGAAGATGGTTGGGCCAAGGGTATATAGGAACATTCGAGTTTATTGGCCTCCAACAACTGCCACTGCCTTCCTTTGTGCTCAGTGCACTTTCAACCATTGGAATTCTCTCTCTCTCTCTTCCCCTCTCCCACCACCATGCCACAAATGTTGCCTTGATGTCAAGGGCACTCACCCTCACCACCCCACTTTGTCCAGCTCTTCTGTCCATGTTTGCACCTAGACTATGAGGAGGTCGGGAGCCCAGTAGCCCTGAAAGATTAGATTTGTCCTGCCTTTTGTACACAGGACATACTCATGTAATTTTCCACATTGGCACGTAATTGCCAGTGTTGTAACTGCACCGAAACAGCGAGGATAGAGGCGAGGCCAGTTTAGGAGCACAAATCTACAGCTAAAAGCCCGCAGACTTTGCAGTGCCCAGTCACTTCAGCTGTTTCTTGATAACAAATGGCATGAATTGAATCAGTGTAACAGTGGCATTTGAGACTTTGGGGACTTCAGGAGGTCAAAGTGGTTCCACCACTTGTTATTTCTGGCAGAAAATCACTGTTTCAGCTTTGTGCTCTGTACTGACATCATTGAGGATGGGAATGTTTGTGAAACCTCTTCCCTAGTCAGTTGCTTAATTGTTCATCACAATTCATGATGTGGCAGGACTGCAGAACTTTGATCTGATCTATTGGTTGCAGGAACATTTAGTCTGTATGCAGCATGCTTCTTCTACTCTTTAGAATGCATGCGTCCTGTCTTGTAGCTTTACCGGGTTGGCACCTCACATTTGGTATGTCTGGTGCTGTTCCTGGTATACTCTCTGACATGCCACACCAACCCTGAGATTGGATTTAATTGCGATTACTCTCAAGTATGTCATTGTCATGTTTATCACAAGAAAATTGATAAATCACATTCTGATTTTCATACTGACATTACCTTAACAGTAGAATTTGAGTAACAGTGAGCCAGCAAATGTTTATGCAATGCTGAGAGCAGCTGACGGACATGGGAAGGTGGTCCATTTTCTGTATGCGTTGTATTACTTTGTTGTTTATCACTGTTCTTCTCCAACTCACCAAAAGCTCGTTCCTTTTGAAACAAGCAATCAAGAAATTTGAAGCAATTGATCAAAAGAAAATATGCATTTCTCAGTGAAAAAGAAAACACATAGAAAAAAATAAACTTACAGTGTAGAAACCGATGTTCCTCAAAAGAGTTTTCAAAAGGATTTCTGCTAAGTGAAAGTGGTCAATATTCCCCGACTTGGAGGAGTCCTGATCGGAAGAGTAGCTCTGTGAGAAGCCTTCTGACATGTCAGCAGGTGAGCTGTAACCAAGCAGGGATGCGATGTGGGACTGATCTTGTAGGCTGGTCAGTATGATATCCAACTGCATTCTCTATTTAAAAGAATGACAGGTGGACTAAAATTTAGTTCAAGGTTAATTTTGCAGAAACACCAAGCCCCTCTCTGGAATGTATGTATTCTAAAAATAGAACATAGAACATAGAACAGTACAGCACAGAACAGGCCCTTCGGCCCTCAATGTTGTGCCGAGCCATGATCACCCTACTCAAACCCACGTATCCACCCTATACCCGTAACCCAACAACCCCCCCCTTAACCTTACTTTTATTAGGACACTACGGGCAATTTAGCATGGCCAATCCACCTAACCCGCACATCTTTGGACTGTGGGAGGAAACCGGAGCACCCGGAGGAAACCCACGCACACAGGGGGAGGACGTGCAGACTCCACACAGACAGTGACCCAGCCGGGAATCGAACCTGGGACCCTGGAGCTGTGAAGCATTTATGCTAACCACCATGCTACCCTGCTGCATATAATACATATAACTATTCAAGTGACAAGATATTATCAAAGAATTTGGATAAAGGTACTTATTATGCTGTTCAGTAATCACGACAAACAGAATTTTACGTATCAATAATAATTATTTAGCAAATAGAAGTTTAAATTTTGTCCCAAAATAATCTGATAAATAATAGATCAGTCTAAAAATTATAAATAAGGAGACTAATAAAATGAATTAAAGGGGAATTTAGTTGCAGAACAAATGCATGGAGCATCAAGCTTGTATCCCTTCAATGCTTCAACAAAATAATGTGCTCCAGCTAAAACTCACAGAGCCAACATATTACTGAGCTAGAAATTGCCAAAGTTGTAACATTCAGTCTCTGGTGTGTCCTTTCTTAGCTGGTCTCAGTTGGGTCGATGGTGCACCATTACCACTAACCAAAGACAAAACAGAATAAAAAGCGACACAGAATAAAATGCCTCCAACAATTTAAAGGGCTGATGTTTACACTCAAGATTCATATATATCCTCCAGCAATACAACCCTCAAGAGAACCCTGCGTTCTTCCAACTTTGGTTTCTTGTCCTTCCTTCCTTGACAGCCAACTTTTGTCACTTCAAGTGGAGAAACTACGGGCGAGATTCTCCGCACTCCCGACGGTACGGAGAATAGCGTGGCTCGTAAAATTTTACGGCCACGCTGTTCCGACACCCTCCCGCTATTCTCCCCCCCCCCCCCCCCCCCCACGCCCAACTCCCGACACGAATCGCTGCCGCCGTTTTTTTACGGCCGGCAGCGATTCACAGCTGATAGATGGGCCGAGTTCCCAGCCCTTTACGGCTGTTTTTACGAACGGCAAACACACCTGGTCTGGCCGTTCGTAAAAACGGCCGTAAACACTCGCATTTTATAACCATGGCACCGATTGGCACGGCAGTACCACGGCCGTGCCAAGGGTGCCATGGGCCCGCGATCGGTGGGCACCGATCGCGGGCAGCGGGCCCGATGCCCGCGCACTATTTGTCCTTCCGCCGCCCCGCAGTATCCATTTGCGGGGCGGCTGAGGGGCATCCCGGCCCGCGCATGCGCGGGTTTCGCGCAAATACGCGATGACGTCATCCGCGCATGCGCGGGTTGGAGTCTTCCAATCCGCGCATGCGCGGCTGACGTCATATGACGCGTCAGCCGGCGCTAACTCGGGCAAGCGGGCTTAACGAAATTCGTTAAGCCCGTGATGCCGGAGCTTACGACGTCGGGCTGCTAGCCCCGACCGGGGACCAGAATCGGTTCCAGGTCGGGAAGGGGGGGGGCTGGCGTCAAACCCGCCCGGATTTGACGCCAGCCTTACGATTTCTCCCGATATGGGAGAATCTCGCCCTACCTTTGGCATCTTCGGCTGTTTTAAGCCCTTGACTCTGGATGTTCTTCCTAAGCCTCTCCAAATTTCTTAAAACCTACCTCTTTGAAAAAACATTTGGTCATGTATTTTTGCCATCACCTTTTTTCTGATTACATTTCTATGATGCATCTTGGGATATTTTATTACATTAAAGGTGCGATATAAATGGAAAACAAAATTATAAGACAATACTATCAATTCAGGACTTTGAATCTTAAGGTAAAAATTAATGAACATTTGAAACAGGGGAGGACGCATGGTTCTGGAAAAGCAGAGAATATGATTTATTCTGAATTGCACTAACAAAGCAGAGAATTAAAATTGTGAGCCAAATGGTCTTCTGGTGTCAGCTGCAGCCCGTCCAACTGGTGGCATTTTGGCCTCTGAGTCAGAAGGTAGCAGGTTCAAGTTCCAAGACCAGATCCTTGAATACAAAAATCTCAGCTGACACTCCAATGCGGTAGTTAAGGAGTGCTGTTTGTAGCAAGGCACAGTCTTTCAGATAAGATGTAAAACTGAGGCCCCAGCTGCTCTCCCAAGTGGATGCAAAAGACCATCGCAGTATTTTGAAAGAGAGCAGGAACATTGCACCCATTGTGCTAGTCAACACTGTCTCTCAAATCATCACAAGTACAACTTATTTGATCTTAAGCTCATGGCTGTTTGTGGGTTCTTGTTTTGTTCAAATTGACTCATTTGCTACATTGCAACAGTGACCATACAGTAAAAGTACTTAATTATTTGTACAGTGCTTTGAAACATCATGAGGGTCATAAAAGGTGCCACAATCCAAATTTTTCTTTCTCTGCCTCTGCTGTAAATCCAGTAAGAAGTCTTACAACACCAGGTTAAAGTCCAACAGGTTTGTTTCAAACACGAGCTTTCGGAGCACGGTAATAAAAGGTTCACCTGAAGAAGGAGCCGTGCTCCGAAAGCTCGTGTTTGAAACAAACCTGTTGGACTTTAACCTGGTGTTGTAAGACTTCTTACTGTGCTCACCCCAGTCCAACGCCGGCATCTCCACATCATCTGCTGTAAATGTCTTTGCTTCTTCAGCGGAAAAATGTAGAAAACTGAAATATAACGGTTTTGCCGATTTTTCACAGAACACTCTTTCATCCATGATAGAAAACACAGTGAAGGCTTTAAATCTCTGATTAATTGTACATGCTTAAAAAATTGTAGCTTAGTATTGCACGGACAAGCACCGCAAACATAATTTCTCACTCAACCGAGAATGAAAAATGCCTATTAAACCAGGACTGTAATTGCATGCAAAACAACAAATTAATTTCCACAATGGATATTTATTTAAAAAACTGTGTTCAATGCATCATGTTTTCTTTATATTATGAGTGCCTGGATGTATGACAATGGATGTCAACAGTATTCTAACAGAGAAATTTCTTGACCAGCTCATAAAAAGATTGGGTCACACAATTAGGACTCCGTGAAATTTAATGGTTGGGCTGATACAAAGCAGAGATAGCAATTAATTATCTTTTTCTACCCAGTGAACTTAACCATACAACAATCCGAAATTGGAACCAGTGTGGAATTTGTGGAATCCCTAATTAAATACATGTTTCATCCCTACAAAGATGTGCAGGTTAGGTCATGCTAAATTGCCCTTAGTGTCCAAAAAGGTTAGATGGGGTTGCCGGGTTACGGAAATAGGGTGGAGTTGTGGGCTTAGGTAGGGTGATCTTTCCATGGGTCGATGCAGACTTGATGGGCCGAATGGCCTCTTTCTAGCACTGTAAATTCGATGTCTATGTCTACAACATAAAGTCATTAAACTTTCTCAGGCCAACATGACAAATGAATGCATAGTGGAGAATAAGTTGACAGCAAAAGTTTGTCACTTCAAGTGGAGAAACTGTAAAGAGAATTAAAGTGACCATAATTTCTCGCAAGCTACGAGCATTTGAAATTGACTGAACATTAGAGTTATACACAAGAGTAATTCAATTACTCAATGGTATGTTACATGTTTAGTTTAATTAAACATGAACTCCAAATCATTTTAAGTTCTGTAACATTTCAGAGTTGCTAAGCATTTCCAATTCCCAAAGTATTGAAATTCTATTCCTGTGAATCACTTTATTATCATTGTTTCTCCCACCAATTTTCTACACAGCAAGTTGCTTAACTCGGCAGACCATCAAAGAAAGATGGCAAGTGAAGGACTGAAAGGGTGTGATCAAACCTATTCCTCACCTGTGCAACTTAATGGTGCATCTGCACTAACATGCCTTTCTACTTGGGAAATCATTCATAACACTGAAGAAAATATAACAGTGAGGAAATTTAAATTAAATATGAAAATGGACAAAAATGAAATTTCATGCAATATTCTAATTTTACACCATAATAATTAAATAGCAATTTATTAAAAATTGTGTAGATATCACAAGATGGAAAACAGAATATACTAAATGAGGAATACTTTCTTTTTTTTGATGAATTGAGAGCACCCAATTTTTTTTCCAATTAAAGGGCAATTTAGCGTGGCCAATTCACCAACCCTGCACATCTTTTGAATTGTGGACTTGAGACCCACACAGACACGGGGAGAATGTGCAAACTCCATACGGACAGTGACCCGGGGCCGGGATCTGATCCAGGTACTCGGTGCAATGAGGCACCAGTTCTAACCACAGCGCCACCATGCTGCCCAGGGTGGAAAATGTTCTTAATATAATTTTGTTCTTCAAGGCAACGTCAATGAGATTTGAATAATAATTGCATATACATCATTCGATGACTTGCAGAAAGCCAATGCTTACTTGTCCTTTAGATAAGCTTTCCCATCTCTCTGGACCTTGAGGTAGTAGATTATGTAAAAGTTCAGTACGTTCCCGGAGTGGAGGCAACAGTAAGGATGCGCCAACTGAAAGGGTTTCGTTGACTGCCTGTGTGACACAAAAAGAGCTTATAATCAATCAATACATAATTTCCCATTTGCCGACCAAAATCAGGTTAATTAAAAGAAATAATAAAATAGACCATAGGTTTATTTGTTTGAAAGCACAATTGGCGGGATTTTCCACACACACTCCCACGGCGTGTTTCACAGCAGCGGAGGCGGCCTGCCATTAGATGGAGGCAGGATCTTCTGATCCCACGTTGATCAATAGGGTGTCCCATTCAATGCACTCCCTGCTGCCGGGAAACCCACGGTGGGGGTTTGCCATTGGTGGGACCAGAAGATCCCCCCAGCGATAACAGCTGGAATATTTGGGCCAATTTATTTTTAAATCACTGTTCTACACTTTAGGTTCAGGATCATCAATAAAATGTAGCTCATGCTTGCAGTGTCCCAAGACTCTCAATCACCCACTCCCTCAAATACCCAACAAATTCTCACTACAGCTTTTCAACACTATTGACCTCCCACGCCTCCTTATTAAGAGTTACACAAGAGCAATGTGCACAAAACGTTCTCTGATTTTTCTTTCTCTAACATCTTTCTCACAGCCACATGGTCCTTTTCTTAAAATATTTTTAGAGATTTTGATTTTTTTCCCCCAAAGTTTACAAAAATAGACCATACAATAAATATGTAACAGGAGTAAACCCCTCCACCTCCCCCCCAGTAATGTCAGCTAACCACCCCCACCCTGTCTCACCCCCACCCCCCCTAACTGTTTAAGTATTTTACTGATTTTGCAATTTATATTACATATTTTTAGGGTTTTACTTATTTGCACGTGACAGCACCCTCAGAAAAATGCAGGGTACCCAGATAGCCTCGCTTCAATCCATCCCCTTTTTGGATGTACATTGGTTCACCATTTACATGTTTCCTGGAGGAGGGCGCCTGCCAAATAGGATTCTTCGGCAGGCAATTAGGGAGGCAAAAGCATCGGCCCCCCTCCCCATTAAGTTCTGGTTGGTCTGATAGGTCAACCATTCCATCAGTTCCTCTAACTTCACTAATCTGTCATCTGTGTAGAAGTTCCGAACTGTCTTTGTCCCTCTGTTCTGTCTCCACCTCTTAAAGGCCCATCCTGGCTGGCACAAACCTGCTGCAGATGGGGGCCATGGTGGACATTTTGGTCAGCCCAAAGTGTTGTCTCATTTGGTTCCAATCCGTGGTGTGGCAACTACCACTGGGCTTGAGTGTTTGGCTGGCAGGAATGGGAGCGATGTTGTGGTGAGGGCTCGGAGGGTCGTCCCTATGCAAGAACTCTCCTCCATACTCACCATTGTGCTTCTGGTTCCTTCACCCATCCCCTCACTCTCTGCTGTGACCACCCAGTGGTAGTATTGTAAGTTTGGGAAGGCCAGGCGTCACATAATTATTTTTCTTGGTCTGACCCTTTTGGGGATCCTTGGATTCTTCCCACCCCCTAGACAAGCATCGTGATCAATTTGTCAACTGTGTTAAAGGATATCTTGGGGACGCAGATCGGTATGGATCTGAACAGGATGACTAAACGGGACAGCACATTCATCTTGATCGTTTGCACCCTCCCCACTAGGGAGTGTGTCCCACCTGTAAATGATCCTTTTTAACTTACACCGCTAGACTAGTCAGGTTCCACTTGTGACTCAGTGTCCAGTCGTGGGCAATTTGGATCCCCAGGTACCGGACTTTGCTTTGGGCTTGCTCGAACAGCATCCCTTCCAGCTCTGTCCCTCTCCCTTTCGGGTTCACCAGGAAGATTTCACATTTGCTCAGGTTAAGTTTGTAGCCCGAGAAGGCCTCAAACTCTTTCAGGAGCTTCATGATCCCTTCCATGCTGCCTTGTGAGTCCGAGGCGTAGAACAGCAGGTCATCCGCATAGAGTTAAATTCAGTGCTTTCTGTCCCCTCTCTGGATCACTTTCCAATTTTGAGACGTTCTGAGGGCGATTGCCAGTGGCTCAATTGACAAGGCGAATAGAAGCGGGGGGTATCCCTGCCTTGTGCCCATGTGCAGCTGCAAGTATTTAGAGCTGGTGGTGTTGGTCCGTACGCTTGCCATGGGGGCATTGTACTGGAGGTGAATCCTCTCTCAGCCCAAACTGCTCCAATACCTCAATTAGGTACTTTGATTTGACTCTGTCGTAGGCGTTTTCTGCGTCCATGGAGATGATCACTTCTGGTGTTCTCTCCCCGGATGAGGTCACTGCCACATTCAGCAGGCGCCTGATGTTCGCTGATAGCTGCCTACCCTTGAAAAATCCCGTCTGGTCTTCTGCGACCGCCTCTGGCACAGGGTTCTCCAGTCACCTGGCCAGGATTTTGCCAGTATTTTCACGTCTACATTGAGCAACGAGATGGGTCTGTGGGATCCACATTGGGTCGGATCTTTGTCTTTCGGGGTTATCAGCGAGATAGTGGCTTGTGCTAGTGTTGGAGGCAAAGTGTCCTATGCTAGCAAGTCTGTAAACATCGCCTGCCAAGCACAGGGTCAATGCTGCAGCAAATACTTGTAGAAGTCTGCCAGGAATATGTCTTGTCCCGGTGCCTTCCTCTCCCGCATGGAGTTAATGCACTCCATGACTTTTCCCAGTTCGAGCGGTGCTTCCAGCTCCCTCCTCCCATCTTCCCCCACGACTGGCATGACGAGTCCATCGAGGAACTGCTTCACCCAGAGTCCCCTTTGGGGGATTGCGAGGTGTACAGTCCCAATAGATGGCCTTGAATGTTTTGTTGACCTTTTCCGACTCCGCTACCAATCTATCATGGTCATCCCTAAGCTGTGCTATTTCCCTCGTGGCTGCCTGCTTTATGAGCTGGTGAACCAGCAGGTGGCTGGCTTTCTCTAAGTGTTCGAAGAAGGTCCCCCCTGTCTGGCCGAGATGGTGTACTGCTTTCCTGGTGGATAGCAGGTTAAAGCCCATTTGCAGCTTTTCCGCTCCGCCCAGAAGCTCGACAGTCAGGGCCGTGGAGTATCGGCGGTCCACCTCTGGTATGGAGTCGACCAGCTGTTGCCTAGCTGCGCTCTCTTTCCTGTCTCTGCAAACTTTGTATGCAATGATCTCGCCTCTGATCACAGCCTTCAGCGCCTCATAGAACTTGGGAGGGTGGCACCTCCCCATTCTGGTTATTGGTAATAAACCTGTCTATGGCCTGTGATACTTTCCTGCAGAAGGCCTGGTCGGCCAGGAGGGCCGTGTCCAACTTCCATGTGGTGTGGAGCATGGTTGGAGATTACGATCGGGGAGTATTCTGCTCTTACTATCAGTGGAAGCATTGATTTACCCATTGCAAAGATGTTGATACGAGTGTACACCCTCTGTATCTGTGAGAAGAATGTGAACTCCTTCTCCCCTGGGTATGTGAACCTCCATGGATCCACTGCCCCCATCTGCTCCATAAATGTTCCTCATGCTTTTGCCATGTTTGACCTATCCGTCAGTATGCAGTTAAAGTTCCCACCCCCATGATTAATCTGTGGGTAGCTATGCTGCTATGGTCTTTTTTTATAAATTCTGTGTCTTCCCAGTTGGGAGTGTACATATTTTCCAGGACCCGTTCAGGACACCGCTGACTATGACGTACCCTCGCCGTGTCCGTAACCGTCCTTGCTGCATTAAATGTTGTCTTCTTACTAAGCAGTATGGTGTCCCCGCCCCACCCCCAACTTTTGCCCCATAACATGAATGGTAAATCTGTCCCACCCAGCTCTTCCTTACCCGCAGTCGGTCCTTCTTCTCCCTCAGGTGTGTCTCTTGGAGGAAGACTATGTCGCCTTTCATACTTTTCAGGCGAGTGAAGACTATGGATAGTCTCACTGGGCCAATAAGTTCCCTGACGTTCTTGGTGACTATTTTGATGGGGAGTTTTGTCTCTGCCTGCCCCCCACTCCCTGTGGCCTACAAATCAATCTCATTACGAAATAAAACATGCCAACTTCCATAACTCTCAATATAGATGAAAAGACGATCATAGTTAAAAACATCCAGAGAAAAAATGCAAACATTGTGGAGCATCTTGTGATGAATTTCACAATTTACCTCTTCAATAGAATTTGGAACATCTGAATCTATTAGCCGAAAAAGCAAGTTCCTTAGTGGTCTACCCTGTTGCCCGAGGACAGCAGCTCCGGTTCCTCCAGCTTGAGCCAGGGACAGGTGAGTGGAAAGCAACTTCAAGCAAAGAAATACAAAATGATGGTGTTCCCTGTGTTTTAAAAAAAAAAGCACAAAATCCATTACAGGGACCTATATAATATCAAATCACGACTTAGAAACAGTAATTCTGGTGTTCCATCAGTCCATAGCTCAGCTTCTACTAAACAACTTAAATGACAGATATTCAAAGTGCCTGAAGTGTACACCATTATCTATTAAGTTTTCATAAAGCCTTACAGCATCATGAATTAATCTTCACAAAAAGAATAGACTGGAATCTTATCAGTCCTTGCAGCCATAATATTGATAGAGGATATTAAGATTAAAGATATGAAGGGACATTGGCTAAAGGCAGTTAAATGGAATTAGGTCACAAATTAGCCATGATCATTGAATGGCGGGACAGACTCGAGGGGCTGAATGGCCTATTCCTGTTCCTATGTTCCTAGGTTTGGAGCGGCTCAGAAGTGGTGGTATAACAACAATGTCACTAGACTAGCAATCTAGAGACCCAGGCTATTGCAATCAGGGATTCAAATCCCACCGCATCAAATTTGAATTCAATTAATAAAAGTCTGGAATGCAAAGCTAATCGCAGTAATAGGAACCATGAAACTCTAGCGATTGTCCTAAAAATCTATCCAGTTCCTTAGTGAAGGGAATCTGCTGAACTCGCCCAGTCTGGCCTACATGCGATTCCAGACTCACAGCAATCTTAGATGCCCTCTGAAATGGCCTTACAAGCCATTCAGTCCAAGGGCAACAAATTACTAACAAAATGTGGAAAATGATAATAACAGGCACAATGAGGAAAACAATAATTTGAACTGTATATAAAATTGTATGGAAGCAGAGATCAAGATCATGCAGCAACATGATGACTTCATTCAAATGTTAGCGATGGATGAGTAACACAGGAAATCCCACTTTCTTATCAGACTTATATACCAGAAAGTAATATAGGCTAGATCATAAAAAGAGAAGTTGCAAAACTACTTAATTACAAAAAAGTCAGTCCTGATTAAGTGCACGTATGCGAATTAACAAATAATTCCAAAATATTGAGGATTTAGAAGCATTAAGAATGGAGTTGCGGATTAAATTTGAACGGGAGTAGTAATTTAATATTCCTTGTAGTAACATATTCAGATAAGTGACAGGAAAAATGTTAGAATAACAATTTTTTAAAAAATCATTACAAAGCCATAGAGTTAGGATATTCAAGGTTATTTCAACAAAACATAATCCATAGGGATAGAATGAAGAAATAGGAAGGAAACATATATAGTTTTTGGTGTGCATCTGAAGTCAAACTGGAGATTTGTAGCCAGGTCAGTGAAGAAATGACAAGAATAAGGCAGCAATAACATTGGGCTTTTTTTTATCAAAAGAAGCCCAGAATGAAAGTAATGTAGGTGGTCAAAATAAGAATGCTGTTTAGAATGTATATCCAAGACTGTTTCCCAGATCAATATGATTACACAATCCAAAAGTTTACACAATCCAAAATATCAGTCATTACCTTTGAGAGAAGAAAGGTTGTGGAGGTATCTCATTGTTAATGCCGTCACAGTACCTATCCAAAAATGTTCGCAAATAACTAAATGTACTTTCTTCCAGATCAACACAGAAAGGTCTGTGCCAGGCAACCAGTTGTCTAAAGAAAGAGATAAGCACAAAGATATAAGTAACATTTCCAATAAAAGATCAACTCTTCCACTTATTAATCAAATACAGTAAAAGTATAAACATTCAAATATTTTATTTAATAGAATACTGCTGGCTCAAAGAAAATAGCCTATACCACAAGTATTTTAAGTATACTAAACTACCTTCAGTTTGAAGCTTTTGTAACTGGAACTGCAAAACTTACAGCAGTTACCCAAGTTACTCTGCCAGGTTAACCACAGTAAAAATAATTCAGCATTTATCTCCCCGCCTATGCCACCAACCAGAAAATGTAGGAAACCTTACATGCCCAATAAAATGTCAAATAACAAAATGTTCTTATATGTAACTAAAATTGATTAAAACATCTTACGAAAGATGCCCACAACATTCAATTATAGTTCAAATTATTCTATTATGCTACTCAAAATAATGGTATCTTCAATTATACTGAACAATTTATTACTGGATGTTTTAAATGACAAATGAAAACAATCCATGGGACATGGATAACTCGCTACTTCCCATATCTAAAAGGATAGCTAAGTAATTAAGTGCTAGGTGTGCATTAAGAAGACAACATCAGCTCTAGATGCTGGATGGGAGAAAAGACTTAGGTGAAAGTCTCCTTGTAAGCAGGATATCTAGATACCAATGACATCAAGGAATACAGGCCAAAACAGAAAATATTGGACAAGCTCAGCAGGTCTGACAGCATCTGTGGGGAAAGAAGGGAGCGAACATTGAGTCTGGATGACTCTTTCTCAGAGCTTCGACACAAGAGTCATCCAGACTCAAAACATTAACTCCCTTCTCTCTTTTATCAAGGAGTGCAGGTATACTGCAGAAGATAGAAAAGACTCACAATCTAGTTAAATGACAGCTAGCTCAAGGAGCTGAAACGTCTATTCCTGTTCATATGAGAACATCAATAGCCATGTGTCTCAAAATCAGGTAAGTGCAGATTGGGACAGGTGTGCCCATCCCTCCATGAGTCAAAAGCTTTATCTGCTTATCTTCTCACACAGCTGAGGGTCTCCCAACTATTGGATACATGCCAGCAGAGGCAGGAAGAGAACCTGAATAGACTTTTTAAGTGGCTCAATTGGGCTCTGGATGGGCAGGCTATCCACAACCTTTCCTGCCACTCCCAAAAGGGCATGACAGCATGAAGATGATGGGCATACCATCGGCTGAATTACTGCCTCCCAGCCTGTCCCTATAAGCCTACTAAAATCCAGCTTATCCTGTCACCACAGCACAAAACTCATGTAAATGAGCTGAACAGGATGCAAAGTAAAGCAGCAAAAATGGATCTCAAGGATGAACGAGCAAAAATTACAAAGGACATCAAAATAATGCTGCATGCAATAATGAGAGTTAGGGTGCTATAGGGATGATTTAATGTTGGCCTGTCTGCTCGGTTTTCCGACATTCACATAACTTTTAGCACTGTAAATTGAAAAATATATTTTACGAGATCTTTCAGAATTCTAAACATATTTTAAAACTGCAAATCATGGTGCTCACTAGATTTTTTAAACTTTATAATCTATACAACTGTAAAGTTGCTTCATTACCTATCAGTTGGTGCAGCTGTCCAAGCCAAGCTGTGGGAAGTTCCTGCAGTGATTTGCTGTATAGGTATTCCATCCAAGCCAATTACTTTCTTTGGTTTGGCAATTGGAGTTGATGTGTGCCCCTGTCCACACTGGCCCATTGCATTATTACCCCAAGCATAAACTTCATTATCTATTGGAACAAGCATAAAGAAATATTCTGTTACAGGCTTCAGTTACAGGTAGTAAAGGAAAGGGCAGCTTAAATGACCTTGGACGGGCAGCACAGTAGCACAATGGTTAGCTCTGCTGCCTCACAGCGCCAAGGACCTGGGTTTGATCCCGGCCCCAGGTCACTGTCCGGATGGATTCTCCCAGTGTCTCCGTGGGTCTCACCCCTACAACCCATAGATGTGCAGGGTAGGCAGATTGGCTACGTTAAATTGCCCCTTCATTGGAAAAAAAATGAGTTGGGTACATTTAAAAAAAAATGACCTTGTGCCCTCTGAGGCAGGTACTAGAGACTGGGGTAGTTGCACTCAGCCAGAGGCTTTTCACCTCTGTGATTTGCATTCTGCACCAAGTCCCACTTGCTTATCACCTCAATCCTCGATGACATATTGGCCCCAGTCCTCCAATCCATCTAACTAAAAATACTCACCCATGTTTAAATCTTCCCAATGTTCTCACCTTTCCTACCTCTGTAACCTCCGACAATGTTACCCACCAAAACATTTGGCACAGCCCACACCTCCAACCTACCATTAATAGATGTAACTTCAATCACTTAAGTTCCATTTTATGAAATATCCTCTCAAAACCACTGTGTCTCCACTTCCCTCTCCTGCCTAAAGCCTACCTCTTTCACTAATCCCTTTGTCACTTCTTTTCAAAGGTTCAAAGAGTGTTTTTTTCCCCCGAGGGCTCACCTTGGGATTTTGGCAAAGGCTCCTTTTTGGTTTTCTTGGGCTCCATTTTCACCCCAACTTTTATATTATCATGTGGTATCATTGCCTCTTATATTTGGGTTATTTATTTTTAGTGTTTCCATCTTTAGATTGATACGGTCTTTGTCTTTTCGGCGGGAATTCAGCTGTTGGAGTGGGCGGAGCTACAGCGTCAAGCGGTGAGTATTTAAACTAGCTGCTTCGTGGATTTGAGACTTTTTGGCGGAAATTCAGCTGTTGGAGTGGGCGGAGCTACAGAATCGAGCGGTGAGTATTTAAACTAGCTGCTTCGCGGATTTGAGACTTTTTGGCGGGAATTCAGCTGTTGGAGTGGGTTGAGCTACAGAATCGAGCAGTGAGTATTTAAACTAGCTGCTTCGCGGATTTGAGACTTTTCGGCGGGAATTCAGCTGTTGGAGTGGGCAGAGCTACAGAGTCGAGCGGTATTTAAACTAGCTGCTTCGCGGATTTGAGACTTTTCGGTGGGAATTCATCTGTTGGAGTGGGCAGAGTTACAGAGTTGAGCGGTATTTAAACTAGCTGCTTCGCGGATTCAAGTCTTTTCGGCAGGAATTCAGCTGTTGGAGTGGGCGGAGCTGCTTCGCTGCTTAAACAGCGGCCACAGGGTCTTTGGGAAAAAATTTGAAGAGTGACATCACAGCAAAGCAGTGACCTGATTGGCTGGTAAGGAAAGTGCTCCAATTAGCAGTAGCTGGGAGAAATATAACTCTTCGTGTGTTGGTAAGTATTGTGATTGGTAAGTAAAATCTTTATTCCTTTCGCTTATTCATTATTTGATATATATTTGTAATCAGTTAAGGTAAAGTGTAAAAATGACAGGAGATGCCAGACTCGTGTCATGTTCCTCGTGCTCAATGTGGGAGTTCAGGGACGCGGCCGATGCCCCTGACTCCTTCATGTGCGGGAAGTGTGTCCAGCTGCAGCTCCTGTTAGACCGCATGACGGCTCTGGAGTTGCAAATGGACTCACTTTGGAGCATCCGCGATGCTGAGGAGGTCCTAGATAGCACGTTCAGTGAGTTGGTCACACTACAGATTAGAATTGGTGAGGGAGACAGGGAATGGGTGACCAAAAGGCAGAGAAAGAGCAGGAAGGCAGTGCATTTCCCTCCAAAACAGGTATACCATTTTCGATACTGTTGGGGGAGATGATTCACCAGGGGAAGGCAGTAGTAGCCAGGTTCATGGCACTGTGGCTGGCTCTGCTGCACTGAAGGGCGGGAAAAAAACTTGCAGGGCTATAGTCATAAGGGATTCAATCGTATGGGGGAGTGGACAGCGTTTTTGTGGTCGAAAACGAGACTCTCGAATGGTATGTTGCCTCCCGGGTGCACGGGTCAGGGATGTCTCAGATCGGCTGCAGGACATACTGATGTGATCATCAATTCACTCGGAACATGATTGGAAGTAAACTGTAGTTTTAATAGACTTACAACCGAGCCTGCCTACAACCAGAAGAACTGAGGGCAGGCTCACACGGCTGCAGCACTTTATACTTCCGGTAGTGGGAGGGGCCATGGGCGGAGCCGAGGGTGGAGCCCTGTACAAGCTCCTCATCTCCCCCTGCATCTCCCCGTGGGCAGAGCCGCGCAACAGCTCACAGGCAGAGCCCACAAGGACACAATATAATAGTGTGAATTACATTCACCACATTCACCCCCTGTAAACAATCAAGTCTGGCGGGGGCGACGGTATACAGGTTGAGCCGGTCAGGTTGCCGAGTCGTCCTTTGGGATTGCAGCCTCTTCGGGTGGCTGGGTGGTGACGGACGGTGTGGATATGGGGGTGGACTCCGGGGGTGTTTCGGTCCGTGCTCCGTTCCTGACCGGTGTGACGGACGCAGGGGAACGCAGAAAACCTATAGGCGTGGGGGCACAGTGCGTGGGGGGTTGGGTGGGGTGTAGTGTGAGGGGTACCTCGGCGGTGGTGGTGGTGGTGGTGGATCCTGCAGGCGCCAGGTCCCGGAGGGAAATGGTGTCCTGGCGGCCGTCGGGGTATTCAATAAAGGCGTAGCGGGGGTTCGAGTGAAGCAGTAGTACTCTCTCTACTAGTGGGTCCGTTTTGTGTGTCCGGACGTGCTTCCGGAGAACCGGGCCCGGTGTCCTCAAACAAGATGGGAGCGAAGCCCCCGTGGTGGTGCCCATAGGCAAAACAAATAGTCGTTCGTGAGGGGTCTGGTTAGTGGCAGTGCATAGGAGAGACGTAATTGCATGGAGCGCGTCGGTAAGGACCTCCTGCCAGTGGGAGGTCGGGAGATTCCTGGACCGGAGGGTCAGTAGGATGGTCTTCCAGGCCGTTGCATTCTCCCTCTCCACCTGCCCGTTCCCCCTGGGATTGTAGCTGGTAGTCCTGCTCGAGACGATGCCCTTGTCGAGCAGGTACTGACGCAGCTCGTCGCTCATGAAGGACGAACCCCTGTCGCTGTGTACGTAGCTGGGGAAACCGAACAGGGTGAAGACACTGTGCAGGGCTCTGATGACTGTGTGGGAGGACATATCGGGAATGGGATAGCAAAGGGGAAGCGGGAGAATTTGTCTATGACGTTGAGGAAGTACACATTTCGATTGGTCGAGGGGAGGGGCCCTTTGAAATCAATGCTTAGGCGTTCAAAGGGCCGGGAAGCCTTTACCAGGTGGGCCTTGTCTGGTCTATAGAAGTGCGGTTTGCACTCCGCGCAGATCGGGCCCTGGTGATGGCTTTTACCTCCTCGGTGGAGAAAGGTAGATTTCGGGCTTTGATGTAGCGGGCGAGCCGGGTGACTCCCGGGTTGCAGAGGTCATTGTGGATAGCCTTTAGGCGGTCATCTTGCGCGCTGGCGCATGTGCCGCAGGACAGGGCATCTGGGGGCTCGTTGAGCTTCCCCGGTCGATATATGATATCATAATTATAGGTGGAGAGTTCGATCCTCCACCTCAGGATTTTATCGTTTTTATTTTGCCCCTTTGCGAGTTGTCGAACATGAAGGCAACCGATCTTTGGTCGGTGATGAGGGTAAACCTCCTACCTGCGAGGTAGTGCCTCCAGTTCCGTACGGCTTCCACAATGGCTTGAGCTTCCTTTTCGACTGAGGAGTGTTGAAGTTCCGAAGCGGAGAGGGTTCGGGAGAAGAAGGCGCCTGGTCTCCCTGCCTGATTCAGAGTGGTGGCGAGAGCGACCTCTGAGGCGTCGCTCTCCACCTGAAAGGGGACGGATTTATCCACCGCCCGCATGGCGGCTTTGGCGATGTCTTCCTTGATACAGTTGAAGGCCTGGCGGGCCTCTGCTGACAGTGGGAAGAGTGTGATCTTAAATAGTGGGCGGGCTTTGTCCGCATACTGGGGGACCCACTGGGCGTCATAAGAGAAGAATCCCAGGCACCTCTTGAGGGCCCTAGGACAATGAGGGAGTGGGAGTTGTAAGAGGGGGCGCATACAGTCCGGGTCGGGGTCCAGGACTCTGTTTTCCATGACATAGCCGAGGATGGCTAGTCTGGTAGTGCGGAAAACGCATTTCTCCTTATTGTAGGTGAGATTGAGTTTCTGGGCGGTTTGGAGAAATCGGTGGAGGTTGGCATCGTGGTCCTGCTGATCATGGCCGCAGATGGTGACATTGTCCAAGTACTGAAACGTGGCCCGCAGCCCGTACAGGTCCACCATTCGGTCCATTGCTCGTTGGAACACCGAGACCCCATTCGTGACGCCAAAGGGGACCCGGAGGAAATGGAAGAGGCGGCCATCTGCCTCAAACGCCGTGTAGTGGCGGTCCTCCGGGCGGATTGGGAGCTGGTGGTAAGCAGACTTCAGATCCACCGTGGAGAATATGCGGTACTGGGCGATCTGGTTGACCATGTCTGCAATTCTGGGAAGGGGGTATGCATCAAGGTGCGTGAACCGGTTAATGGTTTGGCTGTAATCAACCACCATCCGGAACTTTTCCCCGGTCTTGACGACCACCACCTGAGCTCTCCAGGGGTTGTTACTGGCCTCTATGACTCCCTCACGTAGGAGCCGCTGGACTTCGGCTCGGATAAATACTCTGTCCTGCAGGCTGTACCGCCTGCTGTGGGTTGCTATGGTTTACAGTTAGCCGTTAGGTTAGCGAAGAGTGGAGGGGGGTCAATTTTTAGAGTCGCTAAGCTGCATATAGTGAGAGGAGGTAGGGATCCGCCGAAGCTGAATGTGAGGCACTCGAGGTTGCATTGGAAATCGAGCCCGAGTAAGAGTGGGGCGCAGAGGTCGGGGAGCACATACAGCTGGAAATTAGAGTAGCTGGCGCCCTGTATCGTTAGGGTCGCGATGGTGCGCCCTTGTATTTGAACCGTGTGCAAGCCCGAGGCGAGGGAGATAGTTTGCCGTGCAGGGAAGATAGGGAGCGAACAGCGTCTTACCAGGTCAGGATGTACGAAGCTCTCGGTGCTCCCGGAGTCGAAGAGGCACGGTGTCTTGTATCCGTTGATTTGAACGGACATCATCGAGCTCTGGAGGTGCTTCAGACGCGACTAGTCCAACGTGACTGCGTTGAGTTGCGGGTAGTCGGCGGCTCGATCAGCAGTGCTGGAGCTGCCCCGTGATGACTGTCCGCTGAGGTTGTAGTCGTCGAGGTGAACGTCGGGTGATGGCCAAGATGGCGGCCCTCGTTGATTGCACGTGGCGGGCAATGAAGAAGATGGCGTCCAAGATGGCCGCCCCCGTGGATCACACGTGGCGGGTGGCAAGGAAGATGGCGTCCAAGATGGCGACCCCCATGACTCGCACATGTCGGGCGGAGGCGGAGTCGGCAGACACGCTGCAACGTTGCGGGGCCTGTGGGCCTGCGAATTGGGGGAGCGATTGTTCTGGACTGCGGGGGAGTTAGAGGGTTTCGATTTCGCCAGGCATACTCTGGCATAATGTCCTTTTCGACCGCAGCTGCTGCAGGTCGCGTTGCGGGCCGGGCAGTGCTGCCGTGGGTGTTGGGGCTGGCCACAAAAATGGCACGCTGGCACTCCAGAGTGAGTGGGTGGCCGCGCGACGCAAGCCTGGGGCAGTCGTTGGTCGGAGGTCCACGATGGGGTCGCTTGGTCCGCGGGAAATGAGTTTAGACTGCGGAACGCGACCTCCATAGTAGTTGCTAGCTCTACCGTGTCCTCCAAGTTCTGGGCCCCTTTCTCGAGTAGTCACTGGCGCACATAGTTAGACCGGAGCCCTGCAACGCACACATCACGGACAGCGAGTTCCATATGCTGAGAGGCCGTTACAGCCTGGAGGTTGCAGTCCCGAGCAAGGGCTTTTAAGTCGCGCAGGAAGTCCTCTAGCGACTCTGCGGTGCGCTGGCGGCTGGTAGTGAAAATGTGCCACGCGTAGACCTCGTTTACCGGCCACACGTACAATCGGTCGAGCATAGCGAGGGCCTCAGTATAGGAGTCGGTACAATTGAGTTGCATAGAGATGCGATGGCTCACCCGTGCGTGCAGTAGGCTGAGTTTCTGCTCCTCTGTAGTCTCGGAGGTGGTCGATGCAGCCAGATAGGCCTTGAAACACCGAAGCCAGTGTAGAAACATTTTCTTCGCCTCTGCAGCCTGCGGGTCGAGTTCTAGTCAATCAGGTTTGAGGGCTGATTCCATAGTAGTTTTCTTAAGTCTATTAAATTGATGTGACCATCAATTCACTCGGAACACGATTGGAAGTAAACTGTGGTTTTAATAGACTTACAACTGAGCCTGCCTACGACCAGAAAAACTGAGGGCAGGCTCACACGGCTGCAGCACTTTATACTTCCGGTAGTGGGAGGGGCCATGGGCAGAGCCATGGGCGGAGCCGAGGGTGGAGCCCTGTACAAGCTCCTCATCTCCCCCTGTGGGCAGAGCCGCGCAACGGCTCACAGGCAGAGCCTACAAGGACACAATACAATACAGTGGGAATACAGAGCCCACAAGGACACAATACAATAGTGTGAATTACATTCACCACACATACTGAAGGGGGAGGGTGAACAGACAGTTGTCGTGGTGCATGTAGGCACCAACGATATAGGTAAAAAACAGGATGAGGTCCTACAATCAGAATTTAGGGAGTCAGGAGATAAGTTAAAAAGTAGGACCTCAAAAGGTGGTTATCTCAGGATTGCTACCAATGCCACGAGACAGTCAGAGTAGAAATTCAAGAATAGCCAGAATGAATACATGCTTGAGAGATAGTGCAGGAGGGCGGGGTTCAGATTTTTGGGACATTGGAACCAGTTCTGGGGGCGGTGGGACCATTACAAATCGGATGGACTATACCTGGGCAGGACTGGAACCAATGTCCTCGAGGGTGCTTTTGCAAATACTGTTGGGGAGTGTTTAAACTAATGTGGCAGGGGGATGGGAACCAGATTAGGAAGTTAGAGGTCAGTAAAGAGGCAGCAACTGAAGCCAGTAAGGTACTAGATAATAAACTCATTGTGACTAAGGGGAAGAGTAGACAGGGAAAAGATGATGGGCGCAAAGGGACAGGTGGTCTGAGGTGCATTTGTTTTAATGCGAGAAGTGCAGCAGGTAAGGCAGTTGAATATGATGTTATTGGAATTAGAGACTTGGTTGAGGGAAGGGCAAGATTGGCAACTAAATATCCTAGGGTACAGATGCTTCAGGAGGGATAGAGAGGGAGATAAAAGGGGACGAGGAGTTGCATTACTGGTCAGAGATGATATCACAGCTGTGATTAAGGAGGGCACAATGGAAGACTCGAGCACTGAGGCAATATGGGTAGAGCTAAGAAATCGAAGGGTGCAGTAACATTGTTGGGGCTTTACTACAGGCCTCCCAAAAGCGAGCGTGAAGTAGAGGTACAAATATGTAGACAGATAATAGAAAAATGTATGAGCAATAGAGTGGTCGTGATGAGAGATTTTAACTTCCCCAACATTGAATGGGACTCATGTAGTGTTGGAGGCGTAGATGGAGCAGAATTTGTAAAGAGCATCCAGGAGAGTTTTTTAGAGAAACATGTAAATAGTCCAACTCGGGAAGGGGCAATACTGAACCTGGTATTGGGGAATGATACCGGCCAGGTGGTTGAAGTTTCAGTTGGTGATTACTTTGGGAATAGCGATCACAATTCCGTAAGTTTGAGAATACTCATGGACAAAGACGAGAGTGGTCCTAAAGGAAAAGTGCTAAATTGGGGAAAGGCCAAGTAAAACAAAATTCAGCAGGAGCTAGGGAATGTGGATTGGGAGCAGCTGTTTAAGGGTAAATCCACATTTGAAATGTGGGAGTCTTTTAAGGAAAGGTTGATTAGAGTGCAGGACAGACATGTCCCTATAGGAGTGGCAAGATTAGGGAGCCATGGATGACGGGTGGAATTGAGAGACTAGCTAAGATGAAAAAGGAAGCATACATAAGATCTAGGCGACTTAAAATTGATGAAGCTTTGGAGGAATATCGGGAAAGTAGGACAAATCTCAAACACGCAATAAAGAGGGCTAAAAGGGGTAATGAAATATCTTTGGCTAACAGGGTTAAGGAATATCCCAAAGCCTTTTATTTGTATACAAGGAGCAAGAGGATAACTAGAGAAAGGATTGGCCCACTCAAAGACAAAAGAAGCAATTTATGCGTGGAGTCAGAGAAAATGGGTGAGCTTCTTAATGAGTACTTTGCATCGGTATTCACCAAGGAGAGGGACATGATGGATGTTGAGGTTAGGGATGGATGTTTAAATATTCTAGGTCAAGTCGGCACAAGGAAGAGGGAAGTTTTGGGTATTCTAAAAGGCATTAAGGTGGACACGTCCCCAGGTCCGGATGGGATCTATCCCCAGGTTACTGAGGGAAGCGAGGGACGAAATAGCTGGGGCCTTAACAGATATCTTTGCTGTATCCTTGTGCACGGTGAGGTCCTGGCGGACTGGAGAATTGCTCATGCTGTCCCTTTGTTTAAGAAGGGTAGCAGGGATAATCCAGGGAGATATAGACCTGTGAGCTTGACGTCAGTAGTAGGCAAACTGTTGGAGAAGATACTGAGGGATAGGATCTATTCACATTTGGAAGAAAATAGACTTAACAGTGATAGGCAGCATGGTTTTGTGCAGGGAAGGTCATGTCTTACAAACCTAATAGAATTCTTTGAGGATATTACTGAGATAATTCGCTGGCTTTTAAAGCAGACCAAGGCAGGCCAACAGCACGGTTCAATTCCCATGCGAGGTGATGCATTTTGGAAGATCCAATTCAAGAGCGGACTATACGGTCAATGGAAGAATCCTGGGGAAAATTGATGGAGAGAGATCTGGGAGTTCAGGTACCCTGAAGGTGGCAACGCAGGTCGATAGAGTGGTCAAGAAGGAATACAGTGAGGACTTCCAATGGCGGCTATGAGGGAGTAAGTCGCGCATTTGGTGGCTCTCGGTCCGGTCAGACTTTTAGATCTTTTCCGCCGACTTTTTCGAACTTTTGAGCGCTGGAGTGAAAAACAATAGCACTCTAAATCTGAATCCATACAGAGTTGTATGGACTTAAGGAGCAGAAGGGAGCAAAAACAGGCGAAGAAGGGGCTGAACAAAGGTGGTGTGGAAGCTCAAGTGGGAGGAAAGATGGCCGACGAATGGACCACGGAACGGACGGCCCAGACAGCACTGGACAACATGCTGAAGGTCATGAAAGAGAGCTTCGCAGCACTGAAGTGGGATAATTTGGAACCGCTCCAGAAAGCGGTGGAGCGACTGGACCAGAGGCTGGACGCTCAGGATAAGAAGGTTCAGGCACTGGAGAAGACAGTGGAAGAGCAGGCGGATTTCCAAACGGTAGCGGACGTGGAAATTAGAAAGTTGAAGGAGCAACAATCAAGGCTGATGGACAGGCTGGAGGACCTGGAAAACAGGTCTCGCCAGCAGAATCTGAGAATCATTGGGCTCCCGGAGGGGGCCGAGGGAGTGGATGCCACGGCATATGTGGCAGACATGCTGCAGAAGCTGGTGGGGGATGATTTCTTCCCGCGTCCGTTGGAGCTGGACAGAGCACACAGAGTGCAGGCGAGGCAGCCGGGGGGGGGGGGGGGGGGGGGGGGGGGCAGCAACATTATTTTGACGATCTGGAGTAAGCGATGGACTTCGCTAAGGGGCATGGACTGGTGCCGAACGGAGGACCCATGGACTCAAGTTAGAGCGTATTAAGGGATGTTTGCATTTGTTCGTAGATTGCCCTTCGTGTTAGCGATGTCATTCGGCATGCTCTTTTACTTAAAATTGGGGGTGTTCTTGTGTTTGTTTTTGCCTGTTTTTAAAGTTTTAAAGGTAAAGCCAAAGTTATAGTTAAAGTTTAAGTTATTGGGTGCTGGGAGGCTGTTCAGGTTCTATTCGCTATTTTTCTGGGAGTTGCAAAGGGGGTGGGTGGTAGCGCCCACCTTATTACACGTTTGAATTGCACTATTGTGGGGGCGAGCTTTGTTCTTTGTTTGTTTTCTCTCTGTTTTAGTCCCAGAGCAATTGCTCGAACGGGGCTGTTCTGGAGAGGTGGGGGGAGTGGGGGGGGGGGGGGGGGGGGGGGGGGGGGGGGGAAGGAGACAATAGGTGGGAGACATGGTGACGCCGGAGTTGAGAGCCACCAGGCTTGCTACTTTGAGCTAGTCAACGGGAGCGAGGTTGGGGGGGGAAGAGCCAGTATATGGCAGGGGTTAGGTTACAGGGGGTTGTTGCTGGGGGGAGGGTGGGCATGATCTGCTGACGAGGGAGGGAACTGAACCAGGTAACAGGGAAGAGGTCGGCATGGGAGCTGCCAAGAGGCGGACCAGGGGAGGCGCGGCACATGGGCAGGGAGTGGGCCCAAGAAGGGGGATGCCTGATCAGCAAGGGTGCCCTCCAACCAGGCTGATCGGCTGGAATTTTAGAGGGTTAAACGGGCCGGTCAAGATGGCACATGTGTTCGCGCACTTACGGGCTCTGAAGGCAGATGTAATGTTGCTGCAGGAGACACATTTGAAAGTGGCGGACCAGATTATATTATGGAAGAGCTGGGTTAGCCAGGTCTTCCATTTGGGGCTTGACGCTAAGACCAGAGGAGTCGCGATCATGATTAACAAACGGGTTAAATTTGAGGCGGACAGCACAGATACAGATGGGGGTGGTAGATTTCTCATGGTCCGGGGCAAGCTTGTGGGGGGTGAGGGTGGTCCTAGTGAATGTTTACGCTCCAAACTGGGATGATGTAGATTTCATCAAAAGGCTGCTGGGGAAAATCCCCGACTCGGATTCGCACAAGTTAATTATGGGTGGGACTTTAATACAGTCCTTGATCCCGACCTGGACCAGTCGTGCTCCAAAACGGCAGATTCCCGGCAATGGCAAGAGAACTGAGAGGGTTCATGGAACAAATGGGGGGGGGGGGGGGGGTAGACCCCTGGAGAATCAGATGACCGACGGGGAAGGAGTTCTCGTTCTATTCACATGTTCACAAGGTTTATTCTCGTATTGACTTCTTTATTATGAGTAGGGACTTTTTGGAGGGGGGTGAGGGATACTGAATACTCGGCGATCACTATTTCAAACCATGCTCCACATTGGGTCGACCTGCAGGTCTGCAAAGAAAGTTACCAGCGCCCACAATGGAGGTTAGAGGTGGGATTGTTGGCAGATGAGAGGGTATGTGAGAGTGGGGAAATGCATGCAGGGCTACCTGCAGATCAATGATACAGGGGAAGTCTCAGCGGCGGTGCTCTGGGAGGCGCTGAAGGCGGTGGTGAGTGGGGAACTGATCTCAATCCGAGCCCATAGGGACAGAACGGACAGGGCGGAGATTGACAGACTGGTGCAGGAAATGATACGGACAGATAGGGAATTTGCAGAGTCCCCGTGGGCAGAGCTACTTAGGGAACGACGGAGACTGCAGGCGGAGCTGGGGGCGCTATCCACTGGGAAGGCTGTAGAGCAGCTCAGAAAGGCCAGGTGTATGAGTATGGGGAGAAAGCCAGCAGAATGCTTGCACAGCAACTTAGGAAGAGGGAGGCGGCCAGGGAAATAGGGACGGTAGTGGACGGGGCAGGGAACCGGGTTGGAGACCCGGCAGGATTTAACAGGGTATTCAGGGACTTGTGCAGCAAGCTGTATACCTCGGAACCCCCCACGCGGCCGGAGGGGATGAGGCGCTTCTGAGATGGGCTGACGTTCCCAAAGGTGGGCAGGGGGATGGGAGGGGGGCTGGGGGACCCGATTAGAGCTGAAGTAATGGGGGGCCTGAAGGCCATGCAGTTGGGTAAAGCCCCGGGGCCGGACGGGTATCCAGTGGAGTTCTACAAAAAGTTCTGGGGGATAGTGGGGCCGGTGCTGGTTAGGGTGTTTAACGAGGCGAGGGACAATGGGGTGCTACCCCCGACGATGTTGCAAGCCAACATCTCGCTGATATTAAAACGGGATAAAGATCCGGAGGCTTGTGGGTCCTTTCGGCCAATCTCCCTGATTAATGTGGACGCTAAACTGCTGGCCAAGATCCTGGCGTCCAGAATCGAAGACTGCCTACCGGACATGACTGTGGAGGACCAAACGGGGTTTGTTAAGGGCAGGCAGCTGGTAGCCAATCTAAGAAGGCTATTCAATGTGATTATGATGCCCCCGGAGAGCAGAGAGGTGGAGTTAGTGGTGGCAATGGATGCCGAAAAGGCTTTTGACCGGGTGGAATGGGACTATGTATGGGAGGTGCTGGGACGGTTTGAGTTTGGGAAAGGCTTTGTGGACTGGGTTAGACTGCTATATCAGGCCCCGGAGGCTAGTGTAAGGACGAAAAGAACGACATCTGAGTATTTTAGACTATACCGTGGGACAAGACAGGGATGCATCCTCTCTCCATTGCTGTTTGCATTGGCCATAGAACCGCTGGCAATTGCTCTGAGAGCAGCAAGGGGATGGAAGGGAATGCTCATGGGGGTATAGAACACAAGGTCTCGCTCTACGCGGATGACCTGCTTTTGTACGTGTTGGACCAGCGGCAGGGATGGACAGGATTATGGAAATCCTCGGGGAATTTGGCCGGTTTTTGGGCTACTAGTTGAACATGGCAAAAAGCGAGATGTTTGTGGTGCAGGCGAAGGGTCAGGTGAATAGGCTGAGGGAGCTACCGTTTAGGCTGGTTGGGGAAAGTTTTAGGTATTTAGGGATACAAGTGGTGCGTGACTGGGGCAAGATGCATAAGTTGAACTTGTGTAGGCTGGTGGAGCAAATGAGGAGTGAATTTTGGAGGTGTGATGTGCTCCCACTGTCACTAGCAGAGAGAGTACAGACGGTGAAGTTGACGATCCTCCCGAGATTCCTTTTTATTTTTCAGTGTCTCCCTATTTTCATTCCGCGGTCCTTCTTTAAAAGAATCAATAAAATCATCCTGGGATTTGTTTGGGCAGGGAAGTCCTCGTGGGTAAAGAGGGGGATGCTGGAACAGAACCGTAGCGAGGGGGGACTGGCGTTGCCGAACCTCAGCAACAACTACTGGGCAGCTAACATAGCCATGATAAGGAAATGGATGGTGGATATTGGGTCGGTTTGGGAGCGGGTGGAGGCTGCTTCGTGCAGGGGCACCAGCTTGGCAGCCCTGGTCACGGCTCTTCCGCCGCTCCCGCCGGCCAAATACTCCACCAGCCCTATAGTGGTGGCGGCTCTGCGGATTTGGGGCCAATGGAGGAAGCATGCTGGGGAAGTGGGAGCGTCGATCTGGTCCCCAATATGTGAGAACCACCGATTTGTCCCGGGGAAGATGGACGGCGGGTTTCGAGCGTAGCGGGGGTGGGAAGGATGGGTGACTTGTTCCTGGAAGGGAGCTTCGCGAACATGAGGGCGCTGGAGGAGAAGTTCGGGCTGGCGAAGGGAAATGACTTTCGGTACTTGCAGGTGCGGGATTTCATACGTAGACAGGTCCCGTCCTTTCCACGCCTTCCACCAAGGGGGATCCAGGACAGGGTAGTTTCCAGGGGTGAGGTAGGAGAGGGGAGAGTCTCAGATATTTATAAGGAGCTTATGGGAGCGGAGGACACAGGGACCGAGGGACTGAAACTCAAGTGGGGGGAGGAGCTTGGTGGGGAGTTGGAGGGAGGCGTATGGGCAGACGCTCCCGAGGATGGTAAATGCAACCGCAACATGTGCCAGGCTCAGCCTGATAATTCACTCTGCCACAGGTTTGGCAGGTGGTGTTTGATGAGGTAGGTGGGACGCTCTGGATTCTGCGCTTTCCTTCTACTGTTTATGCTTGGCCTCTGCGTGCCCCACTGTACGATGTTTTGAGGTGATTGGTGCCTTCGCGGATGCTTTTTCTCCAGTTTGTGCGTTCTGAGGCACGTGATTTCCACATGTCAGTGAGGATGCTGCATTTATTTAGGGAGGCTTTCAGAGTGTCCCTGTAGCGCTTCCCCTGCCCTCCTAGTAACAGCTTGCCATTGTGGAGCTTGGAGTAGAGCATTTGTTTTGGGAATCTTGTGTCGGGCATGCGGGCAACCTGGCCTCCTATCCCAGCTGATCGAGTGCGAACAGTGCTCGATTCTGGGGATATTGTTCTGGGAGAGGAAGCTCATGTTGGTATGCCTATCCTGCCAGTGGTTTGCAGGATTTTGCGGATGCAACATTGATGATATCTCTCCAAGGATTTGAGGTGTCTGATGTACATTGTCCATATTTCTGATGCATACAGGAGGGCAGGAACCACGGCTGCTCTCTGTAGACTGGTGCTGGGGTTGGATGTCTAGGTCTTCGAATACTCTGTTCCTTAGGCATCCAAAGATTACACTTGTGCATTGGAGTCGACGTTGGATGACGTTGTCAATGGCTGCTCGCTCCAAGAGGAGGCTCCCAAGGTATGGGAAATGATCCAAGTTGTCCAAGGGCTCAACGTGGATCTTGATGGTTGGAGGTCAATCATGTATGAAATGAAATTAAAATCGCTTATTGTCACGAGTAGGCTTCAATGAAGTTACTGTGAAAAACCCCTAGTCGCCACATTCCAGCGCCTGTTCGGGGAGGCTGGTACGGGAATTGAACCGTGCTGCTGGCCTGCCTTGGTCTGCTTTAAATTCAGCGATTTAGCCCAGTGTGCTAAACCAGCCCCTCTCCAGTGGCAGGAGTGGGCAGATAGAGAATCTTTGGTAGTTCATGTATCAAAGACAAAATACTATTATATCTCTTAAACCTGGGACCTGCTAAAAAAAAACCTTATTTGTGCCTTCATTATCTCCAGACTCGACTATTCCAACTCCCTCTTGGCTGGTCGCCTACATCCTCTGTAATCTTAAAGTGATTCGAACCTCTGATGCCCGTGTCTTAACTTGCATAAAGTGTCATTCTCCCATCACCCCTGTGCCCACTGACCTATGTTGTTCGCAATTAAGCAATATCTTGATTTTAAAATTCTCAGACATGTTTTCAAATCTCTCCATGGCCTCACCCTCCCAATCTAGTTGTCAAGGGAAAATGTGCCACTACCCCCATGCATTTTGAACCCTGCTCCTTCTCCATATCTTTCTAGTTTTCTACCTTTTGATTCCACATGTTAAAAGTACCATGTAATTGCAGGTTGTTGCTGCTGACTAAAATAATGAAAATGTGTAACCTATTGCCCTGCTGCATTATTCCCCTTTGGAAATTAATCTTCCACAGACCAGGCTCTGGATTTATCTGCCAACTCAATGTGGCCCACTGATTTGCTGATCTTCCTTTCCCTGCTGTGATGTCACATGCCTTCTAATCAGTTTTATATTTTACATTTTTTCTGTTCATTTGGATATATTTTGGGACCCAAACACTCATTTGTCTTGAGGGAAAGATCGGAATTTATAAGATTTGTGTGAGGTGCTGCCACAAAATTATTCCAAGCACTGTATAGTCACATATTACCTACAGCAGCAGTAACTTTTAAAATGATGAATTCACACGATATCATCTACAGCTCATCTCTAATTGCCCTTCAGAATGTAGTGATGAGCTGCCTTTATGAACCACTGTAAGGGCTGTTTAGCTCACTGGGCTAAATCGCTGGCTTTGAAAGCAGACCAAGACAAGCCAGCAGCACGGTTCGATTCCCGTAACAGCCTCCCCGAACAGGCGCCGGAATATGGCGACTAGGGGCTTTCACAGTAACTTCATTTGAAGCCTACTCGTGACAATAAGCGATTTTCATTTTTTTTTCCCACTGTAGTCCATGTGATGGAGGGGCTCCCACTGCGCTGTTAATTAGAGAGTTCTAAGATGATGGAAAAACAACATTATATTTCCGAGTCAGAATATGTGAAATTTAGAGGGAAACCTGTAGGTGGTGATGTTCCAGACTACTCTTGCCCTTCTACCCGGTCCTTTAACCTGCTGCCCTTGATCTTGCAAGTGGTCCAGGTCACATATATGGAAGATGCTGTTGAAGACGTCTTGTTAAATTACAATTTGCATCTTGCAGATGCTACACACTGCAGCCACACTATACCAGTGGTGGAGTGTGTGCATGTTTACGGTGGTGGATGGGGTGGCAATCAAATGGGCTACTTTGCCCTGGATGATGTGGAGCTTCTCGAGTGCTATTGGAGTTGCACTCATTCAGACAAGTAGCAAGTTTGCATCACACTTCTAACCTGTGCCTTCAGAATCTTGAGGCTATTCATGGTTTTTAATAGATCATAGTGATTACCCACAAGGCCACTTCGAGCCGGGGCAAAATCAATGATGGAGTGATCGCGAACAGAGAACAACTTTTCATGGGAAGAAGGGGGAACACATATGATGAAACTGTGACCTATTTTAGCAGCCTATTTGCAGTCAGCCATGTGCAAAGGTTTGGGCTGTCTGTTCACATTCATGACCAAAAATGTCAGAAAATAACTTTAAAATGGAGACAGAATAACTAAAGCTTTAACTTTCAAATTCAAATCAAAATTAACATATATTATTAACCACCAATAAACAAAAAATAGATACATGCATGATTTCCTTGAATAGGAATTGTATGCCATCTTTTTTCCCAAAATTGATTTGATTTATGTCTGCCCACATTCTTGCCCAATTAAATTAGATGTACAGAAATACACAGCAAAATACATTAAGAAAACTGGACGATGCTTTATGTTTGGAAAGGTGATCTCAGAGGTAAGATCTCATCTTTGGCTAAAGCCATTCCCCAATACTCCAGGCATAAGGTTACAAAGAAATTGCAATATGGAAGCTCTGGTTTAGTCCAATCAGTCCACACTGGTGCCTTTCCTCCACACAATAAATAGTCCTAATCCCACATACCCACCCTGTTTTCTTAAGACTGTACCCATTCATCCTTCAATCTCATGTCTAATCCATTCTTAAATTTTTCACATGCCATGCTGGATGTGGAATTCAAATTTTTATTTAAGATATTTGTGATAGCACTTATGCAATTCTTGTCGTAATATTTTTCAGAATTTGAGTATAACTGTGGCCTAAACTGTAACTCACCGTGTGTTAGAGCCAAGCAATGACTATCTCCACAAGAAATATCAATGATTTTGGTTGAATTCAGCTCCTCAATTAGACGTGGTCTAAGAGCTGTGGTTTCTGAAGAACCACTTCCCAGGCAAGAACCACAGCCCCAAGCAAACACCTGGAGCAAGAGAAAAAGATAACTTAGTTGAATATTCTGTAGTACATGTTTTAAATATCGACAATCCACGTAATTTTTGACAAAACTAATCTTTTACAAAACAATCTAGATTTGAATTTTAGGTTGCTTTCTAAAGTTAAGTAGCTGAATAAAAAAATATATACATATAATTCAAGGATATGAACAGTCGACAGCGCTACAGAAAAGGCAGAATGGTCTATTTACCCAATCAAATTCATTAATCATCTTCATTTCTTCTCATTTAGAATCACAGAACGGTTACAGTACAAAAGGACATTCCATCCCATTCAGCCTGTGCTGGCACTCCACAACAGCAACTCATCCAGTCCCATTTTGCCACCTTTTCCCTGCAAATGATTTCTCTAATCTTTTGAAAGCAATGATTGAATCTGCCTCCAGCACACTCTCAAGCAGTGCATTCCAGTTCTTAGCCACTTGCTGCATAAAAATATTTCCTCATGTTAATGAAACAGTGAATCCTTTTCTACTCTGTCCAGACCCTTCATGATTTGGAAAAGTTCTGCACATTTTTTTTTAAACAACGGCCTCTTCTCACTTCCAGCGGAGACCATGAAATGATTGGTCGCATATAACATGGCTCCTGCTTGGGGATTTGTTTTTTGGCTCTTTTTGCCCATTTAGCAGGTGCTGTTCAGATGGAAAAGTGGTGTAGTTGGAGAGTTTGGTAGGGTCTATTCTTGCGGTGGAATACTATATACTCTGCTACCCCCAACGACAGAGCTGTTGGCGGAGAAGAAGAACCTCTAGGTGAAGGTGGAGTTGGTGGGGGGGGTAGTTTCTGATCCAGAAAAGGTTAGCGGAGTACTGGATATGTTTCATCAAGGGATATACGGGTCTGAGTCTCTGGAGGAAGACTTGACTATCCCGCTAGTGGAGAGGAAAAGAGGGCAGGAGCTGGAGGTGCCGCTCAGAAATTATGAAGTGTATCTGTTCTACGCATTCAGGGAAGGCACCATGCCTGGATGGATTCCCGGTGAAATTTTATAAAAGATTTGCGACAGAGTTGGGGCCACATCTGTTGGACATTTTTAACTATTATCTGTCACATGGGGTGTTGCTTGCCACACTAGCACAGCATCAATTTTATTGTTCCTGAAGGATAAAGATCCCATGGAATGCAAGTCATATCAGCCCATCTCTCTGCTGAACGCGGATGCAAATCTGTTGGCAAAGAAGTTTAACAACTTGTTTGGAGGGGTGCTTGCCAGGAGTAATTTCCGAGGATCAGACTGGATTTGTTAGGGGCCAGCTATTGTCAGCCAACATTAGGAGACTCCTGAATGTGACACTGTCGTCCAGATCAGGGTTTAAGCCAGAGGTAATCATCTCCATGGATGCAGAAAAAGCATTTGCCCGGGTGGAGTGGGCTACCTTTTTGAGATAGTGGGGCGGTTTGGCTTTGGGCCTAGGTTGATTTCATGGATTACGCTTTTGGACAGAGTCCCCACTGCAAGCATTCGCACCAATGCATTAAGCTCAGGGTACTTTTGGTTTCCCTGGTTACCGTTAGCTTCAGCAATCAAGCCATTGGCTATCGCACTTAGGTCGTCGGCCAGGTGGAAGGGCATAGAGAGGGGAGGCAGGTCTGTATACGTGAACGACATATTATTGTATTTTACGGACCCTCCCTCAAATGAGGGGAAGATAATGGAAATGCTGAGCAAGTTAGTTCCTTCACAGGAAACAGATTGAACGTGGGCAAGAGTGAAGTATTTCCGGCAAACCCTCCAGGGTAGGGAGCTGATCTGGAGAGATTGCCGTTTACTGGCTAGGGCTAGTTTTAGGTACCTGGGGATACGGGTGGCTAATGATTGGGCCATTTTGCACAAGTTGAACCTGACCAGTCTGGTAGAGGTGGAAGGTGGATTGGATTGGATTTGTTTATTGTCACGTGTACCGAGGTACAGTGAAAAGTATTTTTCGGTGAGCAGCTCAACATTTCATTAAGTAAATAGGAAGAAAAGGGAATAAAAGAAAATACATAATAGGACAACACAAGGTATACAATGTAACTACATAAGCATTGGCATCGGTTGAAACATACAGGATGTAGTGTTAATGAGGTCAGTCCATAAGAGGGTCATTTAGGAGTCTGGTAACAGTGGGGAAGAAGCTGCTTTTGAGTCAGTTTGTGCGTGTTCTCAAACGTCTGTATCTCCTGCCCGATGGAAGAAGTATTGCATTGGAAGAGATGGATACCCTCCCGTTATCATTGGCGGAAACCATCCAGATGGTTACAATGAACGTTCTCCCAAGGTTCTGTTCGTTCAACAGTCTTCAAATCTTTCTGCCCAAGTCGTTTTTTGGGAGAAATAACACGCTGATCTCGACCTTTGTGTGGGTGGTAAGACTCCCCAAAAATAATCCTGGCCTATGTGTACAACTGAACTTAAAAGCAATTCTCAGTCACGTATAAGAAAGAGCTATCAATGTTCTTCTGCATTGAAATCTGGATTCCATTGTACAAAATAAATTACAAAAATGCATGCCATAGGTGTTTGTATATTTAGATTTTAAAATCTCATCCACAAGCATCAAATTAAAATTTGGGAAGTATGTTGGGGCTGGGGGCGGGGCAAGCTCTTTCATAGTCAATTATTTGTGTATTAGACTATAACAAATTTCTCACTTTCCCATGTCTGTTGTCATGTCATCAGACTGAAAATACTTAAGTTAATGTAACAATTTTAGCATTCATAAGCATATTTTAAAAGGTTAGGTGGGGTTACGGGGATAGAACATAGAGCATACAGTGCAGAAGGAGGCCATTCGGCCCATCGAGTCTGCACTGACCAACTTAAGCCCTCATTTCCACCCTATCCCCGTAACCCAATAACCTCTCCTTTTGGTCACTAAGGGCAATTTATCATGGCCAATCCACCTAACCTGCAAGTCTTTGGGTGGAGACGTGCGCTGGGTGGAGTTCTCTTTCGGAGGGTCTGTGCAGACTTGATGGGCCTCTCTGCACTGTAGGGTTCTAGGATTCTGTGAAAGTATCTTTCCCCTTCTGTTCTCTATCTATATAGCTAGGATGATGGTGATTCTCTACAGATTTTGTATATACAATATCAATACAGAAATCCACACAGTTAAATGATAAATCTGCCACCAAGTTATTCCTTTACCTGTCCAGCAGAAGTTAATGCAAGTGAAGACTGGCTCCCGGCACACACCTTCCTAATGTACAGTCCTTGCAAACATTCAATTACCTTTGGTCTGTACACTCGGTTAGTTTCCCCATGACCAAGTTTACCTAAGATTATAGAATTATACCAATTAGGAAATGGATCAGAAAATGAAAATCCAATATAACATTGATGGTATCAAACTTTTTTTTGCGTTACTTATTTCTGTACAACCTTCTAGCTTTGGGCAGGCTGCCCAATGCCTCTCTTGCCACCCTGAAACATTTCATACAGGTAAAGGGCGGCCAGGGAGAGCAGTGCTGGGTTTTATGAGCACTCTCCCAATATCAAATCCACTGATAGGGGGGCATAAAATCCAGTTCAAAGTCTAAAGTTTGCTGAGAGCGACACAGCATAATATTGAAATGATGAGCCAACAGAAAGAAAAAGCAGCTAATTTTACCTCAATCCTTAGATAACTACCTTGGAACACACTCAGCATTAATAATAATAATAATAATAATCTTTATTATTGTCACAAGTAGGCTTACGTTAACACTGCAATGAAGTTACTGTGAAAATCCACTACGGTGCCTGTTTGGGTACACTGAGGGAGAATTCAGAATGTCCCATTCATTTAATAATCACGTCTTTCGGGACTTGCAGGAGGAAACCGGAGTGCCCTGAGTAAACCCACGCAGACATGGGGAGGACGTGCAGACTCTGCAGAGATAGTGGCCAAAGCTGGGAATCGAACCTGGGACCATGGTGCTGTGAAGCAACAGTGCTAATCACTGCGCTACCATGCTGCCCAATGTTGTTCACAGCTTTAAAAAAAATGTTGCCATTGAGATCATGTGATCAGCAGCAATATGGATAACTCAAATGACTGACTCAAGAAATTGGATCCAGGTAAGTTCTTCTGCAACAGATAGAATTTAAATGAAATGAATGAAATGAAAATCGCTTATTGTCACGAGTAGGCTTCAGTGAAGTTACTGTGAAAAGCCCCTAGTCGCCACATTCCGGCGCCTGTCCGGGGAGGCTGGTACGGGAATCGAACCGTGCTGCTGGCCTGCTTGGTCTGCTTTAAAAGCCAGCAATTTAGCCTGGTGAGCTAAACCAGCCCCTTGGTGAGCTAAACCAGCCCCTAAGCACTAAGGAGCTATATTTAAAAACTAAACGACAACAAAAGAACATATGAAATACAAAAAATATATATTTTACTAAAAAAGGGAATACATGGAAATCTTAATGGGTTTCAAGAAGGAACTAGACAGGTTCTTGCCAACAAATAAAGAAACAAGAATATTAGAATTCCTAGGTGAAACTGCAAAGAGATGGACCAAATGGACCCAGAGTCGTCTTCTGACAACCATATCCAGAAGGCATTGTGCCATGGGGTTTGAACAGGATTTATTTCTCTTCATGCAATAGGAAAATATACATCCAAGCTCAAAGTTTTGAATAGTCAGACAATTTTTTCTCCATCAAGAAGCACAAGAATTTTCAAAATGTATAACATGAAAAATTAATGTCTACACAGATTTGATTTTTTCAGGATTTAAAACACAGCTTAAACATATTATTGGAAAAGATGATTACTGAACATGTTATGTGGGCAGAAATGTTGTTCACAACATTAAATCAAAATGTTCTAAAAAGCGGCTTTGTTTACTGCAGTCAATTATCCAATCACACAGCACTGGATGCAATTCCAGACATTGTTCCTGTGACACTCTCAGAAGAACTATCCCTGTTCTTTCCCCATGACTTCCTTTCAGAATTTCAAGCATTTATTCAATTCCCTTTCAACCGACACTTGAATCTGTATCTACCAACATTTTATGCAGTGCATTCCCAATCATAATTTGCTGTACAATAACAATTTTCCTTATTTCCCTTCTGACATTTCTGCTTAATCCCTCAAATCCATGTCCCCTAGTACGCAACACTTTTCAGTGGAAAGGAGTTTTTACTCTCTCAAAACCCTTCATGATTTTCAAGGCTGCTATTAATTCTCCCTTGAACCGACAGACTTCCGGTGAAGAAGATGTGCTGTGCGGACACAGGAAAGGTGGCTCTCCTTCTGGAAGTAAGAATTTTGGCACTTTTAGCCCACAAATAGGCTATTAAGTTTTCAAAAACTCCTCCTATCCTCCTTCAGGATCACCACAGTTACCAAAAAATGCCCGCAATCAATTCTGGGGATGAAAAGACGGCAGGATCAGTTATAGCCTGGAAAGGAAGATCAGCTGAACGACAAGCAAACAGTGTGGGACTAAGCTGGCTGTACCCGAACAGGCCGAGTCACCGAGGCAAATGCTGGACTTTATCTCCTGATAAGCGAATGGATGGACCTCCTAACGCAGCAACTCCTAAAGCAGAGACGGCATCAAACTAGAGATGATGGCAACAGTGAAGGCAGCAGTTGCGGACACCCAGGCCCCTTCAAAGTGGCGCTGGAAAAGACGGATCAATGACTAGACGCAAACATCGGGGAGCTGGAGAAGGCAGTCACTGACCAGAGCAACTGGACAGCACTTTGGAACAGTGGTTAGCACTGCTGCCTCATTGCACCAGGAACCCAGGTTCGATTTCAACCTCGGATCACTGTGTGGACTTTGCACATTCTTCCCGTGTCTACGTGGTTTACTCCGGCTGCTTTGGTTTCCTCCCAGTCCAAAGATGTGCATGTTAGGTAGATTTGTTATGCTAAATTGCCCCGAGGTGGGTTACGGGGATAGGGTGGGGGGATTGGTCCTCAGTAACGTGCTCTTTCAGAGGTTCGATGGGCTGAAAGACCTCTTCTGCACTGTAGGGATTCTATGGATCGTCTCATTGGAGACAGAGGTGGAAAGGTTGGTGGCAACCTAAGGGTTGCTGAAAGGGAAGGTCAAGGACCAGGAGAATCAGTCACGATGCTAGCATCTCTGCATTTTGAGCTTATCGGAGGGTACCCAGAGGGGGACACGAAGATTAAGCAATTCCTGGACAGACTGGACATGCCGGTCTTGGGGGGAGATAGGGGACGGGGCCTGGAAGCACCATTAGAATGGAGGGTAGCCATGGAGAGCATCAACTCCTTGGAGGTGGGGAAGGTGCCGGGGCCAGACAGATTCCAGATGGACTTCTATAAAATATTTGCGCTAGCACTGGCCCCGCACCTGCGGGGAAAGTCCGCAGACTCATTAATAAGGGGTACCCTGCCGCCAACGTTGGCACAGGCCTCAATATCGCCGATCCCCAAGAAAGACAAAGACCCGATGGAATGCGGGTCCTAAAGACCCAGCTCACTCCTCAACACCGACACTAAGGTCCTGGCGACGGGCCTAGCAAAGGGTCAGGAGAGAGGTAGTTGTGGAAGATTAGATGGGTTTTGTCAGGAGCAGGCAGCTAACAGCGAACATCAGGCACCTGCTGAACATGATAATGACCCAATCCGCGGGGATCATCACCTCTCTAATTGCAGAAAACGTCTTTGACAGGGTTGAATGGAAGTACCTCAGAGGTACTGGAACGGTTTGGGCTTGGACCAGAGTTCACCTCTTGAGTGGAACTACTGTACAGCGCTCCCATAGCAATTATTCAGACAAACACCACCAGCTCTGTATACCTCCAACTACACACAGGCACGAAGCAGGGGTGCCCGCTTTCCCCTCTGCTGTTTGCCCGGCCGATCGAGCCACTGGCAATCACCCTTAGAGCAACAAAGGGATGGAGAAGTATTCAAAGGGAAGACTCTCCGTGCAGAAGACTTACTCCTCTATCCCTGGCCAGCATGTAAAGAATAATGAAACTCCTGAAAGAGTTTGGAGCCTTCACAGGGGGTAAAGCAGAGCTGGGCGGCTGCCGTTCAAGCTGTCCCAGATCAAACTCTGTGATCTGGGGGATCCAAACAGCCCATGACTGGACATGGATCCACAAGTGGAACCTGATGAGTCTGAGGGAGGAAGTTAAAAAGAACCTGCAGAGGTGGGGTTCACTCCCACTCTCCCATGCAGGGAGACTGCAGACCATCAAGATGAGCGTGCTGCCCAGGTCTGACTTTCTATTCAGATCCCTCTCGATCTACATTCCCAAGGTCTTTTTCAACACCGTCAATAAGTCAATCATGGTGTTTGTGAGTGCATGAGTGTGCGTGCGCGTGCGTGTGCGCTTGCGTGTCCACCGCAGAAAGAATACAGGGATGTGTCAAGGAACCAGGAGTGGAGCAGGTGAGGATGGAGGAAGGTTCTTGTGCAGGGACATCCTTCCGAGCTAGCCACAACCGTACTCGCATCCCACCGGGGCCAGATACTCGAAAAGCCCAGTGGTAGTAACCACACTACGAATGTGGAATCAAATGAGGCAGCACTTTGGACTAATCGAAATGTCCACCATGGCCTCCATCTGCAATAATCACAGGTTCATTCCCACAACAACGGAAGCCTCCTTCAAGAGGTGGAGACAGGGCGAGAGACTCACAGAGGTTTTAGCTCCTGAGAGGGAATGACCCAAGGTACAAAATTACCACGGATATGGAATCTGAAACAAAAACAGAAAATACTGGACAATCTCAGCAGGTCTGACAGCATCGGTGGAGAGAAAAGGGAGCTAACGTTGAGTCTGAATGACTCTTTTTCAAAGCTGACAAATGATTGGGCTCTTTCTGGAGATGGAGGTCAAATGTGGACGGTGCCAGGGAGGCCCAGTCAACCACTCCCACGTGTTCTGGGTGTGCCCCAGACTTGTCGGGTACTGGATGTTCTTCTTTGAGAACATGTCCAAGGTTGTGGGAGTGAGGATGGAGCCTTGTCCACTAGTGGCAGTATTTAGGGTATCAGAGCAGCCAGAGCTCTTCACGGGGAGGGGTTAACGCCCTACCCTTTGCTTCCCTGATCGCCTAGAGACTCCTGCCAGACAGAGCAAGCCACGGAACAACGAAGAGAAAGAAAGAGTGGGGGGGGGGGGGGGGGGGGGTTGGGGAAAGAGAGAGAGAGAGAGAGAGAGAGCGCGAGAATGCCCCCAAGAGAAACAATGCATGTTTTGGGCAAGTCTTGCAATGTAAAGTCTGCAAGATAAATATTTTCACTAAGGGAGGCTATTGCTACAGCTGTCGGTGGAACGTTTTCTTTCCCTGATTTTTGTTTTGGTCTGTTTGGCCCTATGGATTTGTGATATAAAATGTTAAAAGCTCAATAAAAATATTTTCAATAAAATAAACTTTCCCTTTAACCCACTCTGCTCTCAGAAAAATAATTCCAGTTTCTCCAGTCTTTCACATAATCAAAGTAACTGTTCCATGGAACCATTCTCGGTGAATTGTCCCTGCACCCTCACCAAGACATTGACATCCTTTCCAGAGTATGGTGCTCAAAATTGAACACAATACTCCAGCTGGGGATTAACTGGTGATTTGTAACAGTTTAGCAAAACCTCCATACTGCTGCATTCCTGACCTTAATTTTTAAAGCCAAGGATCCCATATGGGGCAGCACGGTAGCAGAGTGGTTAGCACAGTTGCTTCACAGCTCCAGGGTCCCAGGTTCAATTCCCGGCTTGGGTCACTGTCTGTGCGGAGTCTGCACGTTCTCCTCGTGTCTGCGTGGATTTCCTCCGGGTGCTCCTGTTTCCTCCCACAGTCCAAAGATGTGAGGGTTAGGTGGATTGGATTGGTCATGCTAAATTGGCCTTAGTGTCCAAAAAGGTTAATTGGGGTTACTGGTTTAAGGGGATGGGGTGGAGGAGGTGTGTGCTTGAGTGGGGTGCTCTTTCCAAGGACCGGTGCAGACTCAATGGGCCAAATGGCTTCCTTCTGCACTGTAAATTCTATGACTCTATATGCTTTTTGAATAGTCATCTCAACTTCTCAAGCCACCTTCAAAAGTGTTATGAATTTATGTGCACAAGTTACAAATGTTCTAACATTTCTGTTTAATAAAGAATGAAGATGGATTCAGCTTACCATTGTCTCCCCCTCCAAATGACCACACCGTTCGTCCATCCTGCGACACAGCAATAGTATGGGAGCTGCCACAAGCTACTTGGCCAACACTACTGATATCTTTCACAAGAGCTGGCAAATTACGACTATGACTGTCGCTGTGTCCTGAAGTTTACAGAAACAAACAAATGATATACCATCAGGCTAAATAACTTATGCACCTACAGACATATTCTGCAACTGAAAATGTAACAAACTTAAAATCAAATTTGAGAAAACGGCAAACATTTGAATGTTAGCAATTGTAATTTATTTTACTTCAACAAAAAGGACAGCACACTAAAACAGAAACAGGCAACACCACACTGATCCAATTCGCAAGAATACAACACAACAGAATAAATAGAAGGACTAGGCCACCAGGCCCTACAAGCCTGCGCTGCCATTTAATATGATTTTGACTGATCTATGCCAGCCTCAACTCCTTTTCTGTGCCATTTCCCCATCACCCTCTATTCCTCAATCTATCAAATATTTATCTACCTCCACTTTAAATACTTATAAACATCCAGCCTCAACCACCCTCCACCAGAAGAAGTTTCCCCCACTTTATCGCTATGTCCTCTTGTTTGAGACTCTCCCATTAGTGAAAACATCTCATATACCATGCCAAGCCCCCTCATGATCTTGTACGTTTGAATAAGGTCACCCCTCTCTCTTCTAAACTCCAATGAATACAGACCCAGACAGGAAAACCTTCCTCGCAAGTCCCTCACACGCAGATATCTAAAGCTTTCTGCCTACGAAAACCCAACTTCTCCGACAGCTCCTCCAGGCTTGCAAACTGTCCTCAAGAAACAAGTCCTCTATGCCATCCACCCTCTTTTCACTCAGCCACAAAACCTGGCATCCAGTCTTGCCGGCTCAAAAGATCATCACAAATCAGTGACATCTTCGACATCCGACCCAATTTAAAATGCTGCCGAAATGGACACCAGAATTTCAATGCCGGAACCACCACTGGATTACCTGAATACATCCCTGGAGAGGTTGCCAGCGCCCACAGCCCTGTCTCTTTACGTGAGTCCGACTCCATCTTTACCCACACAGCCTCCTGATCCCCACACCAACCCAACACCTTCTCTGCATTTGCCGTCCAATAGTAGATCAAGGTCAGCAATGCCAAAATCCCTGACTGTCAATCCCTTTGCAGGACCGTTCAACTGATCCTAGCAACATTATCCAATAAAGGGTGAAACATCAGCCTCTCCACCCCCGCAAAAACCCAGCAAGCACTGGAATAGGAACTGAAAAGGTGTCAAAATGTTCATCATCACAGATTGCATTCGGCCTGCAAAGGACAGAGGGAGGTTATCACACCTCCGTAGGTACTGCTTAACCTGGCCCACCAGACTCAAAGTTTAAATTATGAAGCCGAGCCCAATCCCACACTACATGCACTGCTAAATATCTAAAATGAGTGCCTGTCAAACAAAAAGGCAACACCCTCAAATGATCTCCCTTCTGCGGCAGGGTAATCGAAATACACTCACTCTTCTCCAAGTTTAACTTACACCCAGAGGATGCACCAAACCGCTTCAACAGCACCATTATGCCCCCCATTGTACGGACTGGGTCAGAAATGTACAATAACTGGACCCCCCCCCCCCCCCCCCCCCCCCCCCCCCGACTCGCCCAAATTCCCAAGGCTCTATCACCAACACAAATAAGAGCGGGGACATAGGGGCACCCCTGCCTAGTTCCCCTATACAGCTGAAAAAACTTCGAGCTCATATCATCCATGCGAACACTAGCCTTAGGTTCCTTCCATAACAGTCTCACCAATGACACAATCTTGGGCCCGATCCCGAACCGCTCCATAACAGATACTTCCACTCTACCCCATCAAAGGCATTTTCCGCGCCAGCACCACAATGACCTCCTGCCACAGCCCCCCCCCCAAACCCAGTGGAGATAGGATCATGTTCAACAGACGACGCACATTAAAGGACAAGTGTCTACCCTTCACAAACCCTGTTTGATCCTCCCCAACAATGCTCAGGAAGTACTTCTCCAATCTGAGCGCCAGCACCTTTGCCAGGATCTTTGTATCCACATTCAATAAGAAAATTGCCTGATATAAACCACATTCCACCGGGTCCTTCTGCTTCTGCGGAAGGAGCGAGATAGATGCTTGCCTCATCGTCTCCGGGAGCCATCCCCAGTCATCGAGTCCTCAAATGTCTCCACTAACCAGGAGTGGCATGGTTAGCACTGTTGCTTCACAGTGCCAGGGTCCCATGTTCGATTCTCGTTTGGGTCACTGTCTGTGCGGAGTCTGCATGGTCTCCCTGGTTACCCGTTTGCCTATTTCTGATTGCCTTCCAAACTTCCTCCACCCCAGTGACTCCTCTAACCCTTCCCGATCCTCCTCCTCCAATGTAGCACACTCTGACCCCTCCAAAAACTCCTGCATGTCCAATTCATCCTCCAGTTCCGACCTGTATAGCCTCTCGTGAACACCTCAAACGCCGTATTCACCTCTCGGGCGCAGCCACCAGCCCATCTCCCATATCCAGCACCAGAACAATCTCTCGAGAAGTCGTCTGCCATCTCAACTGGCCAGCCAACAAGCAGCTGGCCTTCTCCCCATATACGTACATCACCCTCTTGTTCGCCAAGTTAAACTGCGTCTGTAATACCTTCCTACTAGCCAATAGCTCTGGGGTGGGACCTTCCGCAAAATTACTGTCAACCTCCAGATCGTCTGGAGGTTGGAGCAGTGATCCGAAAGCTAGTGTTTGAAAACATGTTGGACTTTAACCTGGTGTTGTAAGACTTCTTACTGTACCAACCTCCAGATCATCATCCACCAGCCACTGCCGTTCTTCCCTAGCCTCCCTATCCACCTGTGCCTTATATGCACTTATCTCTCCTTACACAACTGCCTTTAACACCTTCCATAACATCGACAGCAAGACCTCCCCATTTTTATTAAATCCGAAAGTTCATCAAACGCCCTTGTCTCCTTCATAATATCTCAGATCTCCTAACAATTCAATATCTAAGCTCCCAGCCTCCACTCCAGCACCACATCTACCAGGTGTGGGGCATGATCTGAAATTACATTTGCCAAATATGCCGCTCTCCGCACACCCAGCAACAGGGACTTCCACATAATACAAAAATCAATACGTGAATAGACCTTGTGCACTGGCAAGAAAGATAACTCACAGAATCACAGAATTTACAGTGCAGAAGGAGGCCATTTGGCCCATCGAGTCTGCACTGGCTCTTGGAAAGAGCACCCTACTCAAGCCCACACCTCCACCCCATCCCCATAACCCAGTAACCCCACCCAACACTAAGGGCAATTTTGGACACTATGGGCAATTTAGCATGGCCAATCCACCTAACCTGCACATCTTTGGACTGTGAGAGGAAACCAGAGCACCCGGAGGAAACCCACGCACACCCGGGGAGAACGTGAAGACTCCGCACAGACAGTGACCCAAGCCGGGAATCGAACCTGGGACCCTGGATCTGTGAAGCAATTGTGCTAACCACTATGCTACTGTGCTGCCCCATGCTCCATGGGTGTATAAACCTCCATGGGTCTGTCCCACCCATCTCCCTCATAAACGCTGCAAACAAATTCACCCCCCCAACAAAGGAGTCAAAGACTTTGGCTTAGAACGGTCCTCCTTCGGATCCAAGACCCCATTCCAATCTCTGAGCAACTGATGCATGTCTGCATCCAGGATAGTCACCACCACCCTCCATGAAATCTACAGTGTACACATTCACCAACACTACTGACCTGCCCTCCAAAATCCCCGAGTGAACCATCCAGTTTGCATTAAGTACTCACCAAGTCTACCAAAGTCTCCCTCTCCCCAAGTATAAAGCTCTCCATCAGATGTAACTGATGCACTATGTCTGTATCCTGCTGACACGCAGACCACAATCTATGAAAGAAAAGTCACATGCATTATTAGTGACTGCCTTGTTCCAACTGGAATCTCATGCAGACTAATATTTTTAATAAATAACATCATGCATCATGATGTAACTTTAAACTGTCAGTGTTTAAGTTGATCAAGTTAGTAAAATAAGGTTAATTTGTCTGCCACGATTACCAATTTAATACAATGTCAGTAACTGCTCCAAATATTACTTTTCCCATTTTATTAAATCAACAGTATTAAAGTTATTGTATATTTGGAATTATTGCATTACAGACCACCAATCTGAAAGAAAGATCTTCTCCAATTCTTGAATATCAATTCAAAAAAACTAAAAAATGCTATAAATCTGAAACGAAATTGAAAAAAACAAAAAAGCACAGATCAGTCAGTATACAAGAGAATAGATAGTTTGAGACTTCAGGGGCGGGATTCTCCGCAGACCGTCGTAACGCCGATTTCCGACGAGAAAAATCGGTGTACATGACTCCGGCGTCGGAGCCTTCTTTTAGGCCGCTATTCTCCGTTCCCGGAGGGGCCAGCAGCTGACTGACGCGAATACGCGTCAGTTTCACCAGCTGCGGAAGTGGTGAGACCCGGCGTTTTTTGGAGGAGGAGGAGGAGAGACAGACCCGGCATTCGGGGGGGGGGGGGGGGGGGGTTCCGGCATTTGGGGGGGGGGGGGGTCCGGCATTTGGGGGGGGGTTCCGGCATTTGGGGGGGGGGGGGGGGTGTTCCGGCATTTTGGGGGGGGGGGGGGTTCCGGCATTTGGGGGGGGGGGGGGTTCCGGCATTTGGGGGGGGGGGGTTCCGGCATCGGGGGGGGGGGGGGGTTGCGGGCAGCGGCGTGCAGAGAGGGGGGGCGACGGATGCCCGGGGCCAACGCACCGTCGCCCCCCCCCCCCTCTGTACGCCGCTGCCTCCTACCCCAACCCCCCCCCTCACCACCCCTACCTCCCTCCCCACCACTCCTACCCCCTCCACACCACCCCTACCTCCCTCCCCACCACACCTACCCCCCCCCCCCAACGCCGCCCCCATCTCTCGCAACGCCGCAACCCCCCCCTCAACGCCGGGTCCCCCCCCTCAACGCCGGGTCCCCCCCCCTCAACGCCGGTACCCACACCCCGTCCCCCTCCCTCTGAAGGCCGGTACCCACACCCCCCCCTCTCTCCTCCTCCCCCCCTTCCTTCCTCCGTTCCCCCCCCCTTCCTTCCTCCCCCCCCTCCTTCCTCCGTTAGTGGGGGCGGGGTGCGGCGTTAGTGGGGGGTGGAGGGTGGGGGGGTGCGGCGTTGGAGGGGGGTAGGGGTGGTGTAGGGGGTGGGGTGGTGAAGGGGGGGTTGGGGTAGGGGCAGCGGCGTGCAGAGGAGGGGGGCGACTGATGCCCGGGGCCAACGCACCGTCGCCCCCCCTCTGCACGCAGCTGCCCCTACCCCAACCCCCTCCCCTCACCACCCCTACCCCCTTCACCACCCCTACCCCCCTCCAACGCCGCACCCCCCCACCCCCCACTAACGCCACACCCCCCCCCCCCCCACTAACGGAGGAAGGAAGGGGGGAGGAGGAAGGAGGGGGGAACGGAGGAAGGAAGGGGGGGAGGAGGAAGGAGGGGGGAGGAGGAAGGAGGGGGGAGGAGGAAGGAGGGGGGGAGGAGGAAGGAGGGGGGAGGAGGAAGGAAGGGGGGGAGGAGGAAGGAAGGGGGGGGGAGGAGGAAGGAAGGGGGGGGAGGAGGAGAGAGGGGGGGGTGTGGGTACCGGCCTTCAGAGGGAGGGGGACGGGGTGTGGGTACCGGCGTTGAGGGGGGGGGACCCGGCGTTGAGAGGGGGGGTTGCGGCGTTGAGGGGGGGGGGTTGCGGCGTTGAGGGTGGGGGGGTTGCGGCGTTGCGAGAGATGGGGGGCGGCGTTGGAGGGGGGTAGGGGTGGTGGGGAGGGGGGTAGGGGTGGTGGGGAGGGGGGTAGGGGTGGTGGGGAGGGGGGGAGGGGGGGTGGGGAGGGGGGTAGGGGTGGTGGGGAGGGGGGTAGGGGCGTTGGAGGGAGGTAGGGGTGGTGAGGGGGGGGTGGTTGGGGTAGGGGGCAGCAGCGTACAGAGGGGGGGGGCGACGGTGCGTTGGCCCAGGGCATCCGTAGCCCCCCCTCTCTGCACGCCGCTGCCCCCAAACCCCCCCCCCCCCCGATGCCGCAACCCCCCCCCGGATGCCGCAACCCCCCCCCCCCGATGCCGCAACCCTCCCCGGATGCCGCAACCCCCCCGGATGCCGCAACCCACCCCCCCCCCCCCCGATGCCACAACCCCCCAGGATGCCGCAACCCACCCCCCGATGCCGCAACCCACCCCCCCCCGGTGCCGCAAACCCCCCCGGATGCCGCAACCCCACCCCCCCGATGCCGCAACCCACCACCCCCGGTGCCGCAACCCCCCGGATACCGCAACCCACCCCCCGATGCCGCAATCCACCCCCCGATGCCGCAACCCACCCCCCCCGATGCCGCAACCCACCCCCCCCGATGCCGCAACCCACCCCCCCCCCCCGATGCCGCAACCCACCCCCCCCCCCGATGCCGCAACCCACCCCCCCCCGATGCCGCAACCCACCCCCCGACACTGAACGGCGTCAACCATCATCAATGGTCGACGCCGTTTTAAAGCAACTGTGATTTTCGCCGACGTGACCATGGGACTTCGGCCCATCCGGGCCGGAGATTTGTGGAATCTAAAAAAAATGAAATCCCGCCGGCGCCAGCTGTTTTCAGAGGCTGCCGGCGGGATTTGCACAACGCCGGTTTTTGGCCGGTCAGAGATTTAAAAACCCTGCGGGAGCGGGATTAACGCCACTGCCGGCCGATTCTCCGACCCTGCGTGGGGTCGGAGAATCCCGCCCCTGGTATCCAACAGAGATGAACATTCAAAGATAAACCAGCAATTTTGTCCATTAGTTGGAGAGAAAAGAACAATTTTGAAGAAAGTAGTCGATAGCCCAATCACAGAGAGGGAATTGATTGGACTGAAAAAAGTTTATCTAAAACTTTCACACTGAACATTTATCTAACTAAGTCAACGGAAGACATTTAAAAAAGAAAGTACAAATTGTTGAGAACAAAACGTCCACCACTTCCATTTGTTAAATCTCTCACATAGTTTGTCAAAATCATAGTTTATACAAATACTCGTTGTTCAAATATTCTTCGTGTTTTCACTGACACAATACTATATAAAAATCTAATACTTTTCTGGTAAAGGTATTCCAACACACTCAGCACAGAGCAAAGAATAGCAGAACCCAATGTTTTACGGTCAGCTTAGAGGTTAAATATTTATGTATTGTTCCTGTGTGTGCATGCGTTGAGGTAAAAATACCTCAAGTGACAGCACCACCAGAAAATAAACTGTTTGGTGAGTCGCTTTTTAAAAATTTACTGATATCAATTTGGCTAATAATCTAATAAAGAGAGGCATAACAGGGCATTTAATTCTCAGAATGCACATCCTGTCCCATGTCGGAGCTTCAGGAAGTTTCCAGTGCCGAGGCAATGACAGGGACAAGAAATGTTGTCAGCTGGAGGAACTCAGGCTCAAGGCTTTCAAACTTGAACAACAGCTGACATCAATGGAATGTGTCCACAAGATTTAGCATTTCATGGATAGCATGTTTCAGGAGATGGTCATCCCACCGCTTAAGAAGATGCAGGGATAGAGAGAATTGGTGACTGCGAGATAATCAAGGAGGATAGGTCATAGCGCAAGAGTCCAGAGTATGCCTCATTCGCTAAGCAGTATGCATTTCTCAGTACTGGTGAGAACAATAGCTCTTTAGCCGAAGTCAAGTCCACAGGTCCATGTGTAGCTCTGGTACACAGGCGAGCTGGAGTAAGATTGCAAAAGTAATAATGATAGAAGGTTCGCTAGTTAGGGGAACAGACAGATGTTTATTAGGCTGAAGGCATGTTTCTAGGATGGCAATTTGCCTCTGGGTGCAAGGGTAAAGCATGTCAAAGAGTGGCTGCAGAGCACTATGAGTGGAGAGGGTGAACAGCAAGAGGTCAGTTTTCATATCACTTAGGCAGAAAGCTGAATGAGATCTTACAGGAAGATTTGTGGGAGTCAGGAAAGATACTTATAAGCAGGACCATAAAAGTAGCAAGCTCTAAGTTGCTCTCAGTGCCAAGCTCTTATAAGTAACAAAAAGGATAGAGGAAATGAATGTGAGTGGAAAATTGGTGCAGAAAGGCAGGTTTCAGACTACTGAAACTAGTTCAAGGATAGGTGGTACCTGTAAAGACTAAATGGTTGCACCTCAATAGTGCTGGGCCCAGTGTCTTTGGGGAGTTGGCTTACTAGTGTTGTTGGGAAGGCTTTAAACAAACTTGTCAGATGGATGGGGACCAGGATGTAGCATTAGAAAAGAGAATCAAGATGTGCACATGTTTGGGGGAGAGCTGGCAATAAAGAATTAGGTGAGATCAGACTAAGAGACAATACAAGAGATAATGCATTTAAATTAGCTCTATAGTGCATGTGTATGTAAATGCAAAATTTGGTAATTAAAGTTGATGAACTGCAGGTGCAAATACCGACTTGGGAATACGAGGTTCTGGTGTGATAATGGAAACTTAGTTCAAAAGGGAAGAACTGGATAATGTTTATTTCTGGATATAGGAAAGATAGGAAAGGAAAGACGGGAGAAATCATGGCTGTATTGATTAAGGAAAATATTATAGTGCTGGAGCAAGAGGATATTCTAGAGGAGTCAGAAAAAAATCTATTTTGTTAGAGTTAAGGAACAATAGAAATGGCAGAGCACTATTAAGGTGCAACCATTTAGTCTTTACAGGACCACCTATCCTTGAACTAGTTTCAGTCGTCTGAAACCTGCCTTTCTGCACCAATTTTCCACTCACATTCATTTCCTCCAGCACTTGGTACAATGTATAGGTCACCAATTACTGAGAAAAATATTGGGGAACATATTTGCAGTAAATTACAAAGAGGTGCAAAACTATATTGGGGGCTTTAATTATCGTAATATAAACTGGAATAGTAATAGTATAAAGGGGAGAGAGGGGAAAGTTTCTGAAGAATGCACAGGAGAATTTTCTACATGAGCACATTTCCAGTCCAACTGGGAAAGAGGAATTGTTCGATCAGGTTCTGAGGTCAGGTGAATCAGGGTCAAGTGGATCAGTATCAGGAGGATCAAGTGGCTGTAGGGGCACATTTGAGGAATAGCGATCATAGCATCAAAAGATATAGACTAACTATGGAAAAGGATAAGGAACAATTAGAGTAGATGTACGAAACTGTTGGAGAGTCAATTTCAATGGGTTGAGAATATAGAACATACAGTGCAGGAGGTAATTTGGCCCATCGAGTCTACGCCACCCTCACTTCCACCCTATCCCCATAACCAATAACCCCTCCTAACCTTTTTGGTCATCAAGGGCAATTTATCATAGCCAATCCACCTAACCTGCCCTGCGTAAACTGGAATCAAAGATTATCAGGCAAAACTTTTACAGAACGATGGGCTGCCGATAAAGAGTTTGGATACCCTTCCAATAAGAGGCACAGGTAAAGCAACCAAAGCCAGAGCTCCCTGGATAATAAGATAAAGGTTAGGATGAAGCAGAAAAAGGGTATGTATGACAGATGCTAGGTTGATAACACATGCAAGAGCCAGGATGAAAAAGGAAACACGAGAGGCAAAGAGACAACCTAAGAGGCTGGCAGGTAACAATAAAGGTAATCGAAAAGTATTTATACGTATATAAATAGCACATAAAAGTACCAAGAGAACGGGTGGGGCCAATTCGGGACCAAAGAAGCCACAGGGCATGACTGAGGTACTTAAATGAGTGCTTAGGTACAGAGGTGATGAGTGATGTCTGAGGACTGCAGAACTGCAAATGTTTTTTTTTTTTAAAAGGGTGCTTAACTACTGGCCTGCTGATTAAACTCAGGGTGGGAAAGCTTTTAGAAACATCAATCCAGGACAAAAACAGTCACTTTTTCTTTGTTCATGGGATGTGGGCGTCACTGACTGTGCCAGCATTTATTTCTCATCCCTTATTGCCTTTGAGGGGGCAGTTAAGAATTAACCACATTGCTGTGAATCTGGAGTCACATGTAGGTCAGACAGGTAAGGTCGGCAGATTTCCTTCCCTAAATGACAGTAGTAAACCATCTACAACAATTGGCAATGGTTTCATGGTCATCATTAGACTTTTTAAATTGCAGATTTTTATTGAATTCAAATTTCACCATCTGCAGTGGCGGGATTCGTACCCGAGTCCCCAGAGCGTTAGCCTGGGTTTCTGGTTTACTCGTCCAGTGACAATACCAATACGTGTGGTTCAATTTAAGGGAATCCAGAATGGATTTGTTGCAGGAAAATCATGTTTCAATAACTTAAGATGGAGTTTTTTTTTGATGAACTAACATAAGAGGGTTGATGAGAGTAATGTAGTTGGTGAGATCTATATGGACTTCCAAAAGGCTTTTGAAAACGCACAATATAATTAGGCATGCCAGCAAAGCCCACTGAATAAAAGGGACTACAGCAAGGATACAAGTGGTCAAGTGAGAGGAAAAAGATTAGTGGGAAACAGTTGTTTCTCAGGCTGGAGGAAGGATTTACAGTGGAATTCCGCATGAATCAGTGTTAGGACTTTTTTGATATATTTTACGAAAATTACTTGCATTGGGTGTACAAGGTACAATTTCTAAATTTGTGGATGATACAACATTTGGAAATATTATTAATTGTAAGGGGTAGTGATAGATTTCAAGAAGAGATACTGAAGTTGGTAAAATAAAGAAAAGATGGCAGATAAAATTTAATGCAGTAAACTATAAAGATACACACATTCCAGAATTTACAATTCTAAAGGGGGTACAGAAACAAGAGACCTTGGGGTGTTCATTCATAAATAGTTGAATGTGCAGGGCACGTTGAAGGAAAGGTATATAGGATCCTGTGCTTTTAAAATAGAAACATAGAAACAAGGAGCAGGAGTAAGCCATTCGACTCTTTTGAGCCTGCTCCATCATTCAATATTATCATGGCTGATCCTCGGTCCCTGTGCGATATTCCCGCTTTCTCCCCATACTCCTTGATGCCATTAAAATCTAAAAACTTATCTATCTTTTTCTTGCATACATTCAGTGACTTGGCCTCCACCGCCTTCTGTGGTAGAGAATTCACAGAATTCATTGGGCCATAGAGTAAAAAAAACAAGGAAATTATGATGAACCTTTTTAAACAGTAGTTCGGCTTCAACTGTACAATGATGTCCAATTCTTGGCACCACACTTAGGATGCAGAAAAGATTTACAAGAATATTTCAAAGGATGAGGGATTTCAGTTAGAACATAGAACACTACAGCGCAGTACGGGCCCTTCGGCCCTCGATGTTGCGCCGACCTGTGAAACCATCTGAAGCCTATCTGACCTACACTATTCCATTTATAGAGCATAGAACACTACAGCGCAGTTCTGCAGATTGATTGAAGAAACTAGGATTGTTCTCCTTCGAGAAGCTTGAAACAGGGTCTGATACAGGTGCTCAAAATCATAAACAGATTTAGGCAGAGTAGGTGGAGAAAACTGTTCCCATTGGCAGAAGTCTTGAAAATCAGAGGACACAAATTTAAGGTGAATGGCAAAAAAATACGGTGGTGACATGAAGAAAAAACGTTTTACACAGCAAATGGTTAAGGATCATAAATGCACTGGCTGAGCGTGAAATGGAGGCTGGTTCAATCATGATTTCCAAAGGAACTTGAATAAGCACCTGAAGGGAAAATATTTGCAGGACTACAGAAAAATCAGCCTTGCACTGTGACAGCACAGACTTGACGAACCGAATGGCCTCTTTCTTTGCTGTAACCATTCTATGATTTTTTGATACATGTGTGGTACGACATTTATGCCAAATGCAGAAATATATACCAATAGAAACATTTTATCTAATTTTAGTTTCATTTTAAGCCTGTACCTTTCCTAATAATGGTCCTTGGATCAGCTTCGGATATTTCTGTGTTGCACTATTTCCATGTCCAAGCTTCCCATAATCGCCATCTCCCCAGCTGAATATATCTCCTTCAGTAGTTACTGCTAGCGTGTGTCCATCTGAACCTTTTGAGGATGAAATTTTACGGATGTTGCGATGAGGTTCGAACGTGAGCTTTTTTGGAGCTGACTGGTTGTTAGAGTCGCCCAGTCCAAGTCTGCCATAGCTACCTTTTCCACAAGCCTTTACAGAGCCATCTTCTGAAATTGCAAATGTGCAGTACTGTCCAGCCTCAATCTGAAAAAGAATTATCAAAACAGAGTTTTTTAAATTTGAGAGAGGACTTCATATATTTTATATAAACAGGTAACAATTCTGAAAAAAGGTTTCTTGAAATTTATTGAATCTTGACTCCAGAAGGATCAGAAATTACATGCAGCGAACAGCATCATATAAAAATTTCAGAAATTACTTTGTTTTATTTTCTTTTCTACCCCTCTTTTCTCCACTGAAACAAAATTAGTTCATTATTTTCCCTCGGTACTTCCATTAAGATAGCATTCAACAAAACCATCTTCTGGTGCTGCAGATTGAGAAGACCAAATTCACGAGGAATTAAAAGAGGCTGAAAAATTTGACTAGCCAGTGCTTGTGCAAGAATCTCTGGGATAAAAATTCACTGTGATAGACAGTTTTAACATTAAAAGTTCCCAGGCTGAGAAAGGAAATGAACAGAAGTAAATCTCGCTTCTCCTGTGCGATATTAGAATCCAGGGACCCTTCCGGTGTCCCAGACTCCTTCACGTGCAGAAAGTGTGTCCAACTGCAGCTCCTATCAGACCGCTTGACAGCTCTGGAGCTGCAGGTAGGTTCACTTCGGAGCATCCGCGATGCTGAGGAAATCAAGAATAGTAAGTTCAGTAAGTTGGTCACACCGCCAATAAAAATTATTGAGGAAGATAGGGAATAGGTGACCACCAGACAGAGGAAAAGTAGGAAGGCAGTGCAGGAGTTCCCAGAGGTCATCGCCCTCCAAAACAGATATACCATTTTGAACAGTGTTGGGAGAGATGGCTCACCAGAAGAAGGCGGCAGCAGCCAGGTTCATGGCACCATGGCTAGCTCTGCTGCACAGGAGGGCAGGAAAAAAAGTGTCAGAGCTATAGTGATAGGGATTCAATTGTAAGGGGAATAGATAGATGTTTCTGTGGCCGCAAATGAGACTCCAGGGTGGTGTGTTGCCTCCCTGATGCAAAGGTCAAGGATGTCCTGGAGCGGCTGCAGGGCATTCTGGAGGGGGAGGGTGAATAGTCAGCTGTCATGCTGCATATCAGCACCAACGATATAGGTAAAAACTGGTATGAGGTCTTACAAGCTGAATTAAGGGAGTTAGAAGCTAAACTAAAAAGCAGGACCTCAAAAGGTAGTTTGCTACCTGTGCCATGTGCTAGTCAGAGTATAAATCGCAGGATAGCTAAGGTGAATGATGGTGAAAGAGGGAGGGATTCAAATTCCTTGGACATTGGAACCAGTTCTGGGGGAGGTGGACCAGTACAAATCGGACAGCGTGCACTTGGGCAGAACCGAAACCAATTTTCGAGGGGGAGTGTTTGCTAGTGCTGTTGGTGAGGATTTAAACTAATATGGCAGGGGGATGTGAATGATGTAAGAAGTCGGAGGGAAGTAAGGGGGAGACAGAAACAAAAGGCAGTAAAGGGAAAAGTGGAAAGCAGAGAAACCAAAGACAGAAATCAAAAAGGGTCACATTACATCATAATGCTAAACGGGCAAAAAATGTCCAAAAAACAAACCTGAAGGCTCGGTGTCTCAATGCACCGAACATTTGTATTGAGGTTGATGAATTAACTGCGCTGGCAATCATTAACAGATATGATGTTATTGGGATTACGGAGACCTGGCTCCAGCATGATCAATGATGGGAAATCAACATCCAGGGGTATTCAATATTCAGGAAGAAAAGGGGAGGTGAGGTAGAGTTGCTGGTTAAAGAGGAGATTAACACAATAGTAAGGAAGGACATTAGCCTGGACGATGTGGAATCTGTATGGGTGGAGCTGCAGAACACTAAAGGGCAAAAACGTTATTGGGAGTTGTGTACAGACCACCAAACAGTAGTTGTGAGGTTGGGGATTGCATCAAACAGGAAATTAGATATGCGTGCAGTATGGGTACAGCAGTTATTATGGGTGACTTCAATCTGCATATCGATTGAGCTAATCGAACTGGTAGCAATGTGATGGAGGAGGATTTCCTGGAATGCATAAGGGGCGGTTTTCTCAACCAATATGTCGAGGGACCAACTAGAAAACAGGCCATCCTAGACTGGGTATTGTGCAATGAGAGAGGATTAATTAGCAAAGTTGCGGTGCAAGATCCTTTAGGGAAGAGTAACCATAATATGGTACAATTATTCATTAAGATGTAGAGTGATGCAGTTAAGTCTGAGACTAGGGTCTTGGACTTGAAGAAAGCTAACTTTGATGGTATAAGACATGCATTAGCTAGCAAAGGATACTTTTTTAAAATATAAATTTAGAGTACCCAATTTTTTTTCCAATTAAGGGACAATTTAGCGTGGCCAATCCACCTACCCTGCACATCTTTGGGTTGTGGGGGCGAAACCCACGTAAACACGGGGAGAATGTTCAAACTCCACACGGACAGTAGTGACCCAAAGCCGGGACCTGGGTGCCATGAGACAGCAGTTGTAACCACTACGCCGCCATGCTGGCCTTGGCAAAGAATACTTAAGGGGTTGACGGTGGATAGGCAATGGCTGACATTTAAAGAACACATGGATGAACTTCAACAATTGTACATCCCTACCTGGTGCAAGAGTGAGACGGGGAAGGTGGCTCAACCATGGCTAACAGGGAAATCAGGGATAGTGTTAAAGCCAAAGAGGAGGCATATAAATTGGCCAAAAAAAGCAGCAAGCCTGAGGACTGGGAGAAATTTAAAATTCAGCATTGGATTGGATTTGTTTATTGTCACGTGTACCGAGGTACAGTGAAAAGTATTTTTCTGCAAGCAGCTCAAAGGGAATTAAACAGAATTCAAGAAAATACAAGAAAATACATGAGAATACATAATAGGGCAACACAATATATACAATGTAACTACATAAGCATTGGCATCGAATGAAGCATATGTGGGTGTAGTGTTAATGAGGTCAGTCCATAAGAGGGTCATTTAGGAGTCTGCAGAGGAGGACAAAGAGTTTAATTCAGAAGGGGAAAATAGAATAAGAGAGAAAGCTTGCAGGAAACATAAAAAACTGATTGCAAATACCTCTATAGATGTGTGAAACGAAAAAGACTGGGTGAAGACAAATGTCCCTTACTGTTAGAATCAGGTAAATTCATAAGGGCAACAAAGAGATGGCAGACCATTGAACAAATACTTTGGATCTGTCTTCACTAAGGAGGACACAAATAACCTTATGGAAATACTAGGGGACAGGGTCTAGCCTGAAGGAGGAACTGAAGGAAATCCTTATTAATCAGGAAATTGTATTGGGGAAATTGATGGGATTAAAACCCAATAAGTCTCAGAGTACTTAAGGAAGTGGCCACAGAAATAGTAGATGCATTGGTGATCATTTTCCAGCATTCGACAGACTCTGGAAGAGTTCCAATGGATTGGAGGGTGGCTAATGTCACCCACTATTTAAAAAGGAGGGAGAGAAAACAGGAAATTATAGACCGATTACCCTGACATCGATGGTGGGAAAATGTTGGAGTCAATTACTAAGAATGAAACAATTGAGCATTTGGAAAGTAGGGACAGGATTGGTCCAAGGCAGCATGGATTCACTCAAGGGAAATCAGGCTCGACAAATCTTCTGGAATTTTTTGAGAATGTGACCAGAAGAGTGGACAAGGGTGAACCAGTGGATGTTGTGCAGCTGGGCTTTCAAAAGGCCTTTGACAAGGTCCCACACAAGAGAATAGTGATCAAAATTAAAGTTCATGGTATTGGGGGTAATGTATTGACGTGATAAAGAACTGGTTGGCAGACAGGAAGCAGAGAGTGGGACTAAACAGGCATTTTCAGAGTGTCAGGCAGAGACTAATGGGGTACCATGGTTCAGTGCTGGGACCCCAGCTGTTCACAATATACATTAATGATTTGGATTAAGAAATTGCATGCAATATCTCCAAATGTGAAGACACTAAGCTGGGTGACCGTGTGTGATATGAGGAGGATGCAATGAGGCTGCAGGGTGACTTGGACAGGCTGGTTCAATGGGCAGATATTTGGCAAATGCAATATAATGTGTATTTTTGTGAGGTTATCCACCGGTAGTAAAAACAGAAAGGCAGATTATTTTCTGAAAAGGGGAAATGCGACGAGACCTGGATGTCATGATAAACAGTCGCTGAAGGTTGGCATGCAGGTACAGCAGGCTGTGAGGAAAACTAATGGCAGGTTGGCTTTCATCGAGAGGATTTCACAGTAACTTCATTGCAGTGTTAATGTAAGCTTACTTGTGACAATAAAGATTATTATAATATATTTGAGTATAGGAGTAGGAATGACTTGCTGCAGTTATACAGGGCCTTGGTGAGGCCACATCTCGAGTATTGTGTGCAGTTTTGGTCTCCTAGTTTGAGGAAGAACATTCTTGCAATTGAGGGTGTCCAGCGAAGGTTCACCAGACTAATTCCCGGGATGGAGGATTGAAAAATTAAGAAAGACTGGATCGACTGGGCTTGTACTCACTGGAGTTTAGAAGAATGAGAGAGGATCTCATGGAAACATATAAAATCCTGATGGGACTGGACAGGCTAGATGCGGAAAAATGTTCCCGATGTTGGGAATGTCCGAATGTCCGAATGTCCAGAACTAGGTGTCACAGCCTAAGAATAAGGGGCAAGCCATTCAGGACTGAAATGAGGAAGAACTTCTTCTCTCAGAGAGTTGTGAACTTGTGGAATTCTCTACCACAGAAAATTTTGGGGCCAGTTTGCTGGATATATTCAAGAGAGAGCAGGATGTGGCCCTTGCGGCTAACGGGATCAAGGGGTATGGAAAGAAAGTGGGAGTGGGATACTGATGATCAGCCATGATAATATTGAATGGTGGTGCAGGCTCAAAGGGCCGAATGGCCTATTCTTGCACATATTTTCTATGTTTCTATGAAGGAAAAAATCACTTCGGATTGGTACTGGGAGAACTGAATGCCTACTTAAAAGGCAGTTTAAAGTATGTCTGTGGAATGTGTTTTCACTCGTATTAAAACAGAGGGGAATATTTTCTTTACTGGTTTGAAACAAGCTGTGCCTATGAAGACAGTGTTCAGTCACTAGCATTTTCATCTTTGTTGCAGTGAAAATCTTTAAATATGAAATCTTGTTGTGTCAGTTTGGCATAGAGGAAACAAAGAGTAGGGATTAATGGGTCCTTTTCAAATTGGCAGACAGTAACTAGTGGGGGGCCATAGGGATCGGTACTGGGACCCAAGCTATTCACAATATGTATTAATGATTTGGACGAGGGAACAAAATGCAACATCTCAAAGTTTGCAGATGATACCAAGTTAAGTGGGAGGGTGAATTGTGATGAGGATGCAGGGATCCTACAGCATGATCTGGACAGGTTAGGTGAGTGGACAAATCATTGGCAGATGCAGTATAATTTGGATAAGTGTGAGGTTATTCACTTTGGAAGCAAAAACAGGAAAGCAGATTACTACCTGAATGGTTGTAAATTGGGAGAGGGGAGCGTGCACCGGGACCTGGGTGTCCTTGTGCACCATTTGCTGAAGGTAAGCATGCAGGTGCAGCAGGCGGTAAAGAAGGCTAATGGTATGTTGGCCTTCAATGCGAGAGGTTTTGAGTATAGAAGCAGGGATGTGTTGCTGCAATTGTACAGGGCCTTGGTGAGGCCCCATTTGGAGTATTGTGTGAAGTTTTGGTCTCCTCCTCTGAGGAAGGATGTTCTTGCTCTCGAGGGAGTGCAGCGAAGGTTTACCACACTGATTCCAGGGATGGCGGGACTGTCATATGAGGAGAGGTTGACTAGGTTGGAATTGTTCTCGCTGGAGTTCAGAAGAATGAGGGGGGACCTCATAGAGACTGTTATGGACCAGGGTTTGGAGAATCCCAAAGTGTATCATGGAGTTCACTTGACCCACAACTTTTAATAGATTATGGTATGGGGAGCATACCGCCCACTCTACAGATGTGGTACAGCAGAAATGGAAAAGTATTTTTTAAAGCAAAACAATTTTTATTCTATGAACTCAAGTTAACCTTTTTAAAACATAGTGAACAACTTAGCAACTATTAATTCAAACACAACCCCCAAAGAATACAACATGAAGTAATCCTTAATAAATTCCCAAAAAACATTCAGAAGACAAAAGACCCTTGTAACACAAATATCAGGTTTAAATTCACTATTGAGAGCAGTTACCATGTTGAAATCAGCAAATGAATATTCATAAGCTTAGAGATTCATGCACATCCTGCTGTGATTTCAGTTACTCCAAAACTTAAATAAAACCAAACCCACCCTGCAGCAAAAAAGCCTAAAGCAAAAGTAAAAAGCTGATAGACAGCCAAGCTCCACCCACTGTCTGACATCACTGCAGTAATAAACACCCATTTCTTCAAAGGTATTCCCACTACAGATATTTATATACACACCCATTTCTTAAAAGGTACTCTCACAGGACTTATATAATTCTAACAGGACTAAATAGGGTAGATGCAGGGAACATGTTCCCGATGGTGGGTGGGTCCAGAATTAGGGGTCACAGTCTGAGGATTCAGAGTAAACCATTTTGGACAGAGATAAGGAGACATTTCTTCACGCAAAGAGTGGTGAACCTGTGGAATTCATTACCACAGGAAGTAGTTGATGCTAAAACTTTGAATATATTCAAGAGGCGACTGAACATAGCACTTGGGGAGAATGGGACCAAAGGCTGTGGGAAGAAAGCAGGATTAGGCTATTGAGTTGGATGATCACTTTGATAGGAAAAGTAAGAAATATCACCTACAGCCTGTGAAAAAAGCTGAATGGAAATCAAATGATCTTCAGTTATCAAATGATAACTTCAGTGTAAATACATCTTATTCAAATATCAAGATTAGCTGTAAATCTGCAAACAGGAACTATCAAAATAAACATCAAAACTAATTTTAATAAAGGAAAACAGAAATAATTAGAAAGGGAGAAATGTTAACAGTTTTTCTCTCCACAGATACTGCCAGATCTGCTGAGTTTTTCCAGCCTTTCCTATATTTTGTTTATAATTAAAAAAGGATAGGTACAGTTTCACTTCCAATGTGCAAGAATTGTGATGATGCAATTTAAAAAGCTAATTGAAAGGCAAGATCTAGAGTTAAGTAAAGAAACATAGAAACTAGGAGGGGTAGGCCATTCGGCTCATCGAGCCTGCCCTGCCATTCAATATGATGGCTGATCCTCTAGCTCAGTGCTATATTCCCGCTTTCTCCCCTTACCCCTTGGATGCCAATAAAATCCAAAATTATCCATCTCTTTCTTGAATATATTTAGTGGCATAGCCTCCAAAGCATTCTGTGGTCGAGAATTCCACAGGTTCACTACCCTTTGAGTGAATAAATGTTTCCTCAGCTCAGTCCTAAATAATATAATTATAATCGCTTATTGTCACAAGTAGGCTTCAATGAAGATATTGTGAAAAGCCCCTAGTCGCCACGTTCCGGCGCCTGTTCGGGAAGGCCGGTACGGGAATTGAACCCGTGCTGCTGGCACTGTTCTGCATCACAAGCCAGCTGTTTAGCCCACTGTGCTAAACCAGCCCCTAAATGGTCTAACCCCCGTATCATCAGACTGTGACCCCTGGTCCTAGGTTCCCCAACCAGGGAAAACATCCTCCCTGCATCTACTCTGTCCAGACCTGTTAGAATTTTATACATTTCAATCAGATCTCCATTCCTTTCAAATTCAGATTGAGCGAGTGAAGACGGAGCGCCATACTAGTGTTTCAGCATTGGGCAGAGGTAATTAGAAAAGGGCAGAGGTAGTTATACAGGCCTGAGGAAAGAGTTCACCCAAGTAGACTGGGCACAAATAATTGAGAAACAATGACGGATGTTGAGGGAGATATTAAATACCTCTCAATTAAAGTATATTCCTGAGAGGGAGAAGAATTATAAAAGGGAGAAAAACATTCCATGGCTAAACAAGGAAGTCAAAGAAGACATAAAGGCAAAATCTAGGGCAAACCATACTACATATTTTAGTGGTAAGGATTGGGAGATCTTTTAGGTTCAGCAAAAGGCTATTAAAAATAAAATCAAAAGAGCCAAGGTGAACTGTGAAAGGAAACTAGCAGAAAACATAAACACTGATACAAAAAGCTTCTTTAAGTACATAAAGAGAATAGCTAAACGCTTGCAGTCAACACATGGGACAGGGCGGCAAGGTTTTGCCTGTGCCGCCAAGTGCGGCGGGACCCCTTGGCCCCAGAGCCTCCAGCAGACACCCGCCAGGGGCATCGAAGGGGTGGGGGGGGTTAGGGGTAACGGGTGAGTGGGTGGAAAGGTGAGTGGGGCATTGTTCGACACCTGTGAAACATTAAATACCCTTCACCACAACCAGTATGATAGCTCTGTCTCTTTCTTCCACAATGTGGACCAACCTCTAAACCTTTGGCCCATCTCCCCAGGCATGCACCTCCCATCTCTCACTTGGCACACCGCATACAGGTGATGGGTGTGAGTGAGCACTCAGCAGACAGAGAGGGGTCAGTCTATGGCATAGATTGAGGAGCGCTGGCGTTCAGATCTCTGCAGCTTATCACCCCCCTGCCCTCGATAGTGACCCGCTGACAGTGCCGACAAAGTCCCAACATCCTGGGGTGATGTAATACACGGCGAGTGGGAAATGTGGGGGTGTGGGAAGCAGCGATGATGGACCAGGCCACGTCCTATGTGAAGCGGGCAAAAATGTGGGTCTCCCTGACCCTCCGGGCTTGCCAGACGATCGCCGCTGCCGCCTGTCCTGTAGCCTCTGGCTGATTCCGCCGTTCATCCCCGGGATCACACCCTGCTGGTCCTCCACCTCCTTGGAGTTGGGAACATGTCCCTCATCCCCCACCTCCCAAACTTCGCTGCGATGCTGTGCTGGCTTGTGGAGAGAACAGCAGACCACCACGAAGTGGGCGACACTTCGACTGTGTACTGCAGGGCACCACCGGAGCGGTCGAGGCATCATTATCGCATTTGTAGCAGTCCGATGCACCACTCAATGGCAGTTTGGGTGGCCTCATGGGCCTCTTTGCATTGGGACTCCACTTTGGTTTCCAGCCTCTGTACTGCCATCATTAAACAGGTCCTCAGCAGGTATCCCCTATCCACCAAGAGCCAACTGGCCATCTTGTGGTCATCCTCGAAGAGGCCGGGTACATCCGCCTGCCCCAGGATGTAACTGTTGTGCACAATCTTGGGAAGCGTGCACACATGTGCATGATCTGCATGTGGTGGACACACAGAAGCTATATGTTCAGGGATTAGAACCCCTTCTGGTAATGTAAGGCACTTAAATCTCAAACTGCGGCCTGGTGCGCGCAAAGCGACATACGTGCAGTCTATCAGCCCCTGGATCTGGGGTATCCCAGCAATGGTGGAGAACCCTGCTGACGGGCATCTTATTGGACTTGGTCCACGTCAAATTTAATATAGTTTTCCTCATGGGGAAACAGGGCATCGTGATCTGCCGGATGCACCTGTGGCCTGCGAGTACCAGATATCCCTGTTTGAGCTCTGGATTGATCCCGAGGCGTAACGTTCTGGGCTGCGGTGACCTTAATGGCCACAGAGAGCGCGTATCCTCCTCCTTATGTGGTGCCAAGTTTGCGAGGACGGGGGCAGCATGGTGGTGCAGTAGTTAGCACTGCTGCCTCACAGTGCCGAAGACCCGGATTCAATCCCGGCCCCAGGTCACTGTCCATGTGGAGATTGCACATTCTCCCCGTGTCTGCATGGGTCTCACCCCCAAAACCCAAAGATATGCACAGGTGGATTGGCCTCACTAAGTTGACCCTTAATTGGAAATTCATTTTAAAAAGTCTGCACGGACACCACACCGCCTTCTTGTTGAGACGGAGTCCCCTGCAGCACACGCTGTTCATCATCTGTTGAAACGACCAGCGAAGTCCGTACAGCCTGGACAGGCTCGTGCCTCCCCCATCTGGGTCTCACCCTGGCCTAGTGGCGGCCAGGTCCTGAACTTGGGCTGCCACCTTGAGCCTCTGCAAACGCGGCTGCGCCATCTCCAGCATCTGGCCCATGGGCCTACCAGCAGCATAACTAGGGCCTGTTTTGCAGGGTCCAAAATGGTGTCCATACTATTCAATATATGTAAGGATATGAGAGAGGGCACTAGAGGGACCCTCCATTCTTTGATTGATTTCCCCCTCCTCAATGCATGGAACACCCTGTCCATGCACTCCCAACTTCAGCGGGCCCCCCTCCACAGACCGAGACACTATATCCCTGACACCCGCACATAATGGTACCTAGACCAGGCACTGCTCTCCACCCTGTTGCACTCAACCACTGTCATGTGAGATTACCTTTAAGAAATGGATGTTTAAGCAATGTACCTTTATGAAATGGAGCAGCTCATATTACTGAAGTGATGTCAGAGTGTGGGTGGAGCTGGGTTTTTTAGCTCAGCCATTTTGCAGTGTTTAGGTTTCAGTTTGAGAGAGAGCAGCTGAAAAGTGCCTGGCTGGTTTCCTGTGAGCTGTTTGAAAGGAGAAAGCCAGTTTTGAGAAAAAGAGCTTGGGTGTGTCTGTGTCTGCAGTGAGCTGGATCTGCAGTGATCTCTGCCATGAAAGACTATCTCTGAATCATTTGGGTGATTTAAACTCATAATTGTAATGTCTTTAACCTGATGTGTTTCTGTTTAAAGGTGTTAAGTCTTTTGGAGGTTTGAAGGAACATTTTGAGGGATTATTTAGTGTTGTATTATTTTCGGGGTTATCTTTGAAGTAAGGGGTGTTAAGAGATCCAATGTTTATTTCAAAAGGTTAAGTTGAGTTCATGGAATAAACATTGTTTTGTGTTTAAAAACCCACATGTCCATAATTGTAATACCACACCTGGAGACCAAGCCGTGTGCTTCAAAAGCAACAATACATTAAAGGGAGAGGTCGGTTGAATTCCATGATACATTTTGGGCTTCTGAAAACGCCACTCCCATAACACCCACCCTTCAGCTGGGGACATGTCCTCGAGTTGTGACGACCCCTGGGTGTTCGGATGTTGGCTGCCGCATCCGTTGTGTGGCCTCCCGCAGTGTTCAGGCACAGTTTCAAGTCATCGCAGTCTAATGGAGATGCTGAGCAAGAACTCCCACATGCCATGAAGTGCTCACTTAACCATGATTGCCAATTCAGCAATAACCTTCAGCCACACGGCCATAGGCCTCAGCCGTCGTTGGGGGTTACGGGTGGAACAGATGGGCAGGGACAAGTGTTGCCCCGGAACAGGTACACAGGATCCAAGGGTTGGCATGGTGGAGCCACATGTGGTTGCTCCCCCTAGAGCCGCCCCCCCCCCCCCCCCCCCCCCGACCCCTTCCCTACCCGAGGGCCCCCAGCACACCCAATGCCCCGGGCTTTTTGCCTGTGAGAAAAGATGGCTACTCACCTCCTCAGCGCTCCACAGAAGCCCTTCCCCAGATTCACATTTTTAAAAAGGAATATTAAATCGGTGCCAGCGTGACCACTTGCTCACGAGACCGCTGAATCACAGGAGGCCGTTGGATATGGGGTAGCGCACGTTAATTGGATGGAAAGAGGGCTTTGTTTACTGGATTTTCGCCACACTACTGAATGATCCTGATTCTGCCCAAGGCATTGGGCTGGCTGCATCGCAAATTGTTTGCCGCCTGGTGCGGTTCTCGTTTTTGGCCTCTCGAGCGAATCGAGGCCAGAGAATTGCGCTCAAAGGTTTTGCAGATGGATATAGTTACACGGGGAGATTGGGCCAAAATTTGGCAAATGGAGTTTAATGTGGATAAGTGCAAAGTTATCCATTTTGGCTGAATAAATAGAAAGGCAAATTAGTATCTAAGTGGAAAGCAGATACCAAATAAGTCTGGGCAGAAAAATCTGGATGTTTTTGATCATGAATCGCAGAAACCCAGCATGTAATTAAAAAGGCTAATGGAATGTTAACACTTAAATGAAAAAGACAAGTATAAAAGTAGTGAAGTGCTTCTTCAATTGTATTGGATATTGGTGAGACCACATCTGCAGTATTGTGTCTAGTTTTGTTCTCCTTATTTGAGGAAGGATGTGGTGGCATTGGAGGCAGTTCAGAGGAGGTTCACCAAATTGATTCCAGGGATGAAAGTTTTGAAGTATGAGGAGAGTTAAACAGTTTGGGTTTATACTCACTGGAATTTAGACGGATGTGAGGGGATCTGATGGAGGTTATATACTAAAAGGGATTGATAAAGTAAATGTTGGCAAAAGTTCCACCTAATGTAACACCACTGTATATAAAGGGAGGAAGGCAGAAGACGGGAACTTATAGGCCAATTAGCCTGACCTCGGTCGTTGGTACGATTTTAGAGCATATTATTAAGGATGAGATTGCAGAGTACTTGTAAGTACATGGTAAAATAGGACTGCTCTGTACTGCTTCGTCAAGAGGAGGTTGTGTCTAACAAATGTTAGAATACAATGTGGAAAAATGTGAGGTTATGAAATGTGGAAGGAAGAATAGAGGCATAAACTATTTTCTAAATGGGAAATGGCTTCGGAAATCTGAAGCACAAAGGGACTTAAGAGTCCTAGTTCAGGATTCTCTTACAGTTAGCATGCAGGTTCAGTTGGCAGTTAGGAAGGCAAATGCAATGTTGGCATTCATTTCAAGGGCTAGAATACAAGAGCAGGGATTTACTGCTGAGGCTATATACAGCTCTAGCCAGACACCATTTGGAATATGATGAGCAGTTTTGGGCCCCGTATCTAAGGAAGGATGCACTGGCCTTGGAGGGGGTCCAGAGGAGGTTAACAAGAATGATCCCGGGAATCAAGGGCTTGTCATTTGAGAAGTGGTTGAGGACTCTGGGACTATACTCAACAGAGTTTCGAAGGATGAGGGGTGATCTCACTGAAACTGATAGAATACCGAGAGGCCTAGATAGAGTGAACATGGAGAGGGTGTTTCCATCAGTAGAACAAACCAAAACTTGAAGGCACAGCCTCGGACTGAAGGGGCGATCCTTTAAAACTAAGACGAGGGGGAATTGCTGCAGCCAGAGGGTGGTGAATCTGTGGAACTCATTGCAGCAGAAGGCTGTGGAGGTCAAGTCACCATGTGATAGATAGGTTCTTGATTATCAGGAGATCAGGGGTTACGGGGAGAAGGAAGGAGAACGGGGATGAGAAACATATCAGCCACGATTGAATGGTGGAGCAGTTTCAATGAACCGAATGGTCGAATTTTGCTCCTGTATCTTATGGTCTTATGAAAAGCTATCCTGCAAATGATCCCTTCCTGCAACGATCAAACTTATTACTTGTGTTAACAATGCAAAATTATACAAATCTATTGGTTGAATATGTAACAGCTTTATAAATCAGATCTAACAAATAAAGCTGCTACTAGATTGCCTTTATTTTACCTTCGTAGCAGCAAATAACTTATTTGTCAACAAATGAATTACTAATTCTTCCCTCGCTTACCGTCTGGGAATTAGCAAATCCATGTGCTAATTTGGGTTGTAAAATTTTTTCCAGTGTTCCTTCTGCCAACTGATGACTACTGTTACTCCCCCAAACATACACTGCACTTGTTTCACTGTCTCGACTTTGAGAGTTCTGAGAACTGGTGCTGCATAAGCAGTCTAAGGCTAACCTGCAAATCTGTAGACAGAAAACGCACGGATTAAAATAAAAGAGCATCTAATCAAGGATACAATACATTTAACAAGGTATCTGCATTATTGTAACATTTTTACTTGGCACTAGAACAAATCCTGTATTACACAATTAGATTTTATTAATTCTTCCCTTTACATTTTTTCCCATGTTTCTAGTATCACAAACAACCCTCTAGTATCTTTTCCAAGTTTCATTACGCATTGAACATAGAATCATAGAATTTACAATGCAGAAGGAGGCCTTTTGGGCCATCGGGTCTGCACTGGCTCTTGGAAAGAGCACCCTATCCAAGCCCCCACCTCCACCCTATCCCCATAACCCAGAAACCCTACCCAACACGAAGGGCAATTTTGGACACTAAGGACAATTTAGCATGGCCAATCCACCTAACCCGCACATTTTTGGACTGTGGGTGGAAACCGGAGCACCCGGAGGAAACCCACGCACACACGGGGAGAACGTGCATACTCCGCACAGGCAGTGACCCAAGGTGAGAATCGAACCTGCGAACCTGGAGCTGTGAAGCAATTGTGCTAACCAGAATGCTACCGTGCTGCGCTAAAAATGAAGCACACTTCCCGATTCCAAGCATGTCCTCACCTGACATCCATCTCCGCACTCTATCACTTGCCACTGGGTATGTGTGGTCAGCTATAGAAGTGCATTTGCACAGGTTTGCAGCTCCAAATTCAAACTATCCAAATATATTCTTTTGCATTCACAGAATCATAGAATGGTTACACAGCATGGAAGGAAGTGATTTAGCTTGTTGTGTCTGTCTCTGTTCCCAAGTGGAGCAACTCACCCAGTTCCTCTATCCTGCCTTTTCCCCATGGACCTGCAAATCTCTTTGCTTCAGATAATTATCCAATTCTCTTTTGAAGGCCTCTATTGAATCTGTCACCACCCAATTCTCTCAGGCAGTACATTCGCAATCCTAACTACATGTAATGGAAAAAAGGATTTTCCTCTTGCCACCATTGCTTCTTAGACCAATCACATTGAATCAGTGTCCTCTGGTTCTCCACCCTTCTACCAATGGGAATAGATTCTCCCTATTTACTCTGCCCAGATCCCTATTGATTTTGAAAGCCTCAATCAAATCTCCTCTTGATCTTCTCTTCTCCAAGGAGAACACCACCAGATTCTCCAATCTATCAATTTGGTATCAATGAGGTTTATCATCTCTGGAATACTTCCATTAATTCCTGCACCCTCTCTTCATCTCCATCCTAAAGTGTGGTTCCTTATATTGGCCACACACTCCAGTTGAGGCCAAATGAGGGTCCCATACAGGTTCTTTATAACTTTGTACTCTATACCTGTATTTATAAAGCCCAGGATGCCATATGCTTTAATAGAATTCTCTTTTTTTGTTTAATAATTTTTATTCAGATTTTCACAAACTATCAATAACAAAAAATATTAACAACTAAGAAAACAAAAAAGAGCAAACCCCCCTCTCCCGGTAAATACAAAAAAGAAATAGATTAACGCCCGTCATAAACAAAGAACACATATACACATCCCTTCAACCCAACCCACAGAAACGACCCCCCCCCCCCCCCCACGAGCACCTAATACACCTGTCCTCGCCCCCAAAGAACCTACTCATCCTCGTCCCGGTCATATGAGCCCTATGTAGCACCTTGAACTGTATGAGACTAAGCCTCGCACAAGAAGAGGAGGAGTTCACTCTTTCCAGAGCATCTGCCCACGTCCCCTCCTCAATCTCCTCACCCAGCTCCTCTTCCCATTTACCGTTCAGCTCCTCCACCGAGGCCTCGTCTACCTCCTGCATCACTTGGTACATATCCAAAATCCTCCCCTCTCCAACCCACACCCCCAAAAGCACCCTGTCCTGGACCCCACGCGGGGGCAACAGAGGGAACCCCGCCATCTGCCGTCTGGCAAACGCCCTTACCTGCATGTACCTAAAAATGTTCCCCGGGGGGAGCCCGAACTTCCCCTCTAACTCACCCAGGCTCGCAAACTTCCCGTCTACAAACAGGTCCCTCAACCTCCTAACACCTGCCCTGTGCCAACTCAGGAACCCACTATTAATTCTCCCTGGAACAAACCGGTGGTTCCCCCGTATCGGGGACCCCATCGAGACCCCCACCTCCCCCTGTCCCGTCTCCATTGCCCCCAAATTCTGAGGGTAGCCGCCACCACCGGGCTCGTGGTATACCTCGTTGGAGGGAGCGGCAGCGGCGCCGTTACCAGCGCCTCCAGGCTCGTGCCCACACAGGACAGCATCTCCACCCTCTTCCATGCTGCCCCTTCCCCGTCCATTACCCACTTATGCACCATCACTGTGTTGGCAGCCCAATAGTACCCACAGAGGTTGGGCAGCGCCAGCCCCCCCCCCCCCCTCCCCCATCCCTGCCCCGCTCCAAAAACACCCTTCTCACCCTCGGGGTCCCATGCGCCAATACAAACCCCTAATGCTCCTGTTGACCCTCCTAAAAAAGGCCTTCGGGATAAGGATGGGGAGGCACTGGAACAGGAACAAAAACCTCGGTAGCTCCGTCACCTTGACTGACTGCACCCTGCTCGCCAGCGACAGCGGCAACATGTCCCATCTTTTAATCTCCTCCTCCATTTGCTCTACCAGCCTTGTACGGTCAAGTTTGTGTAGGGCCCCCCAGCTCCTGGCCACCTGGACTCCCAGGTACCTAAAGCTCCTCTCCGCCCTATTTAATAGCATTCTCAACTGACCCACCACCTTAAATGATTTCTGCACTTACACCTCCACAGATCCTGTGACTCCTGTACCCCCTTTAGAAATTGTACCCTTCATTTATATTTCCTCTCCTCATTCTTCCTATAAAAATTAATCACTTCACATTTCTTTGTATTAACTGCCACTTGTCTGCCCAGTCCACCAACCTATCAATATCCTCTTTCAGGTTATCACCATCCTCCTCACGGTTCACCATACTTCCAAGTTTTGTGTCATCTGCAAATTTTGAAATGAGCTGCCCATGACATTCTGGGTATTTAATAGAGATTAAGAAAAGCAATGGCTCTAACATTAACCGCTGGAAATCCCACCACAGATCTTCCACCAGTGCAAACAAACACCATTCACCATTACACTCTGTTCCCTATCCTTTTTATTCTTTGTGCTTCAAATTTGCTGACAAGCCTGCGATATGGCACTTTATCAAACATTTTGTGGAAGCTCATGAAGACCACAACAATCACGTGAGCCCTTTTCAACCTTCTCTGTTACCTCATCAAAACACTCAAACACGTTAGTTAAACACAGTTTGTCCTCAACAAATTCATGCTGGCTTTCCTTAATTCAATCATTTGTTCAAGTGACTGTTCATTTAGTCTCACGTTATCATTTCTAAAAAGCTTTCCCACCAGGAGGTTAAACTGGCTGGACTGTAGTTGTTGGGTTTATCTGACATCCTTCTTTGAACAAAGATATAACATTTGCAATCCTGCAGTCCTCTCAGACCATGCCTGTATCAAAGGAGAATCAGAGGATTACAGCCCTTCAGGTCTCCAAGCCTGTACTGGTCATGATACCAACCTTTGCCAAAATCCTCAGCACTTCCTTGTGCCATATCCCTCTATCCCATCCTATCCATGTGCTTGTCAAGATGCCTTTTGAACGCCGTTAATGTATCTGCTTCCACAACCCCCCCCCCCCCCCCCCCCCCCCCTCCCCCCGGCAACACATTCCAAGCACTCACCACCCTCTGCATAAAAAAATCTGCCTCGCACATTTCCTGGCAACTGGCCTCTCCACCCTGGGAAAGAGTGCCTGCCCATCCACTCTATCCATGCCCCGCATGATTACCATTGGGAACATGGTGGTGAGCCCACCTTTGAACCACTGCAGTCCACGTGGAGTAGATAACACTCCACGGTGCTGTTAGAAGGGAGCTCCAGGATTTTGACCCAGCAACAAGAAAGGAATGGCAAGTCAGGATGATCTATGGTTTTGAGGGAATATGCATATGTATCTGTCCTTCTAGGTGGTAGAGATCACAGGTTTGGAAGCTGCTGTCGAAGGAGCCTTGGGGAGTTCCTGAAGTGAATCCTGTAGATAGCGGAAGTGAATCCTATCGATGGTACATACTACTGCCACTACGGCCACTCTGCGTCAGTGCTGGTGGGAATGAATATTGAGGATGGTGGATGGGGTGCCAATAAAGTAGGCTGCTATGTCCTGGACAGTGTCAAGCTTCTCAAGTTGTTGGAACAACCAGGCACGGGAGATTATTCCTTTACACTCCGGACTTGGGCTTTGAAGTAGGTGGACAGGCTTTGGGAAGTCAAATGAGTTACACGCCACAGGATTCCGAACCTCTGACCTGCTCTTGTAGCCACAGTATTTATATTGCCAGTCAGTTCAGTTTCTAGTCACTGGTAACCTCCAGCGTGTTGATAGTTTGGGATCAGCGATGGTAATGGAATGTCCAGGGGTGGTGGTTAGATTCTCTCTTGTTGAAGGTGGCCATTGTCTGACACTTTGTTTGGAAAGAATATTAATTGCCACTTGTCAGCCCAAGCAGGATATTGTCTAGGTCTTGCTGCATTTGGACATTGATTGCTTCAGTATCTGAGAAGTCGTGAATGGTGAACATTGTGCAATCAACGGAGGGCCTGTACTGTGCTGTACTGTTCTATGTTCTATGTAACAGCAAGTATCCCCACATCTGAACCTAATGATGGAAAGAAGGTCATGGATGAAACAGCTGAAGATGGTTGGGCCTAGGACACATCTCTGAGGAACTCCTGGTGTGTTGAGATGATAGACCTTCAGCCACCACAACCATCTTCATTTGTGCCAAGTATGACTTCAACCAGCGGAGGACTTTGCCCTCGATTCCCATTGACTTTGGTTTTACAATTTGGCATGGCCAATCTACATAATATGCACATTTTCCTGGACTGTGGGAGGAAACCGGAGCACCCAGAGGAAACCCACACGGAGAGTCACAGAGCTCGGATTCGAACCTGATGCCCCAGAGCCGTGAGGCAGCAGTGCAAACTACTGTGTCACTGTGCCGCACATCTCACCGCACCTCTGGAATTCAGCTCTTTTGTCCATGGTTGAACCAAGGCTGTAATGAGGTCAGGAGCTGAGTGACCCTGGCAGAACCCAAGCTGAGCGTCGATGAGTGGATTATTGCTGAGCAAGTGCTTTTTGATAGCAACGTTGATGTGGTGTTGCTCTTGGGAGTGCTGACCATGAACACAACAGACCAAATTATCTCCCCCTATGTTGCAACCATTATATGAACTATAGTAAAACATTAAAAAACACAAATATGGACACATTAAAATGATAAAAAAAACATCACTGAACAAATATTTTTTATAATTAACATGCAATTTAGGATTAATATTGTCAATTTATTAAATAGAAATAGAAATTATAAATTATATAAAAATGGCAAACCTCTTCACAAAGACAAATTGCCGCATTAGAAAGAGAACACAGCCCATCTGGAGTCTTCTTGAGCTCTTGGTTCTGTAGATTATCTACATATGTATTCTAAAAGTTAAAACAGATCAAATAATCAGCATTTTCACAGAATTACAGAATCCTTAGTGCTGAAGGAGGCTATTCGGCCATATGAGTCTGCACTGGCTCTCTGAAAAGTCATTCTATCTAACCATATTTCCCTGCCTTATCCCCATAACCTTGCATGTTTTCTTTTTTCAGATGGCAATCTAATTCCCTTTTTAAACTGCATCCTCACCCTCTCAGGAAGTCCATTCCAGACCCCAATCACCCAGCGGGTGAAAAGAAATTCCTCATAATTTCCACTCCTTTTGCCCGTTATTTTGAATATGTGTCCTTCAGTTCTTGATGTACTTGAGAGGGAACAGTTTCTCGCTTTTTGCCTTATCCATACCCTCAAGAGCTTGAATATCTATACTAAGTCTCCTCCAGCCTTCTTTTCACCTAGCCAAACAGACCTAACTTCTCCAATGTATCCTCACAGCTACAGTTGCTTATCCATAGAATAATTATTGTGAAATTTCTCTGTACTCTCTCCAATGCTTTCGCATCCATCCTCAAGTATGGATACCAGAACATGACACAGTTCTCCACTATCTTTGGCTAATTTTCTTGGAAACAGGCAAATGATTTTAAGACACTGTGCAGACTTTATAGACCCCTCCACCCACCCCACCCGGCATGATTTACAGTGGCAGTCCGCCATTGGCTGGCGGCAGGAGCTGTCAACAGGCTTCCCTGTTGTTCATGCCATCCAGCACCTGGGAATTCACGGCTGGGGATTTGCTGTCGGCGGGACCAGAAGATCCTGCTGGCAGGAACAGCCAGAAAATCCCGCTTTCTGAATTAGCAAGGAAAGTTGATTAAATGATTAATTTTAATTACAGAGAGATTTGCGTGATTGATCAGGTTTTCCCGTTAAATAAACAAAAACATATTTTAAGTTGCATTTTCCATTTCAAAACTATTAAGCTACTTAAATTCAATGGGGAAAGAGGCTCAAAAGGAAAGATGGAAGAACAGTACAAAGAAATATCAGCAGCGATGAATTAATGATAAAATGGAATCAAAGTGCTGCTGTCATCTTTCCCTCCCCTTGTTGGCTAGAATATGGTCAATATATCTACTTTATAATGCATTAAGAAGCTTTGATGATTCAGTCTAGTGTTATTACAAAATCACATTCAAATATGACAAATTACTTTTTTTATTTAGCGCTGAGATATTTATTTGGTTACATTCAAATGATTGGCTGGTTTATTTTTCAAAATGGAAAATGCAAGTTCAAGTTATCAGCTGCAGCCTGCACTCTGAATTGAAAAGTTCCTTAATTTGAATTATTTGTTAATTTGATTGGGAATGGTGTAGGGAGGGGGATCTTCTATGCAGCCCACTTACATTCCTTATATGAATTATTGGGAATTCTTTTAAACAAAAGACAACTGTTGAATAGGAACATACTGTAAATATGATGAGAGGGAGAGTTTGATACCAGGCTACTACTATTAAATATTAATTTGATATACTGCTGTCATATTATGGTCTTGGTTTGAATGAATTTGCTTTTCAGTTTTTCCAAAGGCATCAATTCACCATATAAACAGTTTATATATAATCTTCTGATACAATGTTGGGAGGAACATGACAAATTAAGTGTGGGAGAACAATAACTTTTGCAACCAAAAGAGAAAATGCAGGAAAATCTCAGCAGGTCTGCCATCATCTGTTAGGAGAGAAAAGAATTAACGTTTCAAGTCCAGATGACCCTTTGTCAAAGTATTTTCTCTTTTGGTTTTATATTCCAACATCCGCAGTAATTTGCTTTTAATAAATTTTGCAATCAAGACAATAAAATAGCATATCAAGTATTCACATACTAAGCAATCCATTTAAAAACAAAATCCATCTCTGGTAAATCAAACTCACTGAAGAATGTTTCAGTTGCTCCAATGATTTTAAAAAACAATCGTATCCAATCATTCCTTCATTTTCTGATGCAAAAGATGCATTACCAGCAGCTGCGGAAGCAGCTAATGCTACTTCAATCCATTCAAGTAGGAACTTCAAAGACCCACGCTGTACTGCAAGACCCAATAGTAGCTCTGAAGCCAACCTTCGGCCCGGATTGTCAGCTCCTGAACTAGGCATGGTCATCTTCTTTAAAAATGTAGTTACTTGTGCGAGGCAGTCCAAACCAACTTGCGGGATTTTATTTTCATTTGCTAGAGAAAGTGGAGGTAGAGAATTGATAATTGTGCAGGCTGTGCACAAAACATCATTGCACAGGCTCAAGCTTGGATCTAACTTTGATTGTTGCCAGTTTTGCTGAATTAGTGCAAAGAGTAGACTTAGGCCAGTCTTCACTCCCATCTCAATTAGAACATCAGTACCAGATTTTATTCTCGTACTCCTGGCCAGTGCATCGCCCAGATCTAATCTGCTGTCAGAACTCTGCCTTTGTATTTGACGCCCCGGTCTGAACCGATCATGATATTTGTTAGAGAGTGCGTGGAATATTCTTTGAAGTGACAATAATCGCATGTGTAAGGCAAGAGCAAAGGGTGAATTTCCAAAAACTGTCCTGGCCAAATTCTGTTGGCTGTTGAGTAGTGCAGAGAGATACTGCTCACGTTCTTCCACAGCTGAAGACTCGAGTTCAAAATCTGGCAACCGAGGACCAATCAGATGTTGAGCCTGCTGAGATATTCCAACCACTTCTTTGTTATGGAGTAGTTTTTCATATAATGCAGAGGCACCTTCCCTCGTGGCTGTAGATTCACTGTCTTCCACAGCCCAGGAACTATTCAGGTGTTCAAGCCATTTGAGTATTACATTTGTGGGGCATGTAACCATTTTATAATGTTGAGTCTGGAAAAAAGAAAAAAATACACATAAGTCTTTTGGGTATTATTACCACCAGATTTTACTCGCCTGTAGACTAAGGTTTAGCACCCTGTAAAATTATCCTTGCACGAGAGGACAAGCTAAATCAAGGGCTGAAAAAAGCAAAATTAATTTAAATGCAATTTTGTTTACTTAGAATTTACAAAGCAGAAAAAGGTCATCCTGCCCAAATCATCTATGCCAGTGTTTATGCACCACCCAAGCCTCCTTGATCATAAGAAATATGAGTACGCACGCCATTTAGTCACCAAGCCTGCTCGGTCATTCAGTATGATGGCTGACCTGATAATGCGTTTTTTCCACTTTCCTGCCTGCCTCAATACCTTCAATTACCTTATCAATCAAAAATCGGTCTAACACAGCTTTGAAGCCTCTCAATATCTATCCTCAAGTCTCCTTTGAATCATATATGATTAATTATTTCAAACTCCAATGATCTTGGGTCCAAACTTTCATCATAAGAAAACCCCTTTGTCCCAGAAGTCATTCCAGTGAACTTTCCAATACAACTATATACCTCAAGTAAACAGAACAGAACTGTCCACAGTACTCCAGGTGCAATCTCACCAGTGCCCTATACGACTTAGCAAGACTTCCTTACTTTTATGCTCCATCCCCCTTGCACTAAGATAGATGTCAGATACAAAATTCAATTGAGAACCAGGCTGAATATTGACAGTATAGAGGTCAGTGAAAAAGCAAATAAAAGCAAAGAGGAAGTTGAAAAGAGAATCCCAAAGTTTTCTATACACTTATAAATAGTAAAGAGTGGAAAAAGGAGAAATAAGTCTGATTAGGGACCAAAAAGGGGATTAACCAGCAGCGGCAGAGGGCATATCTGAGATAGTAAACTACTACTTTGCATCTGTCTTTACCAAGGAAGATGATGATACCCAGGCCATGACAAAAGAGGAGGCAATTTAGATACAAGAAAGGTTTAAAATTAATATTGAGGTGGTATTGAACAGGCTTATGGGACTTAAAACGTGATAAGGCACGAAGACCGATTAAGATGCATCCAACGATCCTGAAGGAAGAGTGTGGAAATTGCGGAGGCACTGGCCACGATTGATCAGTTTTCCTAAGAATCAGGGATCATGCCAGCTCACGAGAATTGCAAGCGTTTCACCCTTGTTCAAAAAGACAACTACAGGGCAGTCAGTTTAATTTTGCTGATGGAGAAACATTAATCCAGGACAAAATTAATAATCACATGGGCAAATGTCAAGGAAGGCCAGCATGGATGTCTTAAGGGAAAATCATGTTTAATTAACATACTGGAATTTTTTGAAGCGGTAACTGAGAGAGTTGATGGGGGCAATGTTGTTGATATGGTGCACATGGACTTCCAAAAAGTATTTGATACAGTACCACATAAGAAACCTGCGAACAAAGTTATAGCTCAAAAGAAGCACAGTCGCAACATGGATACAAAATTAGCGACAGACGATAGTGAGTAGTGGTTAATGGATCTTTTTAGTGCAGGAGAAATATCTGTAGTGGAATCCCCAGCACTCAGTGTCAAGACCCTTGCTTTTCCCAATAAGACAAAAATAGGCCATTCAGCCTGTCGAACCTGCTCCACCATATGATACGCTGATCATCCACTTCAATGCCATTCTCTCTACACCAGGGGTGGGCAAACTACGGCCCGCGGGCCGCATGTGGCCCGCCAAAGGTCTTTATGTGGCCCACCAAGATCAAGTCATTTTTTTTTTTAAATTAAAATTTTTTATTTTTTATAAGGTTAATGGGGGGGGGGGGGGGGGGGGGGGGGGGGGAGGCTGTTGGGTTACTGGTAGAGGGTGGATACGTTGACTTGAGTAGGGTCAGGGCCAGCTCAAGGCACCGGCAACTCGGGCAGTCGCCCGGGGCGCCATGTGCTAGGGGGCGCCAGACTCGGGTCCCGCGCATGCGCAGTTGGGCCGGTGCCAACCAGCGCATGCGCGGTGGCCGCCCTTCCCCCGGGGCGGCCCCGCCCCCCCGGTCGGTCCGCCCCCCCCGCCCCCTCCTCGGGTCCGACCCCCCTCGGGTCGACCCACCCCGTCCCCCCCTCGGGTCCGCCCCCCCCCGCTGTCCGCCCCCCCCCGCCCCCTCCTCGGGTCCGCCCCCCCCCCCGCCCCCTCTTCGGGTCCGCCCCCCCCGCCCCCTCCTCGGCCCCGCCCCCTCCTCGGCCCCCCGCCCCCCCAAGGGCGCCGAAGTTCAGCTTGCCCGGGGCGCCAGCAACCCTAGGGCCGGCGCTGAGTAGGGTGATCATTGCTCGGCACAACATCGAGGGCCGAAGGGCCTGTTCTGTGCTGTACTGTTCTATGTTCTCTGTTCTATATGAGGCGCCCAGAATCATAACCGGGTGAAGCGCCATTTTTGAAAAGGAGGGCTAAAGGCAGGATGCCGCCTGGGGAAGCGCTGAGGTATCTGCCGCACGCTAATTGGTTACAACCGGGACTATTAATTAATATACTATGCGGCCCTTTAAAATTGTGAATTTCTGAATGTGGCCCTTGCACGGAAAAGTTTGCCCACCCCTGCTCTACACGATCCCAAAGTCCCTTTATGTTATAGGTGTTTAGAAATGTCAATCTCTGCTTTAAACAAACTCAATGACTGAACTTCCACAGGTCTCTGAAGTAGAGAATTCCAAAGATTCACAACCCTCCAAGTAAAGAAAATCTCACCTTGGTCCAAAGTGACTTCTCCCTCATGTTAAAACTGTTTTCCCTGGTTCTGGGCTCCCCAACCAGGGGAAATGTCTTACTTGCATCTACCTTGTCTATCTCTTTAAGCTTTTTGCAGGTTTCATTTCGATCACCGATCTTTGAATCTCTAGAGAGTACATGCCTAGTTTCCCCAATCGCTCTTCGAAAGACAGTCCTGCCACAAGTCTAGTGAACTTTTGTTGCATTTTTTATGGCAATAAAATCCTTCCTAAGCTAAGGGGACCAAACTGCACACAGTACTACAGGTGCAGTCCTACTAAGTTTCTATACAATTGAAGCAGGAATTTGCTCCTGTGCTCAAATCCTCTAGCGATAAAGGCTAACATTCCATTAGCTTTCCTAATTGCTTGCTGCATCTGCATGCTCACCTTCAGTGACTTATTGACAAGGTCATCCAGGTCCCTTTGTACATCTACACTTTGTAGTCTCTTACCATTTAAGTAGTACGCTCCATATCTGTACGTCCTACTTAAGTGGATAACCTCATATTTTTCCACATTACATTCTATATGCTGTATTCTTGCCCACTTACTGAGTCTGTCCAAATCCACTTGAAGCCACTTTGCACTTTCCTCACAATACACATCCCCACCTAACTTTGTGTGTCATCCCCAAACTTGAAATATTACATTTGGTCCCCACTTCCAAATCATTGATATATATTGTGAACAGCTGGGATACCAAGTACTGATCTTTGTGTTACCTCACTAGTCACAGCCTGTCAACAAGCAAATTACCCATTTATTCCTATTCTGTTTTCTGCCTGTTAGACAATTCTTAATCCATGCCAGTATACTACCTGTGCTTTAATTTTGCTGACCAATGTCCAGTGGGGGGGCTTTATTAAAAACCCTCTGAAAATCCAAATATACTGGGCAGGATTCTCTGAACCCCGCGCCGGGCCGCCAACACGCGATTCTCCGAGGAACGGAAGGGAAGCCATAAAAAACAATTCTTTAAAGACTATCCATTGCCTACATTCCATTATTCCTTTTAATGTATTTTCTCAATCCACTTCAGCCAATTTGCCCTTGATGCCTTCATAATTCCCTTTTTCAAATTTAAACACCCTGACAGATTGTACTTCCTCACTTTAAAACATAATGTAAAATTCTGTCACATGATGGTCAATGATCCATAAAGGTTCTTTTACAACAATTTCAATTCACCATTTTTGTTAAAAAATACTAAATCTAAAAAAGCCAGTCTCTGGTCAATTCAACATACTGCTCTGGAAAACCATCCCCAACATACTCCAGAAACTCGGCTGCCACAGCATTACCGCTGATTAGGTTTACGCAGTCTCTATGTAGATTGAAGTCACACATGATACTGCATTACCCACGCAACACGTTTCTCCAATCTCCTGATTAATACTATGCCTCACACTACCACCACTATTTGGTGGCCTATAAATAATTACTACTAATGTTTGCAACCCCTTGCCATTTCTATACATATATACATATTACACACATATAACATAGAGAAAATGCTGGAAAATCTCAACAGGTCTGGAAAAATCTGTAGGGAGAGAAAAGAGCTAATGTTTCGAGTCCAGATGACCCTGTCAAAGCTAAAAGACAGAGAAAGTGGGAAATATTTATACTGTGGTGTGAGAATGATAGATTAGTCATAACCACAGAAACCAAGGAAACAGACCACAGAAATGAAGGGAAAAGAGAGCTATTGGCAGTCCCCAGAGAGAACAAAAGGTGTGAAAGGTCAAACAGCAGAGAAACTAACATCAGATGGTAAACTGTCACAGATGTAGATGTGGGGGGGAAGGGGGAAGCAAAAGGGAGAAAAGGAAAGGAAAGGGGAGATAAGATGGGGCGGGGATATGAAGAAATGGTAAAAGACAGTTCAAATGAAATAGGATGAAATGGGTGGGGTAGAGCTAATCATCTGAAGTTGTTGAATTTGATGTTGAGACCGGAAGGCTGTAGGGTGCCTAACCGGAAGATGAGCGGTGGTTCCTCCAGTTTGCATTGAGCTTCACTGGAATGTTGTAGAAGGCCAAGGACAGACATATGGGCATGGGATTAGGGTCTTGTGTTAAAATGGCAAGCAACGGTAAGGTCAGGGACCTGAATGCGCATAGATCTAAGGTGCACAGCCAAGCGATCGCCCAGTCTGCATTTGGTCTCTCCGAAAAAGAGGTGACCACATTGGAAACAGCGAAAGCAATAGACCAAATTTAAAGAGGTGCAAGCGAAACGCTGCTTAACCTGGAATGAGTGTTTTGGGCCTGGGATGTTAAGTATGGAAGAGGTAAAGGGGCAGGTGTTATACCTTCAGTGTTTGCATGGGAATGTGCCGTGGGTGATGGGGGAGGTGTTGGGTATGGTGGAGGAGCGGACTAGATTATCGGAGAAAACAGTCTCTGCAGAATGTCGACAGAGGGAGTGAAGGGAAGGTGTGTTTGGTGGTGGCATCACGCTGGAATTGACTAAAATAGTGGAAGACTGTGCTTTGCAGACAGAGGTTGTTGGGGCGAAATGTGAGAATATGGGAAACTCTATACTTGTTTTGTGAGGGAGGTGAGAGGGCTAGGGTAGAGGCGCGAGAGATGGACTGCACACTGTTGAGGGCCCTATCAACAACTGTAGGTGGGAAATCATGATTAAGGGAGAAGGAACATATTTTCAAAGCACCATTTTGGAAAGTGGCATCATCGGAACAAATGCAACGGAGGTGAAGGAACGAAGGGTGTAGGGTGCGAAGAGCTGTGTTCCAGATAACTGTGGGAGTCAGTGGGTTTCCCCATTATTAAGTCCTTAGTCTCACCATCTAAGGGACCAATGGTCACTGTCATTACTCTTCCTTTGTATATACTTTAGAAGCTTTTATTATGTGTTTTTCTCTCATGCCCCAATTTCTCAGTCTTTAATCATTATTTTGCCATCCTTAGCTGGTTTCTAAAATGCCTTAATCTCTGGCCTACCACTGATCTTTGCATCTCTTCTTTTAATTTGAAACCACCCGTAACTTCCTCAGTTAGGCACAGATGATGCATCCTACTCAAGAGAATTTCTTTCTCAATGGAATGTTTTGATTTGATTTATTATTGTCACATGTATTGGTATACAGTGAAAAGTATTGTTTCTTGCCTGCTGTACAAACAATGCATACCGTACATAGGGAAGGAAGGAGACTGCAGAATATAATATTACATGTTATAGCAAGGTGTAGAGAAAAGGTCAACTTAATACGAGGTTGGTCCATTCAAAAGTCTGATGGCAGTAGGGAAGAAGCTGTTCTTGAGTCGGTTAGTACGTGACCTCAAACTTTGGTATATTTTTCCTGACGGAAGAAAATGGAGGAGAGTGTATGTCCGGGATGCGTGGGGTCCTTAATTATGCTGGCTGCCTTTCTGAGGCAGCGGGAATTATAGATAGAGTCAATGGATGGGAGGCTGGTTTGCGTGATGGACTGGGCTACATTCACGACCTTTTGTAGTTTCCTGCGGTCTTGGGCAGAGCAGGCTCCATACTAAGCTGTGATACAACCAGAAAGAATGCTTTCTATGGTGTATCTGTAGAAGGTGGTGGGGGTCGTAACTGACATGCCAAATTTCCTGAGTCTTCTGAGAAAGTAAAGTCGTTGGTGGGCTTTCTTAACTATAATGTCGGTATTGGGGGGGCCCGGACAGGCTGTTGGTGATCTGTACACCTAAAAACTTGAAGCTCTCGACCCTTTCTACTTCATTCCCATTGATGTAGACAGGGGCATGTTGTCCACTATGCTTCCTGATGTCGATGATAATCTCCTTTGTTTTGTTGACATTGAGGGAGAGATTATTGTCGTTGCATCAGTTCACCAGATTCTCTATTTCATTCCTGTACTCTGTCTCGTCATTGTTTGAAATCCGACCCACTACGGTGGTGTCATCAGCAAATTAGAAAATCGAGTTGGAGGGGAATTTGGCCACGCAGTCATAGGTGAATAAGGAGTATAGTAGGGGGCTGAGGACACAGCCTTGTGGGGCACCGGTGTTGAGGATGGTCGTGGAGGAGGTGTTGTTGCCTATCTTTATGGATTGTGGCCTGTGGGTTAGAAAGTTCAGGATCCAGTCGCAAAGGGAGGAGTCGATGCCAAGGCTACAGAGTTTAGAGATGCGTTTCGTAGGAATGATGGTGTTGAAGGCTGAGCTGTAGTCAATAAACAGGAGTCTGACATAGGTGTCTTTGTTATCTAGGTGTTCCAGGTAGAGTGCAGGGCCATGGAGATGGCGTCTAGTGTGGACCTGTTGCAGCGGTAGGTGAACTGTAGTGGATCAAGGCAATCCATGGGATGCTGGAGTTGATTTGTGACATGACTAACGTTTCAAAGCACTTCATGTTGATGGATGTCAGAGCCACTGGACGATAGTCATTAAGGCACGCTGCTTGACTTCTTTTTGGTACAGGGATGATGGTCGCCCTCTTGAAGCAGATAGGGTCCTCAGATTGTTGTAAAGAGAGGTTGAGGTTGTATCTTTTGAGTTATATATCTCCTTAAACTGCTTCTCTGCCATCTTACGTCGTAACCTATTTTCCCATTCCAATTTAGCTAATTCTGTCTTCATACCCTTGTAGTGGTCTTTATTTAAGTTCAAGGCACTAGTTTCAGGCCCAAATTTTTCACTCGCAATCTGAATGTGATAACCCATCATATTATGATCACTCTTACCTAACGTATCCTTTGCGCCTCCTCCCATTCTACTTCATCTAACCCCCTCAGGTGTATCTTTGTACGGTTTTCTTCCTCATGCAGTTACCTAGCTTCCCTTTAAAAGCATTGGTGTTATTCATCTCAGCTACTCCTTGTGGTTCTGATGCAGATTCATATTAGACTTGAAGCATTAACAGGTGCTGCCAGACCTGCTGCATTGTCCCAGCATTTTTCATTTTTACTCCTTGTGGTAGCAACTTACACATTTTAACCACTCTCTTGGTAAAGAAGTTCCTCCTGAATTCCTTATTGCATTTATGAGTAACTAACATATATTTTTGAACTCTCATAAAAATGGAAACATCTTCTCTACATATACTATATCAAAACCCTTCATAATGGGGTAAGGCCTATTAGGAACAAAGAGGAAGATGTATGCTTAGAGGTGAACGGCAAGTCTAGAATGCTTAATGAGTACTTTGGTGTCTATTGACTTTTACCAAGGAAGTAGATGCTGACAAAACATCAGTTGAAGCAGAGATGGTGATCTGACGGGCATGGTGAAAACTGATAGGCAGGTACTGGAACAGCTATCTATGTTTAGAGCTTGCGTCCAGAGCTTCTAAGAGCTGTGTGGGGTGGATAGTATAAGCATATGCCACAGTCTTCCAATTTTCCCGATACAGGGGTGATTGCAGAGAATATTGTAAACTCAACACCCTATTCAAGCAAGAGTATATGGGCATTCCTAGTAATAAGAGGTCAGTCAGATCAACATTATTGGTGAGTAAGTTTATTGTAATAATAAAAGCAAAAAAAAATCAGCAGATGCTTGCAGATTTATTAAGGGTATGATAGAAATCCAGCTTTTAATATACAAGTTTAAAAGGAAGAAATGGTTCAGAATCAAAATGGTTTATTAAAGTGGTTTAGAATTAAAATGGTTCATTAAGGTCACACAGTTCAAACAGACAAACAGTAAAAACTGCTGAATAGCATGAATGATCAGATCAAAACTCCAGACAGACACATTCGTTAGTATGTAAATCTGGGCAGCGTTCCTAGCTCAGTGTTCATGAGAACTGATAAAGTTTGGTGGGAGTGGAATATCACAGTCACACCATACCAAAATTTGATGGACAGCCATTTCTATTGAATAAACTGAACTATAATTATTATGACCGAATCACAGACAGAAAGGGACAGAACATTAACGATAGCAATTACCTTAAAAATAGGTGCTGGTTTGAACAATTTATTCCGGAATCATTTTACTTAATTTCTTTACTATTTCCTGCGCTTTGCTCTGAAAGCCATCATTTTGTCTATTTTCAACTTCTCTGTATTGTGTATTTTAATTTGAAGCAATCATCAAAAAGTGTAATTTGTAATGAATTTAACTCGGTCATCTGAATTTGCTTGGACAAATTGAACTTATAAAAACTCTGTGTATTTGCAGGCAAACTGACCTGATCAAGAGACATTAGAAAACTGACTGAATAAAGCTATACAATTTACGTTACGCATGAAGCTCAGTTTTAAGTTCTGTCAAGTGATAAATGGTGCGGAGACACACAATATATATTAATCAAAGTACAGATCTATCAGGGTATAAGGGCATTCCTAGTAATAAGAGGTCAGTCAGTTCAACGTTAGTGGTGAGTAAGTTTTTTGTAATAATAAAAGCAAAACAAATCAGCGGGCACTTGCAGATTTATTGATTTATAAAAGATAGCCAGCACGGATTTGTAAAAGGCTTGACTAGTCTAATTGTATTTCTTGATGAAGTAATGGAGAAGGTTCATAAAAGGAATTTGGTGGATGTTGTCGATATGAATGTTAGGAAAGTGTTTGACAAAGTACCACATAAAAGGCTGGTTAGGAAAATTGAGGTTCATGAACTACAAGGGTTAGTGTAAACTTGGATTAAAAATTGGCTTCAGGATGCAACAATACAAGTTGTGTTCAAGTTTGTTTTTCAGACTGGAAGATGTTAGATGGTGGTGTTCCCCATGGGTCAGTGCTGGGATTCTGCTTTTTCTGAAATATATAAATTACTTGAATATTGAATACAAGTACAGTAGTTTTTAAAATTGCCAAACCTAGGGGAGAATTATACCAAACAACTACAACAGGACATAGATTGGCCAGCAAAGTGGGCAGACAAGTGCGGGATGGAAATTAATACAAAGAAGTGAGGGGTGATTAATTTTGGCAAAAGGGATAGGAAGAGATAATGCATACTAAATGTCACAATTCTACAGAAATTAGATTCAGAGGAAAAACAATGTTATTCCAACTGTAAACGACATGACTAGGCAGTCAAATGTAACTTTTCAGAGTCATGAAGAGAACTGATGAAACCAATCTAAAACAAAATGGTTTACCTAGAAAAAAATGAAGTTAGTTAAGTTGAGTAATAAGGAAAATCAGATGTTTCTCACTCAAGGTGAAATAAATTTCCAGGATAATTTGCCAGGAAGTTGTTTGAATTATAAATGGGTTTAAGTGTTATGGGCCAGGGTTTAGAGAACCCCAAAGTGTATCGTGGAGTTCACCTGACCCACAACTTTTAATAGATTGTGGTATGGGGAGCACACGCCCCACTCTACAGGTGCGGTACAGCAGAAATGGAAAAGTATTATTTAAAGCAAAACAATGTTTATTCTATGAACTCAATTTAACCTTTTTAAACCACAGTGAACATCTTACCAACCATTAATTAAAATACAACCCCCAAAGAATACAACACTAAGTAATCCTTTCAGCTTTCTGTTTAACATCTATAAGACCTAAAACACTTTTTACCAGAAACACATCAGGTTAAAGTCACTACTGCTATTAGTTTTAAATCACCAGGATCGATTTACAATCTTTAGATTACAGAGAGAGATTTATACATCTTCTGGCTGTGACTGCAGCTATCCAGCACTGAAAACAAAACTCAAACACACCCTGCAGCAAACAGCCTAAAACAAAAGTAAAACGCTGACAGACAGCCCAGCTCCGCCCACTCTCTGACATCACTGTAGTAAACACCCATTTCTTAAAGGTACTCTCACTGCAGATATTTATACACACACCCATTTTTATAAACAATCATTTCTTAAAGGTACACTCACGTGACATAAGATATAATGGGATGGAGTTTTGTAGAGAAGGAGCCTTATTGGGTCAAATTATCTGTTCTTGCAGCTTTTTGCATTTATTCTCAAGTATTTAACCTCATTTACCAGTACATGAGAATGTCTTTGTTCTTGTTATCAAGAACTCGCTGCCGTAGGAGGTGGTGGAAGCAGGAACGATAGTGACATTTAAGGGGTATCTTGACAAATATATGTCTAGGATGGGAATAGAGGGATACGGACCCAGGAAGTGTAAAAGATTGTAGTTTAGTCGGGCAGCATGGTCGGCATGGGCTTGGAGGGCCGAAGGGCCTGTTCCTGTGCTGTACTTTTCTTTGTTTTTTTGTTATCAAAATTATTCAGTACCTTATTTTCAGAGAAAGAATGATCCCATATATATAGTGGTCATTGCCACACAGTATTATTTTACATTCAAGATAATCATTGGCTTGTTCGGATTGTTGCTATATCATTCTGAAATGGATTGTTGAGCTGTAGTCATTCAACCATTAAATTTCCCATGGCCATAACTTGGCATCTCACCAACAGAGCAGCTAAGATCCTTACTCACTGTAGCAAATGTTGTATCATTCAGCAGCCAGAAATATTTAATCACCACATAATCCATCTCATCAGTGTGTCACTGCAGTTTAAGGTACAAACAGATGAGACATTTGATATCAGCTGTTGTGACTGATTGATTTACAGCCATAAAAATAGCCAACTATTACAACATAAAGTCATATAACCAACAGAGCTTTGACTTTATGGTATATGGTACCAGATTGGCTGAGACAGTAGCAGCTGTCCATAAAAACAGGATGTTTTGCAACCAAAGTTGATACTTATCTTTCAAATTATCAAGTGCTAATCGCATTTTTCTGCCTTGCTAATTTTATTCCCCCTTTCTGCCATTATCCATTTAACCTATTCTTAAAAGTCAGCATAATTTCTCGTTTAATTATGAAATCCAGTAGAACAGTCTACAGCCTCATAAACCGGGGTGTTAAAAAATGCTCTTCTGCTCAGTCTTAAATCTCTCAAATTTAATCTTGTACCTACCATATATACTAGTGTAAACGTAGCATGTTTGAGACCAATTTTTTTAAGCCAAAAGTCATGGATTCAACTTTTACTCAGAACACAATGAGGAATTGACGTGCATGCTTGATTTGGGCCCAAAACAGACATCATCTATGGAATACAGTAAAAAAACATCAACACTAAAAGACGTTTTATTAATTCTCTATCATTTATTTACTTTATAAAATTACAAACTACATGCATTTCATCCAGCTTAATGTAAATAAAGAGCATAGCAAATTAACTACACAATGAAACCCTTCGCAGTCACTCTGATCACTATCTGAATTAATAAATAATTTGCCCAAATAGCTTGCACTGATGAGAGCATTTGGTAGTTCTGTCTATTTTTTGACAATATTGGGATCAAGTTAATTTCCGTGAGTCCACTGTCCATTGGCACAGTGTTGCTAGTTAGGGTACTTGCATAATTAGTGGATGTTTCTTTGCCTTCCAATATTTAATCGTTCCATATCTTTTGGTTACTGTGCTTGACAGATTTACTTATACATACATTCAAGGACTAAACAACACTCGGTAAGTTAATCTCGTAATCACGGACTACATCATCAACAAGATGGGATTTGAACATGTCCCAGATGAATAAACATATTTCCTTGCGTTGTCCTCCTGGTCTCAAATTCCACACTTTTTAGATCCATTTCCTGCATTCAACTTCATCCACATTTTGCGTGAACATGGAAAACTTCAATTCTCTCTGGGGACAATTTTGCACTTGAATACCATCATCAGCTTTAATTATGCATCATCTGCCTTGCAAGATGGAAACAATGCGAGTGGCGTCTTCAAGTCACTTTTACAATTATTTTTTTTTCCACCAGTCTTGCTAATAGTGTTTGTTTGCTGGCACCTAAAAGTTCATCAATGTTTCATCCAGGTTACCAATACAGAACAATCAATATAAATTCTTTACTCAATGGTAATAATCTTTATTGCCACAAGTAGGCTTACATTAATACTGCAATGAAGTTACTGTGAAAAGTCCCTAGTCGCCACATTCCGGCGACTGTCTGGGTACACTGAGGGATGTAGCCACCTGGGCTGGCCACGTCCCGATTCAAAAATGGATACTCGCAAAGAGTGCAGGGAAAAATGGACAGCAATAGAAAAACAAGCAGGTACAAGGTTTCCTGTGGATTGGAACTTGCAGAGCCCAGACAGAACTGAAACGACAAGCCATTAGCATAGTAATGACTATCTCCGGGGACAAAAAGAAACATTGAAACAATTGGTACCAGGACAGACTCCCTGGCACCAGTGGAGACTAAAACAAAGGCAGGCCAACGGTTACCTAGAGCCCGCCCAGCGACTGGGGAACGATCCCGTTATTGGAGAGAATCGATACTAACGATTGGGACATGGTCCAATTAATTGGGGCCAAGTCCAGGGTCCGCCCAGAAGGGCACGAAACCCTGGGGACTATAAAGCAGAGTCCCCAAGGTCAGTTCGTTCTTACTCTTCTTCGTCACCTTCACCTTGGCATTTGGCTCTCAGCAATGAGAGGCACGCCAAGCACCAGCCAAGTACGTCTAAGGTCAATGCACGCTACGAGATAGGCGCTCCTAGCTACTATTCTATACCAGTTCGAAGCCAGCAGTATCAGAACCAGACAACGGCCATTGTTCCTCTGACTGAGTGGGCGCCCCCGAAGCTAAGTATAGGCTTTTAGTAGTAGTTTAGCGAGTAGAGTTCATGCATGAGTAATAATTGACTGTGTGTGTAAATAAATATGCATTGATTTCAAACTTACTAACTGGTGTATCGAGTCATTGATCAGTATTCGGTTTTGAACCTTGTGGTGGTACCAGAAAGATACCTGGCGACTCTTGAGCAAAGGTAATTAAAACAGAGCAAATAAAGGGAAAGCATAACGAGCAACAGGGAGAATTCAGAATGTCCAATTCACCAAACAAGAAGAACTTTCGGGACTTGTGGGAGGAAATCGGAGCACCCAAAGGAAACCGACGCAGACACAGGGAGAACGTGCAGACTCCGCATAGACAGTGACCCAAGCCAGCAATCGATCCTGGGACCCTGGCGCTGTGAATCAACAGTGCCTAACCACACTGTGCTACCGTGCCACTCTATCCTGCCCATACAACTAATACTGCAATTACAACAACATTTTGCATGTACATAGTGCCTTTAATGCAAAGACAAGTTGATAAAAATTGAAGACTTTATGGCCTGGTTCAGGTGGCAGACATAAATTACCAATAAGTAATTAATAATTACAAAGTGGTTTCATGCCTGAAAAACAGGCATAACAGACATAATCGACAGCACAGTAGGTAGCACTGTTGCTTCACAGCACCTGGGTCCCAGGTTCGATTCCAGGCTTGGTTCACTGTCCGTGTCTGCGTGGGTTTCCTCCGGGTGCTCCGGTTTCCTCCCACAAGTAACGAAAGACGTGCTGTTACGTGAATTGGATATTCTGAATTCTCCCTCGGTGCACCCGAACAGGCGCTGGAACGTAGCAACTAGGGGCTTTTCACAGTAACTTCATTGCAGTGTTAATGTAAGCCTATTTGTGACAATAAAGATTATAAAAAACAAGGTTCGACATTTACACAAGGTACATGAAAAATTATCTTTTTAGGCCAAATGTCATGGGGTCAACTTTTACATGTGATCAATGTTTACGCAAGTATATGCTGTATATATTGTTGCTTTAGACACCACAAATCAGTAGAAATAATCCCATCCCATCGCAATTTTAACCACTTATATTAAACAGCCCTATAACGTCCTGTGCTAGAATGAAAACACTCCTAAATATATCTAATCTTTTGTCATATTTGTATTTCCTCACAGCTGCAGCTTAGTAAATCTTCACTGCCTTGACATCTTTCCTCGAGCTTGTAACCCAAAACTGGACACATTACTCCGACTTGGTATTATGAAGGTTTTGAATAGTTTCATTCTTACATTAGAACTTTTATACCTCTTGCCGCATAACTTAGTATTTCAGTAACGGCAGAATTTTGTATCTGTATTAATATTCCATGAGCATTTTTGCTAAATGACCATTTCTGCTTTTGGTCTCTTGTGAATTTAAACCCAGGAATTCCTTTGCTGTTCGAGATTACCAAATTTCCCATTGGAAGTATAATGATAATCGAAGAAAGAAAAATATACCATCTTACATTTACATTAAATTTGATGTGTCACTTTTTGGCAATCCCATATCTTACAAATATTCATTTTCAATTTATTTTGGTCCTCAGAATTATCTGCTACACCAAACAATACAGGATGAACAGACCATTTAGCCCCTCAAGCCTGTTTCACCATTCAACCCCCGGTTTCTCTCCTGTTCTCCATATCTCTTGATTCCCTGAGACACTAAAAATCTATCTATTCTGGCTTTAAAGATGCTCAACGATGGAGCATCCAACAACCCTGTTAATAGATATTTCCAAAGATTTAGAATGCTTTGAGCAAGACATTTCTGCTCACCTTAGTCCTAAATAATGGGTCCCTTATCCAGAGGATCTGTCCTAGTTTTCTTGATGCCCCACCCCGGGAAACAACACCTCAGTATCTACCCTATCAAGCCTATTCCAAATCTTGTACCATTTATTTCTCCAAACTCCAGAGAGCATAAGCCCAATTCATACAGCCTCTCACCAAAGGACAGTCCCCTCATCAAGGTTGCAATCTAGTGAACCTTTGTTGTCCCACCTTCACGGCAAATGTACCCATTCTCAGCTATGTAAACTAAAACTGCACACAGTTCTTGAAGTGTGATCTCACCAAAGTCTTATACAACTGTAGCCAGATCTCCCTGTTCTCACACTCCAGTCCCCTTGCCTTCCTAATAGGGGCAGCACGGTAGCATCGTGGATAGCACAATCACTTCACAGCTCCAGGGTCCCACGTTCGATTCCGGCTTGGGTCACTGTCTGTGCTCCTCCCCGTGTGTGCGTGAGTTTCCTCCTGGTGCTCCGGTTTCCTCCCACAGTTCAAAGATGTGCAGGTTAGGTGGATTGGCCATGATAAAGTGCCCTTAGTGTCCAAAATTGCCCTTAGTATTGGGTGGGGTTGCTGGGTTATGGGGATAGGGCGGAGGTGTTAACCTTGGGTGGGGTGCTCTTTCCAGGAGCCGGTGCAGACTCGATGGGCCGAATGGCCTCCTTCTGCACTGTAAATTCTATGTTAATTGCTTGCTGCATACAAACATTCTGCATTATTTGTACAAGTACAAACAAGTCTCTCTGTACAATAATATTTAAAACTTTCACACCACTTTAAAAAGTATTCTGCTGTTCTATTCTTATTACCAAAGCAAATCACCTCACAGTTCCTTACATTATACTCCACCTGGAGTCTTGTTGTCCTCTCACTTAACCTGTCTATATCTCTTTGCAGCCTGTTTGCATGCTCCTCAGAGTTTACATTCCCAACTAGTTTTGCATCACAACTAACCTGGATTCTGGGTCCCTTTATCAAAGGTATCAATTTAGATTGTAATGGGATAATTGCAATGCAAATTAAGATTTTCTTAGTAATAGATTCCAGTAATTTTCCAATGACCGTCATCGACCGAATTAGCATGTAGTTCCTTGTTATATTGCTCCCTCCATTCTTGGGTAGCAAAGTTACATTCTGCTGGCACTATTCTAGAATCCAGGAAATCTTGGATAATCAGGACTAATACATCCACTATTGCGACAGCCAGCTCTTTTAGAATCCTAGGATGTAGGCCACCAGATCCTGGGGAACTGTTAGCTATCAGTCCATTAAGTTTATCTAACCTATTCCCTCTGCTGATATTAAATACTTTCTCATTCATGATTTCCCCTTGGTTATACAAACATACAAACAAGGAGCAGAAGTAGGCCATTCAGTCCCTCAAGCCTGCTCTGCCATTTAATAAGATTATGGTTGATCTGACAGTAACCTCAAATCCTCTTTATCTGTATGGTCCACTATGAAGACAAACCCAAAATATTTGTTCAAAGTCTCTGCCATTTCCTCAATTCCCTTAATAATTTCCATTGTATCTGCCTCAGAGACCAAGATTTACTTCAACTCTCATCTATTTGTAAAAAATTACAATCAGTATTCCTGGCTAGTTAACACTGATTGTATTTTGCCCTTTTTAAAATCAACCTTTGTGACACCCAATACTGGTTTCAAAAACTCTCCCTCCTAATCCTCAAGGTGATGTCTGTTCTTCACAACATAATACGGCTCTTCTTTTAATGTAGTACCATTCTGAACTTCCAGAGTAAACAAAGAATGGATTTTTCTTGCTTGAGTTTCGTTTTTTTACTGAAATGTTTTGTCTGTAGAATATTTAGAATTATTTCTGCAAATGATTCCCTCTGTGTATTTACCATCACGGGTGGAATTCAATAAAGATTTTCTAATTTGCGCTTTTCAAGGAGACACGGCCGGAGTGAGGCTAATCCAGAGTGGGAATTGCAACTTGGTCATTTGGTGCAGTGAGGTAATCAGGAAAGGTAAGTGGAAAATCTAATTCTGCTGTTTTTCAGTTAAAAGTGCAGTGTGTAGCTTAGTGTCTGATTGGCTGAAGCTGCCCCCACCCTAATTGCTGAGAGGCAGTTATCGGTCAGTCACCTGAGGCCTGTTTAGGGGAACAAAGGGCACATTGTATTCTTCTCTTTGAAGTTTAAGTATTTTTTGAGTCATCGGTTAGCTGAGGTCTGCATAAAAGACAGACAGAAAGCACACTCAGTAAGCTTGCGCTTTTCAAGGAGACACGGCCGGAGTGAGGCACATCCAGAGTGGGAATTGCAACTTGGTAATTTGGTGCAGTGAGGTAATCAGGAAAGGTAAGTGGAAAATCTAATTCTGCTGTTTTTCAGTTAAAAGTGCAGTGTGTAGCTTAGTGTCTGAGTGGCTGAAGCTGCCCCCACCCTAATTGCTGAGAGGCAGTTATCTGTCAGTCACCTGAGGCCTGTTTAGGGGCACAAAGGGCACATTGTATTCTTCTCTTTGAAGTTTAGGTATTTTTTGAGTCATCGGTTAGCTGAGGTCTGCATTAAAAGACAGACAGAAAGCGCTTTCAGTAAGCTTGCGCTTTTCAAGGAGACACATCCAGAGTGGGAATTGTAACTTGGTAATTTTGTGCAGTGAAGTAATTCGGTGCAGAGGGGGAGAAGGTGCTTTTTCAGAGGTGCTTTTTAACCCTGGTAAGTGACTGGTAAGTAGTTTTTCTTTTCATTGTCTAATTTATTTATTTTTACTTTGAAATTGTAGTTGTATAAGTTTACCTAAGGTTTAAGACATGGCAGGAGATCCCAGACCCGTGTCATGCTCCTCGTGTGCGATGTGGGAGCTCAGCGACATGTCCACTGTCCCTGGCTCTTTCACATGCAAGAAGTGTGTTCAGTTGCAGCTCCTGTTAGACCGCTTGACGGCTCTGGAGCTGCGGATGGACTCACTTTGGAGCATCCGCGATGCTGAGGAGGTCGTGGATAGCACGTTTAGCGAGTTGGTCACACTGCAGGTGAAAGTTACTGAGGGAGATAGCAAATGGGTGACCAAAAGACAGAGCAAGAGTAGGAAGGCAGTGCAGGTGTCCCCTGTGGTCATCTCCCTGCAAAACAGATATACCGCTTTGGATACTGTTGGGGGAGATGGCTCATCAGGGGAAGGCAGCAGCAAGGTTCATGGCACCGTGGCTGGCTCTGCTGCACAGCAGGGCAGGAAGAAAAAGGGCACGGCTATAGTGATAAGGGACTCGATCGTAAGGGGAATAGACAGGCGGTTCTGTGGACGCAATCGAGACTCCAAGGTGGTATGTTGCCTCCCTGGTGCAAGGGTCAAGGATGTCTCGGAGCGGCTGCAGGACATTCTTGGGGGGGGGGGGGGGGGGGGGGGGGGGGGGGGGGGGGTGAACAGCCAGCTGTCGTGGTGCACATAGGCACCAACGATATAGGTAAAAAAACTGGATGAGGTCCTACAAGCGGAATTCAGGGAGTTAGGATTTAAACTAAAAAGTAGGGCCTCAAAGGTAGTAATCTCACGATTGCTACCAGTGCCACGAGCTAGTCAGAGTAGGAATGTCAGGATAGATAGGATGAATGCGTGGCTCGAGAGATGGTGCAAGAGGGAGGGATTCAAATTCCTGGGGCCTTGGGACCGGTTCTGGGGGAGGTGGGACCAGTACAAACCGGACGGTCTGCACCTGGGCAGGACTGGAACCGATGTCCCAGGGGGGGTGTTTGCTAGAGCTGTTGGGGAGGGTTTAAACTAATGTGGCGGGGGATGGGAACCGATGCAGGAAGTTGGAAGGTAGTAAAACAGGGACAGAAGCAAAATGAAGTAAGGGGAAAAGTGCAAGGCAGAGAAGACATAGTCAAAAATATAAAAGGGCGACAGTACAAGGTACAGTGACTGAGGGGAGCTCACTGAATAGGCCCAGTAATACTAAAAGGAATAAAACTGGAGATGTTAAGATTCAAAACAGAGGTAAAAAAACCAACATAAGTGTACTTTACCTGAATGCTCATAGTATTCGGAATAAAGTAAATGAGTTGATGGCACAAATCATCGTGAATGACTATGATTTAGTGGCCATTACTGAAACATGGTTAAAGGATGGTCACGGCTGGGAGTTAAATATCCGAGGGTATCAAACTATTCGGAAGGACAGAGTGGATGGTAAGGGAGGTGGTGTTGCTCTGTTATTTAAGGATGACATCCGGGCAATAGTAAGGGATGACATCGGTGCTATGGAGGATAAGGTTGATTCCATTTGGGTGGAGATCAGGAATAGTAAGGCGAAAAAGTCACTGATAGGAGTAGTCTATCGGCCACCAAATCGTAACGTTATGGTGGGGCAGGCAATAAACAAAGAAATAACTGATGCATGTAGAAATGGTACAGCGGTTATCATGGGGGATTTTAATCTACATGTCGATTGGGTTAACCAGGTCGGTCAAGACAACCTTGAGGAGGAGTTTATAGAATGTATCCGCGATAGTTTCCTAGAACAGTATGTAATGGAACCTACGAGGGAACAAGCGGTCCTAGATCTTGTCCTGTGTAATGAGACAGGATTGATTCATGATCTCATAGTTAGGGATTCTCTCGGAAGGAGCGATCACAATATGGTGGAATTTAAAATACAGATGGAGAGTGAGAAAGTAAAATCAAATACTAGTGTTTTGTGTTTAAATAAAGGAGATTACAATGGGATGAGAGAAGAACTAGCTAAGGTAGACTGGGAGCAAAGACTTTATGGTGGAACAGTTGAGGAACAGTGGAGAACCTTCCAAGCGATTTTTCACAGTGCTCAGCAAAGGTTTATACCAACAAAAAGGAAGGACGGTAGAAAGAGGGAAAATCGACCGTGGATATCTAAGGAAATAAGGGAGAATATCAAATTGAAGGAAAAAGCATATAAAGTGGCAAAGATTGGTGGGAGACTGGAGGACTGGGAAATCTTTAGGGGGCAACAGAAAGCTACTAAAAAAGCTATAAAGAAGAGTAAGATAGAGTATGAGAGTAAACGTGCTCAGAATATAAAAACAGACAGTAAAAGTTTTTACAAATATATAAAACAAAAAAGAGATTGTGGGGGGCTGGCGTTACCCAATCTCTCGAGGTATTATTGGGCGGCCAATGTGTCCATGGTGCGCAAGTGGGTGATGGAGGTGGAGGGGGCAGCATGGAAAAGGTTGGAGATGGCGTCCTGTGGAGGCACAAGCCTGGGGGCCCTGGTAACGGCGCCGTTGCAGCTCCCTCCTACGAGGTATACCACGAGTCCGATGGTGCCGGCTGCCCTCAAGATTTGGGGGCAGTGGAGGCGACATAGGGGGGGAAGTGGGGGGCTCGATGGAGGCTCCGCTAAGGGGGAACCATCGGTTCGTCCCGGGGAACATTGATGGGGGGTTCCAGGGTTTGCACAGAGCGGGCATCAGAAAGCTGAGGGACCTGTTCATTGATGGGAGGTTTGCGAGCCTGGGAGATTTGGAGGAGAAATTTGAGCTCCCCTCGGGTACATGTTCAGGTACCTGCAGGTAAAGGCGTTTGGTAGGCGGCAGGTGGAGGGATTCCCTTTGCTTCCCGCAAGGGGGGGGGTGAGTGACAGGGTGCTTTTGGGGGTCTGGGTCGGGGATGGGAAGATATCTGATCTCTACAAGGTAATGCAGGAGGTGGAGGAGGAGTCAGTAGAGGAGCTAAAGGCTGAGTGGGAGGGGGAACTGGGGGAACAGATCGAGGATGGAACATGGGCGGATGCCCTGGAGAGGGTTAACTCTTCTTCATGTGCGCGGCTTAGCCTCATCCAATTCAAGGTGCTGCACCGGGCCCACATGTCCAGGTCTAGGATGAGTAGGTTCTTTGGGGGCGAAGACAGGTGTGTTAGGTGTTCGAGGAGTCCAGCGAACCATGCCCATATGTTCTGGGCATGCCCGGCACTGAAGGAGTTCTGGAAGGGGGTGGCGAGGACGGTGTCGAGGGTGATAGGATCCAGGGTCAAGCCAGGATGGGGACTCGCGATTTTTGGGGTTGCGGTGGAGCCGGGAGTGCAGGAGGCGAGAGAGGCCGGTGTTTTGGCCTTTGCGTCCCTAGTAGCCCGGCAGAGGATCTTGCTGCAGTGGAAGGATGCGAGACCCCCAAGCGTGGAGACCTGGATCAATGACAAGTCGGGTTTTGTTAAGCTGGAGAAGGTCGAATTCGCCCTGGGAAGATCAATACAAGGGTTCTTTAGGCGTTGGCAGCCTTTCCTCGACTTTCTGGCTCAGCGATAGGGAACTGGGTCAGCAGCAACAGCAACCGGGGGGAGGGGTTGACTATGTTTATTTAATTCTCTTGTTGTTTACTGGGTTTGGGGGGGGGGGGGGGGTGAGGGGGTGTGATATATGCGTTGCTACGGTCTTGGGGGTGTTATACTTAGTATGTTGTTTTATTGTTGCTTGTTACTATTTGTTGTTATATTTTTTGTAAAAAAATTTCAATAAAAATTAGTTTTTTAAAAAAAGGATTTGCTAAAGTTCTATTCTGGTTTCTTTGAAAAATTCAAACTTTTATTGTTCAGTTGGTAGAGATGAATGAAAGTATAATGATTTTAATTCCTTTTGTTTGAATGGAGATCTCCAACGAATGAATGAGTCCGTTTAATAACAATTTGTAAACATCCTCTGGTATTCCTAGTTTTTAAAATGTTGTGTTTTGCAAAACGAAGCTGCACATCAATTAGGAGGTATACTCGGCCGTTAAAGTGAGATTTAAAACGGGGTAAGTATTTGAAAGTTCTTTAGAAAATCAGTAATAATGATCAACATTGTGGGAGTTATTTAGAACATAATCCTCAGGACGTAAACAAAAAGCAAAATCAAAATGTATAAATTGGGATTTGTAAATGATTAGTTTCAATTCGGCATAGTCTTGGCTGCTAAAATAAAAATTAATTAAGAACTTCCGGTGGCGGCGATGTCCGAGTGAGCCGCACATTCGGCGGGCTCTCACTCCGGCGGGCTTTTAGGGGCTAATTCCTCGCAATAGCGGGACCACGGAGCTGAAGGAAGGCGGCAGTGAAACTGCGGAGGAGTGGGCTGCGGCACATGGAACAGCGGGAGTCCAGGAGGCAGAAGAAGAGAGAGAAAAAGGGACAGAGACAAGGAGCTGTAGAAACGTACCTGGAACCTAAGATGGTGGACACACGGACCCCGGACTCAGCAATCCAGCAGGCGCTGGATAACATGCTCCAGGTAATGAAATCCAGTTTTGAAGCGCTGAAGCGGGACAGCTTGGACCCAATCTAGAAGGCAGTGGATCAGCTGAACCAGAGGCTGAATGCGCAAGATGTTAAAGTTAAGGAGCTGGGAGAGGTGGTTGAGGAGCAGGCGGATGCGCAGACGGTTGCGGCGCTAGAAGTTGACGGGCTGAAGGAGTGGCAGAGAAGACTGCTAGATAGAGTGGAGGAGCTGGAGAATAGAGCCTGCAGGAACAACCTGAGGATAGTCGGCCTCCCGGAGGGGGCTGATGCCGCAGCGTTTGTAGCAGACCCATTGATGCAGCTGATGGGGGCCGAAGCCTTTCCGCGACCACCGGAGCTGGAGGGGGCACACAGAGTGCAGGTGAGGCAGAGGCGGCCGGGCGGACTCCCCCCGCCCGATGGTGATTAGGTTCCACAGGTTCGTAGACAAGGAGCGGGTGCTGCGGTGGGCAAAGAGCGCCAGGAGCAGCGCGTGGAACAACAATGTCCTCCGCATTTACCAGCACCTAAGCCAGGAGGTGGCTTGGCGGCGAACAGCCTTTAAGAATGTCAAGGAGGTGCCGTTCAAGAAGCACGTGAAGTTTGGTCTGCTGTTCCCGGCTCATTTATGGGTCACGCAACAGGGTCAACACCACTACTTCTCCGAGTCTGAAGAAGTGATGGACTTTGCGAGGAATCAGGGGCCGGTCCTGAAATGAGGTCCCACGGGCGCGAATTAGGGCCCGCGAACTACTGTATGAAGGGACGCCGAATGTGCCTGGACCGCTGTTCAATGGTTTGCTGGGTCAAAGGTGCCAAGCGGAACATTTGGGACTCTTTCCTTTGTTCATGGACATTGGTTTGGGGTTTTTGGGGTGGGGGGGGGGGCGGGGGTTCTCTTTTGTTTTTATTTTTTCCTCTTTTTTCTGTTTTTTCCTTTTTGGGCGGATTTTTACTTTTTGTGCAGCTCGTGGAGGACACTGGAGCCGGCACGGTAACGAAGAGGGGCCGGTCAGCAAGGGGGGGCCAAGGACGTGGGTTGGGGGGTTTTAGTTTTGTTGATGTCAATGCCTTCCTGTGCCAGTGAGTTTGCTCCAGTGGGTTGGAGAGGGGTTTGGGGCACCGGGGAGTGGGGAGGAGGACGGGGAAACAATGGGAATGAGACAGGAGGGCGCCAGAGTGATGAGTCACCAGGCTAGCAGATTGGCTAGACAAGGGAGTCAGGTGGGGGGGGGGGGGGGGGGGGGTTGTTCTGCTGACGTGGGAGGGACTTGAAATAGGCACTGGAAAGGAGGTAGAGGGTGGAGGCAGCCAACAGGCAGGCCAGGAATGGCGCGACTATGGCTATGGCTGACTAGCCCCCCGACCAGGCTGATCACCTGGAACGTCAGGGGACTGAATGGAACGGTTAAGAGGGTGCAGGTGTTCGCACACTTGTGGGCTCTGAGGGCAGACGTAATTATGTTGCAGGAGACACATCTGAAAGTGTCTGACCAGACCAGGCTAAGGAAGGGCTGGATTAGCCAGATCTTCCACTCGGACTTGGACTCGAAGTCCAGGGGGGTGGCAATCATGATCAACAAGCAGGTGCAATTTGAGGCGGAGGGCATAGCTGCAGACGGGGGGGGGGGGGGGGGGGGCAGATACCTGATGGTACGGGGAAGACTGGAGGGGAGAAGAGTGCTGCTGGTGAATGTATATGCACCGAACTGGGATGACGTGGACTTCATTAAAAAAGAGTGCTGGGGAAGATCCCGGACCTGGACTCTCGAAGGCTAATAATGGGGGGGGACTTTAACATGGTCCTTGACCCGGCTTTGGATCAGTCGTGTCCCAGAACGGGTAGACTCCCAGCAATGGCAAGGGAGCTAAAAGGGTTTATGGAGCAAATGGGGGCAGTGGACCCCTGGAGAGCCAAACAGCCGACAGGAAGGGGCTACTCGTTTTACTCGCACGTCCATAAAGTATATTCTAGGATAGATTTCTTTGTACTAAGCAGGGATAGTATAGGGGAAGTAAACACAGAATATTCGGCAATTACTATCTCAGACTATGTCCCGCACTGGGTAGCCCAGCGGATCGGGGGGGGGGGGGCGACCTACCAAAGCCCGCAATGGAGGCGAGATGTGGGACTGCTGTCGGAGGAGGGGATCTGTGAGAAGCTTCGGAGGTGTATGCAAAATTACTTGCAGGTGAATGACACAGGGGAGGTCTCAGCGGCGACCCTGTGGGAGGCGCTAAAGGCAGTAGTGCAGGGGGAGCTGATTTCAATTGGGGCCCACAGAGCCAAGGCAAACAGGGCAGAGATGGATAGATTGGTCAGGGAAATGGGTCGGATAGATGAAGAGCACGCGGAGTCCCCGGGGGAGGTTTTACTCAGGGAGCGGCAGAGACTACAGGCGAAACTGGGGGCACTATCCACGAGTAAGGCCGTGGAACAGCTTAGGAAGGCAAGGGGCGTGGTGTACGAGCATGGGGAAAAGGCTAGCAAACTGTTAGCGCAGCAACTCAAGAAGAGGGAGGCGGCCAGGGAAATAAGTAGAGTGATGGATGGGGAGGGGCGCAAAGTGGAAGACCCGGCAGGATTGAATAAGGTATTCCGGGACTTCTATCGCAAGCTGTATACTTCGGAGCCGCCGGAAGAACCAGAGGAGATGAAAAGGTTTCTGGACGGTTAACATTCCCAACAGTAGGTGGGGGGCGAATGGATGAGCTGGGGGCCCCGATTAGAGTGGAGGAGGTATTGGGGGGCCTAAAGGCCATGCAGTCGGGGAAAGCCCCGGGGCTGGATGGATACCCAGTAGAGTTCTATAGGAAGTTCTCTTGAGCTGGTGGGCCCGGTCTTGGCGAGGGTTTTCAATGAGGCAAGGGACAGAGGGACCCTGCCGCCGACAATGTCGCAAGCCACTATATCACTGATATTGAAGCGGGGTAAAGACACGGAGGCGTGCGGGTCCTACAGGCCAATCTCCCTGATTAATTCTATCTATCTTCTATTCTATCTATAATGTTGACGCCAAGCTCCTGGCAAAGGTACTGGCGGTTAGAATGGAGGACTGCATACCGGAGGTGATTGGGGAGGACCAAACTGGGTTCGTGAAAGGTAGGCAGCTGGCGGCCAACCTGAGAAGATTACTTAATGTGATAACGATGCCCCCGGCGGGCAGGGAGGTGGAGGTAGTGGTGGCGATGGACGCCGAGAAGGCCTTTGACCGGGTGGAGTGGGACTATCTATGGGAGGTGCTCGGACAGTTTGGGGAGGGACTGGTGAATTGGATCAAATTATTATATCAGGCCCCAAATTCCAGCGTCAGGACTAACAGAGAAGTGTCGGAGTACTTTAGGCTGTACCGAGGGACCAGACAGGGCTGCCCGCTCTCCCCGCTGCTGTTTGCACTGGCCATAGAGCCGCTGGCGATTGCGCTGAGAGCCGCAGAGGGATTGAAGGGGATAGTGAGGGGCGGGGTAGAACATAGGGTCTCTCTTTATGCAGACGTGCTCCTGTACGTGTCGGACCCAGTGGCCGGGATGGGAAGTATACTGGGAATGTTGAGGTAGGTCGGCCACTTTTCAGGATACAAATTAAATACGGCCAAGAGTGAAATGTTTGTGGTGCAGACAAGGGGCCAGGAGAACAGATTGAGAGGGCTACCGTTTAGGCTGGTTGGGGAAAATTTCCGGTATTTGGGAATCCAGGTGGCGCGAGACTGGGGCAGGCTGCACAAGTTAAATTTGGCCAGGGTGGTGGAGCAAATGAAGGGAGAGTTTCGGAGATGGGATGCATTCCCGCTGTTGCTGGCAGGGAGGGTGCAGACTGTAAAGATGACAATCCTCCCTAGATTTCTGTTTGTTTTTCAGTGCCTCCCGATCTTTGTCCCACAGTCCTTCTTCAAAAGAGTTAATAGGATGATCATGAGCTTTGTTTGGGCGGGAAAGTCTCCGCAGGTGAAGAAGGCGATGCTGGAGAGGAACCGCAGTGAGGGAGGGCTGGCTTTGCCGAGTCTGATTAATTATTACTGGGCGGCCAACATCGCTATGATAAGGAAGTGGATAGTGGGTACGGGGTCTATCTGGGAGCGGGTGGAAGCAGCTTCGTGCAGAGGCTCCAGCCTGGCAGCCCTGGTTACGGCTCCTCTACCGCTGCCGCCGGCCAGGTAGTGGTGGCGACCCTGCGGATATGGGGCCAGTGGAGGAGGCATGTAGGGGAGATGGGGGCATCGGTTTGGGCGCCAATCTGCGACAACCATCGGTTTGCCCCAGGGAGTATGGATGGGGGGTTTCGAGCATGGCGGTGGGCGGGAAGGGTGGGCGATATGTTCCTGGAAGGGAGCTTTGCGAGTTTGAGGAGCTTGGAAGAGAAATTTGGTCTGGTAAGGGGAAATGATTTTAGGTACCTACAGGTGTGGGACTTTGTCCGTAGACAGGTCCCATCTTTCCCACGCCTCCCGCCAGTGGGGATCCAAGACAGAATAGTCTCTAGGGGGGGAAGAAGGGGAGGGTAGAGTCTCTGATATTTATAAGGTGCTCATGAGGGAGGAAGGGTCCCAGACGGAGGAACTGAAACTTAAATGGGAGGAGGAGCTAGGCGGGGAAATGGAGGACGGGCTGTGGGCAGAGGCCCTGAGTAGGGTAAATTCAACTGCAACATGTGCCCGGCTCGGGCTGATTCAATTTAAGGTCGTTCACCGGGCCCACATGACGGTGGCTCGGATGAGCAAATTCTTTGGGATAGAGGACAAATGCGCTAGGTGCGTGGGAGGACCAGCAAACCACGTTCACATGTTTTGGGCATGTCCTAGGCTTAGAGGGTACTGGGAGTGATTGCGGGCGTCATGTCCCGGGTGGTAAAAACAAGGGTGACGATGGGAGGTGGCATTTTTGGGGTTTCGGAAGAACCGGGAGTCTAGGGGGAGAAGGAGGCCGATGTTTTGGCCTTTGCTTCCCTGATAGCCTGGCGATGAATACTATTGGCGTGGAGGGACTCCAAGTCCCTGAAGACTGAGTTGTGGCTTGCGGACATGTAGAGTTTCCTGGGTATGGAAAAAATTAGGTTCGCCTTGGGGATCTGTACAGGGGTTCGCCCGAAGGTGGCAACTATTTATTGACTTCTTTGCGGGAGAGTGAGGGGGTGGGGGGTAGAGTAGAGTAGAGTATGAGGGATAAAATGGCGGGTAGTACCGGTGGGAGAGGAGCGGGCTTGTGCAATATGTTACGATTAAAGTATTGAATCCTTTAGGTATTAGTCCTTTAGAGGATGAGAAGGGAGTTTTAATAATGGGAAATGAGGAAATGGCTGAGGAACTGAACAGGTTTTTTGGGTCGGTCTTCACAGTGGAAGACACAAATAACATGCCAGCGACTGATAGAAATGAGGCTATGACAGGTGAGGACCTTGAGAGGTTTGTTATCACTAAGGAGGGAGTGATGGGCAAGCTAATGGGGCTAAAGGTAGACCAGTCTCCTGGCCCTGATGGAATGCATCCCAGAGTGCTAAAAGAGATGGCTAGGGAAATTGCAGATGCACTGGTGATAATTTACCGAAATTCACTAGACTCTGGGGTGGTCCCGGTGGATTGGAAATTAGCAAACGTGACGCCACTGTTTAAAAAAGGAGGTAGGCAGAAAGCAGGAAATTATAGGCCAGTGAGTTTAACTTCGGTAATAGGGAAGATGCTGGAATCTATCATCAAGGAAGAAATAGCGAGGCATCTGGATAGAAATTGTCCCATTGGGCAGACGCAGCATGGGTTCGTAAAAGGCAGGTCGTGCCTAACTAATTTAGTGGAATTTTTTGAGGACATTACCAGTGCAGTAGATAACGGGGAGCCGATGGATGTGGTATATCTGGATTTCCAGAAAGCCTTTGACAAGGTGCCACACAAAAGGTTGCTGCATAAGATAAAGATGCATGGCATTAAGGGTAAAGTAGTAGCATGGATAGAGGATTGGTTAATTAATAGAAAGCAAAGAGTTGGGATAAATGGGTGTTTCTCTGGTTGGCAATCAGTAGCTAGTGGTGTCCCTCAGGGATCCGTGTTGGGCCCACAATTGTTCACAATTTACATTGATGATTTGGAGTTGGGGACCAAGGGCAATGTGTCCAAGTTTGCAGATGACACTAAGATGAGTGGTAAAGCGAAAAGTGCAGAGGATACTGGAAGTCTGCAGAGGGATTTGGATAGGTTAAGTGAATGGGCTCGGGTCTGGCAGATGGAATACAATGTTGACAAATGTGAGGTTATCCATTTTGGTAGGAATAACAGCAAACGGGATTATTATTTAAACGATAAAATATTAAAGCATGCCGCTGTTCAGAGAGACTTGGGTGTGCTAGTGCATGAGTCACAGAAGGTTGGTTTACAAGTGCAACAGGTGATTAAGAAGGCAAATGGAATTTTGTCCTTCATTGCTAGAGGGATGGAGTTTAAGACTAGGGAGGTTATGTTGCAATTGTATAAGGTGTTAGTGCGGCCACACCTGGAGTATTGTGTTCAGTTTTGGTCTCCTTACTTGAGAAAGGACGTGCTGGCGCTGGAGGGTGTGCAGAGGAGATTCACTAGGTTAATCCCAGAGCTGAAGGGGTTGGATTATGAGGAGAGGTTGAGTAGACTGGGACTGTACTCGTTGGAATTTAGAAGGATGAGGGGGGATCTTATAGAAACATTTAAAATTATGAAGGGAATAGATAGGATAGATGCGGGCAGGTTGTTTCCACTGGCGGGTGACAGCAGAACTAGGGGGCATAGCCTCAAAATAAGGGGAAGTAGATTTAGAACTGAGTTTAGGAGGAACTTCTTCACCCAAAGGGTTGTGAATCTATGGAATTCCTTGCCCAGTGAAGCAGTTGAGGCTCCTTCATTACATGTTTTTAAGGTAAAGATAAATAGTTTTTTGAAGAATAAAGGGATTAAGGGTTATGGTGTTCGGGCCGGAAAGTGGAGCTGAGTCCACAAAAGATCAGCCATGATCTCATTGAATGGCGGAGCAGGCTCGAGGGGCCAGATGGCCTACTCCTGCTCCTAGTTCTTATGTTCTTATGTTCTTATGAATGTACGTGGATGTTTGCACATTTTTGCCTTTTTTGCTTTCTTTCTGTTGATGTCTGTAACTGTTTACAAAGCCAAAAACTATCTCAATAAAATTAATTAAGAAATAAGAGAACAAAGGAATTTAAATTGAAATGTGAAGACTCGGCATTCGGTGTGCGCCATGTGCTCCTTTGTTAGAGGTAGCCATGATGTACCTACAATTAAAAATTTTGTTCGGTGTGTTCCAAATTTGTAGAGATTTCAGTATTTTCTCTGGAAACTCACTACACCAAATTTACTGATCAGGGATTTTCATACAGCAAAGACTATGGATTTTTCTTTTGGACTACATTGCAGATGGAGCTTTAAGGAATAAAGATATGGGACCGGAGCTTAGATTAGGTATCAGGAAATGATTGCAGTATCAGGAAATGAGAATCTAATGGCAGGGAAAAATTTATAAAATAGATGTTAAAAAAAAGAAAAAAATTGAGATATAAACACCAATTGATAACTAGAGAAGATAAGGAAAGCAAAACTAGTAATACCTTTGGCACTAAACATTACATATACTGTTAATTGCCACAAGGATATGTTAATTCCCTGAACCATTTTCAGGCAATAGTAAGGGAGTTGATTAAACATGATTTGGCTTTAGTATATATTGATGATGTGTTAATTAGAGATGATGATCAGGGGGACACATGTTGAAAGAGTGACCAAAATTATTAAAACACTTGGTGAAGTAGGATTTAAAATAGGGTTAAAGAAATGGCAGATTGGCAGGAGCGAAGTCGACTATTTAGGGTATTCAGTGTCAAAGGCAGGCAGGGAGGCCAGTGTTGGGATGAGAGAGAAAGTTACTAGAATCACAGCGCCTGTTTCACGAAACGGGGTTCAGCAAATCATGAGAACTTTGGGGTATTTGAGACACCGATGGAAGAATGGTCATGAGAGTATGCAGGCCCTCTTTTTCCTCGGAGCAGCAAAAGTAAGTTGTACTTTCAAATCACAGCTGATAGAAGGACAGGGGAAGTTGCATTAAAGAATTGGTCCCCAGTTTAAAATGATTCATTGTGAACATAATGAAACATCGTGTCAAAGGTGTGGCACATCCTGTAGCCCAGTAGTTTGGTCAAGGAGTAATCATATGAAACCTAGGAGAATGACAGATACAGCGTAGTCAGACGATTTGATATTGCATTTAGAACAATAGAAAGGGGGAAATGCTTTGGCTCAAAGCAATACTGGTGATTGAAGTTTGTGATGACCTGGGGACGTAAAATTAGCCTAACAGTGCTTAGAGACTGTATCACTGCAATGATGCCGTGCCACAGGATAGATCATATCCCCCAACCGCTCGGACAAGGGAAAAAGGAATGTTTGGGTGTGGGTGTCAGGATGCCAGTGAATTGAAACCTGTTAGCAGCATCGATAGGACAGGGGATACAGTGAAAATGTCATGTTCGGAACTTAGCTTTCAAAAAATCCTGTCACAATCAGAATTAAAAACATTGAAATCGATGCAGTAGCAATATCCGAAATATAGCAGGGAAAGTTTCGACCTGATTGAATCACTGAGTTAGAAAAAGAGGAATGGTGACAATGGAAATCCGGAAGTCCTGGAGAGGGTACTTCTGGAATATCCAAGCAAGGATAGGAAGATACAAATCAAGAAATAGGGCCCTCCCCACCTTTGACCCGTTCATTTGGGTTTCAGATGAAACAACAATAATACAAATGACGAACCTGAACAACACTCCGGAGAAGAATGTTTCAGACAGTATGAAAAAAAAACTAATGATACAATTGGCTATATATTTGAGGGAATTAAATGATAGAGCCCGGAAGAAAAACCCTTACGGGTTAGCAACAAATCAAAATATCAAATTATTACTGAATAGTGAAACCTCCGGTCAGACATCTCTAACTGGATGTTAGCTGATGGGTGATCTGTGGTCTCCAGGAGGGGCGTATTACGCGGTGGAGTTATTAAGGGTCTCGGCAGACAGCAGCGACTGACGAGGAACCCCGTATTTTAAATGACAATAGTTTAAGAATCTTGGCAGCTTGCTGCCATGAGGGGAAATTTGTAACCAATGCAGCAACCAATATATCATTGGAGAGTATAACAGTTATTAAAGACGAAATGTCCTGTAAGTTGTTAGGAACTGTTATGTATGGATTCAACTGGGTTGTAACCACAAAAAGTTAACTGTATTAAATGTGCGAGTGGTGTTATAAAAAAAAACGAATAATGGCAAGTATACACTTCATGCTGTAAGGAAAACGATAACGGACAATAGGGGTTTGAAGGAAACTGAGTTATTGTCTCAAGTAAGCCGGGCTGGCAGGCTACATGGTTCAGTACAATGTTTGACGTTAGTGTAAGGAAGTCAGGAATAGAAACAGGATCGGTTGAAGCTCCTGCAATTAATAAAGTAAGATAATCAGTGGATAATACATGATATCATAATTTAGCATTCCTATGAGAAACGGAAAGCACTTCCTACATTAAAAAAAACCCAGTGAGGGATAAAAGACCTTTTGGTCGCTGATGGACTGAGTGGTGTGCTGTTTCTAAGGGGCATGAGGAAGCTTTTACGGTGCTGCTACCCCAAGGTAGTCAGTTGCCTTGGAGGTAGTGGGACACACGGATATTACTATTGTGTTACCTTACTGAGCAGCGACAGCTATGGTTCACGGTGATTGGACTTGAGGAAAGCACAACACAAAGGGTCTATCGACACTCGTCTGCGAGATGGATGCATTTACCATTGATTTCCGTGCACAGTTTACAAATCATGACATGTACATACAAATGACAAAGATGAGGGATAGTTGCTAGTCAGTATAAATATAAGAGGGATATAAACCCTACAGCAGGATTCAGCTCAGAGTTAGCTCTCATAGCTTGGTCATGGATTGATAATACTTGTTATTATAATTGTATACTGTATAATCATTGGATGCCTTAATATGTGTTGTAAGCTGGGTATGGCTCGGATGATGCCGATAGACTTGGCCCATCATTACTCACCAAGATGACATCCCGTTACTGGTAACCATCACACCAAAAGGAAGCTGGACAGAGAGCCAGAGGCTGTAAAAATGTGATGAGGTGTTTATGTACGGAATATCAGCTCAGTTAAGTTCTGATAATGGGCCACATTAACGAGGAGTTCTGCTCCGAGTTGAGCATACGCCAGCAGTTCCACTGTGCGTACTGGTCACAGACGGCCGGCTTGGTTGAGAGACACAATCAGACCTTCAAAACCAACTTGGCCAAATTACGAGTGGACAGGGGGTTAACATGGTTTAAGTTGCTCCCCATTGCCCTCTTCCAGCTGCGGGTCACACCAGCGGGATCGGCCTGGCTCTCTCCTGCCGAGATCTTTTATGGCAGGCCCATTAGAATACCCTGGAACCTGCCTGTTCCCAGACTGGTCCAGTTTCACCACATGACTGAAGAACGGACTAACTATGTTCTAGCCCTCACTAAAGCCCTCAAGGAACTCCATAGCCAGGTTCGAGCGGCTCACCCGTCACCGTCCCCATTACAAAACTCGCTTGAAAAATGAAACATCAGCGCAGCCTGGTAGTTATAGAATATAGATATAGAACAGTACAGCACAGAACAGGCCCTTCGGCCCTCGATGTTGTGCCGAGCATTGATCACCCTACTCAAACCCACGTATCCACCCTATACCTGTAACCCAACAACCTTACTTAACCTTACTTTTTAGGACACTACGGGCAATTTTTTTTTAGCATGGCCAATCCACCTAATCCCGCACATCTTTGGACTGTGGGAGGAAACCGGAGCACCCGGAGGAAACCCACGCACACACTGGGAGGACGTGCAGACTCCGCACAGACAGTGACCCAGCCGGGAATCGAACCTGGGACCCTGGAGCTGTGAAGCATTTATGCTAACCACCATGCTGCCCCGTTATGTCATGGTTAAGAACTGGACTCGGAAAGGATTGGAGCCACAGTGACAGGAGCCCTTCCAAGTTCTCCTTACCACCCCCACTGCAGTTAAAGTGGAGGGGCGAAGTGCTGGGTCCAGCTCCACCACTGCAAAATGGTCGGTCACTAACCTGCCTCCTTTCCCCAGCGCTGTTTTACAGGTGTGAAGCATGACGGATTGGATACGGGCCACCTGTGCTGTTCTAGGCTTTGCCTCACTTGGAACACCATCTATACCTGTAATCCCGACCAAACTACAAGGACATTTCACTTATGCAGATGTGACGTTCTCCGATGCCCCCATGTTCGAGGGCATAGTATCGACTCATGGAAGGCTATCAAGTTAAAGGACAATGAAGGGCTCATGAAACAATTATATCGGTCCCGGCAATGGGAAGGGAACATTGCATGGACATTGGCTTGTTTTGGAGTAAATGTACATTTGATTTTGGATGTGATAAGACTGGTGCCATAAAGGTAAAATCAGACCGTGTGGAGGGGGTAGGAAAAGGTTGTAGGGGAGAGAGGAGGAATAGCAAGAGGACGGAACGAGTAAGAAGGGAGGCACAACAAGAACACAGGTTATCAGGAGGTATACTTACTTCACTTAGGACCCAGAACGAAGTGAAGCTGGGCAGCATGAATCTCTACCACCAAATCTACTACCACATGTATGGCCAGAGACCGGTTGTCTGCTACCCGAACCCCGCATCGGTGTCCAGGTTATTTTCCATCTCACCACTTTGGGGAACTCCCCAAAACGGTGGTTCACTGTCAGAGTTCCGAGCCACCGCCCGAGCAGGTTACTCTTCCTTACGATCCGGGTTCGGCCCCACCAGCTATTTGCCGTCCCCTTCCTCGGGATGACTCCCATTCACAGTATGATAAGCTTCAATGGTGGAGGGCGTATATACCTAGCCACTTCACTCCCAATAGAGATTCCCGGTCGTACGAGAATTGTTTCAGCAGTGAGGGTACAGCCATTTGCTGGTAGAGATGGAAATGAATATAACATGTCTGTTCTCCACTTGTACTGATCGGAAGTGTCGCATAACCCTGGCATCAGGTCAATGCGTCTGTTACAACGCCACTTGTGTCCCGCTGAAGGCAGGCCTTCAGCTTTGTGGCTGGGCGAATGTCTCTCATATCACTGTGGGAACTAGGGCTTTCCGCATTTCTAGGAAGGCCGAATGGGCATTCCAAAGCTGGATAAACTGGGCTACTGGGGGATTCCTGCTTAACCGATATACTGATTGTGATGCTAGCCTGTATACGGGTCAAGGATACTACTTCTTTAATGGCACAGCGACCAATGTTTTGTCACCTCCATTTCCCCACCAAATCGATATCGGGACTCTAGTCCCTACCACAGTCCCCTGCCCCTCTGCGTGCGGGCAGTCTCAGCAGAGTTCTGCGAGGGGAATCCTGAGCACAGCTAGGGTTTGGACCAATAGGTTATCATGAAATGATAAAAGGAGGGAATGAGGAAATGAACAGAAAGGCATAATGGGTAGTTAGGCCAAGTTAGGAGTAAAATTTTACTGCAGTAGAATAAGGAGTTAGGTTAGTGGACGTTTAAATATCAACTGGGACTCAAGGCAGGGAGGGGAATGGGCAGCCACTAAGACCATTTCTTTGTTGCCAGGGATACTGGGAAAAGGGGCCTCAGGCCAGGTTAAGGAATGTGGGGAAAGCCTATGGGAGCTTTGCATTTGTACCGTTGCCTTATTTGGTCATATGTATGTGAAACTTGATGCAACTTGAATGTATATAAAATTAGATGTTTTTCCTTTGTCCTGCACTCTGGCTGTTGAAGAGGCAGGAGACTGGTGGTGTCCTGCTCTCCCAATAGAGTGCGTCACCCAGCTAGCTGGTTAATATAAACAATAATTGATACCTGCAAATCCGTCTCAAATTTTATTGAGCCCAGACTGGCAGCAAAAGAATCAAGACTGTCACCCTTAACCCAATAACCCCACCTAACCTTTTGGACACTATGGGACAATTTAGCATAGCCAATCCATCGAACCTGCCCTTGGACTGTGTAAGGAAACTGGAGCACCCAGAGAAATTCACACCGGCATGGGAAGAACATACAAACTCTACACAGACAGTGACCAAAGGCTGTAATTGAACCCGGGTCCCTGGCGCTGTGAGGAAGCAGTGCTAACCACTATTCCTCTGTAAAACTCACCAGCCAATCACCTACTGTTTATTTAGTTAATGCCTCTGCTCTTCAACTGTCAGGTCTCACTGTCTCCCACTCCGTCCGTCAGACTACTCAGTTCTGTTAAAGACAAAGAGCCCTCCCGAACCAATTTTCCTTACTCTCCAAATTCCAAAATTAAGTATCCTTTCTAGTACTACTATGTCAAGCTGCAGTCCATACTACTAACTTCATGCATTCGCAAAATCTCTTGTATTTATATCAGCTAAAGTTCCAGAGACCTGATTAAGACCTGCTTTCTTGGGAACAAGTTCTATTTAGCCACCCAATTAACTAATAGTGCAGCTGCCACTAGCACGCAGCTTGTTTATTACAAGCTAACTACACTTTAATGTCCAGATTAACTTAAATGATAAGTGCAAAATTGACTAGATTTCAGAAAGAGATCAACACTTAAAATGCCCTCATTCACCAAATTTCCGAGTTAAGCATGTACTCTGTCTAACAGTACTCAATCGAAGGTGACACACAAGTACAAAACTAGAACACTAAACTTGAAGCTGATTACATAAATAAGAGGAACAAATTGGGTAAAATAGATTGAAAAATTAGATTAAAAGGTACGACAGATGAGCAATGGCGAACAAGTAAAGATATGAATAATTCTTCTCAATTTACAATCGATATTTCTTATTTTCACAATAACTTGGAAGCTCACAAGATTACTGAAAGCTGACTAGATTATTTAATACAATTTAAATAATCACTAGTCGACCATATTTGATACAAAATTGTATAAGAGAGAGAGAGAGGTGCAAAAAGGAACAATATGGAAGAAGGGGAGGAAAAGGAAAGTTGGGAAGAGGAAAGATAAGGTACATTAAATTGAGAGTCTTTTTGGTATTCAGTGTAATAACTCTGAAATGGCCTTGCAATTCACTCAGTTCAGGGGTAAGTAGTGATGGGCAACAAATGCTGGCCTTGCCAGTGATACCCATATCCCATGAAAGAATAAATAAAAACAGTGTGCAGTGTGCAACAGTGAGCACGCCAGTCATAGTTCAACAGGAATCAGCCATCTAAAGATACCAAAATCTAATTCACATTAAATTCATAGAATCTCACTGCAGTGCAGAAGGAGACCATTCGGCCCATCGAACCTGCACCGAACTTCTGAAAGAGCACTCTACCTAGGCCCATTCTTCTGCCCTATCCCCGTAATCACATCTCGCCTTTTGAACACTAAGGGGAAACTTAGCATGGCCAATCAACCTAACCGACAAATGTGGGAGGAAACCAGATCACCCAGAGGAAACCCACACAGTTACGAGGAGAACGTACAAACTCCACTCAGTCAACCTAAGGCCGGAATTGAGCCCGGGTCCCTGGCACTTAGGGAATGGGTGCCTGATCTTTTCAAGTTCAAAAGCCAGAAAGCACTGAATGTCTGTGCTTATAACATTATGAATAGAACTCAATTTATTTTTCAGATTTTCAGCATCGCACATTCTGCAGTAGTTTGCTCTTATTTGAATGGACTCTTCCAGACTCTGGACCACTGCCTGGGGTAGAAGTCAACCCCCAATTTTCCAAGGACACTCCACTGAGTATCAGCCCATTGCCCAACTCCATATTCAGAATAACGCAGCAGAGACCAAGATTTGAAGCAGGAATTTGAGCATTGAATAAAACATCATATTTCTCAATCTTAAAAGGGAAAGGATTTGCAGCAAAAATATCTTGTCAATGTAATTTTCTAAAACTGTTTTGACCGATATAGGACTTCAACTAACATAATTTGTGTAATTATCTTTTGTCACACAATGAATTATACTTACGAGGATTTTTTTTAAATATGTAAAGGAACAAACAAAATCAATCCAAAAAATTCAGCTGGAAGCTATCTGAAAGCAGATTGGAGTCCACTGAATGTTCTAGATCAGAAGTTACAAAACTATCACACTCGATTCAATATTCAAGCTCAAAAGCTACACATTATAAAAAAATGTTTAGTAACAATCAATTTAAAACCACCTCTTTCCAAATAATTTTCTTGGATACAAGTAATCCAGGTAACTTTACTGCAGTCAGAAAGATGATTGTCCATATGTGAGATTTATATAGTCATTTTCAGCCATAATCTAGTTGAATAGAGAAGCAGGCGCAAGGGGCCACATTTGTTGTCCCATTTCCTAGTTTAATTATTTTAATAATGAATCTTATTTAACATTAGATTTTGGACAGCAATTCAGGCTTTAAAAACTCCAACTACCCTTTATGATGGGGATGGGAATGGTAAAACTGCAATATTGAGAGCGCCTGCACTTTGGGGCTGTTTGGAGTACATCCTGATCCTAATCTTTCCCATTCACAGGCAATGAGCCAGTGGCCACTCATTGTGTGTCAATAACCCACCTGATATCAATCAATGTATTTAGACACCATTATCTATCGTCATCACTTGCGGAGGATATCTGGATGGGAATCCGACTCTCCATTGTGACTAAAAAGCTACCACTAAAGCAAAGGTCTACTCCATGCAGAATAATAGTGGGCTAAAAAAGGTCAGAACAAAGATAAGCCTAGATTAGTTTCATCACAAATTCACAGGTGAGAAAGAAACTTTGGTGTTAGAATTACAATACAGGCAGTCATTGACTTTACGACATTCGACAAACGGTATGTAAATTTGTAAATTGGCACCCAGTTCCAACATCGGTGTTAACCTCCCGATGCCACATCAGCGGCATCCATACTGTATATGTGCATCAATGTTCAGTTGCTATCCAACATATTTTTGCAGTACAGTATTTGCTGTGTTTGTTTTATCACACTCTTTCTTAAAATAGGCTGGACTTTTCTGGCCTTTCTCACTGGCAAGGATATTCTGGTCCCGTCAACGGCGCACCCCCGCCACCTACTATCTTAGGCAAACATTTTCCCAGGCCAACTGAGAAAGAAGGTGCACCAACTCTCAAGGAATTCTAGAAAGGCTTCAACATTTACCTATATTCTTAACTACATGGTAAGTCACACAATCAAATTTGCATGGTGTTTTATAATGATCGCTTTATTAGTATCACAAGTAGGCTTACATTAACACTGCAACAAAGTTACTGCCAAAGTCCCTTAGTCGCCACACTACGGCGCCTGTTCGGGTACACAGAGGGAGAATTTAGAATGTCCAATTCACCTCACAAACATGTCTTTCAGGACTTGTGGGGGAAACTGGAACACCCAGAGGAAACCAACGCAGACACGGGGAGAACGTGCAGCCTCTGCAGAGTCAGCGACCCAAGCCAGGAATCAAAGCTAGGTCCCTGGTTCTGTGAAGCGACAGTGCAAACCACTGCACTACTGTGCCGCCCTTGGAGGAAATTATCATCGTTGGAGAGAATTGTGTCCTGGGTTTGTGTACGACTTCCAACACTTCACAGACACTGTTGAAAAGGTGACCAGAAATGTTGTTGAAATGGGCGAAGAACTCAACTTAGACATTGCACCAGAGAATGTTGTTAAGTTGCTTGCATCAGATTCTGAAGCGTTAACTAATAAGGACCTCATGGAGTTAGAACTGCAAAAAATGGCAGAGGGAGAAGCACGGTGGCACAGTGGTTAGCATTGCTGCCTACAGCGCTGAGGACCCGGGTTCGAATCCCGGCTCTGAGTCACTGTCCGTGAGGAGTTTGCACAGTCTCCCCGTGTCTGCGTGGGTTTCACCCCCACAACCCAAAGATGTGCAGGATAGGTGGATTGGCCATGCTAAATTGCCCCTTAATTGAAAAAAATAATTGGGTACTCTAAATTTATAAAACAAAAAGCTTCAACCAAAGTCCAGACACATCCATGAGCCCAGGAATGAGGAAAAAATTTTCCTACGGTATTAAAAATGTCTGTGCTTTTTAGATAATTTGTTGGTAATGTAAAGTGGACAGTTCTGTACTATACAGCAGAGTTTTCAAAGTGGGTGGGTCGTGGGCAGTTGTCAGAAGGGTCGCGGGGCTACGGGTCATTTGCGTGTCAGGTCTCAGCGCCAGATTTTTTGGATCCTTCTTGTTTTCTGTCATAGGATTATGCTGCTCTCCTGCTCAGGCCTCAAGAGAGAATTTAAGGTAAAGTTTTAATTGAAGGATTTTGCTTTGCAAATACCTCCACAGCTTGCCTCGTGATCAAGCAGGAGTTTTAATGGCTGTGTTTGCATGCTGGTGACAGAATTTGTTTTTTGAAATGTAATTGTGGCAGGATTTTGGGTTTGAATCTAGGCACAAATCAACCCGCTCATTCTATCATATGTGATCCCATGGTGCTGTGCTGAAGACAACCGAATAGTGAGGTTATCAACCCAAGCACTGGCTGATATTTATCCGGGAATTGCAGCTTGGATCGAATATTTTAATGATTCTCAGCATTTACTGGGAGCGGAGTTCATAGATAATAGAATTTAGAGTGAAGAGCGAGGCCATTTGACCCATCAAGTCTACACCAGCCCTTGGAAAGAGCACCCTACCCAAACCCACACCTCCACCCTATCCCTGTAACCCCAACTAACCATTTTGGACACAAAGGGCAATTTAACATGGCTGATCCACCTAACCTGCACACCTTTGGACTATGGGAGGAAACCCACGCAAACACAGGCAGAACGTGCAGACTCCGCACAGACAGTGACCCAAGCCAGGAATCAAACCTAGGACCCTCGAGCTGTGAAGCAACTATGCTAACCACTGTGCTACCATGCTGGAGTTGTGTATGAACTTCTAGTTCAGGAAAAGAGATTTCCATTAGTGAGAGAATAATGGTCTCAACAAAAGGATGACACCTTAGACTCGCCGGGGCTGCGGACCGTGGTGAGGGCAGATGCGCTTGCCTCCACCTGCTGGGATGGAGAACGTGCTCTCCACTTTGTGCCTCAGCCTGGTCGGATGACCTTATGGTCAAGTACACCGTCAGGGAATCGATGGAGGGATTCTATCCGAGGTGGCAGCCATTTATCGCTCACTTCAAAGAGTTAATTACCATCAGCTGTTGGGGGCAGGTTGGATGTAGCTTCTGTTGTGTATTTTTCTTTTTCTCTGATTTCTTGTGTTATTAACGACAATTGTACCATGTTTCAACAATTTTCATGGTTGTGTTGTAATTCAGTTCATGTTTGTTAAATATGAAACCTTCAATTAAATATTAATCAAAACAAAAAATTCCATACCCTACAGATTTAGTTTTTATTTCTGAAGAGGAGGTGGAAGAATTAACTTAACAAGCAACAAGTACCGATTGCGTGAGAATCTGAAAACGTGTTCAGTCCAGGATTAGGAAGATTGGAATGTAGGAACAGAAATAAACTATTCTTCCTCATGTTTGCTCTGTCATTTAATGAGATCGTGACTGGTCTGTATTTTAACTCCATCTACTCGCCATCATTTTATAATCCTTAAAACTTAAACAAAAGCTATCAGTTTCAGTTTGGAAATTTGCAGTTAACCCCCAGCTTTAACAGTTGTTTGTAAGAGGGAGTTCAATACCTCCACCATCCCACTAGAATGGCAGGGGTTGGGAACCAAGGCAGAATGATAAAGGAAAGAGGAACAAGGACAGTCATAAAAGAACAGTAAACTGCAAAATCGAGGGTGAGAGGCAAATAGGGCCACAGTCTAAAGAAAAATAAGGATGATTAAAAATGGCAAAAAGGGAGCCTAAAGGCTTTGTATCTTAATGCACGAAGCATTGGGAATAAGGTGAATCCCGAAAGTCGGTCGTCTTGAGTCCTGAAGGTCTATCAGTTGGAAAAAGTGAGTCCCTGGATAAAATGTTTGAAAAGCACTGCTATACAGTATATACCTGTACATTTCTCTGATTTTGTACGTCAATCAATTTGTTACTATTGATGTCTTACTCATCTATTATTGATTGAGTAAAATATTCTGGGTTATTTTGTTGAAAATAGGCTATTAGGCCTTCATTCAAGATCAAATCTCTCAGTTATAACATTGTTTCTTATGGAAAAATTAGTTCTAACATAGGAACCAACAGTGTCCCAAGTTCACAAACTGTCTGTATAGGGTTAATACTAGTGCTCAATAAAAGTTCAATGTATAGCATTTTGTGAACAACATAAAACACCCCAAGATGATAACAGGTTAGATGACCAAAAGCTTAAAAGAGGTAGCTTTCAAGGAGCATCTTAAAGGAGGAAAGAGAGTAAAAAGACAGATATTTATGTAGGGAATTCCTCAGCTGAGGGCCTTTTGCTGAAGGTACAGCTGCCAACAGTAGTGATTAAAATCATGAATGTTTGAGACCAGAATTGGAGGAGTGCAGGCATACGAACAAGGAGCAGGCCCTTGAGTGTACTCCGCCATTTAGTAAGATCATGGCTAATCTGATATTAACGTCAAATCTGCATCTCGCCTACCCCATCATCCCCATGTTTACCAAGAACGTATCCATTTCTGCTTCAAAGATCCGCTCCAGCGGATACAAATATAGCCTGTCCAACCTTCCTCTATGAGACAACCCACCCACTCCAGTTAATAGTCTCGCAAACCTTCTATGAACAGCTTCCAATGCATTTCCATCCTTCTTTAAATACGAAAACTAATACTGTACACGGTACTCCAAATGTGGTCTCTCTCATGCCCTGTACAACTGAAGCATAACTTTCCTACTTTTCTACTCAATTCCCCTAGCAATAAATGATAACATTCTATTAGCTTTCCTAATTGCTTACTGTACCTGCACACTAGCCTTTTATGATTCATGCATGAGGAAACCCAGATCCCTCTGGGCCTCACGGTAGCATGGCGGTTAGCATCAATGCTTCACAGCTCCAGGGTCCCAGGTTCGATTCCCGGCTGGGTCACTGTCTGTGTGGAGTCTGCACGTCCTCCCCGTGTGTGCGTGGGTTTCCTCCGGGTGCTCCGGTTTCCTCCCACAGTCCAAAGATGTGCAGGTTAGGTGGATTGGCCATGCTAAAATTGCCCGTAGTGTAAGGTTAATGGGGGGGATTGTTGGGTTACGGGTATACGGGTTACGTGGGTTTAAGTGGGGTGATCATTGCTCGGCACAACATCGAGGGCTGAAGGGCCTGTTCTGTGCTGTACTGTTCTATGTTCTTCACCTCAGAGTTCTGCAATCTCTCTGCATATAGATAACATACTTCGTTATTCTTCCTGCCAAAGTGAACAATTTCACATTTTCCCATATAATACTCAATTGCCAGATCTTTTCCACTCACTTAACCTATCTATATCTTTTTGTGGCCTCTTTAGGTCCTCTTCACAACTGACTTTCCCAACTATCTTTGTGTCATTACTAAATTTGACAAACGTCCCTTCAATCCCTTCATCCAAGACATTTATATAAACTGTAAACAGTTGAGGTCCCAGTACTGATCCCTGTGCAACACCATTCGTTATATCTCGTCAACCTGAAGAAGCCCATTTATGCCTACACTCAGCTTCCCATTAGCCAATCAATCTTCTATCCATGTCATTATGTTACCCCCGTATAAAATGAGCTTTTAGGATTGGATTGGATTTGTTTATTATCAAGTGTACCAAGGTACAGTGAAAAGTATTTTTCTGCAAGCAGCTCAACAGATCATTCAGTACATGGGAAGAAAAGGGAATTAAACAAAATACAAGAAAATACATAATAGGGCAACACAAGATATACAATGTAACTACATAAGCATTGGCATCGGATGAAGCATACAGGGTGTAGTGTTAATGAGGTCAGTCCATAAGAGGGTCATTTAGGAGTCTGGTAACGATGGGGAAGAAGCTGTTTTTGAGTCTGTTTGTGCATGTTCTCAAGACTTCTGTATCTCCTGCCCGATGGAAGAAGTTGGAAAAGTGAGTAAGCCAGGTGGGAGGGATCCTTGATTATGCTGCCCGCTTTCCCCAGGCTGCGGGAGGTGTAGATGGAGTCCATGGATGGAAGGCAGGTTCGTGTGATGGACTGGGCAGTATTCACGACTCTCTAAAGTTCCTTGCGGTCCTGGGGCGAGCAGTTGCCATACCAGGCTGTGATGCAGCCCGATAGGATGCTTTCTATGGTGCATCTGTGAAAGTTGGTAAGGGTTAATGTGGACATGCCAAATTTCCTTAGTTTCCTGAGGAAATATAGGCACTGTTGTGCTTTCTTGGTGATAGCGTTGATGCGAGTGGTCCAGGACAGATTTTTGGTGATGTGCACCCCTAGGAATTTGAAACTGCTAACCATCTCCACCTCAGCCCCGTTGATGCTGACAGGGGTGCGTACGGTACTTTGCTTCCTGAAGTCAATGACCAGCTCTTTAGTTTTGCTGGCATTGAGGGAGAGATTGTTGTTGTTACACCACTCCACCAGGTTCTCTATCTCCCTCCTGTATTCTGACTCGTCGTTATTCGAGATCCAGCCCACTATGGTCGTATCATCAGCAAACTTGTAGATGGATTGGAACCAAGTTTTGCCACGCAGTCGTGTGTGAACAGGGAGTAGAGTAGGGAGCTAAGTACGCAGCCTTGCGGGGCACCGATATTGAGGACTATTGTGGAGGAGGTGTTGATGTTCATTCTTACTTTTATTTTCCGCAGTTACCTTTGATGTGCCACTTTATCAAATGGCTTCTGGAAATCTAGGTTCAGTACATCCAGAGCACATGCTCCTTCCTCAAAGAACTCCAATAAGTTGGTTAAACATGACTTCATTTTCACAAAACCTTTTTCAGTCGGGCTGATCACCTTGAGCTTATCCAAGTGCCCTGCTATAACTTACTTATGATGTGGGGATGCCAGCATTGAATTGGGGTGAGCACAGGAAGAGGTCTTACAACATCAGGTTAAAGTCCAACAGGTTGGTTTCGAATCACTAGCTTTCGGAACATTGCTCCTTCCTCAGGTGAATGAAGAGGTAGGTTCCAGAAACATATATATAGACAAAATCAAAGGTGCAAGACTATACTTCGAATGAGAGTCTTTGAAGGTAATTAAGTCTTTACAGGTCCAGGTGGAGCAACTGGAGAACGGCATAATCACAGGTTAAAGAGGTGTGAATTGTATCAAGCCGGGGCAGGTGGTAGGATTTCGCAAGCCCAGGCCAGATGTTGGTGGATGAATGTAATGCAACATGAATCCAAGGTCCCGGCTGAGGCTGTACTCGTGTGTGCGGAACTTAGCTATAAGTTTCTGCTTGGTGATTCTGCGTTATCGCGCGTCCTGAAGGCCGCCTTGGAGGACGCTTACCCGAAGATCAGGGGCTGAATGCCCTTGACTGCTGAAGTCTTCCCCGACTGGAAGGGAACATTCCTGTCTGGCGATTGTTGTGTGATGTCCGTTCATCCGTTGTCGCAGCGTCTGCATGGTTTTGCCAATGTACCACACTTCGGGACATCCTTTCCTTCAGGGTATGAGGTAGACAACGTTGGCCGAGTCGCACAAGTATGTACCACGTACCTGATGGGTGGTGTTCTCACGAGTATTGGTGGTACCCATCTCTATGATCTGGCACGTCTTGCAGAGATTGCCATGGCAGGTTGCGTGGTGTTGTGATCACTCACTGTCTGAAGGCTGGGTAGTTTGCTGCAAACAATGGTTTGTTTGAGGTTGCGCGGTTGTTTGAAGTGGGGGTGTGGGGATGACCTTGGCAAGATGTTCGTCTTCATCGATGACGTGTTGAACTGCAAAGATGATGTTGTAGTTTCTCCGCTCCGGGAAGTATTTGGCGACAAAGGGTACTCTGTCGGTTGTGTCCCGTGTTTGTCTTCTGAGGAGGTCAGTGCACCCACCCACAATTTTAACAAATTATTTTTTGGTTTGATTTCACCAAACAATACATCTAATTTTTTAAGGGTTGCTACATGCTAAGCTGATGTATAAAGGGACTTTGATCAATGATAACACACTTCTACTAAAATAATAATGCATTCAGCAGAAGATAAATACAAGTAAAAAAAGCAATTGTCACTTATTCATCCAGAAAAAACTCTATAGCTCCCCACCTCCCAAATACGGCATCTGACTAGGTCCAGGATTTTTGCCACCATTACTCTATTCAAAGAGTATTCTACATGCAGCTCAGTGTGTTAAGACTTTCCTGAGACCGTTCCCAGATTCGCTTTTTGTGGATGAAAGGTCAAGTTATCAAGTGTTTCTTCATAACCCAGTCATCTGAACCGAGGATCACTTTCATCACTGTTCTTCACGATATTAAATACTCTCCCCTTTTCTCGGGTAAAGTCTAAACCTGTCTGTCTATTCCATCAGCAAAATGACCCACAGTATGTGCTTTTATTCCAGCGATGGTTTAATTAAAAAGTGATATATTATCTGATAATACATCAGATGTTATATCTGATATTTAACATCTATATATCAGATGTTAATATATAGTTTTTGGGGATAAGAAAAAATGGTGCCAATACAACAGAAACTGGGATTCACACCAAAGACATAATAAATGGGATGTTTATGTAAAATGGCAATATAGCACACACTGACAAAATGGCAACTGGTTCACTATAAAGTGATTTTCAAAAAGCTCACTAAATGTTAAAACTGACTAGTACAGTGGACCCTTTTCCTGTTTCTATGAAATAGTTGTTCTAATAGATGTGTAAAACCTAGATGAGATTTTACCATTAGAAACAAATAAGGAGTATCCTTACTGAGTAAACACAAATATTATATCAAAAGCGCTGCTTAGAGTTAATCTAATCTGCTGCAGTATAAAAAGAATAAAACAAGATTCTTTATAATAACCAGCAGTTCAATGATTTCACATCATGTTATTTTTTAACGAAACAAGATAATGTTTGGTGATAAATGTAATAGAATATATTATCCCACACACTGGCGGAGGTATGATTTTTTTGCTTATTAGTTACTGGACATCATCTATCTGACAATTCCATACAAAATTAGTTGACAACAGCTAATACATTCAATAACAGGAAATAGGGCAATTAAAATATGCAGAAAGACTTGCATTCATAGTTCACTCTTCATAATGCTTCACAATGACTTAATCTGAAGCACAGCAACTTAGAATATTAAGGTAAATGCACCAGCTATTTTGTGTACAGAAGGATTCTACGAAACCAGCAATTAGATGAATAACCAATTATTCTGTTTTTATTGATGATGTGGAGATGCCGCCGTTGGACTGGGGTGAGCACAGTAAGAAGTCTTACAACACCAGGTTAAAGTCCAACATGTTTGTTTCAAACATTAGCTTTTGTTTTTATTACTATTGCTTCTGAGTAGAAGGCTGGCTCGAACAACAGAAAACGCCCTGCACCTCACCAAACAGTGGAATTTTCTGAACCATTGAATTGAACCTCTTGATTCAAATGTCAAATTCAAAGGATGGGATTTTGAACAAAACAGCATGCCCGTATTTTGAATTTCTGAACATAAGCCCTGGTACTTGGCTTGATCTCATTAAACTGGCACCGCAGTAGAAAGAATGAAACTTTCGGAAAGCACATGAATCAAATATACCTAAGTAGACAACAATACACTTTGATGCCTTAACTTAAATGCTGGCAATGAGCTACAAGTAGAAACTAATTTATTTTAAAATTAACAAAATATACCACACAAATTTTCAATTATCCTGTGATCCTGGCACAAGGCACTGCCACGATCATAACTGACAATTAGGCACATCTAACCCCAACCAGTTAGGCGTAGGAAAATCAAGGATAGACTATCCTCCTATTTTCCATTGCAAACATGGTAGAATGTGCATAAATAAGCCAATATACTCTGTGTCATTTCAGTTTTAGCTATGATGATTGCAATCTTCCGATGCCTCACAGGAATAAAAATCCGTTGGTGCCTTTATTGGGCAACACGGTAACACAGCAGTTCACACTGTTGCTTCACAGGGCCAGGGCTCCGGATTCAATTCCCAGCTTGGGTCACATTCTCCCAGTGTCTGCGTGGGTTTTCTCTGGGTGCTCCGGTTTCTTCCCACAAGTCCCGAAAGATATGCTTGTTAGGCGAATCGGACAGTCTTAATTCTCCTTCAGTGTATCCGAACAGGTACCGGAGTGTGGCAACTAGTGTATTTTCACAGTAACCTCATTGCAGTATTAATGTAAGCCTACTTGTGACACTAATAAAGATTATTATTACAGCGGCACAGTGGTTAGCTGTGTTTAGCCTCGCAGCGCCAGGGACCCGGGTTCAATTCCAATCTTGGGTGACTGCGTCGAGTTTGCACATTCTCCTCATGTCTATGGGTTTCCTCCGGGTGTTCCGGTTTCCTCCCACAGCTCCAAAGATGTGCACGTTAGGTGGATTGGCCATGCTAATTCCCCTTAGTAGCCAGGGATGTACAGGTTAGGTTACAGGAATAGGGCGGGGGAGTGGGCCTAGGCAGGGGCTCTTTCATAGGGTCGGTGCAGACTCGATGGGCCGAATGGCTTCTTTCTGCCTTGTAGGGATTCTATGGTTCTATTTCAGCAAACAATAGCATAGCACTGTGCCATTGTTACTAATGCTCTATACAGAAGTGAGCTGTCAGCCACATTACTATCATTAAACAGCGACCAAATGTTCTAGTTTTAGGATCAGCTATTCTGCGAGCAGGTTTACATGAATTAAATACTGCATTTTGAGGGTGTGGCAAAGGGTAATTTTTCAAAACACTGAAGAGCAGATCAAGCTCCGGCACTGAAAGGAACCAGCTGCTGCAAGCTCGATACGATTTCGGTACCAGGGTGTGTCACGTCTTGGAACTTCACCTCACACGGGTGCGGTGTATTGAAGAGAAAGTGACACCGCTCATCTTGAATAACCATGCAAGGATCTACCATTAACCCATGCCCTTTGGACAAACGGGCATTTATAAGTGCCCACGTCAGGTGCTACACCTCCTGCAAAAATTCACAATCAGAGCGAGATGATATACGTCAATTGAATAGCAAATAATTTTTAATCATGCAAATAATGTCTTAATCTGCATTTCCCCCGGTGGCACCCGGTAATCTTGCATTATAATTTTATCATTAATCTACGAACGGTAGGTCCTGAAGAGAGAAATTATTTGGCTTCATGAACAGCCTTGACAGTGGATTAAAGGTGTTGAGTGAGTGACACTTCCAAACCCACTCTGCAGTTTCCCCAATTTGATTTATGACCGTTCTGCCATCATACTCCACTGCTTTCCAAGGGGAGTTTTATTTCCTAATGAAGCATCACCACCGTCAGATTCCAAGATAAATCTGCGTTTCTGAAAGACACACAAAGCGCCTGCCGTCTCTCGGTTATAATCGGATCAGCTCAATCCTGTCACTTAGACACTTGACCAAAACCAGTCTGTGTGGGAGGGAGAATAATCAGACTCTAAATACAAAGACACCACTGCCCCTACTAACAACACCCCGACGCGGCCCTTCCAACTGTACCGGGACGGCCTTACCGCTCTCCGCTTACCTCCCAAGTGTTATTGAAAACGAGCAGCGACTGATGGCGCTGACGACTGCACGGATTCACACAAGTCCCCGCATGCAGGCCCCGGTGTCCACCCTGTCGCTGTGGTAACGGCCAACGGTTCGGCCTCAGCGTCCCATCCGACGCCACACTGTGAGCGGCTTCAGGCGCTGAGCGACCGCAGACACCACCACCGCCGCCTCCCCCGCTCCGCCATTGGTTGTCACAGTACCGATTGTTGCTACGGCACAATAGACCGCCCCGCCCTCACACGCACAGAGAGACGCAGATTGTGACGTCAACGCGTTCCCCTCTTTCCCTGCCCTGACAAGGCAGCGCCCCGGCACAACCTTAGACGCATTGTTTGTTTCCCTCTCCTTCCCTCGATGTTCGGGCGTGGACAACAGGACACCATTCGCCTCCTCGAGCCTACTCAGCCATTCAATTAGATCATCCTTGATCTTCTACTTCAACACAATTTTTCTGCACTATTCCCACATCCTTTAGTGCCCTTACTTTCTGAAAGTCTTATTCAGTGGCCCAGGAGATTCGTGCCACCTCCTCCCCACCCACCTCTGCCAGGGGGCCAACATAGTTGGTGGTTGTATTTTGTTTTCAATTGCTGCCCTTGTGTTAAAATATTGGGGTGGCAACCTGACAACAAATGTACTCGAGGTGCCTTCATCAGAGGCTCAGGATGGACTAAGAAACGACAGAGCAGTGAACACAGCCCAGCTGAGAAACTACAGAGAGTCCTGAACACAGCCCAGTCCATCACTCGATCCTGCCTCCCATCTATTGACTCTGTCTACACCACCCCCCCCCCCCCCCCCCCCCCCCCGCCTTGGGAAAGCAGGCAGCATAATCAAAGATTCCGCCCACCCAGGTTATTCTTTCTTCCATCGGGCAGGAGATAGAAAAATCTGAGAACACGCATGAACAGATTCAAAAACAGCTTCTTCCCTGCTGTCACCAGCCTCTTGGAATAACCCTCTTATGGACTGAACTGATCTCCCCACACATCGTCTTCTCTACTGAGTAGCACTACACCGTACGGTTCACTCAACGTCTATATCTGCATTGTGTATTTATCGTATGTCCTATTTTTTCATGTGTGGAACGATTTGTCTGGACTAAACAGAACAATATTTTTCACTGTACCTCGGTGCACGTGACAATAAATCCAAAACCAGTTCATTACTTTGTAAGGGGTATGTGATGGATGCATCCTTCTATCTATGAAAGGTGATGTACATGCGGAAATCAAATCCATTTCAGATTGGGTACCTTCATATACCCTACCTTTGCTGGTGACTGAAGAGTCCAATCCTTGAAAAGCAGGTCCAGCCACAAGTATCTCACATGAAGCTACCAAGTGTTGTGTGAGTTCTTGTTTTCAGCATTGGCATCTGTTGCCACGGATCTGGTCACCATGGAGGTACAAGCCAGCCCACAGTTGGTATCGCCAATTCCCTCTTTATTCTGCGAATGACTCCCAAATACAATAGCACCCTCAAACCAGAGCTTTGGGCGTCCCACTGGCCAACTAGCTCTAGCAACCTCACCATACAGAAATTCCTTAAATATGCGATAAACTTCCATCTTCCGGACATGTCCGGGGCAACACCTCTGATGAATGCTAACAAACCAGGGAGCTCTGTCTTTGAGAGGAGGGCTGCTGCATTTGTGATTTTGTCCTGCCAGGATATGTCCCTCATGCACCTCAGATCGCAAAATGGAAAATGTTGTGCTTCTTGATATGCTGTCCATATTTCACAGCCACATGGTGCTGAGGTCTTATAAACTATCAACTTAGTCCTAAAGGTCAGCTTGATGTTATTCTATGCACATCTCGTGACTTGGCCAAAGATGATAGCTGCTTCCCCTATAAATGCATCAAGAACTGCTTCAAGGGACATAGTGTCTTGTCACCGTGGATCTGAGGTCGCAGAATTTGTTAACAATTTCCAGCAGGGTATTGATCAAGGCAGAGATGCAACATCTTGCCTCATGTCCACAGTTTTCTCGCTTCTTATTTTCAAGGAGAACAGGCATAGGGGAGACAGTCCATGAGTCTTTGTAACTGAGTTTCTATTGGGCAACTAGCACAGCATTATCAGCAAGGAGGAGTACTCCGATCAGAATGTGGTGTCTTCCTATCTTCGCTTTCAGTCTTGATAGATTGTAAAACTTGCTGCCTGACCCAGTGTGCCATAAACTCCTTCCATATCTGAAGGGAAGGCAAAGATCAGGAGCCTGGAGAAAAAGAAGGCAAAGGATGCCAGTTTTGCAGAGGACAAGTAACCATGTGGAGAGGAAGGCTGGGGCAAAATGCTGTTCCACTCTATTCGCTCTGAAACTCTCTTAAGTGGTTCTGTCAAACTGTACTGTCAAGTATATGTCACGGAAGCAGTGAATAAGACTGAGGAGCTTTGATGGATAGCCAATGATCCCCCAAATCTCGTAGGGTTCTGCTCTGCTGACAATGTTGAATGCCTGGCAAATGAGTTGGGTTTTTTTCAGGTGAAGATAATGTTCACAGTAGATCATAAATACATTGTGCTTCCAGGAACACTCAGTATGCAATAATATGGAGTATTTTCAATATAACCCGAGTAAAGACCTTCCCAGTGACACTAAGGAGTCAGATATCCCTATGGTTGTTACAGTCTCCATTATTGCCTTTTGTTTTGAATAATGCAATGATAATTGCATCACACACCTTCTGTGGAATGGGTCCTACTTTGCAGCAGAGAAGGAGAAAGTCATAAAGGTGTGGCAATAGATGGGACTCCCTGTGTCCCACAGTAGTTCAGCTGGGATTCTCTTCTTACCAGGATCATTTGACAAATCCATTCATTGGAAGCCTTCTGAACTTAGTCAGAAGGCACGGAACCGTCATTGTCCAAAATGCATTACCTTACAACTTCATCCAATTGCCCGCCCATTCTGCTAGTCTATCTGACCTGTTGCAGTTAGTTTTTAGTGTAGAATGATTACAGTACAGAAGGAGACCATTCAGCCAATTGTAGCTGTGCCGATTCTCTGTGAGAACAATTCACCCAGAGCTATTGTTATGGGCCAGGGCTGAGAAACTCCAAAGTGTACTATGAAGTTCACCTGACCTATAATTTTAATGTTGAATTTGACTAGGATACGCAAAAGAGCCTTCACTTCAGGTGTCATTTATCAGACTTCCTAGGCGCTTTTATCAAAACAAAGTTTATTATAAGAATGTAGTTAACATATACAAAACACACAAATAATTTGTCATCAATTACAAACATAAAGAAATCACAACAGCTACAGTAATCTATATATATATATATCTATATAAAACTCTTAATATAAACTCTATATATATAAACTCCAATTCAATGCAAAATTTAATAAACCAAAACACCTTTCAAGGCCGTGGCCCAGCACGCTGCGATCTCACTTGAATGGGACTGGTCTGTTCCTTGAGATTCTGATCCAGTTCGAACCAGCAGATGCAAAACTCCTTCCAGAAAGCAACTCTATCTTTAAAGTTACCAGGGCAGTTTGCCACACCCAATGAGCTTGCAGTCCACTGGAACAGCTTTAAAATGAAAACAGGGAAACACTGCTTCTCTTTGCAGTCCAAAGCAACAAGACAAAACTGAAACCCAAACACTAAACCCCCTCTCACCTGACAGCCACAGCCCAGCTCCACCCACAAATGACATCACTGAAGCCGTGCTGCAAGTCAAGTTGTAAAACCAAACCTTTCTCAAGGGGACACTCACATGACACCTCCCCCCCAAGAAAAAACATAAACCAACAACTTCAAAGATGGCTTCATTTTTAAATCTTTTCACTTGCCCATTACTAACACTTGACAATAAACATTCATATATTTTATAAAATCAAAACAGGCAAACATTTATAGTAATATAGTCCATTTCAGTTCTTTGTCTTCCACCATCAAATCTTTTTTTTATCTCATTCGTGACAAAGCATCGGCTTTCACATTTTCCCGTCCTGCCACATTAATTAGTTTCATATTAAATGGATGTAATTATAAACTCCATCGAAACAGTCTGACATTTCTATTCTTGAATTTCTCCAAAAACACCAATGGATTATGGTCAGTCTATACATTGTTTTCAGACGAATTGCTGGTAACATAAATGGTAAAATGTTACAAAGCCAGCACCAAGCTGTAGCCACCTGGGGTTGCCACTTCCCAATTACAAAATGGGTGCCCGCAAAGAATGCAGGGAATTCAGCCAGGCACAGAAAACAAGCAGGTGCAAGGTTTCCTGTGTATTAAGACTTACAGAACCCAGACAGAACCGAAACCGGTAGCCATCTACATATTAATGAGCAATCCCCAGGAACAATTAGATACATTGAAGCGATCGGGACCAAAACAGACTCCCCGGCGCCAGCGGGAGCCAGGACAAAGGAAGGCCAACGGACACATAGGAACCACCCAGCGATCAGGGAACAGCTCCAGTATTGGAGAAATCGATTGAAACGATTGGGACATGGTCCAATTAATTGGGACCATGTCCGGGGACCACCCAAAAGGGCGCAAAACCCCTGGGGACTATATAATAGAGTCCCCAAGTTCAGTTTGACCTTCTTGGCAGGTTCTCTTAGCAGCTCTAAAAGAACTCTTGACCGTGACTCTCAACAAAAAGAGACCTGCCTAGCAGCTGCACCAACCAAGTAAGTCTCCAGTCAACACACGCTACGAGATAGGCGCTCCTAGCTACTAGTCCATACCAACTTTAAACCTGCAGACTCAGAACCGGACAAAGGCCACTGTTCCTCTGACCTGGTGGGCCATTTGAAAGCTTAGTACAGGCCTTTAGTTGTAGTGATAGTCTAGTAAGTAGAGTTTTATGCATGAGTAGTGATTGACTGTGTATAATAAATGTGTTTTGATTTGAAACTTACTAACTGGTGTATTGAGTTATTGGCCGTGCAGGCCAGCAGCACGGTTCGATTCCCGTACCAGCCTCCCCGGACAGGTGCCGGAATGTGGCGACTAGGGGCTTTTCACAGTAACTTCATTGAAGCCTACTCGTGACAATAAGCGATTTTCATTTCATTTCATTTCACTTGGTTTTGAACCTCGTGGTGGTATCAGAAAGATACCTGGCGACTCTAGAGCAAAGGTTATTAAACAGAGCAATTAAGTAAAAGCACAATTAGCAACAAAGCTCAATGTCTCCTTTTCTATTGTCAAATACTTCCTCTGGTGATAGTTTAATTTTTTTTTTAAATACCCAGTAGGCCGCTCTGTTACTTTGCCATCTTCTTGCAAGAGAATGGCACCTACGCCCACATCACTCAATGGTTTTGTGTAATTCGGGGTGGCCAACACAGGAGCAGTGGTTAACACAGCCTTCAGGCTGTCAAATGACTGTTGACACTCCGCCGTCAACTGAAATTGGCTACGCTTCTTCAGCAAGTCTGTCAGTGGAACAACCATGCTGCTAAGATTCAGCACAAATTTACGGTTAAAACCACTCAGGCCAAGACATCTCATTATTTCCCTTTGTGTCAATGGTATTGGGAACACCCCAATAACTTTTGTTTTTGCATCCCATGGGATCATTTGTCCATGTCAAATTATATGGGCAAGGAACGTGACTTGGGCTTTTCCAAACTCACTTTTGGCTAGGATTACCACTAAACCTGCCTCCTGAACTCGATTGAATAACTCCGTCAGATGCTTCAAATGTTCTTTCCATGTCTGACTAAAAATCACCAGATCGTCTATGTACACTGCACAATTGGGTAATCCTAAAATTACTTTGTTAGTTAACCATTGAAATGTGGCTGGGGCGTTTTTCATGTCAAATAGCATAATTTTGAACTGGTATAAACCATTTGGGAGTCACAGAAGCTGAAATCTCCTTTGCCCTTTCTCTTTCCTTCCTCCTGCCAGTAACCTTTAAGTAAATCCAGTTTGGAGATAAAAGTTGCTTGTCCCACCTTCTCAATGCAGTCTTCCAGCCGTGGGATAGGATAAGAGTCTGCTTCTCTAACTGTATTAACTTTTCTATAGTCCACACAAAATCATTGGGTACCATGCGGTTTCAGCACCATCACTATGGGTGAGCTCCACCCGCTGCAAACCACTTCAATTATGCCATTTTTTAGCATATTCTCAATCTTTTTGTTAACCTGTGCCAATTTTAAAGGGTTAAGGCTATATGAATGTTGTTTAATTGGAACAGCATTTCCCACATCTACATCATGTATAAACATTTTAGTACTTCCTAACATATTTCCACAAACTTGCCCATGTGATTATTAATAACTTTTTCAGGTCAGTTCGTTTTCCCTCTGGAAGGGAACTCAATAATGTATCCCAATTTTTAAGAACATTCTTGTTATCCAATTTAATTTGAGGAATGTCAAATTCAGAGTCATCTGGATTTGGTTCTTCACTTTGAGCCATACTCACTAAAACCTCCTTTTGTTCGACTTTCCTTTTAAAAAACCTTTTAAGCATATTCACATGACACACTCGGTGAGTTTTCCTTCTATCTGGTGTTCTTAAAAAGTAATTCTCCTACCTCAAATTCCTTTCAATCTGATATGGTCCACAATCCATGCTTTTAAAAGGTCCACCCAGCACTGGTAACAATACTAAAACTTTATCTCCACTGGCAAAACTACGAACGTTTGCTTTCTTGTCCGCTTCCTGTTTCATCACATGCTGTGCAACTTTTAAATGTTGTCTAGCTAATTCACCTGCTCGATTTCACCGTTCCCTAAAATTTGACACGTAATCCAGTAATGTAGTTTCAGAATGCTAACACACCAATTTTTTCTTAATCAATTTAAGTGGCCCTCTTACCTCATGACCAAAAATCAGTACAAAGGGTCTGAATTTAGGTACATCACTAATTGCAAACAGTACAAATGGAATTCTTCATCCCAATCCTGACAATTAGCCCTCAACATTGTCTTTAACCTTTGATGCCACCATTCTAACACTCCTTGTGATCCTGGATTGTACACAGTTGATTTAAATTGTTTTATTCCGAAGATATCCATAACCTCCTTGAATAACTTCAAGGTAAAATTTGATCTTTGATCCGATTGTATTTCTGTGGGTAGTCCATATCTGGTATCCACTATATCTCTTCCTCCAGTCCAATGAACAACTGTTCACCCTCCTCTCTGATTCCTTTCACTCAGCCATTTTTGTATCCAAATTGCTCCTGTCCCTTTTATTCCCTGAACTCTAACTTTGCTGATGCGCAGCACTTGACCAAATGACTTTTGGAAATCCATGTACACCACAATATACACTGTATCACCCTCAAACAAAACAAAAGTAAATTAGTTAAACATGATTTGCCCTGAACAAATCCATGCTGGCTTTGTTTAATTAATCTGCATTTGTCCAAGTTACTGCTACATTTGTCCCAAATTACCCTAGAAGGGCTAAAGCTAAATTCAATTAAATAGAAATGACATAGAAATACATTTTGGATATAAAACATATAATTCATCATCACCTGCTTTAATTAATCACACAAAATCAAAATTCGCCCAATTTTATCAAACTGATTTGGTATGTGAGAAATGTTATCTGGATCAGATAGTTCAAAAGCTATTGTACCCATGCAGCCATCAAAACACCAGCAGGGCAACTAGGGGCTTTCATCAACCATAATGGATACCATTCCATAAATGTGCAGATTGTGTGGAACCACAGTCAAGGAATCATGTCTGTGTCACAAAATCACGGAATACTGCAGTGCAGAATAGACCCTACAGCCCATTGAATCTGCACCGATGAATGAAAGGCCCTGGCCTTCCCACCTTATCCCATTTGCCAGCACTTGGCCCATAGCCTTGAATGTTATGGCGTGCCAAGTGCCTCATCCAGGTACTTTTAAAGGAAGTGAGGCATCCTCCCAGGCAGTGCATTCCAGACAGTCACCACTCTCTGGGTAAAAAGATTTTTCCTCAAATCCCCCCTTAACCTCCCACCCCTTACTTTGAACTTCTGTCCCCTCATAACTGACCCTTCAACTAAGGGGAACAGCTGTTCCTAACCAGCCTGTCTATGCCCCTCATAATCGTGTACACTTCAATCAGGTCACCCCTGAGTCTTCTCTGCTCCAGAGAAAACAACCCAAGCCTATCCAACCTCTTTTTAGAACTTAAATGTTCCATCCCAGGCAACATTCTGGTGAATCTTCTCTGCACCCACTCCAGTGCAATTACATCCTTCCTATAATGTGTCGACCAGAATTGCACACAGCATTCCAGCTGTGGCTTCACCAAAGTTCTATACAACTCCATCATGACCTCCTTGCTTTTGTAATCTATGCACCGATCAATAAAAGCGAGTGTACTATATACCTTTCTCACCATCCTATTAACCTTCCCTTCTGCCTTCAGAGGTCTATGGACAAACATGCAAGTTGCTTTGTTCTTCGGAACTTTCCAATACAGACCTTTCATCGTATACTTCCTTGTCAAATTGCTCCTTCCAAAGTGTATCACCTCACACTTTTCAGGGTTAAATTCCATCTGCCACTTATCCACCCATTTGACCCTCCCGTCTATATCTTCCTGTAAACCAAGACTCTCAGCCTCACTGTTAACCATCCGTCCAATCTTTGTGTCATCCGCAAAGTTTACATAAATGACAAATAATAGGGAGATCTCTGTGTAAAAAGGATCGCTGTGGTACGCCACTATCACTGGCTTCCAGACACTAAGGCAGATGTCTATCATCACCCTCTATCTCCTTCCGGTAAACCAATCATGAATCCACCTTATCAAATCACCTCCATGTGCATTTGCCTTCTTAATAAGTCTCCAATGTGGGAGGCTTTGCTGAAATCCACGTAAACTTCATCAACTGCACTACTCTCATCTACACACTTGATTACATGCTCAAAAAATTCAATCAATTTGTTGGGAATGACCTCTCTCTGACAAAGCCATGCTGACTATCACTGATCGAGCCTTGCCTCGCCAAGTGGAGATAGATTCTCTCCTTCAGAATCTTCTCTCCTTCAGAATCTTCCTCAGTAGTTTCCCAATCACTGATATGAGACTCACTGGTCTGTAGTTCCCTGGTTTGTCTCTACAAACGTTCTTAAATACTGGGACCACATTAACTGTTCTCCAGTCCTCTGGCACATTCCCCGTGGACAGAGAAGAATTAACAATTTGGGTCAGGGCTGTGTGTGTAAAATACTTGGGAGGCAACCACAGCACATACATCCTCCAGCATTCCCAAGTGCTCAGTCTCTTCAGATCGATGGCAGTTCAGAGACAAAGGGTAACCCCTGAAGAAATGGCTGATGGCTCCAGTACAAAGTCCAATGGTGGAGCCTGAATTTTGTTATAACATAAACCATGCAACAACTGGGTTCATCATTGAACAGTCTATTGGTCTACTCGTGATAAGACTCCGATGCCAGGATTGATCAGGTGGGTCACTCCAATGTGCATCAACTAGAGTCAACCTCATGGTTGTAGTCTGCTGTGTTCTGCACAATTTGCCCTCAGTGAGGAGAAGTTCTGTTTGGGGAGACAGGCTGGTCCTCTGATGAGGAGGTAAATGAAGAGGGTGGTGAGCTGAAGCAAGCAACTGAACATGTCAGTCTGAGAGAGAGTCTGGATGTCTGTGAGAAACTGGAATCTCTGATCGTCATAAGATTCTATTAGCTGGGCTTTCCAACACAATATCACCTTCATGGCCATAAGCACCTTCTTGTAGTTCTGCAACATTAACCAGTGCTTCATATAGGTAATGTTGCTCAGCCAAATGTTGTCATTCGGAAGGATACACATAATCACAGAAGAGCATTAAATAAATCACACAGAGCTAATGAATGAATACTGGTGGATAATAATTGTAAAATAACAATCATTCACAATAATCATAAATCATATCAACATTCAAATTTCACAAATAATGGCACCCATATGCACCAAGTGTAACTGATGTGCGGTTTTCTTGATTCTTTTCCTGTTGCTGAGATGTAGTTACCTCCTCCCCCCCCCCCCCCCCCCTTGCAGCTGTGATGGAGACAGCCTAATTACATTCCCTTGTCTGGGATGATTTTGGTGGCCATTCTCTGGGCACCTGTGGCCGTAAGGGTGCCAGAGTGGTGGGAGTGTCCTGCACAGTGGCAGGTGGTTCACAAGTTGCTACAGCACTCAGAGGCATCTATGCAAATGGCAGAGGGGCAGAGTAAAGATAGTGACAATCAGAAGCACCCTGGGAGGTTCTCCCCCTGATGACATCAGCAGCTGCTTCACTGCCATGAGGTCCATTTGGCCCTCCCTGATTTCCTGGGGTGGACCAGGAGCTGTATATGTTTGCAGGTTCCACATTTCCCTCTCACCCTGGTTTTGTGGCCCGGAGGTCAGAGACAGGTCAATGGAATGCAGGTCATAATGCATAGTGACACATCTGTGATCTGCTGTGTTTGGCCCCCCATGACAGTCACAAGTCTGTCAATGGAGGAAGCCAGGCATTCTATTGAATGGGTCATCACACTTTAATCATAGAATCATAGAGTTTAGAGTGCAGAAGGAGGCCATTCGGTCCATCGGGTCTGCACCTGCTCTTGCAAAGAGCACCCAACTTAAGCCCACACCACCACCCTGTCCCTGTAACCCAGTAACCCCACCTAGCCTAAGGGCAATTTAGTGTGGCCAATCCACCTAACCTGCACATCTTTGTAGTGTGTGAGGAAACCAGAGCGCCGGAGGAAACCCACGCAGACATGGGGAGAACATGCAAACTCCACACAGACAGTGACCCAAGCCGGGAATCGAACCTGGGGCCCTGGAACTGTGAAACAACTGTGTTGACCACTGTGCTACTGTGCTACCCTTACTGGATTCTTCCAATGTCAGTGCCAGAACATGGAAACATAGTAGCGATTATCCAGTGAGAGAGCAGAGAGGTTATTCCACTTTCAGGGACTTTGCAGGTAACCTCATTTGCTGAAACATCCAGAAAATCATACTCTAATAACATACTCCACAAATGCCAGGAAATTTTGCACAAAGCAAATGCAGTGCGAGTCACTATGATTTAAGTTAATTTTGTTTACACACAAATGTAGCCTGACACAATTAGAAATTGTATTTCTATTCTTATTATTGTATGACTACAAACCTGTTAAAATAGCAGAACAATTATGTACAGTGTGTAATACAATCAGGTAAGTACAATACAATGACACCTTTCACAATTGCACTTTTGCAGGCTCGATTCTGGCCAGGATTCTCAAGATAAATGACCATTTGGTCTTTTTCAAGTAATGTCACATAATACTGGAACCCTTTGTCTCAGTATCTTTGGTGATGAAATCACACCTTAACTACTTTAACAGAATTAAAACCACAGTTTTGCTAAATTCCAATCACTGTCAATAGTGAGTGTTTGATAAAATATTAAATGTAAAATTGCCATCCATTCAAATAAAAAGACTGAATCTAATTACATTTGTTTTTAACCTGAAAAATTAGAGTCCAACTGCTATAAATAAATTGTTGGCAGCAATTATTTGAAGTTATTCTCAAAAGAGGTGATTAAATAGAAGCACTGAGCAAATATTGGAGCTAGAGACATTCACTGGCTCTGCAATGATACAAGGGTTTCATTCTCTTACCTTTCTGAAACCTGCCAAATCTTACTCTTTTTGGCTGGAAAATGTAACTTGTTTCAGTTTGTCCCTCGCTCTGAAAATAAACAAATCTCTGTATATATTTTGATAATTTGTAAATCCATGTCTCTCTTTGTGGTCATAAGAATCTCACAATAACGAATGTGCCAAGAGTTGGCAGCGTCACTTTTCTAACTATAGGTGGTGCATAAGAAGTGCCTCATTCACACCAGCTGCTTACAGATATCAGATTACTTTCTGGGATCACGCTGTGGCAAGTTAGATAGTACTCAAATTCTCACTAAAGAGGCCATCTAAGGTTTAGCTCTGAAGCTCTTTCCTTATTTCACTGTTGAAATTTCTTGACCCTGTAAGCTCTCCTCTCCATCTTTCAAAATAAATGACCAGACTTAAAAGCAATCCAGTGATGTTCTATACTATGGGTGCTTGACTGTGAGTGAAACAAGTTTTTATTGATATTTATTATTACTCCAGACGTTTGGTCACCTGAAGTATGAAATTCATTGTTAGCTTTTTTGTGGTGGAGAGGATATGTAAAATTCTGTAAGAATGGTATTTTTGATACTACAAGTGCTACTTCAAGTCCAGAATAGTATCCATGCTATCGAAGCACACTTCTGATGCTCAATGCACCAGATGCCATTTTGGGTAGACCATTACCATGAGCGCTGAGATCATACACCAGAAGTAGACAGACTAGGTAGATAATGATGTCAGCCTAATTTGACTCTTGATGCATTTTAGAATTAGAACCATGGAATTCCTTCAGTGCAGAAGGAGATCATTGAAGTCTACACTGACCTCCCATTCCCACTCCCCTGCCTTATCTCCATAACCCCACCTAACTGTACATCTCTGGACAGACACTAAGGGGCAATTTAGCATGGTCATTCCATCTAACCTGCACATCTTTGGACTGTGGGAAGAAACCAGAGTACCCGGAGGAAACCCAAGCGGATACGGGGGGAATGTGTAAATTCCTCACATAGCCACCCAAGGTCAGAATTGAACCCAGGTCCCTGGCAGTGTGAGGCAGCAGTGCTAACCACTGTGCCAACGTGCCACCCCAATTTTCAATTTGACCGCTCAAACTAAAGCAGTCTCTCAACCTTACATGGCTGCACATCTGTTCAGCAACAGGAAGACCTTCCACCGCCCAACCAGTGCTATTTAAACAGACCATTCACCACTTTCAACTTAGTTTTAGATTGATTTCTACTGGTGGTTAATTGGTTAGTAGAATTGTTTAGAAGTTTGTATTACTGGTTAAGGTTGGTGAAGTCTAAAGGTTGTAGTGTGGCATCTGGTGAAGGTTTTGGTTCTCCTGCAAGAGTCCTATTCATAGGTGCTGTAGTGTCTATCTTTGTTAGTCTTTAGCATGACAGTGAGAATGAGCAAAAGCAACACTGAGAAAAACAAGCTTCTTGAAAGTAGGGGTGGGTGGGGGGGGGTTGGTGAGGAGGAGGAGAGGAGGAATGGGGGAAGGCTGTCATTCAGAGATGATATCCACTAAGGGGTTTCAGGGAACCATTGCCCTACCTCATGCTCTGTGGCAAATTGTGTGGATGATGTCTGCATTTAATAAAGAGATGCTCACAGAAATCTGCCCTCTGTTGCAGACAAACCTGCAGCCTTGGGGCAGAGTATGGACAGCATTGCCAATGGCTGTGAAGGTGACTGTGGCCATGAGCTTCTTTCACTCTGGAGCAGGCAATATCTCCAATAACTACAATTTGCCATTGCCCACTGTTGTACAAGGGAAGTCACTGATTCTATATACACAGCGCCAGGGACCCAGGTTTGATTCCCGCTTGGGTCACTGTGTGGAGTCTGCACGTTCTCCCCGTGTCTGCCGTGGGTTTCCTCCGGGCGCTGCAGTTTCCTCCCACAGGTCCCAACAGATATGCTTGTTAGGTGAATTGGACATTCTGGATTCTCCCTCAGTGTACCCGACCGAACAGGCGCCGTAGTGTGGCGACTAGCGGATTTTCATTTTTATCATGTGCAAAGAAAGGGGAATTCTCTGCATGTTCTCTTTCCAGACTGAAGCAGTGGAATGAGCATGAAGCTTCACCAGTATGGCATGTTTTCCAATGGTATATGGTGTTATTGACTGCTGTTGCCTTTTTACCCTTTATGTGAACCACAAGCTGTTTCTTATATTGACCAAATGACCACACAACCAGTATGTTAGCTCAAAAATACAGTTTATTAATAACACAAGACTAGTATCTCTGTGCAATAATACATGCAGCTCCGTACTAAACTACACCTAACAACTAATGACCTTAACTTGACATCAAGTGACCGGCACTGTGCACGATAAGGCCTTTATCCGGGTCCACATGGTCGGTGGGAAGTTGTTGGGTTCGTCTCAGCTGGGCACGTCCTTCAGGAAGTGGTTGCGGGTCCTTGAACTTGGTTGTTCTGCTACAGTTGGTCGCGCACAGGCCGGTCACAAAAGAGACCGATCTCTAGTTCACAGGGCTTTTTATCCTTTGTCTCTTTCACGCCCTTTTGGGTGGTCCTTACTCCAAGTCCAATGGATCGATAGGGTTTTCGATCAACCTCATCGATCTCAGCCAATTAGGGGGCGGATACCTAGATGGGTGGGCAGATCCTAGCTATCATTGTCCCAGACACGTAGGCCTTTCCAAATAAGGGGGGGTGGCGCCGGTTAGTCTGCTGTCGTTGATGGTCCTTAATGTGAATGCTATTGTCTTGGGGAAAATGGTACTTGATTCTCAATGGATGCACGTTTCTGCCCAGTCTGGTTTCTTTGCACACTACACATAGGCTGTGTACCTGTCTGTGTCTCAAATTGACCACAATTTCCATGGTCCTTTGCAGGTGGCCATTTTACATGGCTACACTACATACATTTTGGTTTGCATGCACCACATGCGCATTCAAAGAGATACTGCAACTCCAAAGGCTTTCGGTCCTCAATGTCCAGCAAGTACTTGACCATTCTCAACATATCATGTGGGCTAATACCTACTATCCTGGCAGTAGTTATGTTGACTTCACCCTTACTCACATGCACATGTGAGTAGCATGCATATAATGAGAGCCATGCTGCTACTTGGAATATCATCAAGCAGATGATAGTGACTTTTCTGGAGCGTCCTGACAAATACATGAATAGGATGGTGATGTACCGTCAATTACCACGAGTCGAGAAAGGTGAAATAGTCGAGGCTTTATTGCACAAAATGTTGTGCCTCCTGCAGCTGGAACCAGAATGGGAGCAGCGCAGGAGAGCATACACTTTTATACGTCGCCTGCTGGGAGGAGCCAGCAGGCTGGGATTTACTGAGGTACCTGTAATACAGTGGCAGTACCGTAATACATGTAGTGTGTTACCAGTGGTGTTTACCACAGATGGGAATAGAGGGATTCGGTCCCCAGGAAGGGTAGGCGGCTTTAGTTCAGGTGGGCAGCATGGTTGGTGCAGGTTTGGAAGGGCAAAGGGTGTGTTCCTGAGCTATCATTTTCTTTGTTCTTTGTTCAGAACTTCTTAGATTCTCAAAGAGTACTTCAGCTGCCTGGACTGTTCTGAAGGAGCCCTGCATTACTCACCAGAGTAAGAACCACAATTCAGCATCGTCCACTACATCCTGCATCAGCTCATCATCATGAGGTCACAGTTCTTTGGCACCTGGTATATGGAGACCAGCTGAGGAGGAGTGGGGAAGTGGTAACCAATATATCCTTTTCTTCCTATGTTGGCTGTGATAGTCACATCCGACTGCAGCACCAGTGAAGATGACCACAATTCCCCATTCGCCAACAGGCTCTCATTCCCTCTGCCACTGACCACCACTGCATCCAATTGACCACAATGCTGAAATAAAAGCCGCTACAAAACAAACAGGCCAAATCAATTTTATCAATCAAAACCATCAAATGTTCAATGTAAAAGTTAACTAATAACCCCTTGTGTACATCCTAAGCTCCTGACTTCCAAATGTCTATGTGTTGCCTTAGAGTACAACAGCAAGGGCACTGTTAAAGTGTTAATGGTGGAAAGATGAATGTTGTCATCCTGAGAGAAGTTGATTGCACTGCCAGTACACCCTAGGACGTGTCTCTGAAATCCTCCAAGTGTGTTGGAGAACAGAACAACAAAGAACAAAGAAAAGTACAGCACAGGAACAGCTCTTCAGCCCTCCAAGCCTGCGCCGACCATGCTACCCGTCTAAACTAAAATCTTCTCCACTTCCTGGGCCCGTATCCCTTTATTCCCATGCTATTCATGTATTTGTCAAGATGCCCCTTAAACGTCACTATCATCCCTGCTTCCACCACCTCCTCCGGCAGCGAGTTCCAGCCACCCTTTGTGTAAAAAACTTGCCTCGAACAGCTCCTCTAAACATTGCCCCTCGCACCTTAAACCTATGCCCCCTAGTAATTGACCCCTCTACCCTGGGAAAAAGTCTCTGACTATCCACTCTGTCTCTGCCCTTCATAATTTTGGAGACCCCTTTCAGGTCCAGTGAGAAAAAACCGAGTTTATTCAACCTGTCCTCAAAGCTAATGCCCTCCATACCAGGCAACAATATGGTAAATCTCTTCTGCACCCTCTCTAAAGCCTCCACATCCTTCTGATAGTGTGGTGACCAGAATTGAACACTATACTCCAAGTGTGGCCTAACTAAGGTTCTATACAGCTGCAAAATGACTTGCCAATTTTATACTCAATGCCCCGGCCAATTAAGGCAAGCATGCCGTATGCCTTCTTGACTACCTTCTCCACCTGTGTTGCCCCTTTCAGTGACCTGTGGACCTGTACAGCTAGATCTCTCTGACTGTCAATACTCTTGAGGGTTCTAACATTCACTGTATGTTCCCTACCTGTATTAGACTTTCCAAAATGCATTACCTCACATTTGTCCGGATTAAACTCCATCTGCCATCTCTCCGCCCAAATCTCCAAACAATCTAAATCCTGCTGCATCCTCTGACAGTCTTCATTGCTATCCGCAATTCCACCAACCTGTGTCGTCCGCAAACTGACTAATCAGACCAGTTACATTTTCCTCCAAATCATTTATATATACTACAAACAGCAAAGGTCCCAGCACTGAACCCTACGGAACACCACTAGTCACAGCTCTCCAATCAGAAAAGCATCCTTCCATTGCTACTCTCTGCCTTCTATGACCTAGCCAGTTCTGTATCCATCTTGCCATCTGATCCCGTGTGACTTCATCTTTAGTACCAGTCTGCCATGAGGGACCTCGTCAAAGGCCTTAATGTAGTCCATATAGACAACAGAATGCTGGTGTTATAACCTGCCTGCTTACCACTGGCTGGGGTCTAATGGTAATCCCACAATCCTTAGGGAGTATGAGCTTCCCCAATGAGGGGGGCGGAGAAATCATTAGCAGAGACCCTGCATAAATAAAGCTGGCCAGTATGGAACCAGCTAGAGATGAGTGAGCAGCAAGGGAGTTACTGCTGCTGCTGTTGTATATATATATATTGTTATTGTAAATAAATGTTATTTCTTTCTATACTACAACTCGTGCTGGATTGTTCGTTGCCCTCACAAAACTGGCGATGAAGGTTAAAGTGGATAGCTGTCTATGCTGCTGAAGCCACGTCCCTGGATTTTTGTTGGATACGGGTTGGAAGTTTTTTTTCTGTTACACCATGCCTCTGGATGTTTGGATGTCTTGGATGCTGTGCTGGAAAGTTGGCACCACTACGCACAATGGATGTGTTACTATTTACGGACAAACAACATCACCAAAAACAAGCGCCAGGTGGTCATTTTGCTCACCGCCTGCGGCCCACATAAGTTTGGGGTGATTAGGAGCCTTACGTACCCAGCTGCGCCAGACACCAAGACATTTGATGAACTTGTGACCTCAATGGGGCAACATTTTAACCCAACCCCATCCACGATAGGCCAGCGTTACTAGTTTAATACCGCTGAGAGGACCCTAGGAGAATCCGTTGCAGAGTTTCTATCCAGGCTACGCAGGATTGCGGAGTTCTGTGACTGTGGTGAGCCCTTGTCAGGAATGTTACGTGACCGTTTGGTTTGCGGTATTAATAATGTGGCCACCCAGAGAAAGTTGTTACCTGATTGACTTTTCAACAGGACATTCAAATTGTATTGTCCCGAGAGTGCAGAACGGGGAGTGCAGGAGCTACAGATAATGGAGGTGCACGCCTTGGGTCACAACCCCTTCCGCCTGTGGTGATATGCATCACTGTAGATACACAAGGGGTTAATGTCAGTATACGTAGACTAGCTGGACACTAGAGGGAGCACCAGAGACATGACACACAGACACTCAACCAATAGGTCAGTAAGATAGGACACGACCAATGGGCATTCACGATACACACATAGCTGACACTACCATAGGGGGGCATTCCACCAACCCATATATAAAGGACACAGCACACATGATCTTCCTCTTTCCAGTGGAGACACTCTGAGTACAGACACAGGGTTGATTCAACACCACACCCACCACCTGGATTGTAGCAGACTGGTTCGTCAGTCTGAGTAGCTATAGAAGGATTAACAGTAGTGGTGAATCCGAGTCGGAGAATTGTAAATAGTTTAATAAACGTGTTGAAGTTATCTCCGCGTCTGAACCTTCCTTTGTCAGAGTGAACATCAAGGAAGCAGCTTACGCTACGCCAAGAGCATAACAAGACACTGCGGTACCTTGGGCGGGCTGGCGTCCGGATCGACGCCAGTAGCTGCCGGATGTTCCTGCCCGAAGAGAGCCTTCTCCAGAACCAATGGATGAGGAGCCATGTCAGTATCGGATTTGTGGGCACCGACCCCATCGCGGACGCTGGTCCTGAGGGCACGAGAGGCGTCATCGTTCTGACAGAAACTGGGGCCAGCCCAGGGGGCGTACCTTCCCTTTGAATGAACCTTCGGTGACTACTCCCGAGGACATGGAGACGGAGGACGACTGCCTGCAGCTGCATTGTGTGGAAGATCCCCGTGTGGCCCACATTAAGGTGACAGTACGGGTCAATGGTCACCCACTCGAGATGGAGTTGGACACTGGCGCAGCAGTCTCCGTGATTGCCCAGAGGATATTCGACTGCATCAAGCAGGGTATACAGACCCTTACATTAACCGACACACAGACCAGGTTGGCCACCTCCACGGGGGAACCATTGGACATTGCAGGAACTACGATGACCCCTGTTGTTTATGGATGCCAGGAGGGACGTTTCCCACTTATCATGGTGCAGGGCCATGGGTCCAGCCTGTTGGGTTGGGACTGGTTGCGCCATTTGTGGCTGCAGTGGTAGCACATCCTCCAAACAGGTTCTAGAGGGTTGATGGAGGTCGTAGAATGGTACCCAGATGTATTCCAGCCCGTTTGGGGAAAATAAAAAGGGGCCGTAGCCCGTATCCAAGTCGAACCAGGAGCCACGCCGCGCTATTTCGAGGCGGACTCTTGTTCACAAAATTAGATATGAGTCACGCCTACCTACAGTTGGAGCTGGACCCTGTCTTCCGGCCATATGTAACTATTAATACACCGGGGCCTGTATGAATATACACGATTGCCCTTTGGGGTATCCTCTGCCTGCGCTATCTTTCAACGCATCATGGAGGGCATCTTGAGAAGGCTACCGCGTGTCGCTGTCTACTTAGATGACGTTCTGATTACATAGACGTCGGAGCAGGAACATTTGGAAAATTTGGAGGCTATCCTTAGACGCTTTTCAGAGTCTCATGTCCGTTTACATCGTACAAAGTGCGTCTTTCAGGCGAAGGAAGTAGTCTACCTGGGTTATCGGGTGGACCGCAAAGGTTTTCACCCTGTCGCAGAGAAGGTGCGCGCAATTCAACAGGCCCCCGCCCCGACTGACACTTCGCATCTTCGTTCTTTTCTCGGCCTTGTAAACTATTTTGGGAAGTTCCTACCCAATCTGGCAACTACGCTCGACCGTTGCACCTTCTGCTAAATTAGAATCACACCTGGGTTTGGGGTCAGCCACAAGAAACCGATTTTGGGCGGGTAAAACAACAATTGTCGTCGTCTGGGTTACTAACCCATTATGATCCTGGCAAGCCTTTGCTCATCACGTGTGATGCATCCCTATAACGTTGGCCGCTGCGGCTGTAGTGTTGCCTCCCGCAGTGTTCCGGCATAGTGTCCATGCATCAAGGTGCGATTGAGATGCTAGACAATATCCCCCACATGCTACATGGCCCGCCCACCCATGGGGATCCACTTGGGATGTGTGAGGTGCTCAATTAACCACGATTGTCAATTCCCTATTAACAATAGCCTTCAGCCGCACTGCCAGAGGCCTCTGCGGTCAGTGGGAGTTATGGGTAGTCGGTGGGGTAGATAGGCAGGGGTTAGGGTTGTGTACGTCCGCTCCCCCCTCCTACCAGCCCACAAGGCACCCCCCAGCACCCGATGGCGGCTCACCCCCAACCGGGGCTACACCCCCCCCCCCCCCCCCCCCCCGGTTGTTCCCCCCACCACACCCCAACCCGAGCACCGGCAGCATGCCCAGTGCCCCCGGGTTCACTGCCGGTGAGTGAAGATGGCTTCTCGCCTCCTCTGCTCCACACAGAAGCCCATCTACCAGGTTCATGTTTTTCAAAAGGAGTGATACCTGCTGGGGAAGCCGCTGAGTGATGAGAAGCCGTTGGATATGGAATGGCTGATGGGAATTATATGGAAACAGAGCTTAAGTGATGATAATGGTTACTTGTCACACTATAGCAGGATCCCAATTTTGCCGACAGAAGTGGGCTGGTTGCATCGCAAAGAGTTTGGCGCCCGGTGCGGTTCTCATTTTCCTCCTCTCCCGCTGTTCACCGGCCTCGAGAGGAGAATCACGCCCTCTGACCTCTTGTTCTAAAGTGCCCCTTAAGAGAAAGCATCAGCTCCACATCTACTTCATCCGCACCTTTTATCATCTAGTATACCTCAATTTGATCTGTTGCAGTTTCTCTTTGGCAAGTATATCCTTCCTTAGATAAGAAGGCCAAAACTGTACACAATACTCCAGGTGCGATCTCACCAAGGCTCTACATGAATGAGCAAGACAACTTTACTTATGTACTCCAATTCCCTTGCGATGAAGACCGAAATATCATTTACACTCCTGTTTGCTTGTTGCACCTGCCTGCTGGCTAAAGACACCAACTCTTCCCAACCCCCTACCGTTTAAGAAATACTCTGTTTTGTGTAATTTCTACCAAAGTGGATAACTTCACAATTATTTACATTATATTCCATCTGTCATTTACTTGTCCATTCACATAGCCTGTCTCAGTCCCCCTTAAACCTAATTACATCAACCTCACAAACTTACATTCCCATCTAGTTTTGTGTCAAGTGCAAATATGGAAATATCACAATTGGCCCCCGCGTCAATAATTTATATAAATAGTGAACAACAGTCACCCCAGCATTGATCCTTGCAGTACCCCACTAGTAACAGCCTGCCATCCTCAGAATGACCCGTTTATTCCTAGCCTCTGTTTCCTGCCTGTTAACCAATTCTCAATCCAAACCAATATATTTCCCTCAATCCCACGTTATTTAATTTTGTTTACTAAGCTCCTATGTGGGACCTTGTGTGGGCCTTATCAAAACCTTCTGCAAACCCACATATACCACATCAACTGTAAAGCACTTTGGAAAGTCTGGAGGCCATGAGGAGTGAAAAACAAAACAAACTTTTCTTTTAAAGCTATGAGGCAATTTCTTAAATTGGTATGCAATCTTCATTTTTTAAATGCCAGTGGTTTTGTTACAAAATATTCAGTTTTCCTTGTCGACTTCAAGATCATCTGTTCCAAGTCAACATTCTCTGAACACAAAAGACAGCGTTGTTTTACAATCTCAATAGAAACAAATAACTTTTTAAAATAAATTTGAATTCCTAGTGACCGACACCTGATTATATGACAAGATTTCAAGTTTTACACTTACAAACAAACAAAAAGCAATGTTCACTAAACACCATTTTTGTAGGCAACTTATGCTTTAAATTACAGAACAGAACCATTTTAAATGCCTGAAAAATATCCCTCTCCATGGTTATACTTTGCTATTCCTTAAGTAGACATTTAATTCTCCCAGAACCAATTCAAAGTAATTCTTAGCCCCCAAGGCTTCTTTTGCTTATTTTTCATGCCCAGCCTTGTAATATTTAACCCCAGACTTATCTTTCATGATGAAGGTTTTCCTGGAGATTCTTCCTCTCGCTCAAGCTAGACGAATCTTCCAGCCTAATTTTAAACCCTCACAAATTGGGTAATTTCAATTTGAGTCTTACTTTCCACTTGCATTTGTGCGTAATATACTGTAGAGACTTGCTGCCTTTATCCGCTCCCTCTCTCAAATTCTACAGACTGTCCTGTCTATAATATTCAGGGATATATTTTATTTCTCATGCACCCCTCCACTCTCAAAGCCCGTCTCCATGGCAACGTGAATAATATGTGCCTTGTATCCATGTTGAAATGTTGATTGGCTATCCTTGAAATATCTTGGAATTAAATGGACTTTGTGAAGTACAACTGCAACCTGACATTCTCAACACATCCCTCGGACTTTGGAGGCTAACATTCCATCCACTGTCAGCTCCGATACCTCTGCTATTGTCTTCAATTGTGAATGCCTGAACCTTCTTCCCAGTAAAAAAAACTTGAGCACTTCCCTCAACCCCACCCCCGCCATCACGTCTTTAATCCTTAACATACAGGCTTGTTGTCGGGCAGAATGCAGAACAGATCACATGACCCCATCATTTTACCCTAACTTAAAGACAGCCCCAAAACATAACAACCTTCTAAACCTCATATTTGTAACAATTGATAACAATTTATTACACCTTATATAGTATCACTGTCATTGGGCCAAAATCCTCAATCTCCTCGTTAGGGAGATATATTAGGTTCAGTAAGTGGAGGAAGGAAACATAAATGTCTCATGCCATGGTGGCATTTAAAGGGAAAAAAGGAAAGACTGATTTAAATAGCTCTGGAAATGATCTCAGGATGTCACAAAATTATATAAAGCCGATAAAGCACGTTTGCAGCACTGTGGGTGTTCCTACAACACATGGACTGCAGAAGTTCAATAATGCAGCTTACCACCACCTTCTCAAAGGCAATTAAGGATGGGCGATAAATGCTGGTCTAATCGCCGATGCCTGCTTCACATGACCAGGGCCGGCTCAAGGCACCGGCAACTCGGGCAGTCGCCCGGGGCGCCATGTGCTAGGGGGCGCCAGAGACTCGGGTCCCGCGCATGCGCAGTTGGGCCGGTGCCAACCAGCGCATGCGCGGTGGCCGCACTCCCCCAGGGCGGCCCCCCCTCTGTCCGCCCCCCCCCCCCCCCCCCCCCCCCCCCCCCCGGGTGTCCCCCCGGGTCCGCCCCCCTTCGGCCCCCCCCCCCTCGGCCCCCCCCCCCCCCCTCGGCCCCCCCCCCCCCCCCCAAGGGCGCCGAAGTTCAGCTTGCCCGGGGCGCCAGCAACCCTAGGGCCGGCGCTTCACATGACTCAATACAAAAAGTATTATTTTTTGCACACAGCATTTCCAATTGCAACGCAACCTTGAACTTAATCGAAAATATTAATGGGATTTATTTAAGTTATCAGGTTTTAAAAATTATCTCCTGTACATTTGGGACCCTGTGGAGGGGATGGGGTAGGCTCTGCGGATTCTGAGGGATTTTGGTAGTTTTTCAGGGTACAAACTGAACATGGGAAAGAGCGAGTTGTTTGTGATCCAGGCCAAGGGGCAGGAGGAGAGACTGAAAGAGCTGCCGCTCAGGATGGTAGAGAAAAGTATTTGTTACCTGGGTATACAGGTGCCAGGAAATGGAATGCACTGCACAGGCTCAACCTGACCCGGTTGGTGGAGCAAATGGAAGGGGACTTTAAAAGGTGAGACATGCTCCCGCTGTCACTGGCAGGGAGGGTGCACACCGTGAAAATTACTGTCCTCCCCAGATTTTTGTTTGTCTTTCAGTGCCTCCCTATCTTCATTCCTAAGGCCTTTTTTAAGCGGGTGAGTAGGGTCATTACGGGCTTTGTGTGGGTGAACAAGACCCCGCGAGTAAGGAGATCGCTGTTGGAGCGCAGTCGGGTGGGGGGGGGGGGAAACGTAGGTTGGCGCTGCTGAACTTTCGCAACTACTACTGGGTGGCCAATATAGCTATGATTAGGAAGTGGCTGATGGGGGTGGGGCGGGGGGAGGGTTGCGGGGGGGGGGGGGGGGTGAGGTGTGGGAGCCGCTGGAGGCGGCGTCATGTAAAGGTACTAGTCTGGGAGCTTTGATAACAGCTCCTTTGCCGTTCTCGCCGACCCGTTACTGCACAAGTCTGGTGCTGGTGGTGACACTGCAGACCTGGGGACAGTGGAGGAGGTACAAGAGGGTGGAGGGAGCGTCGGTCTGGACCCCGATATGCAACAATCACAGGTTTGTCCCGGGTAGGATAGGTGGTCGATTCCAGAGCTGGCAGAGGGCAGGCATCAGAAAGATGGAAGATCTGTTCATAGATGGAAGCTTTCCCAGTTTGAAGGCGCGAGAGTACAAGTTTAATCTGCCGCCAGGAAACGCCTTTAAATATCTGGAAGTACAAGCCTTCCTGAAAAAACAGGTAGTGGCCTTTCCGACGCTGCTGCCACTGAGGATACAGGACAGAGTGGTCTCCTGCACCTGGGCGGGGGAGGGGAGGGTGTCGGATATCTACCAGGAACTACAGGAGGCGGAGGAAACCCCGGTGGAGGAGCTCAAGGGCAAGTGGGAGGAGGAGCTAGGTGACGAGTTGGAAGCGGGTCTTTGGGCAGAGGTCCTGGGCAGGGTTAATTCCTCCTCAACATGGCTCAATCTAATTCAATTTAAGGTGGTCCACCGGGCACACATGACGGCAGCGAGAATGAGCAAGTGTTTTGGCGTAGAAGACAGTTTTATGAGGTGCAAGGGCAGCCCTGCAAACCATGTCCACATGTTTTGGGCATGCCCGGAGCTTAGAGTGTTCTGGCAAGGGTTCGCGAGGTCAATGTCCAAGGTGCTTAACACACGGGTGGTGCCGAGTCCAGAGATAGCAATCTTTGGAGTGTCAGAACACCCGGGAGTTCAGGGGGCGAAAGAGGCCGACGTCTTGGCCTTTGCCTCCCTAGTAGCCCGGAGACGGATTTTATTAATGTGGAGGGACTCGAAGCCCCCGAGTGTAGAGACTTGGGTTAACGACATGACTGGGTTTCTCAGCCTCGAGAAAATAAAGTTTGCCTTAAATGGGTCTACGCTAGGGTTCTCTCGGAGGTGGCAGTCGATCGTCGACTTTCTCGGGGAAAATTAAAGTGCCAGCAGCAGCAGCAATCCGTGGGGGGGCAGGGGTGGGTGGGGGGTTGGGGGGGGGGGGGCGGTTGTGCTTCATTGGGATGGTGTGGGAAGACTGGGTCGTGTGGGGTAATGTCTATTTAATTGTTATTGTATATTCTCTTTTTGCACTATGTTAATGTTCACTCAAGTTTGTTTTGTTGTTATGGTTTCGACTTTTATTATGAAAAATTCTGCAAACCTTAATAAAAATACTTTAAAAAAAGGTTCTAAAAATTATTATTTAAAAAAATTTAGAGTACTCAATTCACTTTTCCAATTAAGTGCAATTTAGCATGGCGAATCCACTTACCCTGCAAATCTTTGGGTTGTGGGGGTGAAACCCACGCAAACACGGGGAGAATGTGCAAACTCCACACGGACATTGACCCAGAGCCTGGGTCAAACCTGGGACCTTGACGCCGTGAGGCTGTAGTGCTACCCACTGCACCACTGTGCTGCCCTAAGTTATCATGTTATCATACTCTTAACATAATGGACAGAATGATTATCAGTGAAGCAGTTTTTATTGAGGATTTAGTGAGATCATACACATCCTAACTGCAATTTGTGAGGTTAACCACAATAAGTTCCATCTTTTATGAGATTCCATGACTTGATATTACAGAAGACATTTCTGAGTTTTGAACTGAAGGGCGGAATTCAACTAAAAATTTGCTGGGCGCAATTCTCCGGAAAGATTTCTAAGTGTTGTAGTGAGCGGGAATTGCCGTGAGCTTCCCAGCGCTTAGCCCAGCGAGGCTGGCAATGCTATTCAATGTTAACTGGTCAACTTAACGAGGCGTCACAGGCTTCTTGCCACAAATGAAGTCTTGCCAGCTATTTGTCGGCACCACGCTCGCCAGCCCTCCGCTAGCAAGGTCAAGCAGCACTTAAGCAGCACTTGCTCGGCTAACCCCAGCCAGTTCGTAACAATGGCGCCAAGAATCAGCCCCAAGATTCGGTATGCCGACCTGGGGAGGCTTCTGGACGCTGTGGAAGCCAGGAGAGATGCCCTGTTTACCCAAGGGTCCAGGAGGATCAGCCAAAGGGTAGCCAGTGCCATCTGGGATGAGGTGACGGCAGTCAGCTCATGGAGTGTGACCAGGATGCCTGGCCTCCAGTGCAGGAAGAAGGTCAATGACCTACATCGGGAAGCACGAGTGAATAGACACCAACACACCCGCTATCCCCGAGACCATTCCGCCCCCATGAGAGTTAACTCCCCCTCCCCCATCAACCGCCCCAACCCTTCCATCACCCCCCCCCACTGTTACGTTCCTTATACTGTTCTCCAAGATAGCCAATGTCATAATGTCTACAAGAAAATAAAGCTATATGTTTAAACCAAAGCTAGTTTATTTTACACTACTTGAAATGGTTTGCACACTCTACTGAGTAAAAAAAATAATAGTATTGAATCTATGTTACAGTAATTAATTATCTCTCTCTAATACAACCTACGCTCTAACTCAACCTCACCTATTCTTCTTCAGCAACTTCTCCAACAGCTTCTCTCAGAATGCTTAGAGACGCAGCCTTTTATAAGACTTCTCAGTGATGCCATCTAGTGTTGATATACATGAGCATCGTCGTGTTAACCCTTTACTCTCCTTAGATTATACATATCATTACACCCACCACTGTGAACCACACGTGTGTCTCCTCAGGAAAGGCTTTCCCACAATCACTGGGAAAGGACCCAGACTGGCGGTGGTGGACCGAACATCAGGATCGTCACCACCTTCGAGGAGTATGCCCTGGAGTTGACCGGGGTAGTCACCAACGTAGATGTTGGTGCACGTCGCAGAGGTGAGGAACCACCGGGCCCCAATCGGAGTATTTGTCAAACGTGAGTTGTTATTGCCTTACTGACTGACCCATCCCTCCCATTGACCACATGTCCATTCTCCCATAGGTCCTTCAGCCGATGCTGCTGGCCCATCCTGGGCAGCCCCCTCACCAGTCTCCCATGAGATCACCTTGGAGGAGAGCTCCGATGATGCCACCATACCAGATGCATCACAGCTGGCATCTCCACCCTCCACCAGTGCAGAGACACGCACCTCAGTGCTTCGGTGGGACATGTTAATGGTCAGGCTTCTGGGGCACAATCTGGTGAATATCACACTGCTGCTGTGTACATCTGGTGGAGGCAGGAACCTCCAGTCAAGACAACTGTCAGAGGACTTTGCATTTTGAGTGTTACGGTCATCAATTCATCACAGAAAAGGCCCTTCAGCCCATTGCATCTGTGCCTGTCAAAAACAACCCAATTCTAATCCCATTTTCCAGCACTTGGCCAATAACCTTGGCATTGTAAGTGCATATCTAAATACTTCTGAAATGTTATGAGTGTCACCACCTTCACCACTCTTTCAGGCAGTGAGTTCCAAACTCCCACTACCCTCCTGTAATGTGGATTCCAGAACTGCACACAACACTCTAGCTGTGGCCGAACCAATGTTTCATACATTTCCGGTATAACCTTCCTGCTCTTAAACTCTATGCCATGGCTAATAAAGGAAAGTACACCAAAGGCCTTCTAAATCACTCTATCCACCTGCTCTGCTACCTTAAGGGACTGGTGTACGTGCACACCAAGGCCCGTCTGATTCACGGTGCTTCCCAGGGTCCTGCCATTTATCATGTATCCCCTTGCATTGTTTGTCCTGCCCAAGGGCATCACCTCACACGTCTCCAGATTGAACTCCATTTGCCATTGATCAGACCATCTATATCCTCCTGCAATCTTAGGCTAGCCTCCTCACTATTTACCACACCACCAATTTTTGTATAATCTGCCAATTTACTGTTGAACCCTCCTGAATCATATCGGTGCCATGGCTGTGTGCTGAGTCGAATCGGCTGTGCAAATGTCGTTTGAGTGCTGCTCGACTTTGTTCGCCGGGGGGCTGGCGAGCTGCAATGAAAAATGGAAACATGTGGTATTTGGGGTGTGGGTGTTGTCCTGGGAGGACTTGGGAGTTTTGTCTGGGGAACCAATGTTGGAGAAAGGCAGCTGAAGAGGAAGGCAGCCGACGACCGGAGCAGTAGAAAAAAGCCAACCGCATGTGGAGGCTGGGCGAACGGCTCCGTAAAGCGAACAAGGTGCCAGCGGCTACAAAGAACAAGGTCATGAAGAAATCAATAAAGATCAGGAGGAAGAAAGAAGAAAAAGCTGTGAGGCTCGCTTTTAAAAACCAAGCAGCCCAGAAAAAACATCGGAAGACCCAAGACTAAAAGAATAATGATTGACAAGGAAGACCTGAAGGTCTTACTACTGGTCCAAAGCATCGAAAGAAAAAGATCTGTTATATCTTTTCTAAAAATAGTTTTAATCTTTTAATTTTGAAAATAAACTTACGTTAAGTTGATAACCTAAAAGAATTGTTATTAATTCCAATTGTAAAGTTTACTTACTCTACTTAAAAAGCCTGACCCGTGTGTAGAGCTATTATGTGATAGGTAAATGAAATCTTCTTGGAAGATATGAGTTATACTGGTGATTAGCTTGAAAAATTAGTTTGATCCAAATAGCACCCGCATAAGTCTGTCTCGGAGTCAAGGACACAAGGGAATCCCTGTTCACCACATAGAATTTCTCGACCCTTTTTGGTCTGGTGGGAGTTTTCTTGGCAATTTTAACTTCAGAGCGCAGTCCTGATGAATTGGCTGGTCAGCTTTCATTTGGGGCGTGAAGCCCATGGGGCCTCATTAAGTGGACCAATTAACGTTGTATTGCATTGCTGGCCTCACCAGGCTGAGGTCCGGGAAGCTCGCGGCACTACCACACTTAGAAACATTTCCGGAGAATCATGCCAAAGGCTAATCTCCAGTCCCCCGGCACCTTTCCTGTGGCCAGAATGGAATAAATTTTAATTGCCAGCCCCCTTGCTATTTTCTCCCTTGCCTCACTCAACAGCCTGAGATACATTTCATCCAACCCTGGAGATGTATATATGTTTAAGCCTGCCACACCACTTATAACCTCCTCTCTGTCTCTTTAGGTTTATCAGTCTTTCTCCCTGACTGCAATACCCACATTGTCCCTCCTATGGTAAACACCGACACAAAGTTAATTTAAAACCTGACCTATGTCCACTGTGGTTCGAAGTGGGCCTACTCTTTCCCTAGTTATGCTTTTACTCTTAATGTACTTGTAAAACAATGTAGGATTTTACTTTATTTGACTTGCCAATATCCTTACATGTCCACTTTTGTGCTCTCCTAATTTTCATTTGAAGTTCCCTCTTGCATATTCTATACTCCTCCAGGGCTTCTGCTGTTTTGAGCCCTCTATAGAAATGAAATGAAAAATGAAATGAAAATCGCTTATTGTCACGAGTCGACTTCAATGAAGTTACTGTGAAAAGCACCTAGTCACCACATTCCAGCGCCTGTTTGGGGAGGCTGGTACGGGAATCGAACTGTGCTGCTGGCCTGCTTGGTCTGCTTTCAAAGCCAGTGATTTAGCCCAGTGTGCTAAACAGCCATAATAGTAATAGTAGCCATAAGCCTCCCTTTTTCTCCTTATCCAATGTTGTATGTGAAGGACCAAAGGGCATAATCTAAGGGGAAGTGGTCGCCCATATAAGACACAGATATGGGAGGAATTTCTTCTCAAAGAGGGTAGTGAATCTGTGGACATCTTTACCACAGAGAGTTGTAGAGGCTGGGTCATTAAGTATGTTCAAAGTTGTGATTGATAGATTTTTAATCAGTCAGGGAATCAAGGATAATGGGGATAAGGCGGTAGGTGGAGTTGCAGATTATCTCATCACATCAGTCATCATCTCATTGAATGTTGGAGCAGAATCAATGGGCTGAACGGCCTACTTCTTCTCCTACGTTTTATGTTCTTATGCTGCCTATCCGGCTGAGTTTTTCTTGCATTTTCTGTTTTTTGTATCAAATTTCACAATTTCTTGATGTAGGGGCATAGAGGGAATGAAGCCAACTCCCCTTTTGAAGGCAGATTGCTTGGGGATTGAGAACAGAGGTGAGATGATGCTGGAAATCTGGGGAAGTTGTGAGAGATAAGATCGGAAGAGATTCAAGTGGAAGAGACATTGAGAGCTCATCTGCCATTCAAGAGTTGGTTGAGCTTCTAGTCCATGCTATCCGAATGAAAGAAAAAATGAGGTGAAGAATAATGTGGAATGGATGAATAAAAATTGAACAAGTGAGCTTCCTCATCATAAGTATGCTGTAAACTGAGAGCTGCAATAGGCTGTAAAAACATAAGAAATGGGGGCTGGTATAATATAGTTTGAATTATTGCTGCAAATAAAAAAAATTGCATCACAGAGATTGTAGATTGCAGGAAATACTGAACAGTATGAAGGTATTATTGCCTGTGATTGCACTTAAAATAGGATGAATGAGTCTTCAAACAGAAGACTAATCTTTTCAGAGTAGAACAGGTTACATTTTTCCCGCCATCTAAACTCTGTACCCAAACAATTCATGAAGTACTCAGTGACGCATTTCAACGCCTTCGGCTTTGTTTCAATTGTTTCATCATTTTTGTTTTTCACCTTGGACTGAGGAAGATTATGCTCTTAATGTAAGCAAAAAGATGCAGTGTTGTTTTAAGATGTTTAAAACATGCCACCAGCGGGAAAATGCACAGAAATCATAGTAAACCTTTAATTCTATTTTAATAAACATAGGAATATGCCCTTCACGGTTTATGGCTTCGCTAGTAAGACGGCTGTCATGTGGTCACAGTTTACAAGCCCTGTGGTTCGAAGGGGAGCACACCGACTGCTTTTCAAAACAGAACATAATTTCACATTGCAATGAACCTCGTCCAATTCGCTCCTGGATATTATTATGGGGGATTATTTTAATCAAAGCCGCAATAATTACAAATTTTTGTTTAAGTTTTCTATTTCATAAGTATATTCCTGCTTTTTAGGAAGTAAATGCTTCATGGAACCCCTACACTTGAGAAGGAGGCCATTTAGCCTACCGAGTCTACACTGACCCACTGAAAGACCACCCTATCAAGCCCACTTCCCCACCCCATCCCCTTAACATCACCTAACCTACACATTTTTGGATACTAATGGGTAATTTAGCATGGCCAATCTACCTGGCCAGCACTGTGGGAGGAAACCAGAGCACCTGGAGGAAATCCACGCTGACAGTGCAAGCTCCACACAAGCAGTAATCCCCTAGGCCAGAATTGAACCCGGGTCCCTGATGTTGTGAGGTAACAGTGCTAACCACTGTGCCACCCTGCCGTTTCAAGTTTGTATACGAGTAACCGAGAGCTTCATCTTAATCCTTTAAATTTTCCATGACCGTGCTGCTTTCCACTGAGTAACACATTAACAACTTGATTTTAAGGAGAAAGTTTTGCAAAGAAAAACACTTTTTCAGAAATAGGCAGTGGTGACACATTATTGCAGGGCTTCAGAAAAGTTTGCTAACTATAGAAACTTTATTAGAGCAGTTAGCAAAATGTTTTGCTGCTTTCCAGTTTAATGTAAAATGCCACAACATTTTCTTCATTATTTTAAAAAATTGACATCTGGTTTTAATTTCCCCACCAAAAAAAGCAGCATTATTTAAATCACCACATCAAACCCTCAACTGCAGAAGGAATTAGAAAATTCCTGAGATTTGGTTGTTTGCGTTTGCTCTTCTCTGTTTTTTTGAGAACTTGGTAAATAATCCAAGGAATATTTATTTGGAGGAACACATGCACCAAATATGTTGCTAGTTGTTTAAATGATCATAATAAATGTGCCTTAAGTTTCAATAAAAGATTTTTTATTTTCACCACCTTCCGAGCCTGGGGAACTTGGTCAAGCATTTATGTGAATGCCTTTAGCTTAAATCATATGTGAGTTAAATGCGTTGAGTAAAATGGGAGGCACTAATGACACAAGGTCAGAATACATTAATTGACATACCTAAATTATTTTCTTTCTATTGTTTGTAGACACCCTTATTTTATGCTGAATTTAATTAAAAGCTATGTTACTATGGCAAACGATCATCCTGACTAGGCTTGGTACTAGTGTGATGGTGCCTGCCAGGTGGAGTATGGACTTTGAGCGTATCACAAGCAGTCCTTATACCCACAGTCCAGTGGGTTGGTGGAATAGACAGTAACCTCAGCCTAAGCATGCCCAAAATCATACCGATTATTATGCTGCACTCCTTAGTCTGTGAAACATGCCAATACTGGGTCGACCCTCGTCGCAACAGCAAATATTCTCCAAGGACACCAGGACCACAATTCCGACTGCCTGTGGTGATATGCCTGGAATAGTTTTGTACATTGTGAGTAATGTGACCTCCAAACAACTGGTGGCGTCAGAGATCGATCACGGGACATTAGGCCTGGCCAGTTGGTAGTAAGATGTACAACAGGATAGTCGCACATAGGGTAGTCCCAGGAGAGTTCACCAAACTCATTTAGTAACTTTGTCTGTACAGTAATCTGTTTGTTATCTTTCCACGTGTCCATCAATAAATCATTGTTCTAATTAAACAACTAGATGTTCTGTGTACATTATTATAACAGTGGGATCATAGAACACAACACTGCCAAGGCTTTCTTACAGCCCAAACTTGAAACCAATGTTATGGTGCCCTCATGGAACGCTGATTCAGAGGGAAAATGCACTATGGTTGTAATGCACACAGACTCAACTCTCTAACAACTGGTCAAACGGTCAGGATCCTGACCACATGCTGCCACAACACATTAACGGTGGTACACAGCCATGCCCCACAGCCAAACAGTTACATGGTAGCCTTGGGTGGTGCCCAATAGATGTAAAACAGGCATCACCTACTGCAGGCATCAGCATCAGCAAATGCCACAGTGTCCCCAGCCAGCTTATAATACAGGCCCACTACGCCAGTGGCAATCGAGATTCCGCTAGAGGCCTACACAGAACACCCTGGCATTTGCTGATGCTGATACCTGGGTCCAGGTTCAATTCCCGGCTTGGATCACTGTCTGTGTGGAGTCTGCACGTTCTCCCCATATCTGCATTAACAGCTTTGCATGCACATTTACCAGGGAGACCGGACAATATGGTTTACAGAGTCTTTGTCCTTTTTCAGGAGCAAGGAAATCAATGTCTGCCTCAGGGACTCTAGCAAAGCACCCCACGCTAAGGAATCCCGGAACATTCCTGACAAGAAAGGGGCCAACAGGTATAGAATTATAGAATCTATGGCATGGAGACAGACCCTTCAGCCCAATCTGGTCCATGCCAACCAAAATGCCCATCTAAGCTAACCCCATTTGCCTGCGTTTGGCCCATATCCCACTAACCCTTTCCTATCCATGATCTACAAATTTTTAATAAAATCCACCAGGAACCCATCAGGCCCTGTGCCTTCTCAAACTGGATCAATTTCAGAGTCTTCTTGATCTCTTCCACTACAGTGAAGCTTCTAGGTCCTCCAGTAGCTCCTCCTCCACCTTGAGAAATTCCATCTCCTCCAGGAATTCCACCAAATCTCTCCCTTCTTGTTGCGATTCAGACATGTATACATTTTCATTGAAGATCTGAAATACCTCATTCACCTTCTCCTGGTCCGAGACCAGCCCCCCAGTCCTGCGCCCTAATCTGGGCAATCTCCCTGTTTGCCTCCCATTTCCTCAACTGATGTACCATGAGCCAACTCGCTTTCTCCCCATATTCATAAAAAGCCCCTCTAGCTCGCCACAGCTGTTGTACAGCCCTATGTATAGAGATGTGATTGAACTGCGTTTGCAGTTTTTTCTCTCTGTTAATACTTCTGGGGATTGGCTGTCCACATACTTGCCTGTTCGGGTACACGGAGGGAGAATTCAGAATATCCAAATTACCTAACAGAATGTCTTTCGGGAATTGTGGGAGGAAACCGGAGCACTCGGAGGAAACCCAAACAGACACAGGGAGAATGTGCAGACTCCACACAGACAGTGACCCAAGCCGGGAATCGAACCTGGACCCTGGAGCGGTGACGTAACAGTGCAATCCACTGTGCTACCATGCTGCCCAATATCATCTATTATTATAATTTATAATATCATCTACCAGTTCTCCCCACTCCTTCCTTGACTCCAACTCTACCTGTGCCTTAAAAGATCATTTCTCCCCCAATTACTAACTTCAGCGCTTCCCATAGTATCGAGGGTGTGAAGCCCAATTATCATTATTCAAATATAATCTCTGATAGCCCCTGAGATCCTTGCGCAGAACCCCAGGTCCCCCAGCAGACCCACATCCAACTGCCATCCCTTGCAATGCACCTGGCCTACCTCCAACTCCAGGTCTACCCAATGTGAAGCATGGTCAGAGATGACCCCTGCAGAGTATTCAGATTTCTTCACCCCCGCCAATAACGCTCAGCTCGTGACAATCCTGGAAAATACATTATGTACTGAGGAGAAGAACAAAAACTCTTTCTCCCCTTGGATGTCCGAACTGCCGAGGGTCTGTTTCCCCCCCACCCCCCAGTTTCTTCCATAAAAAAAATTAACACGTTTGCCAAACCAGTGCCAGTGATCTTGGCTTAGAAAAATCAACCCTTGGGTCTAGCACACAGTTTACATTTACTCCCATAATAAGTTGATGTGTGTCCCGATCCAGCATCTGAATGGAGATGTCCTGAGATTGACCTCTTAAAATCAGATAGCTACGATAACACTAAAATGGTTCACTAACGCTAACATAAGTTAGTTTATTGAGGATTGAAACTAATCATAGAAATTATACCCAGTAATCATTATTAACCGTTGAACATGCATTTCTAGAGCACAGCAGTAACAGGCATTTAAACTCTGGCTAATAAGTAGTGGCTGCAACGTATGATGGGATTTAAGCTAACTTGACCGAGATTTCAAGATAGGCAGAATTAGACAGAAATACTGTGGTCAGCGATAACACAGTCAGCTCAGTAAGCAGTTCTTATTAGTGGCCCCAACATCCTGTCTCAGATAGACCATGGCACAAAGAGGAACCAACTTCAGCATCCTGCACCCAGATGAACAATGAGGTGGGCAGGAACTGATTGAGATCAGCGACATGGGAGCAGGGGAGAGCAAAGGGTTCGAAAACAATAGATGGCCAGTGATCCGGGTATGGCTAAATCATGAGCTGCTCACGCAGTCATCATGCTGCCTAAGGTAAACTTCATTGGTCAAGATAAATGGTAGAATAGAGAAAAATACCTGGTCAGTGTAAGTTTCACCGCCCCCCCCTCCCGCCAGTCAGCAGTTAACCTGCTATCTTCTCTTACCCGCTCCCTCACTCCCTCTTCTAGACCCATGTATTCTCATGTATTTTCTTGTATTTTCTTGAATTTTGTTTAATTCCCTTTTCTTCCATGTACTGAATCATCTGTTGCGCTGTTTGCAGAAAAATACTTTTCACTGTACCTCGTTACACGTGACAATAAACAAATCCAATCCAATCCAATCCATCGAGCCTAATCTAACTGGCCCGACAAGTTGCAGCCCCCTCCCTCACTTGACTTCCATTCAATAGCCTACTGTCTAGCACTAGTAAGGTGACCAATGCACCCCCCCCCCTCCCCAGGTCCCTCCTATTCTTTAACCATCTGCCCCAAGCTTATCCCTCCCAACTAATCCTCCTCCCCATCCATATAAAGCAAAAGCCTCAACTAAGGGAAGACACTTCCCATCCCTCCCCCCCCCCACCATCCCAACAACTGCTAAGCCTGTACAGAAGGACAATCATGAAAACAGAACAGAACACCATCCCAAACCACACTCCTTGATTGAACAAGGTCGTCTTCACCTTATTGAAAGCTGCCTGTCACTTCGCCAGTTCCTTGCCGATGTCTTGGTAAATTCTGACTAAGTTACCGTCCTGTTGATGTTTTGGGCTTTCCTGGCCCATTCCAGGACCCTCTCCTTCCTTTGGAAGCTGCAAAAACGACTGAACACCGCCCGAGGTGGCTCATTCGATCACAGCTTCTTCCTCAAGACCCTGTGCGCCCTGTCCAGCACCAGTGCAGCAAATATCTCATTGTCACACAACAGCTGAGAAAACCTCGCAGAGGAGCATTTAGTCAGTCTTGAGCCCTCAACTCCCTCCAGTAGACCCACCTGCCTCAGGTTCATGCACCTGGATCTATTCTCCATATCATCCAGTTTCGCCTTGAGGCCTTTATTCTTGTCCCCAACGATCGCCATTTCGGCCTCCAGTGATGCAAGTCAGTCTTTGTGTTGAGATGAGCCTCCTCCATGTTCTTCTGCTTCTCCGCCTATTTACCTATTGCCTTAGTCATTTTGTTCAGCTGCTCCCTGACTGGGCCCATAACCTCCTCCACCATAGTTTTAAATTATGCCTTCAATCCCTGGCTATGACTCTGGAAATGTTCATACATCTCCCCACCAAATTTCTTTAACTCTTTTGCCATCACCTCTACCATCATATCGAGGGCGATGGCCACCTTTGATGAGTCCTTGCTCGGCCTTGGCGCCTGATGTTTCACACCTCCGCCCCTCTTTGATGTTCATTTTGACATCCCCCGATTCCCAGCTGTTTGTTCTGCCGGGTGTACGAACTGATTGTGGGAATTCTTTCTGAAATGGTCAGAAAAGCCCCAAGTACCGAAACCTGCAGGGGAGCCACCTGCAATGCAGCCATTCCTCCATTCCGCCATACCATAAGTCCCTCAGCGATCATTAGAATGAACCCTTTATTCTAGAGCATCTGCTCTTGTTCATGCTCTTCATAGGCTGCACTGGTTGGCCAGGTGTCAACTCTTGAAAAAAATGTTCATCAGATATAACAACTAGTTTCAGAGGACAAATGTTTCTCCTTGACACCTGCAATCTGTGTTAGCCTGAGCCAAGTTATACTTTTCTTTTACAAATTTAGTGGAAACTGAGGGCAGTAATTGGAATTTTGGTTCTGCTAAGTAGGAATTGGGCTGAGATAATGAAACCCACTTCATACAGTCGTCTTACAGCTAGCAGGCAGAGGAAGTGCTCATCCTATTTTTCTTGGTTGTCCACGACCTCGAGGTGGCAAAAGAGAAGGCACAGTTTGTTTACATACGATGCTGCCTAGTGTCATAGAATCATGGAACCCCTACGGTGCAGAAGGAAGCCATTCAGCCCATCAAGTCCACACCGACTCGCCAAAAGAGCACCCCATTTAGGTTCACTCCCCAGCCCTATCCCGTAACCCCATCTCACCTTTTGCACATTAAAGGTCAATTTATCTTGGCCAATCCACCTAACCTGCACATCTTTGGACTGTGGGAGGAAACCGGAGCAAGCCCAAGCAGTCACAGGGAGAACCTGCAGATTCCGCAGCGACATTCACCAAGGTCGGAATCGAACCTTCATCCCTGGCGCTGTGAGGCAGCAGTGCTAACCACTGCGCCCCCCCCTGTCCTGTGTATTTCTAAGTTTACTTCTAACTGAAAGCTAAGAGTGTTAGCACATTAGTCAAATTGACAGTGTGTGCCCAAGCTTTAAAGTTGGTGGAACTCATTGGCAGCATGCAGTCCTGTTGGATGTAGTTGAGACTGAAAATTGAACCTTCACCATTCAGGGTGGTGGGCAGGGTGGTGAAGAAGGCATTCGGCATGGTTGGTTTCATTGGTCAGCACATTGAATACAGGAGTGGGGATGTCCTGTTGAAGTTGTACAGGACATTAGTAAGGCCACAATTGGAATACTGTGTACAGTTCTGGTCACCCTATTATAGAAAGGATATTATTAAACTAGAAAGAGTGCCGAAAAAAATTACTAGGATGCTACTGGGACTTGATGGCTTGAGTTATAAGGAGAGGCTGAATAGACTGGAACTTTTTCCCCTGGAGCGTAGGAGGCTTAGGGGTGATCTTATAGGGGTGGTTGGAATGGTAGCACAATGGCTATCACTGTTGCTTCACAGCTCCAGGGTCCCAGATTCGATTCCCAGCTTGGGTCACTGTCTGTGAGGAGTCTGCACATTCTCCCTGTGTGTGCGCAGGTTTCCTCTGGGTGCTCCGGTTTTCTCCCACAAGTCCCGAAAGACATGCGGTTCGGTGAATTTGACATTCTGAATTTTCCCTCCGTGTACCCGAACAGGTGCCAGAATGTGGCGACTAGGGGCTTTTCACAGTAACTTCATTTCAGTGTTAATGTCAGCCTACTTGTGACATAAAGGTTAGCATGGTGGTTAGCATCAATGCTTCACAGCTCCAGGGTCCCAGGTTCGATTCCCGGCTGGGTCACTGTCTGTGTGGAGTCTGCACGTCCTCCCCGTGTGTGCGTGGGTTTCCTCCGGGTGCTCCGGTTTCCTCCCACAGTCCAAAGATGTGCGGGTTAGGTGGATTGGCCATGCTAAATTGCCCGTAGTGTAAGGTTAATGGGGGGATTGTTGGGTTACGGGGTTACGTGGGTTTAAGTGGGGTGATCATGGCTCGGCACAACATTGAGGGCCGAAGGGCCTGTTCTGTGCTGTACTGTTCTATGTTCTATGTTCTATGTTCTATTATTATAGAGGTCTAAAAAATAATGAGGAGCATAAATAAGATAGATAGTCAACATCTTTTCCCAAAGATAGGGGAGTCTAGAGGGCATAGGTTGAAGGTGAGAGGGGAGAGATACGAATGGGTCCAGAGGGGCACTTTTTTCACACAGAGGGTGGTGAGTGTTTGTAACGAGCTGCCAGAGGCAGTAGTAGAGGTGAGTAGAATTTTGTCTTTTAAAAAGCATTTAGACAGTTATATAGGAAAGCTGGGTATAGAGGGTTATGGGCCAAATGCGGGCAATTGGGACTAGCTTAGTGGTAAAAACTGGATGGCATGGACAAGTTGGGCTAAAGGGCTTGTTTTCATGCTGTAAAATTCAATGACTCAGAGGGCAGCACAGTGGCACTGCTGCCTCACAACACCAGGGACTTGGGTTCAATTCTGGCTTGTGTGGCTGTCTGTGTGGAGTTTGCACGTACTCCCTGTGTCTGCGTGGGTTTCCTTCGGGTGCTCTCATTTCCTCCCACAACCCAAAGCTGTGCAGGTAGGTGGATTGGCCATGGTAAAAATTGCCCCTTAGTGTGCAAAAGGTTAGGTGGGGTTACAGGGATAGGGCAGGGAAGTGGGGCTAGTTAGGGTGCTCTTTCAGAGGGTCAGTGTACACCCGATGGGCCGAATGGCCTCTTCAACACTGTTGGGATTGTATGATTCTATGATATAGAGTTCACAGCTCGACTGCTTGACTTAATGGTCTGTGGGTAGATTTTGTCCACGTGTTAGAGCTATGAAGAAACTTTCTCTAATGAAGTTTCTTGCTACCCTTCCAAATTTCATACTTTGATCAAATTTGAATGATGGAAAAGCGAGGGACAGAGGGAAGTTGCTGGCACTCGCCTAAAAGTATTCGATAGCCAAGGTAAACGGACTTTGAAAAATATTCAACATTTTAAACCACCAGAAGCGATCATTTATCGTGATTTCCAAGAACTATCTGATTTCACTTGAATTTGGCCTTCATCTTGCAGGAAATAATGTACAGAGAGTGCTGGACCCGGAATCCTAAAATCGTAATAAGTTATTGTTCATGATTAAGCATATATACAAAACGTTGCAGCTAATTGTCCTTACTGAGAATATGAAACTTGAGCAATGGTCGTGTTAAATTTAGGACATTATTCAGAGTGAAGGGGATTATTATGTCAGCACTACTAAATACTTGCAATTGAACATTAATTTCTAGGTGTATAAATTATTTTAAAGGCATATGTTTTGTCGCAAAATAATTACGAGATTCAATGGAATGTTGCAGTTATTACCTTCCCAGAAAAAGAAAGACATTGGCGAGTTGTCGGGTGCAATCTTTCCACTTCTTTCATTCCTGATAGGGAATACTGCGAGTTATTCAGATCTTCAGCCTTTGTACTTTCTTTCTCTAATCTCACTGTCTGAATTATGCCCTTGAGTTTCTCCATTTTAACTGTTACTGCAGGCCAATGGGTAACATGTGCTGTTGAAGTGGTCTCTCAAGAATCATTCCCATAATGAATTACAATTCAATGATTTTTAAATCATAGTTATACTTTAAGCACAATTTTACTTTTCATGTCAGGACCGTATAGAAAAATACATTTAAGCTGCGAAGATTGAAAATCATACATGCTCTGGACATTGACGTTGCTGTGCAGTTGTTTAGATTGAAACCACTTCTGCTTTCCTTGGCCACAAAATGTTGTTTACATCCCATATTACAGACAGGTTACTCAAATTACCTCTTTGTAAACATGATCTTCTGAGGCCAGCCACACTCTACCCTGCAGCCTCTTCTGGTGACAAAGAAAGGAAATAAGAAAGACCGACCAGCATTTATGTGGCACTTTTCATTTCCTTCGGATGTCCTACTTGATAGCCAATCAAGTATTTTTGATGTGTAGTCATTATCGGAATGTAGGAAACACGGCAGCCATTTTGTGCCTAACTAATTCCTGCAAACAGCAATGTGACAGTGACTAGATAATCTGTTTTAAGGAAGCTGGGTGAGCTCTTATTAGTGGCAGGACATGGGGTATAACTCTCCTGGTATTTAAAAAAAACTGGTGCCTTGGGACCTTTATCTGAGAGAGCAGACCGGCCTTGGGTTTAATGCCTCAACCAAACACTGAAATTACAAAGAAGCTCGAGACACTCCACCGTGGCACCAAAAGCTTGCTTAATGTGGCCCCATACCCCAATCCTGTAAAGTTTGGTGAAATCAGTGGTGTCTGCTCTAGGTGGATGTACCCTGACATTTATTTAGGTTGTATAGCATAGCTGCAGTGAAATTACATTGAAACCAATTGTTTAATTAATAGCATGACAACAGGCAATGTAATTTTACCTGTTCATTGTCCACTAAAACAGACAGAGGCAGGTTATGCAGAGACTATGAACATGATTTAACAGGAAATGTTCTAAGTGCTGTATCGGGTGCGACTTCCGGGATCCTTCCCGACGGCTGAGCCAGCGAGACCATGGCACGTTATTACCGGTACTTAGTGCCAGAAATTATCTCCCAAGAATTTAATGGCGGAAACGGCTGTCCGATCAACTGATTTGCCTATATCACACTCGGCAGTTCTCTGTTAAAATGGGGGAGCTGCCCATAATCGCTTCTTCCGAACACACTCCAGTCAGGATGAATGATGGGTTATGTCCAGAACCAGGGGTCACAGACTGAGGATTCAGGGTTAACCATTTTGGACAGAGATAAGGAGACATTTATTCACACAAAGAGTGCTGAGCCTGTGGAATTCATTACCACAGGAAGTAGTTGATGGTAAAACTTTGAATATATTCAAGAGGCGGCTGGATATAGCACTTGGTGAGAATGGGATCAAAGGCTGTGAGGAGAAAGCAGAATTAGCTTATTGAGTTGCATGATCAGCCTTGACCGTGATAAATGGCGGAGCAGGCTCGAAGGGCCAAAAGGCCTCCTCCAGCTCCTATCTTCTATGTATCTATGTATCTAGGACAGCCATTTCACCATGTAAACCTGCTCCACACTTGGTGGATGCTGTGGAGGTGAGACGGGACACCTATTCTCCCAAGGGGGTTGGAGGACCAGCCACAGGGCCACCAATGCTGCCTGGGAGGCAGTGGCAGCAGCCGTCAGTTCGGGCAGCGTGACCAGGACTGCCGCCCAGTGCAGGAAGATGACACAACCTTCACCAGGCTGCAAGGGTAGGTTAACACTGGTTCCCTGGCATTGGTCCCACCTACCAAACCCCTGAACTCTGTCACCCCCCAACAACAAGTCGATGGCTGGCAACCCTCTCTCTCCCCCCCCCCCCCCCCCCCCCCCCCCCCCCCCCCACCGACATAATATCATGCCCGAGCTCTGGCACCCACAGTACAACCCCTCCATGCCTAGGAGCAGTATCTACACATGCCTCCCCCATATGCATCAAGCGTGCAGCTCACAATGCCCTCTCATTGTCCCTTCATGAGGCGTTGGCCCATAATAGGCGGGAAAGTGCCCAGACAGGGGGCTGGGTGCCAGACATCAGATTCCCCACCCCTATGAGCAACCGGCCCTGTAGATCGCGGGGTTGGCTGAGGATATTTCAGTAACTGAAAGCAAGGTTGGCTTGTGCCAACGAGGTGAGGATTCACTGCCCCTTCACCCAGATGACCTGTCTCAAGCCTTCATGTCAGACAAAATGATCCTTCTCTCTCATTGACCACTTGTCCATTCTGTCGCAGGATCACCATCTGATAGGCCAGGCCATCTGGAATCGCCTCCCCAGCCCCCTCCCTGCCACCCAAGAGAACACCTCGGAGGAGAGCTCCGAAGATGCCACCATTGAGGCATCACAGTTCACCCACCCTTAGCCAGTGCAGAGACACACAGTAGTGAACAGGCTTCTGGGGCACAATCTGGTGAGCACCACACAGTTGATGATGCACATCAGGCGGAGGCAGAAACATTTAAGGGAGTCAGCAGTTGGAGGTCCCCTGAGTCACAGGACTAAGCAGATGCTGAGCCTCTGGACAAGGTTATCCCAGAGCTGATGCAGACTAGGGTATGGTTGTATGATTCAGGAGAGGATGTCAGTGACACTCTGGCGAGTGCAGAGCTGATTGGAGGAGTCCCAAAGGAGGCACCAAGACGAAGACTGCTAGGGTGGCGACCGCACTGGAAAGCCTGCAGCAGGGGGTCAGTGTCTTGGGTGGCAATGTCCAAGGCATGGCTCAATCAGTGACAACCATGGTTGAGGGCCTTAACAGCAATTCCCTGGGGGATGTGACCCTGACACAGGTGGACATTGCCGAGATCCTCCAGGGCATGTCCCAGGAGCAGATAGACATTGTCGGGGAACGCCAGACCTTGGCCCAGTCACTGAGGAGCATCACCTGGGGTATCAACATGATGGTGCAGACAACAGAGAGGCGCCAGGACTGGCAGGGGTGACCGAGAGGCCTCTGTTGCACATTTCAGCTGTCTCTCTGTTACATGGAATTCCCCTGTACCTTACGGATACCTACTGGGAAGAGGGAGAGCTGGAGACTGACCCGGTGCCTTTCACCAGGGAGGTGATGGTAGTTTCTACCTCACCCGAATCGCCCCTCCTGATACTGGCATGTCTCAAGTTCAACAGGCAGAACAGGTTGGCACGGCAATGTCAGCGAAACCGGTAAGTTGGTCCAGGGCCTTCTGGCTCCAGGCATTCCAGAAGACGTCGGCCAAGAGCATCAAAGACCACACGGGGCAGCAGGCTGCCTCTACCTCTGATATGCATCCTGAGGACACACCTAGATGTAACGGCAGAGTCTAGAAGCTTAAGAACATTGAGTGGGCACTGGCGGGGATCGTGGGGGGGGGGGGGGGGTGTACGAGCTGTTACTGGGGACAAGGAGGGTCTTGAATGTTCACAATTAAAACATGTTACACCTGATACATGTGAAGCCTCTGTCACATTATTCCTCACAGCAGGCCGGCCTGCATCCCATTCGCTTTTGCCCTCTGCTCCCTCACCCACCCGCAAGAGCCCTCGATGCAAACCATGTGCAGATGATGGGTGTGAGCGCGTTGTCGGCAGAAAGACAGGAGTCAGACTTTGACATAGACTGAGAAGCAACAGAGCATATCTCACAGTGAGTTATCATCATCTTCCTGCCTTGTATACTGACTCGCTGACAGTGCCGACACAGGCCCATCACCCTGGACTGATGCTAAACAGGCACTGGAGGGTGGAACAAAGTGGGTGGGCAGGGAGTGGTGTGTGGGAGGTTCGGGAATGCGGGGGTGGGACGAGGGAGGGCAAAATGGGTGGGAGAGTGGGGGATAGGGTGAGGGTGGTCAATGTGGGGATGGGGTTATTGGAGGGAGTTGGGGGGAGGGGGATTGGGTGAAGGAGGGATTGGGGGAAGGGGTATTGTGGTGGAAGGAGGGATTGGGGTGCAGAAGAGGTGCGCCGATGGACAAAGCCTCGTCCTATGAGAAGCGGGCGAGGGTGAGGGCCTGCATGGCCCTCCGGGCATGTCAGATCCTTGCCTCAGTCTGTCCTCCTTCCGGCGGCTGTTCCCGCAGTCCTCCCCGGGCTCGCCCTCTAGCCTGTCTTGGTCTGGCCTCTCCTCATCCTCCTCAGCCGAAGCCACATGTCACTCCTCCTCCTCCAGCATTCTTCCCACTGATGCGCCAGGTTGTGGAGGGCACAGCATACTGCCACAAAGCGAGAGACCCTCTGGGAAGTGTACTGCAGGGCACCACCAGAGCAGTCCAGGCATGGGAACCGCATTTTGAGCAGTCTGATGCACTGCTCAATGACAGAATGGGTGGCAACATGGGCCCCATTATACTGGGCCTCCGGCCTCCACACAGGTGTCATCAGCTAGGTCTTCAGCGGGTGTCAGTTTAGCTCAGTTGGCTTGACAGCGAGTTTGCGATGCAGAGCGAAGTTAGACGTTTAGCTGCTGGTGTATAAAGAGTCAAGGGTTCTGCTCCTTTTTACAAACAGCTTTATTTCACTTTAACAGGCTCAGCACAATACTCTATCATCACATCACCTGACACAAAGGCCACCTGAAGCCCCTTTACATATTAGTGTCAATTATTGGATACTTAACATAAAAGAGACAACACATTGGAATGTCTCTTAACCCATTACTTAACAGTTTCCCCTTCCTTGGAAAAAAAAATGAGGTGAAAACAAAATTACAAGAAACTCAAAAACACACATGCAATTTCCCCCCTTTTTTTCATTTTTGGATGGATAAAAAAACAGTCACAGAAACAGGCGCCCTTCATTAACAATATCCAAAAGTTTCTATGAACTAGCCCCTCTTTTTGTAAAACAGTCTGACATTTGATAGCTACTGTTGACCCATTTAATTTTTGCTATTTCCCCTCTGTCCAACATCTGCTTCAAACTTGCGATGTCTATCCTTAACCTTTTTCATTGACACTTTTTGTAGAGTGCACATTTTCCCACAGGTATTTATTGTCAATGTGACATTCAATAGGTATTTTACCCAAATCCCTTAATCCCAAAATTTCTGTCAATATCTGAGATATATAAAAGGCCATATCCACCGCCTCTACAAGGCTTAACGTCTCAGCAGCCAAAGTGCTTTTGACCACTCGCCTTATTTTCTTTGTTTCCCACACAAGAGAGCAACACTAGACCACAGGGATCTGTGCTCGGACCACTGATTTTGTGATATACATGAACAATCTGGCGAGGGTATAGGTGGTCTGATTAGCAAGTTTGCAGATGATACTAAGATTGGTGGAGTTGCAGATAGCGAGGGGCACTGTCAGAGAATACAGCAACACATAGATAGATTGGAGAGTTGGGCAGAGAAATGACAGATGGAGTTCAATCCAGGCAAATGCAAGGTGATGCATTTTGGAAGATCCAATTCAACAGCGGACTATTTGGTCAATGGAAGAGTCCTGGGGAAAATTGATGTACAGAGAGATCTGGGAGTTCAGGTCCATTGTACCCTGAAGGTGGCAACGCAGGTTGATAGAGTGGTCAAGAAGGCATACAGCATGCTTGCCTTCATCGGACGGGGTATTGAGTACAAGAGTCGGCATGTCATGTTACAGTTGTATAGGACTTTGGTTAAGCCACATTTGGAATACTGCGTGCAGTTCTGGTCGCCACATTACCAGAAGGATGTGGATGCTTTAGAGAGGGTGCAGAGGAGGTTCACCAGGATGTTGCCTGGTATGGAGGGTGCTAGCTATGAAGAAAGGTTGAGTAGATTAGGATTGTTTTTACTGGAAAGACGGAGGTTGAGGGGAGACCTGATTGAGGTCTACAAAATTATGAGAGTTATGGACAGGGTGGGTAGCAACAAGCTTTTTCCAAGAGTGGTGATGTCAATTACAAGGGGTCACGATTTCAAGGTGAGAGGGGGAAAGTTTAAGGGAGATGTGCGTAGAAAGTTTTTTACGCAGAGGGTGGTGGGTGCCTGGAACGCTTTGCCAGCAGAGGTGGTAGAGGCGGGATTGATAGCATCATTTAAGATGCATCTAGACAGATATATGAACGGGCGGGGAACAGAGGGAAGAAGATCCTTGGAAAATAGGCGACAGGTTTAGATAAAGGAACTGGATAGGCGCAGGCTGGGAGGGTCGAAGGGCCTGGTCCTGTGCTGTAATTCTCTTTGTATTTACCATTATTCCCCAAAAGGAAAATTATAAAACCTCCTGAGCTTGAAACCCTATCACATAAATTTGCACAGGACGCATCACTATAAACTATGAGTTTCAAGTGCCTAAGGTCACCTAAAACCGGGAGCCACAAAAAACACTCCTGCATTTTTAGTTTGACCAGCGCTTTATTTGCTCTTATTATGTCTTCCACTTTGGGATCATTCATTTTTGTACTCAACTCTAAGACATCAAAACTCATGTCCGGTCTAGTCTGTCTACCTCACCAATTCAGTTGCCCGATTAAACTTCACAGTTGCTCTTTTTCCATCTTTGAAACCATTGTGTCTTTTTGTGAAACCCGGCCACAACTAATTGCTATTGGGCTGATGCTTTCCAAATAAGATTGCTGTCGTAAAGTTGCCCCTAATTTAGTCTGTCCGATTTCCAGTCCAATATATTAAAATGCATCGGAAGCCTGACTTCCAACCCTGAATTATTTCCTCAAACCAGAGATTACAATAGCTTCGAAATCGCTTGTCCCATCCCACAAAAAAATCATCGACATGCATCATAAAGATCCCAGAAAGATTTCCTTTATGGTGCCAGTAAAACATTGTCGGATCTGCTTTCAACTGGCAACAGCCTAACTTTAACAAAACTGACCTTACCAAAAAATACCAGACTCTAGACGCATCATTTAATCCAAATACTCATTTGTTCAACTTCCAGAGTACCCCTTCTGTGTTAGCTGCCTCTTTAGGAGGACGGAAAAAAATGTCTCTCTGGAGCTGATGCCTTGCAAAAAGTCAGCTTTTATATCTATGGATTTGCATTCCCATGCCTTTGTGGCTAATAGAGCAAAGAAGATGTTTAAAATAACCTTTCCTGCCATAGGTGAATCTACCCTTAAATCCTGATCTTATAAGTTTTCTACAAATCCCAATGTCACAAGCCTGGCCTTTGCCTTATAAGTTCCATCCGGAAGAACCTTTTCCGTGCAAATCCATCTGTGGGATAGAGCTCTTTGTCCCCTATCCGGTACTTCCGTGTGTACCCCAAATTCACTCCAACTATGCAGTTCTTGCTGTTTGGCATCTTTGAAACCTTTTTCATCTAATGTATTGGAAGCCACCAAAATCTGACGTGCATGTGGGCTTCTACTCCTAATCGTTTTTGTAGTCTTATTCATGTTCTGAGACCTTGATAAACTATGTCCCCTCTCCTGCCTGGTATCTCATTCTGTACTGCTACTGCTTGACCTTTCCCTTCTGCTGTGGGATGTCCTTTCAATATTTCTCGACCTTTTCCTGTGGGCCTATTCACTATCCAATGTACTATCTGAATTAGCACTGAGCTTCTGTGCCCTCCATTTTTGAACTTCGTGTTCCCAATCCATTGTCTTGACTCCCTCCCCTGAATGCTGTACATTCAACCAATGTTTATACTTTCCAGTGGCCTTCCCTGCTCTACTCAATAACAGTTGCATCCTTCCATTGACTAGACCCTTCAGGCAAGTATGTCACTTTTGTACCAACTTTTGGCAGTTGTCCTTTCGGAAAAAAATGGCCTCTTCTAATTCATCAGAAGTGTTGTATTCTTCTACAGAAACCCTGTCTATTTCAGTTAACTGGTCCTCATAGCTCTGTAACACATGCGTACCAGATGACCCTGGTTCCTCGTCATGTCTTTCTGCTCTGTCTAAATTTGAAAATTTGCAATCTGTACCCATTATCCTTGATGAATGTACCCTAACAGTTTGATTGCCATGTTGCAAAATAATTGTTTGCCATCTATGCCTATGATCTTCCCTCGGCCTTTCCATTCATTACTATTGTCTCTCTTATAGTATACTACGTCTCCTTGCTGAAAAACGGTATTTGATGGCCGTACGTTATGTCTTGAAGCTCTGCAAATTCTTTCAGAGACTTCTGCTTCCAAAAATGCTTTTCTACAGCTCTGTAATGCATTTAAATGCTCAGCAAAGGTAGAGCTAATTGTAGTCCCTTCCCAAGCTAGAGGCTGGTCATCCAAAATGGACAGAATTTTAGGATTTCTGCCAAACACTAATCGATAGGGACTATGCCCCCAACCATCACTTCTTTGCATGTACTGTCCATGTTAAAGCTGAATTTAGCTTGCAGTTTGGACTATCTGCCAAAATTTTTTAGAGCATGTCATCTATTACTGCATATTTTTTTTCACACACACCATGACAAAATAGGTTTACCGCAGCTATATTCATAACTGTGATATTCACGTTTCCACACATATCCCGAAACTCATCATTAGCAAACTCTCCCCCATTGTACCAAAGGAATTTTGCTGGTGGGCCCATTCCTGTCCCTATCCACCTTTCCATGATTTGATCCAGAATTACTCTCTTTTCTTCACTTCATACAATCGTTGATTGACTAAATCTGGCTGCTAAATCTACAAAATGCTAAATAAATGTATTATTCATTTTATCCCAGATCTTAAGGTCCAGGGCCACAATGTCGTTAAAATCCCTGGCCAAAGGTAGGGTTACTATCGGTCGTGCTGGTGTCCTTCTGTACTTCCTATAAACTTCACAGCGATCACTTACCTGTTCTATCAGTTTAGTATAGTCTTCATCCCTTACCCCTGCATCCTTTGATAAATTGTTCAGCCTCTGAGGAGACGAATGTGCACATTGCCTATCCAGTTTTAATACAACAAGCTTTTTATCAGCTAAAGTCCCATTTCCAACTGCCATTAACACATCCTTAACAACTATACTTGAAATATTATTTTTCAGTAATGGAATATAATAGTGTCCCGCCTGTGTAAATTGCAAGTCCACCATCTTTCCAAAAATTGTTGCCTTGTCCTGTTCTGTATCCAGTTTCATGTGTGCTTTCTTCATCGACTGTCTGCTCAGAAGCGAAGGTATCTCATTTGACACAACATCCGTGCTAATGAAATGATTCACTCCGGCTATATTGCAAAGGATCACCACTCTTTTCAGTGACTTCAGAGTATTATCATCCCCAGATCTGAAACTTGTGGAACTTTTAAATTCCTTAACCTTGTTACAATTTTCAGCATTCAAGGAGTCCAGGTAACATTTTAACCAGTCTATTCCACACACAATAGATGTGCAGCCACTGTCCAATACAGCACAATTGAAGGATTCTGCAACCACCACCCTCATTACCGACGTAAAACTGCGGACAATAATCGGACAATACCTTCTTTCTATTGAGAGTCACATCGAAAAAGTCGATTTATCATACCCCGGGCATTTCTGGGGTTCATCTTCCTGTTGTAGGTTCTAACTCGGTTTCTGTCTTCAGAATTTCCATGTCCCGATCTCCTTCTATAGTCTTAGAAACTGTTTGTAGCGGTGCAATTTTGCCATCCTGTTAGTAGTGTATCTCCCATATTCTGCTTTATTGCAGACTGTGCTATTTGGGCCATCAGAGCCATCGGAACCGAATGTATCCCCAGAAACTTTATTAAAGCTTCTGTCATCTGATCGAATAAGGTATCCTTATCTGCAAACTGAACTCCTGTCAAAACCAGGAGCCTATCCATGTTGCTCACTCTAGCACAGACAAGTAATTTAAAGGCCAACACAGACTGTGGAAATTCCAGGTTGTGTTTCTGCAGCCTTTTATACCGTCTGCCAAATTCCATTATGAAGTCTAACTCTTCCAATTCCAACTCAGAAAATACTTTGCTTTGGATTTTACTGTCATAAGGTAGAGAAAGAGCCAATGCCATACCTTGTTTTCTCTTCCCCAAGGCAGTTACCTTAGTCCACATAACTACTGCATTTCTCCATTGGTCCCCTTTCAGAAAACAAGGGGGGATAATCATATCCGGCCATCTTCATCCTAGGTTCAGCCATATATCCTTTTCTTCTCACTCACTCCTTGGTTTGGTCCGGGAAAGTTGTACATTTCAACCCTTCACATTTGCACACACAGCAACCATCCTCTGCTACCATTTGTTAGACGTTTAGCTGCTGTTGTATAAAGAGTCAAAGGTTCTGCTCCTTTTCACAAACACCTTTATTTCACTTTTTTAAAATAAATTTAGAGTACCCAATTATTTTTTCCAATTAAGGGGCAATTTAGAGTGGCCAATCCACCTACCCTGCACATTTTTGGGTTGTGGTGGTGAAACCCATGCAGACACGGGGAGAATGTGCAAACTCCACACGGACAGTGACCCAGAGCCGGGATCGAACCTGGGACCTCAGCGCCGTGGGGTGGTTGTGCTAACCACTAGGCCACCGTGCTGCCCTACCTTTATTTCACTTTAACAGACTGCACAATATTCTATCATCACATCACCTGACACAAAGGCCACCTGAAGTCCCTTTACATAATCAGTGTCAATTATTGGATACTTAACATAAATGAGACAACTAAGTGGAATGTCTCTTAACCCATTACTCAACAAGCGATTCCAACATTGTGGGTTCAATTCCTGTGCCAGCTGAAGTTATTCATGAAGGCCCACCTTCTCAGCCTTGCCCCTCGCCTGAAGGGTGGTGATCCTCAGGTTAAATCACCACCAGTCAGCTCTCCCCTCAATGGCAAGCAACATGAAGGTCAGAGTCCTGACTACACACAGACTGAAGGTGGTTAGCAAAGCAATCACCCAGTCTATGTTTGGTCTCTCCGAGATAGAGGAGACCACAATGCGAGCAGCAAATGCAATACACCAAATTGAAAGAGGTGCATGTGAAACGCTGCTTCACCTGCTTCTCGTTGGTTGTCATTTTAACACAAGACCCTTCTCCCATGCCCACATGTCTGTCCTTGGCCCTCTGCAACGTTCCAGTGAAGCGCAATGCAAATTGGAGGAACAGCATCTCATCTTCTGGTTAGGCCGCTACAGCCTTCCGGTCTCAACATCAAATTCGACAACTTGAAGATGATTAGCTCTACTCCAGCTCAACCCCTTTGTTTTCATCCCATTTCATTTTAACTGTCTTTTACCTTTTATTTCTCTCTTGTCTTTCTTTCTTGTCTTTCTTTATATATATATTCCTCCCCATCTTATCTCCCCATCTCCTTACCATTTCTCCCCTTTGCTTCCCTCTTCCCCCCTACATCTGTCAGAGCTTACCATCTGATGTTAGTTTCTCTGCTGTTTGACCTTTCACACCTTTTATTCTCTCTGGGACTGCCATTAGCACTATTTTCCCTTGGTTTCTGTGGTTATGACTCATCTTTCATTCCTTCACCCCACAGTATAAATATCTCCCACTTTCTATGTGTTTTAGCTTTGACAAAGGGTCATCTGGACTCAAACGTTAGCTCTTTTCTCTCCCTACAGATGCTGCCCAATCTTCTGAGATTTTCCAGCATTATCTCTTTTGGTTTCACACAGGTTCCTCAACAGAAATGGGGGATAAACTTGAGAAGGTGTTATAATGTCCAGAACGTTGTCTTGGAAAGGTTCTCTCCATCAATGTGTTACTTGTTCCACATATCTGTGTCATTCTCCATCAAGAGGCCCTCCCACACAGCCCACTCTCACTGGAACCAAATCGTGGCATCCACATATTCTACTGGCGCTCAAGGTGCAGTTGAGCATCTTACTTTCCAGCGTGTTTAACCCACGGTGACATGCCAGTTACATGTAGCACTCACCACACCAGCAACAAAAGCATCAGAAATCTGCAAAAGCATTTCTTCAACGGCGTTAGTAGGTGGCCCATTTAGGAAAATGACATGCACCAGGTCCCACAGTGTCTCCTTGCTTCAAACTGGATTGCCTTCTGGACTCATACGACCCTGAGCCCGGTGTTCCAGGACCCAGGTATTTTAAAACAAATTGTCCTTCTTTCTGGCTACAGAAAAGGAAGGAAGCAGCAACAGCAGCCTCCAGGCATTTGCAGCCACGAGCAGTACCAAGCAGCAAACACAACCTGCAACCGTGAACTGCTCACATAACTAACAGTGCCAATTTCTTATTAGCAGTAGCCTTCAGCTGTACAGTCAGAGGCTGCTCATAGTCAGAGGGAATTAAAGTGACTGTCAGCATATAACTGAGCTCCTCACCCCCACGAGCCCCGGGGGGCCAGCCGACGGATGACGCCCAGCCCCTGAGCAGGCCCATCCCCCTGGGGTTGGCCGAGCACTGGGAAAGCAGTTGGGCTGCATTCCTGAAAATGAAAATGATGACTTGCCTCCTCCGATCCCATCAGCAGCCACTGTGTCACGTTCCTGTTTTTCAGCAGGAGTGCTAAATGGCGCCCATGTGATCTCTTGCTGGGGAGCCAGTTAGTGCCTGGGAGGCCATTAGATTGGGCTTCCATCTTGTTAATGGGATGGAGAGTGGTCTTAATTGGTGTCAATTGGTGTGTTGCCATGTCGAGGCGGATCAGGAATCCATCAACAAGAGCAGGCCGGTTACATCATTAACCGATTGGTGCCTGGTATGAATCCTGATTTCGGCCTCCCCCGTAACTGACACGTATGGATCTGCACCGGGCACCACGCAGCCGGTAAATCACGCCCTATGTTGAAAATCATAAGAAATTATTTCATTGTGCAGAAAACAGCACTTACAGGCTATTGCCACCAGATGTCACTGCTATTAAACTAATGCCTCACTGTTAAAGAGCTGTTTAATTCCTTGGGGTCACGATCATAGAATCATAGAATTTACAGTGCAGAGGGAGGCCATTCGGCCCATTGCATCTACACCGGCCCTTGAAAGAGTACCCTACTTAAGCCCATGCGTCCATTGCATCCCTGTAACCCGGTAACCTCATCTCACCTAACGATGATGGGTTATTTTAATTTAAATTACTCACTAAAACCTTACGAAAGATCACAAAAGATTTAGAAGTGAGAAATCTCTCTTCCGCTCAATAGCCATGAACGTCATTAACATATTCTGCAGAAAAAAGATCAAAGATAGTTAACATGTTCTTCAGAAAAACGAACAAAGAATAGGAATAGAAATATGTGATAGTTATAGTTTTATTATTATATATATTTATGCCATACAGTTATAGAAGTATAATGTTCATGCATTTTTCTTTACTCTTGGGCACCAATACGAGAAACTAACTGATGTTCTGCTGGTCAATTTAAGGCATATTTTTGGCAAATGTTCTTCATGATGTAAAGGAAATGGGCATTTGGAAACAAAATACCATACATTATACATAATAACCCACAATGGGGGATGATTTCAAGGTTGCAATCTAATTTTGGAATTAAAATGCTGGTTATAAAACACAATCTTTGCTTTTGTGCTTTCCATGGCTTTGATTGAACCTTTCAATTATATCCTTGATGGGCACTACTTTGAAATGTTTATGTGATGTCACAAACCTCAAAAATGCACGTTGAGCCATTCAGAACGGGCGACACAGTGGTAAGCACTGCTGCTTTACTGTGGCAGTGACCCGGATGACTGCCTGTGTTGAGTTTGCATGTTCTCCCCGTGTCTGCGTGGGTTTCCTCCGGGTGCTCCAGTTTCCTCCCACAGTCCAAAGTTGTGCAGGTTAGGTGGACTGGCCATGCTAAATTGGCCCTTAGTGTCCAAAGATGTGTGGGGTTATGGGGATAGGGCGGGGTAAGTGAGTCTAGGTGGGGTGCTCTTTCAAAGGGTCGGTGCAGACTTGATGCCAAATAGCCTTCTGCACTGCACGGATTCTATGATTGTATTCTAATCGTCCTGTGATTACTCCTTGGTATTGCTTTTAAATACCCATGACACCATGTCCATTTTAGGGCAGTGCTTTATTTTTGCAGTCTACGTTGGGTCCCTACTGTAATGTGGGTGCAGTCTGTCAGCATATTCTGCGCTATTTGATTAACTGTAACCAAATATTTATCGCTAAACAATTTGCAGTGTTCAGTTTTATTGGAAACACTGACCAATCCCTTCTTGTTCGGATACTGATTGATTTATTGCTTAATTCTAGTATTTTCTTTGTTTTGTTTCCGATTTCCAGTATTTTATAGGTCTCTCTCTTACTCTCAGATGGATGACTGTAATTTGTTCTTTTTCTTGTTTATTGAACGGTTTTATAGTCCGGGAGATTTCATCCATGGTCACCCATCTCTATATGCAGGTTACATATGTTAGGGAGACCTCGTAGCCCTACAAGTTTCATGCAGCTTGCTCGAAAGCAATGAGCTGTATATACTGATTGGCCTTCTCGATACTTTGCAACACGTTGCTGCATTGCTTTCTTCTGGGACATAATCTCCCTCTATCGAGATGACTTAGATAGGAGGCCTGACAAGATCCTTCTGCTGATGGGTTTCTTTCCTCTACTCAACCCAGCCGGTCAGGTGATCCATACTGCAAGGCTCTCTTGAGGTGTGATCCAATGATATTGGGTTGTGTTGGATTAAAGTGACATATGGGAGAGGTTGTGTGAATGGAACTTTGCATTCTCCTACAAGAACTTTGAAAGACTTGTCGGTGATTGTTTTAGCTAATTCAAGCTTAAATTTGAGTTCTCTGAAAAATACTGATAGAAATGAACTTTTCTAATCATATTAGCCATGAGAGTAAGGGGGGATTATAGAGGTTTAATTGAGAATTCATTAAGAATAAATTAACTATCATCATCTTGGGCATTATTTCAGTGCAGTTACAGCTGGTAATCCGCTAAGGGTTAATCCAGATAATACTCTCAATATCTCACATTTTGCAAGTTCCTTGAGACTTGCTTAAGATTGCAAGAACAGTGACGTCAACTAGCTAAAAGGCCCCATTGTTACACAGTATACTGGTTTAGCTCACCAGACTAAATCATTGGCTTTTAAAGCAGACCAAGCAGGCCATCAGCATGGTTCGATTCCTGTACCACCCTCCCCGGACAGGCGCCGGAATGTGGCGACTAGGGGCTTTTCACAGTAACTTCATTGAAGCCTACTCGTGATAATAAGCGATTTTCATTTTTCATAAAGAACTGGTAGTTCCATCTCTATAGTAACAGCCAGTCTAGGACTGATAATTTCTTAACAAAAACTGTGTTTTTCTAATTAAATTGGCAAGCAATAGTATGGGAAAGTGGAACCAAGATATTCAAATACATATATTTCTTAAAATTGATAGACAGACACTTTGGTGGAATTGAGTGAATTATAAATTAGTTAAAGCCAATCAAAGGTGAAAAGAAGGCTAGACCTTAAGATAATAATCTCTTTAAGAATAACTTACCTGGGATGGAAAAACTCATTCCGAAATCACTCTCTCTCTTATTCTGAAACCTGTGTCTTTGCTGCTTGCCTTTGCTAATCACCATCTTTCTTTTGTTTAAATCACTTAGTCATTTTATACTGTGTATTATGATTTGAAGAATTACCACGATCTGTATTTTAAAATTCAACCGCAGAACCACAGTTCTGGTCGCCTCATTATAGGAAGGACGTGGAAGCTTTGGAACGGGTGCAGAGGAGATTTACCAGGATGTTGCCTGGTATGGAGGGAAAATCTTATGAGGAAAGGCTGATGGACTTGAGGTTGTTTTCGTTAGAGAGAAGAAGGTTAAGAGGTGACTTAATAGAGGCATACAAAATGATCAGAGGGTTAGATAGGGTGGACAGCGAGAGCCTTCTCCCGCGGATGGAGGTGGCTAGCACGAGGGGACATAGCCTTAAATTGAGGGGTAATAGATATAGGACAGAGGTCAGAGGTGGGTTTTTTACGCAAAGAGTGGTGAGGCCGTGGAATGCCCTACCTGCAACAGTAGTGAACTCGCCAACATTGAGGGCATTTAAAAATTTATTGGATAAGCATATGGATGATAAGGGCATAGTGTAGGTTAGATGGCCTTTAGATTTTTTTCCATGTCGGTGCAACATCGAGGGCCGAAGGGCCTGTACTGCGCTGTATCGTTCTATGTTCTATGTATTCGCTAAAGACAATCAATCTGACTAGCTTGCTAAAGGGCTAGTCAGAATTCTCTTAATGATGTATTGAAAATAAAGTTACCAGTGAGCACTACAGCTGACTAATAAAGTTCCAGTGGGATTTGCCAAAAAGCACAGACTTGACCTCTGTTATTTGGGAACCGAGAAGGGATGATGGATGTCCAGTGGTCCGAATAGACACAGAGATCCATCAAATGCATATTTGTTCAAAAATTAGAAACAGGACATGTTTCATGGTTTATTTTGAGGCTCTACTTTTGTCATTGTTCATATGTTCATAAGAATAGGAGCAGAATTAGGCCATTTGGCCCATCAAGTCTGCTCCACCATTCGATCATTGCTGATCTCATCCTGGCCTTAATTCCGTATTCCTGCCCATTCTCCATAACTCTTCAATCCATTACCAATTAAAAATGTGTCTAACTCCTCCTTATATTTACTCACTGTCCCAGCATCACCGCACTCTGGGGTAGTGAATTGAACAGATCTTTTAGAATCGTATATACCTCAATTTGATCTCCACACATTCTTCTAGACTCTAGAGTGTATAGGCCTAAACCATTTAATCTCTCCTCACACGACAAGCCCCTCATCTCTGGAATCAACCTAGTGACCTCCTTTGAACGGCTTCCAATGCCACAACATCGTTCCTAAAATAAAGGGACCAAAACTGTGCACAATACTCCAGGAGCCAATGCCTTGTACAGTTGCACCTTCATACTCTATTCCTTTAGCTATAAAAGCCAACATTCCATTTGCTTTTCTTATTACCTGCTGCACCTGCATGCTAGTTTTCTGTGACTCATGCACTAGGACACCCAGATCCCTCTGCAACAGAGCACCCCAAAGTCTCTCCCCATTTAGATAATAAGTTGCCTTTCCATTTCTCCAACCAAAATGCATAACCTCACACTTATCCATGTTAAACTCCATCTGCCACATTTTGGCCCACTCTCCTAACCTATCTATATCCATGTGTAAGGATGTTTTCTTCATTGCAACTCACTGTCCCGCCTGTTTTTGGATCATCTGTAAATTTGCTACATAACGTTCTATTCCTGTATCAAAGTCGTAAATATCGATTTTAAATAGCTAGAGCCCAGGGACCGAATCCTGTGGCATCCTGTGGCAGCACGGTAGCACAAGTGGATAGCACTGTGGCTTCAGAGCGCCAGGGTCCAGCTTCAATTCCCCGCTGGGTCACTGTCTGTGCGGAGTTTGCACGTTCTCCTCGTGATTGCGTGGGTATCCTCCGGGTGCTCCGGTTTCCTCCCACAGTCTAAAGACATGCAGGTTTTGGTGGATTGGCCATGATAAATTGCCCTTAGTGACTAAAAAAAAAAGGTTAGGAGGGGTTATTGAGTTATGGGGGTAGGGTGGAAGTGAGGGCTTCAGTGAGTCGGTGCAGACTCGATGGGCCGTATGACCTCCTTCTGCATTGTATGTTCCATGTCTATATCCCAATGGTTGCCATCCAGAAAAAGACCCATTTATCCCGACTCTCAGGGGATGGTTTAGCACAGGGCTAAATAGCTGGCTTTTAAAGCAGACCAAGGCAGGCCAGCAGCACAGTTCAATTCCCTTACCAGCGTCCCCGAACAGTCACCGGAATGTGGCAACTAGGGGCATTTCACAGTAACTACATTTGAAGCCTACTTGTGAAAATCAGCGATTTTCATTTTGATTTCTCTGGGCTGGTTTCTCCATCCCGCCGGGTCAGATTTCTGGTTCCCCACGATGGCGGGATGCTCCATTTTGGCAGCTGGTCAATGGGGTTTCCCATTGTGGGTCAGCCCCATGCTGTCTGGAAACCCCGAGCTGCCGGCAAAATGGAGCATTCCGACGGCGAAGAATCCAGCCCTCTGTCTTCTGTCTGTCAACCAGTTTTCTATCCAAGGTCATAAATTACCCCTAATCCCATGTGATCTCATCTTGTGAATTAACCTTCTGTGCGACACCTTATCAAACGCCTTCCAGAAGCCCAGATATACTACATCTACAGGATCCCCATTATCCACTTTGCTTGCTACGTCTTTGAGGAACTCTAGCAAATCAGTCAAACATGATTTGTTAGTCTGTTTATTTGTTATTTACAGCACAGAAGGAGGCTATTCGGCACATTGTGTCTGCATTGGCTCCCAAAAGAGCAACCAAGCTAGTCCCATTCCACAGCCTTTGATAAAGACATGTTGATTTTCTAGTATTAACTTATTTTTCTCTAAGTGTATATTTATCTCATCCCGTATTATGGCCCCAATCAGTTTTCCCGCTATTGATGTCAAACTGACAGGTCTGTAGTTTCCTAGATTATCCTTTGCCCCTTAAAAATTGCATCACATTTGCAATCCTCCAGTCCACGGGACTAATCCTGTGTTCAGAGAGGCCTGGAAAATTTCTGCCAAATGCTCCGCAATATGCTCCCTTACCTCTCTCAGTAATCTAGGATGCATCCCATTTGAGCCTGGCAACTTCGCTACCTGGAGTGCTGCCGGCCTTTTTAGCACCTTTTATTTATCTGTCACTATACTGCTCAGTTGCTCAACACCCACATTTTCAACTGTGCCATTGTCAGCATCTTCTAATTTGGTGAAGACATAAGCAAAGTGTTAATTTAGTATTTCTGCCATTCCCTCTGCTTCAGTCAGCAGTTTACCCTACTTGTCCTTTATGGACCCCACTCTATCCTTCACTAACCTTTTACAATGCTTGAAGAGTGTTTTGCTATTTGTTTTAGCACAGTCTGCAATCCTTTTCTCATGCTTCCTCTTAGCCTTCCTTATTCCAGCCTTAGTCTCTGTCTTGTATTTGAGGTACTCTTCCTAATTTCTAATGCTATTATTATTCTGGCATGCATCATACGCCTCTTTTTTTCTTTTTTATTTTATCATCAATATCCTTAGTCATCCAGGGCACTTTAGCTTTGTATACCCCGTATTTATTTCTCATGGGTATGTACCTAGCTTGCACCCTGTTCATATCTCGTATGAAAGTCTCCCATTTTTCATCCACTGTTTTATCCACAAAAATGCATTTCCAATCAACCTGCTCCAGTTCAACTTTTAGACCACTAAAAATTGTCCTTTTCCAGCCTGGGATCATAATCTGTGACTGATTTTTATCCTTTTCCAACTTAATATTGAATCGTATTGTATTATGATCGCTACTTCCCAACGGTTCCCCCATCCTGACATTTTCCATCTGCCCAGCCTCATTTCCTAGGACTTGCACAGCTTGCTCCCTGGTAGGATTGAAAATGTACTGTTCCAGAATGTTCTCCTGCACACACTACAGGAATTTCTCCCTTTCCGTGTCTCACACACTACCTGTTTTCCAGTCTACCTTAGGGTAATTGAAATCCCAACTATCACAACCCTACTTGCCTTGCAGGTTTCCATAATCTGCCTACAAATGCTCTTTTCCACTTCCTCTCCACAATTTGAAGGTCTACAGTAAATACCATTCAAGATCATCACTCCCTTCCTGTTTCTCACCTCCAACCATAGAGATGCTAATTCAGGAACGGCACCTTGTTCAAGAGATCTAATACTTTTTTTGACCAAGACTGCTACACTCCTCCCTTTTTACCCACCCTGTTCCTACTAAAAGTCTTATAACCCGGGATGTTAAGTATCCAGTCCTGTTCTGGCTTGAGCCATGTTTCTGTCCCATATGTTATATGCCCCTAGAGCAATTTCTGCTCCCAGTTCCCCAGTTTTGTTCACTATACTCCGTGCATTTACATTAACCCAGCCCTTATCTCTTTCTTGCACTTGGGAGGTGGCCACTTCTTTGTTCACTCTTAACACTCAAGCCTTCTCTCACTATTCCCATCTTCTCTCTTTTGCCCTTCTAAAACTAAGGCCATTAGTCAACCCTCACCTCTCACTACCCCCTCCACCCACAATTCCTCCTCACCCACCCACCACCTTACAAGTTTCCACCCCCATTACATTATTTACTCTCTCCACTGGGAGATTAGTTCCATTTTGCCACAGATCAAGCCGATCTCTTCTAAACATCTTTTTCCTTTCCCAAAGCTGATCACCATCTAAACCCTTCCTTTCAACATCACCCCTCAAGCCATGCATTTACCTCCCTGATCTGCCTTTGCCTAAATGTTGAAGTTTGTGGCACAGCTAGTATTTCTGAGATTACTACCCCGGAGGTCCTACGTTTCAACCTACTCTTTAACTCCTGAAACTGGCTCTTCAAGGCCTCAAAACCATCCGTCCCTGTGTTATTGATTCCCAAATGAATGACAACCTCTGGTTGTTCACCCTCCCTTTCCAGAGGTTTGTCCAGCCGATCCATTATGTCCCGAAACCTTGCGCTCGGAAGACAAGAGGCCATATGGAACTCATGATCTTGGATGCTAACTAGACTGTGTATCTCTTGAACTACTGAGTCACCCACTGCAACCGCCTTTCCAATCTGCCTACCAGCCTCCCTCATTTCTCAGAGGGCACGATGGTAGTATGTTATTTTCTCGAGTCACCTACGCCTGATTCAGTCATGTTGCTAATTTCATTTGCATTTCATAAAACCATTCTGACTCTGATGGATAGTGTTTTGATTTTCCAAATGTCCTGATATTACTTCCTTGATATTGATTCTAACAATTTCCCGACAACTAACTGGTCTGTAACTTCCCACATTCTGCCTCCCTCCCTTTTTGAGTAAGGGCATTATGCTAGCATTTTTACAATCCACAAGAACGTTTCCCATGTCCAGACAATTTTGGAATATTATAACCAATCGATCCACTATCTCCACTGCCACTCCCTTCAATACTCGAGGATGGGTGGCACGGTAGCACAGTGGGTAGCACTGTTTCTTCACAGCACCAGAGGCCCTGGTTCGATTCCCAACTTGGGTCACTGTCTGTGCAGAGTCGGCAAGTTCTCTCCCTGTCTGCGTGCGTTTCCTCTGGGTGCTCCAGTTTCAACCCACAAGTCCTGAAAGACATGCCTGTTAGGTGAATTGAACATTCTGAATTCTCCCTCAGTGTACCCGAACAGGCGTCCGAGTGTGGCAATGAGGGGATTTTCACAGTAACCTCATTGCAGTGTTAATGTAAGCCTACTTAAGGGCAGCACGGTAGCATGGCGGTTAGCATAAATGCTTCACAGCTCCAGGGTCCCAGGTTCGGTTCCCAGCTGGGTCACTGTCTGTGCGGAGTCTGCACGTCCTCCCCGTGTGTGCGTGGGTTTCCTCCGGGTGCTCTGGTTTCCTCCCACAGTCCAAAGATGTGCGGGTTAGGTGGATTGGCCAATCTAAATTGCCCGTAGTGTTCTAAAAAGTAAGGTTAAAGGGGGGGTTGTTGGGTTACGGGTATAGGGTGGATACGTGGGTTTGTGTAGGGTGATCATTGCTCGGCACAACATCGAGGGCCGAAGGGCCTGTTCTGTGCTGTACTGTTCTATGTTCTATGTTCTATGTTCTACTTGTGACACAAATAAAGATTATTAATATGTAGGCCATTAGGCCCTGGGGACTTGTCTGCCCTCAATCCCAACAGTTTGATGAGTACAGTTTCCCTATTGATGTTGATTGTTCTAAGTTCCTCCCTTTCTATTCCCTCTGAATTGCCCATTCTTATAGGAATGGTACTAATGTCCTCCACCGTGAAAACTGATGCAAAGTATTGATTTAGCATCTCCGCCATTTCTGTGTTCCCCACTATTAACTCTCTGGTTTCACCTTCCAGGGACCAGCATTCACATTAGCGACTCCATTCTCTTTTATGAACTTATAGAAACTTTTGTTATCCTTTCTGATATTTTACTCTAGTTTTCGTTTGTAATTTACTTTTGCTCTTTCTGTGACTTTTTTAGTAGCCCTTTATTTATGTTTGAAAGTTTCCCAAGCTTCTAGCCTGCCCCTGGCCTTTACAAAATGATATACCTTAGTTTTTGTCTTTTTATTGTCTTTGTTTAGCCATGGACTTTTTTGCCCCTCTTCCCATCTTTCTTCCTCACTGGAATATATTTTAGTTGTGAGGAATTGAGTATCCCCTTAAACAACTGCCACTGCTCATCAGCTGTCCTACCTTTTAGCCTTCCTGCCCAGTCTACTCGTGCCAAATCTGTCCTCATGCCCCCAAACTGAATTTTGAATTCTGCCATATTATGATCACTACTCCCTAGAGGACCCATAACTATGAGATCATTAATTAATCCCTCCTCGTTACATAATATCAAATCCAGAGTAGCCTGCTCCCTGGTTGATTCCCCAACATACTGTTCCAGGAAACAATCTCTAATACATTCAATGAACTCTGCCTCCAGGCTACCCCTGCCAATTTGATTAATCAAGTCTATGTGCATATTAAAATCACCCATGATTATTGCCGTACCTTTCTTACAAGCCTGGTTTATACTGTGCCACACTGCAAAATTACTGTTTGGGAATTTATAGATTACTCCTACCAAGGACTTTTTCCCTTTGCTATTTTTATTTCCACCCAGACTGTTCCCACATCCTGATTTCTCACTACAGCACTGATTCCTTTCCTCACCAGCAGCGATACGCCACCTCCTTGTGTGACTGTGCAGTTTCACTATTACATGTTTTAACTAAATTTAGCTGCAGAACAGGAAAATATTACATTTGCTATACTTTATATCTCAGGAAATGCTTTGGTGAATGGTATGGCTCACTACTTGCTCAGCAGGGCAACCTGTGCTGGTGTGGGTCCTTAGCATACTCCTACGCCTGTCCTTTGGGGGCCGATTTAGGTCACTTGGCCAGACAGCTAGTTTGTGATGCAAGGCCAGCAGCGTCGGTTCAATTCCCATACGGGCTGAGCTTATTCACGGAACCCCACCTTCACAATCTCCCCCCTCAGGTTAAATCACGACCAGTCAGCTCTCCCCCTCAAAGGGGCTAGCAGCCTATGGTCATCTGGGACTATGGTGACTTTGCCTTACCCGTTGGAATGCCAAACCTCTTCTACCCAAGTCTAATAAAGCACTTTTATTTGAGCATTTTGATGAGATCTACCATGCGGATTTAGTGAAGTCTTGCGACACTAAAACTCAGTAGAAATTGGAGTTAAACTTCTCGGGTGCAAACAAGAATCTTTATTGCCTCTATTTGATTACAATTGAGAGAAACGTAAATCTATTCTCAATAAAGTCTGGCTCGCAAAAGGACTTAAAAAAAAGTAACTTGTAAACAATTTAACTTTCAAAATAATACAGAAATGGTTTCTTGCTTACAGCAAAACAGCTTGCATTTACTTCAAGAGTTAGAGTGGAAAAGTGAAAATATGAAAATAAGGATAGCGAGTAGTTAGATCAAAGTATAGAATGATCCTAGATAAAGATGGTCGTACGGACCATCAAGTTTAAGGAGAATCTTATCAGACTTTAGTCATCTATCTTCACCTCTATATTGTCCTAATTGGTTTGGGTTAGAATCAAATACATTTGATTTGATGGTTAACTGTCAATCCTTAATGTGCAACATAAGTTCTGAATGTTTCATGATTTAATATTTGTGTATGTTACGGAATGCGGTTCTGTGCTTTTATCAAGACTTGTTTCTGCTGATTTTCTGCTGACTTTGCTTTTATCCATATTCTGGACAATGGTGCCTTCATAGTGCTATGGTGCTTACTTGGCCTTGATCTGATGACTGGTACAACTCATTTCTTAATGTCAAACTGTCTTTGAAAATATGTTCATCAGAACAATAGCTTTCTCATCTTGCTTAGTGAAAATGTTGCTTTTATCTCCAATTAGTTTATGCATGTGTCAGGCTTTTTGCCTCTCTGTTGAAGCTATGTGTTTTGTCATGACCAGAGGTTAGGAGTGTTGAAATCCTTATTTTAAAATGGGGATTAAAACTGGGTCCTTTTTACCTATCAGATCTATCAGGAAATAGTTGATTACTATCAGGCTTCATTAATGTAGACTCCGAATCTTCTTGATTGCCTCCAAATGACTTTGTCACCCATATTGTCTGCTTAACTTAAATTATGTTAAAAAATAATAATTGAAAATCACTTCAGCCAACGACATGAACCCACAGTGTCTCCACTGTTCTTCAGTTTCATCATTCCCCCGGTGAAGTGGTTGTCGAAACGATTTCATTGGCTAACGTTTAAGTTTGGAGAATGTAATTTTTTATTGAAATTTACAACTTAAAATAAATGAGGAAATTGGAGTAATGTTAAAACATTCTGTGTATTAAATTGCACAAGACTAATTTGTGGAGAAATAGCATTGATTAATTTTAATAAATATATTTCGAACAGTTATGGAAATATTGGGCGAGTCCGGAGGCCTCTGACTGGGCAGGATGGTGCCGTGGGGAAGTCTGCTTCTCCCCTGATTAGGTCCAATGCGCAGCTAATGATGGCAGGGGTCTTGCCATGGCGGGAGACTAATGAACCAACTTTGTTGGGTCTGCCTGCACGCTTCTTCGTGGGGGTGGGGGGGGTTACTTGTTCAAAGGGACACATTGGACTGATTGAGGGACTCAGCATTAGGTAGGGAGTGGGTGGAGAACCAACTCCCCTGCCCTTGTTTCCCAAATGCCTTCTGCCCTCCTAACACCAGCAAATCCTCACTACACTCTTCATCCCACCATCACTTTACTTACTCCATGGATCCAGGATAATCCTTGACGAAGGTGAAATATGTTACTGGCTTTGCTGGAACTAGGTTGGCAGGAGATGTTGTGTGGGGGGGGGGGGGGGGGGGGGGAGTCCTCAGCAGCAGAGAAGGAAATGAGGGGCTGAAAGGAGATGCAGTACTCAGCAACTCAAGCTGAATAGACATGATAGCCCCATTCAGTATTTTTCCCAGGGTTTGGGAATTGAGAATTAGAGGGCATAGGGTTAAAGTTAAGAGAGGAAAGAATTAATGGGAACCTGAGGAGCAACGTTTTCACACAGAGGTTGGTATACATGTGGAATGAGCTGCCAGAGGAAGTGGTTGAGGCAGGGACATTGATAACATATCAAAGGCATTTGGACAATACATGGTTAGGAAAAGTTTAGAGGGATATGAGCAGCACGGTAGCATTGTGACTAGCACAATGGCTTCACAACTCCAGGGTCCCAGGTTCGATTCCGGCTTGGGTCACTGTCTGTGCGGAGTCTGCACATCTTCCCTGTGTGTGCGTGGGTTTCCTCCGGGTGCTCCGGTTTCCTCCCACAATCCAAAGATGTGCAGGTTAGGTGGATTGGCCATGATAAATTGCCCTTAGTGTCCAAAATTGCCCTTAGTGTTGGGTGGGGTTACTGGGTTATGGGGATAGGGTGGAGGTGTGGACATTGGGTAGGGTGCTCTTTCCAAGACTCGATGGGCTGAATGGCCTCCTTCTGCACTGTAAATTCTATGATAAATTCTATGATAAATGCAGGCAAATGGGGTTAGCTTAGATGAGCTGTTTGGCTGGCATGGACCAGTTTGGGTCGAAGGGCCTGTCTTCGTGTTGTAGATTCTATGATTAAATGTCCACTGTGGGCAGCACGGTAGCACAAGTGGATAGCACTGTGGCTTCACAACGCCAGGGTCCCAGGTTCGATTCCCTGCTGGGTCACTTTCTGTGCGGACTCTGCACGTTCTCCCCGTATCTGCGTGGGTTTCCTCCGGGTGCTCCGGTTTCCTTCCACAGTCCAAAGACGTGCAGGTTAGGTGGATTGGCCATGATAAATTGCCCTTAGTGATTACAAAAAGGTTAGGAGGGAATATTGGGTTACGGGGATAGGGTGGAAGTGAGGGCTTAAGTGGGTCGGTGCAGACTCGATGGGCCCAATGGCCTCCTTCTGCACTCTATGTCTATGTCTACGCCAGGTCCAGGCTTCCTGCTGCCACTTAGGAACTTAATTCCCTAAATGGTCCTGGAGATTGGGTTGGCAGGGGCGTCGCCTGCTTTGGTGGATGATGTCAGCCCCCCACTGCCCTCACTAAATTCCACCCATTGCTTTTGTACAGGCAAGGTTTCACAAATATTGAAATGGGAGATTGGCAAGAGATGGGTTAACAGCATATAATGGGGATAAAGGCAAATGGAGTAAATCTCCAAATGCAGAATCTGTATTTGGACTGTTTGTTAGTTGCTCTTCCACCTTTACATCAAGGATAATCTATCCTTCTGAGTGAAAACAAAGCTGTATAGAGTCTTCTGATGGAGGGACATGGTTGATGGAATTGATTAGTGCAAAGCTTGAGTTCATTATCATGATCACAAGATCAACATTAGAATCACCTTACATTTACACTTGGCAGCACGGTAGCACAAGTGGATAGCACTGTGGCTTTACAGCACCAGGGTCCCACTGTGCGGAGTCTGAGCGTTCTACTCGTGCCAGCGTGGGTTTCCTCCGGGTGCTCCGGTTTCCTCCCACAGTCCAAAGACGTGCAGGTTAGGGGGATTGGCCATGCTAAATTGCCCTTAGTTTCCAAAAAGGTTAGGAGGGGTTATTGAGTTATGGGGATGGGGTGGAAGTGAGGGCTTCATGTGGGTCGGTGCAGACTCGATGGGCCGAATGGACTCCTTCTGCACTATATGTTCTATGTTCTATGATCTTTCCAAATATTGGACCATTGTTTTTTTTTCCTCACTCTCTGCTCCCTTTATTGTCTGCTTCTTTGACGTAAGAGTCATGATGTGGATTGAAGCTGGAAATACTGCTGTGAGATGTCAGCAAAGAGTATAATTAATTTTAACAACAGATTATAGAACAGAACCTGTAATTTTACCAGGTTACCCTTTGACAAGCAACATTTAATAGAGACTAATGGATATCCAGGAAGTGATTAGATGGTGTAATTGGATTTGGGCTATTTGAATGACATCATACACTATAAATTGAATGGGTTATAACAATAACAATTGACAAATAATATTAAAGCTTTGATTCACTCTCCATGTTTTGATATTTTTTAATCATGCCATGGAGTTTGTGGCTTTATTTGAGTTCAACCCTTATTATTTCACCAGTTATTCGCTTTCGCGTCAATATGTATAGAGTCCTCACTAAATGATTTGTAAATGTGCCATAATTATTTCATATTTATTGAAGGAATACTCACATTTAGCTATTGGGAAACAACAAGGCCACAATATATTATTCATTAGCTCATGTTTCTGTTTTATTTGTTGTACTGTGCTCTTCCATGCTGTTGCTCCGACGTTCCAATATGTCAATTCCCACATAGTCCTCCTTTTCCCTGCAACCTTGCTGTGTTAAAATCAGACTTGTCGCACCGTCCTCTGTTTTAGCCCCCCCTCCAAAATCTCAAAACTGAAAAGCTCTGTATCTCCCGCAGCTTTCTTTTCCTCCAGTTTACAAGCTTCCCAAGCCAAGACTGGTTTGTCTGGCTATTATCTAATCATTTAATCTTAAATCCCATGAACAACTCCATCCCCCACCTCCCAAAATCTCTTTGCTTGCTGGACATCTGAAACACAAACAGAGCACTTAGCAGGTCCCACACACAAAATGTTAACCCATCTATTCTCTCCGCCACAGCTGCTGAATACCTTGAGCATTTTATTTCTTTATTTAATTCTCAGTCATCCTATATTAAATTTGAATGATGCCCTATGGGTCATGAGCTTTCACTTAAGTTACCCAATGATAATAAAGTAAATATAACAATACTGCTGACTGACATGTTTACAAAAAGATGAAAATGCGAAATATCTCCGATTAGCTTGAACCTTCTTTCCTAGTGTTGAATGTTTCAGTTGGGGCTACACAGGAAGTGGCGATGATCACTTATATTTTTATTTTCTAGGTAATATTCTAAAACAATTCTGCCCAAACCAAATCCATTTTATCAACATCTTGGATTATTCTTTGTAATAAATTATTGAAACAATTCAACACCGTGTCAGCAAACAAAATTCATCTGAAGAGAAAGACTGAACGATGTTGTGTTCCTTTTAGTGAGAATAAGCAGTCTGTCTAGTGCCATGTTTTTAAGCAAATATTAACCTACTAGATGGGATGTCTGTAAATTGTTAACAAAATAACTCAATTAAATTCCAGTTATGGCCCTTTTTAGGAGATGTACGTGGTCTGTTTTTTGCAAACTGACGCATTAAGTCGCACTTCAGTTCTGTGCGCTGGACAGCTGCACTACACTATAAAGACTCTTAACAAAGATGCAATTCTGTAAATCTCTCATGAAGATGCATCAGTTAAAGGATGGCGATCTTGTAATTGCAAAAAAAAAAATTGTGTGATTTTAGTTTTTTTCAAGGAGTAAAATTGGAATGGAAATTTAAAAAAAGAATTTCAAATAGCTGAAGCACCATTTTCATTGCCTATTACCAGTTCAGGTTTCACTTCCAGGAACTCTGCCACTTGGGAAACGGAGTTATGAGTCACTTTAACTATGGAGAACATAGTGATTTGATTGTCGATGTAATGGCTGAAGTATACTGGCAACTGCAATGAGCCCTGAAAATGTTTCAGTTCTAATTTAGAACTAAAATGGAAAAGAAAATGCCATGGCAAAGAATCCAGCAGATTTTAGCACAAAGATTACTGCTCATGACAACTGTGGGAAAATGTACAAAATATTCAGGCAACATTCCTCTGACCATTTGACAAAAAAGATAATTCATTTAGTATGAAGAAATTAGTGGGTGCGATCTAACAGCCGATCCAGGACGCGATGTGACTGGTAAATCTCGTGAGAAGCCTCTTGCGAGATTTACCCGGCTGATTAATGCTCAAGTGATCTAACAGGACCTGGATTCGCATATTTAAGTGAGTAGTTAGCCTCACTTGGATGTGTCTACACCGGATGTACCCAACACCCGGGATTGAATCCCCTCATCTTGGAGAATCCCAGCCGGGGCCATTTAGTATAGGTCCCCACGTACGTGGACCAGGCGGAACGGCACTTGGGGGCATCACCCCAGATGATCGGAGACCCATGGGTGGTTGGCCTCTGGGCATGGCGTTACCCTGGCACCCCTGATGCAACCTGGGCACGCAGTGTGAACTGGGTGCCACCCAGGCAATGCCAGGATGCCCTGGTGGAACTGTCAGGCTGGCTGGCAGTGCCAAAGTGTTGAGGTTAAATCTTGCCCGTGTCAGGATTGGACCTGATTGCAGACAAACTGCACCTTGGCACTGATACCCTGGCAGTGCCACCTGGGCATTTTCCCCTTGTCTAGTCCAGGGAGGAATATACCTCCTCCACAAGTCACCCGTACAGGTCCCTCCAGTTTCCCTTCCCTAGATCGCCTGTGTCCAGCAGTTCTTCGACGAATGAATGTCCCGGTATCTGTGGGTACATTGGTGTTTCCTTACAGAGAATGTTTTGACCCAGATCTGTCATAGCTCATTTTCTTTTGGCAATTGGAACTGCTCCATAAGTTGCCTCAGGGTTGCCACTCTGTCGTCCGTGTACATGTCCCTAATCGTCAGTATCCCCTCATCCTGACTCCACCTTTTGAAGCTAGCGTCCATTATTGTGGGAGTAAACCTGTGGTAATTGCAGATGGGGGTCATGGTGGACATTTTGGTTAGGCCGAAGTGTTGTCTCATTTGGTATCATGTCTAGAGTGTGGCTTCCTCAGGTGCTCGGTCGGGGGGGGATGGGATAGTTGTTGTACCTAGGGCTCAGAGGGACGTCCCTACGCAGGAACTCTTCTCCATCTTCACCCATTCTGCTCCCGGTTCCTTCACCCATCCCCTCACTCTTTCTGCTGTGACCACCCAGTGGTAGAACTGTAGGTTTGGGTGGGTCTGGCCTCCCTCTCACACACACACACACAAACAAACACCATGATTAATTTGTCTACCATGTTGGAAAAGGCCTTGGGGATGTAGATCAGGAGAACTCTGAACAAGAAGAGGAACCTGGGCAGTACGTTCATTTTGATCATCTGCATTCTCCTTGCCAATGGGAGTGGGTCCCACCTCTGCAGGTCCCTTTTGACTTCCTCCACCAGACACGTCAAGTTCCATATAGGAATCCATGTCTAGTGGGCTATTTGGATTCCCAAGTATCGGAATTTAGTTTGGGCTTGTTTGAATGGCAGTCCCCCCAGCTCTGTCCCTCCCCCCTGCGGGTTCACAAGGAAGATCTCGCTGTTTCTCAGGTTAAGCTTGTAATCTGAGAGGGATCATTATTCTTTCATGCTGGCTCGGGGCTTCGAGATGTAGAGGGGCAAGTCATTCGCGTAGAATGAGACTTTATGCTCTCTGTTCCCCCTTTGGATACCTCTCTGTCATAACATACACACAGGTATACGATGGTGCACAGACAGGCAGTGATTAACACACAGGATGACCAATGAACACACAAACACAGCAGCCAATCACCAGACAGGACACAACCACTATAAAGCCAGAGGGCACTAGTTTTCCTGCTCTCTTGGGATCCAGCCTCTGAGACAGTCAGAGCCTGCAAGCAACAACTAGAACATACACCATGTGGCAGTAAGATAGTCTGGTCAGGTTAGCCTCAAGTCTCCAGTCACGTCAGCATAGTGTCAACCCACAGATAAAGTATGTATGATAGTTAAGAGTTCAATAAAATCGAGTTGCATTTCTTCAAGTGTTGGAAGTCTGTCTCTCTCACTGCTGCAGTAAACACAGTCCTCGCAGACCCAGCTTAACCAACACATCACTCGCCTCCCCTTCGCCGGTCTGAGTATGATCGTCAGGGGCTCGATTGCCAAGGGAAACAGCAGCGGAGACACGGGCATCCCTGCCTCGTGCCTCTGTGTAGCAAGAAGTAGTCAGGGCTGGTAGTGTTTGTCCATCCGTACGCTTTCCAAAGGAGCACTGTACAGTAGTTTCACCCAGCAGGTGAACCCTGGTCTGAACCTAAACCATTCCAGTACCTCTATGAGGTAGTTCCATTTGATTCTGTCAAATCCCTTTTCTGAGTCCAGGAAGATGATTACTTCTGGAGTTCTCTCCCTGGGTGGGGTCATTATCACATTCAGTGCCTAATGTTCGATGTTAGTTGCCTGCCCTTGACAAAGCACGTCAGGGCCTCTGTGACGACCTCTGACATGCAGCTCTTTAGGGTAGCATGGCAGTACAATGGTTAGCACTGTTGCTTCACATCACCAGGTGATGTGTTAGGCAGGTTGGTTCGACGTTGACTGCAACTGGATGCAGAGAACCTAGAAACAAATGTCTGACACCGGAGATGATCCAACACTGTTTTATTTAACTATGGACTGCTGTACATGTTCAGCTGTGGGTTGACACTCTACTAATCCTACTGATGACCTCTTACTGGCTTGACCAGACTTACTGGCTACCACATGGCAATAGTGCTCACCAACCTGTGCACTCTGACTGTCTCAGTCGCTGGGTCCTGAGAGAGGGAGAGTCTTAATGCCCTGTGGGCTTCATAGTGGTGGTTTCCTGTCTGGTGATTGGTTGTTCTGTGTTGTGTGTTCATTGGTCATCCTGTGTGTCAATCACTGCCTGTCTGCATCTCATTATATACATGAGTGGATATTATGACATCTCCCCTTTTAAAAAAAATAAGTTTTGGAACGTGAAGGTATACACATGCCTGACTATGTACAAGTGGTGAGTTAACAAACATATATACATGGGAAGGTGTCTATTGTCCAGATACAGAGCAGACTGAACAAAATTTCAAGAGTAAAGTCTATAGATTCAGTCTTTGAGGTGGACGATGAATTCTTGTCGATTGCCACAGAGGTGGAGACGCGGCACTTGGACAGGCGGGATCACTGGCAGATCAGTGGCCTCGTGGCAGGAGACGTCCGGAGGAGGCATGATAACCGGCGGAGCAATGCGGTTAGGCAGTGGACGGGGAACTCTCCGCAGCGCCCTCCTGTTGCGGTGGAGAATGGAGCCGTCAGCCATTTGAACAATGAAAGACCTTGGGGCGGCCTTCCTGACAACAGCTGGGGCTGACCAACCTCCTTCAGGCAACTGAACACGAACAACATCTGCGGGAGCCAGCGCAGGCAGATCCGTGGCATGAGCATCATACGGGATCTTCTGCTGGTCCCTGGACCGCTGAACTTTTTGCACCGTGAGGAGGTCAAGGTCCGGAATGTGAATGGCTGGAAAGGTTGTCCTCAGGTTGCGATTCATGAGCATCTGCGCCGGAGACAAACCAGTCGACAGAGGGGTTGCCCTGTAAGCCAGCAGCACCAAGTTGAAATCGGATGCTGAGTCTGCAGCCTTGCACAATAACCGCTTGACAATATGGACCCCTTTCTCGGCCTTCCCGTTTGATTGCGGGTAATGGGGACTGGAGGTGATGTGTCTGAAGTTGTAGGATCGTGCACAATCGGACCACTCCTGGCTGCAAAAACATGGACCGTTGTCACTCATTACTGTGAGTGGTATCCCGTGTCTGGCAAACGTCTCTTTGCAGGCTTTGATGACGGACCTAGACGTGAAGTCCAACAATTTCACCACTTCCGGTTAACTGGAGAAGTAGTCGACCAAGAGGACGTAGTCACGCCCGTTGGCGTGAAAGAGGTCTATCCCCACTTTAGACCACGGAGAGGTCACAAGCTCGTGCTGTTGCAGTGTTTCCTTGGGCTGAGCCGGTTGAAACTTCTGACAGGTTGGGCAGTTGAGGACCGTGTTGGCAATGTCCTGGTTGATGCCCGGCCAATAAACTGCCCCCCGAGCTCTGCGTCGACATTTTTTGACCCTAAGGTGACTCTCATGGATCTGTCCAAGCACCATAGCTCGCATGCTTTGAGGAATGACGATCCTATCCAGTTTAAGAAGGATTCCCTCAATGACTGTTAACTCATTCTTAACGTTAAAGAACTGGGGACATTGCCCCTTTTGCCAGCCATGGGCGAGGTGTTGCATCACGCGCTGCAGTAGAGGATCCTTGGCAGTTTCTTCACGTATTTGGACCACTCGTTCATCAGTGGCTGGTAGGTTGCTGGCACGCAACTGCACCTGTGCCTCTATGTGGCAGATGAAGTCGCCCTCTTCACACGGCATGGTGATGGATCGGGATAGGGCATCCGCGATGATCAGCTCCATACCCGGTGTGTAGATGAGTTCGAAGTCATATCGACGGAGACGAAGAAGAATTCGCTGCAGCCGAGGTGTCATGTAATTTAAATCCTTCTGGATTGTGTGGACTAAAGGCCTATGGTCTGTTTCCACCGTGAACTTCAGCAGGCCGTATACGTAGTCATGAAACTTGACTATTTCTGTCAGGAGACCCAAACACTCCTTTTCAATCTGGGCATACCGTTGCTCAGTCGGTGTCATGGCCCTGGACGCATATGCCACTGGAGCCTAGGACGAGGAGTCATCTCGCTGGATGAGCACCGCCTCAATGCCGTCCTGGCTAGCGTCAGTAGATATCTTGGTGTCCCTGGTTGGGTGAAAGAACGCGAATACTGGGACTGTGGTGAGCTTCGCCTTTAGGTCGAGCTGATTTGTTGGGTATGCTGGGTCTGCGAGGACTGCGTTTACCACAGCAGTGAGAGAGACAGGCTTCCAACACTCGAAGAAATGCAACTCTATTTTATTGAACTCTTAACTATTAAACATACTTTTACTGTGGGTTGACACTATACTGAGTTGACTGGAGACCTGAGGCTAACCTGACCAGACTATACTGCTAGCACATGGTATATGTTCTAGTTGTTGCTCACAGGCTCTGACTGTCTCAGAGGCTGCATCCCAAGAGAGCGGGAAAACTAGTGCCCTCTGGCTTTACAGTGGCCATGTCCTGTCTGGTGATTGGCTGCTGTGTTCTGTGTGTTCATTGGTCATCCTGTGTGTTGGTTCGACGTTGACTGCAACTGGATGCAGGGAAGTTAGAAACAAACGTCTGACACTGGAGATGATCCAACACTGTTTTATTTAACCATGGACTGCTGTACATGTTCAGCTGTGGGTTGACACTCTGCTAATCCAACTGATGACCTCTTACTGGCTTGACCAGACTTACTAGCTACCGCATGGTAATAGTGCTCACCAACTGGTGCACTCTGACTGTCTCAGTCGCTGGGTCCTGAGAGAGAGGGTCTTAATGCCCTGTGGGCTTTATAGTCATGTTGTCCTGTCTGGTGATTGGTTGCTGTGTGTTGTGTGTTCATTGGCCATCCTATGTGTCAATCACTGCCTGTCTGCATCTCATTATATACATGAGTGGATATTATGACACCAGGGTCCTGGGTTTGATTCCCGCTTGGGTCACTGTCTTTGTAGAGTCTGCACATTCTCCCTGTGTCTGCATGGGTTTCCTCTGGGTAATCTGTTTTCCTCCCACAAGTCCCGAAAGACGTGCTGTTAGATAATTTGGGTATGCTGAATTCTCCCTCAGTGTACCCGAATAGATGCCGGAATGTGGCAATTACAGGCTTTTCACAGTAACTTCATTGCAATGTTAATGTAAGCCTACTTGTAACAATAAAGATTATTATTATTATTATTGTGTCTACATTGAGCAATGAGGTGGGCCTGTAGGACCTGCATTCCGTCGGGGCCTTGTCCTTTTTGGGTATCAGTGATATTGAGGCTTGTGCCAGAGTCAGGATGCCCCTAACTAGCAAGTCTGCGAATGTCTCCCGCTGGTGCGGGGCCAATGCTGGCACACATTCTTTATAGAGGTCCTACGGGAATCCATCTGGCCCCCGCTCCTTCCCCGCCTGCATAGAGTTGATACTCTGCATGACTCCTCCCAGTTCTAATGGTGCTTCCAAGCCCCATCTTTTCTCTTCCCCCACAACTGGAAATCCAGTCTGTTGAGGAACTGTTTCATCCTGAGTCGCCCTTGGGGGCTTGGACATGTACAGCCCCTGGTAAAAGGTCGCAAAGGCCTCGTTGATCCTTTTTGGCGTGGCGACTAGCGTGCCGCTTCTGCCTTTAACTTGAGCTATTTCCTTCGTAGCTGCCTGCTTTCTCAGCTGGTGAGCCAGCAGGCGGCTGGCATTGTCTCTGTGTTCGTAAAAGGTCCGCTGTGTCTGACAGAACTGGTGCACTGCTCTCTGAATGGTGAGCTTGCCAAAGTCCGTATGTAGCTTCTTCCTCTCCACCAGTAGCTCTGCGATCAGGGCCGAGGATTACCACCATTCCACCTCCAATATGGAGTCGATCAGCTCCTTCCCGTCTTTGTGTGCCTTGTCCCCCATTATCACAGCCTTCAGTGCCTCCCAGAAGATTGAGGGTGAGACCTCCCCATTTTAGTTGTTGGTAACAAACCCGCCTATGCCCTGTGATATCCAGTCAAAGAATGCCTTATCCCCTGGATGTGTGATCTTCCATGGGTCCACTGCACCTGTCTGTTCCATGAACACGCCCAGTCCTTTCGCCATGTTTGATTTTATTTGACAGATTTGGGGTTTGATCTGTCTATCCATGGGTCTTGTATGCAGTTAAAGTCCAGATGCGACCATCAATTTACCCGAAACAGAGAGTAGATGTAAACTGTGGCTTTAATCGACTAGAACAGTGCCTACCTGCGACTGCTCTGCTAGTGAGAGCCGCCTACAGGGCAGCTGCTCTTTATACCTCCCCTCAAGGGGCGGAGCCAGAGGTGCAGCCCACAAGGGTACCAACATGATACATTCCGTGTAGTACAGTACAATGGTCCATAGGTGGAGCCACATGGGCAATAGTGTGATACAGTGACATACATGGTGTATGGTGAATACAATACGTTCACCATATTCACCCCTGTTAAAAAATTGAAGTCCGGCGGGGGTGAAGGGCTCACAAGTTCAGTCTGTCCGGCGCCCGTATCGTGCGCTGTGATCGTTGAAGCTCTGGTATCGCAGCTGGCCCGGGTGTCAAACTCATCCGTGCGGGCATGGGTAGTGAAGTCGCCGGTACGGGGACAGATGTGGACTCTGGGAGAGTCTCTTCTGGAGCTTTATTCCTGTGGATCGGTGAAGGGGGAAGGGGGTGCGGGTGCCACGTAGGGGCGGGGGCGCTGGTCAATGTAGGTTGGACGGTGTAATTTGGGGTGGCAGTGGTAGTGGAACCTGCGGGTGCCAGGTCCCGGAGGGAAACCATATCCTGTCAGCCGTCGGGGGGTTCTGTGTATGCGTACTGGGTGTTGCTGTGAAGAACCTGGACCCTCTCGACCAGGGGGTCAGACTTATGGCTCCTGACATGTTTGCAAAGTATGACGGGCCCCGGTGTCTTCAGCCAGGACAGAAGCGAGACTCTGGAGGTGGATTTCCTGGGGAAAACAAACAGGTGGTCATGAGGGGTCTCGTTTGTGGCCGTGCAAAGGAGGGACCCAATGGAGTGGAGCACGTCGTGGAGGACCTCCTGCCAGTGGGAAACTGGGAGATTCCTAGACCGTAGGGCCAGGAGGACGGCCTTCCCGACCGTCGCGTTCTCCCTCTCCACCTGCCCGTTTCCCCGGGGGCTATAACTGGTAGTCCTGCTAGAGGCGATGACCTTACCGAGCAGGTACTGACACAGTTCGTCGCTCATGAACGACGAGCCTGGTCACTGTGGACGTACGTGGGGAAACCGAACAGGGTGAAGACACTATGCAGGGCTTTAACGGTGGTGGCCGCGGTCATGTCAGGGCAGGGGATTGCAGAGGGGAAGCGGGAGAACTCGTCAACGACGTTGAGGAAATACGTGTTGCGGTTGGTAGAGGGGAGGGGTCCTTTGAAGTCAATACTGAGGCACTCAAAGGGCCGGAATGCCTTTAGCAGGTGGGCCTTATCCGGTCGATAGAAGTGCGGCTTACACTCTGCAAAGATTTGGCAGTCCCTGGTCATGGCTCTGACCTCCTCGGTGGAGTAGGGCAGTTTGCGGGCCTTGATGTAGTGGAGAAGCCAGGTGACCCCCAGGTGGCAGAGGTCATCGTGGAATGCCAGGAGTTGGTCACCTTGCGCGCTAGCGCAGGGGCCGCAGGACAGGGCATCTGGGAGTTCGTTGAGCTTCCCAGGACAAAATACTATATCGTAATTATAGGTGGAGAGTTTAATCCACCTCAAGATCTTATCATTCTTGATCTCGCCCCGCTGCATATTATCAAACATGAAGGCTACCGATCGTTGGTCGGTGATGAGGGTAAACTCCTACCAGTGAGGTAGTGCCTCCAGTGCCACACAGCTTCCATGATTGCTTGGGCTTCTTTTTTGACCGAGGAATGTCGAATTTCGGAGGCGTTGAGGGTACGTGAAAAAAATACTACTGGCCTGCCCGCCTGGTTAAGATTGGCGGCGAGGGCGACCTCTGACCCGTCGCTCTCCATCTGGAAGGGGACAGACTTGTCCACTGCGCGCATCACGGCTTTGGCAATATCTGCCTTGATGCGGCTGAAGGCCTGGCGGGCCTCGGCCGACAGTGGGAAGATGGTGGCCTTGATTAGTGGGCGGGCTTTGTCCGCATAGTTGGGGTCCTACTGGGTGTAATAGGAAAAGAACCCAAGGCACATTTTCAGGGCCTTGGGGCAGTGGGAAAGGGAGAGTAGCAGGAGGGGCGCATACGGTTAGGGTCGGGTCCTAGAACTCCATTTTCCACGACGTAACCGAGGATGGCTAGTCTGGTGGTGCAGAAACACATTTCTCCTTGTTATAAGTGAGGTTAAAGGTTTGGGCGGTTTGGAGAAATCTCTGGAGGTTGGCGTCATGGTCCTGCTGGTCGTGGCCGCAGATGGTGACGTTGTCCAAGTACGGAAATATGGCCCGCAGCCCGTACTCATTCACCATTTGGTCCATCATTCTTTGGAAGACCGAGACCCCGTTTGTGACGCCGAAGGGGACGCGGAGGAAATGGAAGAGGCGGCTGTCTGCCTCAAAGGCCGTGTAGTGGTGGTCCTCCGGGCGGATTGGGAGCTGGTGGTACGCAGACTTCAGATCCACTGTGGAGAACACCCGGTAGTGTGCGATCTGGTTAACCATGTCTGCAATCTGGAGAAGGGGATACCCATCGAGGTGCATGTACCGGTTTATGGCCTGGCTGTAGTCTACAACCATCCTGTTATTTTTCTCGGTCTTGACGACCACTACCTGAGATCTCCAGGGGCTACTGCTGGCCTCGATGATCCCCTTCCTGCAAGAGTCGCTGGACCTCGGATCTGATAAAAGTCCTGTCCTGGATGCTGTACTGCCTGCTTCTGTTGCCGACCGGCTTACAGTTGGGGGTGAGATTTGCAAAGAGCGGGGGAGGGTCGACCTTCAGGGTCGCGAGGCTACATGCGGTGAGTGGGGGTAGGGGCCCGCCGAACTTCAGAGTTAGGCTCCTGAGGTTGCACTGGAAGTTCAGTCCCAACAGGGGAGGAGCGCAGAGGTTGGGGAGTACATATAACTTAAAATTGGCATAAAAACCATGATCCTCACCATTAGAACCACCACAAGGCCTATCTAAGTGAAGACTGGGGTCAAAAAGGCTGTGTCATTGTATCAACCCTTTTCTCCATTTTCCCCGCTGTAATATTCCACCTCGCCTCCAAAATGTTATCCACAAGTGTGGAGATAATTTATGGGACAGACGGGAAACTATTCAATCTACAATCTTCAATCCAAAACTAAAATCACTCCAACCTCAGTCATTGAGCTCCAGTACGCAAATGGCACTTATGCGAGTGCTCTCTCAGAAACTGACATCAGGTCATTGTCAACTCCTTCTTCGAAGAGAAAATAGGCCTTTCACTTAACATGCAGAAAACTAATGTCCTCTTCCCCTCAGCTCTCACAGCGTAACCCCCTCCCCACCTATTGATTAGGAGCAATAGCGAGATCCTGGAAAATTACGACCATTTACCAGAGTTGGGAGACTCCTCTCGACGAATGGAGAAATTCACCATAAACCCCTATTAATCAGTTCAGTCTTCACCAAACTGAGGAAGAGAGTAGTCGAAGGATCCTTACCTGAGACTATGGACGCGATTCTCCAACCTCCACGCCGGGTGGGAGAATCGCGGGAGTGCTGGGCGATTCCCGCCATGCCACCCTGGCATCCGCACGCGATTCTCCCACCCCCCCAAAAATGGTGTGCCGCGTTTTACGACATGCCGCTCGGAGAATCGGCGCTCGCCGTTTCAAACGGTTGAGGGGCGATTCTCTGGCCTGGATGGGCCGAGCGGCCTTCCCAATATGACCGGTTCATGCTGGCGCCAACCACACCTGGTCGCTCCCGGCGTGAACAGCGCGCGAACGTCGGCAGCGTGTGCAGCCTGTGGGGGGAGGGAGGGAGGATCGAGCACCAGGGGGGTGCTCAGTGGGGGTCTGGCCTGCGATCGGTGCCCACCGATCGGCGGGCCGGCATCTCTAAAAGACGCACTCTTTTCCCTCCGGTGCCCCGCAAGATCAATGCTCCATGTCGTGCGGGGCTCCCGCAGGGAGGATGGCAACCGTGCATGCGCGGGTTGGCGCCGGCTAACCTGCGCATGTGTGGGTGACGACATTTAAGCGCCGCCGGCCACGTCATTTAGGCGGCGCCGCTTTGACGCGGGTGCCAAGGCCCGCCGCGCAAAATTGACGCGGCGCCGCTCCTAGCCCCCTGGGGGTGGGAGAATAGGGGGCGAGGAGTGGCCTCTGATGCAGAGTGAAACACTCCGGTTTTCACTCCGGCGTCGGCACTTAGTCTCCCGTTGGGAGAATCGCGCCCTATGTTCATGGTTTACCAAGCAGCAGTGATTCTACATGCTTTGGAGATTTGAGGATAATTTGCTTGATGTGGTGCATATGGACTTCCAAAAATCATGGGATAAAGTACCACATAACAGGTTTATCAGCAACATTTCCAAATGGGCTAAGTGGCGAGTAGGGGTAAATGGTTGTTTATCAAACAGGAGGAAGGAGAAGGACTATCCAGGGGATACACATTAATTACCTGGGCTTGGGTGCATGGGGCACAATTTCAAAATTTGTGGATGTCACAAAACTTACAAGTATTGTGAACTGTGAGGAGTATAGTAATAAACTTTTTAAAAACCTCACCAAATGTCCCGTCACTGTGTCATATAACAAACAATAATCAAAGTGTCAGTTATTTTATTCAAAACCGAATATGTTGTTACTTTTCTGCAAGGAGGGCGGCATGTGGCGCAGTGGTCAGCACTGGGACTAGGGTGCTGAGGACCCGGGTTCGAATCCCAGCCCTGGGTCACTGTCCATGTGGAGTTTGCACATTCTCCCCGTGTCTGCGTGGGTTTCAGCCCCACAACCCAAAGATGTGCAGGCTAGGTGGATTGGCCACGTTAAATTGCCCCTTAATTGGACAAAAATAATTGGGTATTCTAAATTGATAAGAAAAAGGGATAAGACTTTGTGGAAGTGCATTTTGTGCTGAAATCAAAACTGATGACAGGTCACAGACCTGACGCTCCACAGATACTGCCTAATATGCTGCACCATTTTCTGTTAATTCAGATTTCTAACAGAGGCAATATTTTACATTCGTTCATGAGTTACATGCTACACTTGCCAAACCCATCACCTTATTTAATGAAAAATGTTGTTGCTTTTCTCTCAGGCTTCAAATCTTTCAGACTGTATGTCCTTATAATCTTTTTCGGACAATGCTTCGAATACCTCAAAGAACAAAGAACAAAGAAGAGTACAGCACAGGAACAGGCCCTTCGGGCCTCCAAGCCTGTGCCAAACATGCTGCCCGTCTAAACTAAAATCTTCTGCACGTCCGGGGTGTATATCCCTCTATTCCCATCCTATTCATGTATTTGTCAAGATGTCCCTTAAATGTCACTATCGTCCCTGTTTCCACGATCTCCTCCAGCAGCGAGTTCTAGACATCCACTACCCTCTGTGTAAAAACACTTGCCTCATACATCTCTTCTAAACCTTGTCCCTCGCACCTTAAGCCTGTGTCCCCTAGTAATTAACCCCTCTACCCTGGGAAAAAGCCTTTGACTATCCACTCTGTTTATGCCCCTCATAATTTTGTAGACCTCTATCAGGTCACCCCTCAACCTCTGTCATTCCAGTGAGAACAAACGAGTTTATTCAACCTCTCCTCACAGCTACTTCCCTCCATACCAGGCAACATCCTGGTAAATCTCTTCTGCACCCTCTCTAAAGCCTCCACATCCTTCTGGTAGTGTGGCGACCAGAATTGAACACTATACTCCCAAGTGTGGCTTAACTAAGGTTCTATACAGCTGCAACATGACTTGCCAATTTTTATACTCAATGCCCCGGCTACCATTAACTGTATATGCCCTACAATCTCAAACATAACATGCTGAAAAATGTTTGTGGGAGAGACCAGGACTGGGGGGGGGGGGGGGGGGGGACGGGAGAAAAAATAATAACATTTATTTACAATAACAGCAGCAACTTCCCTTGCTGCTCACTCCTCTCTCTCTCTGCTGGTTCCAAACTGGCTAGCTCTATTTATGCAGGGAGTCTGCTAATGATTTCTCCGCCCCCCTCATTGGGGAAGCTCATACTCCCATAGGATTGTGGGATTGTCATTAGTCTCGAGCCAGTGGTAAGCAGGCAGGTTATAACACAGAGTCATTGAAAATTTTTGAGGCAGCAGTAGGTAGGTTCTTGACTAATAAGGGTATCAGGAATAGGCAGAATAATGGTGATGAGGCCCCAGCCAGATTCTTATTTTATGGTTGTTGTAAGGTGGAACAGGCTTGAAGGGCTAAATGGAGTAGTCTTTCTCTGAATTTGCATGTTGTAACAGCGGCATTTTTCACAGAAATAGGAGCCCAGTAATATCAACTGAAGGAGAATCGGCAGGAGTAGTGTTTTGAATTTTGCCTGTTTTATTAACCTTAGAGTCATCCTAGGACATGGAACTTGGCTCCTTCCTCTGCAACTGGATCCTTGATGAACCATCAATCGAATGCGAGACGAGTTTCTGTACAAAAGTTAGGCTTTAATAAGCTAGAAGTTAGCCCTGCGGTCGACTACAGTAAATGGACGACCGCCGGGCTTTCTGACTATTTATACCTCGGTATGGAGGCGTGGTTAACTCAGCCTCTCGACCAATCGGAGATCCGTCACATGACTGGTCTCAACCAATCGGTCGAGAGGCACATGACCGACCAGGGCCAATGGTAAGCCGGTGTTCTGCACCAATGGCAGACAGCTATGCAAATCATACCACCACAATCCTCAATTTCCTGACCCATAGACCACAATCAGTGAGGATAAACAATGACATCCCCTCCACGATAGTCCTCAATATCATGGCCCCACAAAGCTGCGTACTTAGCCCCCTACTATATTCCCTGTACACACATGACTGTGTGGCAAAATCCAGCTCCAATTCCATCTACAAGTTTGATGATGACACAACAATAGTGGGTCAGATCTCAAATAACGATGAGTCAGAGTACGGGGGAGATAGAGAATCTCGTGGCATGGTACGACGACAAAAATCTTCCCCTCATTGCCAGCAAAACTAAGGAGCTGGTCATTGACTTTAGGAAGTGGTGTCGTACTCCCCCTCGTCAGCATCAATGGTGCCGAGGTGGAGATGGTTGACGGCTTCAAATTCCACGTGTGCACATCACCAGCAATCTGTCCTGGTCCACCCATATCGACGCTACGACCAAGAAAGCAGCACAGTGCCTATACTTTCTCAGGAAACTAAGGAAATTTGGCATGTCCATATTGACTCTTACCAATTTTTACAGATGCACCATAGAAAGCATCCTATCTGGCTGCATTCCAGCCTGGTATGGCAACTGCTTGGCCCAAGACCGTAAGAAACTACAGAGAGCTGTGATCACAGCCGAGTCATCATGCAAACCCGCCACCCATCGATTGTCTACACCACAAGCTGCATTGGGAAAGCGGGCAGCATAATCAAGGACCCCTGCCACACAAACTATTCTCCCTTCCAACCTCTTCCATCAAGCAGAAGGTACAAAATTCTGAGAACACGCACTAACTGATTCAAAAACAGCTTCTTCCCCGCTGTTAGCAGACCCCTGAATGACCCTCTTATGGACTGGACTGATCTCTCCACGTATCTTCGCTACTGTTGTAGCACTACACTCAGTGTGCTTCAACCAATGCTATGTATTTATATTGAGTATTTATCAAAAGACCTTGGTTTTTTATGTATGGAACAATCTGTCCAGACTGTACGCAGAACAAGGGAGTTCCTCAGTCTCAGAACCCTCTAGAAAAAAAACATTATTTTTGTCTCCGTCTTATATGAGAGAGCCTTAATTTGTACTGCATTTGCACCCCCCCCCCCACCGCCTCCCCCCCCCCCCCCCCCCCCCCGTCTCTCCCTCAAACATCTTTTCAGCATCTTATGTTTCAATGAGATTTTTATATATCTGGGAATTTTTGCATCACGTGATGTGTAGTGACGTAAGCAGTTGTTCGTGTGGGCTTTGGGAAAATCACCATCTTGATTGTATGAGCAGCACTCTTAATAAACTTCTCATCGTGTTTTACAAGAATCCAGAGTGTGGACACCTTCATACCTTTTCACTCTACCACTCTACCTTGGTATAGGTGATAATAAATCAAAATCTAAAAGCTAAATCAATATTGTACAAGTAATTTGGAAGAAGACAGCTGGAGCTTTAGTTACATAGATTATTAATTTATGTGGCTAATCAAATGGACTCCAGCGTCTTGCCTGGTGCTGCATTTTCTATGCTTCTTCCAGGCTAATATTTGTCTCATCGAGGTAGGTGCTTTTTCTTGCAATGTTTGCTTCATTTTTTTTTAGGATTTTTTTTCATCCATTTCTGATTTGTTAATTTGGAAAGTTGTGTTTTTATCTTGATGAACAACTGTCAAAAAACGCCAGGAATCTGTCAATTGGATAGGATCAAATTCTGAGGTTATCCATGCAGCATCCTTCACTCTAACAGGCAGCATCATCTTATTTGTGTAAGGAAGGCTTATCAGTATAAACATTCCTGTAGCCAGCTCCAACACTGCATCAGAGGATAGTAGAAACCTGCAGATTGAGATAAAAAAGAATATGTTGAAAATGCACTGTTGCAAATGTTAAAATTTGAAAAACACTTGAATAAATAAAATTGCTTTTTTACTTGGATGATCGGTACATAATCCAATGGAATTGGTGCAGCCTAGGTTGAAAGACAGATGATCCAGTGCTAGTCTTTTTCACATCCTGTCAGGAATTTATAAAGCAGCATGACCACAGGCCGATTGATGAACCTCACAGACATGAAGGGCAGAAGTGCCTTAAAAATGAGATGCTGAAACAATTTCTATTGACATTTAGGTCAGGTGTCCCTTCCTCTTTTCATTCTGTGATTCATTCACGCAATTTAGTGAATATTTGAATTAAATATAATTCCAAGCCAGTGATTCACTTACTGATTTGGAACTTAAATCTTCCAGATCATTCACTCAGGCTGACATGCTTCCCAGTTTATTATTAGATTTAGTGATTTAATATTTAATCAATGTGAGTGGATTGTATGTGTAGTTCCTCTACTTATATTGCTGATTGGCTGTGGTGCTTTTATATATTTTGTGTATGCACGTACAGCTGCATTTTGCGTGCATGGAAATCTTCTTCAGCAAATCTTTATAAAAGCTGGAACAACAGTGGCTATCAGACAATTGATTGCCCTATGGTACTGGCCATGCCCTGAACAATAAGTGGAGATATGTGCCACCCACCTTTGGGGAGGGGGTAGATTGAAATTAAGTCAGAACTTTCTTATACTACCCAAAGGCATTAAAGATGAAATTTGAACTATGTGTATGTATCAGGCGACCCCTGCCTATGGAGTTGAGGGCTTTGAGAAAGTGGAAGGGGATACTTGGGGGTGGTGGTGGTGGAGCACAGGGTACCCCTATCTGCCGACAACTTACTGATTTATGTGATGAACCTAATCCCCCCTATGGGTGATATAATGGAGCTAATGAAGAGCTTTGGCTTTTTTTCAGGATTCAAGTTGAATCTGGGAAAGAGTATTTTCCAGTGGGCCCACCCTGGGGGTGCTTCCCTTTCACTTTGCCGGATTAAGCTTCAGGTATCTGGATGTCTGAGTCACCCGAGACTGGACCCAACTCCATAAACTGGATTGCGCTGGACTATTGAGTAAGATCAAGTCTGATCTGTAAAGGTGGGATAATCTACCCCCGTCCTCGGTGGGCAGAGTCCAATATATTAAAATCAATATTCTATTGTGTTATGCTTCTTCATGTAGCATAAGCTGCTTTCTTAATATATGCTCTGACAAAAGAAGGTTCAGAGTTGGAGATAGGTTTAACACATTTATTGAACAGTTAACAATTCCCCTACTTGAGTTCGACTCTTCTGCTAATCTTGTTATAGTAACTCAAACTAACTAACCAGTCTGCTCTAAGCCATGCGGTTGGTGTGATGCTTCTGATTTGCCTTGGTCCTTCTGTCTTGGCGTCACCTGTGGAAAGAGAAAGAGCATGTGTGCCCTGTCCTTTTACATGGGTTGCCCCCTTGTGGTCGTGTCACCTCTGGGTGTCTTGACTGCCCATTGGTCGTGTCCTATTCTATGTGTTGATTAGCTGTATGTCTGCATATCATGATGTCTCTGGTGCTCCCTCTAGTGTTTACTTAGTCTTAGTGTATTCACATTAACCCCTTGTGTATTTACAGTTATGTATATCACCACATATTCTTCTGTGGTTTTTGTTTCTTTTTCAATGTCTTCCTGTTTTCCTCCCTGAATCCTTTTTTGGGAGGGTTAATAAGTTGACAGCAGCTTTCATATGGGCAGGTAAGATTTTGATAATTCATAGGGCAGTTTTGCAGTGAGACAGACAATCGGAGGCCTGGAGTTACCTAATTTCCTTTTTTATTATTGGGCGGCTAATGTGGAAAAGGTGCTGGGTTGATGCAGCGTTCCGGAGGTCGGATGTGTGCAGGTTGAGGTGAGGTCATGTAAGAGGTCTGGGTGGGCACACTGGTTGTAGTATCTACATTGAAGATATGGGGACAGTCAGACAACATTTTAAGTTCACGTCTCTCTCTCTCTCTCTCTCTCAAGGTTGGGCCCCTATTTGTACCAACCACCTGTTTGAGACGGCGATGCTAAACGCCTTGTTTGGGGAATGGGGAAGGAAAGGCCTGGAGAGATTGGGCGACTTGTTTCTGGAGAGGCGATTTGACAGCTGGGAGGGATTGATACTGAAATGCTTGCTCGTGGGGTCGAATTTGTTTAAATATCTCCAGGTATTTTGTACGGAAAGCCTTCCCGACATTTCATGAGGCACCGCCAACATCTCCTCTGGGAAGGATCCTTTCACTTGCAGGGTCGGAGGAGGGTAGCACATCTGGCATCCATGGAAGAGGAAGTGGGCTCGCTGGGAGGGGGAGCTCGGGCTTGTAGCAGAGAACGAGGTGTGTAGTGAGGCTCTTCACAGGGTGAACTCCACGTCCTCATGTGCAAGGTTGGGTTTCATCCATCTCAAAGTAATATTTAGGGCACATCTGACGAAGGCGAATATGAGCATTTTTGCGGGGGTGGATGGTAAATGTGAGCGGTGTTCAGGGGTCCGGCCAATCACACGCACATGTTCTGGTCCTGTCCCAAACTTGTTAGCTATTGAGTCTCCTTCTTTGTCACCACATCATCGATTCTAAATGTTGAATTGGAGCCCTGTCCTCTAGTTGCAATATTTGGGGTGTCGGACTCGCGGGGGCAGCAAACAGTGTCGAGGGTACAGGTTCTCGCCTTTGCCTCATTGATTGCCCGAAGGCGAATTCTACTGGGGTGGAGCTGCCCAATCACACCTAGCACCTTGGCACAGTTAGGGAGCCTGATGGAATTTTTGTACCTGGAGAAGATTAAATACACCATGAGGGGATCGGTCGAGGGATTCTACCAGAGGTGGTGGCCTTTCATGGCCTATTTTGAGGCAATTTTTAGGGTAGCACTGTTTCTTCACAACTCCAGGGTCCCAGGTTCAATTCCAGGCTTGGGTTACTGTCTGTGCGGAGTCTGCATGTTCTCCTCGTGTCTGCGTGGGTTTCCTCCGGGTGCTCCGGTTTCCTCTCACAAGTCCTGAAAGACGTGCTGTTCGGTAATTTGGACATTCTGAATTCTCCCTCGGTGTACCCGAACAGGCGTGGAATGTGGCGACTAGGGGATTTTCACAGTAACTTCATTGCAGTGTTAATGTAAGCCTACTTGTGACAATAAAGATTATTATTATTTTTAGTATTCTTTCATGGAATGTTGTGTTGTGGATTTGTAAAAATTTACATTTTTTGTAATATTTGGCAAAATTTGAAAACTTCAATAATTTTTTAAAAATTATGGAACTGAATTCCTAACACATGAAAACTTTAATCAAAGAAGTACTTAGAACATAGAACATAGAATATTACAGCGCAGTACAGGCCCTTCGGCCCACGATGTTGCGCCGTCCTGTGAAACCCCTCTAAAGTCCCTTATCGTCCATATGCCTATCCAATGACCATTTGAATGCGTTTAGTGTTGGCGAGTCCACTACTGTTGCAGGCAGGGCATTCCACGCCCTTACTACTCTCTGAGTAAAGAACCTACCTCTGACATCTGCCCTATATCTATCTCCCCTCAATTTAAAGCTATGTTCCCTCGTGCTGGACATCACCATCCGAGGAAAAAGGCTCTCACTGTCCACGCTATCTAATCCTCTGATCATCTTGTATGCCTCAATTAAGTCACCTCTTAACCTTCTTCTCTCTAACGAAAACAGCCTCAAGTCCTTCAGCCTTTCCTCATATGATCTTCCCTCCATACCAGGCAACATTCTTGTAAATCTCCTCTGTACCCTTTCCAATGCTTCCACATCCTTCCTATAATGTGGCGACCAGAACTGCACACAATACTCCAAATGCGGCCGCACCAGAATTTTGTACAACTGCAATATGACCTCATGGCTCCGAAACTCAATTCCTCTACCAATAAAAGCTAACACACCGTACGCCTTCTTAACAACCTGGGTGGCAACTTTCAGGGATCTATGGACATGGACACCGAGATCTCTCTGCTCGTCCACACTACCAAGAATCTTACCATTAGCCCAGTACTCTGCCTTTCTGTTATTCCTTCCAAAATGAATCACCTCACACTTTTCTGCATTAAACTCCATTTGCCACCTGTCAGCCCAGCTCTGCAGCTTATCTATGTCCCTCTGTAACTTGTAACATCCTTCTGCACTGTCCACAACTCCACTGACTTTAGTGTCATCTGCAAATTTACTCACCCATCCTTCTACGCCCTCCTCCACGTCATTTATAAAAATGACGAACAGCAACGGCCCCAAAACAGATCCTTGTGGCACACCACTAGTAACTGGACACCAGTCAGAGCATTTCCCATCAACCACCACTCTTTGTCTTCTATCAGCTAGCCAATTTCTGATCCAAACTGCTAAATCACCCTGAATCCCATGCCTCTGTATTTTCTGCAATAGCCTACCGTGGGGAACCTTATCAAACGCTTTACTGAAATCCCTATACACCACATCAACTGCTTTACCCTCATCCACCTGTTTGGTCAATTTTTCGAAGAACTCAATGAGGTTTGTGAGACACGACCTACCCTTCACAAAACCATGTTGACTATCTCTAATCAAATTATTCCTTTCCAGATGATTATACATCCTATCTTTTCCCACAACAGAAGTAAGGCTCACTGGCCTATAGTTACCGGGGTTATCTCTACTCCCCTTCTTGTACAAGGGGACAACATTTGCTATCCTCCAGTCCTCTGGCACTTTTCCTGTAGACAAAGATGACTTAAAGATCAAAGCCAAAGGCTCAGCAATCTCCTCCCTAGCTTCCCAGAGAATCCTAGGATAAATCCCATCTGGCCCAGGGGACTTATCTATTTTCACACTTTCCAGAATCGCTAACACCTCCTCCTTATGAACCTCAAGCCCTTCTAGTCTAGTAGCCTGTATCTCAGTATTCTCCTCGACAACTTTGTCTTTTTCCTGTGTGAATACTGACGAACAATACTCATTTAGCACCTCTCCTATCTCCTCGGACTGTATGCACAACTTCCCACTACTGTCCTTGACTGGCCCTACTCTTACCTTAGTCATTCTTTTATTCCTGACATACCTATAGAAAGCTTTAGGGTTATCCTTGATCCTACCTGCCAAAGACTTCTCATGTCCTCGCTTGGCTCTTCTTAGCTCTCTCTTTAGAGCCTTCCTAGCTAACTTGTAACTCTCAAGCGACCCAACTGAACCATCACGTCCCATCTTCACATAAGCCTCCTTCTTCCTCTTGACAAGTGATTCAACTGCTTTAGTAACCCATGGTTCCCTCACTCGACCACTTCCTCCCTGCCTAACAGGTACATACTTATCAAGGACGCGCAGTAGCTGTTCCTTGAACATGCTCCACATTTCCATTGTGTCCATCCCCTGCAGTTTTTCTCTCCAGGCGATGCATCCTAAGTCTTGCCTCATCGCAACATAATTGCCTTTCCCCCAGCAATAACTCTTGCCCTGCGGTTTATACCTATCCCTTTCCATCACTAAAGTAAACGTAATCGAATTGTGGTCACATCACCAAAATGCTCACCTACCTCCAAATCTAACACCTGTCCTGGTTAATTACCCAGTACCAAATCCAATATGGCCTCGCCTCTTGTTGGCCTATCTACATACTGCATCAGGAAACCCTCCTGCACACATTGGACAAAAACGGATCCATCTAAAGTACTCGAACTATAGTGTTTCCAGTGAATATTTGGAAAGTTAAAGCCTCCCATAACAACTACCCTGTTATTTTCGCTCCTATCCAGAATTATCTTTGCAATCCTTTCCTCTACATCTCTGGAACTTTTCGGAGGCCTATAGAAAACCCCTAACAGGGTGACCTCTCCTTTCCTGTTTCTTAACTCAGCCCATACTACCTCAGTATTCGAGTCCTCATCAAATGTCCTCTCAGCCACCGTAATACTGTCCTTGACTAACAATGCCACCCCTCCCCCTCTCTTACCACCTTCCCTGAACTTACTGAAATATCTAAACCCCGGCACCTGCAACAACCATTCCTCACCCTGCTCTATCCATGTCTCCGAAATGGCCACAACATCGAAGTCCCAGGTACTAACCCATGCCGCAAGCTCACCCACCTTATTCCGGATGCTCCTGGCATTGAAGTAGACGCACTTTAGACCACCTTCCTTCCTGCCGGTACACTCCTGCAACTTTGAAACCTTACTCATGACCTCACTACTCTCAGCTTTATGTGTACTGGAGCTACAATTCAGGTTCCCAATCCCCTGCTGAACTAGTTTAAACCCTACCGAAGAGCGTTAGCAAACTTCCCCCCGAGGATATTAGTACCCCTCTGGTCCAGGTGTAGACCATCCCGTTTGTAGAGGTCCCACCTACCCCAGAATGAGCCCCAATTGTCCAGGAATCGGAAACCCTCCCTCCTGCACCATCCCTGCAGCCACGTGTTCAACTGCTCTCTCTCCCTATTCCTCGACTCGCTAGCACGTGGCACGAGTAACAACCCAGAGATAATAACTCTAGCTCTAAGTTTCCACCCTAGCTCCCTGAATTCCTGCCTTACATCCCTATCCCTTTTCCTACCTATGTCATTGGTACCTATGTGGACCACGACTTGGGGCTGCTCCCCCTCCCCCTTAAGGATCCCGAAAACACGATCTGAGACATCGCGGACCCTGGCACCTGGGAGGCAACACACCAACCGCAAGTCTCTCGTTCCCACAGAATCTCCTATCTATCTCCCTAACTATGAAGTCTCCAATGACTAATGTTCTACTCCTTTCCCCCCTTCTCTTCTGAGCAACAGGGACAGACTCTGTTCCAGAGACCTGTACCCCATGGCTGACCCCTGGTAAGTCATCCCCCCCAACAGTATCCAAAGCGGTATACCTGTTACCAAGGGGAACGACCACAGGGCATCCCTGTACTGACTGCTTACCCCCAGCCCCTCTCACCGTCACCCATCTATCTTTATTCTTTGGCGTAACTACCTCCCTGAAGCTTCTATCTATGACCCACTCTGCCTCCCGAATGATCCGAAGTTCATCCAGCTCCAGCTCCAGTTCCCTAACACGGTTTTTGAGGAGTTGGAGTTGGGTGCACTTCCCACAGATGAAATCAGCAGGGACACTGACGGCGTCCCTCACCTCAAACATTCTGCAGGAGGAGCATTGTACTGCCTTCCCTGACATCACCTCTAGATTTAAAAAAAAAACAAGAAAAAGAAAGGAAGAGCTTACCTGATTATCCCTCAAACCCTGCTCCCGCTGAAAGGTAAGCAAATTTCAAGGCACTCACTCACCTTCACGACAGGCCCTGCTCCCGTTTCCCAACGACCGTGGTTTTTTTTTGGTTAGAGGAGGAGGTAGGGGGGAAACACTGATGAAGTGTTTCAGGTTTAACTGTCACTTGACAACAGCCCCTCCACAAACCACCTTCAAATTAGGCTGACCACACTGCATGCATGCAAATTTCCCCGGAACAGCCAATCAGTAGATCTGCTCTGCTGCCCTCTGCTGGATGCTTGCCTTCACTCAAACTCCTCAGGTCTCCTTCGCAGGTACACCTTCAAATTAGGCTGACCGCACTACACGTATGCAAATTTCTCCGGAGCAGCCAATCAGTAGCTCTGCTGCCCTCTGCTGGATGCTTGCCTTCACTCAAACTCCTCGGATCTCCTTCGCAGGTACGCCTTCAAATTAGGCTGACCGCACTGCACGTATGCAAATTTCCCCGGAGCAGCCAATCAGTAGCTCTGCTGCCCTCTGCTGGATGCCTGCCTTCACTCAAACTCCTCGGGTCTGCTTCGCAGGTACACCTTCAAATTAGGCTGACCGCACTGCACGTATGCAAATTTTGCCGGAGGAGCCAATCAGTAGCTCTGCTCTGCTTCCCTCTGCTGGATGCTTGCCTTCACTCAACCTCCTCGGGTCTCCTTCGCAGGTACACCTTCAAATTAGGCTGACCACACTGCACGTATGCAAATTTCCCCGGAACAGCCAATCAGTAGCTCTGCTCTGCTGCCCTCTGCTGGATGCTTGAAATGGAGAATCCTGCATAAGAAAGAACAACAAGAAAGATCCCAACTGTAAAGAGGGAGCGAGCTATTAGGAAAGATTAGTAAAGATTAACATTAAGTCCTGAATTTAATTTGTGAAGGGACATAATGGGCTGATGTGCGAGCATAGAATCCAGTTTTTGAAGCATGAAACCCGGGTTTGGGTTAAATGAGACGTAAAGTTTTTAAAATGCCAAATTTGAACCCAAACTGGTCACTTCTAGCTTCAATGATTGGGGTGGTGGTGGGAAGGCAACATGCAATCCATCAATCCCCATGAGGTGGCTTGGTAGTTTAACAACTTTTGGTAAGGTCGCATACTTCACATTCCATCTTTTTTGCAGGTTTAATGCTTCTGCCTGAGTTATCCAGGCCGAACAAAACTCAGAATTTAAAGGGAGGTAAGGACTTACTGCATGGAAAGAATTAGTGCTTTTCCAGCACTGCTTGAGGGCCAGGTGCCGGAGTGCTTTATTCAAGCTAACATGCTGCCTCAACAAGATTGGTACCTACCTACCCACTCATCCCACAATCCGATTACTTCTTCCGCAGAGTCATACCTATTGACAATATGACTGAGCCCTACCCCACAATTACTGACCCCTTCACTGTGATCACTGTCTCTTCCCCATGATCACCTGCTCCCCAAAACTCATCTCTTCCCTCAATCTATTGCCGAGTCAGACCTCGGCCCTCCAAACACCTCATTATGATCTCTTGGCAGCAGAAAACCTACCTCGCTTTGGACTGTGGCCTCTGGTGCAGCATTCCCCTGCCTAATAGGGTGCCAAATCTGTTAATAAATCTGTTTTCTGGACGGGAAACTTGCTAAAAATAAAGGCACTCACGTTGTGGAGTTAAAACTTCATAGTGTGCAAGGCTGCCAGGATCAGAACTCCACCTAGTTTAAAAATCGTGCCCCACTAAAGATCGTCTTCATTGTTGCTACAGATTGAATTTTCAGTCCCTTTTAGATTTTAGACAATGAAAATACTTTCCCTGTTGTTGAGAATATAGCTTAACAGTTGATGTTGAACCTGAAAGAATATTCGGAGCACACTTGAATATCTGAACCTGTGCAATCAATGCAGATATTGCTGACTGTTACCTTTCAAAGTGGCACAACAGCATGCTAAGCATAGTTTCCCTTTTATGGAACATGTGCTAACATTTGTTTATTTCCTCAGTCTTACTAAATCATCTAAAAATAGTTTCCATTACAGTAAGCACCTGTATTTTGTCACTGTTGACATGCCGTTAACTGGTTAGAATTCCCAGGGTTGTGCCAATCCTCACTTGGAGAATGGAATTTGTTATTTTCCAGTCTTCTAGCACAATCAGGGTCCAAAGGACCATATAAAGATTCAGTCAGATGTACAATTCGTAATACCGTTAACCTTGTATGCATATTAAGCTAAAATGCAACTCTGCACTTTGAAATCCAATCCTTCCCTGAATACCATTGCAGAGCATATTGGCATTAATGGACTTAAAATGGTTGTGGTTGTCAAGAATTTTAGAAAAAGAGAGGAGCAGACATTAGAATGCTTCTTGCATGATTTGGCCATCTGAAACGTAGGCCACAAAGTTGAATTAAGCAGCAGGATATCCCGCACCGGAAAGGTGCTGGATATGCATGATACCCGTATCTCCCTGAGTGCTCATAAAGCCATCTTATGAATGTAACCAGTTAGGGCCCTGTGTCTCAATAAGATTAATTTCTGTGCACCTGAAACTCTCTCCACCATTCATGGCATTATGCTTGTAAAAGCGGTATTTAAAGGGATAGTTGCTTCTCTCAAAGGTAAATGATGGTTTTAACTTCTGGGGTACTTTGGGATCTGGTTTATGGCTGTTTTATGCAAGTGTTTGGTGAATACTTTTGCAAAGTGCGGTTGTAGATAGGATAAAGTATTTTATTGATTAGGTTTGCGGAATTTGATAATTCTGCTGAGCTTATCAATGAGGCAACCAAAGCCTGAGTAGCAGCAATGGAGGCTGGCAAAGATCTGTGTAGCCCGGATGAAGACAAGGATGCAGGAGGCATTACTGCATGCAGGTCCTCAGGAACAGAAATCCATGACTGAACCTCACAGAGGTGCAGAGGTGCAGTGAGTAAGGGAGGTGTCTCCTTTTTGTCAAGGACAAGGAGCCCACCTACACCACCAATACACCTATTGCCACATATCCATCACTATGGATCCTCTTCCTGCCCTGATGTTTTGTTTTCTATCAATTTCCATTGCAGCAATCTTTTTATCCAGCTTACCTTGTGATGCGCTAACAATTGCACACAAAGACTCGAATCGGTACAAGAGAGGCTTTATTACCGTGAGATGTTATTCCTTCAGCTGCAGCTGGAGAATGGCAGCTCAGGGGAACTCATGAATATTTATACTGCTCCCTGTGGGCGGAGCTAGCCGGCAGGGACTTACCGGTAAACCTGTAATACAGGTACTGCTGTATATCCCCTAATACAGGCACACACATATATATACAGTGGTAGATCACCACATTCACCCCCTGTTAAAAATGAGTCCGGTGGGGGTGACGTGAAACTATTGTACATAATCCGCGATTTATTTACAGAGGGGGAGGGGGGAAAAAAATCAAGTGTCCATCTTGCAACCCGGTGCCCGTCACAGGTTGAGTCTGACCAGCGGTCGGACGGTTTATTGAGAGTGACGCAGCAGTGGTGGCGAGGTGTGCACAGGTGGTGTCGTCGGTGCTGGCAGTGTTGGTGCTGGCGGTGTTGGTGCTGGCCAGTTGCTGGATGACTCCGGGAGCGTGCCGAAATCTTCCATGTCCTCTAGTGTGGGCAGGGGAACGAGGGATGGACCTGGTGGGGCTGATGTTGGGGGTGCCGGGGAAAAGGATGGTGGCGCGTGGGTGGGGAGGTGTGTGGGCATGGGATCGGCACCCTAGGGAGCCCGGTCCCTGAGCGAAACTGTATTCTGGCGGCCGTCGGGGAACTCCACGTAGGCATACTGGGTGTTCGCGTGGAGCAGGCGTACCCTGTCCACCAGCGGGTCCGCCTTGTGGAGTCTGACATGCCTACGAAGTAGGACCGGCCCTGGAGCTGCGAGCCACGTCAGGAGCGACACCCCGGATGTAGACTTCCTAGGGAAGGCAAAAACACGTTCATGGGGTGTATTGTTAGTCGCGGTGCACAGCAGTGACCGAATGGAGTGGAGCGCGTCAGGGAGGAACTGCTGCCAGCGAACTGGTGCCTGGACCATAGGGCCAGCTGGACGGCCCTCCATACCATCCCGTTCTCCCTCTCTACCTGCCCGTTTCCCCGGAGGTTGTAGCTGGTCGTCCTGCTGGAGGCGATACCCCTACTGAGCAGGAACTGACGCAGCTCATCGCTCATGAATGAGGATCTCCTGTCACTGTGGATGTAGTCGGGGAAACCGAACAGAGCGAATATGGAATCGAGGGCCTTGATGACGGTGGCAGACGTCATATCCGGGCATGGGATGGCGAAGGGGAACCTAGAGAATTCATCGACCACACTAAGGATGTAGGTGTTGTGGTCGGTGGAGGAGAGGGCCTCTTTGAAATCTACGCTCAGGCGTTCAAAGGGGCGGGACGCTTTCACCAGGCGCGCGTGGTCTGGCCGGCAGAAGTGCGGCTTGCACTCCGCACAGACCTGGCAGTCTCTGGTGACTGTCTGTACTTCCTCGATGGAGTAGGGCAGATTGCGGGCTTTGACCAGGTGGTACAACCAAGTGACTCCCGGATGGCAAAGGCTCTCGTGCATGGCACGGAGCTGGTTCACTTGTGCGCTGGCACATGTACCTCGGGAGAGGGCGTCTGGGGGCTCGTTGAGCTTGCCGGGGCGATACAAGATCTCGTAATTATAGGTGGAGAGCTCGATTCTCCACCGCAAGATTTTGGCGTTTTTTATCTTGCCCCGCTGTGTGTTGTTGAACATGAAGGCTACCGACCGTTGGTCAGTGAGGAGCGTGAACCTCCTGCCGGCCAGGTAATGCCTCCAGTGCCGCACCACCTCTACGATAGCCTGGGCCTCCTTTTGAACAGAGGAATGTCGAATTTTGGAGGCATGGAGGGTGCGGGAAAATAATGCCACGGGTCTGCCTGCCTGGTTTAGAGTGGCGGCAAGGGCGACATCTAAAGCATCGCTCTCTACTTGGAAGGGCAGTGTCTTGTCTACTGCATGCATCCCGGCCTTGGCTATGTCTAAGCGAATACGGGCGAAGGCCTGTTGTGCCTCGGCCGTGAGGGGAAATTGCGTGGACTGGATCAGTGGGCGGGCCTTGTCCACATATTGTGGGACCCACTGGGCGTAGTAAGAAAAGAATCCCAGGCATTGTTTGAGAGCCTTGGGGCAGTGGGGGAGGGGGAGCTCCATGAGGGGGCGGATGTGGTCGGGATCGGGCTCCAGGAGTCCGTTTTGGACTACGTAGCCAAGGATGGCTAAGCGGTCTGTGCTGAATACACAATTCTCCTTGTTATAAGTGAGGTTGAGGAGAGATGCGGTGTGGAGAAATTTAGCAAGGTTGGTGTCATGGTCCTGCTGGTCGTGGCCGCAGATGGCGACATTGTCTAAGTACGGAAACGTGGCCCACAGTCTGTACCGGTCAACCATTCGGTCCATTTCTCGTTGAAATACCGAGACCCCGTTAGTGACGCCGAAGGGAACCCTAAGAAATTGATAGAGGCGACCGTCCGCCTCGAAGGCAGTGTAGGAACGGTCCGATTTACGGATGGGGAGCTGGTGGTAGGTGGATTTCAGGTAAATCGTTGAGAAGACCCGGTACTGTGCTATCTGATTGACCATATCAGATATGCGAGGGAGGGGGTACGCGTCGAGCTGCGTGTACTGGTTGATGGTCTGGCAGCCCACGACCATCCTGTGTTTCTCCCCAGTTTTAACCACCACCACTTGGGCTCTCCAGGGACTGTTGCTGGCCTCGATAATACCCTCCCGAAGCAGCCGCTGGACCTCGGACCTGATGAAGGTCTTGTCCTGGGTGCTGTACCGTCTGCTCCTGGTGGCGACGGGCTTGCAATCTGCAGTCAGATTGGCAAAGAGGGATGGAGGGTCAACCTTGAGGGTCATGAGGTCGCAAACGGTGAGTGGGGGTAAGGGTCCGCCGAATTTGAGGGTGAGGCTCTGGAGGTTACATTGGAAGTCCAGGCCCAGTAAAAGTGTCGCACAGAGGTTGGGGAGAACGTACAGGCGGAAACAGCTGAATTCAATGCCTTGTGCAGTGAGGTTGACCAGACAGAAACCCCAGATCGGGACAGAGTGGGATCCGGAAGCCAGGGAGATCCGCTGGTTGGCGGGATGGACCGCGAGGGAGCAGCGCCTTACCGTGTGCAGATGAATGAAGCTATCGGTGCTCCCGGAATCAAGTGGGCAGGAGGTCGCGTGGCCGTTGATGAGCACCGGCGTTGAAGCGGTAGCTAGGTTGTGGGGACGGGATTGGTCGAGCGTCATGGAGACGAGTAGCGGGCGATCGTCCGAAGAGTCCGATGAGTAGTGGCAGCGACCCGAGTCCCGTGGTCCAGTCCCGAGGGGAGGACAAAATGGCGGCGTCCAGAGTACCTGCGGGGAAGAAGATGACGGCGCCCATGCAGCGCACGTTGTGGGGGCGGGGCAAGATGGCGGCACCCATGGAGCGCACGTGGAGTCGGAGGAGGAAGATGGCGGCGCCCTGCGTGCGCACATTGCGGGGGCAGCGAAAGATGATGGTGCCCACTGATCGCACATGGACCTGGGGGAGAAGATGGCGGTGCCCACTGATCGCACGTGGCCCCGGGAGCAGCAGACGGTGGGGCCCATTGTGCAATCGGCTAAGGAAAGGGGGAGAGGTCGGGCGCGACAGCGGCAACTGCGCGGGCCTGACACACCGCCGCAAAGTGGCCTTTCTTGCCACAGGATTTACAGGTTGCGGTGCGGGCCGGGCAGCGCTGGCGGGGGTGCTTCTGCTGACCGCAGAAGTAGCAGCGGGGTCCTCCAGGGTGAGCGGTGCGGCGAGCAGCGCAGGCATACTGCGCGGGAGTGGCCCCAGTCGGGGGGGGGGGGGTCAGTTGCGGGGTCCACGAGTGGTAGGATGGGTGGGCCGCACGGCGGGCGGGGTAGGATTGCACGTTACGTGAAGCGACCGTCGTAGAGAGCACTAAAGTCTTTGTTGCCGCAAGATCGAGTGTGGCCCCTTCCAGCAGTCGTTGCCAGATGGGGTCCGATGCAATACCCATCACAAAGGCATCTCGCATGAGGAGATTGGAATGTTCCATGGCCGCGACGGCCTGGCACTTGCAGTCCCGTACTAGGGGGATAAGGGCCCGCCAGAAGTCCTCAATCGACTCACCCGGTTGCTGGACGCGAGTGGCGAGTACATGTCTCGCAAACAGAGTGTTCGTCGACTGGGCGTAATTCTCTTTGAGAAGCTCCATGGCCCGGGCATAGTTCGCGCGTCCTGTATCAGCGGGAACACGCTGGAGCTCAACCTTGCGTATAGGAGTTGAATTTTCTGAGCTTCCGATGGTGTAGGGTCCGCTGAGGTGATGTAGGCCTCAAAAACAGTCAGCCAGTGATTAAAGTCTTTTCTGGTGTTTGGCAATTGCGGATCCAGCTGCAGGTGGTCGGGTTTAATTCTGATGTCCATGATGTGGAAAATCTCACGGTAATAAATTGATGCGCTAACAATTTCACACAAAGACTCGAATCGGTACAAGAGAGGCTTTACTACCGTGAGATGTTATTCCTTCAGCTGCAGCTGGAGAATGGCAGCTCAGGGGAACTTATGAATATTTATACTGCTCCCTGTGGGCGGAGCTAGCCAGCAGTTGCTTACCGGTAAACCTTTAATACAGGTACTGCTGTACATCCCCTAATACAAGCACACATATATATACAGTGGTAGATCACCACACCTTGAAAACACAGCCTGTCTTTAATAAAGATCAGGCTGCCTGTAGCATGTGCTCAAGCACTAGCAAGTGGCGCTATCATTCCGATGAGGTAGGTGCATGAATTTTGCAGATTGCCCACCTCAATCTAAGTGCATGCAGGCAAATTACAACCCATGCCAAAAAATCATTGTCAACAAATTTGTAGCCAACAGTATTTTAAATCCATTTTTGAAACGTGGGAAATGCTGACAAGCCAATGAATATTGTGCATCAAACCAGACATTGGGAGGAATTTTCCAGTTCTGCCAACAGCAGGAATTCTGGTGAACAAACACACTAAATTTGGCATCATGGGAAAAGTCAGTTTCCTGCCAACTTTGATGGTGGGTTGAAGTTGAGCTGAGTTTCCAACTGATATATGTTGGGAATCACATTTGCATCTAAAAGGCTAACTCGCTGGAATTATGTTCCTCTTCAAATTAAGTGCCTCACTAACGGATGATTAGATAAGTCTGTTTCCCGACTGCATAGACATGGTGACCACCTGCCGAGCTTCAGTTTATCCATGACTTGGAGGACAGTTGACGCTGCTTTCACCTACCTTTAAAAGCATTGTAGTGAGGTGTTGAGTGCCTGAGCACAAGTTGCACCAAGGCTGGGCACAGGAGGCAAGAACAACAGGGAGGGGGGAGACGAAGGCAGGGCTAGGAGGTGGTCAAGGAAGAGAGCAGAATATTTAAAGACTCTCTTGGGGCAAGAGTAATAAAAATGTCCAAGAGTCAGAGACTGTCCTGGAGCTGAGGCCATGCTGTCAAGGGCAAATTGTTCAGAAAGTAAGTCTGCATGTGGCCTCAAGAAGGAGTCAGGTCAACAAAGAGCATGGGGACATCAACATTAAAGGATTCAAGGGATAAAACAGGAATATCCACATGGACAATGCCGGTTCAAGGGTAACAGCTGGAGTCTCGAAAGTGTTCGGAAGAAAAGGAATTAAAAATGGTGAGTATAGGGGAGGATGGGAAGATATTGATGGGTGAAGGGAGGAGGGTTGGAAGCTGGCCCCATGGATAAATGTTAGCAACACAATTTGCAACCTCACTTTACAATGATGGGGTTTGGAAAACAAGTTGGAAAGCAATGAATCAGCGAGGGGTCTCTGGCCATGAGGGAGGAGTACAGCACAGCAATTCTTGGTAGATTGAAGGGGCACCTTTTAGACATCCTGCACAAACCATGGACAACATTGCTCAGCTGAATATTAGACTTGAGGGTCTAAGGTCACAATGAACGAACTTGGCTATTTTGCTAATGATGCACATTTAGGTGAGAGTACATGAAATTTAGTATTGTGGTGCATATGATCTTAATTACCATCTGATCCTCAGTGAGGGATGCCAGATTGGATGTAAGGCCAAGTAATCAAGAGCCAGAATTGCTGCGCAGAAGCAGCATGGGCCTTACAAGCCTCCATGTTCCCTGTGCATTGATCCTGGCATTTGAGGCACCATGCTTGTAGTCAGGACATAAGTGCAACGATTGGGTAACAATAGTTACTCTCAAGGTCACTGAGAACAACCAGCTGACAGTGGATCCCCTGTCTTGGGTCTTTAGCCCTTAATTAAAGCCCTCATTATGAATGCACCGTCATGTCTGAGGGGAAAGCTCAGCCACCTGTTGCCCTACTTGATGATATCATCCTGTAAGGGGTGGCCTTGGTGTGTCATGTACCAAGGGCAACTCGAGGGCTAGAAACAGCATTCCTGCCTTGTATATGGAGGGGGAACATTCAATAAGAACTAGCTCAGTTTTATTAATAATAATAATAATAATAATCTCTTATTGTGAGAAGTAGGCTTCAATGAAGTTACTGTGAAAAACCCCTAGTCACCACACTCCAGCGCCTGTTCCTTCACAGATACACACAGGAGTGCAGAATGCAGGCTGTAGGCAAAGCTGCCTTCTTGATAGCTTTGATTCAGATGAGGGGAAGAATGGCCAAAGACCGACTGGCACTGATCAAAGAAAAACATTGTTCTCAGGAACAAGAACCAATGAGGTCCCATGAAGACCCAGATGCTGATGAGGAGGAGCCAAATCCACAAAGACATTTGGCACAACCAAGGCTCTGCAGAAGATGGAGCATATATGACCTCGAGAGCTCCATAGCAGCAGCTTGTGAGATTCATTAATAGAAAAGGATTTCATTGTCTGATGGTTCAGCTAATTTGTGATCAATTAATGTTGCAGTAGTAATGTTGTAGATTCAACATTCTTGTGCTAGGTACCCATGGAGCACACACGAATTGTACATTTTGAGTCACTCACAGGTGCCAGAAATATTTGAGGGAACTCAGCCCTTAGAAGGTTGGCTCCTTGGTGATAAATAAATAACCCCCCCAGATGACATGGCTACTGATGCATGCTCATTGGCAGATGGGCCAAAGGGCCTTTTTCTGCACTTTTGACTCTATAACTCTATGGCCCTATGGTGGCAGCATAAGACACCTTAATCCCTTACGATGGGGTCATCCTTGGAAGGTGCAGTAGCATAGGGAAAACGTGGCTGTTGTGGGATATGACCATCACTCCATTAGCACGCATAGACCAGTCCTTTCAACCACGGCATTACCAAGTCAATGGGCATGGCATTTTTCAAGAGGCTGAAACACTAGCCCATACATGGATGCACTTATGCCAGTATGACGACAGCTTAGCAAGGTGGTGCTAACAGGAAAAATAGTCATCGATGGTTAGTGCTTGACCATCTCATGAAGGAGCTACATCCAGACAGCACCATCTCTCCAAATGCCAGCTTTCACACATGAATAATGCAGAGGCCTCATCTTGACACTGAGCCTCAGTATGCCTCTAGACTGTAACTCCACAGAATTCACCCAAAGCTGTGAGTTATATTCACATCATCCTCTTAGACAGTGGCCCAGTAATCCGTACTTGTCGACCATTCGATCCATCTCCCGTTGGAAGACCGAGACCCCATTTGTGACACCGAATGGAACCCTGAGGAAGTGGTAGAGGCGCCCATCTGCCTCGAACGCGGTGTACTTGCGGTCACTCGCGCGGATGGGGAGCTGGTGATAAGCGGACTTGAGGTCCACCGTGGAGAAGACGTTGTATTTCGCAATCTCGTCCAGTTGCGTAAACCGGTTGATGGTCTGGCTGTAGTCGATGACAATCCGGTTTCTCTCCACAGTCCGGACCACCAGCACTTGGGCTCGCCAGGGACTGGTGCTGGCCTCGATGACCCCTTCCTTCAGCAACCTCTGGACCTCGGACCTGATGAAGGTCCGGTCCTGGGCGCTGTACCGTCTGCTCCGGGTCGCGACGGGTTTGCAATCGGGGGTGAGATTAGCAAACAAGGAGGGGGGGTCCACTTTGAGGGACGCGAGGCTGCAGACAGTGAGGGGGGGTATAGGGCCGCCGAATTGGAAGGTCAAGCTCTGCAGGTTGCACTGGAAGTCCAGCCCTAGGAGTGCCGGTGCGCAAAGGTCGGGGAGGATAAGGAGTTTATAATTTTTAAAAACCTTCCCCTGGACCGTGAGGTCCGTGATGCAGCACCCGGTGATGCGGATGGAGTGTGAACCTGAGGCTAACCCAATTTTGTGTTTTACAGGGTGGACAGGGAGCGTGCAGCGTCTTACCGTGTCAGGGTGTACAAAGCTTTCTGTGCTCCCGGAGTCCAGCAGGCAGCCCATCTCGTGCCCGTTGAGGTGGATTTGCATCGTCGTCTTGGCGAGCGTGCGTTGACGTGACTGGTCGAGCTGATTGGCCGCGAGCCATGGGGAAGATCCATCGTCGTCATCGTCGGCGGCCGAGTGGGAGCTGGCAGGACCTTGTGTGCCAGTCCAGGATGGCGGTGCCCAGGACCCGCACGTGGAGTCGGGGCCCAAGATGGCGGCGCCCGCAGGACCCTCGTGGTTGCTGGGGGCGGGGTTAGCGGTGCCGGCGGGCCGATCGGAGCGGCTGAGAGCGGGGGCAGAGAGGCGCGCAGGCCGGGCGCAGGGGCCCGGGGGCGGGGGGGGGGGGGGGGGGATTGGTGCAGTGCGCTGGAAGGGCGGGGTTAGCGATACAGGTGGGCCGATCGGAGCGGCTGCGAGTGGGGGCAGCGGCTGGGGACATAGGCACGGGCGTTTAAGTCGGCGACCTCCAGGGAGGTGGAGAGAGTCCGTGCCTCAGTTAGGCTGAGGTCGTCTTTTTCCAGCATCCGCTGGCGGATAGCGGCGGACTGCATCCCAGCCACGTAAGCATCTCTGATCAAAAGTTCCATGTGCTCAGTGGCTGAAACTTGGAGGCAGGCGCAATTCCTCCCCAGGACAGCGAGGGCCTGGTAAAAATCGTCTAAGGACTCACCGGGGAACCGTTGTCCGGTAGCCAGCAGATGTCGGGCGAACACTCGGTTTACCGGCTTAAGAAATTGTCCTTTTAGCGTATCCATGGCCACGTCATATTACTTTTCTTCCCCTATCATCGCGTAGGCCGCCATGCCCACGCTGGAATGGAGAATATGAAGCTTCTGTGCCATGGTGGGGGGGCTGCTTGCGGTCGCCAGATAGCTATCGAAACACGCCAGCCAATGCCTGAAGATTTCCGATGTGTTCGGAGTTTGCGGGCTTATGCGGAGGCATTCGGGCTTGATCCGGAGCTCCATCTTCAAATTTCTAGTAGAATAAATTGATGTGCCATCAATTGAACGTGAGACGAGTTGCTGAACAAAAGTATGGCTTTAATCTACTAGATGTTAGCCCTGCGGTCGATTACAGTAGAAGGACGACCGCAGGGCGTACTGGGTATTTATATCCCATCCTGGAGGCGGGGTTAACTCAGCCTCTCGACCAATCGGGGAGCCGTCACATGACTGGTCTCAACCAACCGGTCGAGAGGCACATGACCGACCAGGGCCAATGGTAAGCCGGTGTTCTGCACCAATGGCAGGCAGCTATGCTAATCATACCATCACACCCAGCAGGACTATAGTTTGATTAATCACAAACAATCATGACTCTGCATTCATCGGAAGCCTATTGCACAGAAGGGGGCCATTCGGCCCATTGTGTCTGCACCCGCTTTCCAAATGAACAACCATGACTTAATGTCATTCCCCAGTCTTTTCCCTGTACCCCTGCACATTGTTTCTTTTCAAATAATCATTTGTTGCCCTTCTGAATGCCTCGATTGAACCTGCCTCCACCACACTTCCAGTCAGTACAATCCAGACCCAAAACACTCGCTGTGTGAAAAGTTCTTTCTCACATCACATTGGCTTCTTTTGCAATCACATTAAATCTGCGCCCTCTCATTCTTGATTCTTGATGAGTGAGAACAGTTTCTCCCTACTTTCTCTGTCCAGCCCCTTATGATTTTGTACACCTCTAGCAAATCTCTTCTTCGTCTTCTTCTCTCCAAAGAGAATAGTCCCAACCTCTCCTATCCATCCTCATAACTGAAGATTTCATCCCTGAAACTATTCTTGTAAACCTCTTCTGCATCGTCTCCATTGACTTCACATTCTTCTTATAGTGTAATGCTCAGAACAATACTCCAGCTAAGGTCTAACTAGTGTCTTGTATAAATTCAGCATAACCTCCCTTCTCTTGTACTCCATGCTCCTATTAATAAAACCCAGGGTGCTATATGCTTTATTAACTGCACTCTTCAGTGATCTATGTACTCCCTTAAGAATCGTACCCATTATTTTATATTGTCTGTCATATTCTTCCAATCAAAATGCATCACCTCACACTTCTCCACATGAACTCAATCTGCCATCTATCTGCCCACTTCATCAACTGGGCTCACCACCACCTTCTCAAGGGTAATGAAGGATGGCAATAAATGAGCTGGCCTAGCTCGAGATGTCTATGTCCCATGAAAGAATAAAATTACGTGTGGAATAAGGTACCTCTGAGGAAGATCAAAGACATCAAGGATGGGGAATAGAAGGCTTCAGGGAATGAGTGACTGGCAAGTCAAGAGGGAGATCATGACCGGGATTCTCCGCCAGGGTGGTTCTCTGTTATGCCGGCGCTCAGGGGTTTACCGTTGGTGTGGGGCTGCCCCACAATGGGAAACCCCATTGGCTGGCCGGTGTAACAGAGAATCCCGCCGGCCAGCCGGGGCAGAAATGTGGCGCGGTGGGATGGAGAATCCCACTCCATAAGTGTGGGGCTGGGAGTAGATTGATCTATTGCACAGCTTGGCACTTCTGGATCCAACAAACCTCCCTGTGGCTACCAGATGGCCCAACCTTTAGGAAACCCAGCCATTCAGAGTTAAAGTTAAACATTATAAACTATTATAGCACATCCCCTGCCTCCTCTGTTAAATGCATGCAGATTGAAAGTGGGATTAAGAATTTTAGCACTTTAACCTCACCCACTTGGAGCTTAGAATCCACCTCCTTCCCCCCCCAAGTTTGCCGTACCCAGCGTGGACCCTGACTGTTCTTCTTAGGCTGGTTCTTGCTGTCAGCCTCACTGAGTTTGTATTCTATCTCATTCTCATGCAGGGTTGACGACCAATGATGGAAGCTGTTGTCAGCAACAGAATGGTTCTGAAAGTCTATGATCCTTCGAATGTCCTGCTGGTGTAACCACGGTCAGAATCTGCCTGAAGAGCTGGAACGCTGGATATGCTGAGTCCTAGTCATACATGGGAGTTCACACTTGGTTTTCTAAGGCATAGAGTCTTTGCTCTTCAAGTACTTTGGGGCTGAAGAATGCACCTATTGATGGTCCTTAGCCTCATAATAGGCTGAAACTGAAGTGGCCATAAAATCCCAACAGTACAGAAGGAGGCCATTCAGCCCATTGAGTCTGCACTGACCCTCTGAAAGAAGACTCTACCTGGGCCCACTCCCCCTGCCCTATCCCCATAACTCCACACATTGATAATGGCTAATCCACCTAACCTGCACATCTTTGGACTATGGGAGGAACCCGGAGCACCCGGAGGAAAACCACGCAGACACAGCGAGAATATGCAAACTCCATAAAGGCAGCACCCGAGGCTGGAATGGAACCTGTGACTCTGGCGCTGTGAGGCAACAGTTCTAACTGTTGTGTCATTGTGGTGCCCTGGGAAGGTAAATAGAATCTATTTTCACAATGCAGCCTTTGTAAACGACAGCTCAAATGTGTTTTGGGGGTAAGCCCTGTTGAGTTCGGCTTCAGTTGGATTTTTCTACCTTATTGGTAAGTAGGCTCCTGATATATATTTAAGCTATTAAAAAGTGTCTTGAAGATTTCGGGCCCCGTCAGGTATGCCAGGACGAATGCGTGGTGCACGTTGCCCATGTATCAGGTGCAGACGTGCACGATGTGCAGCTGATGGTCGCATACCAACCGCATGTTCATCGAGTGGAAGCCCTTTTGGTTAATGAAGGGCAGCCCTCATGGGCCGTTGTCAGTCAGGGAACATGTGTTCCATCGATCACTACCTGGACCTGGGGCATATCTGTGACGGTGGCGAAACCTGCTGCCCAGACAACCTGGTGGGCTCGGTACACATTGAAGCTTATATAGTGTGCTGCCTGGGCATATAGGGCATCCATGACGGCGCTGATGCACCTGTTACAGAGGTCTGGGAGACCCCAGGCACGTCTCCACTTGGTGCCTGGAAGGATGTAGATGTTCAAGGCAAATGTCACTTGACAGTCACCAGAAGCATGTGTCCTCCCCCATATCCCCGTGGTTCCAGGTGCGCCATAATCCGGCAGAGATGTCAAAGAACAAAGAAAAGTACAGCACAGGAACAGGCCCTTCAGCCCTCCAAGCCTGTGCTGACCATGCTGCCCGTCTAAACTAAAATCTTCTACACTTCCTGGGTCTGTATCCATCTACTCCCATCCTATTCATGTATTTGTCAAGATGCCCCTTAAATGTCACTATTGTATGTCACTATTGTCACTATGTCGCACGGTCTCCCCACTCAGCTGCAGTTGTTGGCGACACGCAATTCAGGCGTTACTGGACAGAGAATCCCGCCCATTGTATTTTTCCCCATAAGAAACAGGAAAGCTGATGAATTTGATCTTCCTTGGGGTATGTCTTTAAAGAATTTGTAGCATTGCTAAACAACTTGATTAATACTTGGGATGCAATTTCCTTGCCCAAATTGCTCATATCTAAACAGCTTCCATCTAGTTACCGTGTGTGAAATCACACATAAAGGTCAACAAGACAGTGTCCTTATTCAGAATTTATTCAAAGATGTTCTCTTAAGATTCTCTTAGGAACACACAGAACCATGCGCTGGATTCTCCGTCAGCGGGATCTTCTGTTTCACCGGCAGCGCACTCACAGCTGCAGATTTCCCGACGGTGTGGGGATGCCCACAGTGGGAAATCCCATTGTCCGGCTGCCATGACGGAGGATCCCGCTGCCAGCGGGGGTGCGCCATACCAGAAATTGGGCCTGGCGGGACGGAGAATCCCGACCGATATGTTTTACCATTACCATAAAGTAAAAGTATTTTTACACTCAAGTGAAAGACGACAATCTCACACTCTGGTTGCTTACATGATCCACGACTTTAATATTTGTGTAATATACCATATCATAGATGTATCTTTAATGAGACAGTGGAGGGAAAAGTGGCTGTGGGGATGGGAGGATTGAGTTAACACTTTTATATCCTAAAAATATAGACAGTCAAGTTGAAAGTAGCCCCCTGCTGCACTCCATTCAGTGATTTGTTTATTTGTATTATGTGAGGGAAACAAATTTATTTCTCTGAGGAAAGGAGACCACTTTTTTCAAAATGTCCCAATTTTCAAAATAATTTCCAGGTAATTTTATGCTTGTTCAATATCTAATTATACCAAGGGGTATAAACATTTCACCCAGATGGACTTGCGCTTCCATATCCTTCTCCAAAGTTTTTGATGGTGGATTGCGAAGTGTTACCTTGCGACAAGTTACTTCACGACAAGTGACTGCGCATAGCAACCAATAGAACCAAACCAACTTACTTGAATCAGTACAATTTGTGACAAAAGTAAAAGATTGCTGAAAATCTGAAATTGTGTTGGAAATACACAGCAAGCCTAGCAGCATTTCTGGAATAAATGTATCAGGTCGATGATCCTTGAACTTGCCTTTGCGAATAATGTGAAAAGGGGAAGTGACTTGTGACTCACCTGATGAAGGCACTATGCTCCGAAAGCTAGTGATTCCAAACAAACCTGTTGGACTTTAACCTGGTGCTGTAAGACTTCTTACTGTGCCCACCTCAGTCCAACGCCGGCATGTCCACGTCATCAATTTCTGAAACCAAGGGTTCCCAAATTGGGGTCCGCAGACCCCTGATGGTCCATGAAGGATCTGCACGAAGTCCGCAGAACTGGTGGCAGCCATCTGACTGGCAAACCCCCGATTCGACCAAAAATAATTCAAAAATAATTATTGCAATAAATCAAATCAGCCAATCAGAGCAAGGCCTCCTGGAACGCTATATGCTTATAGGCTGACTGTGGTGATATGATCTGCATACCTGTCTGCCATTGGGGCAGAACACCGGCTTACCATTGGCCCTGGTGGGTCATGTGCCTCTCGGCCGATTGGCCGAGAGGCTGAGTTAACCACGCCTCCATTAACGAGGTATAAATGGACAAACGCCCGGCGATCGTCCATTCCATTGTAGACGATCGCAGAGCTGTGTTCTAGTCTATTAAAGCCTGACTTTTGTAAAGCACACGTCTCGCGTACAATTGATGGCACATCAATTTAATAGACTAAGACTTTGAAGATGGAGTTCCGAATGCCTCCGCATCAGCCCGCAAACTCCGAACTCTGCAGAACTTTTCCAACTCTGGCTGACATGCCTCGAAGGGTTCCTAGCATCTACAACCACCCCCCCCCCCCCCCCCCCACCGGGGCACAGAAACTGCACGTCCTCCACTCCAGCGTGGGTATCGACGCCTATGCAATAATCAAAGAGGAAACGGATTATGATGACGCAATACAAAAGCTAAAAGGACAATTCATCAAACCAGTCAACAGGGTATTCGCCCGACATCTGCTGGCCACCAGAAAGCAGGTCCCCGGTGAGTCACTAAACCAATATTACCGGGCCCTCCATGCCCTGGGGAGGAGTTGCTCCTGCGTAGCTGTCTCGGCTACGGAGCACATGGAACTACTGATCAGAGACGCTTACGTGGCTGGGATGCTGTCCCCCACTATCCACCAGCGGATACTGGAAAGAGACGGCCTCAGCTTAACTGAGACACTGACTCTCTCCTCCTCTCTGGAGGTCACAGATCAAAACGCCCGCTTCTATGACCCTAGCCAGGCCTCCTGGCACGCTTCACAACCGCCACCCGCCGCTCCCCACCTCCCTCAGGCCTGTGCCGTGGGGCGTCCCGACAAGTCCACGGGGCCCCACTGCTACTTTTGTGGGTTCGCAAAACACTCTCGCGCGCGCTGCCCAGCCCGCTCCGCCCTCTGTAAGAGCTGCGGGAAGAAGGGCCACTACTCCACGGTCTGCCAGGCCAAAACGCTGGCTGCTGCGTTTCTGGACGCCACGCAGCACTCTCCCCCACCCGCCCCCAGGCCTCTGCGACCTGTGCGCCTCTCTCTCTCCCACGGGCCTCCCGACTCGCGCCCCGCCGGCCGACCTGCTCGCCTCTCCGGGCCCTCCCGGCCCCGATCTGCCTGCCTCGCGAGCCTCTCCCCCCCCCGCCCCCGGGCCCCGGCACCCGACATACTCACCTCTCTGGGCCCTCCCGGTCCCTAGCTGCCTGCCGCGCGAATCTTCTCCCCCCGCCCCCGGGCCCCGGCACCCGACATACTCGCCTCTCCGGGCCCTCCCGTCCCTACCTGCCTGCCACGCGAGTCTTCTCCCCCCGCCCCCAGGCTCCGGCACCTGACATGCTCGCCTCTCCGGGCCCTCCCGGTCCCTACCTGCCCGCCGCGCGAGTCTTCTCCCCCCGCCCCCAGGCCCCGGCACCCGACATGCTCGCCTCTCCGGGCCCTCCAGGTCCCTGCCTGCCCGCCGCACACGTTTCCCCCTCCCGCCCCCCGCGGCCGACATGCTCGCCTCTCCGGTCCCTACCGGTCCCTACATGCCCGCCTCGCGAGTCTTCACCCCCCCGCCCCCGGGCTCCTGCGCCTGGCCTGCGCGCCTCACCTCCCCCGCTCGCAGCCGCTCCACTCGGCTCGCCGGTACCGCTAGCTCCGCTCCCAGCGACCACGAAGGCCTCCTGGGCGCCGCCATCTTGGGGCGCCGACCCCACATGCGGGTCCTGGGCGCCGCCATCTTGGTGCGCCGACCAGGGCCGGTGCTAGGAATTGCGGGCCCAATTAGAAAAGTGATGGCGGGGCCCCTACTCTACAAAAGTAAAAATTTATGTATGTTTATATTTCGTGTAGTATGCTCGTCTTTAACCAAAAAAAAACATTAAATGCTTGATATACTAAAATTTTGAAACTTACTTACCCGGGCGGATGGATTTGGCGGCGCAGGGCTGAAGGATTTGTCGTACGGTAATGCGTGCGTTCCCCAAAAGTAAAAACTACCCTATAGTTCCTCTTATAATACAGAAAAGGCTTCAAACGGTAACTCTGTCACCGCTGGCGCGGGGCCCCCTTAAGGTGCGGGGCACAATTTGATGAAATTGGTCAAATAGGCTTAAAACCGGCCCTGGCGCCCAATTTGATGAAATTGGTCAAATAGGCTTAAAACCGGCCCTGGCGCCGACCCCACGTGCGGGTCCTGGGCGCCGCCACCTTGGGGCGCCAACTCCACGTGCGGGTCCTGGCCACCGCCTTCCGGGATTTCCACGCAAGGTTCCTTCAGCATCGACTCGGACGGCGACGATGGACATGGATTTTCTCCACGGCTCGCGGCTGTTCAGCTCGACCAGTCACGTCCACGCACGCTCGCCAAAACGACAACGCTGATCCACCTCAATGGCCACGAGACGGGCTGCCTGCTGGACTCCGGGAGCACGGAAAGCTTCGTTCACCCTGACACGGAAGTCATCCTCCGGATCCCCTCTCCCGACGTGGCTGGTCACTCCCGGACCCATCTTGCTCCGGAAGCATGGGCGGGTGCACAAGTCCGGCCCGTTGGTGGAACAAGTCCAGTTACTCCACGCTAACCCGCAGTACGCGTATGTGGAGTACCCCGATGGTCGGCAGGACACGGTCTCCCTCCGGGACCTGGCACCCGCCGGCGTGCGGCCTTCCCCCCCCCCCCCCCATCACAGACCCCCCCTCTTTTTTTTTCACCCCAGCACCCCACTCAGGTTCCCCATTCCACATCCATGGCGTCTCCACGGCCAGTTCGGGTGACGGAGACTATTTAAGGTCCAACCCCCCTGGGCTCCAGGACGTCAGCGTAACCATCGGCCGACCCGACGTCAACTCCTCCACTGCGGCGGTCTGCCAGGATGTCAAGGACCACAAAAAGACTGATTGAATCTTTCTAAAGTTCTACAGCTCCATGCACTTTGTGTACATATCATTTTGTCTGGGCCAGTGGGAAGCCCCCAAATTCGATAAGAGTAAGGAGAGAAAATGTATCCTCCCGGCTGCTACTCATATCACCAGTTCTCTCTCCCCCCTCCCCCCCCCCCCCCCCCCCCCCACCCCGGCTCTCGTTCATACCCCCCCGCCTTCCTTCTCCGCAAGGGGTGAATGTGGTGATATGATCTGCATACCTGTCTGCCACTGGGGCAGAACACCGGCTTACCATTGGCCCTGGTCGGTCATGTGCCTCTCGACCGATTGGCCGAGAGGCTGAGTTAACCACGCCTCCATTAACGAGGTATAAATGGACAAACGCCCGGCGATCGTCCATTCCATTGTAGACGATCGCAGAGCTGTGTTCTGGTCTATTAAAGCCTGACTTTTGTAAAGCACACGTCTCGCTTACAATTGATGGCACATCACTGACTAGTAAGCCAATCAGCATCCACAGATCCAACAGGCTTTCCTCAGATTGGCCCATTTGATTGATACCATCTCCCTGTTGCTGGACAGAAAAGTCAGCGGCTAACAGCGAGGATTAGTGCTGAGAATAGAGCCGGCGGCAAAAAGAGGCGATGAGATGTGGTGTGAGAGAGGAGGGGTGTTTGAGCCTTGAAGATGCATGTATGAGAATGAGAGGGGCATGGGTTGGGTCTCAGAGAGATGGGTGATAGAGAGAGACAGTGGAATGAGGTCCAGAGAGGCTTGCAATGGAGGCGGGGGGGGGGGGGGGGATTCGGGCCTCGGAGAGGCGTGCATGAGACAGAGGGGAATTGGCCTTGGAGAGGCGTACATGGTTGGGGGGTGGTGGGGGGGGGGGGGGGGTAGCGTCAGGCTTTTGAGAGGCATGTGTGAGAGAGGGAAGTGAACATATGAGTGTGTGAGAGAGGGGGGGGTCATAGAGTCATAGAGCTTTACAGCACAGAAAGAGACTCTCCAGCTCATTGTGTCTGCGCCGGCCATCAAGCACTAATCCATTCTAATCGCATTTCCCACGACTTGGGCCGCAGCCTTGTATTCTCTGGCATTTCAAGTGCTCATCTAAATGCTTCTTAAATGTTGTGAGCAAACCTGCCTCTACCACCCTTTCAGGCAGTGAGTTCCAGATTCCCACCACCGTCTGGATGAAAAAGCTTTTGCTCAAATTCCCTCTAAACTCCTGTCTCTAACCTTAAATCTATGGCCCCTGGCTATTAACCCCTCTACTAAGGGGAAAGGTTCCTTCTTATCTAGACTATCTATGTCCCTCATAATTTGTGCACCCCAATCAGGTTCCCCCGCAGTTTTCTCTGCTCTAAGGAAAACAACTCCAGCCTAGCTAACCTGTCATCGCAGCTGAAACGCTCCAGTCCAGGCAACATCCGGGTGAATCTCTCTGCACCCTATTCAATCACATCCTTCCTTTAGAGTGGCAACCAGAACTGCACACAGTACTCTAGCTGTGGCCTGACAAGTGTTTTATACAGCTCCATCATAACCTTCCTGCTCTTATTCTATGCCTTGGCTAATAAAGCAAGTATCCTATATGTGTTCTTACCCACCTTATCTACCTGCCCTGCTGTCTTCAGAGGTCTCTGGGCATACACCCAAGGTCCCTCTGTTCCTTCGTATTTCCTAGCATCCTACCATTCATTGTATATTCCCTTGCCTTATTAGTCCTCACAAAATGCATCACCTCACTTTTTACAGGGTGAAATTCCATTTGCCATTGTAAGGCTCATCTGATCAACTCATCCATATCATTCTGTAATCTAAGGCTTTCCTCTTCGTTATTTACTACACCATCAATTTTTATATCATCTGAAAACTTACTGATCATACCCCACACATTCATGTCTGCATCATTAACAGACATTACAAACGGCAAGGGACTTTGCACTGATAACTACGGTACACCACTGGATACAGGCTTCCAGTCACAAAAACAGCTTTTGAATATCACCCCCTGCCTCCTGCCACTAAGCTAATTTTGAATACAATTTGCCCTGAATCACAGGGGCTCTCATCTTCTTGATCAGTCTCCAATGCTGGACCATGTCAAAAGGTTAGTGTGTGTGTGAGAGAGGAGGGTGAGTGTGTGCACGGGGAGGATGAATGTGTATGAGAGAGGGGGTGAGTGTGTGTGAGGGAGGGGGTGAGTGTTTGTGTAAGAGATAGAGGAGTGTGCATGTGTGAGAAAGGGGATGAGTGTGAGAGAGAGGGGGATGAGTGTGTGTGTGAGAGAGGGAGGTGACTGTGAGAGAAGGATGTCTGTGTGTGAGAGAGGGGGTGAGTGTATGTATGAGAGAGGGGTGTGCCTATGTGAGAGAGAGATACGAGTGTGTGTATGAAGGATTTATTTGTGTGCGTATGTGTGTGAGGGAGAGAGAGTTGCTTGTGTCCAATATGAGAATCAGATTTCCAGCTTCATTCCTCCCATTAAAATGATAAAAGGTAGGATTCTGCACTCTGAGGAAGCACTTTCACAACTCATGTGCACCTCCACCAGCTCAGATACAGACACCTTGGTGGGGCCTCCAATGCAGGTAGCTAGGTTTTCTCACAAGCAAAAGCAGGTTTTGGAGACAGGGACAGCAATGGAATATACCCACCAGAGGGTACAGAGCCCTCCAGGTTCTCCTCAGCTGGACGTAGACATTGAACTCCAGGAATCATTGACGAAGATTACTGTCTTGGAAAAGCACAGACAATGTTTGAGGTGCAGTCAACCTTTCAAGAAAATGCGATCCTTTCAGGTGAGATTGGGATTTCCGATTCCACCCACCATTCCCTATTAACAGAATAATGCGAAACACAACACAGGAACCTCATTTTAATGCATTAGTATGTCGTCAGCGAACACTCACTTCGGATCTTACCCCTCACTCAATATTCAGAGGGTGCTGGTGTGACATCAGCCGGTGTCATTTACAATAGGTTTATATAAACGTGAACCCTGGTGGCCTCACCTCCAAGAGTGGTTTCATAGGTGAGCGCTTAGGCAGCCAAACATTTTCTAGGTCTTCACTGCTCAGGTTGCACTGGGGAGGACATGGGGGACACAGATATTTTCAGCTCGGGGTTGGGGCTGGGGTTCAGTCTCCCAATCTCGGGGCGAAGAATTGCTAGCAGGCCTTACCTTCCCTTCAGTTCGGGGCACCCCCTTGCTTTAAGGGGATCTGCAGGCTGGCATTCATGCATCACTTCCTGTGTCCACACTGCCGCTGAGGGAGTGCCCGTCCTTAGTGGGACCTGGAAAGTGAGTGGCAGGAGGTGATTACAGAGGGTCAGCACTGGGCGTAACTATGAGGTTCTTTGGTGAAGTTCCATTAGAGGTCAGTCTGCAAGGGCAGAGTGAGGGACTCAGGAATGGGTTGTATCCCTGCCTCATGAGGCATGAAGACCCTGCCACTTGTGGGAGAATGACTGCAGTGTGAGCAGAACCCCACACTCAGGCAGCACTACTGGGACAAAGGGGTTAAGCTGTATGGAGGGGAGGCAGTGGCGTAGTGGTATTTTCACTGGACCAGTAATCCAGAGACCCAGGGTAATACTCGGGGGAACTGGGTTTGAATCCCACCAGGGCAGTTGGTGGAATTTGAATTCAATAAAAATCTGGAATTAAAAATCCAATGATGACCATGACAACATTGTTAATTGTCGTAAAAACCCATCTTGTTCACTAATGTCCTTTGTGGAAGGAAATCAGTCATCCTTACCTGGTCTGGCCTACACGTGACTCCAGACCCACAACAATGTCCCACTCTTAAATGCTTTCAGGGATGGGGAATAAATGCTGGCCTAGCCAACGACGCCCACATCCCATAAGCATATGGGAGGATATCCCAGAGGCATGGAGTGTTGAGGGTCAGGGCTCTGAGTAATTCTGGAGAATCATGGAACCTGTTGAGTTGGCTATTTTACTCATAGAAATTGAGAATCAGCAGAGACATTGAGGTGCCAATGCACGTGGACAGGACCAGTGCCGTGCAGCGGAGGGGGAGGCTGGGCTCTTAGCTGTTCCAGGAGCAACACCACAGATAGTGAAGTCTCGTAGCAGACAGTACTGGTCAAGAGTCTTCTGACATCGGCCATCCTACCTGCAGATGTTGGAGCATCAGTACTTCGGAAGACTGCATCTATCCCCGGAGGACCCTGGACCACCTTTGCCATGTCTTTCAAGGCTGGCATCACATGGAACGGGAGGACACTCACTGCCAGGTGAGTCGGGACACAAGGGCCATGGTTTTCACTGGCATGCCCCAGGGGCAGTGTGTGATAGACTGCACCCATGTGGCCCTTGCAGACTCCATGGCTTCATGTACTGCCATTCATGGACAGCAAGAGATTCCACTCCCTCAATGTCCAACTCATTTGTGACCACATGATGCGCATAATGCAGGTGTGTGCCCCTATCCTGGCGAGCGTCCATGCTAGTTACATCTTGGGACTCTCACAGATTGCAGATGTTTTTGAGGGAGAGCGGCGGCTGTAGGGTGGCTTCTCGGGTCCCCCTCAGGGGTTAACCACACAGAAGGGAGTTGGTGACGCTAGTACGGAGGCCACAAACACCAGCGGAGACTCGCATCAACACTTGCGCTGGTCAATCAGGCGATTGGACTGCTCAAGATGTGGTTCTGGTGGCTGGATTGGTCGGGGGGATGCCCTCTATCATCCCCTAGAGGATGCCCCCCATAATTGTGGTCTGCTGTGCTTTCTACAACTTGATGCCGCAGAGAGGAAACCAGCTGGACATGCAGCAGATGGGGGAACATCCCAAGAATATAAAATCGTTTCTCTGTTCATGCATGGGATGTATGCCAACATGTATTGCCCATCCCTATATTCTCTTGAACTGAGTGGCTATCTTAGAGGGCAGTTAAGATTCAACCACATTACTGTGGATCTGGAGGCCAGACCAGTAAAGCTGGCAGATTTCCTTCCCTAAAAGGACATTAGATGTGTTTTTACGGTTATCAGCAATTATTTCATGGTAGTCATTAGACTTTTACTCTAGGGGTCAGGATTCTCCGGTCACGCCCACCTGCCGACCAGAAATTCCAACCCAAGGTCAATAGACCTTTACATGGTCCTTGCCCCACCGGTGGAGATCTTGTGGTGGACGGGTAGAAGACTCCAGGCTGAAATTTTTACCCTGGCTCTCTGGATTGCTGGATACAGTGACTATGCCAAATCCTCCCTCCTGCACCATCTTTTCAGCCACACATTCACCTGTTTTACCCTCCTATTAATTATTTAAAAAAAACTCTTTTCATCCAACATTTTCAAGATTTTAACATTTTTACACAAACAGAACCCAATGCCACCTCCCTTCCATTGAGGATGTGAAGCAAGGGTTAATAGCTAGAACAAGCCAGAATTAATGGGACACATTAGTGGAAAATTACAAATAGGGGAGTTGTTATTGAATTTGTGAGCCGACTCATGACTATAAGCCAAATAGCCTTGAGAAACAAGGAAGATGGCTGGATGACGGAATATGAAATGTGGGAGCTGCTTGCAACTATGGCTAAACACCTGCTGTTTATGCTAAGACTGCTACATACTCATGTGCCAATAGATAACCTCAAAGTCTGTAAAATCATGTATCGAAACTATGGCAATAACAAGTTAATCATGTATTGGATCTATGGCAAAAACAAGTTTATGCTTTGTAATGGGGAAAGCTCAAGTGAATGTAAGGGACAGCCCCCTAATAATACATATAAAAAAAGGATGTTTTGAGCAATACTTTGGCACTCTCCAAGGTACGAACGTGTTCGAGACTGTTTCCTCCGGACTGAGAGACAAGTGAATTAGAGACACATTCACATTTTGGTGGCAGCGGTGGGATTTCAAAGAGTCTCCGCTGAGACTGGTGGCATAAGCGACTGATCAAGTTCGGGAGCGAAGGAGGAATTGGGCCCCCATTGTGAGTAACGTTTTAGCAACTTTGGTATTCCCCTCCGCTGTACCGTCCGTGATCTGGCCCCGCTGCCAGTGCTCAGGGACGCTCCTACAAAATCCAGGTCAGTCCGGCGAACCCATTTAAGGGAGGGAGTGTGACCCCTACAGTTATAGTCACAGGCACAGTCAGGGACTAGTGTCTTAAGGGAGGGAGTGTGACCCCTACAGTTACAGTCACAGGCACAGTCAGGGACTAGTGCTTTGAGGGAGGGTGTGTAGCCCCGACAGTTATAGCTACAGAAGAGGTTTCGGCATCATCATGATCCTTGCCTTTGTCAAAAAGTGCCCCCGCGTAAAGAGGCTTTAGAAGGGTGCGTGATCAACCCTAAGGTAACAACATAACAAGGACGTTATAACCTTGTAGTTAGATAGGCTTGCAGGCACGGATGAGCCTGCCTGAATTGGGCAACGGAGCAGGATAACTCCGTTTAAATTCATGATTGAATAAAGTGGTCCAGGATCATGGCTCGGCACAACATTGAGGGCCGAAGGGCCTGTTCTGTGCTGTACTGTTCTAAATTCTAAATTAGGCTATCCGCCTTGAATCTGTATATTAATCCATGTGAGTTTAAGCTTAAGTTAGAAGCACAAATGACATAAATTAAACCTTCACACCATTTGGAAGACAGGCTGGTTTAAAGGAATTGAGCTCCAACTCCTTTAAGCATAGCAATAAAGCGGGTAAAGATAGCGGCAGTACAGATTCTGCAAACTAGCAAAAGACATCACAAAACTGCCAACAGTTACGGCTAATGGCTGTCCCGGAATGTCTCAAGGAGAGAAAAAAAAATCAAATTAAGTGAAGTCCAAAAGATCAGAAAGGGGCTAAAACACTCAATTAGTTTTGTCCAGGAATATCCGAGGATGACTAATCCCCCCTCCCAAAACAGAAAAATGGGGAGGAAAATCAATACAAGATTACAGTTAGAAATTTAACAATGGATACATGTCGAGAATAACTTCAGATTGTTTCAAGACGTCCAGATAAATTTGGCAGTAATTCAACTCATTTGAAATAAAAGAAAAATAAACATCCAGTAATGTCTCTTTCCAAAAACCGGTTAAATAACGAACATTGAAAATTGAAAGAAAGGATGGCTAATGTCTGAGGTCACGTAGCGAATGGAGATGGCATCATGCCAAGTTCTCCACCACTTTCAATTCTGTACAAAAATTTAACCATTTCAGCAATGGTCATCTGCACAAAGAAATATACATCTCTAAGAATAGCTAATGCCTCTAAAATTAATCAGTGGAAATTGACTTAAATGGAATGAAACAGATAAAGTTTTCGAAGGAGAATGAAAAATGTTGTTCAGTATTTTAATTGAGCTCCATTTTAGAGAAAGAGTGAGAGGGTTAGAGAGAGAGAGAGCCAGAGACAGAGAGAGGGACTGATAGAGACAGCGAAAGTTGAGAGAGCGAAAGAGAGCGAGTCAGGGAGAGACAGAGACGGGGAGGGGTAGTTAGATAAAGAAAAAGAGCAACAAGAGTTCCAGAGACAGACAGAGTTACGTAGAGAGAAAGACAGAGAGAGAGAGAAAGAGAGGGAGTTTTAGGCATCTATAGACAGGGAGTCTTAGGCATCTAAACTTTGTTCTGAACTATTCACTGTCTCTGTATTCATGTTGCATTTTCAGACTTTGTCTTCAGACTTTGACTTTTAAAAGTTTTGTTACGAACTGTGAGTATTTGAAAGCTTCAAATTGTCTACGCATTGCCTTTAAAGATTATAGTTTGAGTACAGTTAACAATTTTTTAATTTCAAAGGCTATCATTGGCATTTCCAGGGTAATTTTGATACACAAGGAATTTTAATCAGGGTGCAAAATCACGTATGTAAGAATAAGAAAGTATTAGTTTTATGGTGTTCAGTGGAGGTTAGGATAGTTGAAATACATATGACAAATATGATCAAGCCGATGTTTCATTAGTTCAGGGTTAAAACTTCCCTGACACAAATAATCATCAGTAGGGTGAAACTAACCTGTCTCACAACACAGATGTTTTAATTATGAGATTGCAGAATTACTTATAAACAACAGATGGATAAATGAAATATGTTCATGATCATGCTCATCTGGGAAAGAACCACGCAAAATTGGTTCACTCAGTTTCAATAACATATTGTGTTTGCTGAAAGACTTGATAACAGGAATTTGGCAGCACTCCAACTTTTACTCCCAGTCCATTTGAGTGAAATATATAAAAAAAACATTTAGAGATGCGAATGGCATCATTCCAATTTATCCACCCACTATGCGCCCCTTTTTGTCTCTGCAAGAAAATTAACCTTTCAACAAGCTTTTGTGTGTAATCCAGAAGATGTCTTGACACTCCCATGCTGGGTTTGCCTGTGAGCTCTGGCCCTTTTAATTCTGATAACATAATGAACAATCCACACAGCTGAAGATGCATTTTAATTGGAACTTACAAATCTTAAGTTTTGAATTTTCACCCTCTTAACGACCCAGACCTGACCATGTTCACAGATGGAAGTGCTTCCATCGGTGAAAGGGGGGAGCGGTTATCAGGATATGCTATAGTCAACCAGGGTGGGGAAACAGCACAATAAGCAGCATTTGAAACTCCATTCTCGGCCCAGCAAGCAGAATTGTTCGCACTAATACGCGCATGCACACTAGGAGCAGGCAAAAAAGTAAATATTTATACAGAGACCTGGGTGTGCTAGGGCATGAGTCACAGAAAGTTGGTTTACAGGTGCAACTGGTGATTAAGAAGACAAATGGAATTTTGTCCTTCATTGCTAGAGGGATGGAGTTTAAGACTAGGGAGGTTATGCTGCAATTGTATAAGGTATTAGTGAGGCCACACCTGGAGTATTGTGTTCAGTTTTGGTCTCCTTACTTGAGAAAGGACGTACTGGCACTGGAGGGTGTGCAGAGGAGATTCACTAGGTTAATCCCAGAGCTGAAGGGGTTGGGTTACGAGGAGAGGTTGAATAGACTGGGACTGTACTCATTGGAATTTAGAAGGATGAGGGGGGATCTTATCGAAACATTTAAAATTATGAAGGGAATAGATAGGATAGATGCGGGCAGGTTGTTTCCATTGGCGGGTGAAAGCAGAACTAGGGTGCATAGCCTCAAAATAAGGGGAAGTAGATTTAGGACTGAGTTTAGGAGGAACTTCTTCATCCAAAGGGTTGTGAATCTATGGAATTCCTTGCCCAGTGAAGCAGTTGAGGCTCCTTCATTAAATGTTTTTAAGGTAAAGATAGATAGTTTTTTGAAGAAAAAAGGGATTATGGGTTATGGTGTTCGGGCCGGAAAGTGGAGCTGAGTCCACAAAAGATCAGCCATGATCTCATTGAATGGCGGAGCAGGCTCGAGGGGCCAGATGGCCTACTTGTGCTCCTAGTTCTTATGTTCTTATGCTCTTATGACTCCAGATATGCCTTTGGAGTCGTACATGATTTTGGACAATTATGGAAGAACAGAGGATTTTTAACATCCGCTGGCACCCAGATTTCCCATCAGCAGCTGATGACCCAGTTACTCCAAGCTCTTATGCTCCCAGAAAAGGTAGCAGTGATAAAGTGTACTGCTCATACGAAAGGGAAAACTCCAGTAGATGAAGGAAATAGGCTGGCCGACCACCAAGCAAAAGAAGCCTCAAAGTCAAAGGCCATGGTAGTGCCCAAAATGATGAGCCAGACTAAAAGCTCAAAGAGCAAGTCTCCCTCTGAAAAACCTATGCCGACCATTACTGATGTAATCCAGCTACAGGAGGACGCTCCTGCTAGCGATAAAAAAAGTTATGGGAAGAATAAGGGGCCTCACGGTAGCATGGTGGTTAGCATCAATGCTTCACAGCTCCAGGGTCCCAGGTTCGATTCCCGGCTGGGTCACTGGCTGTGTGGAGTCTGCACGTCCTCCCTGTGTGTGCGTGGGTTTCCTCCGGGTGCTCCGGTTTCCTCCCACAGTCCAAAGATGTGCGGGTTAGGTGGATTGGCCATGCTAAATTGCCCGTAGTGTAAGGTTAATGGGGGGATTGTTGGGTTACAGGTATACGGGTTACGTGGGTTCAAGTAGGGTGATCATTGCTCGGCACAACATCGAGGGCCGAAGGGCCTGTTCTGTGCTGTACTGTTCTATGTTCTATGTTCTATGTTCTAATTGGGATGTACATATGATAAAGAAAGTAAGCTGTGGGTCACCCCAGCAGGGCAGATATGTATGCCCGATGTTTTGGCAGCCTGGGTGACCGAATGTGTACACTTTGCTACTCACTGTGGTGCTCGCGCTACAGGTGATATACTGCTGAAAACCTGGTGGCATCCTAGGTTGCAGGAGATAGCCCAACGAATTAGCAATCGCTGCTTGATATGTCAGCAGTATAACCCTGGGAAGGCTGTCCCCTGCGAGCAGGGGAAAACACCATTTCCCGAGGGTCCCTTTGAGACCCTGCAACTGGACTACATTGAGTTGGAAAGATGCCAGTGTTATAAGCATGTATTAGTGATTGTTGATGTGTTTAGTAAATGGATAGAGGCCTATCCTACTGTAGATAATAAGGCTTCAACTGTAGTAAAAGCTCTTATGCATGAAATTGTACCAAGATTTGGAATTCCCTATCGTTTAAGCTCTGATAATGGACCTCACTTGTGGGACAGATCAATAAAGAATTCTTCACTCAACTGGGAATTAAACAGCAGTTACACTGCGCATACAGACCCCAGGCAGCTGGGATAGTGGAAAGAGCTAACCAGACTCTGAAAACCAAACTTGCTAAGGTGCAAGCAGAGACCGGAGCCACCTGGCTCAAACTTTTACCTGTTGCACTTTTCCAGATCAGAACCACCCCTGCGGGAAAGACTCGATTGAGCCCCGCTGAAATCTTGTACGGAAGACCCCTTTGCATCCCCTGGGACTGTCATACATCCCAAGACATTCAGTTCCACCACATGACTACAGAAATGGCTAATTATATAATAGCCCTCACTAAAGTCTTAAAGAGTCTCCACTTGCGAGTACGTGCCACGCAAGAGGAAGTGCCACCCTTAGCTAGCTCCGATATTGTACAACCGGGAGATCATGTGATGATCCGCAATTGGACACGGAAGGGGTTGGAACCGCGTTGGGAGGGACCATTACAAGTTCTCCTAACCACCCCCACAGCAGTCAAAGTTGAAGGACGTAATGCATGGATCCACATGCACCATTGTAAACTAATAAAGTTTGCATGATCGCTAACTCTCGTTTTAAAGTTCTAGGTACATGTGGCTGATCGTTCGACTACAGGATGAAGCTGCCTTTTGTCCTCACGATCCTCGCTAGCACACTACTGTGTGCGACCGCTCGAGACCAGCGATGTAGACCCGGCGGACGAATTCTGCACCTTTGTCGTGAGGACACCTTTAGCTGTGCCAACAGCACCATTGATGAGACCTTGTGGACGGCGACCCCGGTAGATACCTGCACCACCATCATTCATCAAGACGAGCAGAAGCCTCGGTTCCTGACTACCCGCGGATCCCTGACCTGCGATCGCTACGCTTGCAGGTGGGACTACCGATGTACAAGGAAAGGCAGGCCACGAGTTCCTGAATGTAAGACTATTCATACTCACCTGCCTACCAGGAGGAAGCGGGCAACGAACCATGTGACTGCGAATTCATTCCTGTTTATGTCTTATACTTATGCAAAGAAATTGAATGTCTCCTCTTGTTGGGTGTGTACGCATGTTCCCAGCCATGCCAATGGGGGTATTCCTTTGGTCCCTCTTTCCTATTTGATCGAGGAGGTCGCAGAATGGGCTCTGCGACGTAATCGCACCAATCCTGATATTGATACACAAGATATGATAGATTGGCGATCGGCCGGGTTCGATATGAGCAGATTTAAAGGATGGTGGTGGCCGAAATTTACTGTAACCCATCAGCCACCCTACCTGATCCTCCCCAAGTATGCTATGTTTTAAAAAGGATCATGCCAATGGGACCCACCCGGTAGGTACCAGCCAATGTAACCAGACCTTGAGTTGGCAACCACCCATAATTAATCTTACACAAAAAGGCTTGTTCACCTTTAATTGGTCAGCAATAGAAAACCATACTAGTGGCGGCCCCTGGAGGGGAGAGCCGACTAGAATCATGATGATGGATGCCAAGGGGAACTTGACCTGGTACAATGATACCTATTTTATATGCGGACATGAAGCATATCCCTGGTTGCCGGAAAATTGGTCGGGTTCTTACTATATGGGCTTTGTAGTCCCTGGCATCACCCATTATACAGACCTATCCAAACATCCCCATGCCCGACCCACTAGGTCCCTTGTGCCTTGGGAGGTGATAGCTACTGTCCTTTGGCCGCAGTTCGGCAGTATTAGATCTCTCCAAAAAGTCACCAAGCTCCGGGATATATTGGAGCAGGTGGCTAATGATACCGCGGAAGGACTCAGTGAGCTCAACGCAGAGTTAGTAGCTGTTCAGACAGTTGCCTTACAGAACCGCATGGCTCTAGACTACCTCCTCGCCAATGAGGGAGGTACATGTGCTGTAGTGGGTTCTGAGTGCTGTACTTATATCCCTGATAGCTCGGAGAACATTACTCACCTAGTGGACCACATTAGGGATGGGGTAAAGAGACTCCGCCAGTCTTCCTCGGACGATTGGTGGGGATGGCTGTGGTCTAGTTCCTGGACCACCTATCTGTTTCATGGATTTAATATCTTTATCGTTATTTGCATTTTGCTATCATTGCAACCTGTGTTAAATGCTTTTGTAATCGTTTAGGCGCCTCTGTGATGCCACAGATGCTGCAGCGGCTTTCCCAGTTAGACAAGCAGGACTTAGTAGGTGCCGAAAATGTGTATGAGGACATTGGACCAAAGAATGATTTCCCGGAGGAATTCCTCAGACTCTCAAGGATAAGCCCCTGAGGGCTGTGTGATCATGGAATGATCAAAGGGGGGAATGAGGATGTGAAGCAAGGGTTAATAGCTAGAACAAGCCAGAATTAATGGGACACATTAGTGGAAAATTACAAATAGGGGAGTTGTTATTGAATTCGTGAGCCGACTCATGACTGTAAGCCGAATAGCCTTGAGAAACAAGGAAGATGGCTGGATGACGGAATATGAAATGTGGGAGCCGCTTGCAACTATGGCTAAACACCTGCTGTTTATGCTAAGACTACTATATACTCATGTGCCAATAGATAACCTCAAAGTCTGTAAAATCATGTATCGAAACTATGGCAATAACAAGTTAATCATGCATTGGATCTATGGCAAAAACAAGTTTATGCTTTGTAATGGGGGCAAGCTCAAGTGAATGTAAGGGACAGCCCCCTAATAATACATATAAAAAAAGGAAGTTTTGAGCAATACTTTGGCACTCTGCAAGGTGGTTCCCCGGAATACCTAGAGAGCTGCCCCGATCGCAATAAAGAATATTCTGAAGTACGAACGTGTTCGAGACTGTTTCCTCCAGACTGAGAGACAAGTGAATTAGAGATGCATTCACACTATCACCCCCCACCCACCCCCCCGTGAGGCATTGGCCTTCGCAGCACTTTTCACCATAATCCTTCTCCCAGCACCATCCCTAACTCTTCCTCCCACTTAACCTTAATCTCTTCCATAGACTCCTCCTCCTCCGCCATAATCCTACCATAAATGGCTAAGATAATCCCACCAACCCCCGTCCTCCTTGGCTCAAACCCATGATTCCCTCTTATTGGCAACATCCTTGATCCTTTCCACAACTTGAAGTGCTGTCAAAACTGCCCATATCATTAATGTGGCTACCCCTACTGGATTCCCAGAATACTTCCCTAGGGCTGGTGGCAGTGCGCTGTTACCAGCGCCAGTAACCCCGACCCCTCCCAGGACCCCGCCGCCATCTGCACCCACAAAGCGTCCGACCCCTTCCTCCAGCCGACCCCTTCCTCCAGCCACACACTTTCTCCGCATTCATGGCCCAAAAATCATGCAACAGATTTGGAAGAGCCAAGCCCCCCAATTTCTCCCCCCTTTGGAGCACCATCTTCCTTATCTCTGCCACTGTGCTCATCCACTGAGTTGAAATGATCACTGTTCCATGACAAGGCCTACTCCATTTCTTTCATTTTTCCCTCCTGCTCCCGCACCATCATCGAAGTTATCACCAACTCCTCTCTGAGCGGGGCAAGGGTCTCTCCCACGGCTCAAGCAAAGCCATTATCTGATGCATCTCAAAATGTTTCAAAAACAGCCATTCGAACTCCTCAACCATCACCTCCGTTAACTTCTCCACCGTCGTTTGCGTGGCCCCATTTGACAGGCTCTCTCCCGCCATCTTTCCTTCTGCTGCACCCCTCTGGCAGGGGCCACCAAACTTGGGATCTCCACCTACATGCCGCAACCGGAATTCCATATCCTCCCATATCTATACCTCACTTGTTTGTGGCACTGAGAGCAATCCGGAGATGACTACTTTTGAGATTGTGCTTGCTAACTTTCTACCTAGCTCTGTAAATACTGACTGCAGGACCATATGCTTCTTTCTACCCATGTCCTTCATACTACTGTGGACCATGACTGCTGGCTGTTCACCCTCCCTCCTCAGGGTGCTCTGCGGCTCCTTGGTGACACCCTTGATCCTGGCACCAAGGAGGCCACACACCATCCTGGATTCACACCTGCAGCTACAGAAATGCCTATTTATTCCCCAACTATCAAATCACCTATTGTATTTGCTCTCCCAGTCCTCCTTATACCCCCTATACAGCTGAGGCTCTCATGGTTCCATGGATGTGTCTCTGGCTGCACTCTCAAGATAAGCTGACCTCATTATAATTCAGGACTGAATGCTGGTTGGAGAGTGGAATTCAATCAGGCAACTCCTGCACTATAGTCCTGTTCCTTTTTCAGTATCTGCCGGTCACCCTTTCCCTCTCTCCCGGCATATTTTTAAGCTGTGGGGTGACCGCATCGATTAACGTGCCATCCACAAAGCTCTCAATCTCATGGATACCAGCTGCTCATCATGCTCCAAAACCCAGAGCTCAAGCTGCAGCAACCGATGGCACTTCCTGCACAAATGGTTATCCGGGATATGGGAAGCATGATGTGCTCTAAACGTTGACGCAGCCCTGTCATTCCTGTATTTGGGGAGGCGATGGTGTTATGGTATTATCACTGGGATGCTAATCTATAGACCTAGGGTAATGCTCTGGGGGCCCGAATTTGAATCCCACCACAGCAGAAGTTGATATTTGAATCCCATAAAAATCTGGAATTAAAAAAGTCTAATGATAACAATGAAACCGTTGTCAATTGTTGTAAAAATCCATCTGGTTCACTAATGTCCTTTACGGAAGGAAATCTGCCATCCTTGTCTGGTCTGGCCTCCATGTGACTCCAGATCCACAGCAATGTGGTTGGCTCTTAACTGCCCTCTGAAATGGTCCAGCAAGGTTCAAGGGCAATTGGGGATGGGCAATAAATGCCGGCCTAGCCAGTGACACCCACACCTGCAAATTAATTCAAAAATCGGTTGAAAAGCTTTATAATTTGCAGCAGATAATATATATCTGTTTAATATCCTCAGGCCGATTTTTTTAATGCATGCTCCTAGCATGAGGTATTAGCAGACAGCTGGACACGTTGAAAAAGTGAATGTTTATTTTATTTCATCAATGGCCTGACAATTCTGGGCAGAGTGCATGCGATTTCTGATTCTATATTACTGGCGACGCGGCTTCCAGCTGTAAAGTTGGCCCTATTTTATTTTTAATAACTAGGAAATTTTGTTATTATTTTACATCTGCCAATGAAATGGAAAATAAGTCAAATGAGCCACGGATCATAAAATTAGGAGTACCAAACAGCATGTTTTACTTATGATTGTTTTGCGTTATTTAATATGCTCCATGTGACGAATGATACAAAACAGAGCCCATGATTGAATTCAGTGACATTCAGACCCACTCATATTTGTCCCCGTAGTTTAGTGTGCCATGAACAGAAACATTCTACTCTAACATTCTTAAAACAATAATGGCATTCATTTATATCGCGCCTTTAACATTCTTATGCAGACATCAGTCCCTGTTAAAAAAGACAAAAAATATAACAATTAGCATTGAAGTAGAGTTTTTCTCTTCAGCACATGCATATTAAGTATTACCTGAGAAGAAAGCGTGGCAATAAAAAAACATGGAGAATGCTCATAGATTTTCCCATGGTTACTGTTGCCACAAAGGATTGTTAGTTTTGGTAACTCTGCTCATGACTGCAAGTCAAGTGATTTATATAACAATAAGCTTTATATGTGTTAACTAATATCTGTGTCAGGTTTTATTTAACTATTCTACAGTACTATATTAATGAACAAGATGACATGTGAATAATACAATGATACAATTTGGTTCCCACAACCTGAGTGATTCGTTCTACCCCCCCCCCCCCCCCCCCCCCCCCTCTCCCCAATGGTCATGGCTCATTGATTCCACCCTATCCGGTTTTCCTCAATGCGCTCACCCTCAATGCCGGAAAAACTAAGGAGCTGGCCATCAACTTCAGGAAGTGAAGTATCGTACACACCCCTATCTGCATCAATGGTGCCGAGTTGGAGATGGTTGACAGCTTCAAATTCCTAGGTGTGCACATCACCAACAATCTGTCCTGGTCCACCAATGTCGATGCTACAACCAAGAAAGCACAACAATGCCTAAACTTCTTCAGAAAACTAAGGACATTTGGCATGTCCACAAATTAAAGACTGCTCCCACTCTTCCAAATACTTCCATTGGACAGAAGATACAAAAGTCTGAGAGCACACTAACAGATTTAAAAACAGCTTCTTCCCTGCTGTTACCAGACTCCTAAGTGACCTTCTTATGGACTGAGCTGATCTCTCTATGCATCTTTCTTGCACCACTACACTCCGTATGCTTCACCCGATGTCTATGTCGATGTATTTACATTGTGCATTTATCATTTGTCCTATGTTTTTCATGTATGGAACAATCTGGCTGGACTGCCTGGCAGAACAATACTTTTCACTGTACCTTGGTACATGTGACAATAAATCTAAATCTTTTGTTTTCTTTATAAATTTAGAGTATACAATTCTTTTTTCCCAATTAAGGGCAATTTAGCATGGCCAATCCACCTGCCTTGCTCATCTTTTTGTGTTGTGGGAGTGAATCCCACGCAGACAGGGGGAGAATGTGCAAACTCCACATGGACAGTGACCCAGAGCCGGGATTGAACCCTGGTCCTCGGCACCGTAGGCAGCAGTGCTAACCAGTGTGCCACCAAACTGCCCTATAAATCTGAATCTAAATCTAGGGTGGGATTCTCCGACCCCCCATGGTGTCGGAGGATCGCCGGGGGGGCAGCGTGAATCCCACCCCCCGCTGTCCGCCAAATTCTCCGGCGCTGGAGAATTGGCGGGGGCGGGAATTGTGCCATACCGGTCGGCGGGCGCTCGCAGTGCTCGGGGCAATGCCTGCGATTCTCTATTCAATGGCACATTGCCGTTGTTTAGGCCTCGCAGAGTTTCTTCTCACTGAAACCATACTTAGGAAGATTTCTCGCACTGGGGAGCTGAACCCGTCAGTAAGACCGGCTCCTCGCAGATCCGAGTGCCATTTTAAAAGACTGCCCTGATCTCTACACCCACCCATTTTTGCCCCCTCCCTGCTTTCAGGACCTCACCTTCACCCAAACTGTTTTGGCCCTTCAACCCCCCCTTACCCCTCTTTCATGGGAAAGCCCCCCCTCCCCCTGCCCCGACCCCTGGCAGTGCCATCCTGGCACCTGCACTGCCAGACTGGCAGTGTGGCAGTGCCAGGGTTCCAGACTAGCTGTACCAAGGTGCCATGATGTCAAGGTGCCCAGTCACAGAAACAACCATTGACCATCACCCTCTACTGCCTGCCATTGAGCCATGGATCCAATTTGCCCTGGATCCCATGGGCTCTTACCTTCTTGATCTGTGTTCTGTGTGGGACCTTGTCAATCTGTGCCTGTTGGTTGTCAATACTGTAATATGTAGTCTCTATCAAAACAATACTGCCATTGCCTGCTCTCTGAACAAATACACAGGTAACTTAAAAAACGAACCTTATGCTCCCACAGCCTATCTCTATGATAATGTGCCATATTTTAGGATGTCCTCAAACAGGAATGTAAATTAATTATTTTACTGTCAACACAACTCTTTGATTATGCAATTTGTATGAATAATGTATATTTCTGATGGATGTAAGTGACCTACCCTCTCCAGAGTCCCTGGCTCCAGTAAGTGGTCCAGAGGTAGGTCACCCATCGTTTTAAGCTTCAATTTCAAGTTGGACATTGTAAAACGGTGTTTCACAAACCTTTCCAGTTACAGAGCCTTTTGACCTTCCAGGAATATTGAAAGAACCCCTGAGAAACAACCTGATCATAGATTGAACAATTAAACCACAAAAAATGATTATTACTGCTGAATAGATGCAAATATACAAAAACAAACTTAAAAGACGCTTCTTTGTCTCATATGTATACATTTATTTTCAAAAAATATCTGTTATTCAACAACTACTTCCTTGTCTTATCATTGTATCATTTTTAAAGGCAGCACGGTGGCACAGTGATTAGCACTGCTGCCTCACGGCGCGAAGGTCCCAGGTTCGATCCCGGCTCTGGGTCACTGAACGTGTGGAGTTTGCACATTCTCCCCATGTTTGTGTGGGTTTTGCCCCCAGAAAGATGTGCACAGTAGGTGGATTGACCATGCTAAATTGCCCCTTAATTGAAAAAATAAATTGGGTACTCTAATTTATGTTTAAAAAAATCATTGTATCATTTTTAATAAAGCACTACTTACATGCACTCCCTCACCCACATTTACTCTCAGTCTCACCCACTCATTCTTACCCACACCCACTGAGTGCCTCACCCACTCTCACCCTCACCCACTCTCACCCACTGTCACCCACACCCTCTCTCACCCTCACCCACTGTCGCCCACACCCCCTCTCACATACTTTCATCCTCACCCATTCTCACCCTTGCTCACTCTCACCCACACCCGACATCATCCACTCTCATCCTCAGCCACTCTCACCCTCAGCCACTCTCATTCTCACACTCTTCCACTCTTATCCTCAACCACCCCGGTATCGGCTTTTCACAGGCCTCTCTGGCCCTGATTCCTCTCAGGCCCTCACCGCCTCGGCTCTTCTTTGGCACCCATTGCCCGGCCTTGGCTCTTCTTGTGCTCCCCCTGTCTCGTGTCCTACAGCGGGTTCCAGGCCAGACCGACTGTGGATTCTCTGCAGGAGTTCCTTTGAACCTGAGGGTTCCAAGGAACCTAATTTATAAACCCCTGTTGTAAGATGGGCATCATGGTGCCACAGTGGTTAACACTGCTGCCTTACACCGCCAGTTCAATTCCGGCCCGGGGTAATTGTGTGGAGTTTGTATTTTCTCCCCGTTTCTGTGTGGGTTTCCTCCCACAGTTCATGATGTGCGGGTTGGTGGGGTTATGGGGATAGGACTGGAAGTAGACCAAGGTAGGGTACTATTTTGGAGGCTCGTGCAGACTTGATGGGCCAAATGGCCTCCATCTGCACTGCAGGGATTCTGTGATTCAATGAAGATAAACACAGGTTGCCTTTTAACCTCGGCTTATCTAATTTACTCTTACTTTGTTTCTTTTATCAGTTTCTTAACTAAACTTTTCCATTGATCATACATTTAGCATTCTAACCTCTAAAAATACAACTTATATCCTGATAGCCCAAAATAAATGGGAAAGGGCTAAGATGGGTGGGGGGGGGAGGGGTGGGGGGGGGGGGGGGGCAGGCAAGAGTCCCAAAGATTCTAAACCTCACCCTCTACAATATGGGTGGCAACATAGGTCTCATTATATGAGGTCTCCGTCTCAGTCTTAGGATCTGCACCGGCATCATCAGCCATGACCTCAGCGGTTACCCCTTGTCGCTCTCCAGCCAACCCGTCATCCTGGGGTGCGCCTCGAAGACACCAGGGATCTCCAAGTGCCTCATGATGTAGCTGTCATGCACGCTCCCAGGGTAGCGGGCACACATGTGCATGGTTTGGAGGCAGTAGGCACGCATGATTTGAACATTCAGGGAGTGGAACCCCTTCCTGTTAATATAGGGCACTCCCTGAAGCTGCCTAAAGCTCCGGTTCTTGCAGGGTGACATGCTTGCCATCTCCCTGGACTTGGGGCATCCCGGCAATATGCTACACAGGTTCCCACTCGAGCCTTGGAATGACACTGTGCCAAATAATTTCAGCGTTGCAGAGAGCTTCACAGCCACTGGGAGTGGGTGTCCTCCTCCTCCACAGGGTGCCAAGTCTGTGGGGACATGGCACAGGTACCGCACTGCCTCCTGCTGAGACGCAGTCTTCTGCAGCATGTGGTGTCCATCAGCTTATTTTTTTTGTTAAAAATAATTTTAATTCAAATTTTCACAAAATATCAACAACAAAAAGAAAAAAAATTACAAAGAACAGGAAGAACAACCCCCCCCCCCACCCCCCACCCGCCCTGTGCATATACAGAGGGAAAGATAAATGAACACCCGTCATTCCCACAAAACAACTGCCCGTCCCTTCAACAGACAGGACAGAACCCCTGTGTATACACAAAAGAAGAAACAAATAGCGCCCGTCATTAGCACAGAACATCTATGCACGTCCCTTCAGTCCAAAACAAAACAAAGAAACAACCCCCCCCGGGTTGCTGCTGCTGTTGGCCTTCTCCTATCGTTCTGCCAGGAAATCCAGAAATGGTTGCCCCCTCCTGAAAAACCCCTGCACTGACCCCCTTAGGGCAAATTTCACCTTCTCTAATTTAATAAACCCCACCATATCGTTGACCCAGGCCTCCACGCGCTTGGGGGCCTCGCATCCTTCCACTGAAGAAGAATCTTCCACCGGGCTACTAGGGACGCAAAGGCCAGAACACCGGCCCCTTTCGCTTCCTGCACTCCTGGCTCCACCGCCACCCCAAATATTGCGAGCCCCCAGCCCGGATCGACCCTGGATCCTACCACGCTCGACAGCGTCACTGCTACGCCCTTCCAAAATTCCCCCAGTGCTGGGCATGCCCAGAACATATGGGCATGATTTGCTGGGCTCCCTGAGCACCTAATACACCTGTCCTCGCTCCCAAAGAACCGTCTCATCCTTGTCCCGGTCATGTGAGCCCTATGCAGCACCTTAAACTGTATGAGGCCAAGCCTCGCACAAGAAGAGGAGGAGTTCACCCTCCCCAGGGCGTCCGCCCACATCCCCTCCTCAATCTCCTCACCCAGCTCCTCCTCCCATTTACCCTTCAGCTCCCCAAACGAGGCCTTGTCCATCTCCTGCATCACTTGGTACGCTGCCGAGATCCTCCCCTCTCCAACCCACATCCCCGAGAACACCCTGTCCTGGACCCCACGCGGCGGCAGCAGGGGGAACCCCGCCACCTGCCGCCTGACAAACGGCCTTACCTGAATGTACCTAAAGGTGTTTCCTGGAGGGAGCCGAACTTGCCTTCCAGCTCACCCAGGCTCGCGAACTTCCCATCTATAAACAGGTCCCCCAACCTCCTGACACCTGCCCTGTGCCAACTCAGGAATCCGCCATCAATTCTCCCCGGAACAAACCGGTGGTTCCCCCGTATCGGGGACCCCATCGAGGCCCCCACCTCCCCCCTGTGCCGCAACCACTGCCCCCAAATTTTAAGGTAGCCTCCACCACCGGGCTCCAGGCTCGTGCCCACACAGGACACCACAAACAGCTCGCTCTTCCCAAAGTTGAGCTTATACCCTGAAAAATCCCCAAATTCCCAGAGGGTCCCCATCACCTCTGGCATTCCCCCCACCGGGTCCGCCACATACAACAATAGGCCATCCGCATTGAGCGACACTCGATGCTCCTCGCCACCCCGGACCAGCCCCCTCCAATTCCCCGACTCCCTCAGCGCCATAGCCAGGGGTTCAATTGCCAGCGCAAAAAGCAGGGGGGACAAGGGACACCCCTGCCTCGTCCCTCGGTATAGCCGAAAATACTCCGACCTCCTCCTATTCGTGGCCACGCTCGCCATCGGGGCCTCATATAACAGCCTCACCCAACTGACAAACCCCTCCCCAAACCTGAACCTTTCCAGGACCTCCCACAAGTACCCCACTCAACCCTATCAAAGGCCTTCTCCGCGTCCAGCGCCACCACTATGTACAGCAATCAACAGGTTTAATAAATCAGTGTTAGACCATCTCCTGTGTCGGAAGCCTGGTTCTCATTTTACTGCATCCAGTTGCAGTCTTATGGACCAACAATCAGTTAGGGCTTTCACCCCGGGACCCTCAAATCACCCAAACCTCCCCCACCCTAACGTGTCATGCCTTCTCTCAAAGTGTCACCCAAAGAGCCTCTTATGCTGGCACATTTTGCCCTGTTCACTCACCCCGGCCACATCTGGAGTCCTTAAGCCCCAGATCTCTGCCGGGAACATTAGGGAGGCAGTGCTTAGCTGCGCTCCGCTCATCCATACTTACCCTTTGGACGCGAGAGGATCCTCAGTCATGAAGCCCTGTTTTTTAGTGTTTAATTGTTGGCAGCTCCCTCTATGGTGCTGACACTCTTGGAATTCAGGCGCACTGTTCAGGCATTAAAATTTGCTGGACATGCAATGCACTAATCATCCTCTGAGGCATGGCATGTGTGCCTATGAGGAGGCACTTGAGAGTTGAGATGCTTTCACAACTAACAAGGCTAATTCTCTTGTGAAATAGCCTTCAGTCATGAAGCTAGTGGCCGGTCACAGTCAAAAGGAGTGAACGTGAACTTCAGGATTGAAGCTACAGAATTGCACTGTAGCTTCATTGTTAGGGTAGAGAGGCTACAGTTGTGGCTGTGCCTGTTATGGATCACCTCAAAATTTAAAGATGGTCTGAAGATCTCACAGACGCAAAGCCCCCCCGCCCAAGGGTGATGCCGACCTGGAACGCCTCAGCCCCTTGACGAAGCCCAGCCCGTTGAGGGGTCTCCCCCGAGCCAAGCTCAAGTGTCTTTGAACTGCATGCTAGAAAATGCCAATGGCTACTCACCTCCCCTCAGTAACCATTGCGCCAGCTTTATGTTTTTGAAAAGGAGTAGTAAACGACGCCCGTGTGATTTCCCACTCGGGAGTCGGGCACTTCCTGGGAGACTGCTGTATTTGACTTCCATCTTGTTAATGAGATTGAAACGAATGCAAATGAGGGTTAATGATATTCTCGCTATTTTTAAGCGTGATCTTGAACTCGCCATCGGGAGCGGGCTGGGTGAGCGGAAAATAGTTCGCGCCCGGCACAAATCTTGATTTTGCCCTCTCCCACTATTCACCCAATGCGCCCCAATTGCGCCGGGCACGATGCGGTCGCTGAATCGCGCATCTATGGTCATTTTTACTGGTGCCAGTTCAACCATTAACAGATTAATTTATTTCACTTTCAGCACTTATCGAAGTGAGATTTGATTTTACAACATTTAGAGCTAACAGTTCAATACTATATTCAGAACTCACAGGCAGTGTTGGCACGAGGGAAATTACTCTGTTGAATGCAATGGAAAGAACCAATCGGTAAATTTAAAAAAACAAACACGGATCACTAATTGTACAGTGAAACAAAATAGACTCCTTCATATAGAGTCACTGATTCTGCAATCTTCTGCATAGCTTCTTTGATGTATAGATCGACAATGATCAATTTGGTTTGGCATTCTTTCAGAGTTTGAGCGCATTTAAATGCAGAGAAAAAGTTACAAAACCTTTACAAAGTAGTTGCAGATGCTAAATAGTATCTGTCAATAACCTGTTGGGGGCAGGCTTAGCATATGAATATGTTTTGCATTTCCAAGTAAATCCTCAAAATTGCAAAATTTAATATTGATTTACTTCTTTTTGCAAACAGCTTTGACATTTTGTTCGTGCAGACCTCACAAATTAAGAATGGCTTTTATTGATTTGTGTCTGAACTAAACCTTCCACCAAATTGAAAGATTATTTCCTCAATTCTTGAAAAGTATGTTGAAAGATTGTAGCACCCTCCTCCCCCCATGTCTGGCGTTCCTGAATTAAACATGAGTGTATGAGATGAACTCACTCCTTGCATCTCGGCCATAGATGCAGAAGGGGCTGCATATTTTGATTGATGGGCTGTGTTATATCACGTGTAATATCATGTTACTCATTTGCTTTCTGCCAAGATGGTCACATGCTTGATGTTCAGTAACACTCGAAGTCTTCAAATAAAGCAAATACTGTTTATTGAGTAACGTTAACATTTTAACTATGGGTTGGTTCCCTCTTCAATAACTAAACTATAGATTAAATTAACAAGACTAAATATATACTAACGATGATTAACTGAACCTGCACACTAAGCTATCTCTCACTACCTCTGGCCACCCATGTCTGGTGCTGCCATCTAGTAGTTATCTAATTGTGACTTTTGTATGTTAACCCTTTACATACACACAGATATGCATCCCCCCTTTTTTGTTACACATTTTCCATACTAACAAACAAAATTGTACACCAAATTAAGATAAATAATGATATGTATATCTGTGCAAACATGATGATAATGATGACTATACACAGTGAAGTAGTATTTATGAGTCCATTCTTTAGAAGTTGAGTCTGTTAGGTTTTTTCCTCCTTCTGTTTGATCTTCTCAACTGTTGAAGTGGTGAGTCTGAAATCTTTATATCTTTGTGAATGTCTTCTGTTTTCTTGCTGTTAAGTAGATTTTGTCGAAAAAGTGATGCATTGAAACTTAATGTAGGAAAAATCTGTTGTTGAAGTTCAACCTTCAGTAAATCTCGTCTGTTGCCGCAGAACATTGCTCCATCAGCAGATTTGATGATGTAGGATCGGGGTGCTGCTTGCCTAATTATAGTAGCTGGAGCAGAGCATCCTCCCTCTAAATTCTTTAGTCTGACAGTGTCATCTTTTTCGGTGGGTCTAATTTGATTGCGTGCTGATCATAGTATAGCCTCTGTTTTGAACTTTGTTCATTGATTTTCTTGAGAACTGGTATGTGATCAGGATCTTGAAATTGTATTGCTGGTAAAGTGTTTCTAATATCTCTGTGAATAGCATTTGTGCTGGTGATAGTCCTGAAACTAACGGAGTTGCTCTGTTTGATAATAATGCTAAATGTATGTCAGATTATGAATCATTTGCTTAACTGATAAATTGTTTCATGATGTGAACACCTTTTTCTACCTTTCCATTGGATTGTGGGTAGTGTGGACTAGATGCCACATGTCGAAAATTGTAGTTGTTTGAAAATTCAGTCCATTCCCAACTAGCGAAACAAGGACCATTATGCGACATTACTGTTTGCAGAATTCCATATCGCGAAAATGTTTCTTTACATGCCTTGATGACGGATGAAGACGTAAGATCAGGAAGTTTCATAACCTCCAGATAGTTTGAATAGTAATCCATGATGAGAACGTAGTCACGACCATTTGCATGGAAAAGGTCGATCCCTACTTTTGTCCATGGTGATGTGAAGATAGTTGAAGTGTTTCTTTGCACTGTGCAGGTTGGTGCTTCTGACAGGTTTCACATGTTATGACCATGTCAGTGATATCCTTGTTGATCCCAGGCCAGTAAATTGCCTGTTGTGCTCTCCTTTTACATTTCTCGATACCGGGATGTCCCTCGTGAATTATTTGTTGCATTTCAGAGCGCAGACTTTGCAGAATTACAATTTGATTGTTTCTTAACATTAGCCCATAAATTATTGTTAACTCGGTTTGAATATTGCTATATTGAGGACATTGCCCTTTTGGCCAACCATGCTGTAGATGGTGCACACCCTTAGCAAAGTTGCATCTTTCTTAGTTGCTTGCTTTATTAGCTGTAGCTTCTCATCAGATGCCGGAAGGTTTTCTGTACATAACTGAGTTTGAGCTTCTGTGTCTCTGATGAATTCTAGTGGTGTGCTCTCTGTAGCAATAGATCTTAATAATATATCTGCATGATGAGATCTTTTCCAAGTGTGTACATACCTTTGGAGCTTCATCATGATATGCTGAATTTGAGGAGCCATGTCGTTTAAATTCTTCTCAGTGCTGTGGACCAACGGTCTATGATCCATCTCCACAATAAAGTTTGGAAGTTCGCAGACATAGTCATGGAATTTAAGTATTTCCGTGAGTAATCCGAGACATTCTTTTTCTACCTGTGCATATCTGCACTCTGTTGAAGTCATAGCCCTCAAAGCATATGCAACAGAAACCCAATCAGAGTGATCATTCTGCTGTAAGAGAACTGCGTCTATTCCATCCTGACTTGCATCAGTGGATATCTTGATTGCTCTTTTCGGGTCGAAGAAAGCAAGTATCGGTGCGGCCATTAGTTGTTGTTTGAGATCTACCCATTCATTTTTATGACTTTGTGTCCATTCAAAAGTGGTGGACTTTCTGATCAGATTTCTTAATGCAGACGTTCTCGATGACAGGTTTGAGATAAACTTGCCCAAGAATTTAACAAAACCCAGAAATCTTAGAACAGCTTTCTTATCTTCTGGCGTTTTCAGATTTTGGATTGCTGAGATTTTCGTGTAGTCAGGTTTGATACCTTGAGAGGATATGGTATCTCCCAGGAAGTTTAATTTTTTTTTAACCAGGAAGTTTAATGAGGATTGTGCAAATGTGCACATTGCCTGATTTAATTTCAATCCAAACTTATGGATTTGTTCAAAAGCCTTTCTTAAACGACAAATGTGTTCTTCCTATGTCGTAGACCAAATGATTATGTCATCGATATACACCCTTACACCATCGATACCTTCAGTCATTTGTTCCATTATCCTACGGAAAACCTCTGAAGCAGATATTATTCCAAAAGGCATGCAGTTGAAGCAAAAACGTCCGAATGGAGTGTTGAAAGTGCATAATAATCTGCTCAAGCCGCCAAGCTGCATCTGCCAGAATCCCTGCGAAGCATTGAGTTTTGTTAAGATACGAGCATTCGCTATCTCACATGTGATTTCTTCACGCTTCGGGTTGGACTGTGTTCCCTACAAATATTTTTACTTAAACCCTTCAGATCTATGCAGATTTGAAGATCTCCAGATGTTTTTTTAACGCATACTAGTGAGCTGACCCAGTCAGTCGGCTGCGTGACTCGAGAGATGATTCCTTGTGATTGTAGTCGGTCAAGTTCTAGTTTCAACCTTTCTTGCAAAGGAGCAGGAATGAATTGCAGATTTTGTATCATTTCTAAGTAAGATCTTGTACTGGTAAAGTAAAGTATCCATACCTTTAAATACATCAGGATACTGTTGTAGAACAAGCTGGATTTTGTCTTCCACATGTAATGTGTCCTGAGGAGTCATATAGATCCATTGAACAAGCTGCAAGTCTTTGCAAACCTGTGTGCCTAACAGTGATGATTTTTTATTTGCCACAATCGCAAATCGTAGTGTCTTCTTTATTTTCTAGTTTGTGAGATTGAGATGGAACGATCCCATTGAAGTGATCTGATTACCATTGTAGTCCTTCAGTCTACGTGCAGCTGGAAGCATCTCATGTTCTCCTGGAATCGTATTGAGATCCTTGCTTGTCAGTAGATTGGCTGAAGCCCTTGTGTCAAGCTTGACCAATAAGGGAAAATTGTTAATTTGCACTATAGAATTCCATTCGCTGCTGGAGTTGATCATATGGACTGGTGGAGGAGTGCTTGTTGTAGCTTTAGGTTCCTCACTTCTTTCAATTATTCCCACAAAAATGCATTTTCTAATGAGAAATTGTCCTCTTCTGGTGAATAATTCTCTTTGGTTTTCTTCTCCGCTGAACCCACACTTTGAACATTGATGTTCCTTTGTTTTGATTTGAAATTGCGCTGTTGATCCGCATTATGACGCATTGTGATTGAGTTTTCCACACTTTAAACATTGTTTGTATTGAGCCGGACATTTCCTTTTTAAGTGGCCGTTGCCAAATTGGTAACACGTCATGACGTCGCGTCTCTGACGCATGAGACACGTTTGCGCATGAGCAGACGTCTTCTCTTCCGTCTTGCATTTTCTGGTGAAGTGTGCATGTCCCGGGTTGGAGTGTGCGCTCACAAGATAGCTGCCATCCGAAACGTTCTTCTTTACTGCCTGCAACACTATTTTAACACTCTCGACCTTGTGGTTGACTTTCGTGCCTTTTTCATGAGCTAAACATTTTTCAATAGTGATTTTCAGCGTTAGATCTTGCTGTCTTAACAATGCTTCTCTTAGACTCTCAGCACTTATGCCATACACAATTTGATCACGGATCAGTGAATCATGCAAAGCTGCATAGTTACAAGTTTGTGCTAGTAATTTTAAATCGGTGACAAAGCTGGTGAATGATCCCCCATTTTTTTGCAAATGTTTGTTGAATCTGAATCTCTCAAAGATTTCATTTGTCTGAATTTTGCAATGGTCATCAAATTTGTTAATTATTATATCAAATTTGCTTTTGTCCTCCCCTTCAGAGCAGATAAGAGTTATAAATTTCTATTGCATGCTGTCCTACCATGGATAAAAGCAGTGCAATCTTTCTAGCCTCAGCAGCTGTGGTTAAGTCATGAGCCTCTAGGTAAATCTGAAACTGTTGTTTGACCAATTTCCAAATGGAATTAAGATTACCAGTTGTCTTGAGTTGACCTGGAACTTGAGCGTGGTCCATCGAGGTGATTTTTCTGTGAAGGATCTGAATGCTGCGAAGCTTTCCCAATTGAATAGTCGGTACAAATTTGCTCTTTTTTCTCACTTTTTCTAATGTAATCTAGCTAGTTTTCCTGAAATCAATCCCTGATACCATATTATATTACAGTGTGTAATATCTTGTTACTCATAGGCTTTCTGCCAAGGTGGTCATTTGCTTGATGTTCAGTAACACTCAAAGTCTTCAAATAAAGCAAATACTGTTTATTGAGTAACGATAACAATTTAACGATGAGTTTGTTCTCTCGTCAATAACTAAGCTATAGATTAAATTAACAAGACTAAATATATATTAACGACGATTAACTGCACTTGCACACTAAGCTATTTCTCTCTAGTCACTCCAAACACAAAGAGGTGGGAACTCTCCTTGAGTTTATCTTTTATACCCATATCTGGTGCTGCCATCTAGTGGTTATCTAGCTGTTACTTATGTATGTTAACGCCTTACATACACACAGATATGCAGATCACTACAGGCTGGTTTTGATTTATTTTTCACCCTGATATAAAACATTACTGTAAACATTTTACTCCTAGTAATGGTTCACATTATCCTCAGCATGTATATTTCTTTATGGATGATAAAAAACAGAAAAGTGCTTTACAATAATGAAGACTTCCTTAATTGAAAATGTGTCTAAGTAATTCTCCAGAAATGTATTTTCTGTTGAGTTTCCTGCCTTGATATGAAAGGTAATTGGGAATATCTCCTGGGGCTGTCAGTGAGGCAGAATGTTCATTTATAATGGTTCACATTTACATAAATAAACCTGGTGAGACTACAATATTTTGTAATTGAAGGCTGCCATTATTTCCTGCGAATTAAGAAGAGGAACAATATTTCTGAAAAACTCAATATTTTCCAATGCATTCTATTGTCAGGGATGATGTAAACAAATTAAAATTATGGATTCTTCTTACATTCTGCAGAAAGAGCATTATTATCCCCTGCACATCAGCATTACTTTTGCCAGCATGATAGTTCCTTTGTCACAATTTCAGAATGACATGATTGAGAATGCAGAACATGTTCAGCGAACTGAACTGGTTCTTCCATGATCTTGCACTTACTTACTGTTTTTTTGTGGTCCAATATGTGTTGAAATGCTTAATGAATTTTGAAGCTGAAACTAGTAATAAGTCTACACACGGTGGAGCTTCAATTTGTCTGATCAGATGCACACCCATAGGGATGTACCCAATTACCTGACCAAATGAACTTCAGCAATTGTTGGCAAGAGCCATTAAGGCTTAAACTCCCAAGTGTGCACAGAGATATTGTTAGATTTTAACCAATTAAAATCATCGAACATCGCAATGTAAAACACTGCAAAACTTCTCAAGCCAGAGGGCCATCAGACTCATTAGCCTAATTTAGATTGATCAGAAAGCAACAGTGGAATTTTTGCTCTCTTGAAAAATACGTGGAACAAATTAATACTTAATGAAATCACAAAACATTATTAGTTTTGCAAACATGTGTTGCTTTCACCTTGGTGTCTCACAAATACTACATAAAGAAGCGACAAAACTATATGAGCCAAGCTTGGGTTTTATTGGCATCAGGATTCTTGTTCCAAATCTAAGTAACTGTTGATGGGAAACTTACTGAATCTCTTGGCTCTTGACAACTAGTAAAATATGAGATTCTACAGCAAATTCAGCAAGACAGTGCTGCTGAGGGCGGCACGTGATGCAGTGGTTAACACTGGGACTAGGGCGCTGAGGACTCGGGTTCAAATCCTGGCCCTGGGTCACTGTCCGTGTGGAGTTTTCACATTCTCCCTGTGTGGGTTTCACCCCCCACAACCCAAAGGTGTGCAGGTTAGGTGGATTGGCTACGCTAAATTGGCCCTTAATTGGGAAACAAAAAAATTGGGTTCTTTAAATTAAAAAAAACAGACAGTTCTGCTGGAGTGGAAACGAGCAGGACTAGAAATTGAACACCATAACTCCATTGAACTCCAAAGTAATATCTTAAGCGAGAACAATGCTATCTGGCTATAATTAACTTCCAACCATGGTGGAATTTTTTAATCAGAGAAATTTGCTTTTAATTAGATAATTTGTAAAAATTTTATTTAATTAAGAGCAAAATGTGTTTTTAACACAGCAGTGTCGACCTATTCTATGAATAATAAAGTTTCCATCGTACTATTTTAAAAAGAAGTGAGTTGTCTGACATTCAACCAGCATCACCAGAAAGAGATAATCTGGTCGAGAGCTAATTGCTATTTGCAGGATCTTGTTGCAAATCCAAAGGTTCCTGTCTTTGCCTGCATATTGACAGTGACTGTACTTCCACATAATTCATGTGCAGCACTCGCGTGTCTGAAAGGTCCAATAAGTCCAATATTTTTTTCCCCTTTCAAACAATCCCAACACTGGGTTCAAGAGGCACATAATTAATTGGAAGAAACTATTTTCAAAATTACATTTTTGGCATCCCTTTTACGGTTTTCAACTTTGTTCAAGATTAGACTTGCCAGTTCAAAAATGGACTAAGTGGCAACTGTAGGTGCACCAACAAATGAAAGAAGGGGAAGATAATTTACACTGTTTTTGACATAATGTTGGTGTAAGAGGTAAAGTCACTGATGACAACAGGCTGCTTCCCCCTATGAAATGAAAAATGAAAATGAAAATCGCTTATTGTCACGAGTAGGCTTCAATGAAGTTACTGTGAAAAGCCCCTAGTCGCCACATTCCGGCGCCTGTCCGGGGAGGCTGGTACGGGAATCGAACCGTGCTGCTGGCGTGCTTGGTAAGCCAGCGATTAGCCTTGTGAGCTAAACCAGCCCCTCAGGGGGTGGTGATTTAACCTGAGGGTCAGCATACCTCAGGCAAGGGACAATGTTGAACCCTCATGAATAACCTCAGCCAGTACAGGAATTGAACCCACAGTGCTGGTCTTGTTCTGTATCATGAACCAGCTGTCCAACCAACTGAGCTAAACCAGCCACCCTACTTGAGAAATGTTGGTGTATCTAGATTTTGTGATTTCTTTTTAGGTGGGAGTGTTGTTGGGTGTTGGATACCGTTCGGTAGCTCTTAATGAAGTCTTTGTGAATTTAAGTAGGTTAACTGTATGTATTTATTAACTACAAGAACTATGCGCATATATACAATAAGGTATTCAAACTAAGATCTGTCCCCATGCTTGCGTGCGCATTAGACTGGCCCCTAGGTGTAAGTTATGTGTTCTCTTACTGTACTCAGTCCCACGTTATCCCTGTACGTGCCAGATCCTTATACCATAGGGTGCAGTTTCTGAAGCTATCAAACTCATTTCTGAAATTCTACTGAAACCTCCGATGGTTGTGGGAGCAGCCTCTTTCTCTGACATCCCCTTCACTGGTACAAAGATGTAAATTAGCTACATGTGAATAGCGGTGGCAGGACCGACATGGCGGACAATCGTCAGAAGGTGGCTGAGCTTTGGAGTCAGCGCCCGAGACCTCAGAATTTTGGATCTCCATTTCGGAGAGAGAAGGCACAATGTCGGGCATGTTGGCATTGAGAGAGACTGAAGGCGCCACAGCAGGCTGGTTTGGCAATGGAGCCGGAGGATCTGGGGCAGGCTTCATTGTAAGCATTTCATGAAGGAGCAACCTCCGTGAGCGAATATGATCCAGGTGTCATTTCATTAGTTTCCCTCGGACCCAAACTTGGGATGAGACTCTGCACAATTAATGGATGACATTCCCAGAGAGCCAGCGAGCACCGTCGTTGAAGTTATGAACACTGCGTGATCAGGTGCAAAGCGGCCAATAGGCTGATGTGAAATTGGGCAACGCCCTTGCAAATCTTGGTAACGACGCACCTTCGCACCAATTACTGGTAGAAGCAAACTCAGTTGTGTACGAAGTCTATGACCCATTAACAGCTCAGCTACCCCAGTTACTGTGTGTGGTGTGGTCCTGTACGAAAATAAGAATCTTGCCATTCTTGTGCCCGTATATGCAATTGGGGGGGCTCCCAGTCGATCGGAGGATCCTGGGTCGTTGAGCTCTGGGCAGGGTGGCATCCTGGCACCCCCTGGTGGGCAGGATGCCACTCTGGCACTGCCAAGGTGCCCAGGTGGCACTGCCAGCCTGGCAGATGCAGCGCCAGGGCGGCAGTGCCACGGTACGTGTGCGCCATTTTTCCTGCACTGGTGATCGCACCTGGGGGTACCCTGCCCTGCCCTTATGAGGTCGGAGCAGGGGGCCTCCAGGACCCCATCAGTGGTACGCTAACGAAGCTCATTAGTGTAGGAAATGGGACAAAGCGCGGCCTCGATGGCGCATTCCTTGCCGAGGCCCAGAAATGAAGCAGAGTCCCATTTTCTAGGGGGTCTTTCTTGGCGCTGCAATTACCTGGAACCACCCGGCTAAACGCGGCGACATGAGGCTCTGTTTCATTTCTGTTAATTTGTGCCCACTGTCTCTATCCATTAATTGACGTATGAAGAGAGATTGAGTCAGTTCAGATTGTATTTGCTGGAGTTTGGAAAAATGTGGGTTATCTCACAGAAACCTATAAAATTCTAACAGGACTAGACAGGGTCCACATTACAACAGGACTAGACCAGGACTCACAGTCTGAGGATACAGGTTAGACCATTTAGGATAGAGTTGAGGAGAAATGTCTTCACCCAGAGAATGGTGAGCCTATGGAATTTACTACCAGAGAAAGTAGTTGAGGCCAAAACAATTTATGTTTTCAAGAAGCAGTTAGATATAGCACTTGGGGATGAAGGGAATCGAAGGATAGGGTGAAGACAGTATTAGGCTATTGAGTTGGATAGTCAGCCATGATCTTAATCATTGGTGGAGCAGGCTCGAAGGCCACCTCCTATTTTCTATGTTTTCAAAAAAATTTAGAATACCCAATTTTTTTTTCCCAATGAAGGACCAATTTAGTGTGGCCAATCCGCCTACCCTGCACATCTTTGGGTTGTGGGGGGCGAGACCCACGCAGACACAGGGAGAATGTGCAAACTCCACACGAACAGTGACCCAGGGCCAGCATCAAACCAAGGATCTCAGCCCTGTAAGGCAACAGTGCTAACCACTGCGCCACTGTGCCACCCTCTATGTTTCTATGTTAATATTTTAAATACCTAAACTTGATAACCCCATTACCATTGAAACTTAAAGCAATACAAAGTTAACGCAATTGGTTCTCATAATTTTACAGGAAATGAGGAGAAAGATAGGGAAAAATCCATCACTCAGAAGATTGTTAGTGCTGGAATGCCTGGTGTTCGAGAATGGGGCATTACACCTATCAGAGAAAATTGGTTTAATGAGATGAAACTTCGACAAATGGGAACTATATCTAAGTTATATATCTAACTTTAATGCTAAATTTTAGGCAGCAGGCAATTTTCATAATAGAAACAAAATATGCAGGAAAAAAATTAAAACTCCAAATGAAGGCAAATATATATTGTAGATAAAAGCAAAGATCTGTGTTGTGCGTTTCTTTTTTCCTAGCAGGTTTCGTAAAATCAATCGTTTGCCTTATGATGAATTTGTCAACTGTAGCACATGATAAATTGACCCCAAATAATTTCAGGGCATGGGTCATGGTCAAATGTCCAAACAGAAAGCTCTTAAATGAAACAGCATGTTAGCGATGTTTACTTAATACTTGAACATATGTTTAACACAGTGAGTATGAGTTGTGCTGCATTTTCTTTTCCTCCTGGAACAATATCGTTTAAGGATTCCCTGTTCTATTCAGACTAAGTAATTTGGTTAATCTGGCTTTGCTCTGATATTACTTTAAAACAACTGTTTATTGTAATCAATATTATTCAAATAAAAAAGAATAAATACATTTTAACAGCAACAAGACATCCACTGAAGTACTTTTGAGTTTGCAATGTGGGGAAATGCAGCAGGCAGATTGCAAACTAAAAACTCCCACGGTCAGCATTAAAATAAATGACTGGATCAGCTGTTTTGATTTCATTTATCTGTTTCAGCTGTTGGTTGAGGGATGACTGTTGGCCAGGATACTAAGATAACCGCCCTGCTCTTTTTCCAATAGTGCCATGGCTTCTTTTACAGCTACATGAAGGCAAAACACCGCCTTTTGGACAACCCAGCACTCCCAAAGGACTGCACTGACAAGCCTGGATTATATGCACAACACTTTGAAGGCCAACTTTGGAGTTGGCGATCAACACTCAACATTCTGACTCAGACCTTGATTCAATTTTTTTCCTCCCAATGAAGGGACAATTTAGCATGGCAATTCACCTAACCTGCATATTTTTGGGTTCTGGAGGTGAGACCCTCACAGACATGGGGAAAATGTGCAAACTCCACACAGAGAGTGACCGGGGGCCATGATCGAACCCAGGTCCTCGGTGCCGTGAGGCAGCAATGCTAACCACTGCATCCCTGTGCCGCCCTCAAATGATGTCACCTAATGATACATTGCTTTATACTTTTACTTTGCAACACACTTCTTTTCATCTTTTCAGTTAATCTCTTTTTCATGGAGTTTTCTAATGTGATGGATATGAGGGACAGTATTTAATGCAGGTGACAGGGATCTTGAATGCCAGTGAGGGTCCTGCTTTGCTTTCTTTGGGGAACCCCACTGTATTAAATGCCACTCAGGCACTTAACAGGCAGTGGTAAGGGAATCAAGGATCCCTGATGCCCACAAATAACTAACAGCCAAGCAGAGGCCAGTAACTTAATTGTAAACCAAAGCGCCGCCTGGGAGGCAGTGTCTGCTGCCGGTACAATGCCCATCCAAGGCCTTAGATCATCGCAGGATTCCAGGCCAAATGTGAGTGATGGCAAGATGGGGATAGGGGCGGGAGATGCTGGGGGGAGGGGGAGGGGCAGCAAGAGTACTTCTCAGTGGGGCCCCCTCTTCCCGTCACTGGATCCCACAACCTGAAGGCCATTCCCTGGGAGCCCTGGGCTTGCTTGTCATGCTCTCTGCATGGTGAGCTCCTTGCCCACCATGGCAGAAGGATGACAGCAATTGGTGGCAGGGTGGGAATGCTGTCCACAGGATTTCCCATCACAGACTTAATTGGGGCAGAGTTGGAAGGGATCTGGCTCTCCACCTAACCCCCCCCCCCCCATCTGACACCCCTCTCCCACCCTGCCACATAATTCACCACAGTCGAGGGTATTAAATTCCATCCATTGTTTCTTTCGCCTGATAAGGTGCCAGATAGAGTGACACTTCATGGTGTGATATGTTAATATGTACTAGATGCTGTGGTATGAAGAAGCAAGAGTTCAGCTCCTTTTTCACCAACACACCTTTAATGGTTCAAACCCATTCTGCACAGAACTCTACAGATCATCACAAGCTCCAGAGTCCACCTGAAGCCCCTTTACATATCAGTGTCAATCATTGAACACTTAACATAAATGAGACAATCATTGAACACTTAACATAAATGAGACAACTAATTGCAATGTCTCTTAACCCATTACTTAACAGTCTCCCCTTCCTTGGAGAAAACAAAACAATTAGGTAAAAACAAAATTTCAAGAAACTAAAATTTCAAGAAACTAAAATTTCAAGAAACTAAAACTCACGCCTGATTCCCCCCCTTTTTAAAGTAAACCATTCACAGAAACAGGCGCCCTTCATTCACGATATCTAAAAGTTTCTGTGAACTAGCCCCTCTTTTCATGAAACAGTCTGACAGTTGATAGCTACTGTCAACCCATTTAATTTTTGTTATTGCCCCTCTGTCCAACATCTGCTTTAAACTTGCGATGTCTATCTGTAACCTCTTTTCATTGACACTTTTTGTAGAGTGCACATTTTCCCACAGAGATTTATTGTCAATGTGACAGTCAATAGGTATATTACCTAAATCCTCTAATCCCAAAATTTCTGTCAACATCTGACTTATATAAAAGGCCATATTCACCGCTTCCACTAAGCTTAATGTCTCAGCAGCCAAAGTGCTTTTGACCACTCTCCTTATTTTCTTTGTTTCCCACACAAGAGGGCAACATTTACCATTGTTCCCCAAAAGAAAAATTATAAAACCTCCTGCGCTTGAAACTCCATCACATACATTTGCATAGGACGCATCACTATAAACTATGAGTTTCAAATGCCTAGGATCACCTAAAACAGGGAACTTCAAAACACACTCCTGCATTTTTAGTTTGGCCAACACTTTATTTGCTCTTATTATGTCTTCCACTTTGGGATCATTCACCTTTGTACTCAACTCTAAAACATCAAAACTCACGTCCGGTCTAGTCTGTCTTCCTAGCCAGTTCAGTTGCCCAATTAAACGTCGCAGTTGCTCTTTTCCTATCTTCGAAACCATTGCGTCTTTTTGTGAAACACGGCCACGACTAATTGCTATTGGACTGATGCTTTACAAGTAAGATTGCTGGCGTAAAGTTGCCCCTAACTGAGTCTGTCCGATTTCCAAACAAATACATTTAAATGCATCGGAAGCCTGACTTCCAACCCTGAATTCTTTCCTCAAACCAGAGATTACAATAGCTTCAAAATCACTAGTCCCACCCCACAAAAAATCATCGACATGCATCATGAAGATGCCAGCAAGATTTCCTTTATAGTGCCAGTAAAACATTGCAGGATCTGCTTTCAACTGGCAACAGCCTAACTTTAACAAGACTGACCTTACCGAATTGTACCACACTCTAGATGCATAATTTAATCCATATACACATTTGTTCAACTTCCACTGTACCCCTTCTGTGTTAGCTGCTTCTTTAGGAGGACGGAGAAAAATGTCTCTCTGGAGCTGATGCCCCTGCAAAAAGGCAGCTTTTATATCTATAGATTTGCAGTCCCATGCCTTTGTGGCTAATAGAGCCAAGAAGATCTTTAAAATAACCTTTCCTGCTGTAGGTGAATCTACCCTTAAGTCCTGATCGTCTAAGTTTTCTTCAAATCCCCTTGCCACAGCCTGGCCTTTGCCTGATAAGTTCCATCTGGAAGAACCTTTTCTGTACAAATCCATCTGTGGGATAGAGCTTTTTGTCCTCTATCCGGTACTTCCGTGTATACCCCAAATTCACTCCAACTATGCAATTCTTGCTGTTTAGCATCTTTGATAACTTTTTCATCTAATTTATTTGAAGCTACCAAAATCTCACGTGCATGTGGGCTTCTACTTCTATTAGTATCCGTAGTCTTACTCCTGTTCCGAGATCTTGATAAACTACTTCCCCTTTCCTGCCTGGTATCTCGTTCTGTACTGCTACTGCTTGATCTTTCACTTCTGTAGCGGGATGTCCTTTCAATAGTTCTCGACCTTTTCCTGCAAACCTGTTCACTATCCGATGTACTATCTGAACTAGCACTGCGTTTCTGTGCCCTCCATTTTTGAACTTAGTTTTCCCAATCCATTGTCTTAACTTCCTCCCCTGAATGCTGTATATTCAACCAATGTTTATACTTTCCAGTGGCCTTCCCTGCTCTACTAATAACAGTTGCATCCTTCCATTGACTAGACCCTTCAGGCAAGTATGTCACTTTTGTACCAACCTTTGGCAGTTGCCCTTTCGGAAAAATGGCCTGATCTAATTTATCAGCAGTGTCGTGTTCCTCTACAGAAACCCTGTCTATATCAGTTAACTGGTCCTCATAGTTCTGTAACACATGCGTACCAGATGACTCTGGTTCCTCGTCTTGTCTGTCTGCTCTGTCTAAATTTGAAAATTTGTAATCGGTACCCATTATCCTTGATGAATGTACCCTAACAGTTTGTTTACCATGTTGCAAAATAAATGTTTTGCCACAGAACATAGAACATTACAGCGCACTACGGGCCCTTCGGCCCTCGATGTTGCGCCAACCCGTGAAACCATCTGAAGCCTATCTGACCTACACTATTCCATTTTCATCCATATGTCTATCCAGTGACCACTTAAATGCCCTTAAAGTTGGCGAGTCTACTACTGTTGCAGGCAGGGCGTTCCACACCCCTACTACTCTCTGAGTAAAGAAACTGCCTCTGACATCTGTTCTATATCTACCACCCCTCAATTTAAAGCTATGTCCCCTCATGTTGGTCATCACCATCCGAGGAAAGAGACTCTCACTGTCCACCCTATCTAACCCTCTGACTATCTTATATGTCTCTATTAAATCACCTCTCAGCCTTCTCCTCTCTAATGAAAACAACCTCAAGTCCCTGAGCCTTTCCTCATAAGACCTTCCCTCCATACCAGGCAACAACCTAGTAAATCTCCTCTGAACCGTTTCCAAAGCTTCCACATCCTTCCTATAATGTGGTGACCAGAACTGCACGCAGTGCTCCAGGAGCGGCCGCACCAGAGTTATGTACAGCTGCAGCATGACCTTGTGGCTCTGAAACTCAATTCCCCGATTGATAAAGGCTAGCACACCATATGCCTTCTTAACAGCCCTATTAACCTGGGTGGCAACTTTCAGAGATTTATGTACCTGGATGCCGAGATCTCTCTGTTCATCTACACTACCAAGAATCTTGCCATTAGCCCAGTACTCTGCATTCCTGTTACTCCTTCCAAAGTGAACCACCTCACACTTTTCCGCATTAAACTCCATCTGCCACCTCTCAGCCCAGCTCTGCAGCTTATCTATGTCCCTCTGTATCCTATAACATCCTTCAGCACTGTCCAAAACTCCACCGACCTTCGTGTCATCTGCAAATTTACTAACCCATCCTTCTACACCCTCTTCCAGGTCATTTATAAAAATGACAAACAGCAGTCGCCCCAAAACAGATCCTTGTGGTACACCACTAGTAACTGAACTCCAGGAAGAATATTTGCCATCAACCACCACCCTCTGTCTTCTTTCAGCTAGCCAATTACTGATCCAAACCGCTAAATCACCTTCAATCCCATACTTCCTTATTTTCTGCAATAGCCTACCATGGGGAACCTTATCAAATGCCTTACTGAAATCCATATACACCACATCAACCGCTTTACCCTCATCCACCTGTTTGGTCACCTTCTCAAAAAATTCAATAAGGTTTGTGAGGCATGACCTACCCTTCACAAAACCGTGTTGAGTATCGCTAATCAACTTGTTCTTTTCAAGATGATTATAAACCCTATCTCTTATAACCTTTTCCAACATTTTACCCACAACCGAAGTAAGGCTCACAGGTCTATAATTACCAGGGTTGTCTCTATTCCCCTTCTTGAACAAGGGGACAACATTTGCTATCCTCTAGTCTTCCGGCACTATTCCTGTCGACAAAGACGACATAAAGATCAAGGACAAAGGCTCTGCAATCTCCTCCCTGGCTTCCCAGAGAATCCTGGGGTAAATCCCATCTGGCCCAGGGGACTTATCTATTTTTACACTTTCCAAAATTGCTAACACCTCCTCCTTGTGAACCTCAGTTCCATCTAGCCTGGTCAACTGAACCTGAGTATTCTCCTCGACAACATTGTCTTTCTCCAGTGTAAACACTGACGAAAAATATCCATTTAACGCTTCCCCTATCTCCTCTGATTCTACACACAACTTTCCACTACTATCCTTGATTGGCCCTAATCTTACTCTAGTCATTCTTTTGTTCCTGATATACCTATAGAAAGCCTTTGGGTTTTCCTTGATCCTATCCGCCAACGACTTTTCGTGTCCTCTCCTCGCTCTTCTTAACTCTCCCTTTAGGTCCTTCCTGGCTAACTTTCTCTCAAGTGCCCGAACTGAGCCTTCATGTCTCATCCTAACATAAGCCTTCTTCTTCCTCTTGACAAGTGCTTCAACTTCCTTAGTAAACCACGGTTCCCTTGGTCGACAACTTCCTCCCTGCCTGACAGGTACATACTTATCAAGGACACGCAGTAGCTGTTCCTTGAAAAAGCTCCACATTTCGATTGTACCAATCCCCTGCAGTTTCCTTCCCCATCCTATACACCCTAAATCTTGCCGAATAGCATCGTAATTGCCTTTCCCCCAGCTATAATTCTTGCCTTGCGGTATACACCTATCCCTGCCCATTGCTAAAGTAAACATAACCGAATTGTGATCACTATCACCAAAGTGCTCACCTACATCTAAATCTAACACCTGGCCGGGTACATTACCCAGTACCAAATCCAATGTGGCCTCGCCCCTTGTTGGCCTGTCTACATACTGTGTCAGAAAACCCTCCTGCACACACTGCACAAAAACTGACCCATCTATAGTACTCGAACTATAGTATTTCCAGTCAATATTTGGAAAGTTAAAGTCCCCATAACAACTACCCTGTTACTCTCGCTCCTGTCGAGAATCATCTTTGCAATCCTTTCCTCTACATCTCTGGAACTATTTGGAGGTCTATAGACAACACCCAACAGGGTGACCTCTCCTCTCCTGTTCCTAACCTCGGACCATACTACCTCAGTAGACGAGTCCTCAAACGTCCTTTCTACCGTCGTAATACTTTCCTTGATTAACTATGCCACACCCCCCCCCTCTTTTACCATCTTCTCTGTTCTTACAGAAACATCTAAATCCTGGAACCTGTAACAACCATTTCTGTCCCTGCTCTACCCAAGTCTTTGAAATTGGCACAACATCAAGATCCCAGGTACCAACCCATGCTGCAAGCTCACCCACCTTATTCCGGATGCTCCTGGTGTTGAAGTAGACACACTTCAAACCAGTGTCTTGCTTGCCGGTGCCCTCTTTCGAACTTTTAACCCTATCCCTGACCTCACTACTCTCAACATCCTGTACACTGGGACTACAATCTATGCCTATGATCTTCCCTAGGCCTTTCCATTCATTAGAATTGTCTCTCTTATAGTATACCATTTCTCCTTGTTGAAAAACGGCATCTGATGGCCGTACATTATGTCTTAAAGCTCTGCGAATTCTTTCAGAGACTTCTGCTTCCAAAAAAGCTTTTCTACTGCTATGTAACGTGTTTAAATGTTCAGCAAAACCTGAGCTAATTGTAGTCCCTTCCCAAGCTGGAGGCTGGTCATCCAAAATGGAGGGAATTTTAGGATTTCTACCAAACACTAATTGATAAGGACTATAGCCCCCAACCATCTGCAATGAATTCTTTGCATGTACCGCCCATGCTAAAGCTGAATTTAGCGTGTAGTTTGGTTGATCTCCCAAATTTTTCCGAAGCATGTCAGCGATAACAGCATGATTTCTTTCGCAGACACCATTACTAAACGGGCTTTCGGCAGCCGTGTTCATAACTCTGATATTCATGTTTTCACACATATCCCTAAACTCATCATTAGCAAATTCTCCCCCGTTGTCTGTAAAGAATTTTGCTGGTGGATCCATTCCTGTCCCGATCCATTTTTCCACAGTTTTGTCCAAAATTACTCTCTTTTCTTTACTTCGTACAATCGTTGATTGACAAAATCTGGTAGCAAAATCTACAAAATGCAAAATAAATATATCATTTGCTTTATCCCAGATCTTAAGGTCCATGGCCACAATGTCATTAAAATCCCTGGTCAAAGGTAGGGTTACTATCGGTCCTGCTGGTGTCCTTCTGTACTTCCTGCAAACTTCACAGCGATCACTAACCTGTTCTATCAGCTTGGAATAGTCATCATCCCTTCCCCCGCATCCTTTAATAAATTTTTCAGCCTCCGAGGAGACGGATGTGCAAATTGCCTATGCAGTTTTACTACAATAAGCTTTTTATGAAAAATGAAATGAAAATCGCTTATTGTCACGAGTAGGCTTCAATGAAGTTACTGTGAAAAGCCCCTAGTCGCCACACATTCCGGCGCCTGTCCGGGGAGGCTGGTACGGGAATCGAACCGTGCTGCTGGCCTGCTTGGTCTGCTTTAAAGGCCAGCGATTTAGCCGAGTGTGCTAAACCAGCCCCTTTTACCAGCTTTTTACCAGCTAAAGTCGCATTATCAACTGTCATTAATACATCCTTAACCACTCTACTTGAAACATTATTTGTCAATAATGGAATACAATAATGTCCCGACTGTGTAAATTGTAAGTCCACCGTCTTTCCAAAAACTGTTGCCTTATCCTGTTCCATATCCAGTTTCAAGTGTGCTTTCTTCATCGACGGTCTGCTCAGAAGCAAAGGTATCTCACTTGATGCAACATCCGTGCTAGTAAAATGATTCACTCCAGCAATATTGCAAGGGATCACCACTCTTTTCAGCGACTTCAGAGTATTATCATCCCCAAACCTGAAACCTGTGGAACTTTTAAATTCCTTAACCTTGTTACGATTTTCAGCATCCAATGAGTCCAGATAACATTTTAACCAGTCAATCCCACACACAGTAGATGTGCAGCCACTGTCCAATACAGCACAGTTAAAAGATTCTGCAACCAACACCCTCATTACCGACGTAAAACAGCTTGTTAATAGGACAATGCCTTCTTTCTGGTCACTATCTTTTTCCTCTTCTGACTCTTCCGTGTCATGTGTCGCTTCAAATACTCTTATCATAACGAGTTGGACAGTTGAAAGCATAATGGTGTTGAGAGTCACATCGAAAACATCGATTTATCATGCCCCGTGCATTTCTGGTGTTCATCTTCCTATTGTAGGTTCTAACTGGGTTTCTGTCTTCATAATTTCCTTGTCTCGGTCTTCTTTTATAGTCTTGAGGCCTGTTCGTAGCCATACGATTTCGCCATCCTGTTAGTAGTGTATCTTCCATATTCTGCCTTATAGCAGGCTGACCTATTTGGGTCATCAGAACCATTAGAATCGAATGTTTCCCCCCAAATTTTTTTTTTTCACTCCTTGTTTTGATCTGGAAAAATTGTATCTTTCAAGCCTTCACATTTACACAGCACCCATCCTCTGCTACCATTGTTAACATGTACTAGATGCTGTGGTATGAAGAGGCAAGAGTTCAGCTCCTTTTTCGCCAACACACCTTTAATGGTTCAAACTCACTCTGCACAGAACTCTCCAGATCATCACAAGCTCCAGAGTCCACCTGAAGCCCCTTTACATATCAGTGTCAATCATTGAACACTTATCATAAATGAGACAATCATTGAACAATTAACATAAATGAGAAAACTAATTGCAATGTCTCTTAACCCATTACTTAACATGATATATTGGATTAACTTCTATTATGCACAATTGAAGGCGTTAATCCTTTGAGAATAAGTTTGAATGTGTTAACATAGTAAAAATAGTAATTTCATATGAAAGCATTATTCATAATAAACAGTATATTTTCCAACTCTGTGTGATGTTTGCATTCCAATTTTGAACGTCATGGAATTTATGGCAGTCTTTTCTTTGACAGTGGCCACAAGGATGTGGAGGGGGTTGAGGGGGTGGGGAGAGGGGGTGGGGGGGGGGGGGTGGAGTGTGGTGACAGTGGTAGGAGGACATCTATATATTTTTTCTTGCAGAGGGACAGGTGCATTTTAGTACCTGTGGTAAGACACACCTCGCTAGGACTTTTGAAGCCAGTAACCTTTTCAATTCCTGATCATCCCACAGTCCTCCTCTTTGCTCATCTGAAGGTTGACATATTCTGAGGATTCATTTCCACAGGTTCCTCTTGCACTCGAGTGATCTTCCCAAGTGGTTAATCCTCATTTATATGACTCTAGCTGTCAGTAGTCTAATCATGGGGGGTGACACAACTGTGATTTCATCTTTAATCCAATGTCCACATGTGAACACTGTCAGCGATCGCTGTTGGGTGGTGCTCAGGAGTAGAAACCCCAGCAGTGGTGACCTGCCAAAGCCAAACATGCTGAGGCCAAGTGCAACACTTCCAGGGTTGAAATTAGCCCAACAAACCTAGGGTTTTCCTGGTCTGCATTCCTCAGCTACTCACTGGGTTAGTTAGCAGAACTATCAATAGAGCCTCCACAATGTGTCTAATATGCAGCGATGTGTTGCGGGATCCTCCAACCCCCGCAGGGTTGGAGAATCCCTGGGCGACGGCATGAATCTCGCCCCGCCGCCATCTGCCGTATTCTCCGGCGCCGGTTTTCAGGCGGGGGCGGGGATCATGCCACGCCGGTCGGGGGCCGTTCTATGGGCCCTGATGGGCCGAGCGGCGTCTGTTTCTGGCCAGTCATGCCGGCATGAAATGGACATGGTTCCACACGGCGGGCCCTGGCGGTCCTCGGTGGGCAGGGGGGGGGGGAGGGGGGATCCGGCCCTGAGTGGTGTGGCCCCCACGGTGGCCTGGCCCGCGATCGAGGCCCACCAATCTCGGGCCGGTCTGTGCCGTGAGGGCACTCCTTCCTTCCGTGCCCGCCTCTGTAGGGCTTGCCATGGCTGGCGTGGAGAAGACACCCCCCTGTGCAAGAATACGCCAGCCAGTCAGAACATGCACGGAACCACGCCGGCAGTTCTGCGCTTATGCTAACTCATGCCGGCCCTTTGCCGCTGGTTGGTGCGGTGCCACAGGATTCCGCAACTTCCGGTTGGCCCGACGCCGGAGTGGTGCGCGCCACTTTTTTTGCCCCGGCGTCGGTCCATCAGGGGATTTGGGAGAATCTCGCCCATGCAGTGGGATTCCCCGACCCCCCCTGCCGGGTTGGAGAATCCCCAGGGGGGGCGTGAAACCCGCCCTGCCACTCCGATGCCGGCTGCTGGATTCTACGGTGCCGGTTTTCAGACGGCAGGTATCACGCCACGCCGGTCGGGGGCCGTTGGCAGCGCCCCCCCCAGACCACGATGGACCGAGCAGCCATCGGTTTCTGACCAGTCCCGCTGCCGTGAAATGGACATGGTCCCACACAGCAGGACCTGGCTGGTCGTCCGGCAGGTGCAGTCCTTGGGGGAGCGCAGAAGGATCCGGCACCCGAGGGGGCACCCACGGTGGCCTGGCCCGCGATCGGGCCCCACTGATTTGCGGGCGGGCCTGTACATGGGGGCACCCCTTCCTTCCGCACCAGCCCCTGTAGGGCTCCGCCATGGCTGGCGCGGGGAAGACAACCCCCTGCCCATGCACAAATACGCCGGCCGGTCTGCGCAAGTGCCAACCCGTGCCGGCCCTTCGACGCCCGGTTGGCACGGTGCCAACCCCTTTGCCGCCGGCCTAGCCCCTGGAAGTGTGGAGGATTCCGTAACTTCTGGTTGGCCCAACGCCGGAGTGGTTCAAGCCATTTTTTTACACCCGTGTCGAGCCATCGGGGGATTCGGGAGAATCCCGCCCCTGTTTATTTATTCAGGTATTGATAATGTCATAGCATTATCTACAACTGGCGAAGTTTTGCACTACATTTGAAAAGAAATTAGAGAACAAAACTCATTTTTTTCCAATGAAGGGGCAATTTAGCATGACCAATCCACCTAACCTGCACATCTTTGGGTTGTGACTCTGCTTGAAATTTCATTTGCTGTATGTTGACATAACCCTGAGGATTGTCATTCTAGATTTGTGCTGTTTTGATTGCTTCCATAACCTATCATTATCAGAGTGTGGTGGGGCGTTTAAGTTCACAGTTTGATTGAGAGCTTCAAGTGGTTATAGAAACATTAACTGTCATAGAGTTATAGAGGTCTACAGCACAGAAAAGACCCCTCACCGGCTGGTCCATGTTCCCCTGGGGCAGGTTCCTGTTGTGCAGGGTCCTTCTTAAACAGTGCCTATGCCTGCAGCCTACATGCATCCGCAAGAGCTGCTGCGGCCAGGCAGAAGACAACCATTCCTGGTTGAACTCCGAAGTCCACTCTCTGAAGGGAGAAAAGGGCAGACATGTTAGCATGATGAGTACTCCTGTGCCCATCCACGCTACACGGTGGTCCTGGGTTGCACTACAGTGCCAGACTCTGCTTGACCCACTCCCTCATTCCCACTGTCCATCCTGCCCGCTCTCCCCAACACCTTGCCTTCCACACCGCACCCCTGGCCCCATCAGTGCCTGACACCGGGAAGCCTCAAACCCGACTACCCATCCCTGCTGATGCTACCCATGTCAGTGATACATTTTGTGACCCCTATCCTCTGCCCTCCGTGGGGTCTATTGTGGAAGACCTCCTTGGGTAGACCATGTGATACTCTGCTAGTAGGTGGCACTGGGTTGTGGAGTGGCAATGGGGTTGTCACCGTATGCCATCGACTGCTGCCATGCTTGATGGCGTTCATGTGGGCAGGGCCCTTGGATGGGGCTGGGTGAGGGAGGTGGGAAGACATTGGGAACTATGTAGCACACAGGTTGTGACATCCTGATCAGGGTCGGGGTGGATGGGAGCAGGGGCACAGTGGGCAGGCAGGGTTTGGAGCCAGATGGTGGTCCTGCGGTGTGGGCTAGCTGATAGCATCACTGCTAGGGCCTCTGTCCTGAGAGGGGTGTGTGCCAGGGAGAGTGCCAAAGGTCACGGTGCATGCTTCTGCTGTCCGGTGTGCGCTCTGCTTCCTCTGCAGTGGGGCTGTGTTTCTGATGGGTGAACTGGGAGTGCCAGCACCTGGTGGGCCAATAGGTACGCTTGACCATGCCCATCCCATTGATGGGTTGGCTGGGGTCTGAGGTTTCCCACGGGAGTGGTCTGGGGGGTCACCCATAAAACCAGTGAAGCTCCGCACATAATGGGCAATCAGCAGAGTGCGTAGACAGATGGCTGCTTTGCAGGCCGCAGCAAGGGCGGTACATATCCAGCTCCCCGATCCAGGGTGACAGCCCGAACCCACGGCCCGCCGGATCCCAAATAACGACGAGTCAGAATACAGGAGGAAGATAGAGAACCTAGTGGAGTGGTGCAACAACACCAATCTATCCCTCAATGCCAGCAAAACTAAAGAGCTGGTCATTGACATCAGGAAGCAAAGTTCTATACACACCCCTGTCAGCACTAATGGGGCCGAGGTGGAGATGGTTAACAGTTTCAAATTCCTAGGGATGCACATCACCAAAAATCTGTCCTGGTCCACCCATGTCGATGCTACCACCAAGAAAGCACAACAGCGCCCATACATCCTCAGGAAACTAAGGAAATTTGGCAGGTCCACATTAACACGTACCAACTTGGACAGATGCACCATAGAAAGCATCCTATATGGCTGCATCACAGCCTGGTATGGCAACTGCTCAGCCCACGACCGCAAGAAACTACAGAGAGTCGTCAACACAGCCCAGTCCATCAAATGACCCCGCCTCCCATCCATTGACTCTATCTACACCACCCTCTGCCTGGGGAAAGTGGGCAGCATAATCAAAGAGCCCTCCCACCTGGCTTACTCACTCTTCCAACTTCTTCCATCGGGCAGGAGATACAAAAGTCTGAGAACACTCATGAACAGACTCAAAAACAGCTTCTTCCCCACTATAACCAGACTCCTAAACAGCCCTCTTATGGACTGACCTGATTAACACTACACCACTGTCTGCTTCACCCGATGCTGGTGTCTATGTATTTACATTGTGTACCTTCTGTTGTCCTATTATGTATTTTCTTTTTATTTTATTTTCATGTACTTAATGATCTGTTTGAGCTGCTCGCAGAAAAATACTTTTCAGTATACCTCGGTACACGTGACAATAAACAAACCCAATCCAACCAATAGATGCACTTGGATTTCCAAAAATGTGTTCGATAAGGAAATGCACAAAGAGCTACTTAATAATATAAGTCTAAGGTGTTGGGAATGGTATATTTCATGGATAGAGGATTGGCTGACTTGGAAACATATCACCGTTCCTTCACTGGCTCTGGAAAAAAATTCTGGAACTCCCATCTTAACAGCACAGTGGGTGTATCTACACCTCAAGGACTGCATCAGTTCAAGAAGGCAATTCACCGCCACCTTCTGAGGGGCAACTAGGGATGGGCAATAAATGTTGATCTAACCACTGACGTCCACATCCCATAAATGAATAAAAAAGAATAGAAGATAGTGAGTTGGAATAAGAGAGGCACTATCTGGATGGCAACCTGGAACTAGTGGAGTGCCACTGGGATCAGTATTGGGGCCACAATTGTTTACATTACATATCAATGATTTGGATGAGGGAAGTGAATGCACTATTTCCAAGTTTGCAGATGATACACAAATAGATGGGAAGGCAAGTGGGGAGGATGACATAAAAAGTCTACAGAGGTACATAGACAGGTTAGATGAGTGGGAAACAACATGACAGATGGAATATAATGTGGGAAAATTAACTTAGGCACTTTGGTAGGAAGAATGAAAGAGCTGAATATTATTTAAATGGAGAAAGACGACAGAAAGCTGCAGCATAGAGGGATTTGGGAGTTCTCATGCATAAATCAAAAAATACTGGACTGCTGTAAACTGTTTTGGTTCCCTTATCTAGGGAAAGGTGTACTGGCATTGGAGGCAGTCCAGAGAAGGGTCACTGGGTGATCCCAAGTATGGAGGAACTTTCTGAGGAGAGGTTGAGTAGGTTTATCCTGTACTCATTGGAGTTAAGAAGAATGAGAGGTGACTTTATTGAGACATACAAAGCGTGATCTAACCAAAGAAAACAGAGTCCACTCTGGACGCTATTAGAGGGCTCTTATCCGACACTTGTTGCACTGGGAATGACCCGCTATCCAAAGACACTGGGTGAGATTCTCTGATCCTGAGGCTAAGTGTTGACGTTTCTTGACGGCATCATCATGGCCTCAGGAGCAGCAATTCTGACCCCTACAGGCGGCCAGCATGGCACTGGAGCGACCCAGGCCGCTCCAGCTGCCGATCCTCAGCGTCAGATGGGCGCCGTGGGTCTGCGCATGCACAGTAGGACCGGCGCCAATGCGTGCATCCACAGTGGGACCGGCGCCAATGCGCAAATGCGCAGTGGCACCCTTCACCACGCCAGCCCTGACGCAACATGGCATAGGGCTACAGGGCCAAAAGAGGCCCCCAGCCTGAGAGCCCGGCCCGCCGATTGGTAGGCCCCGATCGCGGGCCAGGCACAGCGGAGGCCTCCCCTGGGATCGGACCCCCCTCCCGCCCCACCAGGCTGCCCCCAGATGCATCCACGCCAAGATCCCGCCGGGTAAGAGCAGGTCTGAACAGCGCCGGCGACTCTCGGCTATTTTTGCGTGGTCGCTCGGCCCATTCCAGGCTGAGAATCGCCAATGGCGCCGATTCTATGCTCTCCAGAGAATCGACGGACCGGTGTCGGGGCAGCGTGCCACAATTCGCGCTGGTTACGGCGATTCTCCGGCCCGGCCGCGGGGTGAGAGAATGCCACCCACTGTTTTTTTTTCGGGTCCCAATGGGGAAAAGCTTTGCTGAGGTGACACTCAGCTGCATTTCCTGCACTGAGCGGAACTCCAATGTGCGGAGCTCCTTAGTGCAGGAAGATATCGGGAAGCCATTTTTAAATGAAAACGAGTGGCTAAAGTAAACATTAGTCCTTTAGAGCAGTGCTACTCAAAGTGTGGTACGCGTACCGGTGCCGGTACGCGAGCCATCGTCTGCCGGTACGTGGAGTGTTTCCAGAAAAGAAAGAGACAGTAGTGATATTCAACGCCACTGGAGACTGCCGGTCCCATGGCACATTGAAAAAAAAAACTGCCGGTCCGCCACATCAGATAGTTTGAGAATCACTGCTTTAAAGGATGAGAAGGGGGATTTAATAATGGGAAATAAGGAAATGGCCGAGGCATTGAATAGGTATTTTGTGTTGATCTTCACAGTGGAAGACACAAATAACATGTTAATAATTGATGGCAAGGGGGCAATGGCAGGTGATGACCTAGAAATGATCATTATCACTAAGGAGGTAGTGCTGGGTAAGCTAATGGGGCTAAAGATAGACAAGTCTCCTGGTCCTGATGGAATGTATCCCAGGGTACTAAAAGAGATGGCAGGAAATAGCAAATGTGCTCATGATAATTTACCAAAATTTGCTGGACTCTGAGGCGGTTTGGCAGATTGGAAAACAGTAAATGTGACGCCACTGTTTAAAAAAGGAGATAGACAAAAGGTGGATGACGATAGGCCTGTTAGCTTAACTTCTTGAGTGCTTGAATCTGTCATCAAGGAAAAAATAGCAAGTCATCTGGATAGAAACTGATCCATTGGGCAGACGCAGCATGGGCTCATGAAAGGCAGGTCATGTTGAACTAATTTACTGGAATTCTTTGAGAACATTACGAGTGCGGTGGACAATGGGGAACCAGTGGATGTGGTGTATCTGGATTTCCAGAAGGCATTCGGCATGGTGACACACAAAAGACTGTTTCATAAGATAAAGTTGCATGGCGTTAAGGGTAATGTATTAGCAATGATAGAGTATTGGCTAACTGACAAAAAGCAAAGAGTGGAGATAAAATGGGTATTTTTCTGGTTGACGATCAGTGGCTAATGGTGTGCCTCAGAGATCAGTGTTGGGACCGCAATTGTTTAAAATTTACATACATGATTTGGACTTGGGGACTAAGATGAGTGGTAGAGCAAAGTGTGCAGAGGACACTGAAAGTCTGCAGAGGGATATAGATAGTTTGAGTGGGCAAGGGTCTGGCAGATGGAGTACAATGTTGGTAAATGTGAGGTCATCCACTTTGTTAGGAATAACAGCAAAATGAACTATTATTTAAATGGTAAAAAATTGTAGCATGTTGCAGTGCAGAGGGACCTGGGTGACCTTGTGCATGAATCGCAAAAAGTTGGTTTGCAGGTGCAGCAGATAATTAAGAAGACAAGTAGAATTTTGTCCTTCATTGCTAGAGGGATGGAGTTTAGTAACAGGGAGGTTATGTTGCAGCTGTATAGGGTGCTGGTGAGGCCACACCTGTAGTACAGTTTTGGTCTCCTTACTTGAGAATGGATGTACTGCCACTGGAGGGAGTGCAGAGGTTGATTCCGGAATTGAGAGGATTGGCTTGTGAGGAGAGACTGAGCAGACTGCGACTATACTCACTGGAATTTAAGAGAATGAGGCGGGATCTTACAGAAACAGATAAAGTTATGAAGGGAATAGATAAGATAGAAGCAGGGAGGTTGTTCCACTGGCGGATGAAACTAGAACTAGGGGGCATAGCCTCAAAATAAAGGGAAGCAGATTTAGGACTGAGTTGAGAAGGAACTTCTTCACCCAAAGTGTTGTGACTCTGTGGAATTCCCTGCCCAGGGAGCGATTGAGGCTACCTTGTTGAATGTTTTTAAGGCAAAGATAGGTGGAATATTGAACAATAAAGGAATTAAAGGTTACGGCGAGCGGGCGGGTAAGTGGAGCTGAGTCCACAAAAAGATCAGTCATGATCTTATTGAATGGCGGAGCAGGCGCGAGGGGCCAGATGGCCTACTCCTGCTCCTAGTTCTTATGGGGGCTGGTTTAGCTCACTAGGGGCTGGTTTAGCTCACTCGGCTAAATCGCTGGCTTTTAAAACCAGACCAAGGCAGGCCAGCAGCACGGTTCGATTCCCGTACCAGCCTCCCCGAACAGGTGCCGGAATGTGGCGACTAGGGGCTTTTCACAGTAACTTCATTGAAGCCTACTCGTGACAATAAGTGATTTTCATTTCATTTTCATGTCATTATGTCCTTAAGTGCAACAAAGATTCACTATACCGATACCTAGTGTGGGAGTATTGTCTTATGATAAATGATTGAGTAGTCAAGGCCTTATATCCCTGGGGTTTAGAAGAATGAGAGATTATGCTGTTGAACTGTTGAACTAGGAACAATGATTAACAACTGAATATTAAACGCCTCGTCTGACCATCATCAAGACTGCTTACCTCCGCCTCCGCAACATTGTCTGCCAGCACTTCTACCTTGTTTCTTCCCCGTTGGAATCCACATGCATGTCTTTGTAACCCCAGACTCAACTGCTCCAATGCTCTCCTTGCTGACCTCACCCTGCATTTACTCAATGTGCCCAAAATGTTTACAGGTATCCTGTCCTACACTGATTCATGTCCACCCATCACTCTATCCACACTAGTCAACGCTGGATCCCTGTTGCTCACTGCATTTCATTCCAAATCCATCTGCATCATACTGTTAGTGGCACTATCCATAACGGGTGAATCATTATTTATTTTAGCTGCACATTTGGGGTATATATTATTACAATGATTTTTTAAAGCATGGCACTTTATTCTGCACAGTAAAATGGCAACCTATATTAAAAAGTTATTTTATGTGGTACATGAGTTTAATCTGTTTGTGCTTATATACTTTATGAATGTACATATGAACATCCATATGATTGTACAAATTAGGAGCAGGAGGAGGTCACTCAGTCCATCGAGCCAGCTCTGTCCTTCAGGAAGATCATGGCTGATCTCATTGTAACTGCCTGTCTACCCGCAATAACCTTTCAACTCCTTGTTTATCAAGAATTTATCTACCTCAGCCTTAAAAATATCCGAACACTCTGCTTCCACTGCCTTTTGAGGAAGAGAGTTCCAAAGACTCACTACCATCCTAGTGAAAGCATTTCTCCTCATCTCCATCTTAAATTGGCGGCCACTTATTTTAAAACAGTGATCTCTAGTTCTAGATTGTCCCACAAAAGGAACATCTTCTCTACATCCACCCTGTCAAGACCCATCAGCATCTTGTAAGTGTGATGGAATACTCTTCACCTGCCTGTACGAGTGCAGCTTCAACAATACTCAAGAAGATTGATACCATTCAGGACAAAATAGCCGCTTTATTGACACCCGGTCCATAAATATTCACTCCCTCCTCCACCTACCTACAATATGCACTGCAGGAACTCACCAAGGCTCCTCAGACAGCATCTTCTAAACCCACAACCATCATCGAGAATGTCAAGTGTAGCAGCTACATGGGAACACCGCCACCTTGAAGTTCCCCTCCAAGCCACTCACCAACCTGACTTGGAACTATATGACCATTCCTTCACAGTCGTTGGGTCAAAACTCTGGAATCCCTTCCCCAACAGCACCGTGGGTGTATCCACACACATGGACTGCAACGGTAGGTAGATCACCAACACCTTCTCAAGGGCAATTATGGATGGGCAACAAATGCTGATCTAGACAGCAATGTTTTGGATGAAGGAAAAATGTTGTTTCAGTCAACTCTTCTAAACTCCAACGAACACAAGCCTCGCCAGTCCCTTTCTCATGAGTTATTAGGTATTAGCTTTGTAATCCTCTGAACTTCTTCCAATGCATTTACACCCTTCCTTAAATAAGGAGCCAATATTGTAATCTAGGATGGGGATTTAATGACCCGTTGCACCTGGCGTAGATCCGGGTGCAACAGATGAATCGTGTGCGAGCCCCAAATCAGGCTCCGTGCTGAGCGCCAGAGTGATCGCGAGTCACCTGACGCGATCCGCCATGCACGATCTGGATCTTGCCCTCGCTGGGTGAGATCTAGATCTGTATATTTAAATAAGCTGAACAGTTCATTTAAATACCTGAATGCTGGATTCACCTGACGCTCGGGAATACCCTTTCACAAGACCATATTGACTCTGCCTGATTGCCTAACGATTTTTTAAGTGCCCTGCTGTAACATCTTTGATAATGGTTTCTAATATTTTACCTGGGACATATGTTAAGCCAGTTGACTTGTAGTTTGCTGCCTTCTGTCTCTCTTCCTTTGTGAAGAAAGAAGCTACATTTCCAATTTTCAAATCTAATGGACCCTCCCCGAATCTAAGGAATTTTGGAAAATTAAATGCATCACCTTTCTCACTAGTCACTTTTTTTAAGACCCTAGGATGAAGTCAATCAGGATCCGAGGATAAGTTCGCCCACAGCTCCAACAATTGTCTCAGTACCACTTCCCTGTTGATTGTAATTTTCCAGAGTTCCTTCCTCCCTTCCAATTGCTGATTTACAATATTTCTGGGATGTTACTTGTATCCACTATAGTGAAGACCAATGTAAATTACCTGTTTAATTCATCTGTGATCTTCTTATTTTCCACCATTAATTCTCACTTTCAGACCCACTTTCTATAGGACTAATACTTACATCAATAACTTTTATCTTCTAAAATATTTATGGAAACTCTTACTATCCATCTTAATATTTCTAGCTAGTTTTCTCTCATATTCTGATTTATCTCTCCTTATTAATTTTTTTGTCTTTATTCTTTGCAGTTCTTTATATTCTCTCCAATTTTCCGACTTGTCATCCACCTTTGTGCAATAATGTGATAGCTTTGCTTTCAAACTCTTGTAATTGCTCTTATTTAAGTTTCGAATACTAATTTTTTGTCGCCCCTTTCTATTCCTCAGCCTGAATGTAAAATCCAATCATCTGAAGGGTTATTTACGGAAATGAAAGAGTCCCTTGTTGGGCACGTTTAGCCAGGTGTTTCCCGGGGCTTGTAGTGTGGGAAAGACCCCACTAATAAATGGGACTCGGCTTCATTTCTAGTGCCCCGCAAGGAACACACCGCCGAGGCCACATTTAGGATCATTTCCTGCACTAACGAGCTCAGCTTGCCAGTGCAGGAAGAGATCGGGTCGCCATTTAAGATCTCTATAACCCCCAGCATGCCTTGAGACTCCCCCCAAAGTCCCAACTTTCTAATTACAGGGTCCTGGAACCTCCCGCACCCCACCTCATAAGGGCAGGGCACCCCTGGGCCTGATCCCCGGCATTGGCAAGGTGCCACCTGGTACCTTGACACTGTCATCCTGGCAGTGCCCCAATGCCAGGGTGCCCAGGTGGCATGGTGAGGTTGACGCCCAGGTGGCATCGAAGGTGCCAAGGTACCACCCTGCCAAAAGCCCGACCACCCAGAGGCCCTTGATCGCCTGGCAGACACCCTCAAGTGCTGGTATTCCTGGTCCATGTTTGCAGAAACCAGTGCTAAATGTTGCCCGCTCAGGGTCTCCAATGAGAGGCTGTTAGACCCTATGCCTTGGGTACCTCCGGCATGAACATATTTAAATGAGACTACCAGCACACTTAAATATGAAAACGGGCGGGGCCCATATTGTGAAGCCTTGCGAAATTTCACAAGGTGTACCGAGCTTCATAAATCTTGCTTCGCGTGAGTTTTACCGAACTCGCCGTGTCCCAGGCTGGGCGCAATGAGGCCATATCACGCCCATTACGTTTTCAGGTTGGCATGATTCTTCTTCAGGACTCCTCAAAGCCATACGGATTGGAAACATTCATTCTGTTTCTCTCTCCACAGATGCTGCAGCCCTGCTACGTTTTTCAGCGTTTTTGGTTTTTATTTCAGAACATTACCTTGGACCTCTGGATTACTAGTCCAGCAACAATGCCATTCCACCAGTGCGACCCAGTATTGTAACCTACCCTTAAAGAAAGAAATACAGCTAGTGAAACAGAAGGCTATAACCCAAACAGGGCAATAGAAAGGTGACGAAAAACCTTTATTCAAGAAACCCCAATGGCCGTACAGTTCCTTAAGTGCAGGAAATAAAAGAAACATCAGAAAAGAAGATAACATTTGGAGGGAAAGTACAAGAAGATCTGAAACCATGTCAGCATTGTGGCAACTATATATGTATATAGTTCAGCTATACCCAATAAACCAGTTATTGTTTAGACACATCAATGTCTCAGCAATCATTTCTCAGTCTGTCTCTCTCTCACAAATTCACACCAGCACTGCCATCATGCTCTTACTCACCTGTCGTCCGGCTCCCTCTGTTATCCTAGGACTCTCCCGGGGTGCACTGCCAACAACTACTCCCACAGATGCTGCTTGCAATGGACAGTTACTGGCCTTTCATATCCAGCAACTCACAAGGCCTTAATCCTTGGGAAGGCCTACTACTGGCCACTTAAGTGCCCACTTATTCGGTGGGTCTTCCCCGAAGAAGGGGGAATCAGGGCTCCCACTGGCAGGCAAGACCCCCATCAACTGAATTAAATGCTGCTGATTACTTCTTGAATATAATTACTTGTGGCAGTGGACAATTGAGAAAGAACTCCTGAGGGAAATTGTTCTTGTGCCACTCATGTTTTGAAATATGTGATTTAATACTGTGAAAAGCCAAATAATATGAGGCAATTGACCTGTGTTTGTATGTGCATGTGCATGTATGTTTGTGTGTATATGTGTGTGTGTGTTTTGTGGTTGAGGGCAGCACGGTAGCACAGTGGTTAGCATGGTTGCTTCACAGCTTCAGGGTCCCAGGTTCGATAACCGGCTTGGGTCACTGGCTGTGCGGATTCTGCACGTTCTCTCAGTGTCTGCGTGGGTTTCCTCCGGGTGCTCCGGTTTCCTCCCACAGTCCAATGATGTGTGGGTTATTGTGATTGGCCATGATAAATTGCCCTTAGTGTTCAAAAAGTTTAGTTGGGGTTACTGGGTTACGGAGATAGGGTGGAGGCATGGGCTTAAATAGGATGCTCTTTCCAAGGGCTGGCGCAGGCTCGATGGGCCGAATGGCCTCCTTCTGCACTATAATTCTATTATCTACTGCGGATGCTGGAATCTGAAACAAAACAAGAAAATACTGGACAATCTTAACAGGTCGAACAGTATCTGACTCGAAATAGATGCTGTCAGACCTGCTAAAATTGTCCAGTATGTTCTGCTTTTGTTCTTGGGAGGGTGTTCCCTAGAGCCTTGGGAATATCCTGTAGCACAGCAGGATTACCAAAAAGAATTTATGATATCACAAGTCGGGTATGATGAGGAATGTGTTTTGGTCCATCCAAGCTCTAAGTCAGAATGGTGTGTGACTTTGGAATGGATCTTGCAAGTGATGGTATCACCAGCCATCAGCTGCCCTTGTCTTTCTAGGCTGCAGTGGTTGCAGGTTTGGAAGTGCTGTTAAAGGAGCCTTAGTGAGTTGCTGCAGTGAATGTTGTAGATGGTACGCACTGCTGCCACTGTGCATCAGTGGTGGAGGGAGTAAATATTTAAGGTGATGGATGGGGTACCATTCAAGTGGGATGTTTCAACACCCTTCAAACAGAGGGGCTGGCCCTACAGTGTCCTGTCACTTGTATACAGACACAAAGGGAGGATTTCCAGCTTTATTCATAATGATATCAATGTGTCAGAATGAAAAATTGGCCAGGGAATTCTTACACTGGTTCTGTGCTGATTCCTGTTAGTATCAAGATTTCTGCCCACAAGTGAAAGCAGACATTTTTCTGTGCCAAATATGGCCAAGGATATAAAACTTGGGAGTGATCTCACACTTCCCAGTATTACTGCAAAAACAACACTGGACACAATCCTTTTTACTGTCCATATTAATCAGTCAACTGTTGTCTGTTTCTCATTTAAAATCAAATTTCCTGGATTAAATTCTCCCCTAAAGAGGTATTCCAAAAATATTTACTCATAGAAATTTCAGAAAGGAATTTAAAATACAAAAACATATTCGGAAAAAAGGGACAGTAAGTGATGGAACCGTCAGTTCACCAGACACGTGTTTCCGATATGAATATAGGCTTTAATTGACTTACTACAGAGCCATCCTGTTACCCGTTGATGAACTCTCAGTGAACTGCAGGCTGACTCTGGACAAGGGTATTTATACAGCAGCACTTGGGGGAGGAGTCGTGGGCGGAGCCAAGGGTGGAGCCCTGTACAAGCTCCTGAGCATTCCCAGAGCTACTCCCCCTAGTGGGCGGATAACGCTACTGCGCTTACAAAGACATAGTGTGAATTATCATATTACATTCACCACATTCACCCCCTGCAAAAATGAAGTCCGGCGGGGGTGGTGGTCTACAGAGTCAGTCTGTCCGGTGGTCGAATTGTCCGCTGTGATCTGCGAAGCACCGGGGTTGCAGCCTCTTGCGGTAGCTGGATGGGTGTTGTGTGCTGGGGTATGATGGCGGACTCCAGGGAGGGTTGTATCCGAGCTTCAAACTCTGCTGGTTCGACCGGGGACTGGGGTCGCTGGGGGCTGGCCGGCGTGGGTGCGCGGAACTGGTGGAACGAGCACATGGCTCGGGAGCGCGAGGGGGCAGCAGCATGGGGTGTAGGGTGAGAGGTCCTTCTGTGGGGGTAGAGGAGGCGCTGGATCCGGCGGGCGCCAGATCCCGGAGGGATACAGTGTCCTGACGGCCATCAGGGAACTCGACGAATGCGTACTGGGGGTTGGAGTGGAGCAGGCGCCGCATTTCACCTTGTTGTACGTGAGATTCAGTTTCTGTGCCGTCTGGAGAAAACGGTGGAGGTTGGCGTCGTGGTCCTGCTGGTCATAGCCGCAGATGGTGACATTGTCCAAGTACGGAAACGTGACCCGCAGCCCGTACTGGTCCACCATTCGGTCCATTGCTCGTTGGAACACCGAGACACCATTAGTGACGCCGAAAGGGACCCGGAAGAAATGGAAGAGCCCATCGGCCTCAAATGCCGTGTAGTGGCGGTCCTCCGGGCGGATTGGGAGCTGGTGGTATGCAGACTTCAGATCCACCGTGGAAAAGAGCTGGTACTGGGCGATCTGGTTTATCATGTCTGCAATCCTGGGGAGGGGATACGCGTCGAGGAGCGTAAATCTATTCATGATCTGACTATAGTCGACAACCATGTGGAATTTTTCCCCGGTCTTAACGACCACCACCTGAGCTCTGTAGGGACTATTGCTGGCCTCTATAATCCCCTCACTGACAAGCCTTCGGACCTCTGCTCTGATAAATACCCTATCCTGCAGGCTATACTGCCTGCTACGAGTGGCTACGGGTTTACAGTCCTTTGTGAGATTGGCGAAGAGAGGAGGGGGGGGATTCGCAGCGTAGCGAGGCTGCAGATAGTGAGTGGGGGCAGGGGCCCGCCGAAGCTGAGGGTGAGGCTCTTGAGGTTACATTGAAAGCCTAGGCCTAATAAGAGTGGCGCGCAGAGGTCGGGCAAAACGTAGAGTTTGAATTTTGAGTAGCTAGCGCCTCGGATTGTGAGTGTCGCGGCGGTGCGCCCCTGGATCTGGACTGAATGGGAGCCTGAAGCGAGCGAGATAGTTTGCTGCACGGGGAAAACGGGGAGCGAACAGCGTCTTACCAGGTCTGGATGTATGAAGCTCTCAGTGCTCCCGGAGTCGAAGAGGCATGGCGTTTTGTACCCATTGATTTGGATCTCTGCCATCGAATCTCGCAGATGCTTCGGGCGTGATTGGTCCAGAGTGACTGCGCTGAGTTGCGGGTAGTCGGCGGCTCGATCAGCTGTGCTGGAGTGATGACTGCCCTCTGAGATCATCGTCGTATTCTTCCGATGAGTTGTCCGAGCGCGGTGATGCAGGTCGGGCCTGTGGATCGCACGTGGCGGGCGGCGAGGAAGATGGCGTCCAAGATGGCGGCCCCCATGAGTCGCACGTGGCTGGAGGGGGCTGAGTCGGGGCATAGGCCTCAGCGTTTCGGGCCCTGCGGGCCTGCGGGTGAGGGGAGCAATTACTTTGTGCCGCTGGGGAGTTGGAAGCTGGGGCCCTTTTAGCGAGGCACACTCTTGCATAATGGCCTTTCCGCCCGCAGCTGCTGCAGGTCGCGTTGCGGACCGGGCAGTGCTGCCGCGGGTGCTGGTTCTAGCCACAGAAATGGCAGGCTGGAGCAGCATAGTGGCTGGCTGGGGCAGCATGGTGGCTGGGCGGCCGCGTAGCACAGGCCTGGGGGAGTCGCTGGTCGGGGGTCCATGATTGTGTTGCGGGGTCCGTGGGGAACGAGTTAAGGCTACGGAAGGAGACCTCCATCGTGGTCGCAGCTTCCACAGTCGTTTCTAAGTCTTGGGCCCCCTTTTCCAGCAGTCGTTGGCGCACATAATTAGACCTGAGGCCCGCTACAAAAACATCGCGTACAGCAAGTTCTCTGTGTTCAGCCGCGGTAACCGCTTGATAATTACAGTAATTGGACAAATTATTGAGTTCCCTTAGAAATTCAGCGAGTGATTCTGTAGGCCGCTGGCGGTGAGTCATGAACACATGGCGTGCGTAAACTTCGTTAATGGGCCTTACATATATCTTATCGAGTACTGCTAGCGCTGCAGTGTATGATCCGGCCGCATTTAATTGCGTAGAGATTCTGTGGCTCACCCTCGCGTGCAGTAGACTTAACTTCTGTTCCTCTGTCGTTTCGGCTGTGCTCGCTTCTGCCAGGTAGGCCTTGAAGCACCGCAGCCAGTGGGAGAAGATTTCTTTAGCCTCTGCATCCTGCAGGTCGAGTTCCAGGCGTCCAGGCTTGAGGGCTGAGTCCATGATCGATCTTGACTGTTCTTAAGTCGATCAAATTGATGGAAACATCAATTCACCAGACACGTGTTTCCGATATGAATATAGGCTTTAATTGACTTACTACAGAGCCAGCCTGTTACCCGTTGATGAATTCTCAGTGAACTGCAGGCTGACTCTGGACAAGGGTATTTATACAGCAGCACTAGGGGGAGGAGTCGTGGGCGGAGCCAAGGGTGGAGCCCTGTACAAGCTCCTGAGCATTCCCAGAGCTACTCCCTCTAGTGGGCGGATAACGCTACTGCGCTTACAAAGATATAGTGTGAATTATCATGTTACATTCACCACAGTAAGCATTACAAAAACCAAATGTACAACAAAGTTCCAGTTAGCCCTAAAGATTTTTTAGGGAATGTTGAACATGGCGACCATTTAATAGCATGATGACCATGTCAAGACTGCAATGCATGCCAGATTGATGCTAATAGCAATTTTTTTCAATCGGAGAATAATATAGATAGTGAGTGGATGTTTAAATTTTATTTTAAATATTCTGTGGCCCTGGTAGATGGAGTGATTTATCATTTCTAATCTTTTTCCGCTGTCAGCAGCGACTCAAAGTTCCTTGTATTTCTAGAATTATGCACGCTGAGAAGCTCCACAGTGTTCGATATTACAGCAATTAATTTGAACTTACCTTCTAATTTATGTGACTAATTATGAAGAATTTCCAAATACGCATGTGTTCTTCAAATAAGAATTATTTGCTTGATGCTGGAAGTAGTGTGGGATGGCTGAGAGCTCTCTGGATAAATTTTAACAAGGACATAATATAAAGATTGATTAAATCATTAAACCAGTGCTTGTGCACATATTTTATAGTAATATAGGAATCATTTCAGAAATATTTCGGAACACTTCAATTTATAGATTTATCTTGAACATTATGCAGAATGTTTTAGATGGCAAAGAAAGTTTTGCATGTCCAGGCAAACTAAATATGTTCCACAGAAAATAATACACAATCTCACAAGAATAGAATCCCTGCAATTCAGAAGGAGGCCATTCAGCCCATCAAGTCTACACCAGCCTTTGATTACAGGAGGATCTGGGCCGGCTGATCGGATGGGCTGATCAGTGGCAAAAGGAATTCAATCCAGATAAATGGGAGGTGATGCACTTGGGCAGGACAAAGATGGAAAGGGAAAGCATGATACATGGCAGGACCCTGGGAAACGCCGAGAATCAAAGGGACCTTGGTGTGCATGTACACTGGTCCCTTAAGGTAGCAGAGCACGGGTGGCATGGTGGTGCAGTGGTTAGCACTGCTGCCTCACGGCGCTGAGGACCCAAGTTCATTCCCAGACCTGGATCACTGTCTGTGTGGAGTTTGCTAATTTTCCTTGTGTTTGTTTGGGTTTCACCCGCACAACCCAAAGATGTTCAGGCTAGGTGGATTAACCATGCTAAACTGCTCCCTAATTGGAAACAAATTGGGTATTCTAAATTTATTTTTATAAGGTAGCAGAGCAGGTGGATACAGAAGTTAAGGAGACAATTTTATTGGACGAGGCATACAGTTTAAGAGCAGGCGATTGTGCTGGAACTGTATAAAATGTTGGTTAGGTCACAGCTAGAGTATTGTGTGCAGTTCTGGAATCCACATTCTAGGAGGGATGTGATCACACTGGAAAGGGTACAGAGGAGATTTCACATGATGTTGCCTGGGCTGGAGAATTTTAGTTATGAAGAAAGATTGGATAAACTTGACTTGTTTTCCTTGGAGCAGAGGAGACTGGGGGTGGGGGGGGCATGATTGGGATATATAAAACTATGAGGGGCATGAATAGACTAGACAGGAACAAATTGTTCCCCTTGGTGGAGGGATTAATGACTAGGGAGCACAGATTTAAGGTAAAGGGCAGGTGTATTAGAAGGGATGTGTGGTGGTATAAATGGGAGCACTGCCATTGGTGCAGAGCATTGGTTTCCCATTGGCTCTGGCTGGTCATGTGCCTCTCGGCTGATTGGCTGGGAATAGTCATGTGACTGCTCACCAATTGGTCAAGAGGCTAGTGGACCCTGCCTCTGAGGTGGGGTATAAGTACCCAGAGTTCCCGGCGGTCGGCCTTACACTGTAGTCGACCACCGGGCTAACATCTAGCTGATTAAAGTCTAAGTTTGGACCTTCATCGTGCCTCGCGTCCAATTGATGGTACATCAATTTAATCAGCTAGAATTTTGAAATGGAGCTACGCATCAAGCCTGACTGCCTCCGCATCAGCCCGCATGCTTCGAACGCGCCTGCAACCTTTAAACATTGGCTGGCGTGTTTCCACAGTTACCTGACGACTGCAGCCAGCAAGCCCACCAAGGAGCAGAAACTCCACATCCTCCACTCGTGTGTGGGCACGGCGGTATACTCAATGATTGAGGACGAACAAGATTATGACGCGGCTATGGATCTCCTGAGAGGACACTTTCTCCGGCCGGTCAATGAAGTATATGCACGGCATCTCCTGGCTACTAGATAACAGTTTCCTGGTGAGTCCCTCGACGAGTTTTACCGGGCCCTCGCGGCTCTGGGGAGAAATTGCGCCTGTCCCCAAGTTTCTGCGACAGAGCACATGGAACTTTTAGTCAGAGATGCTTACGTTGCCGGCATGCAATCCTCCTCTATCCGCCAGTGATTACTGGAAAAGAACGCCCTCAGCCTAGCTGAGGCACAGACCCTCGCAACCTCCCTGGAGGTCACCGACCTGAACGCCCGTGCATACGACCCCGGCCGCGCGGCAACCCCTTGGACTTCATGGCACGCGCCACCTCCATCCTCCGCTGACCCCGACCCCCCTCAGGCCTGCGCTGCGGGACGCTCCGACAAGCTAGCGGGGCCCCACCGCTATTTCTGCGGCCTCTCAAAACACCCCCGCCCGCGCAGCCCGGCCCGTTACGCTCTGTGTAAGAGCTGCGGGAAGAAGGGCCATTACGCTGTGGTCTGCCAGACCAAGTCGGTCACTGCTGTTCTGCGCAGCGACCATGGATCGCCCCCCCCCCCCCCCCCCCCCCCCCGGGCCCTCCCAGGGCCCAGCGCCGCGAACTGACCTCTCCGGCCCGCCTCCCGGCTCCCGCAACAGTTCCACGGTCCTCCCTACCCCCGCTCCCGGCTGCCCTGACCGGCCCGCAGACACCGCTGACCCTGCCCCCAGCCGCCACGAGGGTCCCATGGGCGCCGCCATCTTGGGCCCCGGACGCTGCGTGGAGGCCTCGGGTGCCGCCATTTTGGGGCTCCAACTCCACGTGCGGGTCATGGGCGCTGCCATCTTGGGGCCATGGCTCTCGGACGCTCCCGGAGTCAAGAACGACCACCGGCCCGACGTCACCGGCTCCACTGCGACGGTCCACCAGAACACCACGGGCACCCGACAGGCTGATCGTGTCCATCTGATGCAACCATGGGACTTTATTGGACTCTATTGTAATATATGTTTTTTGCACCCAACTGTATTCGGTTTTGTTCACTTTTCCACGAGTCAGTGGGCAGCCCCCATCTTCTCGATTGTCTCTACTCATACCACCAGTCCTCGGCCACCCCCCCTCGCTCTCCTCTCTCTTTTCCCCATACAACACCCCCCCCCCCCCAGCTTCTTTCTCCACAAGGGGTGAATGTGGTGGTATGAATGGGAGCACTGCCATTGGTGCAGAGCACTGGTTTCCCATTGGCTCTGGCTGGTCATGTGCCTCTCGGCTGATTGACTGTGAGTAGTCATGTGACTTCTCACCAATTGGTCAAGAGGCTAGTAGACCCTGCCTCTGAGGTGGGGTATAAGTTCCCAGAGTTCCCGGCGGTCGGCCTTACACTGTAGTCGACCACCGGGCTAACATCTAGCTGATTAAAGCCTAAGTTTGGACCTTCATCGTGTCTCGCGTCCACTTGATGGTACATCAGGATGTGAGGAAAAACTTTTATACTCAGAGGGTGATGGGGGTCTGGAACTTAATGCTTGAAAGGGTGGTGGAGGTCCTCATAACATTTAAGAAATATTTAGATTTGCACTTGAAATCCAAAAGCATTCAAGGTTATGAACCAAGTTGGAAAATGGGATTAGAATTCTTTTTTTTATTTTTATTTTTTTATAAATTTAGATTACCCAATTATTTTTTCCAATTTAGGGGCAATTTAGTGTGGCCAATCCACCTAACCTGCACATCTTTGGGTTGTGGGGGTGAAACCCACGCAAACACGGGGAGAATGTGCAAACTCCACACGGACAGTAACCCAGAGCCGGGATCAAACCTGGGACCTCAGCGCCGTGAGGCAGCAATGCTAACCACTGCACCACCGTGCTGCCTGGATTAGAATTCTTAGGTGGTTGTTTTTGACTGGAGCAGACACAATGGTATGATAGGCATTTTCTGCGCTGTATGACTCTAAATCTCTCTGACACCCGGGCCGGGATTCTCCTCTACCTGGCGGGGCGTGTGGTCCCGGCGGGACAGAATGGCGTGTACCACTCCGGCGTTGGGCCTCTCCAAAGGTGCGGAATTCTCCACACCTTTAGGGGCTAGGTCCGCGCTGGAGTGGTTCCCACTCCGCCGGCCGGCGCGAACGGCCTTTGGCGCCCTGCGGAAGTCCGCACATGCGCCGGAGCGTCAGCAGCTGCTGACGTCATTCCGGCGCATGCGCAGGGGAGGGGGTCTCTTCCACCTCCACCATGGTGAAGGCCATGGCGGGGGTGGAAGAAAAAGTGTGCCCCCACGACACAGGACCGCCCACCGATTGGTGGGCCCGGCGGGGGCGGAGAATTCGGGACATGGCGGGGGGGGGGGGGGGGGGGGGGGGGGGGATTGACGCCGGCCCCGGGGGGTCGGAGAATTCCGCCGCTGAATCCTGATTAAATTGCTCTTTGATGCGGCAATCATCCCAGCATCCTCCAGCACCTTCTGCCTCTCAGGTTCACCTCCTTGCTGGAGGACTCAGCTCCAGGACGAACAATGCCCATGTCACTTAGGCATTGCAGGTCTGACTGGGCCACCCCGTCAGTAGCTGCTGTAATGCAACCTTCCCTTCGCTCTAAGGCCACTCTCAAATGAATTCCTGCCAGAAGCACAATAACTCCAGATGAATGTTTTACCAACTGCTCCCGACTTAAAAGGGAAAAAAAGCCTCAATACCACGTGCAGCAATGACAATATCGGCTGACCCAGTTACCAGCCTTTAAAAGCTGCAAATGCTCCAATATCCCAATCAACCCTAGAAATTCTTGTGCCCGTTTTCTCTTTGGGTGGGATATTCTGTCCCATTCCCCGCCCCACCCATGCAGCATGTTTTCTGGGGGTTGGGAGGTGTCGCATAATAATGATAGCTTATTGTCACAAGTAGGCTTCAATGAGGTTACTCTGAAAAGCTCATAGTCACCACATTCTGGGAAGGCCGGTACAGGAATTGCACCCACGCTGCTGTCTTGTTCTGCATTACAAGCCATCTGTTTAGCCCACTGTGCTAAACCAGCATTTGACAGGACCAGAGGAGCCTGCAGTGATGAGGGCCGGAAAATCTTGCTCTTTATTGCTTCACATATATTTTGGGGGACACTCCAGGGTGGTGAGAAAGATTCCTGAAACAGAACAGAAGCATTAAAATGTTATGTGAGTGAAATGTGATCAATTCCATTCGCACTTTTTCACTCCTCCTTCACAATCCTCACCTCTCTTCCTGGCTTTCCACCTTGTTGACATCATAAAACAGCTCATGGGCAAGGTTCTTTGGATGGCAGGGTTTGTGTCTTGCCATCCAAAGAGTCGGCAGGGAATGCAATCTCATCGACCACATCAGCCCCACAGCCTTTTAACAGTGCTTCAAGGACTGTTAATTGACTGGAACTGGGAATTCTGCCCCTCACTTGGGTTGAAATCCACCCTAAGATAGTTGCTGGCCAATCTGATTGGCTGGTGGCTCTATAGCCCCAGCAGTACTGGTAGCAGCAGTAAACAGGACTGAAACTGCAAGCAATCCCCAGATTCTTAGCCCCGGAATCGAGGACCAGGTGGGTCTCACAGTGAGTGGGGGAGATGAGTCCTGGGGGTGTGGCGGTGGGAGCACCCTGGGAAGGGAGTGGCTGGCAGAACTTGGGGAGAGGGCGCAATGTGGAAAGGGGTCACTTGTGGGAAATGCCTCCCCATTCCCTTCCAAGGTCCAGGCAGGGTGATTTGCTGTGCTTCCCCTGCCCTTGAACCCCTATCGGCCTCAAAATTGAGGCCGAGCGGTATGCGGCCCGTATACGGCTAACTGGTGTGAGGGCCTCGTTACATCAACACTCCCCCACAACTGCCCCCCCCCCCCCTTCCCCCGTCCATGTAAAATTGTACACAGGTCAAAGGCAGATGGGAGGGCAGTGGGAAGGCCACCCAGAGAATTTTATGGTGACAGACCGTAACATTCTGCACATGGGCCAAGTTCTGGCAAGGCCCCTCAGATTGTAGCATTTAAAAGGGGAATTGCCAAAACCACCAGCGAGGTAAATTTGCTTCTCCAAATCAGTGAGAAGAAATAGCTGGCCATCCAGCTGCTGTGTCTGATGCAGCACTGCATAGATTCTGCAGATGATACCATAAGCAGGCAACTTGAGACTCAGGATGCGGCGACTATTCTCACAGCAGCAATGAAAGCCAGAAAGAGATTTTAAATGTTGAATGGCTTTACAGGGCGAATCAGGAATGACTGTTACTTCTGGGAAGGGACAGCCATTGACGACAAGTCAACAATTTAATACTATCAATAAGAGAGTGAGAAGAAAGGTTTCGAGAAACTTCACAGTTCAGAGACACTTTTATACAGCATGGAAAGCTTTGCCACAGGGATGCAGAGGCGTCTTTATAAAGGCAAAGTGGATAAAGATATGAAGCATAGGAAGATCAATGAATCTGAGAAGAGAGCATAGCAGTAAGATTAGATTTAGTTTGCTCTGGGAAAGAACCAACATAAACGCCATGGACCAAATGGCCACCTTCAATTTGGCAAATCCTTTTTAATGTGGGGGTGGCATTTACCTGAGGATCTGTCTGTCTTGTCAGTTGGACGTAAAAGATCCCCTTTGATGAACAATATTGGAGTTCGTCTGACGTCACCAACATTTTTCACTCAACCAACAACAAACACTTTATTTGTTCATTTATCTTACAGCAGTTTGTAGAATCAAGCTGGGCCCATTTGGCTGCAGCGTTCCTCGACTTTAACAGAATGCCTAATCTTCACAAGTGCTTTGTCATTGGCTGTGAAGAATATTCCGAGGTCATGAAAAGCACTATACAAATGCTCCGTCTTCTGTGGATTCTCAGTAATTTGGTTGGGATACTCTGAATCATACAGACAGTTCTCTCCACAAGCCAGACACCCACTGACCAAAATAAATAGCTAGCAGGTAACTAATTGTGCTACTTCATGAACATGGGGGTATTATAAAATGCAACTCATAATGGGTCTAGGTAGAGTGCTCTTTCAGAAGGTCAAGATGGGCCTCCTTCTGCACTGTAGGAATTCTACGGTTCTATGGTTCTATATTACATGATATATACTTTTGCGCTGTACATAGGCAATATATTATATTGTAACATTAATAGGCATTGCTCATGAATAAAGTAAATTGTGAGCCTTTCCTTGCATGTGTAATCTAGGCTGACACATATAATGTAGTACTGAAACAGGAACATCCATCAGATGAGACGGCAAAGCACAGTGCCAGAGGATGATCTGGGATTGTAGATGAATGCTAGAAATTCCAGCCGTGCATATTTAGGAGTGGATTACAGAAAATCCTTCAAGAATAAACAATCTCATAGCTCACACGTATTGATGAGCCAAATATTTTCGAATTAAAACAAATTCTGATCAGTCAGTGGAACACGCAATTCTTTTTGACTTTAAAAAAAAATTGATTGGGCATTTTCCAGTGGCGGATTGGGTGGGAGGGGGGGGGGGCATTGAGGGTGTGTGTGTGACCTATCAAAGGCAAGGGGAGCAATGTGGAAGGAGTGCTATGCAAGGAGTGGAGGGGAGTTTGGAGGGTGAGGTTCATGATGGCAGGCAAGGGGGCAAGGGTGTGGATGAAGAAGATGAACAATGGAAGGCAGCAGGAAGACCAAGGGGAGGGAAGCTGGACCCCACATGGCCGCATGAACAAACAAGGGGGGTCAAAGGGATACCACATTGTTTACTGGAAGGAGATGGATAAGGCTGTAGAGGTCCAAGTGAGGCATGGGCTCAGGCGGGACGGTTGTTGAATCAAGGAACAGATTTCTTCTTGAGGCTATTCATCTATTCCCACTGGATTCTGGACATGTTGATGGATCTGGTGAAGGTCGGTGGGTTGGAGACAGTGATATGAGTGTGCTGGACTGGTATTTAAATATGGTGCCAGGACCTTCAAACTCACCCATCCATTGCCCCACTCACCACCCACACATGCCACACATTCTTATCAACCGTCTACTCCTCTTGTTCTTCTTCAGCAGTTGTTGCTCTTTTTCGGTCCCAACAGCGTCGCCAATACTGTGGGTATTTCTATTTATCTTAGTGAACCACAAGCCTTCCTTTATATCGATCAAATAACCACACAACCAGTTAGTTTGTTCAAAAGATGGTTTATTAACATACACAAGAGTTCTCTCAACATGTAAACTCCGGCGACGGAGAATTGGGCAGCCAGCGGGGATGGGATTCACGCCGCCCCCCCGGCAATTCTCCTGCCCGGCGGAGGTGGGGTCGGAGAATACCGCCCCATATCTACTACGAGTTAAACTACACCTATCAGGTACAATAACTTCAGGGCGACCGGCACTGTCCAAATGGATAAGGCCTTTATCTGGGTTTCACTTGGCTGGTTTGAAGAAAGTGGCTCTGTCTATGCTGGGCTCATCCGTCAGGTAGCGATCGTTGGTCTTGAACTTGGCTGGCTGTTCCTGCTGCAATTGGGCTGGCACAGGCCGGATCCAAAAGAGACAGAACACATGGCTGTGCTCTCTTTTATCCCTCTGGGATTTTGCGCTCTTTGGGGCGGTCCTTAACCTTGGACCCAATAGTTCGACAGGGCTCTGATCACTCTCTTCGATTTCGGCCAATAAAGGGGCAGGTGCCTTGGTAGCTGAGTGGGTCCTTAGCGGTCATTGACCTTGGCAGTTGTGCTTTCTGAGTAAGGGGAGTGGCGCCGATCAGTCTGTGGCTGTACCGGTTGCTTGATTGGAGTTGTATCGTCCTGGGAAAATGGGCCATTGAAATGCAAACGAGCGGTGGTTTCGATCAGGTCTAGTTACCTGTGTTTTAGATACACATAGGCTGTGTACCTGTCTGAGTCCTGGGTTGGCCATAATTCCCATGGTCCTTTGCAGGTGGCCATCTTAGATTACTACACAGTGCCTTGGAGTCGAGAATGACTCACTTCCACACTAAAAATTGAGTTCTGAGGCGGCTGAGGAGTCCAGTGCGTGACCTACAGTATCTGTCACAGTCGGTCTTACGATGCTTCGAGGAACGGATAGATGGCTTGCCATGCATTTCTTGTGCGGTTGACGGTTGCCCTCAGCTTGTTCTAGGTGATGAAACATGAGGCGTTTAGCTCCTTCTCTGCGTGAGATATGTTAGGCGGCTTTCTCATTCTTGCTAAAGAGATCACAGTCCTGGAATTCCGGTCTCCCACCTCAGCAGCGGACCAGTGAAATCCCACCCAGAGTCTGCGGCTGCATTCTCCAATTTTGCAGCTATGGGGACATAGGTCTTAGGACCAAAACGTTGGCACTAATGCTCCGGTGGGGGTCGAGCAGCCGCACCACCTAAAGCCCTGGCTTTACCTGCAGATATGGACGGAGAATGGCCGGGTCCGTGATCACGCATGTGCACGGCGGTGGCCGCGACGTACAACAACATGGCGCTGCCCGCTCGCAGACCCGGCCTGCCAGATAGTGCCCCCATAATCCCCCTCACCACCCCGAACGACCCCCGACCAGTCCCCCGAGCCCCCACCGAAGCTTCCCCTGCCAGCAGAATGGCTCATCCCCCCAACTGTGGCGCTGCTGGACACAGTCGCAGCCCCAATGTGAGGTCCCCGAAAATTGAGAGGACGCGCGACCGACGCTGTTGGGAAGTTGGCCCATCGACGGCGGTACATCGGGGGAGGGCCTCAGGTGACGTCCTGAGGCCGCCCCAACGGCGTGCAGCATACTCAGCGATTATGCCATTTTTGAGGGGAGGAGCATACAAAAAACGGTATAAAAATGATTTTGGTGTAAAAAGGGATTCTCCAGCCAATCGAACAACGCAATTTCGGCGTTGACAATTGGAGAACCATGCTCTGTGTTTTTGGGAATTGCATATTTCTATGCCATTCAGTCCAGCAATTACACAGTTGGGGACTGCATTATGATTGAATTTAAACATTTCTTCCCCTTTTATCAAATGAAAATACATCACAAGTTCATTACGTGTAATGCCCAAAATCAAGTAATCCATTGACCAATGTCTTAGAGGCCAGTGCTATTGTTATTCCAGAATCAAAGTGTCAAATTATTTGGGTTCTCTACCTCCTTAACATTTCTTACTGGATGCCATTACCCAATCAATCCAAGATTACAGGAAGTCATTAATAGCATTCTGACTCAATTTCTTTCTGAACACATACAATGGAACTTTCAGTTAGAAATGTTTTATTTTGCTACCAAGCATTAAAAATAAAGTCAAGCTGACTTCTGCGGCCTCAATGGCCATCAGTTTCACATTTACTGAAGTGATCTCAAAGAACTAAATTATTCTTAGCAACCAGAGTTTACATTGGGGGTTGGGGTGGGGAAATCTGGGTAATTTTACCAGTTAATTTATCTTTGATTTCAACTCCACAGGGATTTTCAAACTAATGTGTTTTCTCAACTCCCAACTGGTAGTTTGGCATATATGTATAAGTTGTAATACGAGTAATACCAACCAGCTCTAAAAAAGGCAATATGTTTAGTGTGCATCAAAATGAAAGTGAGAGGATTTACTATTTAATTTACAAGGGATTTGCAAATATTTCTGTTCAGCCATTACAGCCAAAAATAGTAAGCCAGATCTCCTTCATAAATTATCCTTTTTAAAGACTACCTTATAGCTGCAAGCAGAATCAATTAATGCTTTGTGCAATAAATAGTTGGGAATCCAAAGCACAAGGCATAAAGTTTGTTTTGAAAAGGAAAGTTTAGGTTAAGTGCTGCTAGCTCTGTAATAAATCACAGTCTGGGCTTTTGCCATGCTGATCGAATTGTTCTCCTGAGCTTTAAATGGGAGAAATATGTCGTACGATAATCTTCTCTAACAAAAAGAAGGAAGTGCTATCCATTAGACGAAATAAAGAACTCATTTGTTAGACTGAAAGAACTTACATTTTCCCGAAGCTTTTCACTACCACAGGATATCCCAATGTGTTTTGAACGTAAGTAATCTGACCCCCTGATGCTGGATGAACTAAAATATTTATTTCTGAGGCACGGGTTGATAGTTTTACCTTTTACATATCACGGGTATTATTAGCAAAAATGCATGTTTTAAATTTAATTTCAGCTATTTGCTTTGTTTGTCAACAGCAGAGTCCCAGTGAAAAATGAAATGAATGAGGAGATCACTTAGTTGTTGGGTGAGATATGAATTTTAGCCAAGGCACATGGAGAACTTGGCTACTTCTCAGATAGCGCCATGAGAATCTTTTAAATTCAATTAAGGTGGCAGACGGAACCTTCATTTAGCATCTCATCTGAGAGCCAGCACCCCTGACAATGTGGTACTTCATTAGTATTGCATTGGAGTGTCAGTCAGGATTATGTGTTGAAGTCTCCAGAGTGGGCTGTGAACACAAAACCCTTTGCCTCAGAGTTGGGCGCGCTACTAGTCAGCTAAAGCCGACACTCAGTGAATATTAAAGATCCAATTTGAGAAAGAGCAGAGGTCGTGAAATTCAATCGGGCCTACAAATGGGCACGGGGACAGCTTTGATGCAGGCAGCAAGCAAACTGCGTGCTGCCTTTTCATTTGCATAATTACCACATGCAGCCAGCACTAAGTGACAGTTAAATGGGCGCAAATCCCCGCAGGTGGTTCAAAATTGCAAGGTGATCACAAGTTAAAGATGGATAAAGGCTACTCAAACCCAGCCTGCACTTTCTAAAGGGGAGGTGCATTTTGACTGGAGCAGATGGGGAGATTTTGTCAGCGAATTACTTCTGACAGAGAGACAAGAAGTACAGAATGTGGCAGACTCCAAGGTTCTGTGATGCAGAACCTTAGTACAGGAGTCTAACAGGAGGAAAGTGGCCTTCAGACATCCAGGAGATCTTCCAGACAGACAGAGACATGACAGAAAAATAATACTAACTTTTCTTTCAATTTGCAATTGTTGGGAATTGCTCACTCCCTGACTCTTTTGTTGGATAACAACAGGCTTAAGGCTTAACAGCCTACCCGTCTGCAAGATCTCCGGGCCCAAAGCCATTAACAGTTTCTTTGGGTGCTGCCAGAGTGGGAAAAGCCCAAGACACCCTCTGGGAAAGTAACGGTGGCATGGATCCAAACCCTACCATCTCCTCTGATGTATTTCAAACTCTGTGAAACAAAACTCCCATTTACAGCTATTTCTTGCTCTGTATCATTACCCAATTTCATCTCTGCTTCAGTGTAATTGCTGCCGAAATCCTCATTCAGGCCTTTTGTTACCTCTAGACCTGACTATACTAAAGTGGTCCTGGTCAGCCCTAGTATTTTCTCTTCTGTAAACCTGAGGTCATTCAAAACTCTGCTGCAACCCTTGGGTCCAAAGTTCATCCCTTGTGATTGCCATGGAACCTGGGCAATGAGTTAGAATGGGTTGATCAAGACAGAGTGAAATACGGTGGGACTCCTTGGGTTGGATTCTCCATTTGGGAGACTAAATCCCCACGCTGGCGTGAAAACAGTGTTCATTTATGCCAGGAAAACTGGTACAAAACGATCACCAATTCCCCGTTTTGCTGTGGTCTAGCAGGGAGGCAGCATAGAGCTCACAGCTCCAGCTGGCAATACGGCCCTGAGCATTTCCGTTTCCGTGGCCGCGCATGCGCACGGTGGCAGTTTGCAGCGGCCGCACCGTGCTTCATGGCAGATTCAGCCCGCAGACCTGGATCGCAAAAGTAGTGCCCCCCCCCCTTCAGCCACTCGCACGCCTGGGACCGCCCACCGACAATGCCCCCTGAATGCAGCCCCCTCTGCCCGCGGATCAACCCTCCCCTGACTATTGAGGCGCCGGACTGAGTCCACAGCCACTATGCAAGGTTCCTGAATGGTGTGAGCACACGTAACCCATGCCGTTGGGAACTTGTCTGGTCGGTGACAGAGCATTGTGGGGCGGGCCTCAGGCAATGGCCTGAGGCCGTGGATACTTGGCGCGGCGTACTCCTAGAGCATGTCGTTTTTCAGGGGGCGGAGAATCCGAAAACCGCCGCCACTCCCGATTTCGATGTCAAAGTGGATTTTCCAACCCGTCGCCGAATACGATTTATGCCTCGGGGGATGGAGAATCCAGGCCCTTATGTCCTGGGCCACTTCAGTTACCATGAAGGTCTGTTTAGGAACTCTAGAAATACTCAGCAGACCGGGGTCTGGCAAACAAGTCCTCAAAAGCTTTGGAATATCTCAGTATTTACTCTGGTAGACGAATGCTGCAGCAGAACAAAACCTCCAACTGTCTTGGTTCCCTTGCCTCGGATGAGGCAGGGGTACCTTTTGGCAACTGTAACTGTGACCAAGCAGCCCTCTTTAAGATCCATTCTGCTCACCTCTTACTGGGGAGGGGGCTAGAAAAAGTGCTCTAAATACAGTCTTCCAACTGGATATCTGCATCCAGTGGGATCATCTTCTGCAGGTCCTGGTCAGCCCGAGTATCACATCTTACAAGTAGCAAAGTTTGGGAACATCAGGAACTCAAGGATCGCCTGGGAGTGAATACCCAGAGCATCGCACTGCATTTGTCTTTTTTTAAAAATCATTTTCGGGATGTGGGCATCGCTGTCACCAGAGAACTCTGGCGATATGACATCGACATCGTCGCTCTGTGAGGCCTGGTGAGCTGGAGAGCGGAAACTGAAGGAACTCCGAGGCGGTTATACATTTTTCTGAAAAGGAATATCAGAAGAAGTTCACGCAGTTGGATTTGCCGTCAGAATGACCCAAACTTGTGAACCAACTTCATGAGTTCCCTCTTGGAAGAAAAGGCTTGTGGTCTCAAACTGACAAGGAGCCAATTCAGCACTGTGGTCAGTGCACTTGCCCCAACTATGGACACCACTGACAAAACTAAGGAAGATTTCTATGCCAAATCTGACCAAGTTCTCTGTGGGTTCCGAAGGAGGGAAGAGTTATCCTCTTCAGAGTTGGAAGAGATTCCAATCTCTGAAATGGAATTATTGGCAGGAAAAGAATTGGAAATGTCAATTCTAGCATTCTTCTCCTTACCAAATGCGCATCACCAATGCCCTGTTCCGCCAGAAGAACAAATACAAAATGTCATGGCAATGCCCCCAGTTCAAGCACTGGCATCTGATCAATTATATCATTGTCAGTGCCTGGAATTCTAAAGTTGTCTGCATCACTGAGCAATGGGGTTGACGACTGTTGGATTGATCGGCAACTTATTCATTCAATTATGTCCATTAACGGGCTCCCAATCAACAGGTGCAACAATGGATCAGCATCAAAGCTCTGAAGGATTCAAAAGATCCAAAGATTCCAACAATGTCTTCAGGAAAAATGTTCACATTTCAATCAAGAATAGAGGAAGAATGTCCACACTGCTTTGGGTATTCTGGGCTGGATGCTCCCAAAATGGGGCTATGTCCCCACGCCGGCATAATAACGCAGGCGATGCACTCCCAAGTTTCCTGAAAACAAAACAACCTCCTTCACTTACCTTCAGGGGGCTGGCAGGGACCTGCTGCGTGAACGGGCCTCCGCATGACCGAGTCTGCTCATGCGCATGGCGGCTGCCTCCAGTGGCCGCGCCGAGCGCCAAGCCGGAATCGGACCACGGACCCACACACGTAGCATAAGCTGCTTCCTTGATGTGCATTCTGACAAAGGAAGGTTCAGACTTGGAGATAGCTTTAACACATTTACTAAACTGTTAACGATTCTCCTACTTAGGTTCGACTCTCCTATGGGTGATATGATCCTATTTACATCCATTTAAAGAGCCGGACACTGGATTCTCCATCTCTCCGTGTTGCTCTGGCTCTTTTGGCTGGGATTCATATGGCTGTGGATTGGCCAGCATGGCCTTGATGCGGTGGACCTCACGATGGGCCAAGGGGGTAAATATTTAATGTAGGTGTCTCCAATGTCTGTCGGAGGGTCCCCTTCCCCCCACAATGCAAATCTTTCCTATCCTACTTCCAACACCTCTCAGCAGACCCCCCAACGAGACACCCATCAGACTCCCCCAACAGGGATCCCCATTAGAGACTCCCATCAGGGACCCTCCAACATCCTGGGGGTTACCATTGAATAGAAACTGAACTTGGCTAGCCACATTAATACTGTGGCTACCAGGGCAGGTCAAAGGCTAGGAATACTACGGTGGGTAACTCACCTCCTGACCCTCCAAAGCCTGTCCACTATCTACAAGGAACAAGTCAGGAGTGTAATGGAATACTCTCCAATTGCCTGGATAAGTACAGCTCCAATAACACTCAAGAAGCTCGACACCATTTAGAAAAAGCAGCCCGCTTGATTGCTTCCCCTTCCATAAACATTCAAACCCTCCACCACCGACGAACAGTGGCAGCCTTGTGTACAAGGTGCATGCAGTAACTCACCAAGGTTCCTCAGACAGCACGTTCCAAACCCACAACCACTACCATCTAGAAGGCAAGAGCAGCAGATACCTGGAAACCCCATCACCTGGAGGATCCCCACCAAATCATTCACCACCCTGACTTGGAAATATATCGCCGCTCCTTTACTGTCGCTGGGGCAACATTCTGGAACTCCCTCCCTAACAGCACAGTGAGTGTACTCTTGCGAGTACTGACAGGCAGAGAGATCTGGGCATGCGTGTTCACCGATCACTGGAAGTGGCAACATTTGGTGGTCAAGAAGGCATAAAGCATGCCTTCATCGGTCGGGGCATTGAACTTAAAAATTGGCAAGACATGTTGCAGCTGTACAGGAGTTTAGTTAGGCCTCATTTGGAATATTGTGTACAATTCTGGTCGCCGCACTACCAGAATGATGTGGATGCTTTGGAGAGGGTACAAAGCGGTTTGCTAGGATTTGCCTGGTATGGAGGGCATTAGCTATGAGGAGAGGTTAGATAAACTCGGTCTGTTCTCACTGGAACTACAGAGCTTGAGAGGCGACCTAATAGAGGTCCACAAGATTATGTGCAGCATGGACAGAGTGGATAGTCAGATGCTCTTTCCTAGGGTTGGAGAGTCAAGCACTAGGGGACATAGGTTTAAACTGCGTGGGGAAAAGTTTAGATCAGATGTGCGAGGGAATTTTTTCACACAGAGGGTGGTAAATATATGAAATGCGCTGCCTGGGGAGCTGGTGGGAGCAGGCACGATAGAGGCATTTAAGGGACATCTAGACAAATATATGAATAGGGTGGGAATGGAAGGACACGGACTCTGCAAGTGCAGACGATTTTAGTTTAGGCAGGTACCATGGTCAGCGCAGGCTTGGAGGGCCGAAGGGCCTGTTCCTGTGTTGTATTGTTCTTTTTTCTTTGTGCCTACACCTCAGAGACTGCAGTGATTCAAGAAAGTAACTCACCACCACCTTCTGAAGGTAACGGGATGGGCATTAAATGCTGGCCAGTGACGGTCACATCCCATAAATGAATAAAAGAAAACAGATCCCAACCGGACACTTCTATCAGACCTTCCCATCAAACCCCCACACCAGACACCCCCTATCAGAGACCCCCAACAGAGACACCGCATATCAGTCACCCACCCCCCATCAGAGAGCCCCCCATCTCAGAGACTCCTACACAAATCAGTCACCTCTGCCTTGAAGCTAAAGTGTAGTCCTGCAGAAACAGAGAAAAATCATTGCTTTTTCACTCACCTGTCCCTTACACCTGCTGGCCAGGCAGAGGTGTATAAGGCAGTAGCTATTACTTCACAAAAAGCCAAAACATAAGGCTTTAACCCCCTCAGATCTTTTGATCTGCAAGGCTTCTGTTCACTTTCAAAGAGATTTTAGTTGGCTGTAATTGACAGGGTAATATTTTAGAATTTACAGTGCAGAAAGAGGCCATTCGGCCCATCGAGTCTGCACTGGCTCTTGGAAAGAGCACCCTACCCAAGCCCACAACCCCACTCCTTCCCCATAGCTTCCAGACAGCCAGTTGTCTCGATTGTTTATGTTCATTTCCCTTCAGGCTTGAATGCAACTAAGATACCCAGCTTTACCTAAATTTTTAATTTTATCTATATTATTGTCACAAGTAGGCTTACATTAACATTGAAATTCACTGTTACTGTTGAAAATCCACTAGTCGCCATATTCTGGCGCCTGTTCGGGTACACAGAGGGAGAATTCAGAATGTCAAATTAACCTAATAAGGACTTGTGGGAGGAAACCGGAGCACCCGGAGGAAACCCACACAGACAAGAGGAGAATGTGCAGACTCCGCATAAACAGTGACCTAAGCCGAGAATCGAACCTTGGACCCTGGCGCTGTGAAGCAACAGTGCTACCCACTGTGCTAACATGCTGCCCTCTAGCCTGATGCTCGATTCTCTGCACAATTGTGAATCTCGCTGCCAACGGCGGGCAGCAGAGAATCCACCCCATGTAAAATGGGCTCCTGATTCATTGTCACCCGCTCTACCTTACGTTGAATTTCTATTCCTACGACTAGTAACAGGCAAAGGCAATATCATCCTCCATTTGCAGTGAACCCATAGTAATCTACGCTGAAGTCCAGTTAGGACGAAACTTTTTTGTTTGTTCAGGGTCGAGACCGAGTTCCTTATGTGTGTCTATTCTGCAAACGCAAGCTACTTGAGTCTATAGTTTGTTAAAAATATTATTATTTATTTATAACTCTATGTACATCTTAGGAATTCTGCAAGAGTATGGAAGGTTTCGGTCCTCCGGATCTCTGTTACTCAGTCATGTCTTACTGCATCAGCATCAGAGCTTCTGATGTTAACTCTTTACTCTACATCTGCCCCAAAGTCTTTATCCCAATTTTAAACATCCCCTACATCTTCTCCAAAGTCTCAGGCTTCACAGGGCTACTCTCTGTCATGCCTTCATCAGTCTTGCTGATCTTGCTTCTATTTCTTTCTGAGGTCGATGGCATTCTGCACTCTCTCTTCATTTGTTATGCCTGCTCTTCTCCTGGGTGACTGTAGATATTTACCTTGTTTCTTCTTCTTTATTTCCAGTAGGATCTGAGTATTAGTTCCAAGTTCCTATTGGCATTTGTTCCAAGGATATTAAGCTGCTGCCGTTTATCCTTGTAGTTCCCTGGTCCGTCTCAATCCTATATATCTTGGTTGTTGACCTCTTTCGATTATTATGCTGTTCTGTTTGTTGCATACCCAAACTCTCTCCCTGGCTTCAGCACTGATAATCCCACACTCTGTACCTGAAGTTAAATTTACAAACCTTACTAATTTGCTGAACTATTGCTCAACATTTTGATATCCCTTAGTGACCTTGATGAATCCTTTGAAGAATATCAAAAAGGATGCATTTGGGGGGAATTAAGGTGGATCATGAAGGGAGGAGCCTTAAGGGGTGGGCATTTAGGGGGGGATATTTAGCAACCCATAGCAGGGTGACGCTCTGGGGGTATTGGGGCACTGGTACCAGAGATTAGGGGGTTGCCTTTGTCAGTGAGGGGGGGGGGGCTTTCTCGACGAGAAGGGCATGGGGGGTGGGGGTGGGGAAGGGGTTCAGTGTATTAGTCTGATGTCACGCACCCTTTAAAAACGTCACCTTGATCTCTGATCTGCTGGCAAGTTCAGGTCCTGCATACTTCATTCAGGGCACAGTTCATCCCAACCTCCAAGAATACTTCTAAGTGTGATTGGATTGCGATCTGGACCACTTCGAATTACCTGCCAGGAATCACACCTCATTACCTGCCAGAGGTCACACTTGAGAATTATTTTGCGAGAATGGCATCCTAGGTAGCATCTTTGCAATCTCATTCATACTCAGAAGAGTATGGTCATGGTTTATGATTAGTTTCAATTTTAACCTGTAATCCGATAATATAATCTGATAAATATTTTGCATGTCCAGTGCTTCCATACAAATTGTAGCATATATTTTCTCCGTGTCTGGGAGTGACACTGGACCATGTTTGCTGTCTTTCTGTACTTGGAATAAAGAGCAAAGAACAAAGAAAACTATCACACAGGAACTGGTCCTTCCGCCCTCCAAGCCTGTGCCAAACATGCTGCCCGTCTAATCTAAAACCGTCTACACTTCCGGAGTCCCTATCCCTCTATTTGCATCCTATCCATGTATTTATCAAGATGCCCCTCAAATGCCATTATCATATCTGCTTCCCCACCTCCTCCAGCAGCGAGTTCCAGGCACCCATCACCCTCTGTGTAAAACACTTCTCTCTCACATCTCTTCTAAACTTTGCCCCTTTCACCTTAAACCTATGTCCCCTATAATTGGCATTTTGCTGATCCACATTCCAGGTCCACCATTGATCCTGCCTCAACAGCTGTCTCAATGGCCGACTGGTTTTTGCCAAATTTGGTAGGTACTTGCATTCTTGGTTAACCAGCCTGAAGAATTTTGTAGCTCTTTAATGTTTCTGGGTTGTGGAACTCTCTAATCACCTTTGTTTTTTGTGGGTCAACTATTATTCCTATCCCTTGCACAAGTTTTGCAAACTCATATTTTTCATTCTATGTTAAACCTGCATCCTGTTGAACTTTCAGGATGGCTCTTGTTCTTCCCTTGTGGAGCCATGTATGAGCATATCTCTAAGGTATATTACTTCTTCCACGTCTTCTAAGGTCTGAGACAACATTCTTTGGAATATTTCTGGAACGGACACAATTCCAGATGGTATTCTGTTGAAGAAATAAAGATAATGGTGTTATGAAAGTGATCAGTAGTCTGGATTCTTTGTGCAAACCCTCTGTTTGCATCAAATTTGGTGAATAGGGTACTTCTGTCCAATCTACTGATGCGATCGAGTGAACCTCAGGTTCCAACAATTTATTTAGTTGAAGCAAGTCCGTGCAGATTCGCACTAAGTAATTTGGCTTTGGGACAGTGACCATCCCTGAACACCATTTAGTTGGTATTGTTGCTGGAGAGATAATGCCCTGCTCTACATGTTCTCAATTTTACACTTGAAGAGGCAAATTGGTTTAGCATCAACTCATGAGGTACTTGTCTTCAATTTTCCCAAGCTTGTACATAATCTTGGAAATTAATTCCTGTTTATAGTGCTGTAATGCTTATCAGCAACTTCAACAATTTATAGATTAACTTTAATTGTAAGCGTGCCTTGCTACTTAATAAAAATGATTATTGGTTCTGGATGATATACAGATGTTCAATTTTCAATTTTTATTTCAATTTTTCCAAGTTTGGGCCTATGACTTCCAATGTAGCCCCACCTAGATCCTATAACTTGATAGTTGATGGCTGTTGTGTAAAGTGCTTAAGAAACTTCACTTTGTCAAATCAGATCGAAACTAATTTAAACTCTGTAGGGTGTCCATCCACTTCAAGTGTAATGTATTGGTAATTATTTCCTGTTTAATTTACTTCCCCCAGGAAAGTTATTTCCTTTTTCTGTGGTTTTTCCTTTTGTGTGTAGTTTTACTTTCAAATTTTCCCTCATTTTGTAGGCTGTGATGTAGATGGCAGACAATTTTAAATGTGCCAACTTTCCACATTTGTGGCACTCTGTTCCCCCTAATGGTTATTCTTACTGCTTGTGTGGGAATTTCCTGCCACACCAAGAGTAATTCAAGATGGCGGTTGATGCACTTTCCCCCACTTGCGTGGGCGTCAGCTTTGGTGCACATTCCCTCTTCTGGCCTAGGCACTGAACAGCCTCACCTATTCCTTTCCATGGGACCTCGAACAAATGCTCGATTCAGTTTTTTGAACTCAGTTTTCCTCACAATTTGTGCTATCTTGGTTCGAGATCAATCTTCTCTCATTTTCAAGTGATCTGATTGAGTTTTACCTCTGACTCCACCAACTATGCGATCATGAATCAATTCACCCCTCAATTCCATAGTCTCAATTTTAAAAAAAAATCATTCATGGGATGTGGGCATCGCTGGCTGCGTCAGCATTTATTGCCCACCCCTGAGGCATTTAAGAATCAACCACTGTGGGTCTGGAATCATATGTTGGCCAGACAAGGTAAGGATGACAGATTTTCTTCCCTAAAGGACATTAGCAAATCAAATGGATTTTTACGACAACAACAATGGCTTCATGGTCACCTTTAGACTTTTATTTTACTTTTATTGAATTCAAATTTCACCATATGCCATGGTGGGATTTGAGCCTGGGTCCCCAGAGAATGATTCTGGATCTCTGGATTACTAGCCCAGTGACAATACCACAAAATCCACTGCCTCCCCTATTTTCTGCCAGCATGCGTAGATCGTTTATGAACAAATCCATGCTCACAGAAGTTATAGTAAGAAGTCTTACAACACCAGGTTAAAGTCCAACAGGTTTGTTTCAAACACGAGCTTTCGGAGCACGGCTCCTTCTTCAGGTGAATGGAAAGGCTTGTTCCAGAAATGTTTATATAGACACAGTCAGAGATGCCCCGGAATGCGAGCACCTGCAGGCAATCAAATCATCAAAGATGCAGAGAGAGAGGTAACTCCAGGTTAAAGAGGTGTGAATTGTCCCAAGCCAGTTCAGTCGGTAGGCCTCTGCAAGTCCAGGCTTGTTGGTGGGGGCCGAATGTAATGCGACATGAATCCCAGATCCCGGTTGAGTCCGCATTCATGCGTGCGGAACTTAGCTATAAGTTTTTGCTCAGCAATTTTGCGTTGTCGCGTCTCCTGAAGGCCTCCTTGTAGAATGCTGACCCGGAGATCAGAGGCTGAATGGCCTTGACTGCTGAAGTGTTCCCCAACTGGAAGGGAACAGTCCTGCCTGTTGATAGTCGCACGATGCCCGTTTATTCGTTGTCGCAGTGTCTGCATGGTCTCGCCAATGTACCACGCTTCGGGACATCCTTTCCTGCAGCGTATGAGGTAGACTACATTGGTCGAGTCGCACGAGTATGCGCCGCGTACCTGGTGGGTGGTGTTTCCACGTGTAATGGTGGTGTCCATGTCGATGATCTGGCATGTCTTGCAGAGATTACCCTGGCAGGGTTTTGTGGTGTTGTGGTTGCTGTTCTGAAGGCTGGGTAATTTGCTGCAAACAATGGTTTGTTTGAGGTTGAGAAGTTATAACATGGAAACAGACCATTCAACACAACTAATTTCAAACTAATATTTACCCTCCTTGTGCGCAAGTAGGTGAAATTACATTTACAATTTCTTTAACCTCTTTTCCTACACCCAGTTATTCAAGCCTTTCTGAAATATAGGGTGCAATTCACCAAAAAATGACCAAGGGCGCAATTGAGCAGACTGAAAGCCGAGTCCGCTTTCGGCAACGTTTGGCGGGGTGATTCTCAGTGCCTGCATCGCCCAGAATCATCTGCTTTTCAATGACACTTCAATTACTTTTTTTGATCTTGGGGGTTTCTCCCTGCTGAGGCTGCACTTAAGAGTGATTTCCTGCCGGGGAGCTGATCTCGCCAGCAGGAATGGCTACTCACAGATCAGGGCACCATTTTGATCGGCAGCTCTGATCTTCCATGCCCCCCCCCCCCCCCCCCCACCCCGTGCTTTCTGGCCGTCCTACCCCATAACCTGGTTGAGGTCCCTGAGAAACCCTCTCATGCCCTCTCCCATGGGTAAGGCCGCCCCCCCCAAGAACCAGAACCATGGCAGTGCCAACCTGTCACCTGGGCACTCTGACACTACCAGCCTACCGGTGGGTCCGGCCGTCGCGTCGGGGGTCAAGAGATTGGGGCACCATTTAATAATGCGCAGAGCTCCTCGGTGCAGGAAATCATCCTGAGTGTGGCCTCGGGAGGGGGGGGGGGGGGGCGTTCATCGCGGGGCACGAAATATCAACAGAGTGTCATTAGATAGCGGTGTCGTTCCCGGCGCTTGACCCCGTTTATCTCGCCCAGAATGGAATCATGGGGCGAAATTCTCCCAAAACGGGAGAAATCGTCAAACTGTGGTACTGCCGTGCCAATCGGTGCCATGGTTATTTTTTTCCAGGTGGTCACGACGTTTTTACGAACGGCAGGACCAGGTGTGTTTGCCGTTCGTAAAAAGGTCGTAAAGGGCTGGGACTTCGGCCCTTCTAACAGCTGTGAATCGCTGCCGGCCGTAAAAAAACGGCGGCAGCGATTCGTGTCGGGATTTCGGCGGGGGGGTGGGAGAATAGCGGGAGGGCGTCAAAAAAGTCGGGAAGGCCCTCCTGCTATTCTCCCACCCGTCGTGGGGGGGGGGAGAATTTCGCCCTGATTCTTTTTTTGTTTAGATCACACTCGTAGTAATTGTTTTGGGGCTTGGGGAGTTTCTTACCAGTCAAGCCCACATTTATAGTGTGATTTAAAGGAAACGTTTCTAAGTATGTTAGTGAGTGGAAACGACCGCAAGCTTCCTGACGCTCGACCCTTGAAGCTGTCACCACTATAAAACTTTAATTGGACCACTTACCGAGGCCCCACGGACTTCACGCTGCAAACGATTGTCCCGCCGGTTGGTTCGGTGAGACCATGCTCGCGAGTCCCCTCCTAACAAGGCAGAGCAGCACTTAAACCTCTCCTGCACAGCCAACCCCACACAGTTCACAGTCATGCCACCACTGAGATTAGCCCCATGATTCAGGGATGCCTACCTGGCCAGACTGTTGGGAGCGGTCAAAATCAGACAGGATGCCCTGTTTCCCCAGGGGCTCATACCAGTCACAACCAGGTCACACGTGTGAGTTGGCACCGGCTCCCGGGCACTGCTCCGGGCCCCAGCACCCTGAACACCCGCCATGAGTATGCGCCTGACACCGCCTCCAGCCAGCACCGTTCTGTGCCCTGGCCCACCCATGTCCAGCAGTGCCACCCATGCTGCCCCCAATACTTCCTATCTCCCTCCAAACTCCCCATCTCCCTCCAACTCCCCATCCCCCATACACCACCCCCCCAAACACCCCGCATCCCCGCGATGAATGGCGCGTGCAGCTCATGATGCCCCTCTGTGTCCCCACAGGAGATGTTGTCCCACAACGGGCAGGAGAGTGCCCAGACGGGTGGTAGGGTGCCGGACGTCCATGTCCACACCCTCTACAGGAAATGGGCCCTGGAGGCCGCGGGGGTGACCAAGGAAAGATCTGTCACTAACATAGCGTTTGACGTATGGCACAAACGTGAGGATCCACCGGCCCCCACCCATGATCGCTAATGTCAGTCGGGAGGATTTAAACTAATATGGCAGGGGGTGGGAACCAGAGCGTTAACTTAGAAGGTGTCATAACTGAAAGGGAAATAAATAGTCAGGTAGAGCAAAAAAGGTGACATGTGTGAGAAGGGAGGTGGTCAATGCAGGACTGAGGGTATTGTACCTTAATGTTAGCATTCATGACTAGGGCTAGAATACAAGACCAGGGATGTACTTCTGAGGCTATACATAGCCCTGGTCAGTCCCATTTGGAGTATTGTGAGCAGTTTTGGGCCCTGTATATAAGGAAGGATGTGCTGGCCTTGGAAAGGGTCCAGAGGAGGTTCACAATAATGATCCCTGGAATGAAGAACTTGTCACATGAGGAACGGTTGAGGCTCTGGGTCTGTATTCGTTGGAGTTTAGAAGGATATGGGGGGATCTTATTGAGACTTACAGGTTACTGCGAGGCCTGGATAGAGTGGACATGGAGACAATGTTTCAACTTGTAGGAAAAACCAGAACCAGAGGACACAATCTCAGACCAAAGGGACGATCCTTTAAAACAGAGATGAGGAGGAATTGCTCCAGCCAGAAGATGGTGAATCTGTGGAACTTTTTGCTGCAGAAGGTTGCGGAGGCCAAATCACTGAGTGTCTTTAAGACAGAGATATATAGGTTCTTGAATAATAAGGGGTTCAGAGGTAATGAGGAGAAGGCAGGAGAATGGGGATGAGAAAATACCAGCCATGATTGAATGGCGGAGCAGACCCGATGGGCCGTTGGCCTAATTCTGCTCCTCTGCATTATGGTCTTATGTAGTGGTTGCACGCGAACTGAATGTTCAGGGAGTGGAATCATGTCCTGTTGATGTAGAGCACTCCCGGATTTCCCGGTGCGAGCAAGGCGACATGCCTGCCATCTATTACCCCCTGGACTTGGGCATCCTGGTGGTGGCAGAGAACCCTGTTGTCCGGGGATCTTGTTGGACCGAGTTTGCAGCCCATAACCTCACAAATGCACTTGTGGGCTGTAGCTTACGTGAATATGCATAAGTTCCCGCTCAAGCCTGGAATTATCCTAAGGTGTAAAAGTTCAGGTCTGTAGTGACCTTGACAGCCACCGGGAGTGGGTATCCTCCATTTCGACATAGTGCCAAGTCTGCGAGGACATGTCACAGGTGCCGCATAATCTCTTTGTTAAGGTGGAGCCCACTGTGGTACATGCTGTTTGTCATCTGTTCGAAAGACCAGCGATGCCTATACACTTTGGGCCATCGCTGCTCTTCTCCTTTGGGTCCCTCCCTGGTCTGGTGGGCGGCTGGGTCCCCTGGGTGTGGGGCGGGACACTGCACATGGGCTACTGCCTTGAGGCCTCTGTTGGCTCTGCTGCAACCGCCTTCTCCGGCGTCTGGCTGCCTGGCCTTCCAGCAGCATCACAAGGGCAGCTTCTGTGGGGTCTAAGATATCACCCATCCTGTGTAACATTGTAAAGAATTGGGGAGGGTGTGAGACTGACAACCAGCGGTGTCTTCACCCCAGGGCCCACCATTCCCTTATTACTCTCCACCACCAACCCCCCCCCCCACCCTCCCCATCCACACCCCCTACCATCCAACACTCCCTGCCCACGTATCCCCGGCCTCAGCGGGGACCCCTGCTTACCCGACCCCACACCTGCACCCCAGACACCCGCACATAATGTTACCTGGACTGGGCGCTGGTTCCTTTCCCAGTGCACACACCCACCATCTGGTGGCTGCGTCTGTTGCATTGCTGCTTGCAGTGCCTAGGCACAGTATCCAGGAATCACGGTCTGATTGGGATGCTAGGCAATAACTCCCACATACTACATGGCACGCCTACCCACGGGAATCCATTTGGGAGCTGTGAAATGCTCACTTAACTAATGGCCAATTCCCTGTTAGCAATAGACTCCAGCTGCACGGTCAGAGGCCTTCGCAGTCAGTGGGAGATATGGATGGTCGATGGGGCAGAAAGGCAGCGGCTGGGGTTACCTGTGAATGAGAACACACAAAACAAGGGGGCTGGCATGGCGGACCTCCAGGCACTGAGACACCCATCTTCCCATTCCCACACCGATATCAGATCACACCATCCGAGACTGACCCGGGGCACCCCCACCAACTCACTCTGAGCACCGGGGCAGCATCCCCTGTTCCCCCGGGTTCATTGCCCGGGAGAGAAGATGGCCACTACCGGTGTCTCGGAGGCCATTGGAGCCCGCAGGTGATTGGGGACAGGGCAGGACAATAACCTCCTCGGATCCCCACAGCAGCCCTCCGCCATTTCACATTTTTAAAAAGGTGTACTAATCGGCTCCCGCCTGACCGCCTGCTCGGAAGGCGGTTTGATCACGGGAAGCTGAAATGCTCCCATTAAAAGCATGGAAATTGGACTTAAGTGTTGATTAATGTTTTCTCGACACTCTATGGAGGGTTCCTGATTTTGCAAATGGGAGCAGGTCAATTAGATCACAAACGGATAGGTGTAGGCATGGCTCTCATTTTTGTACTCTTCCGTGGTTTAACGGCCTCATCGCTCTCACGCTTAAGTGCAATGTGGCCATTAAATCGCACATTTATACATTTTTTCTGCAGTGGGGAACTAAATCCGCCCGCCAGACCGGCTCCTCAGAGATTGGGCGCCATTTTGAATGGGTGCTCTGATCTCAAAGTGAGCTTGTGTCCTCCCCACACCATACATGCACAGATAATGTGACCCCCCCCCCCCCCCCTCAGACATGGGCATCCCTCAGCCAGGTGAGCACACCTTGCTATGGATTTGCTGAGGCCCCCCCCCAACTTTGAGTTCCCCTTCCTTGCAGGTCCCCCTTTCGGTACCCAGCCTTCCCCACCCAACCTTCATGATGCCCCTTCATCTCTTACCCTTCATAACCCCTTCAATCCCCCTTTCACGGACATGTCCCCCTCATGCTCTCCCCTTGGCACTGCCAAACTGGCAACCTGGCACTGCCCTGGCATCCTGGAAGTGCCTCCTAACACCCTGGTAGTGCCAGGTTGGCATTGCTAGGTGCCCAGGTGCAGTGCCAGGGCATTGTCCTGCCCTGTCCCCAATCACCTGTGGGCTCCAATGGCCTCCGAGACACGAATAGTGGCCATCACATCTCATTTTCACTTGTGACCTCAACTCGATCATGCATGTTTAGTTGAACCTTTTACATATCATTATCTGGATCATGCCCACTAGGCACTGTGGGTCAGGTGACCTACGTGCGGTTTTGTGCCTTGCACAAAGTCCGTTTTGAGCCTCTCCCGTGATGCTCCCGGTGCAATGGGATGGGCGCTGGGCTCAAAGTGGTGGGAACATTGTGGCCATAGTTTCTGCCTCAGCCACTTTGGAAGTGAATTTCATATGGCCACACGTCTCTGTGCAAAGGGAAGTATTTCTCCTTTCTGTTCTTCAGTTTGTATCCATGGTCTTCTCCACAATACTGTACATTTTGCACCAGACTGCCTTGAGGCACATGCAAGAAGCATCTGCAACCACCAAAGAAATACAGAAATTTCAGCTCCCATTGCAAAACACACTCCCATGTCTCCCTCTGGGACCCTGTGTCCATCACAGACATCATTAACCTTGATTCTACAATGAGAATGTATTTCCCTTTTAAGAGAATTAGCTTGTCAGTTGACTAAGGCTCGGATGCTTATTGTTCACTCAAATAGTTAGTCCTTCTGTGGGATTGATGTGGAAGTAAAGTCAAATGCTGTTTAGTTTTTTTCTTTTTATTCAATCGATTTAAAAACTGAGACAAACATATGTTGATATTTGGATAGCTTTGAACATTGGCTGCCAAGAAGAGACTAGTTTTGTCCTTTGACCTTTCCTTTGCCCCCTGTAGTGTACCACCTTTCCTGAATGTCTCCCCCGCCTGACCATTTTAAGAATACCAGGGAGAAATTGCAGCCATTAAACTGCAGGCAGCTATTCTATGTCAAATTATTGGATCACTGGGTCATCTCTACCCTGAAATTTAATTAAAAACAGAGCAGATTTTAGTTCCTTGACAGGTCAGATAGCATGATAAATGTATATTGTGTCCCAGTTGCAGATATCAGAACAATCTGACTTTGAATCTAATTATTAGTTAGTTTTACAGTCTCAGTGAATTCAAATTGTTTGTGTTACACATACGTGATTCTCTCTGGGAGCTGTGTTTAAAAACTGTTGCCACCTGCTTTATGAAAAGGCAGGAAAAAGAAGCTCGTCCCAGTCGAATAAACCCTTGGGATTGAAACTCTGCGGGTATTTAATTCCGCCATATGTCCTGTCATTTTCCAACCAGTCTTTTTCGGGATGAGGTGGAATTCTTGGCTTACTGCTCCAGTGGGTGACCATATGGTGAGGTTAGAGTCGGAGCCTTTGGCATTAAAACAGCAGTTGACTGAGTGCGACATCAAGGAGCCCTAGTAAAACTGAGGCCAAAGAAAAGCACTGGGAAAACTCTCCGCTGGTTGGAGTTGTAACCAGCTCAAAGGAAGATGGCTGTGGTTGTTGGAGTCCAATCACCTCAGCTCCAGGACATTGCTGCAGGAATTCCTCAGGTCATGGGTGCGGTTTTTCCAGCGCGTTGTGCCCGCGGCGTCGATCTGGGTGTGCGAGGAACACAGCGGGAGAGGCTCAAAATGAGCTTCGCGCTGGGCTCAAAACCTCCTGCGAGTCACTCGACCCGTGGTGCTCGGCGCGATCTGGATCAGCCCCTCGATGGGCATGATCCAGGTAATTATATTTGAATGAGCTCTTAGAATCATTTAAATATGTGTGGCCCAGTTGAGGCTGCATTCTCCTGGCGCCTGGAAGTCACTGGATGCACCAGTGAAGTCTCATCCGGGTGCCGATTAGTACGGGTCTCCAAAGCAGAGACCAGGCTTGATGGCTGCTCTATGGTTCCCGGAGGCTATTAAAGCCTTCCCGGGGGTCGGGTGCCAGGGGGCCCATTTGGCACTGCCAGGGTGACAAGCTGCAAGGTACAGGGCCTGAGGAGCCCAGTACCATGAAAGGGGGGGGGGTTAAAGATTGGTATGTAGGGTGAGGGAGTGAAGGGGGGGTCCTGAAAGGGGTGTCCTGAAAAGGGGAGTAGAGGAGCCTGAAAACGGGGGCAGCCCTCAGCGACCCCATAGCAGGGTGTGCTCACTTAGGGTGGTGGTGGTGGAGTATGGGTGGGGGAAGGGGGGGCTAGTGACAATGTCTGCGGGATATAGCATTGCCGTCATTGGGGAGGTGTGGGGGACTCTCAATCCCACTTAGACATCGGGGCACCTTTTCAGATGGCGCCCCGATCTCTGAAGGGCCAGTCTTGTCGGTGAGTTCAGATCCCCACTGCAGAGAAAGCGTCTGGGCTCGACCAGGAGAAACTAGCCAAGGCCTAAAGAAATGATGAAGTCTGGATCTCACCCAAAAAACAGGTGGGGGACACCATGCCAAACCTGCCCAAAATGACACTCAGGGTGTGATTCAGCGACCCTGTCACGCCCGATGTGGATCCAGGTACACCGGGTGAATCACGCGAGAGCCCCAGATTGGGATACCTCACCTGGGCACTGTTTAATTCTGATCCACACAAGCATGGACCAGATGTAACGGAACCTTTGGGGCTGTCTCAGGCCATTGGAGATCCCTTAGTGGTCAGGGAGAGGACAGGGTGGCACCCTGGCAGTCCCCCTTGCACCTGGGCACCTTGGCACTGCCAGGCAAAATGGCAACCCGACTTGTGAGGAGCCTTTCTCTTCTAAGTGCGGCCTTGGCGGCGAGAAACTCACCGAGGTAAAAAAACAATAAAATAAGGGTATGATTGGATTGGAAGAAAAAATAGGTGGAAGGTGGATGGTTGGCCATAAGAGCATTCGAGTTGTTATGTCTCGAGGTGATATCAAGCAGGGTTTTGTCAATATACATATAAAACCCAGAAGCATTGGCACATGTGATCCTTTACATTCGAGTCATAAAATTGGGGAGACGGTGGCATAGTGGTATTGTCGCTGGACTAGTAATCCAGAGGCCTAGGACGATGAACTGGTGACCTGGGTTCAAATCCCACCTCAGCAGGTGATGGAATTTAAACTCATTATATTATCTGGAATTGAAAAGTCTAATGATGACTATGAAACCATTGTCAATTGTCAGAAAAGCCTATCTGGGTTCACTAATGTCCTTCAGGGAAGGAAATCTGCCAGCTTTGTCTGGCCTACATGCAACTCCAGACCACAGTGATGTGGTTGACTCTTAACTACCCCCTTAAGGGAATATAAGGATCGGCAATAAATGCTGGCACAGCCTACGACGCCCATGTTCCATGAGCAAAAATAAAAGGCCTGGGTCTCCTTGATGGACTCCTCCAGAGACAAGGTGATTCTGCTCTGTCTTGTCGGTGATGTCAGCCTATGAACACCTTCTCTCCGACCATATACCCTCTGACATGGGTGTTGTTGAATGCGATTTATTTAGGTGTGCTTGCACTGGAAATGTAATGGGAATGGGTTGAAGGGCTGTAGCTTTTCAGTCCAAGCTTTCTTTCCTCTAAAGACAGCAAGATACTTGGCCTGGGGCTTTTAAATTACTTGTTAATTTTAGTTTGTAATTTAATCTAAATTTGTAAACAATTGGGCCTGAAATCACTATATATAAGGGTTGTTTTTCCCTGATGTTGCACCCAGGAAGACAATTCTCATTCAATGTGGAAATGAGCCTTACTCCTCATTCATTTTTTATTCATCCAAGCAATGTGGGCTTTGCTGGCTAGGCCAGAATATATGGCCCATTCATAATAGTCCTTGAGAAGGTGGTGGTGAGCTGTCTTCTTGAATTACTGCAGTCCCTGAGGTGTAGGTACACCCACTGTGCTGTCAGGGAGAGTGTTCCAGGATTTTGACACAGCGACGGTGAAGGCATGGCGACATATTTCCAAGTCAGGATGGTAAGTGGATTGGAGGGGAACTTGAAGGTGGTGCTGCTCCCATGTATCTGCTGCCCTTGTCCTAGCTTCTAGATGGTAGTGGCCATGGATTTGGAAGGTACTGCCGAAGGACGCTTTGAGGGTTCCTGCAGAACATCTTGGGGGTGGTGCACATGGTTGACACTATGTGTCGGTGGTGAAGGGAGTGAATGTTTGTCGATGGCGTGTCAATCAAGTAGGCTGCTTTTTCCTGGATGGTGTTGAGGTTCTTTAGTGTTGTTGGGGTTGCACTCATCCAGGCAAGTACAGGGCATGCCCTCACATTCTTAATTTATGCCTTGTAGATGATGGGCAGGGTTTGGGGCAGAAGGTAAGTTACTTATTACAGGAATTCTAGCCTCTGACCTGCTTTTGTAGCCACAATATTAATATTGCTGACCAGTTGTATTTGTGGTCAATGGCAACCTCTAGGATGGTGATAGTAGGGAAATTCAGTGATGGTAATACCATTGAATGTCAAGGGGTAATGCTTAGATTCTGTTGAAAATGGTCGCTGACTGGACTTTTGTGGTTTGAATATTAGTTGGCATTTGTCAGTCCAGCCTGGATATTGGTTGCGGCATTTGGACATGGACTGCGTCAGTACCTGAGGAGTCACAAATGGTGCTGAACATTCTGCAATCATCAGCAAACATCCCCACTTCTGACCTTATGATGGAAGGGAGGTCATTGATGAAGCAACTGAAGATGGTTGGGCCTAGGACATTACTCTGAGGAACTCCTACACTGATGTCTCGGGATTGAGATGATTGATCTTCAACAGCCACAGCTGTCTTCTATTGTTCTCGATATAACTCCAGCAACTGGAGAGTTTTTGCAACTGGTTCCCATTGACTCCAGTTTTGGTTGGGCTTCTTAGTGCCACACTCCATCAAATGTTGCCTTGATGTCAAAAGCGGCCACTCTCACTTCACCTCTGGAGTTCAGCGCTTTTGTCCATGTTTGGAAAAATGACGTCAGGAGCTGAGTGCTCCGAGGGTGGAAAGTATTTGTTTGTTATGAGGTTGTATTGACAGCATGATCAGGACTCATTCTAATGCCAAGATTAAGATTGATTGTTGTGAATAGGCTGTCTAATCAATCCCCTGACTTCTCTGCAGTCTGAACTGTGGGCAGCATGGTTGCACAGTGGTTAGCACAGTTTCCTAACAGCTCCAGGATCCCAGCTTCGATTCCCGGCTTGGCCCACTATCTGTCGTAGTCTGCACAATCTCCCCGTGTCTGCGTGAGTTTCTTTCGGGTGCTCCGGTTTCCTCCCACATTCCAAAGATGTTCAGGATAGGTGGATTGGCCATGATAAATTGCCCTTAGTGTCCAAAAGTGTTAGGTTGGGTTACTGGGTTACGGAGATAGGGTGGAGGTGTGGGCTTAAGTAGGATGCTCTTTCCAAGGCCAGTGCAGAGTCGATGGGCCGAATGGCCTCCCTTTGCACTGTAAATTCTATGATCTGTGAACTCTGCAAGTATTGTTTAAAATGGAGTTGTGGTGGATTCCACGTAGTTTGCTCAAGAGAACTGTTCTTGAAGTTGACTGTCCTTTTATGAAAGTTGCACTCTGCTTATATGGACTACTTTTGCTGCATTATCTCTTTTGCAATAGATCTTCTGTTGGTTACTGATGATTTTTCTTTCCAATAAAGAATGCAGCTTGTAAATATCTCCAGCACGGCAGTGTTACTGCCATCGCTTGCCAATGCCAGCTCTAACCGCACTGCCCAGAATGTACATTCCATTGCACTTTTCAAAGGTTGTCATAGTTTGGGTGATTAGAAGTAGGAGTTCAGGGAGAGAAAAGTGTTGCTATATTTATCGGTTCTAAATATAGCGGTCAATATGGTTGCCTACCTTAATCCTAATTATGTTTGCTCTAGAGTCACCAGGTATCTTTCGATACCGCCACAAGGTTCAAACCCGAATACTGATCAAAGAACCAATGCACCAATTAGTTAGTTCAAAGTCAATACTATGTATTTACACACACAATAATATCTACTCATGCACAAATACCACAAACTAAACTATCTCTAACGCTAATGCCTATACTTAACTTCGGGTGCCCACTCAGTCAGAGGAACAATGGCCGTTGTTCGGATCTGAGGCCGTTGGGTACGAAGATGTAACAGGAGAACAGCTAAGGTCGTCCATCTGATGGCGAGCGTTGACCTTGGACTTACTTGCTTCTGGGCAGCTGGTGGACAGGTCTCGCCGCTTCGAGAGCCGAGTCCAAGAGAGCGATCCTCTCTCGGGGGCTTCTTCTTATATCCAAAGGGGCTTTGCGCGCTTTTGGGCGGGCCTTGAATTTGGCCTCGATTAATTGGGCCGTATCTTGATCACTTGTATTGATCTTGACCAATAAAGGGGTGGGTGCCCTGATGGCTGAGTGTCATTCCTTTGTTCCCGGAGATGGGCCATCAATATGCTAATTGCCTTACAGTTTCAGTCTCGTCTCAGAGTTGCCTTCTCAATACGCATACAGGCTCTGTGCCTGCTTGCTTTCCTAACATTGTCCATATTTCCCTACAGTCATTGCAATCATCCATTTTGTATTCTGGAAGTGGCCACCCCAGATGGCTACAAAAGAAAGGCATGTGTACTTTCAATTCATATGTTTGTTGTCCTCTCTAATCCAGCCAGATGCTACATTTTCAGATTCTGGCACAACTATTTGGCTATATTCGCGGAGATTTGCCTTATCTTTGCTTCTTAAGGAAGGTTGTGATAAAGTTGTGCTGTGGACTGAAGTTTTGACCATAGATAAGATCTAGAATGGGGCAGCCCTGCTGTGAAAATCACTACACAATTGAACTTAAGTGCTTCTGAACCCTGTCATAGAAACATAGGGCAGGATTTTACTGTTGGTTTCTGGAATCTGATATTGGGACCAAACCTGCACTTGCCGCCAGTGAGATAGGTTCACAATATTCCAAGAAGAGGCCTCCTAACTGGTCGCATCCGACCTTGCCATCTGGGAGAGGTGGGTGCTGCTGAGGTAGATCAGGCGCTACAAGGGCCCTTAACATGGACGTTCTCTTGGAGCGATAAAATTAAACCCACATTATTGAAATGAGGTTCCAATGTTGGTTGAGTTTTGGACTCTCAGGTTGGCATGTACAGTCCATGCACCTGCAAATGAGCCATAACCAATTTTTACCTGTAGAAGTGCAACACAAACATAACAATGGGATGTCAAATGCTGCAGATTGATTCTGATTATGACAAGATATTGAGAAATATTTTTTGTTGTTGTTTATTTTGAAGTCAGGTAGATTCAGGTAGCTTTTGTAACATGATCAATTGTAATAAGAAGTTATTTCAATAGAAGAAATACACAATGCTTGCCTACGTTAGGCTTCAAATTATTTTCCTTGCCATTTGGAATGTCTTCTGAATGGGGAAATTGGTTTCAGTCAACACATGGCTCAACTGTGTCTGCATTTGTAAATGCAAGCAGAGAAATTTTGATCTCTTTCTTCATCAGGAGCACGTCACTGTCTGTGACAAATGTCAGACAGGCTATAGCTATATAGACACTTCCAGTGCCCTGGTTACTGAAACATGTAATTGCAGTTGACTTTTGATGAGATTTATCAGATGGTTATTCTTGGCGGTAGTCATCAATTAATGCTGGCCGACGTTTCATTGCTAGGTAGCAATTACTGATCTACAAACAGCTGCTCACTTTCACAGGCTTCTCATGAATAATGCTATCCATCTGTAAAGGTTAGTAATTGAATTTGTGCCGACGTTTTGTGATTAAAAGATGACAAGATATATTTTGGGACACTGTTTTCTGAATGCTAAAACGTATGGAAGCATTCATAATTTTTACACAGTGGACAATGCGAGGTGTACATCAGCCACGTGGAGCCGCAGCCACTGTCGACAATCTTCCACAGCTTAATTCTCAGTTTCAGCTGAGGTGAGTGAATAGTTGCGAATGGAGAATAACTGCTTCTCCATAGGGAAAGGAGGGAAATTAAATGAGAATCAACCCAGTGTCACTTTTAAGGCTTAGTTTTCAATTCCCATTCAATGATGGTGCATGATGTCAAGTACAAGAAAAGGTGGGGCGAGAAAGAAAGCACTGGATACTCAACCTTAAAGAAAAGAGGTGGTGCAATGGGTTTGCCAGAGAGGGTGTCTGTAAAATTTGCCATGTGGCCTTCTTACCTTTTTTATCTCCTCAATTTTACATGGGGCAGGCAAAGCTTAGGCAACCCACCCATTCTCTCCCCAAAGGGAGATGGCAGCATCGTGGTAATGTCACTGGACGAGTAAACCAGAGACCCAGGCTAATTCCCAGGGGACATAGGTTCACATCTCACCCCGACAGCTGGTGGAATTTAAATTCAGTTAGTAAATCTAGAATATAAAGCTAACCTCAGTAATGGTGACCATGAAACTAACTTTCAAAAACCCATCTGGTTCACGAACATCTTTAAGGGAAAGAAATCTGCCATTCCTACCTGATCTGGCCTGCATGTGACTCCAGACTCACAGCAATGTGGTTGACTCTTAAGTGCCCTCTGAAATGGCCTCAAGCCATTCAGTTCAAGGGCAATTAGACCCCATGAAAGAATAAGGAGGCCCTTAAATGGTCAATTATTTGTCATTTAAGGGTTGCTTCTCACCTCAATTTTGAGGCTTGTTGGAGGAGTTTGGAAGAGATGGGGAACCATGAGATATAATCTAAAAATAAGAGGCCTTCTGTGTTATGAGGTTAGGAGCTGAGTGACCCAAGCGCAACCCACAATAGCAGGTTATCGCTGAGCAAGTGCAGCTTGAAAGCACTGTTGATAATCCCTTCCATCACTGCACTGATGTTCGTGAGTAGATTGATGGGGCAGTATTTGCTGGGTTGGATTTGCCCTGCTTTTTGTGTGCTGGACATATCTGGGCAATTTTCCACATTGCCGGGTATATGCCAGTGTTGTAGCTGTATTGGAACAGCTTGGCTAGGGGTGTAGAGAAGTTTTGGAGCACACGTCATCAGTATTATTGCCGGTATATTGTCAGGATCCATAGCCTTTGCAGCATCTAGTGCCTCCAGTCATTTCTTGAAAGCACTTGAAATGAATTAAATTAGTTGAGGAATGATATCTGTGATGCTGGGGACCTCTGGAGGAGGCCGAGATGGATCATCTACTCGGTACTTCTGGCTGCAGATTGTTGCAAACGCTTCAGCCTTGTCTTTTGCACTGATGTGTTGGGCTCCCCCATCATTGGGAATGGGGATATTTGTGGAGCCTCCTCCTCCAGTGAGTTGTTTAATTGTCCACTACCATTCACATCTGGATGTGGCAGGACTGCAGAGCATAAGCCTGTTCTCTTGGTTGTACACTCACTTAGCTCTGTCTATCACTTACTGCTTATGCTGTTTGACACGCAAGTAGTCCTGTGTTTCAGCTTCACCAGGTTGACACCTCATTTTTCGATATGCCTGGTGTTGCTCCTGGCATGCTCTCCTGCATGCTTCATTAAACCAGGGTCGATCCCGTGGCTAAATCATAATGATAGAATTGGGGATATCCCAGGCCATGATATATCCATCCCATTTAGCACGGTGGTGCCACACAACACGATGGAGGGTTGTATAGACAGAACTTAGATTCCAGAAGGACAGTGCGGTGGTCACTTCTACCGATACTGTCATGGACAGATGCGTCTGTCGTAGACAGGTTGGTGAGAGTGAGGACAAGTCTGTCTTTTCCTCGTGTTGGTTCCCTTAGCACCTGCAGCAGTAAGACTCCCACAGCTGGGGTCAAAATATTTGAGAGAGGGCTGCTGAAACTGCTTCTGCTGTCAGTGGGAACAGGCATCACCTCTTGTGGATGGAGGGCAATCAGAGGTTCAGCATCCCAGCAGCCTCAGCAACATCACCGCACGTGGCAGCCACTGTCGGACTGTATCGAAAGGAAGGGGGTGAATTGATGAAGATTCCCTCAAAGTTAGGTTAGCGTGGTCTGGGCATACCGAGATTAGTCAGGAAGGACCCGGTGAGATGGGAGGGTGGGATTCTGTGATGATAGACAGCACTGATTTTGTGGGGGTAGCCATTACCAGTGTGAGCCCCTTTGTGGACGAGAAACTGACAAAAGGAGGGCCCCACACACCCTAGATCTGGCCAGCAGGCTGCTAGGTTCCCACAGGGTAGGGAGCACCTCCCCCTCAAAAACACTGGAAAAATTCCAGCAGAGGCAGAAGGACACCCTTAAATGGCCACTTAAGTGGCTCAATGTGTTCTGGGCAGGTGGGCTGTCTGTCACTACTCCTACCACTGTCAAAACGGCTGGTGGAAGGAAGAAGATGGGCATGTCCCACTACCTTCCCACCTCCAGGACGATTTCCAAAGTGCTCGGATTCAGTCCACAGAGTCGTCATGACAGAGAAAGAGCAGTTATGGCCCAATGATTGAGTCCACACTGGCAGAGGAAGAGTCACTATCATTCTAAAACAGATGGCAAATCGCTTTGCTACATAACTAAAACTAATGCGAAAGTTCTGTTCTACATCACTGTTATGGGCCAGGGTTTTGGGAATCCTAAAGTGTTCACCTGATCCACAACTTCTAATAGATTGTGGTATGGGGAGCACACAGCCCACTCTACAGGTGAGGTACAGCAGAAATAGAAAAGTATTTTTTAAAGCAAAACAATGTTTATTCTATGAACTCAAATTAACCTTTTTAAAACATACAGTGAACATCTCAGCAACCATTAATTCAAATACAACCCCCAATGAATACAAGACTAAGTAATCCTTTAAGCTTTCCTTTTAACATCCATAAGACTTAAACACCTTTTACCAGAAGCACATCAGGTTAAAGTCACTACTGTTATTAGTTTTAAATCACCAGGATCGATTTACAGTCTTTAGATTACAGAGAGAGATTCATACACCTTCTGGCTGTGACTGCAGCTATCCAGCTCTGGAAATGAAACTAAAACACACCCTGCAGCAAACAGCCTAAAACGAAAGTAAAAAGCTGATAGACAGCCCAGCTCCACCCCAGCTCTGACATTACTGCAGTAATAAACTCCCATTTCTTAAAGGTACTCTCACTACAGATATTTATATACACACCCATTTCTAAACACCCATTTCTTAAAGGTACGCTCACATGACACCTCCCCCCAAGAAAGACAATTAACCATCAACTTCAAGATGGTTTCATTTTTCAACTTTCCACTATCCTTGAAGAAATGCACACAGTAAATATACTTTTTTGTTTCAAAAAACAACACATGCAAACAGGTATAATAATATAGTCCATTTTATTTTTCGTTCTTCTTCCTCCAACTGAATTCCATCTCGATTGACAGTCTCAATGGACAAGAAGGGCTCTACACGATCCATCCATTCCTCTACGCCTCGACATTTCTCTTTAAAGTCAGATACTTCAGTTTAATCTGATCACAGAGTCCCTTGTAATTCTCCAACACAGGACCATTGATTATCGCTGCTTTCAGGCAGTCAAATGCCTGTTGAAAGTCCCCTGAAATTTTCGATGTTTCTTCAGCAAGTCCATCAGTGGAGCTACCACACTACAAAACATTTGCACAAATGCTCGATCAAATCCACTCATGCCAAGAAATCGCATTATTTCCCTTTCTCTTGAGGCTATCGGAAACTCCTCAATAGCTGTTGTCTTCACATCGCGTGTGACCCTGTCCGATTGTATAGCCAAGGAAAGTGGCTTGGGCTTTTCAAAATTCACTTTTGGCTGGGTTTATCACCAAACCCGCCTCCTGAAGTCGATCAAATAACTCCATCAGATGTTTTAAATGTTCTTTCCATGTCTGGCTGAAAATTACCAGACCGTCGATGTATACCACACAATTGGGTAATTCTGAAACAACTTTTGGTTAACCGCAAAAATGTGGCTCGGGCATTTTTCATGCCAAATGGCATAACTTTGAATTGCTATATACCATCTGGAGTCACAAAAGCTGAAATCTCCTTCGCCCTTTCGGATAAAAGTACCTGCCAGTAGCCTTTAAGTAAATCCAGTTTGGAAATAAAAGCTGATTGTCCTACTTTCTCAATGTAATCCTCCGAACGTGGAATAGGATAAGAGTCCATTCTTGTAACTGCATTAAAGTTTCTATATTCCACACACAACCATTGGGTACCATTTGGTTTAGGTACTATCACTATGGGTGAGCTCCATTGGCTGCAACCCACTTCAATTATCCCATTTTTAAGCATACTCTCAATCTCTTTGTTAACCTGCGCCTATTTTAAAGGGTTTAGTCTGTATGGATGTTGATTGATTGGAACAGCATTTCCCACATCTACATCATTTTTGGCCATTTTAGTACTTCCCAATTTATCGCTACAAACTTGCCCATGTAACATCAATAATTCTTTCAGGTCAGTTTGTTTTTCCCCTGGAAGTTAACTCAACAATTTATCCCAATTTTTAAGAACATCCTTGTTTTCCAATTTAATTTGAGGTATGTCAAATTCACAGTCATCTGGATTTGGTTCGTCACTTTGAGTTAGAATCATCAAAACCTCTGCCTTTTCCTCTCCTTCTCTTTCAAAGTACCTTTTAAGCATATTCACATGACACACTCGGTGAGTCTTCCTTCAATCTGGTGTTTTTGCCACATAATTCACCTCACTTAATTTCCTTTCAATCTGATAAGGTCCACAAAACCTTGCCTTTAAAGGTTCGCCTACCACTTGTAACAACACTAAAACTTTATCTCCACTGGCAAAACTACGAACTTTGGATTTCTTGTTTCTACCTTGGACTACCCGTTTCATCACATTTTGTGCAACTTTTAAATGTTGTCTAGCCAATTCACCTGCTCTATTTAATCGTTCCCTAAAATCTGACAGGTAATCCAATTATGTAATTTCCGATTTGTCATTCACCAATTTTTCCTTAATCAATTTAAGTGGTCCTTTTAACTTATGACCAAACATTAGTTCAAAAGGACTAAATTTGGTTGACTCATTAGGTGCACCCCTAATTGCAAACAGTACAAATGGAATTCCTTTATCCCAATCCTCTGGATAATCTTGACAATAAGCCCTCAACATTGTCCTTAATGTCTGATGCCACCTTTCTAATGCTCCCTGTGATTCCGGATGGTACGCAGTTGATTACATTGTTTTATTCCTAAGGTATCCATAATTTCTTTGAATGACCATGAGGTAAAATTTGATCCTTGATCCGATTGTATTTCTGTGGGTAGTCGATATCTAGTTAGGAATTTAAGTAACTCCTCCACAATCTTTTCAGCTGTAATATTATGTACTGGAATGGCCGCTGGAAACCTAGTTGACACATCCATTATCATCAATGGATATTGATTCCCATTTTTTGTTTCAGGAAGCAGTCCTACGCAATCAATTAGGACCCTTATAAAAGGGTAAAAGGTTCCTCAAATGCTGGAATGGGTATTAAGTGCGCTGGTTTTATCACTGCTTGAGGTTTCCCTATCACTTGACATGTGTGACATGATTGACAAAATGTAACTTCACCTTTATGTAGTCCAGGCCAATAAAAATGTTTCTGGATTTTAGCTTGATTTTTCCTTATTCCCAAATGACCTCCCACTGGTACCTCATGTGTAACTCGCAACACCTACTTTCTATACCCTACCGGCAATACTACTTGATGAACTTCTGCCCACTTTTCATCTGCCTGCATATGTACAGGTCTCCATTTTCTCATCAAGACATCACTTTTACGGTAATAACACTCTGGTATACTCTCAGATTCCTCTTCCGTATATGCTTTCTGATATATCCGTTTTATTTCTACACCTTTCTGTTGTAACTCCACCAATTTTCCTGAACTAAAAATATCTGCCTCATCCTCCACCTGTTCTTGTTCTTTTTCAACCATCTGATCATAAATTGTTTCTGATAAGTGCTCTTCAACTTCATCTTCACTCTTTGATTTCTCCTCTTGTCTTAACCTGTGACTTTGCGACCAGGTTACTACACAATCTGGAAAAATCCCAGGATATTCATCCTTCAACCCTTCAATTGTCTGATTTTCCACTGGCTTATCAACCACAGTAGGCATCACTCCCACCTGCGATCCAGCTATATCATTACCCAAGATAAACTGTATTCCTGGACAAGATAGTTTCTCTATTACTCCTAATACAACTTCACCACTTTTCACTGGACTTTCCAACCTTACCTTATATAATGGAACACTGCTCCTCTCAACCTGAATTCCACATATTACCACCTTTTCTGGCAACATTCTTCCCAAACTACATAACTCCTCATCTCTTACCATTAAAGATTGACTAGCTCCTGTTTCTCTTAAAATTGTGACTTCTTTACCTGCTCCTCCTGATACACATGAGTAAACTTTACCCACACAAGTAAATTCTTTAAAGAGACTGACACCTTCTTATCAATCACCTCTTGATCAGGCTGTACAATCTTTTGCACCTCCCTCACTTCACTTGGGGTTTCCTTTACTCCTTTACAAACCCCACTGTCTTATCCTGTTTTACCATATCAGCCTTCCCCGTGCGTTTCTTCAACTACCAACACTGTGACTTTGTATGGCCTAGTTTATTGCAGTGAAAACATTTGAAATTTTTCATTTCTTTTCCACTCTCCTGGATTTCTTTTTTAATCTGATGTACACTCTACTTATTATCTCCCATCAGATCACCTTTACCTTTACCACTTGAGTATTTCTCATGTCCCCAGTTTCTATCCCTCACAGGTTGAAACTGGTGTCGGAAACCAAGCTTTGATTTATGAACTAATCCATAATCATCTGCCATTTCTGCTGCTAATCTCGCAGTTTTAACCCTCTACTCTTTCACATGAATTCTCACTACATCAGGAATTGAATTTTTAAACTCCTCCAAAAGTATAATTTCTCTGAGAGCTTTTCCACAACATACTCCCTACTTAAACACCTGGAAAGCACCCACAATATGCTCACCCCTCACTGTCTTTAAGTTCACGAAGCCAATCCAATAGATAGACTTTTATCCCCCTCGAGCCCCCAATTTGTTCTGGGCCAGTGTTTAGAGAATCCCAAAGTGTATCATGGAGTTCACCTGACCCACAACTTTTAATAGATTGTGGTATGTGAACACATGGCTCACTCCAAAGATGTGGTACAGCAGAAATGGAAAAGTATTTTTAAAGCAAATCAATGTTTATTCTATGAACTCAAGTTCACCTTTTTAAAACAGACAGTGAACATCTTAGCAACCATTAATTCAAATACAACCCTCAAAGACTACAACACTAAGTAAACCTTTAAGCCTTCATTTTTAACAGCCATACGACTTAAAAGCAAAACCTTTATCAAAAGCACATCAGGTTAAAGTCACTGCTGAAAACATTTATAATTCTGAATTTACCAAATGATCAAGAGGTAGTCTTTTGATGGCAGAGATAACAGCAGTACACCTGTTTGGTCTGGCTTCATCTCCAACACTGAAACCAAAACTAAAACACACCCTGAAGCCTGCTCAAAAACGAAAGTAAAAAGCTGACAGACAGCCTAGCTCCACCCACTCTCTGACATCACTGAAAAAGTAAACACCTATTTCTTAAAGGTACTCTCACTACAGATATTTATATATGCACCCATTTATAAACACCCATTTCTTAAAGGTACTCTCACATGACATCACATATTTGCATTAAACATTAGCAATTTTTTTAATGCCGCTGAAGTATTGCCGTTTTGGATCTCTGACACAGTCATATATTCAGCAGTCCATTGCCATGAGAAATTGATGGAATTCCTATTTTCTTGCTTCAGTTTGACCACTGCCCAATAGATATGGTTCCAAAGCACAAAAGTGCTCCACAATGTTACTTTTAACTTTTGACCCCTGGCAGCTGTGCCAAAAAAATACACCCTATTCATTTTTTAAAAATTAGCTTTTCTTTTTGTTGAAGTCTACTCAGTCTCTCGGTCTCACAGCTGAAGTGCCCCTATATTTGTTTGTGCATTATTCATGTCTTTTGTAATTTCATATAAATTGCTTGTTCAGTAAAAAATATTGTTTGAAAACTTAACATAAGGGACTAATAGAAAAGAACATTTTGCTGTTCTGCTGGCTCAGTATTATTGTAAATTGTAAAAATATATCTGTCTATTATTAAAACTCTTACGTATAGCACTGCTGCTTTTAGTTAGTGCTCATGGGAACACAAATTCGTAACACACAGCCAATTATTTTCCATCTACTATTATTTAAGAAACAGAAAGTTTGCACTTAAGCATTTTAAGGGAAGAACATAAAATGGGAAGCACCTCAGGGTGAAGAACAAAATGATGGGACGCTGTGGGTGGGCTGGGTTTGGAGGCTGATGAGCAGCAATATGTTGGGGAGGTTGGTTTGGTCTGAAGAAGCCTATGGCTGTTAGAGTTCCCAATTTGCTCTTATAAGGCCCTGACTGAAACACTTGTTCAGAGGGAGCTGGTGTGTACTCTGCTGAGGAATTTTTAAAAATCCCGAAACATTGAGAAAGACTTCTGAATTTGGCAGGCCTTCAGGGAGGACTTCCGGGAGAGATATGGGATGCTGGCACATGCGACGAGAGCAGAATGGGATGGGTGCTACCAAAGCACCCATACAAACACACTCCAAACATACAACTGAACCTCTCATCACAATATGGAGCTGGGAAAAGCGATCCTTCACCGGGGGGTGGAGGGGGGTCTCCGATGGGGTCTGGCCTGCGATTGGGGCCCATCACTGCTCATGTGCGGGTTGGCGCAGCACCCATTTGGCGCCGGGAAGGGAGGCTGGAGTGGCGTGAACCACTCCAGTGATGTGCTGGCCCCCTGTGGGGGACAGAATTGGTCGTACCCGGGCCTGTTTCGGCCGTCGTGAAACGCAACGCCGTTCACGACGGTGCGAACACTTCATAGAATTTTGGACACTAAGGGCAATTTTATCATGGCCAATCCACCCAACCTGCACATCTTTGGTCTCCATTTTGGAGAATCGCCCCCATAGAGTTAGGTCACAGATCAGCAATGATCTCATTGAATGGTGGGAACAGCTCAAAAGGCTGAATGGCCCGCTCATGTTCCTATTTTCTTATGTAGAGGTGGATATACAATGAAACACACCATGCCTGGGCCCCAAACAAAGTGGAGGGCATGCGCCGGACAGTGCATTGGTCATCCAATCAGAGCCTGATTACTATGCATTTGCTGATAGGCTATCAGCAGGCAACGTAGAGCAAATTCAGACTCAGACTGGTGAGTCGACCCAGGGCTGAGGCAGGCCAGCAACAACAAGGTGTGAAGCCGCAACCAGGTGAGGTCAGCCACTGAGTGGAGCAAGCGAGGTGATCAGGTTTGCGACTTGACCAGCAATAGTGAGGACGAAGTGCCCTCCGGCCACCACGAGATGAGATCAGCCACTGAGCAGGCGAGGCGAACAGGAGTGTGACTCGACCCAGGGTAGGCCGATGACAGCGAGGTGCGAGGCTTGAGGCGTATTTCACTACAACAGAAAACAGTTGAGACCAAAACATTGTGTAATTTCAAGAAAGAATTGAGATGTAGCTCTGGGGGCAAAAGGAATTAAGCGATATGGGGGGAAGGTGGGATCAGGGCACGGCAGCACAGTGGTTAGCACTGCTGCTTCACAGCGCCAGGATCCCAGGTTTGATTCTCGCTTGGGTCACTGTCTGTGCAGAGTCTGCACATTCCCCCTGTGTCTGCGTGGGTTTCCTCCGGGTGCTCTGGTTTCCTCCCACAAGTCCCGAAAGACGTGGGGCGGAATTCTCCGCAGGGGGCCGACTTCGTGAAGGCCATCGTGAACTCGGCCGAGGGTCACAACGGCCTCGGAGCCCGCTCCCCGCACCTAATTCACCCCCACCCGGGGGGGCTAGGAGCAGGCCTCCGTCTTTCTCGACAGCGACCTCGTCACGCCGAGAATGTGAAGTCATCCGCGCATGCGCGGGTTGCCGGTTCCAACCCGCGCATGTGCGGATGACTTCATCACCCAGATGGCACGAACCCACGCATGCACGGTGGCCGTCTTTCTCCTCAGCCGCCCGGAAAGACGTGGCGGCTTGATCTTGCCGGGCAGCAGAGGGGAAAGAGTGCGTCCATTTTGGACGCTGGCCCGATGATCGGTGGGCACCGATCGCGGGCCTGTCCCCTCCCGAGCACAGTCGTGGTGCTCCCGTCCCAATCGGGCCCCTGGATGCCGCAAACGGGCATCTGGTGCCCGTTTCACGAATGCAGCGACCAGGTGTGGTTGCTGCCGTGATGAAACGGGTGTGAAGGACCAGACGCTCGGCCCATCGGGCTCAGAGAATCGCCGTTTGCCGTGCAAAACGGCGAGCGGCGATTTTTCCGAGCCGGGGGGGGGGAAAGAATCGCTGGGGGCGCCAGGGGGGCGTAAAAAATGTCGGGAGGCCCTCCCACGATTCTCCCACGCCACGTGGGGAGTGGAGAATTCCGCCCGTGCTGTTAGGTGAATTGCACATCCTGAATTCTCCCTCAATGTACCCACCGGAGGTGGAGCAGGCTCAAAGGGCCGAAAGGCCTCCTCCTGCTTCTATTTTCTATGTGTGTTACTCTGGATTTTTCTCTGGATGTTTTTATGTATGTAATGTCCTGAATCAAGCCTTGGCCATGAGGAGACGACAAGTGAGGCAGGAGACTGCCTTGAAGATGGCAGGCGAGCGAGGTGAGTGAGATTGTGAGAACGGGTGAGTGTGTTCTCTATGATGAGGGTGGATGGAATTGGGAATGGTGTGAGTGTGGTAGTCACCACTGTTTGTATAATACATGCATTAGAGGTAACATGGTAAGGCTCCTGTACCACAGGTATGGGGGTAAATCCTTGCCTGCTGGTTCTGCCCAGTAGGCGGTGTATAAATGTGTGTGCACACCGAGCTGCTATCATATCTAGTAGCAGCTGCAGGAGGCCACACATCTCTGCTTAATAAAGCCTCGATTACTCTCTACTCTCGTCTCGTCGTAATTGATAGTGCATCAATTTATTAAGCAGCGATGGAACTACGCATCAAGCCAGATCGCCTGCAGCTGCACCCTCAAGCAGACAACACCGCGTCGGCCTTCGACCACTGGCTAGCTTGCTTCGAAAGCTACCTCGGATCAGCGACTGAACAACCCTCGGACGCAGAGAAGCTCCAGATCCTGTACTCACGGGTGAGCTCCGAGATTTTTCCCCTTATCCGGGATGCGGCCACTAACCCTGAAGCTATGGAGCTTCTGAAAGGACACTATATCTGGCTGGTCAACAAACTCTACGCCAGGCACCTCCTATCCACGAGGCAGCAACTCCCCGGTGAGTCATTAGATGATTTCATCCTGGCAAGGAACTGCAATTGCCAGGCAGTTTCGGCTGTGGAACATACAGAACTCTTAATCAGGGATGCTTTTGTTATGGGCATGCAGTCGGTGTACATCCGCCAGCGCCTATTAGAAGGGGGTACGCTCGACCTTGCGGCAACCAGGTAACTCACAAACTCACTAACGGTAGCCTACCATAATGTACAGTCGCACGCCCCCGACCGCACGGCATACACCCCTGACCGCACAGCGCCCTCATGGACATTGTGGGCCCCACCAGCGGCCACCCCCAGCCAACCCCAAACCTGCGCCATGCGGCAGCCAGCCAACCCCGGGGGGCCCAAGTGCTATTTCTGCGGGTAGACAAAGCACCCCCGACAATGCTGCCTGGCGCGGAGAGCAACCTGCAAGGCCTGTGGAAAGAAGGAACATTTCGCTGCCATGTGCCAGGCCCGGTTGATTGCCGCTGTATCCAGGCCCATTGTTCCTGCATCCCCCACATGCGACCCGTGGGCACCGCCATTTTCATCCCCGCAGACCACGTGCGACCCGTGAGCGCCGCCATCTTACTCCCAGCAGAACATGTGCGGCCTGCGGGTACCGCCATCTTCCTCTCAGCAGGCCACGTGCATGCCGCCATCTTTAATGACGATGTTATGGGAGCGGCGTTTTCAGAACCCCAAAATGTATCATGGAGTTCAACCAACCTTTCCCTTTAATGTATTGTTGCATTTGAAGCACACGGCTTGTTCTCCGGGTGTGGTATTACAATTATGGACATGTGGGTTTTTAAACACAAAACAATGTTTATTCCATGAATTCAACTTAACCTTTTTAAATAAACATTGGATGTCTTAACACCCCGAAAATAATACAACACTAAATAATCCCTCAAAATGTTCCTTCAAACCTCCAAAAGACTTAACACCTTTAAACAGAAACACATCAGGTTAAAGACATTACAATTATGAGTTTAAATCACCCAAATGATTCAGAGATAGTCTTTCCTGGCAGAGATCACAGCAGATCCAGCTCACTGCAAACACAGACACACCCAAGCTCTTTTTCTCAAAACTGAAACTAAAAACAGAAGTGAGCTCAACTCAGCTACCCCCACCCTCTGACATCACTTCAGTAATATGAGCTGCTTAATTTCTTAAAGGTACATTGCTTAAACATCCATTTCTTAAAGGTACTGTCACATGACAACGCCAGCCATGTGCGCCCCGTGGGCACGCCATCTTCGGCACCATTTTTGACGGCGCCTCAGGACAAAACTGAAGGACACCTGTTCGCCGGGGACTTCATCGGGCCGTTCATCACCTGCCACCACCGCCGGCCAGCCCGGGGTCTACCAACACCAAGCGCACCTCGCCTCCATCAATCTCGACCAGTCCCGGCCGCACAACCTCGCAACCGCGATGACGATGGTGAAAGTCGATGGGCACAAGACATCCTGCCTTCTTGCCTCCAGGAGCACGGAAAGCTTCATCCACCCCTCCACGGTAAGGCGCTGCTCCCTTGCAGTACACCCCGTTACCCAGAGAATCTCCCTGGCCTCCGGATCCCATTCCGTGGAAATCTGGGGGTACTCCACCGTTCAACAACTGCCGACTCTACGTCCGCCCCAACATCTGAGCTCCCCTGTTACTCAGCCTGGATTTCCAGTGCAACCTCCAAAGCCTAACTCTAAAATTAGGCGGACCCCTATCACCCCTCACCGTATGCGGCCTCACGACCCTTAAGGTCGACCCACCATCCCTGTTTGCAAAGCTCATACCGGATTGCAAACCAATCGCCACCAGGAGCAGACGGTACAGTGCCCAGGACAGGATCTTCATCAGGTCGGAGGTCCAGTGGCTGCTGCGGGAAGGCATTATTGAGGCCAGCAACAGCCCCTGGAGAACCCAAGTGGTAGTAGTAAAGACTGGGAAGAAACAGAGGATGGTCATTGACTACCGTCAGACTACTGCAGCTCGACGCATACCCCCTCCCTTGTATATCTGATATGGTCAATCAGATTGCACAGTACCGAGTCTTTTCGACAGTGGATCTGAAATCTGCTTACCACCAGCTCCCCATCCGCAAGGTGGACCGCCAGTACACTGCGTTCGAAGCAGACGGCTGCCTTTACCACTTCCTTTGGGTCCCCTACGGCATCACTAATGGAGTCTCAGTCTTCTAATGTGAGATGGACCGAATGGTTGACCGGTACGGTCTGTGGGCCACTTTCCCGTAACTAGATAACGTCACCATCTGCGGCCACGACCAGCAGGACCACGACGCTAACCTTTTCTAATTTCTCCAAACTGCCACACTCCTGAACCTCACGTATAACAAGGAGAAGTGCATGTTCCGCACCAACCGCTTAGCCATCCTTGGCTATTGTGGTAGTATGACTAGGGAGATTACGGTACCCTAGAACCAAGCTGCCATTGGTGCAGAAGACTCGCTGCCCATTGGCCCAGGCAAGTCATGTGCCTCTTTGCCAATTGGCTGAGGCTAGTCATGTGACTCCCCGCTGATTGGCTGGGAGGTTGGTAGCTCCACCTACGAGGCAGGGTATAAGAACCCGTACCGGCCGGCAGTCGGCCTTTCTCTGTACGTCTACTGCCAGGCACACATCTAGTGTATTAAAGCCTGTTGTTTGGAATGACTTCACGACTCGAGTCCAATTGATGGTGCATCAGCTATGTTGTGCAAAATGGAGTTCTAGGGCCCGACCCCGACCACATGCACCCCTCATGGAACTCCCACTCCCCCACTGCCCCAAGGGCCTGTAATTATGCCTGGGGTTTTTCTCCTATTATGCCCAGTGCGTCCTGAACTATGTGGACAAGACCGCCCACTCATCCACTCCACAGTTTTCCCCCTGACGGCTGAGGCCCGCGAGGCCTTCAACCGCATCAAGGCCGACATCGCCAAGGCCATGATGCACGCGGTCGACGAGACCCTCCCTGTTCAGGTTGAGAGCGATGCATCGGACATCGCTCTGGCCGCCACCCTCAACCAGCCAGGCAGACCCGTGGCATTCTTTTCCCGCACCCTCCATGCCTCCGAAATTCAGCACTACTCTGTCGAAAAGGAGGCTCAAGCCATCGTAGAAACTGTGCGGCATTGGAGGCATTACCTGGCCGGCAGGAGATTCACTCTCCTCATTGACCAACGGTCGGTTGCCTTTATGTTTAATAATACGCAGCGGGGCAAGATCAAAAATGGTAAAATCTTAAGGTGGAGGATTGAGTTCTCCACCTACAATTACGAGATTTTGCATCGCTCCGGTAAGCTCAACGAGCCCCCGATGCCCTATCCCGAGGTACATGTGCCAGCGCACAAGTGGAATATGTTCTAAAATGGGACAAAGACAATCTTCAGATTTTGAGAGACCTCCGGGCCCTACACGATGGCCTCTGTCACCCAGGGGTCACCCAGTTCTTTCACTTCATAAATGCCCGCAACCTGCCCTATTCCATTGCGGAAGTCAGGGCTATCACCAGAGACTGCCAGGTCTGTGCTGAGTGCAAACCGCACTTCTACCGGCCAGACCGAGCGCACCTGGTGAAGGCCTCCGGCCCCTTTGGACGCCTCAGCATGAACTTCAAGGGGCCCCTTCCCTCCACCGATCGAAACACGTACTTCCTGAACGTGGTCGATGAATACTCCAGATTCCTGTTTGCCATCCCATGCCCCGATATGACATCTGCCACGGTCATCAAAGCCCTCAACACCATCTTCGCCCTGTTTGGTTTCCCCGTTTACATCCACAGCGATGGGGGATCCTCCTTTATGAGTGATGAGTGGCGTCAGTTCCTGCTCAGCAAGGGCATTGCCTCGAGCAGGACGACTAATTACAACCCCCGGGGAAACAGGCAGGTGGAGAAGGAGAATGGCCCTGCGGTCTAAAACTCTCCCGGTCTCGCGCTGGCAGGAGGTCCTCCCCGACGCGCTCCACTCCATCCGATCGCTACTCTGCACTGCGACTAATGAAACCCCCCATGAACGTCTCCTTGCCTTCCGGGGGTTTCGCTCCCAACGTGGCTGGCAACTCCTGGACCCGTCCTCCTCCGCAAACACGTGCGACTCCACAAGGTGGACCTGTTGGTCGAGAGGGTACAGCTGCTGCATGCAAACCCGCAGTACGCTTATGTGGCATACCCCAACGTCCGCCAGGACATAGTCTCCCTCAGGGACCTGGCACCAGCTGGATCCCCACCCATGACCCCGCACCACTCAGCACCCCCCCCCTCCAATTGCCCCAGCGCCACTCACCCTCCCCCCAGCGCACCTCACTACAGCCCCCGCCCCACAACGAGCCGTCCTCCCACTGGTTCCATCGGGGATGAAGACGAGGACAATTCGCTCCCGGAGTCACAGGCGGCCAAGTCGGCGCCTGCAACAAATGTAATTTGGTAAAAACATTGGGCAGCACGGTAGCATGGTGGTTAGCATAAATGCTTCACAGCTCCAGGGTCCCAGGTTCGATTCCCAGCTGGGTCTCTGTCTGTGCGGAGTCTGCACGTCCTCCCTGTGTGTGCGTGGGTTTCCTCCGGGTGCTCCGGTTTCCTCCCACAGTCCAAAGATGTGCGGGTTAGGTGGATTGGCCATGCTAAATTGCCCATAGTGTCCTAAAAAGTAAGGGGGGGGGGGGTTACGGGTATAGGGTGGATACGTGGGTTTGAGTGGGGTGATCATTGCTCGGCACAACATCGAGGGCCGAAGGGCCTGTTCTGTGCTGTACTGTTCTATGTTCTATGTTCTATGATCACCACCGGGACTGCGGTGCTCTAAGCGGAGGATCAAGGCAAACTTTAAATTCTCGCATACTTGTAAATAGTTTTATTTTCTACCACCCCCGCTGGACTCCTTTTTAACAGGGGGTGAATGCGGTAAGGCTCCTGTACTCCAGGTACGGGGGTAGATCACGGCCTGCTGGTTCCGCCCAGTAGGCGGAGTATAAATGTGTGTGCACCCATAAAGCTGCAACCATTTCTAGTAGCAGCTGCAGGAGGAAACACATCTCTGCTTAATAAAGCTCGATTACTCTCTACTCTCGTCTCGTCGTAATTGATAGTGCATCAATGAGGTTGCGGGGGCTCCCAGAAATGAAGGTGGGGGAGGGGCCCCAGGAACTGTAAATCCGCCTCTGGTCGCCTACCAATGTAAAGAATCCGGTAACAATCTGTACTTCCCAAATCCCACCACCAGCAATGTGATAAGACCAAATAATCTGTTTTTTTAATTGTGTAAATTAAGAGATAAATATTAATAAGGACATCAGAGATATTTCCACAGCTATTATTTGAAGTAGTCCCATGGCTTTGTTAATGGTCACCTCAGAGGAGGCGCAGTCATAGTTTATCATCTCATCTGAATGAGATCACTCCCAAGGGTGCAGCAGACTCTCGGCTCTGTACTGTCATGTCAACTTAAATCTTTACACCATAAAGGAACAACTCCTAAGTTGAGACCTGACATCTTGGAGCTGTGTTTGATTGGCAACTGGTAAAATCTGAGGTTCTCTGGATCTTTTTCCTGATGAAATAGTTCTATGTTTCTTTTATTTTTTCTTGGCCTTTTCTGGGAGGAGGGACCAGGACATTTGGTTCTTTGGTGTTTTTTCACTCCATACATTCAAAACGGAAGCCTCACAAACTAGATGCTTCTGCCTGACAGCAATGAAGAGAATATTGCTGAACATTGCAGCAAGTGTACCTGTGGAATACTGGAGTAGTGGGCTCTGGTGAATTGATAAATTAAATGCGGATATGGGCAGCAACAAATTAATACATAAAATTATTGTAACCAGCAGAACAACAATATTAATAGGGGCAGCAGGAGGCAGAATTCACACCTAACGGTATATTTCTGTGCTGTATTTATTCTACGGTCCCACTTTTTAATTTACATGTGCTACCATTTTAATGGTATAGGTTCTATAGGTTTACGGATTCAGTGCTTGTCGGTGCTATATTAATTTATTAATTCACTGGTGCCTGCTTACACTTATCCTCTTGCAGTTGTCAGAGAGTCCTGATACATCTGGTTTGTGCTGATTTCTGTGGGTTATTTTTTCCTATTACAATTGAATGAGTTTTTTAAAAAATGGAACACACATAACTATTGATGGAATTTGCATTACTTTCTAGCTATTTAGGAATGAATAGCGATTTTACTGGAAAAACTAGGCAGCTTTTTGTCTTGTATGCTATTGGAGCAAAGTTTTCCTGATTGAGTGCTTGTAACCTGCCTACCTGGCCTTTCCAGAAGACAATCATTTGTTTCACTGATTAAGCTTCAAGTCAAATGACATATTACTGCCGACACCCTTCGTTCAGATGGCATGTCAGGGTTCATTGAGCATGGAATTTGTCAGCGGATGTTAAATCAAATTTAACAAAATGTTGACCCAATAATTACGTTTCATTGTATACACTTTGTGCAATGCAAAATAGCATTTATATCATCCATCTGTGCAGGCAAGCTAAAAAGAACCCCAGAAGTAATGCGCTCTGGGAGGTTAAATGTACATTTTAAGATGACTCACCCTGAGATTTTGAGACCCTGTCTGCTGCCAGAGTGCAGTGGAGTGAGACCCCTGGACGCCCACTCATCTGGCTCCATCCTAGTCCCTCCATCCTAGCCAGAGACTGTGGCCATGAGTCCCTCCATCCTAGCCAGAGACTGTGGCCCTATCTTATCTGGGGAGTGTTCTGGGAACAAGGCTGTTCTATATTGTGTGGGAAACCCAGAAGTATATGAGGCACATTTGTCAGTGGCTTTTTAAAACTGTCACCCTTGCTCTAATTTTCTCTCTGGGTTTCATAGAAAACTAGGAACAGGCCATTGAGCCCTTCGAGCTTGCTCCGCCATTCATAGAATCCCTACAGTGCAGAAGGAGGCCATTCAACCCATTGAGTCTGCACTGTCCCTCTGAAAGAGCACCCTACCTAGGCCCACTCCCCTGCACCATCCCCAAAACTGCACCTAACCTGCACATCCTGGACCAATTTAGCATGGCCAATCCACCTAACCTGCTCATCTTTTGACTGTGGGAGGAAACAGGAGCACCCGGAGGAAACCCACGCAGACACGGAAAGAATGTGCAAACTCCACACAGATAGTCACCTGAAGCTGGAATCAAACCCTGGTCCTTGGTGCTGTGAGACAGCAATGCTAACCACTGTGCCACCCCTACCTCATGGCTGGTCCTCTATTTCAATGCCATATTCCTACTTCCCTTGATGCCATTCAAATCTTTTTTTCTATGAAGTTATGGGCAGCGGCATGTTAGGGACCCTATGATGTAATCTCAACTCCTGTCTTTAAAGGGAGAATGTAAAGAGACATTCAACGATGTAAATGGAAGTGTCAGAGCCGAAGAGGAGGAAGGAGGAAATTGAGGACTGGAAGTGAGACATGAAAAGGCCGCACTCTGTTTCAATGATGCTTCCTTGGATGTGCTGTTAGGAGTTGTGAGGAGGCCAGAAGCAGAAGATTGTAGCATACTCCTGGATGCAGTGAAGGAAGTGTTTTAATGACAGAGTATAAAAGGTGAAGTCACCATAGTCCCAAATGACCATAGGCTGCTTTCCCTGTTGAGGGGAAGAGCTGACTGGTGGTGATTTAACCTGAGGATCATCACACCTCAGGTGAGGAATAAGGTTGAGAAGACAGGGCCTTCACAAATAACCTCAGCTGGAATGGGAATTGAACCCACACTATTCTACATCATTGTTCTTGCTCTGTATCACAAACCAGCTGTCTAGCTAATGGAGCTAAACTGCTCAGACAGTCATGGGTTACACAACACTTAATTATATTGACAGCAAGGATGTGATCATGTTCACTTTTTTTTTAGAAAATATTTTATTGAAGCATTTGTAATTTTAACATTTTAACACTCTAAACAACCGAGCGGTTTGACACACACAACAACCTCAAAATAACATTCCAAACTTCCCCCCCGCCCTACCTCCTGACTAACCATATATTTGATTACCTACCTGTATTCTTCACTGCCGTGCCTCCCTTTCCCCCCTTCCCCCCCCTTTCCCCACCCCCTCTTCTGCTGACAGTCGGTTTTCCTTAAAGAAGTCGATGAAAGGCTGCCACCTCCGAGCGAACCCCTGAATTGAACCCCTTTAGGTGAACTTAATCTTCTCTAGCCTGCGAAACCCTGCCATGTCACTAACCCACACAGTGGACTTTGGAGGCTCCGAGTCCCTTCATCCCAGCAAAATCCATCTCCGGGCCACCAGGGAGGCAAAGGCGAAAACGTCGGCCGCTCTCTCTCCCCCCCCTGCACCTCCCCTGGGCTCCCGGATCTTCCGACACTCCAAATATTGCCATCTCTGGACTGGGAGTAACCCTCCCTTCCAGGACCTCTGACATGAATCTGAGAATCACTGCCAAAATCCCCTCAGCGTCGGACACACCCAGAACATGTGTTCATGATTTGCTGGGCTTCCCCTGCACCCAGGGCCGGCTCAAGGCACCGGCAACTCGGGCTGTTGCCCGGGGCGCCATGTGCTCGGGGGCGCCAGAGACTCGGGTCCCGCGCATGCGCAGTTGGGCCGGTGCCAACCAGCGCATGCGCGGTGGCCGCCCGCCTCCAGGGCGGCCCCCCGGCTCGGTCCGCCCCCCCGCTCGGTCCCCCCCGCCCCCCTCGGGTCCGCCCCCCCGCCCCGCCCTCGGGTCCGCCCCCCCCGCCCCGCCCTCGGGTCCGCCCGCCCCCCGCGTCCGCCCCCCCCGGGTCCGCCCCTACTCGGCCCCGCCCCTCCTCGGCCCCTCCCCCCCTCGGGTCCGCCCCTCCTCGGCCTCGCCCCCCGCCCCTCCCCGCCCCCCCCCTCGGCCCCCCCCGCCCCCCCCCTCGGCCCCGCCCCCCCCCAAGGGCGCCGAAGTTCAGCTTGCCCGGGGCGCCAGCAGCCCTAGAGCCAGCGCTGCCTGCACCACCCACATCTGTCCTCCTCCTCCTCGAAAAACCTGCTCATCCAGGCCAGTCATATGAGCCCTGTGGACCACCTTGGACTGGATCAGGCTAAGCCTGGCAAACAACGGGGATGAATTGACTCTCCTCAGGGCCTTTTCCCATAGTCCGACTTCTAACTCCCCTCCCAACTCTTCCTCCCACTTCCTCTTCACCTCTCCAATTGGGACCCCTTCCCACTCCATCAATTCCTTATATATTTCCGAGACCCTCCCCTCCCCAAACCCTGTTTTTGACATCACCTTATCCTGCTAGCCCCCAAAGGTGCGGAGAATTCCCCACCTTTGGGGAGGCCCGACCCCGGAGTGGTTGGCGCCACTCCCCTATGCCGGGACCCCCCGTCAGGCCGGGTAGGGGAGAATCCCACCCCATGTTCACAATGTGATGTTGCAACATGAAAATGAAAATTGCTTATTGTCACGAGTAGGCTTCAATGAAGTTACTGTGAAAAGCCCCTAGTCGCCACATTCCAGCACCTGCTCAGGGAGGCTGGTACAGGAATTGAACCGTGCTGCTGGTCTGCCTCGGTCTGCTTTAAAAGCCAGCGATTTAGCCTAATGTGCTAAACCAGCCTACATTCTTATCTTGCCAGTAGTCATTCCTGTCTTTTATTCCAACCAAGTCTTCACTAAGGTGTCCGGAAGGAGTTGGTGGAGGACACAGAGGAAAATTCTTCAGAGCAGTTGATTCAGTCTGAGGGGCATTGTCACAGGATTAATACCAACCACATACCAATTCAAATACTCTAACTTCAGCAGGGCCAGTAGGACGGATAGATGAGTTGACAATCAACATCCAGGGGGTTACCATTGATCAGAAACTGAGCTGGACTAGACATATTAGTACTGTGGCTACCAGGGCAGGTCAAAGGCTAGGAATCCTACGGTGAGTAATTCACCTCCTGACCACCCCAAACCCTGTCCACCATCAACAAGGCACAAGTCAGGAGAGTAATTAAATTGCCCGGATGAGTGTAGCTCCAACAACACTCAAGAAGCTCGACACCAGCCAGGACAAAGCAACCCGCTTCATTGCTCCCCCTTTCATAACATTTAAACCCTCCACCACCGACGAACAGTGGCAGCCGTGTGTACCATCTACAAGATGCATTGCTGTAACTCGCAAAGGTTCATATAATTAGGAGGTCCCCCTGTTAAAGATGTACCTGGGTTTCTCACTATTACAGATGCCTGGGTGGGTCTCCCTCTTTACGGGGTCCCTGGTTCGGAGATGGCGGGTTGGGTCACCTCCGTACCTAGGGGAAGGGGGGCACCCAGGCAATCTGGGGGTAGAGGGATGCTTTGCGGTGTGTGTGGGAGGGGGGCGCTTGGGACCAGCCGCAGAACTTTCGCTATCTGGCTACACCTTCAAAATAGTGGCCCGATCGCAGGATTCCCATGGGAATCCCTTGTATCCCTTGCCAAACGTAAAATTACATGGCAAATCCTAGGGAGGTCGTAAATCATTTGCAGTTCCCCTCTGGTAGGCGAACATAGGGCTGAATTCTCCGATTCTGCAGCTATGGCCGGAGGATGCGCCTGACCTTACGACCAAAAAGTCGGGACCGCTGCCGCACCAATCCTCCATCTGATGGATGGCCAACAGCTGTGCCACGTAAAGTCCCCGGCTCTACCTGCCGATATGGACGCAGAATGGCTGGGTCCGTGGCTCCGCATGCGCACAGCGGCGGCCGCGCTGTACAACATGGCGGCAGCTACGCACGGACCCGGCCTGCCAAAAATGCCCCCTGCAACCCCCTTGCCACCCCAGACCATCCCCCTTCCCCCAGCCCCGCCAAATCCCCCTCTGACAGTGGAAAGGCTCCCTGTCTGTGCAGAGTCTACACATTCTCTCAGTGTCTGCGTGAGTTTCCTCGGGGGTGGAGCATCGGGGGAGGGCCTCAGGTGGTGTCTTGAGGCCCTCCCAACGGCATGTGGTGTACTCCTCGAGTATGCCGTTTTTGAGGGTGCGGAGCATCGGAACGGAGAATTCACCCCTAACCTTTTATTCCAGCATTATTTATTCATCATATTTAAACTGCTCCAGCTGCCATGGTTGGATTTGAACCAATGTCCCCAGAACATTTGGCTGGGCCCTTTACTAGGCCAGGAACACTGGCACAATGCTACCATTCCCGCTTCAACTACAATGGGTGCAATCAGTTTTAAGCACTGTGAAGTTCTTTTTTCTCTTGACTCTATAAGGGTGCCCTTTTGTTGAACCACAGCATTTAGAAATACCTATGGAACATGCAAAGCTCTGCGATAACCAATTTGGCAGAAGGTGTCTAAGCTCGGTATTACGTTATTTACAGAAATCGTTAGAGAAGCTACAGCTTATTTCAGGTAGTTGCCAGGTTTGGCTGGACAATGGGCTAATCCAATATTGAGTCAGACTTCTTGAAGGCATCTTTAAGTCACATTTGTGCCACTTTTACACTCTAGCTCCTCCCCAGAAGTGTCCTCATAGAGCAAAAATACAAATAAAAACAACTGGAATGGGCACAAAAAATGCCTTTCAGTTAATGATGACTAATTTTAACTGCCTGATATTGAAAGAGGACCAATCCATTAAAATAAAAGCCAAGTTATACCATTTTAATTGGTCCCACATGAATTAGAGATTTTGTTGCTTTCAGGCCATAATTCTAAAACACAGGCATTTCTTTAGTCTGAGGCAGTACTCTATGTATAGCTGTGTTGGCCATGTAACTGACAGAAATGTATACCCTTTCTGATACTTGAAGCCATCCAGGAGAAAGCAGTCTGCTTGATCAGCAACTCATCCACTACCTTAAACAAACATTCCCTCCACCAAGGCTCCCGATACCACCTTCCAAACCCATGACCACTACCATCCAGAAGGACAATGGCAGCAGATTCTGGAAACACCACCACCTGGAGGTTCTCCTCCAAGTCACTCGCCATCCTGATGCGGAAATATATTGCCGTTTCTTCACTGTCCATGGGTCAAAATCCATGGACTGCAGCAGTTTAAGAAAGCAACTCACCACCATCTTCTGAAGGGCAATTAGTGATGGGCAACAAGTAATAATAATAATAATCATAATAATTTTTAATGTCACAAGTAGGCTTACATTACATTGGGCCGCATGGTAGCACAGTGCAGAAGGTTCTATCATTCTATGATTCTATCAATCTGGCTGTGAATTCAGTGAATTCTATGATTAACAACACTGTGAAAAGCCCCTAGCAGCATAGTTCCTTCACAGCTTCAGAATCCCAGGTGCGATTCCCGGCTTGGGTCACTGTCTGTGCGGAGTCTGCACGTTCTCCCCGTGTCTGCGTGGATTTCTTCCGGGTGCTCCGGTTTCCTCCCACAGTCCAAAGATGTGCAGGTTAGGTGGATTGGCCATTCTAAATTCCCTTAGTGTTCAAAAAGGTAAAGTAGGGTTACTGGGTTACGGGTGTGGTCTTAAGTGGGATGCTAATTCCAAGGGCCGGTGCAGACTCAATGGGCCGAATGGCCTCCTTCTGCACTGTGAATTCTATGATTCTATCAATCTGGCTGTGAATTCAGTGAATTCTATGATTAACAACACTGTGAAAAGCCCCTAGTCGCCACATTCCGGCGCCTATTCGGGTACACGGAGGGAGAATTCCAAATGTCCAAATTACCTAACAGCACGGCCGGGATTCTCCAATCCTGCAGCCAAGTTCTGACGCCGGCTTGAAAGGCGGTGCCAACCACTCCGGCGTCAATGGTCTCCGATAGTCAGGAATGCTCTCCTTCCTAGGGGGCTAGGTTGGTGACAGAGTGGTCCCCGCAGCTCCAGGTGGTGCAGAACGGTCGGCACGAGTTTGCGCATGCGTGCTACTGCCGGGGTGATTCTGCGCAGGCGCCGAATGGCCGCGTGATTCCGCGCATGGGTGTGGGTTCCATTCTCCGCGCCGCCCCCTGGGTAATATGGCAGAGCCCATAAGGGGCACAGCGCGGAGGAACATAGGCCCCCACGGAACCAGCCCGCCTGCCAATCGGCAGGCCCCGTTTGCGGGCCAGGCCACCGTGGAGGCCCCCCCCCACCCCCCCCCCCCCCGGGGTTGGATCACCTCGCACCCCTCGCCCCCCTCCAGGATGGCTCCCGTAGACACGCCTTCCAGGTCCCGCCGTGTGGGACCTGAGTAACTCACGCCGGGGGGACTCGGCTGAACTCGGCGGCCACTCGGCCACTCGAGGCCCGGAGAATCGCCTGGGCGGGCCGCTTTAAATGGCCCCCGACCGGCTCGACGGCGATCCCTTGGGCGCCCGAGAATCGGCACCGGAAAATCGATAAGCCGATGTTGTGGCGTCGGGGCACGATTCTCACGTCCCCCCATGGATTCTCCGACCTGCCACGGGGTTGGAGAATCCAGGCCCACATCTTTCAGGACTTGTGGGAGGAAACCGGAGCACCCAGAGGAAACTCTCGCAGACACTGAGAGAATGTGTAGACTCCGCACAGACAGTGATCCAAGCTGGGAATCGAACCTGGGGCCCTGGTGCTGTGAAGCAACAGTGCTAACCATTAACCTAGCCAGCGACGCCCACATCCCATAAATGAATTAAAAGGCAGGAAAATAAAAGCGAAAGAATGTAAAGGAGAACTAGACTGAGAACCAATGAAAATAAGACAAAGGGAGAGAAGGAATCAAGGACATCAAAGCAGAATGGAGCAGGAGATGGCAGATTGAAGCAGAAAAGAAAACAGGAGGAGTAAACCGGGAATGGAGAGAAAGAGACAACCAGTAATACAAGGATAAGTAAGACAGCAAGTTTATCCTTTGCTTTACCATGAGCAACATCAGGCGATTTAATTGTGATTCAAGTATTTATAATTGTGGGATTTTGCATTAATATTAAGCATCACAAACTCACAGAAGCAAAACCTTACACTTAAAATTCTTCTTGTGTTTGCTATTTTGCATTTCAGTTCTAATTTTCAACAACAGATCTAAAGTCTGCGCTTCTCGGAAATATGCCACATCATCCCTTTTCTAAACTGTTTTCTTCATGCTTTCAAATTCCTGAAATATTTTGTAGTAAAGATAATGACCCTGCTTAGCCTGTTACTAAATTTAGGCCAATTTGAATTCAGTTTTGAGCTCAAGCCAACTTATAATACTACATGGCACAGGACCATTTCCTCTGGACCATGTAGTGGTATCTCTAAGAAACACATACAAAGTGATCCCTGTAAATAGTTGCTAAACTTTCTCTACTGGACTGCTGTAGGCTTCGCACAACAAATTGAGTTCTGTTCTGGGTTTATCTTGGCAAGCAATAGGTACGTTTACATACCACTATTTTTAACTTTAATCCTGGGCATGGTTCACTGAGTCTGCATTGTGTCCTGGGCCATACCATGGGGAAACCTGCAGCCAATCACAGCATAAAGCTCTTTTTATCTACCAGCACTGCAGATTCAGACAACTAAATATTATTACTACGTTATACTCTTGAGAAAGATGATATGACTGACCTTTTATTTTCCATTCACTTTCAGTTATGAACCATTATAGAAATGTTGTGCTGCAGTGTCACAATTAGTAATGTTCAGTTTTCACTGGTAAACATAACCGTGTCGCAAAAGCCACTTAATGTGCAGGACCCAGATATTCCTCATATTTTCTACCTGCAGTTGGGTGCCAAGGCATGGCACACTCTGTGACAGCCATGTATGAGAGTCTCGACATAGAATCATTGATAGAATTTACAATGCAGAAGGAGGCCATTCGGCCCATCGAGTCTGCACCGGCCTTTGGAAAGAGCACCCTACTTAAACACATGCCGCTACCCAATCCCCTTAACCACACCTAATCTTTTGGACACTAAGGGGCAATTTGCCATGCATGCACATCGTTGGACTGCGGAAGGAAACCGGAGCACCATACAGACAAAGGGAGAAAGTGCACCCTCCACACAAACAGTCACCCATGGCTGAATTGAACCCAGGTCCCTGGATCTGTGAAGCAGCAGTGCTAACCACTATGCCACCATGCCATCCTTGGGACATTGTGTCCGAGTCAATGAGCGACATGTCTCAGACGCACGTAGACATTGCCGAGGCACTGCACAGTGTGGTCCCATCACTGAGGACATCGGAACCATCATACCGACAATGGGGACTGGCAATGCGAGATGATTCAGAGGCTTCTGGCAGATGCTCACTCCAGCTGCCAAGGGTGTTGGAGGCCACAGGGCTCAGAAAGGAGCAGGCTGTGTCCACCTCTGATCTGCAGCCTGGGGATACTCCTAGACATGGCAGTAGACAACGACTGATCAAGTAGCACTGAGGAGCACTGAGTGGCCACTGGTGAGGTCATTGTCCATCGTTACGCGGAATGGAAATCTGTCACATTAAAACGTTCAGCATGAAAACATTTCACACCTGATACATGTGAAACCACTGTCACTTTAGTATTCACAGTACGCCTGCCTCCACTCCCAGCCTCTGCTACCCCCCCCCCCCCCAACCCCCCCTCCCACCCCCCGAACACCCCTCCTCTTCGGCACAGGGCCCCAGATGCAGGCTCCAGCATGAAAATTGGTGCTATCACTCTGTCAACAGGGAGACAGAAGTCAAACTTAATCACATCCTGAGCAGCATCTTGTGAAAGGACACTCTGACAGTGCCAAATCAGGCCCATTACCCTGGAGTGATGTCATCTTGACCCTTGGAGGGGGGAACAGGCTGGTCGGGGAAGGGGGCTTGTTGACCTGATGGCCACAGCCTCATCTCGGAAGAATCTGGAGACATTGAGGGCATCCGTGGTCCTCTTTGCATGTCGGACCTTTGCCATTGCCTGTCCTTCATTATTCAGCTCCTCTTCAGGCTCATGCTCCAGCCCCTCCTAGTCCTCGTCTTCCTCAGATGAGGACGCATGTTCCTCCTCCTCATCCAACATGTCGCTGATGTAGCAGATTGTGGAGGGCACAGCATACTACCACAAAGTGGGAGGCCCTCTGGGGTGTGTATTGTAGAGCCCTGTCAAAGTGGTCCCCCTCTGATCTGCATCTTGGGGACACGCCGAGACGTAACACTAGACCACCAAGGCAACATGGGCCTCAATGAATCAGGTCTCCATCTTGATCTCAGGCCTCCACGCTGACCTCATCAGACATGACCTCAGTGGGTCCCCCACAAGCCAACCCGTCATCCTGGGGTGGTCCTTGAAGGCATCAGGTATCTCCGAGTGCTGCAGGATGTAGCTGTCATACACGCTCCCAGGATAACAGGCACACATGCCCATGACCATCAGATGGTGGTCGCACATGATCTGATCATTCAGGGAGTGGAATGCCTTCCTGTCACTATAGGACACTCCTCGATTCCCCAAATTGGTTAGAAGGGGTTATGGGGATAAGGTGGAAGTGAGGGCTTAAGTGGGTCGGTGCAGACGCGATGGGCCGAATGGCCTCCTTCTGCACTGTATGTTCTTAAGTGACTCACCACCATCTTTTCAATGTTAATTAGGGTTAGTCAATAAATAAATGCTTGGTTTTTTAGCACTGCCTGCATCCTATTAATTAATTTTTAAAATGTTTAGATGACGGCACAGTTTGTGACCTGCTGCTCAGGTTGTGGTCAAATGCAACAGATGTTTGTGAACAGGCTGGATAAGTGTCAGACATTTACAAAGGGAAGGGGTGGCATTAGCAGCTGGAGATTGGAACTTGCCTCTTCAGATTACCCAAAGAAAGTAGGAAGGTACATAATATGTTAAAAAACAAGAGGGTGGCCAGGGAAAGGATTGGACCACTTAAGGACAGTGGCTTTGTGTTGAGCCAGAGGAAATGAGTGAGGTACTAAATGAGTACTTTGCATTAGTGTTCACTAAAGAAAGGAACTTTGTGAAAGCTGATTCTTGGGTAGGGTGTGTGGACAGTCTGGGTCATGTTGCCAAAAACAAGGAGGAGGTATTAAGTGTTTTTAAAAATATTAAGGTAGATAAGTCCCCTGGGCCTGATGGGAATTACCCCAGAATACTGAAGGAAGCAAGGGAGGAAATTTCTGGGGCCTTGACTGCTATCTTTGTATTCTCATTGGCGACAGGTGAGATCCCAGAGGACTGGAGAATAATTAATGTGGTACCGCTGTTTAAGAAAGGTAGCAGGGATAATCCTGGAAACTATAGGCCGGTGAGCCTCACATCAACAGTAAGTAAATTATTCTCAGGGATAGGATTTATGCCCATTTGGAAACAAATGGACTCATTTGCGATATACAGCATGGTTTTGTGAAGGGGAGGTTGTGCCTCACTCATTTGACCGAGTTTTTTGAGGAGGTGACAAAGATGATTGATGAGGAGAGGGCGGTGGATGTTGCTTACATGGACTTCAGTAAAGCCTTTGACAAGGTACCTCATGGCAGACTGGTACAAAATATGAAGTCACACGGGATCAGATGTAAGGCGGCAAGATAGATACTGAACTGGCTTGATCACAGAAGGCAAAGGATAGTAGTAGAAGGGTGTTTTTCTAAATGGAAGGTTGTAACTAGTGGTGTTCCACAGAGATCTCTGCTGGGTCATCTGTTTGTCGTATACATAAATGATTGGAAAATCATAACTGATCTGATTAGTAAATTTGCAGATCACACCAAGGTTAGTGGAGTGGCAGATAGTGTTGAGAATTCTCAGAGGATACAGCAGAACATAGGATGGAGACATAGGCAGAGAAATGGCAAATTGAGTTTAATATAGACAAATGGGACGGAGTGCATTTTGGTCGGTCTAACAGTAGAAATATACAGTAAATGGCAAAACTCTCAGGAATATAGAAAGTCAGAGAGATCTGGGCGTACAGGTCCACAGATTGTTGAAAGTGGCAGCACAAGTGGACAAGGTAGTCAAGAAAGCATACGGAATGCTTGCCTTAATTGGACGGGGCATCGAGTATAAAAACTGGCAAGTCATGCTACAGTTGTATAGAACCTTGGTAAGGCCGCACTTGGATTATGGTGCACAATTCTGGTCGCCACACTACCAGAGGGATGTCGAGGCTTTGGATAGGGTGCAGAGGAGGTTTACCAGGATGTTGCCCGGTCTGGAGGGTGTTAGCTAAATGGAAAGGCTGAATAGACTAGAACTTTTTCATTAGAACAACAAAGTTTCAGGGGCACCCTGATAGAGGTCTACAAGATTATGAGGGGCATGGATAGAGTAGATGGGCAGGCACTCTTTCCAGGGTGGAGAGGGTGACTCATTAGTGGGCATACGTTTAAGGTTCATGGGGCAAGGTTCAGAGGAGGAGTGCGAGGCAGGCCTGTTACACAGAGGGTGGAACACATGCCAGGGGAGGTTGTGGAAGCAGATATATTAACGGTGTTCAAAAGTCATCTCGACAAATACATGGATAGGATGGGTATAGAGGGATACGGCACTAGGAAGTGCTGAGGGATTTGGTCAAGGGTGGTATCGTGACCGGTAAAGGCTTGGAGGGCCGAAGGGCCTGGTCCTGTTCCTGTGCTTTATTATTCTTTGTTCTTTGTTCTATTTATTTGGTGGAAACTTTTTCTTCATCCAGTATTGGATGTCGGGCAAGCAATATGACAGATCAAAGACTATGGTGGTGATGTATTCAGTGAATATACAGAAACACTTACTGGGCGGGATTCTCCATTAGCCAGCCCCAAAATTGGGAAAGGCGATTGGACGGAGAATCGGTTCAGACGGCAAAACTGCAGCAGGCGCCGATTTGACGTTAAAACGCAATGCTGCAGCACCTCCACTGCAGCGTCAATGCGTTCTGGAACACACGTACAGTAGACACCGTTGGCATATCATTAGAGGGCCTGACCCAGTATTCTACAGGGCCTCTGCGATTCTCCACCTCTGATGGGCTGAGTTCCCGCCAGCGCGGTTCACTTGTACTTTTAAAAATCGTGAAACCGGCGTGGCGGCTGCTGAGGGAGAGACGGAGACTATCGCCATGGTTTGCTGACAGTTGTGCCGCTGGCTGGGGAGCTTCTGCTAGGGCTGGGAGGAGTAGCTGGGGGTGTCCAGGAGGTGGGTTGTGGGGTCGCAGCCGGCAATGCAGCCATGCAGCTGGTCACACCGGTAACAGCCGACTTTGAACTTAGTGCCAAGGATTGTATAGGTGTCCCCCCAGGGCACCCCCCCCCCCCCCCCCCCCCCCCCCCCCCCCCCCCATGTTCCCTCTGGCCCCAGCCGACCCATCAGCTGTATGGGCGTGCTCCAGCACAACCAGTGCCACCTTGTTGGCTGGGAAAAGTATGTGTGGGGATTGTAGTGTGTACATGCAGCTGCAGATTGTCAGCCTCCCAAGTGTCAATCACGGACCAGGCGAATCCCGCACCGTTTTTCATTGGAATCGATTGTGTTCCATGCGGCACCGGTGCTAGCCCCTCAATAGTAGCAGAACTGGTCCAGGTGTGGCACTAGTCTTTCTGTCATGAAAGTCCACAAATTCTACGTTGGCGTCCACACTTAGTCTCAGAAACGGAGAATCCTGTTCAGTGTTTCTGAATTTGATGAGGGGAAGTCACAATACTTAGATAAGAAGTCCAGATATTAACCCTGTGTAACTGAATGGATCTTAAGTGAGTTAAAATGGAGCCTGAGGAGAAAGTGCGTATACATCTCCTTATTCCTATCGCCAAGGAAAACTGGCAGCATCATTTGATTTTTAATGTGCCAAAGCATAGAAGGATTACATTTTATTCTTCCCACTGACATTCATATACAAATGATTACACAGGGACAGATACAAAACCCTTTTATCACCTTGAATAGTGTATTTGGTTTGTTTGCCAAAAATTGAGTCCATTATATAGATTTTACAAACAATATGGTTGCAATATGGCAGTCAGCAATACTTGTTAAAGTAACTGCCAGGATCCGGTATGCAATCTGCTCTCAATCTTGGTCTTTGTCGGATGCTTGCTGAAATACAATCTGCACTGTGTCTTAGTTTTGCTGACATACGAATTGGAATACATTCAACTCCGAGCGTTGGTTTGGCTGACAGTAGGGTCAGCTTGCAGTCTGCTCTTAGCAAGAATTAACAGACATTCAGGATGTCATCCAGATTGGTCTCAGGCCAGGGATAATTGCTCGGTTGCTTTGCAAAATTTTATGCTTTTCATTTGGGACTTGATAATGCAGGATAGGGGTTCTCTGGTTTATATCTTGCCTGTATAGGTGTTAGATCTAAGCTACATGTCACTGAGCCTTAAAACAAAATGGCAAGCGTCATTGAAACTGAGACAGTGCTAACCATCAATTATATGGCCTCATTTATTATGCTCTAGTTTCTTTTCTTTAGTCTGAAGCCGAATATGATTACTTTCTTTTAGCAACATCACATGTATTACCATGAAAAGTCATGAGTTGGTCAACTGCTAATTCTGTGAGAAAAAAATCTCACATAAGAACATGTTTTGATTGGATGCACTGCCGGTACAGGGTCCTTGAGAGAAGGTACATTCTCCTGTCCCAACAGTTGGACTGATAACATTGTGATGCATCATTTTGTTCTCGGAGGTTATGATTATTGCTACTTTTTGCAACTTTTACTGCGATCTTAATTCCAGTTTATGTTCAACTCTTCTACTCTGCATTATTTCACATTTACCCCTGTTGGTCTTCCAACCAAAGTATTGTTGCAACTGCAGTTTAACAACAGCAACTGAATATTTGTGGATTGGAATCCCCTGAGTATTTATTTTGTACATAGAAATTTGGAGGAGGAATAAATGTTTCTGGTGCGTTTGTTCCACTGGGCAATTCTCGTTGAATTGTAAAATAGCTTCTCTTCTGAGTTTCCAAGCAATAATGATAAAACCAACTGTTTCATATTTGTTCAGGATATGTGGGCGTCGCTGGCTGGGCCCACATTTATTGACCATCCCTAATTGTGGTTTGCTGGGCCATTTCAGAGTTAACCACATTACTGTGAGTCTGGAATCATATGTAGGCCAGAGGGTGGCAGCTTTTTTTTCCCTAAAGGGCATTAATGAACTAGAGGAGGTTTTACAACAATCAACAATGGTTTCATGGTCACCATAATTCTAAACTTCTATTGAATTCACATTTTACCATCTGCTGAGTTGGGATTTGAACCCAGAGCTCGGGACTCTGGATTACTAGCCCAGTGACAATACCACTATACTACCACCTCCCCATTGAAGCCCTTCATTGTCTTCTGATAATCAAAGCATGTCTTTCATCTTCTCCAACACTGCTCTCTCTCACTCTGTTGGTTACCAATCTCAGTATATTTCTAAATTTGTTCATGGGACGTGGGCACCGCAGGCTGGGTCAGCATTTATTGCCCATCCCTAATTGCTCTTGAGGGGCGGTTAATAGTCAACCACCCCGTTATATATCAGCTCCTTTGCTGACTCCCCAACTGAAAAGCTGCTGTCTTTCTGACCCTCTGGAAGAACTCTTCATTGTCCTACAGATTTTCTTGTTGAAACCCACTCTTGGTCTCGTGCTTTCCATGATATTCTTCAGCTGCTGCCTTAGATTGTTATATTTTTTTCATCTCTGCTGGTTCTTTGGAGCTATCTTCGCTATTCTCTGGTCCCATTGTCTCCACTGCCCTTTCAATATATTACAATACTTTGCAGGCCCTGTGAATAAATCTGTACCGCATCACGGTTATCACGTGAAACGAGTTCTCTGGGCTGAATTCTCTGTTTCAGAGGCTTAGTGCTGACGCCGGGACTGAATCGGTGGTGTTCTGCGACCTGGAAGCGGCACAGCTCTCGGAGCAATTCAGGACCGTTAATGGGCGAGCACTGCCGCCACGTGGAACTAGAGCAATTCCAATAAAAAATGGTGTCCGATTCGTCAAGGTTGGGATTGGCACTTGAGAGGCTGAGATGTTGTAGCTGCATATCTGCACTCCATTCCCCACACACACTCATTCCAGCTAGCAAGATGGCAGCCCGAAGAGCAGCACCCCGGTTCGCATCGAGACTCTGCTCGACGCTATGGAGGAGAGGCAAAGCACCCTGTTCCCTGAGTTGGGACGGAGGCTGCCACCTGTCGCTGTACACCAGGCCTTGTTGTATGTGGCAGAGGCTGTGAGTACCATGGGCCCCACCATCAGGACTGGCCAGCAGTGCTGTTAAACGCTGCATTACCTCCTCAGGGCAGCCAGGATGAGTAGCCAGCATCATGTCCCTGGCACCAACACCACCCCACCCCCCTACCACCCCCATATGCTAGCAGTCTGCTTGCACCCCAAACTGCATCACATGCCAGCACCAATAACGCCTGCCATGGCCGGTGTCCTGTCCACAAAGGCCTGACTGCCCACATCCTACTGCCTAACAATGCATTTCCTGTCTCTTCCCTTCCAGGAGAAGGTGGCACACAACCAGAGGGAAAGAAAAAAGATTGGGTGGCGAGTGCTGGACCTGCGACCTCTCACCATTGTAGGTGGCAGGCACTGGACCTAGTCGGTGGGCTTGGCTTGGAGAGAGGGCAGTCGCCAAGATGGAGGTTGGCATCGAGGAACCAAGTTAACCCTGCTGCATTGCGTGTCCCTATGGCACGTGTGGCACAACCCCCACATCACCCCAGACCAGATACCTCCCCCACACCCCATCCTACCTCTCCCACACTGCGCCACCCCCATACCACCCCACCACCTCCACACCATCTTGTTTCCCCTACACCACCCTACCTCCACCACAACACCCCAGCCAGCAATCCAAACATACATTATATACTGTGTCTTGCAGGATCACCTGGCAACAAGGATGTATCTCCCGCCCTCAGTGACAACCCCAGGACACATCCAGCGATGAGGCAGCACCGGACCACGATGAGAGCCCCCAAAACGCGGCCCCATCAATGCTGGAGATGCTGGCACAGAACCGGGGACTACAAGAGGGGGTACATGAGCAACCATCCTGTGCCTGAAGGTGCATTTGGAGGGGTCCAACCACTTGCAGGGGCAGGAGGAGGTGACAGCCATGTGTGCCACCCAGGCCACGGGTGGCGTCCACAGTGGAGGCCTTGAGATTGGGCCTTTACCCTTTATCGCATATCGAGGATTTATATACAACATTGACCGGTGGCTGTACATTCACGAAATTGGACATGAACAACGCGTATTTACAGCTGGAGCTCGATAAATCCTCATGGAGGTGCGTTACAATTAATATGCACAAGGGACTCTATCTATACACCCGGTTCCCTTTTGTAGTATCCTCGGCATGCAGAGTAGTCTAATGCGTTATGGAGAACATCCTGCGTGGTCTACCGCACTTTCTGGTTTACTTAGATGACGTCGTAGTCACAGGGGCCACGGACCAAGAACGTTCCATGATGTCTTGCGGGAGCAATTTATATTCTCCGCAGAGGCGGACTGTCTTATTCGGCTTCATTACGGGACCACCGGCACCGCCCAATCAGAGAAGTGCACAGGCTGAAGATGTCCAAACTTTCTAAATGCCAAAGTTTGGTCTCAACCTTCTCCATTATAGCATAGATAACTGGGAAGGCACAAATAATTGTGGCTGGGCTTCCAGATCCACCTGGATTTTGGTCAAGGCCCCTTTTTACGGACCCTAGACCAGGCTGGAAACCTCCAGAAAGTTGCCTAGTGCTGTACACAGACTGCCAGACCCCACTTGGAGGATGTACTGCCAATCCAACTGCAGCTGGTGCAGCCAATCACGGCCCAACAGGCTAGGGACATTTCTTCAAATGCAAGAAAACTCTCGGTCTCTTCACTGGACGCACCAACTCTCGCACGTTCCACATCACTATTCTCACCACCTGCTCCCCCCCACCATCCCTTATATCCACCGTTACCACTCACCCAAGCCCCGCTATGTTCAGTGCTAGGGCCATTTCCTTGAACAGCAATGAGGGCAAGGCACACTGATTGTTGCCCATAAATCACCAGAGTGAGGGCGGATCCCACAATATTTAGTCATTCCCCTGTATAAGTGGCTTATCGAGCCATCATGTTAGCCAAAGACAAAGGACGCACTCCTGTTTGATTATATCAAAAGTGCTCTGCATCACCATAGAAACGTCCATTCCCGTATCCAGCTCCATTTGGAGTATGTGACCATTCACTTTAAGATAAGCATTCCCACCCTGTGTGACCCATGCAAGATATTACAATTATAAATTCTTATGTCCACATTTATAATGGCCGCTGCCCATGTAAATTTAACTTGCTGTAATATCACTCTCGCACCACCAACCACAAAATAACCATCAAAACGGGAAACAAACAAAAAGCTGGTGGTGGCACCAGAGCGGATTAATAAGGTGTTTGAGGAGTTTCATAGGGGCAACCAGAGCATGAGCGGGAGGGGTCTTTTGGGGAAGAAAAAGTGCCCAAAGGTGGGTGAAGTGGAGAGGCCTGGACTGGAGGAATCGGTGGGGGTAGAAGAGGTGAAGATGGTGACTGGGAGGATGCAGACAGGGAAGGCAGCAGGGCCAGATGGTTTCCCACTGGAATTCTATAAGAAATTTAAAGATAAGTTGGCACCGTTGTTTTCAAGGACGCGATGGCTAGGGCAGGGTTTGCTGAAAGCGATGGGACAGACCTCCATCTTACTACTGCTACAAAAGGAGAAGGACCTAGTGGAGTGTGGGTCGTACAGGCCCATATCTCTGTTGAATGTACATGCTAACATATTGGCAAAGGTGCTGGTACTAATTTTGGAGGTGTGCCTACCGAAGGTGGTTGGGGAAGTTCAGATGGGAGTTCATTAGGGGCTGTTGTCGAATGCACGTTGTTGGCTGCTGAATGCGGTGTTTTTTCCTTCAGAAGGAAGAGAGTTGGAGGTGGTGGTGGTACTCGATGCCGAGAAGGTGTTTGATCAGGTGGAGTGATGGTTTCTGATTGCATTGTTGGCGAAGTTTGGGATTGGGCCTAAGTCTGTGGCATGAGAGAAATTGCTGTAATAAGGATCCAATGGTGTGTGTGCGTATGAATGACATGAACTCAGGGTATTTTACGTTGCATTGGGGAACGAGGCAGGGATGCCCCATGTCGCCACTTCTGCTTGCTTTGGTGATAGAGCCCTTGGCTATTGTGCTGAGGAACTCAGAGTTGTGGAAGGGGATAGTGAGAGGAGGTAGAGCATGGGGTGTCTTGGACGTGAATGATGTGTTGTTATACATTTCAGTGTCAGATTCCTCGATGGGGGAACATAATGGGTTTGTTAAAAAGATTTGGGCATTTTCGAGATATAAGCTGAATTTGGGGAAAATTAGTATTTTGTGATATCCGCTCCAGGGACAGGGGTTGGGACAGGGGCTCTGCCATTCCATGTGGCAGCTTCTCATTTTAGCTATTTGCGGGGGCAGGAAGCCTGGGATTGGGCAGCTCTTTGAAAATTTAATTTCTCGAGCTTGGTGGGGAGGGTGAAAGCGGGTTTATAGAGGTGAGATGGTCTTCCCTTGTCGTTGGCAGGTCAGGTGCAGACAGTTAAGATGAACATTTTGCAGCAGTTTTTGTTTTCATTTCAGTGCCTGCCGGTCTTTTTGCCTACAGCGATTTTCACTGGGGTGTATAGACTGGTTTCATCATTCGAGTGGGCGGGGAAGGTGGCCAGGATAAGGAAGGTGCTTACTCCAGAGGGGACAGCAGTCGGGGGGGATTGTGCCTCCCGAATCTGATGTTTTATTGCTGGGCAGCCAATATTGAGAAGATATGGGGTGGAATAGGGAGGCAGAGGTTTTGTGGGTAAGGATGGAGGCGGGTTTGTGTCGTGGGGTGGGGTTGTGGACTCTGGTGATGGCGCTGCCCCCATTAGCTCAAGTATTTGGGAAGTCCTGTGGTGATGGCCAAACTGAGGATTTGGAGGCAATTCTGGCAGCACTTTAGGTTGGGAGCGGGGTCGAGGGTGATGCCAATTGGGGGAATCACGGATTAGCGTCAGGGAAGATGGATGCGAGGTTCCAGGAATGGGAAGAAAGAGGAGTCAGGGAGATGAAGAGTCTGTTTCTGGGAGGACGATTTGTGAAGTTGGAGGAGTTGAATGAGAAGTTTGGACTGGTGCTGGAGGAGAGCTTTTGGTTTCTGACCGTCCCGAGAGCTCCCGCCTCCTCGTTATTGGAGGAGCGGCTGTCAGTGGGGGGGCTGGAAGGCAGGACCATCTTGGTGATTTATGAGAAGATTCTGGAGGAGGATAAATTGTTCCTGGAGGGGATTAAGGCAAAGTGGGAGGAAGAGTTGGGACGGAATTAGAGGAGGGATTGTGGTGTGAGGTGCTGCAAAGTGTGAATGCCTCAAACTCATGTGCGTGGCTGGGGTTGATACAGCTAAATATAGTGCACAGGGTGTATCCGACGAAGTCAAGAATGAGCCGGCTGTTTGAGGGGGTGGAGGACATCTGTGGGCAGTGTGGGAGGTGTCTAGCTAACCATGCACATATGTTCTGGTTCTACCTGAAGCTGGGAAGGTTTTGGAGGACATTTTTCAGCACCATGTCAGTGGTTTTACATGTAGACATGGAGCCTCATCCCCCGGGGGCCATATTCGGGGTGTCGGACCTGCCGGAGTTGCAGACGAGTCCGGGGGCAGTTGTGTTAGCCTTCGCCTCACTGATTGCTCACTGCAATCTTGTGGTGAGGTCCGCTTCTCCACCCTGTGCCTCAGCGTGGCTGGGGGATCTAATTTTCCCTGAGGGAGGCGAATGATGAGTGCCACAAGAGTTGGGGTTTATTCATTTTGCATTTTGCAGAGCTGGTCACTGGCAACCATTAAAGGGTGGGGGTTGGAAAGAATGGGGGGTTTCTTGTGTTGGGGGTTTAACGTGTTGGGTATGTTTTTTGTTATTGCAAAATGTAAAATGTTGAAAATTGGAATAAAAATACTTTAAAAAAATTATATTTATTTTCTTCACAATAACATCCCTTTATCTATGATAATGTAATGCAGTTGGCCATTTAAAAAAATAATAATTTTTACGGGTTGTGGGTGTTGCTGGATTAGACAGCATTTATTGCCCATCCCTTGTTGCCCTTCAGAAGGTGGTCGTGAGTTGTCTTCTTGAACTGCTGCAGTCCTTGAGGTGCAGGTACACACACTGTGATGTGAGAGAGGGAGTTCCAAGATGTTGCCCCAGCGACAATGAAGGAGCGCCGATATATTTCCAAGTCATGGTGGCGAGCGACTTGGAGGGGAACCTCCAAGTGGTGGGGTTCCCAGGTATTTGCTGCTCTTGTCCTTCTAGATTGTAGTGGTGGTGGTTTGGATGGTGTTGCCGAAGGAACCTTAGTGAGTTACTGCAGTGCATCTTGTAGATGGTACACACAGCTGCCACTGTTCATCGGTGGTGGAGAGTTTAAATGTTTGTGGAAGGAGAAGCAATCAAGTGAGCTGCTTTGTCCTGGAAGTGTTGAGGTTCTTGAGTGTGTTTGGAGCTGCACTCATCTAGGCAAGTGGAGTGTATCCCATTCCACTCCTGACTTGTGCCTTGTAAATGATGCACAGGCTTAAGGCGGTCAGCGTCGGAATCCTATCCTTTGACCTCCTCTGGTAGTCACAGTATTAATGTGGCTAGTCGAGTTCAGTTTCTGATCAATGGTAACCCCAGGATGTTGATTGTGGGAGATTCAGCTATGGTAATGCCATTGAATGTCAAGGGGTGGTGGTTAGATCCTCTCTTGGAGGAGATGGTCTTTGCCTGGCATTTGTATGGCACGAATGTAACTTTTACCATTTGTCAGCCCAAGCTTGGATATTGTCCAGGCCTTGCTGCATTTGGACATGGACTGTTTCATTATCTGACAAGTCGCAAATGTTGCTGAATATTGTGCAGTCATTCGCAAACATCCCCACTTCTGACCTTATGATGAAGGGAGGTCATTGATGAAGCAGCTGAAGGTGGTTGGACCTAGGACACTACCTTGAGGAACTCCTGCAGTGATGTCCTAGAGTTGAGATGATTGACCTCCAACCACCACAACCATCTTCCTTCATGTTAGCAATGACTCCAACTAGCAGAGAGTTGTCCCCCTGATTCCATTGACTCCAGTTTTGCTGGGACCCCTTGATGCCAGGCTCGGTCAAATGCTGCCTTGATGTCAAAGGTAATCACTCTCACCTCACCTCTGGCATTCAGTTCTTTTGTCCATGTTTGAACCAAGACTGTAATGAGGTCAGGAGCTGAGTGGATCTGGCAGAACCCAAACTGAGCGTCCGTGAGCAGGTTATTGCTGAGTAAGTGCTGCTTGATAGCAGTGTTAATGACTCCATCCACTTTGCTAATGATAGAGAGTAGATTGATAGGGTGGTAATTGGCTGGGTTGAATTTGTCCTGTTACTTGTGTGCAAGACACGCCATTTTGCACATTGCCGGGTAGATAGCAATGTTGTAGCCGTACTGGAACAGTTTGGCTAGGGGTGTGGCAAGTTCTGGAGCACAAGTCTTCAGTACTATTGCCAGGATATTGTCAGGGTCCACAGCCTTTGCGGCATTCAATGCCTTCAGCCGTTTCTTGAAATCATGTAGAGTGAATCATTTTGGCTGAAGACTTAGATCTGTGATAGTGGGGACCTCTGGAAGAGACTGGGATGGATCATACACTTGGCACTCCTGGCTGAAGATTGTTATGAATGCCTCAGCCTTATCTTTTGCACTGATGTGCTGGGCTCCTCATTTCTGTGAATTTAGGATTCACCCTTACTTTAGAGAAACAGGTGCTTAGGTAGCTGCCAGCAACTGTTATATATTGTTATTACAAGAAGCATGGGATTATGGTCTTTGTCAGAAAAAAGGCATCGGAAATTGAGCCAGTTTAAACTTAATTGGCCTGAAAACTGCTGAGAGCTTTTTGTTCAGTTAATTTGCAAATTAATTTTAAAACCAGCTGGTCTTGATACTGCTTTACAGTCAATAAAAGTTGTTTAAAAAATCATTTTACGGGAAGTGGGTGTCGCTGGTTAGGCTGGCATTTATTGCCTCAATTATTGACCTTCAGAAGGTGGTGGTGAGTTGCCTTCTTGAAGCCTGCAATCCCTGAGGTGTAGGTATACCCACTATGCTGTTAGAGAGAATGTTCCAGAATTTTGACCCAGACACAGTGACGGAACGGCAATATATTTCCAAGTCAGGGTGGTGAGTGACTTGGAGGGGAACCTCCATGTGGTGGGGTTCCCAGGTATTTGTTGCACTTGTCTTTCTAGATGGTGGTGGCCATGGGTTTGGACGGTGCTGCCTAAGGAACCTTACTGCAGTGCATCTTGTAGATGGTACACAAGGCTGCCACTGTTTGTCGGTGGTGGCGGGAATGAATCTTTGTAGATGGGGTAGCAATCAAGCGGACTGCTTTGTCCTGGATGGTGTTGAGCTTCCTGAGTGTTGTTGGAGCTGGACTCATCTAGCCAAATGGAGAGCATTCCATTCCACTCCTGACTTGTGCTTGTAGATGGTGCACAGTCTTTGCGGGGTCAGGAGGTAAGTTACTCGCCGTAGAATTTCTGGCCTTCGACCTGCTCCGGTAGACACAGTATTAATATGGCTGGTCCATTGCAGTTTCTGATCAATGGTAACTCCAGGACTTTGATTTTGTGGGATTCAGTGATGATAATGACATTGAATGTCAAGGGTGATTGTTAGATCCCCTCTTGTTGGAGATGGCCATTGCCTGGTACTTGTATGGTGCGAATGTAACTTTTAATGTGTAGGTGGTCACTTATTGTACATGGCAACTACTTTGGACCCAGCAATGAGAAATGACAAAATGTTCTGCTTTTCATTCTCGTTAGTTAAAGATAAATATTGGGCAGGACACCTGCAGAACTATAAAGCAGGGTACGTCAGATGTTTTAAATCTGAATTAAAAAGAGAAAATGCTGGAAATAGTCAGCAGGCTAGGAAGCTTCTGTGGGGAGCGAAACAGAGGGGAAGCAGTGGTGGAATAGTCACTGGACTAGTAATCCAGAGACCCAAGGTAATGCTCTGGGGACCTGGGTTCAAATTCCGCTCGGGATGTTGGTGGAATTTGAATTCAATAAACATCTGGAATTATAAATCTAAAGGTAACCATGAGCCATTGTTGTACAAACTCATCTAGTTCACTAATGCCCTGTCAGGAAGGAAACCTCCCATCATACCTGGTCTGGCTTACATGTGACTTCAAACTCAACGTGGTTGATTTTTACAATGCCCTTAGGGATGGGCAATAAATGCTGGCCCAGCCAGCAACCCTTGCATCCCATGAACACATTTAAAAAAAAATCAGAACGGTCATTGACATGAAACTTTGACTCTGTTTTTCTCTGCACAGATGTTGCCGGACTTGCTGAGCATTTCTAGCAAAATATGTTTTTATTATCAGAAGCAGAACTCCATTGCCTTTGTGCAAAAATTACCATACAATCTCTTACACCCACCTGAGGGGGCCGATGGGGTCTTGATTTCCCATTACAGTTGAAAGACAGTGGAGTGATCCTTTAGGACACTATTGTACTCAAGTAAATGCATAGATAGTACTCTAACCCTTACAGTGGGTTTTAACATTCGAACTTACAGATGAGAGGCCTATCACTGACCAACAGCAGAGAGTCACACAATGGCAGTGTTATTAAATAAACAGAGAAAGTGGAACCACAAGAGGGTGATACAGAACAGCTAGAAAAGAATGTTTACTGAGCATTGAAACATATGTGCAGGAACTGGGGACAAGTTCCAAGAATGTGCAGCAACTGGAGGCGTCCACTGTTCATAATTGATGAATGAGTTCACAGCACTGCAATCTGAAGCATGTGGCAGCTCTTAGTTTATCTTCAACAGATAGCTCGCAACAGAGGCCCCAAGGACATTCGAGATACTTTCAACTGCTGCCATCAAAGTCTTGAGTATCAGAGTGGAGGGAATTATTTCTCATTAGGCTGCAATAGAATCTTAGAATCCCTACAATGCAGAAGGAGGACATTCGGCCCATCAAATCTACACTTACTCTCTGAAGGAGCATTCTACCTAGGTCAACTCCTCCGTAAACCCAGTAACCCCACCTAACTTTTGGACACTAAGGGGCAATTTAGCATGGCCAATCCACCTAACCTGCACATTTTTGGACTGTGGGAGGAAACCGGAGCACCTGGAGGAAACCCACGAAGACACGGGGAGAAATTGCAACATAGACAGCCACCCGAAGACGGAATTGAACCTGGATCCCTGACGCTGTGAGGCAGCAGTGCTAACTACTGGTTACACTGTAGCATACAAGCAACAGTCTCTCAGGACCTCATTGATCTGATTGCTACCATTTGGTTTTGTTTTCCTGCTGCTCAATGTGCGTGTAGGGTCGATAGAATGCACTTATATGACGCCGGTATCTCTCTCAGGTTAGTAAGTCATGGAGGCTCTCGCGTCAAATTCCTGTTCAGGTGACAGAAAGGATCAAAGCCAGGCTACCTACCTGCGGAATTAGGGGATGCCATCTCAGGTGCTGAAGGTGTTAACTTCAATCTCAGGATGTAATGGTCATGAGACAAGAGACTCTTCAATTCCAGCTGTTAGAGAAATGCAACCGTCATCCCTTGCCACTTAATAACACAGAGGAAAATCAACTGCTAAGTTTAATTTTGTATTATTTCTTCTGAGAATGTCACTGGAAGGCGACATTTATTTTTAAGCGCTCGGTGTTGTGAGAAGGTGCTGCTCCTCTTGAGCTCCTGCAGGTTTTTGTGGAGCTGATGCTTTCTCAATGGCGATAAGCATAGAGAATTCCAGGATTACAATTTGGTTAAAATGAAGGAATGGGGATATTGGTTCAAGTCAGCATCGTGCGTGATTGGAGATGTTGACGTTCCTTGCCATTTCAGCCATTGTTCATCGTCACGAGGTTCTGAGTTGCTGTCAACGTGAACCTAGTGAATTGATGCAGCATATCCTATGAATGGTAATCTCCAGAATTGATGTAGCCACAATAATATTAACCTTGAGTCACGTTCAGGTACAAACCTGATTGACATGAATTTGAATGCATTAGCATCCGCTTAGTGGGTTTGATGTCACATCTTCAGCCCTCGCCGAATCTTCCCACCACCTCGACGTCCCGCTGGAGCAAGTCACTATGGTTTTTTAAAAACAGGAATTAGGTGCATTGACTTCTGAGAGGGAGGATGAAGGTGAGCACCACTCCACTGAGCACCAGGGAGTCCAATGGGATAGAGGCGTCTGGGCAGTTCTGGGGGGAGGGGGGAGTGGAATTTGGGTGCGGGGGGGGGGGGGGGGGGGGGGGCTGAGAGAAAAAGGAGGTCAGCTGTCAAGTGCAGAATGTTTTATTCATGGGGGGGTGTCATCATTGCTGTCAGTGATCTTGGAGTCTGCTGTCTGCACTGTATAACTGCTTTCAATACTGTGTTAGTCTACATTTTGTGCTGTGTGAGCATGCAGTCTGTGGCATGGGAGTCTGAGGAGTTGATATCTAGTGGCAGAGCGGCTGCATGGCTCAAGGGGTGGGGGGTCAGATATGATAAGAGCCATGGAGCCTGGCCAGATGGGCTGAGGGGATGAGACCCCAAAGAGAAAGCAACTCAATGCCCACCCATGGGTGGAGAGAGAGAAGGGGGGGTGTCAGCCTATGGATTAGATATCCAGGAAGATCTAGGATAAAGGGATGACAGCAGTGAGCCCTCTGAATTATCTAGCCTGACTAAGCATGGTGTTCATTAGCTTTGCCTCTCCTAGAAGGAGGAAACAATTGTACCATATTGCATTCCTAAGACTTGTGCTCATGACACTAATTGGCCATCAAGACTTAACATCAGCTCCCCACGGTCCAAAAATCAAGGAATGGGATTCACGTTTAAGGCCTCTAAACGTGGTGGCACTGGATCAAGAGGCAAGGGGGTGGGTTCTTGTTGGGTCCCCCAACACCTGTCAGTCAGAATCCATCAGCAAACCCCTCCTCACCCCACCCCTGCCCCAAGACGTACATCACCGTTCAATTGACTTTGGCTAGTCAGGATGAATGAGTGCATTATCCTCATGAAAGAATCCCCTAAGGGTGGGGAAACACGACTGAAGGCTAGCTGGTATTAATCCCAGATGCAAGTCATGCACGTGTGTGCCCATTTTCCAAGGCGTTTGCATGACATTCATCTTCGGCCAGTCACAGATTCCTGACATCTTTGAGGAACCCCCCCAGGGATGAATCCTCGGGGATAGGGGCTGTGGCTGGTG